>NC_140583.1:1005787202-1006990952 GCF_964204655.1 Triturus cristatus | reverse complement strand
GCGGGGAGAGGCACGCGGCAGGGGCGAGGGTGGAGCGCGATGCAGACGGGGGCCGCGTGCTTAACAGGGGCACGGGGCCCAGAGTGGAGTGGCTGGGGGAGGCGCACGGGGGAGGGTGCGGGAGGCGCACGGGGAGGGTGGGGGGGGCTCGGGGGGGGGAGTTTTGACAGGGAGCCGGCGGTCCCGGGGTTTCCCGCCAACGTCGGGGGGGGTCAGGCGGACGGCGGGGATGAGGGGAGTGCAGCGGGGGGACCCCCCCGGAGCTGTTGGATTCGGACGAGTGGAGAAGGAGGGGCGGACGGCCGGGGGGTTGGGCGGGGGACGAGGGGGGGCGGGGGCGCGCGGGCAGGGGGTGGGGGGGTAGGTGGGACCGGAGCGAAGGGGGAGACGGGGGGTTTCGAGCGCGGTGGGTAGGGCGTGGTTAGCAACGACGTGGGGGGACGGGTAAGCGAGGATGGGATGGGAGTCGGGGCGGGGGTAGGCCCAGCACACCAGACCATTCCATTTCTTTTTAGGCGGTGGACCGACAGTTTGACCGTTGCGGGGTGCCGGACTTGGTAGGGCTGGGAGCGGCTCGACGGCACCAAGGAGAAGGGAAGGTGGAGCCTTGGGCGGCGTATCCTGTACCGGCGAGGGATCCCGGCGCGGCTGGCATAAGTAGGCCCGGTACGGGCTCGTCCGCCCCAACACCCACGGGGTCACAGCGCCCCGGGGGGCATCGGCTGAGGAGCACTGCAGCGGAGAATGTTTGTTTACCACTCAAGCAGATGGCGCCACCAGCGGGGAGCGCTGGGGGTGCGGGGCAGGAGGAATTGGATTATGAGGAAGAGAGCATGGAAGAAGGGGAGTTGCGTGAGGTGGACAAGGGGGACGGGGGGCCGAGTAATGTTGTGGCTAGTTTCTTGCAGGTGTCACGACGCCAGGCGCGGCCCACGGGTCGGACATCGAGGTGGGAAAACTGCTCGGCCCCCAGGACAGGACGCCGGGAGGAGCGGCAGACAGAGACACTGGCGCCAGGTAATAAACATTTGCTCGGAGGCCCAGTGTTGGTTCACAGAGGGGTGGGGGGACTGTTGAGAAGGGGGGGGTCGGGGGGAGGTTGCGCAAGGGAGCGTACGTAGTGGATGTGGCAGTGGGCGCGGAAGGCACAGGAAAGGGGGACGAAGGTAAGACCACTGAGAGTGCGACGGACAAGAAAGGGGATAAGAAAGAGGCAGCTGACGCAAAGACAGGGGAGGAGGAGGCTAAATTGGAAAGTATGGAATTGAAGATAAAACGGTTACCGTATATGGGGGTAACGAAGCCCTTGGGGGCGCATTTGAGGTTGGCAACAAAGAGAGGATTTGGAAAAGGGAATATGTGGAAAGGCTCAAACTCCTGCGCAGGGAGGTCAGGGCAAAGGAGGGCTCCAAGGAGGAGGAATTCGAGTTGGCAAAGAGGCCTAAGGTACCTTTGACGATAGAGAACTGGACAGCGGCTTTTCTCATTTACGCCAGTGGGTACTGTGAGAAGTTTCCGGAGAGGTCAGGGCCATGTTTAAATACACGGACATCATTCGGAAAGCGCAAATTACAGGGGGGGATATGCCTGGGCTCAGTATGATGAGGAATTCCGGGCGCGCATGGCATGGGATGCGGAAGCGAAGTGGGGAGAGCTGGACACGGATTTGTGGCAGCATACGATGGGGCTCGCGGGGTCGGGGAAGACTATTTTTACGGGCAGCGGGCTACCGCTCATTTATCAGCCCTTTCGAGGGGGGCCCACCCGAGGGGGGGTGGGTGGAGCAGGCAGGGGAACGACGGGAGAGACGGGTGCGTGCTGGGACTATAACAGAGGACTATGCACGCGGGAATATTGCCGTTTTCGGCACGAAGGCTCGGGCTGCGGCAAGCGAAATGCGTTGGTCGAGTGTTGGGGGGCTCGGGGTCAGTCACACGGCGGTCAGCAGGGGGAGCCCGGAGCCTTTATGGCTGGGGGGCCAGCAGCAGGCACAGCAGGCGGGAGGGGGGCTAAGGGGCCTGGGCCACAGGGCTCTTACTCCGGTTAAGGGGCAGAAGTTGTTGCGCGTATCCGGACAGGGCAGCGGCAGAGCGACTACGGTTGGGGTTTTTGGACGGGTTCAGGTTGGGGTGTGAGGGTACAAGGGTGCGGAGATGAGCAGTCACTTTCAAATCGGCGCGTGAGCGCCCACAGGTGGTACAAGCGAAACTGGAGGAGGAGTGGCCGTTGCATAATTTGATTGGGTCACCCATGGGAGTGGTGCCAAAAAAAAAAAAAAAAAGAGCAGGGGCAGTGTTGGCGGATATAGCAATTGTCATGGCCCAAAGGTGGGTCGGTCAAGGACTTTATTGAGGAAAGTGCGGCCACTGTGTCTTACTCCTCTGTTGACGTGGCTATGTCACTGGTGGTGACCGCGGGCGCAACAGCGCAGATGGCAAAGTGAGACATAAAGTCAGCTTTCCGGCTGCTGCCAGTTCATCCAGATGACTTGGATCTGTTGGGCATACAATTCGGCGGTCACTGGTATGTGGACGAAGCATCGCCGATGGGCTGCTCCATGTCTTGCGCACTTTTTGAAGGTTTCAGCACGTTCCTACAAGGGTTGTTTACGGAACGGACGGGTCACCAAGGCGTGATGCATGACTTAGATGACTTCCCCCTTTTGTCGGCACCTCAGACTCCGCGGACTGCCAGAAGGGCTGGACAGTGTCCATGAGATCATGAGGGAGATGGGCGTGCCATGGGCACCGGAGAAATCACAAAGGCACAGTATGGTACTGGCTTTTCTAGGCATTAAGCTGGGTTCAGTTTTGGTGGAGACACGCCTTCCAAAAAAAAAAAGAAACATGTTAGAGCTGCGGGCAAGTGTGTTGCCGCGACTGAAGGTGACGGTTAGGGACATACAAGGGTTGCTGGGACATATCAATTTTGCCTGTAGGGTGGTCAGAGTAGGGCGGACGTGCTGTAGGCGACTGGGGTGAGGGTAGCCTTGAGAGTGTGGCCGTTTTACGGCACCAGTTTACCGGGGTGCCTTTGATGAGGGACGCGGACATGGTGTGGGATGTGCAGATTGCTCAGAGGAGGAAGGGAGCAGGGGATTGGGGCTGTACTGGCAGGGGAGGTGGTGCGCAGGACCCTGGCCCACAGAATGGTTGGAGGGAGGCAGGAGCATGGCCTTCTTGGATTTCTTTCACTGGGTGGTGGCTGTCACGCTGTGGGGGGCCTTGTTCGCTCACAAGAAGGTCACGTTCCGGAGTGACAACATGGCAGTGGTGCAGGTGGTCAACAGGCAGTCGGCACGGGACGAGCAGAGCTCAAGTTGTGGATGGTTCTGGGCTGGGGCATTTGAGTCATGATATGACGTCCGCGTGGTGCATGTGCCAGGTGTGGACAATGACATTGCGGAGGCCTTGTCTAGTTCAATGGGGGAGATTCCGTGGGCTCGCCTAGGACGCGGACGGGACTCCGACCAGAATGATGAACCAACTACGGGAAGTAGGCAACACCGGATGCTACATTTGGTTTTAGGCGCATTAGCACGGTCTACGAGATTGGCATACCGGGCGGCGTGGTAGGAGTTTGTCCATTCAGGGGCGAGGGGGTGGGTTTCTGGGGTGGCAAGAAAGAAGAAGGTTGTGCAGTTCATATTGGACTTGGTGGGAAAAGGTCTGAACGAGGTGACGATTGTGGGCAAGTTGGCGGGGGTCGCTTTCGTCGGGAAATTGTTGTGGGGAGGTCTCTTTCGGGGCGGAGGTGTTTAGTAGTGGGCTCAGGAAGGCGAAAACGGAGCAAAAAGCCGGGGGAAATGGGTCGCTTTGATGGGATTTGGTCTGTGCACATAGGCAGGGGTGGGGCGTTAAGGCCTCGCAACTGCGGGCAGTGCTGCGTAAAGCGCTGAGGAGACTGGGTATCGAGGAGAAGGGTTTTGGCACGCTTTCCTTCCGCATTGGGGCGGCATCAGAGGCAAGGGCGAGGGGTTTGGGAGAGTAGGGACATCATGAAGTTGGGCAGGTGGTCATCGAATTGTTATCAGCGCTAGGTGCGCAGCGGGTCAGGGGGGGAGAAAAAGAAAAAGAAAAAAAAAAAAAAATAAATAAAAAATAATAAAAAAAAAAGAGATTAAAAAAAATAAATAAATAAATAAATAAATAAATAAAATGTTTAGTTGGTTTTTCCCGGTCTTCATTCTTGTTTTCTTTTCAGGTTCGGTTATGGGACCCCTCGCCAGGGAGATGACCATTTGGATCGTGGGGCATTCTTTTGTGAGACGGGCGCGGGGCCAGGCCCGGGAGAGTTACTTTGGGGACAGCTTGGGGTTCCATAAAGATTTGTTCACTGTGACATGGAGGGGTAAGGGCGGTATGCGCGGGAAGGTATTGGTGCCAGTGTTGAACGGGATTTGACGGGCAGGAAGGTGCCCGGTTGTGTGGTATTACATTTGGGGGAGACTGGCATGGTCAGGGAGACAGGTTTGGCACGTATGTGGGTTATGACAAAGGACCTGATGTGGATCAGGAGGAGATGGGCGGCGTGTTCCATTGTCGGGTCGGAATTTGTCCCCCGGAGGAGTTGGAAGGGGGCTATAAACCCTGGGGCAGTGGATGAAGCGAGGAGGAAGCTAACCAAGGAGATAGTGCGGTGTTGTAGTCATGTGGGGATAGGACGGTTGGCTCATAGGAACAACCGTTACGATGCGCAAGTGCTGTTCAGGGACGATGGGGTACACTGGTCGCGTAGGGGGTTGGCCCTGTACCGTTTGGAGTTGCGGGAGGTCCTAGCACGGTTGCTAGGGGTTTACAGGCGTTAGGTTTCACACGGGGTCCCGGGGGGAGTGGGGGGGGCAGAAAAAGGGGAGGAAGAGGCGTATCCGCCTACACTCCCCCCCCTTGTTTCTGGGTGGCGGGGTGGTTGACAGTTGGCCGGGATTGGCTAGAGTTTGTTGTTATAAGTTTTGTAGTTTGGGTCCAGGAACAGGGAAGGGTAACCAGTTTGGATAAGTTTAGATTAGAGGTTGGATAGTTACAGTTGCACAGAAGGCAGGTAGGGGTTACGGTCAGGGGAGTTTGGGAGTGGGAAAGGCTACATGGTGTAGGATTGGGTTAATTGTTGGTTATGGAATGTTATGTTGTATTTTGGGGGATGGGGGAACTGATGTTGGGATCGTAGGGGTGGGGGAAGGAACAAGAGGTCAGGAAATTATTGTATAGCGAGGTGTTAGTTTTGTAAGGCAGTGGCCAAGGAGTTAAAATTGTGATATGCACCTGTTTCAATAAAGCGGCCTTTTTCACACACAATAAAGTGGTCTGGTGTCGGCTTGCCCCCCCCCCCCCTCCCCCTTAATCTCCCAATGGGGGCTTGGGGGGCAGCCGAGCACAGCGAGGTCTGCCCCCCGGGCAGATTGGGAGGGGGAGGGGGGGGAGTGGCCGTAGCGGCCATTTTGGTAGTTTTGGGCTACATTTGGGGATAGCCCAAATGTAGCCCAATTTCGGCAAAAGTAGCCCAAGGGCTTTATAGGCCAGTTACGCGCCTCCCCAGCCACCATTTTAGGTTTGGTGGACCTGGTGGCTGGGAGCGCGGGCAGTAGCTAAAGTTTCTTCCCCTCCCACCCACCCTAATTTTTAGGGGTTGAAGGGGCGCTAGTTTTTAGGGGTGTTGGATTTCGTTTTGGGAAGACTGGTGGGCAGCATTTGTTGGAACAGGTACATAGGGGCAGTTTGATGTATTGTCGCTTGGAACAGGTGCAGGCGGGGTGGTTGACAGTTGGCCGGGATTGGCTAGAGTTTGTTGTTATAAGTTTGGTAGTTTGGGTCCAGGAACAGGGAAGGGTAACCAGTTTGGATAAGTTTAGATTAGAGGTTGGATAGTTACAGTTGCACAGAAGGCAGGTAGGGGTTACGGTC
Organism: Triturus cristatus; assembly: GCF_964204655.1. NCBI lineage: Eukaryota > Metazoa > Chordata > Amphibia > Caudata > Salamandridae > Triturus > Triturus cristatus. The sequence goes on along the minus strand of NC_140583.1, from coordinate 1,006,985,052 downwards.
AGGGGAGTTTGGGAGTGGGAAAGGCTACATGGTGTAGGATTGGGTTAATTGTTGGTTATGGAATGTTATGTTGTATTTTGGGGGATGGGGGAACTGATGTTGGGATCGTAGGGGTGGGGGAAGGAACAAGAGGTCAGGAAATTATTGTATAGCGAGGTGTTAGTTTTGTAAGGCAGTGGCCAAGGAGTTAAAATTGTGATATGCACCTGTTTCAATAAAGCGGCCTTTTTCACACACAATAAAGTGGTCTGGTGTCGGCTTGCCCCCCCCCTCCCCCTTAATCTCCCAATAAATACAACACATATTGTTACATAATAATCAACACAAATACATATGAGTTAGTCAATGGCTGCAAATGAATAATGGCGTATTGTGCCCGCCTCTCCACTAGGCTTGCTGCGGCCCAGTCATAGTGATCCTTGACCTGCACCGCTCTAGCTCCCGACTGGGTTTGAGGCTAAAGTATGCCTGCTCAGTGTGTGTAACTGGAGTCTTTTTCACCAGCCGATAGGCATCTGACCCCCCTTTTGCTTATGGGTTGCGGGCAGGTATTCATCCTGCTTTGCGTCTGCCCTTTGACCTTTCTGACTGGCTTCCTTGGTGGGTTATCAATGCCGATCCTGCCTGCTTTGGTCTATCTTCCTGAGGAAGGATTGGAAAGCGAAAGTGCTGAGTTAATTCTTCAAATATGTTATGTAATCCCATTACAATTCCACTACCTTGTCCCTGGCCTTACAAATGCTGGGGATTATTTACAAGTCCCTTGCACCGCCAGTGCGTCACTTTTAACATGGGAAAAAGTACAGAATCGCAGCTGAGTGCCTGGCTTTTAATGCAATCTACGAGGCTGCTTTGGAAGCCCTTTCTGTAGGTTTTTTCTTATAAGTGATGCTTTATAGGCACGCCTGAAGCGGAAGAGGTTTGCATTTTGTTTCTCGTAGGCAGGCAGCGGGGTGCCTGTCTCCTGGGTTAGACACCCCTGTAGATGTACAAATATAATATGAGGAAGCAGAGCCGGGGTTTTGGAATTACTGGAAAGTGATCATACCGTTAAGAATTCAGAGGTGTGCCTGGCAGAAGAATTGATGTAGGGCATCACTGGTAAAAAGCACAAATAACCTATTTCTGAAAATTTCTGCAAGTGACCAGATGGGAGCTTAGGTTTATTGATGACAGCAATGGAGAGGTAATTATTAGCAAAAATGCAAATTGATTTCAATACATGAATAGAAAAGGATGCACTGTCAGATCAACAATGTATCTAGAAAAGCATATCAGGGGGAACAAAAAATGAGCTTTAAGCCAAGAAAGAATGCCTGATCAAACTTGTTGATTTTAGGATCCAAAAGTTGCTCTTAATATATAATGAGGACGTTCCATTTAATATACATATGTGTTATAAATACACATCTGCCAAGTTTCCAAGCTCAATGAAGGAATAGCTGAGAGGTTTTCCTTTGCTTTATGGGTCTTGTAATCCTGATTTTTATAACGAGGCTAAAAAGACAGGGCTGCAAAAAATAATTACTTACTAATTATTAATAATTTAATATAGCAGAGTGGGCTTTCTACCTTGACCTACATGGCTGTTGACTTGAAGGATAATAAGTTAATTATAAACATAGGTGAGAAAAAATCTTCTTTGAGGTTTTTAAGTATAAAAACTCTTCCTTTATTCGCTCACGGCATCAGAGACCTGAAAGCCAAAGAACAGTCTAAGGGGCATATTTACAAAGGGATATCCGCACCGGTATATCACTTTTAGCAACGTTCTGGTGGCGATATGCCCGTCTCCATATCTATAAAGCGGTGTTAAGCCACTTATTTTAGCTTAATGCCACCTTGTAAATAAGGCCCCTTTACACAGATCACTTAGAGTGAAAGTGGCATGCAATACGTGTTGCTGCGTGTGCTCTGCCTCATCCCCAATTGCTTTTGACGCTGCCCACAATTTACAAAGAGGTGTAAATCAGAGGCAGCGCCAAAAACTAATGCCTGTCAAGAACAGGCATTAGAATGGCGAAATGAGGAGAAATACTTTTATTTCCCCTCATTTTTGCTTTTTCTATAAGGCATATTCATAAGAAAATGTCGAAGCCCGGACCTGTGCCAGATTTGACAGCGCTGTGCTCTGACATTTTCAAAATGCTGGGATGCACCATAGTCACAAGAATATAGTGCACCCCTGCGTTTCCCCTGGCGCTGGTGCAAAAAAAGTTTCCTAGCGCCAGAGCAGACACCCTCCCACTATGTCGCAAGGGTGCATGCAGTGCAGGGACAATTGTTTATGTGCAGGAAGGGACACCTTCCTGCACATAAACAATCAATAACGGCAATTTGCATTCTAACACCTGATATTCCATGGCATTCGTTTTTGGCGCTGCTTCTGCCTTGTAAACCTGGAGCAACGTCAAAAAGCAATGGATGTTGAGATGGAATACCCCCAGTGGCACCCATTGCACGCCCCTTTCCCACAGAGGACTGCGACATAAAGGGACTTATTTATAAGGTGGTGTTAATCCTTGCAAAGTGGCTTAGAGCCACTTGTAAATATGGAAAATGGCGCTGCACCACCAGAGCGTAAAAAAAAGTGATGCTCCATGGGCACTGAGGGCTTGTAAATATGCCCCTATGTGTGCTGCATTTTATAGCACAGATAGAAAAAGAAGAATGCAGGTAATGATTGTTTATGTGCAGGAAGGTGTCCCTTCCTGCACATAAACAATCATTAAATAACAATGATTTGCTATTCTGCAGCACACATAGAAGTAACAAATCACCATAAGTGTTTGTTTATGTGCAGGATGGGACACCTTCCTGCACATAAACAATCATTCTCTGCAACACAGGCATCTTTGCACTGTGGTGCAAGGGTGCCTGCATTGGTGCCAGGCAGCTAAATTTAGCGCCAGCGCTAGGGAAAACACAGAGGTGCGCCACATTGTTGTGAATATGGCACATCTCAGCATTTTGAAAATGGTAAAGCTCGGCTGTGCCAAACTTGGCACAGCTCCATGCTCCTTGTGACTATGCTCCCTTATGTTTCTTCGACATAGGTATTAAGGGGAAATTGTTGCAACCAGCCAAACAGAGAATTCAATCTAAAGAAAAAGGATATATTTTTTGGGGCTGGTGAAGTCTCTTTTGGTAGCTCTAGAGGAGAAACATCACAGCTATCTGTGAATTTTTCATCATAGAGACTCAGTTCAAACATTTGTGTATTATGACGACATCACAGATGCTATGTGTGTTTTGAATCATCTGATTCATTCATATTTTCACCTGATGACACTTCTGGATCTGTTTCTTTTGGGGCACTGTCGTTGTCTCATAGGAGTATCCCTCTTTTTACCCTTACTACAGCTGTTGTGGAGTCACCTGTGGAGGCTTACGTTTCCACTGTATTTAGGAAAATGTTTAGCAGTTAAATTGTGATATTATGTTAAGTTATGTTCTGTTATATTATGCTATGTCATGTCATGTTACAATATGTTATGTTATTTCTATGTGTGGTGTGCGCGTATAGACCCGGAGGATATCTGGCACTTGTAAGGGAGAGATGGGTACTGGCCTATAGGAAGTGCCTGGGTTTTAGGGTATTCTAGGGCAGGCAGCTCTGTTGCAATTGATGTGTTAATTCCTTCCATGATTTGGGAGAGAGTTAGGAGAAAGCTTGACCTCCAGGTCTGGCCTGACAGATGTGTGGGCCGTAGGCATAGGCTTAGTCATTGTGCTTAGTGCTTAGTAGCTTCTCATTGTTTTCCACAAGAAAACCATGCCATTAATCTTAGTTTGAAGGAGGCAAGATTAAACAGTAAAATCCAATAGAGCAATGATCTCCTACAGCAGCCCCTCAGTAATTATTTTTAAGGTGATGCTTGAGCCCTGATAATGGTCTATGGCAACCTGCTGTGTGTTTATTCCCCATTAAGTTGGCGTTCAGAAATCACAGCATGCCAAGGAAGGTAAGGAGCAAGGGCACTTGAGAGAAGGAAGACCTTGTGAGGAGCTCTCAGTCTGCTCCATAATTATCTTTTATGTCTTTGGTTGTGTCTCACAGCAGCTCATTTGCATGTTGCCCTAGGGATAGGCCTGGCTGTAACAGGACAAGTGTGTGTAATATGCTTCCCCTCTAAAGAGGTTACATATTCTACATGTTCTTCTAGAGCCTGTGGAATGGCGGAGCTGGGATCTCCTGTCATTAATGCCAAGAGTAGAGAAAGTTGTGACAGGATAATGGCTCTCGCTGCAGTCTAAATACCGGTAAAGATCCGCAAAATGATTACCCTGTCAAACATTCTGAAGGATCCGCAGAACCATTACCATGTCACCCGACATCCACGCAGTTTTGTCTTCCAATATCTGCAAAAGACATAGAATGTCAAAAAATGTGTTAGGTCTGATTGCGAAAGGACGTGCAAGTACAAAACATCAGAAGCAAAAAAGGTTCAACAATATAAAAGAAAAAGCGCATATTGGTAACTTTCGAGATGCCTGCGAGTGCCCCAGGACTCAGTGTCAATTCAACATGCTGAAAGAACACCACCAGCCTTTATTGCTGAGAAACTTAACCAAACAGATAAAGCAACCACCATGACACTTGCTGCATGAGATACTGCATTGTACAGTGGACAAAAATACCACAGTTTTCTACTACAAGAGTTATTATAAGGCAAAACTACCCCATAGTCCTATGCTACTGGAGATGCAACCTCCATACCAGCCTGCTTCATGGAAAAATTCAGCAGCCCAGGGTAAAAACACATCATGCTTCTATTGCAGGAAATACTGGGCAACATACAAAATACACTTATGCTAATTAGAGACTGCAACTATTACAGCTTTTTGCTTCAGACATAGAGGTGTGTATAATACAGCTAGTATAGACCACTCCTTTATACGGAATTGTACCCCATTTATATTACATGGTTGGGGGAAATCTACACAGTGTGCCCTATGTTGGAAGCCCTGAGTGTCATGGGTGAAGGTAAAAGCCAGGTTAAACTGGCTAAATGTAATGTAATCATGGTATGTGGGAGTAATATCAACATTGGAGTTTACAAGACTAAGGACCCGATTTATAGTTTGTAGTAGAGGGTACTCCATTAGAGTCATTTGGACCTTCAATATGTTGACGACAGAAACTACTCAATCTCCACCTCCGACATAAACCTCTGATGACTCAACAGAGTAAGGGGTGTTGGAGGTTTGCTAATTTGTCCTCCCACTCTATTCAGAGTAGGCAGATAAATGGTCCGTTTTCACTGTCTGGGACAGTGAAAACAACAAATTAACCCCCACACCATGGGAGAAAACTCTCATGGCGAGGGGGTCATTGTTTATGTTGTTTTCAAAATGAAAATCCTGCTTATAGATTTTATTTTTGAAAATAAATAAGCATTAACCGTTTGCCGCATGGCTCCATCATGTTGACAGAGCCATCCTTCAATTTTCAAAACATTCACATGAACCGCCATGACGGTGGTTCCTAGTACTGTTAATCACCCAGCCCTCCTTGAATCTTTGAAGTTGTGTTTCGGTATGAATGGCACCATATTAAAATGGTTCACATCCTGCCTTCAACACCGCTCGCAACAAATCAAAATCAACTTATGTCTGCCAAATCCCACCCGGATCAATCTTGGCGTGCCTCAGGGCTCAATTCTTTCCCCCTCCCTTTTCAATCTCTTCATGGAACCCTTTACAGTCATCTTGAAACAGGCAGGGATCAAGTATCACCTATATGCTGATGACACTCAACTTTACTACAAAATCAAATCACCCAATGACATTCTACATCTTAATGACACATTGAACAAGTTACAATCCTGGTTCTTCACTAATCACTTAAAGGTAAATCCCATCAAAACCGAAGGGATTATTTTCTCCCCCAAAAATAACCACCATCCAATCCACGAACGGCTCAACAACCTCAATGCTTTATATTGCTCTCTTACTCTATCAACCTCCACAAAATCCCTTGGCTTCTTCCTAGACTATGTGTCAATGAAAGAGCACATTAAGAACACAGCAAAAGGAGTGCTGTACTCACTCAAAAACATCAAGAAACTGAAACCATTTATTCCTGCCGATGGCTTCAAGATTGGGTGCAATCTTTGGTCCTCTCCAAATTAGACTATGGAAACGCCATTCTCACTGGGACACCGAAAACTCACCTCACCCCCCTGAGAACAGTACTTAACATGGCATCCCAGCGCATTTCAGACGTTAAACGGTTTGAATACATCACTCCTGCACTCAAGAGCCTCACTCCTGCACTCAAGAACCTCAACTGGCTTCCTATTGAAGGAAGCTGTACCTACAAGACTGTCTGTATCATCCACAACGCCCTTCACTCTCATACACCACATTACTTAGAAAACAAGCTGTCAAAAGCAGGGTCAACTAGATCAGTGAGAAACTCCAATGCACTTCTGCTCCTACCTCCCAATCTAAAAAAGTCAGCAACCAAGTTGCGCTCTTTTTACGGGAATGCTCCTAACATATTGTTAGAACCGGTGGTCTCTAGTTGGCAGAGGTATACACTTCTGACAAATATGGACCCACCAACTCTAGTCAGGGCAAGGGGATTACACACTCAGATAACCCCTGCTACCCCCTTGTCTTCCAACTCTTCAGGAGAAAGGCTCTTAGAGGACACACTGCTGCCGGGAGATGCCACGCGCCCATTCATGGGCTCTTCCACTTCCTCTTCCTCTTCCGGTACCACCCCCGGATCAGAGGGATTTCTGGCCTCTAACCAGGCCTTCAGTGCTTTGAGGAAGTCGTCTCTCAATCTGAGACCTGTGGTAGGAACTTTAAACTGCTTGCAATATTGCTGTAGCTCCTTTAACTTGTACTTATTTATCAATTTCTTTTCAAATTCCTCCACAACAATAAGAGAAGGGGTAGCAGCTCCGGCATCCTCCATGGTCAAAACTGGCAGTGTTTAAAAAATAAGCTCCAGGAAAGCGGAGAACAAAAATAGAATATCCTACCAAAACAGATTGTGGCTGCGCTATGGTCTGCTTTCACTATGTAGTGTACACTAATCACTGCACATGAGTCATAAATGCAAAGTTCAATCCTCACCGCTGACCACCAATGTTAGAACCGGCGGTCTCTAGTTGGCAGAGGTATACACTTCTGACAAATAGGGACCCACCAACTCTAGTCAGGGCAAGGGGATTATACACTCAGATAACCCCTGCTACCCCCTTGGTAGCTTGGCAGAGCAGACAGGCTTATCTCAGAGGCAGTGTGTTAAGCATTTATGACCACATACAGTAATAAAGTGAATACACTACAAATGGACACCACACAGGAGTTATTATAAAAATAGTATTTTTATATAAGGCTTAGCACAAGAAAAAATAACGACAAAAATATACCACAATCTTAATAAATACTCTTTGGAAGGAAAAATAATAGTTCAGGTAAAGTTTCTTCTTAGGAAATAGTTCTTTAGCAACAAAAGTAAGTATTCTTCTGAAACACAATTCTTGGCAACAATGTGACCCCCACAGGAGTCACACGACGTCGGGTTTACGATATTCCCAAGGTTCGGCGTCGACCGCGAGGAGCGCTACGTTGAGCCTGGAGTTGCAAAAGAACCCACAAACACAGTACCTTTGGAAATGAAGAAAACGATGATCCACGGCGTCGAGATGTCGGCGTCGAGGTCGGCGTCGATCGTGCCTCGGATTCGGAACGATCCGCAGCGGCGTCGAGGGGTGTCGGGCCGGAGCAGCGGTCACGGCGTCGAGAAGGGCGTCGAGTCGATGCGATCAGCAGCGACGTCGAGACGGGGTCGCTTAGAGCTGGAGCCGATACTCACTACTCAGCGGCGTTGATACCGGCGTCAAAACGGGGTCACTCACTACTCCTGGCGTCGCTACTGGCGTCGATCGGGCCCGGCGGCCGGCGTTGAAGGCTCGGAACACTGGAGCCATTACTAACGATGTCGAGCTGGATTCGGCGGCGTCGGTGACGTCGAGACTGCAGATTTCCCCTGTGCACTGGAAATAACACTTTCCAGCAACCAGCAATTCAGCAGAGGGTGAAGTCCTTTGGCCCATTGTCTTCAACAGGAGGCTGGCACTCTTCCAGCCCTTGGAGATTTTCTAGCAAGCTTTTGAGAGTACACACCAAGTTCCTCTCTCCTTGTTCCTTGGCAAAAATAAAGAAGCAGCTTCAGGTTCCCCCCAGCAAACAGCACACTGGCAGAAGGGGGAGGCAAGTCCTTAGATCAGCAGGCTTCTTGTCCTTGGTAGAGGTTTCCTTGTCAGAAGTGATCTGAGTTCTTGGTTCAGGGGTCCTTCTCTTATACCCCTTTTCTGCTTTGTTCCCTTTGTCCAAGCAGGGAAATTCCCCCCATCCTGGGTTTGTTGTGGGTGTTGCCAGGCAGAGGCACCTGGCCTATTCACTGAGCAGGGCAGGGTCCTCAGCCGCCCAGCAGGAGGCGGAGCCAGTATTGTCACTGGCAGGAGCAGGGCTATCAGTCGCCCGGCAGGAGGTGGAGCCAGCATTGTGTCAGGCAGGGCAGGCTATCAGGGACTACTCTTCCCCCACTCTAAGTGTAGATGCCTCATTCACCCCACACTGACTCATTCAGACCTCTGGAGCCACCCAGCCGCTGACACACACACCAAACCAGCAGAGACCGGTGGATAGTTGGACAAGAAAATAGCCACTTTCTAAAAGGGCTATTTTCAAACACAGAATTTAAAAACCATCCATCCTAAAGGGTGTGTTATTAAATTCTGAGTTCAGGGATACTAAACTCGACCTGCTACCATGCTCCCTGAGTCAGTTAGATTATAATGGAGTTAATAATCAGTCTGCCCAGTCTGGCCTATTGGAGGCAGGTAGCCCTTCAATAGTGAAAAACGAAAATGGCTGTAATTCACTATTAGGTCATGCCACACACATCAGGGCATGACCTACCTTTTACCCACAATGCACCCAGCCCTAGGGCCTACCATAGAGGTGTCTGAAATGTGGCAAAGTGATGGTTTTAGAGACTGGCAAGTAGGTTTCCTTGCCAAGTCAACATGGCAGTCAGGGACTGCACACAGGCTCTGCGATGGCAGGCCTGAGACACATTTTACACGCTGCTTCTGTGGGTGGCACAACCAGTGCTGCAAGCCCACCAGCAGCAGTTAACTTACACGCCCTTGGCACATGCAGTGCACTAGACTAGGGTCTGAACAGTAAGCCAACCAAGCCAATCATGGTAACACCAATCAATGTAACAATTTTAACATAGGGAGCACTTGCACTGTGGCACTGATCAGCAGTGGCACAGTGCCCAAAGCAATATTCCAGCAAAAACATCGTAAACAGAGGAGGCAAATGGAACAAAATGGAGGAGAGACTCATGCCAATGATGCCAGGTCTAACACGTGTCCCCTCCAGCTGAAATGTGACGAGAACTACCCTTCACCCAGGGAGTCCTCATCACTAAGTCGGAAAAATCTGGACAGACCATCAGCATTGGCGTGATCTGTACCAGGGCGGTGTTCCACCGTAAAGTCCATCCCCTGTAGGGAAATGGACCACCTCAACAGTTTTGGGTTTTCACCCCTCATCTGCATTAACCATCTGAGGGGCCTGTGGTCTGTCTGAACCCGGAAGTGAGTCCCAAACAGGTAGGGTCTTAGCTTCTTTAGCGCCCACACCACAGCAAATGCCTCACACTCTATCGCACTCCACCTCTGTTCCCTGGGAAGTAACCTCCGGCTGATGAAGGCTACAGGTAAGTCTCGGCCCTCTTCATTTATCTGTGCTAGAACAGCCCCCACACCATGCTCTGAAGCGTCCGTCTGGACAATGAACTCTTTGGAAAAGTTGGGTGCCTGAAGGACCGGTGCTGTACACATTGCAGTTTTCAGGGTGTCAAAGGCTTTCTGACAGGCGTCAGTCCAGATCACAAGTCTCGGCTGCTTCCTGGAAGTCAGCGAGGTCAAGTGGTGCACAATGTTGCCATACCCCTTGACAAACCTCCTGTAGTAACCCGTGAGACCCAAGAAGGCTCTCACCTGAGTCTGGGTTTTGGGCGGTTCCCAAGCCAGGATGGTATCTATCTTGGGTTGCAGGGGGGCCACCTTGCCGCTCCCTACTTGGTGCCCCAAGTACACCACTGAAGCCTGCCCAATCTGGCACTTACTGGCCTTGATTGTGAGGCCTGCTCTGCGCAGGGCCAACAACACTCCCTGGAGGTGGCGCAAGTGTTCCTCCCAGCTGGCGCTGAACACTGCTATGTCGTCCAGGTAGGCGGCGCTGAAATCCTCCAGTCCAGCCAATACCTGGTTGACCAACCTCTGGAATGTGGCAGGGGCATTCTTCATCCCAAAGGGCATAACCCGGAACTGGTAGTGCCCATCTGGTGTGGAGAATGCAGACCTCTCTTGTGCCCCATCGGTCAAGGTGATCTGCCAGTACCCAGACGTTAGATCAAACGTACTAAGGTACCGGAGAGCCCCTAACCGATCTATGAGCTCATCAGCTCTGGGGATGGGGTGCGCGTCAGTCTTGGTGACCGAATTGAGTCCTCGGTAATCCACACAAAACCGATGTTCTGGTGAAGCACCGGGCGCTGCAGCCTTTGGGACCAAGACCACTGGGCTGGCCCAAGGACTGCTAGAGGACTCAACCACCCCTAGGGCAAACATCTTGTAGACCTCCTCCTTGATGTATGCTCTGAACTTGTCAGTCACCCTGCAGGCCTTGTGCCTCACAGGAGTGCTGTCCCCGGTGTCCACATCGTGGACACACCACTGAGTGACACCAGGGATTGAGGAGAACAGATCAGGGAATTGTCCCAGCAGATGGCGGCAATCTTGCTGCCGTCAAGGGTCAGTGTGTCAGAGAGGACAACACCATCCACTGACCCATCTTGCTCTTTTGCACACAGGAGGTCAGGAAGAGGCTCACTCTCCTCCTCCATTCCAGCATCTGTGGCTAGGAGCATGCCCACTTCGGACCTTTCTAAGTGGGCTTTAACCGGTTGACATGCAGGACCCTCAAGGGGTTCCTGGGAGACTTCAAGTCCACCAAGTAGGTGACATCGCTCTTTTTCTCCACAACCTCAAATGGTCCAGTCCACCTGTCCTTGAGTGCACAAGGTTCTACAGGGGCCATGACCCAAACTTTCTGACCAGGTTGAAGCTCAACCAGAGTGGCATTCTGGTCGTACCACCGCTTCATCTCTTCCTGGCTGGCCTCCAGATTTGCCTGAGCAAGATCTCTGAAGTGCCGAGTCTGGTTCCTAAAGGCCAGCATGTAACTGTTTACATCCTGGGGAGGTTTCCTGGGAGATTGCTCCCAGCCTTCTTTGACCAGACTCAAAGGCCCTCTTACCGGGTGTCCATACAAAAGCTCAAAGGGACTGAACCCAAGAGACTTTTGTGGCACCTCACGGTAAGCAAACAGCAGGCATGGTAAGAGGACATCCCATTTACGCCTCATTGGTTCTTCAAGACCCATAATCATGCCTTTTAGGGTCCGGTTGAATCTCTCAACCAGCCCATTACCTTGAGGGTGGTAAGGAGTGGTAAACTTGTAGGTTAGCCCACACTCCACAGAGACTTCATATAATTAGAAATGAAGTTGGTGCCCCGGTCTGACACCACCTCTCTGGGGAACCCCATGCGGGAGAAAACACCCATCAGTGCCTGTCCCACCATGGGGGACGTCACTGTGCAGAGAGGGATGGCTTCCGGGTACCGGGTGGCATGGTCCACCAAGACCAGGATAAACCTGTTGCCCATGGCTGTCTTGGGGTCCAGTGGCCCCACAATGTCAATCCCCACTCACTCAAAGGGGGTACTGACTACGGGAAAAGGTTGGAGGGGAGCCTTCTGCTTCCGCCCACTTTTCCCACTTGCCTGGCAAGTTTGGCAGGTCCTACAATGGATGTCTGAATCCCTCTCATCTGGGGCCAATAAAAATGGGTGACAAGCCTGTCATAGGTCTTGTCCTGCCCCAGATGTCCAGCTAACGGAACGTCATGAGCCAACCCCAGTAGGAAGGCTCTGAAGCGCTGGGGTACCACCAGCACACGGGCTGACCCAGGCTCAGCAGCCTTAGGCTCGCTATACAGGAGGTCGTTCTCCCAGTAAATCCAATGTGACCCTGACAGATCACCTGCCGTTTGGGCTGAGGCCTGCTGCCTCATACCCACAAGAGAAGGGCACACTTTCTGTTCAGCACAAAATTCCTCCCTGGAGGGACCACCATCCTGCTGCCAATGGGTCAGCTCGGGCAGGTCTCCCAGTTCAGCCACTTGTTCCCCTGTAGGTTCCAGGGCATCCCCCTCAGGGTCTGCTCCCTCCTGGACCGTGGGAACGATGGGGGATGATTTCCCGCGCCCCCTGCTTCTTCTCTTCATGGTTGGGTCCTGGGCCATACTTTCAGGCTCCGGGATACCCATCAACACCCTTACTAGCTGACATGGACCGGGTGGTCGCACACACCCACTCCGGCAGACCCAACATTTCCAGATGCGCTTTTCGCTCCACCTTAGCCCAAGGGGAGTCCTCCAAATCATTGCCCAGGAGACAATCAACAGGCATGGTGGGCCTCACAGCAACCTGAAGAGTACCTGAGACCCCCCAACTCAAAAAGAACTTGAGCTACCTCACACTTACTCTGTGAGTTGTCAGCAGCTACAACGGAGTAGAATGCATAAGGGACCACCTGCTCTCTGGACACCAAGTAACACTTGACAGCTGTCACACTTGGTCCGGTGTCTCTGAGAGCTTCCACCCTATGGCCTTTAATGGTCACCCACTGCCTATATTTCTTAGTGTTACTAGGCAGAGGGGTTGGAGGGACCATTTCCACGTCTCCTAAAGAGACCAGGGACATTTCTGCGGGACCCCACCCACCGGGGGCACCCATCTCGCTCCCTCCCAGGGCTACATTCGCAACCTGATGGGGGTGCACGCGGTGGTGTATTCGAATCCTTCATGGGACACTGGGGATCATAATAACGGTGTCCCACCTGCTTACAAACGTAGCAGGTCATTGGGCCCCTGGGAACAGGTTTACCTGTCGGGACCTCTGGCTTCTTTACAGGGGGAGGCTGGGAACCCTTCCATTGGTTCCCTTGGGGATTACTTTGGGGCCCTTTCTGAAACTCCCTCTGTTTACCCCTGTCCCCCCACTGTTCTGCTGGGGACCCTGCCCACCTTTGGCTGAGTCTCCCACTGGACCCTTGTGGACCCTGGTACTGACCCAGCGGTCCGCCTCCTCAGCAAGTTTTCTAGGGTTAGATATCTTGCTATCAATAAGGTGCTGGCGGAGCTCTGGAAAACAGTTATTAGACAAGTGCTCCCATGCAAACAAATCATAAAGAGCATCATAACTATCCACCTTGCTACCCTTTACCCAACCATCCATGGCTCTGCAAAAGAAGGACACATATTCAACCCACGTAGTAGCAGGCAACTTCTTACATTCTCTAAAGGCTTGTTGGTACTTTTCTGGAGTTAAGCCATACCTCAATATTAAAGCATCTTTCATATGAGTATAAGACATCCTATCCTCAGCAGGCATGCCCAACAAGGTATCTCTCCCCTCATTGGCAAAGCGACACCACAACCCCGCTCCCCAATCTTTCTCAGGGACCCGGTGGGCCAACAATGCTAACTCATATGCTTTAAACCATTGACCAATATCCTCATTTCTACTGTAATCTTCTATCACATCTTTGGGAAAATAAAACCTACTTTCTGCAGGCACAGATGGAGTGCTGCCACCAGAGGGATTCAACTCTAAACTCTTAGTTTTAAGCTCCATCTCCCTCACCATCTTCTCACTTTCAAACGCTAATTTCTCTCTTTCAAAATCTAATCTTTTGCTCTCCATTTCAGCTTCCCTTTTGCTTCTTGCATTCTCTAATTCCACTGCCCTCCTAATTTAAGTTTTGCCATCTCTAACTTGTATTCCCTCTCCTTCTCCCTGTCTTCCAACTCTTCAGGAGAAAGGCTCTTAGAGGACACACTGCTGCCGGGAGATGCCACGTGCCCATTCATGGGCTCTTCCACTTCCTCTTCCTCTTCGGGTACCACCCCCGGATCAGAGGGATTTCTGGCCTCTAACCAGGCCTTCAGTGCTTTGAGGAAGTCGTCTCTCAATCTGAGACCTGTGGTAGGAACTTTAAACTGCTTGCAATATTGCTGTAGCTCCTTTAATTTGTACTTATTTATCAATTTCTTATCAAATTCATCCACAACAATAAGAGAAGGGGTAGCAGCTCCGGCATCCTCCATGGTCAAAACTGGCAGTGTTTAAAAAATAAGCTCCAGGAAAGCAGAGAACAAAAATAGAATATCCTACCAAAACAGATTGTGGCTGCGCTATGGTCTGCTTTCACTATGTAGTGTACACTAATCACTGCACATGAGTCATAAATGCAAAGTTCAATCCTCACCGCTGACCACCAATGTAAGAACCGGCGGTCTCTAGTTGGCAGAGGCATACACTTCTGACAAATAGGGACCAACCAACTCTAGTCAGGGCAAGGGGATTACACACTCAGATAACCCCTGCTACCCCCTTGGTAGCTTGGCAGAGCAGACAGGCTTATCTCAGAGGCAGTGTGTTAAGCATTTATGACCACATACAGTAATAAAGTGAATACACTACAAATGGACACCACACAGGAGTTATTATAAAAATAGTATTTTTATATAAGGCTTAGCACAAGACCAAATAACGACAAAAATATACCACAATCTTAATAAATACTCTTTGGAAGGAAAAATAATAGTTCAGGTAAAGTTTCTTCTTAGGAAATAGTTCTTTAGCAACAAAAGTAAGTATTCTTCTGAAACACAGTTCTTGGCAACAATGTGACCCCCACAGGAGTCACACGACGTCGAGTTTATGATATTCCCAAGGTTCGGCGTCGACCGCGAGGAGCACTACGTCGAGCCTGGAGTTGCAACAGAACCCACAAACACAGTACCTTTGGAAATGAAGAAAACGATGATCCACGGCGTCGAGATGTCGGCGTTGAGGTCGGCGTCGATCGTGCCTCGGATTCGGGTCGATCCGCAGCGGCGTCGAGGGGTGTCGGGCCGGAGCAGCGCTCACGGCGTCGAGAAGGGCGTCGAGTCGATGCGATCAGTAGCGGCGTCGAGACGGGGTCGCTTAGAGCTGGAGCCGATACTCACTACTCAGCGGCGTCGATACCGGCGTCAAGACGGGGTCACTTGGAGCTGGAGCCGATACTCACTACTCTTGGCGTCGCTACTGGCGTCGATCGGGCCCGGCGGCCAGCGTCGAAGGCTCGGAACACTGGAGCCGTTACTCACGATGTCGAGCTGGATTCGGCGGCGTCGGCGCTGCAGATTTCCCCTGTGCACTGGAAATAACACTTTCCAGCAACCAGCAATTCAGCAGAGGGTGAAGTCCTTTGGCCCTGTGTCTTCAACAGGAGGCTGGCACTCTTCCAGCCCTTGGAGATTTTCTGGCAAGCTTTTGAGAGTACACACCAAGTTCCTCTCTCCTTGTTCCTTGGCAAAAATAAAGAAGCAGCTTCAGGTTCCCCCCAGCAAACAGCACACTGGCAGAAGGGGGAGGCAAGTCCTTAGATCAGCAGGCTTCTTGTCCTTGGTAGAGGTTTCCTTGTCAGAAGTGATCTGAGTTCTTGGTTTAGGGGTCCTTCTCTTATACCCCTTTTCTGCTTTGTTCCCTTTGTCCAAGCAGGGAAATTCCCCCCATCCTGGGTTTGTTGTGGGTGTTGCCAGGCAGAGGCACCTGGCCTATTCACTGAGCAGGGCAGGGTCCTCAGCCGCCCAGCAGGAGGCGGAGCCAGTATTGTCACTGGCAGGAGCAGGGCTATCAGTCGCCCGGCAGGAGGTGGAGCCAGCATTGTGTCAGGCAGGGCAGGCTATCAGGGACTACTCTTCCCCCACTCTAAGTGTAGATGCCTCATTCACTCCACACTGACTCATTCAGACCTCTGGAGCCACCCAGCCCCTGACACACCCACCAAACCAGCAGAAACCGGTGGATAGTTGGACAAGAAAATAGCCACTTTCTAAAAGGGCTATTTTCAAACACAGAATTTAAAAACCATCCATCCTAAAGGGTGTGTTATTAAATTCTGAGTTCAGGGATACTAAACTCGACCTGCTACCATGCTCCCTGAGTCAGTTAGATTATAATGGAGTTAATAATCAGTCTGCCCAGTCTGGCCTATTGGAGGCAGGTAGCCCTTCAATAGTGAAAAACGAAAATGGCTGTAATTCACTATTAGGTCATGCCACACACATCAGGGCATGACCTACCTTTTACCCACAATGCACCCAGCCCTAGGGCCTACCATAGAGGTGTCTGAAATGTGGCAAACTGAAGGTTTTAGAGACTGGCAAGTAGGTTTCCTTGCCAAGTCGACATGGCAGTCAGGGACTGCACACAGGCTCTGCGATGGCAGGCCTGAGACACATTTTACACGCTGCTTCTGTGGGTGGCACAACCAGTGCTGCAAGCCCACCAGCAGCAGTTAACTTACACGCCCTTGGCATACGCAGTGCACTAGACTAGGGTCTGAACAGTAAGTCAACCAAGCCAATCATGGTAACACCAATCAATGTAACAATTTTAACATAGGGAGCACTTGCACTGTGGCACTGATCAGCAGTGGCACAGTGCCCAAAGCAATATTCCAGCAAAAACATCGTAAACAGAGGAGGCAAATGGAACAAAATGGAGGAGAGACTCATGCCAATGATGCCAGGTCTAACACATATGAAACTCACTACCGTGTGACCTCCGTTGCAACCCTTCCTTCCCTTACTTCAAGAGAAACTTGAAACTCCCCCTCTTCAATAAATTCTTTAACTCCTAGTTTACGGATCTTGGTGAGTTATCGCCTGATCAGATCTAGACCCTCTATCTTAAGGGGCTGTTTACCTGCTCCTTACGAATGGTGTCTCTAGTTGTTGGTTACTCTACTATCACCTGTGATGTCCACCATTAGCCATCGAACTGTGTGTAACATTATCTATCGAACTCTCGCCTAATATGTTCATTGCGTGACTGTTTTACTGTATTCTATCACGATCATGTGAAGCACTATGACACCTTTGGGTATAGCAAGCACTTTATAAAACTTATATAAATAAATAAATAAAATAAAAAATGCAAGAGATGTCTGCTGGGCTGGCGGACACTTCTAAATTTGGGGGCTGTTAATCCCTCAGGAAAACACAGCACTTTATGCCGTCGCCCTGACTGTCTAAAAATACCCGTCATCCAAACTCTAAATCAAACCTTTACTTTGTAGATAGTTCCCAGCCAAATAAAGCATCTTGGAGCAAATTAGAAATCAGAGCCCTGTTATGTAAGTCTCTTTGTTCATTCATAATGGTGGGGCAAATTGCTACAATCACACGGTGTCTGGTACATGTGAATTCTAGCTCCAAGAAATGTTTCTTATCACCCTTTGGAAATCGTTTTAAACATTGGGTTCTATGTGTGAAGTAAAATGTCTTTTACATTACCCTTTTTTAATCCCTTGGTCAATAGTTCTCCATTTAATATGTAACATTGCAGTGTCTAGCTTTCTAAGAAAACATTGAGTTATGATGAATGATTTTCTCTTGTGTAGGATTTGGCTGGAGTCTTGACAATGTCCTAAAAGACCGACAAAATGTGAATATGGAGTCTAGATGGGAATCTGAGTTGTATGAGCACTGAATCCCCCAAAAGGAATAGGAACTGTACATGAACCCAGGAGAGTATATGAGCCGCATTTGTCTTGAGAAGGAAGTGTGAGCTGTAGGTGTCTTGGAGCCAAAGAGGGAATATGAGTTGAAAGTACTTTGGAAGGGACAAGTGAATGTGACCAGCACTGGTCTTTAATCCAGGAGGGAACGTGAGCAAAATATGTCTTGGGGACCAGAAGAGAATGTGAGCTGCACCTTCCTTGGATTACAGAAGGGAAATGTATTTTCTATTGATCCCAGGAGGGAATGTGAGCTGTGTGGTTCTTTAAATTCAGAAGATATAGAGGGAGGGAGAACTGAATGTGTCTTGGATCCAGGACAGAATGTGAGATGTGTGTGACCTATAGCTCAAGAAGGAGTGTGTACTGTGTGAGCCTTGAAGCTCCTAGTAATGAGCACCACATGAGTCATGAAGTTAGAGAGTATGTGAAGTTTATGTGCCTCGGACCTCGCGAGAATGGGAGCTACATGAGAATTAGAGCCCAGGCAGATGGGGGTCTGAGCTGTTTGTGTCTGGACCCCAGGAGGGAATGTTAACTTTATGTGCCTTAAGGTATAGAAGGGAACATGAGCTGTATGTGCCAAGGAGCCAGGAGAGAATGTGAGTTATGTACCTTGGACTACAGTAGGGCATGTGGCCTGTGTGTTCATTGGGCCCAACACCGAGAATTGTTCACGTCATAGAGTCCGTGGGAAATGTCACTTGTATGCAAAATGCATAGGTGTGAATGCCTCACTTCAGGTCTTCGCAAACATTGCATCTAGACATGACCTTTTGACCTACAAAACATTAGTTTCCGGTGTGCATTAGTTATAACAAGACGGTAAGGATTGGAAACAGAGTTCCTAATGACCAGGACGGAGGTAGTCACATAATCTTGCATTAACATTTCCTTATGTCGATCATGTGACAGGGTACTAGAGTGAAAGGTTCTAGGAGCTGTTTTCTCCCCCTCAGATCATTTGTGATGTATCATGTACAACATCATACTACATGGATATATTTTACTGGTAGATGAAGACAGTGCTCAGTCATATACATACAAAGATGGGCTTCAAAGATATTTCTTAGCCAAGAGAGCTGAGGTGATAGAGTCCTGATGCTGAGAGCGTCAAGAGTTAAACAACTTTTTATTGTTCACAAATCCATGATTCTGGATGCCTTGGCCTTGAAAGAAAAGTAAAGTGGATTCTAAAAACACTTCAAGTCGCATAAGACAGAAATCAACCTCGGCACTCCTATTCAATTTTATGTTGATTCAAAAAGTTATTTGGATAAATCAGTTCAAAATACCAACAGGACATCAATATCGTTATTGCCGTATCAATTTAATATGAATAATTGTCAGAATATTGAGTTACAAATTTAAAACACAGTAACAATATGAACAGGATTATGCAGCTTGATGTGACAATCCTCCTTTCAAGTGTTGAACCGGCAGCCGACACATGTTTCGTTTCATAGAAACTTTTTTAAGGCTTTAATCATTGTTTGCAAGGATGACCAAACAGTGAAATATAGGCTATATGTCGAATGCGGAACGACTGCGCCGCGAGGGAGTCTCGATTTTAAAAGGGGCATATCATAGCCCAAGACTATGTAACCACAAAAATTAACAAATAACGAGAGAACGCATACCAAATAAGACGTGACGCGGTCTTCTGTTATAACAAAGAGAGACAAAATATACCTAGGGACAAACGAATCCCCATGACAAGACTTGGACATGTTTATTTCACTGTTTGGTCGTCCTTGCAAATAAAGATTAAAGCCTTGAAAAAGTTTCTATGAAACGAAACGTGTCGGCTGCCGGTTCAACGCTTGAAAGGAGGATTGTCACATCAAGCTGCATAATCCTGTTCATATTGTTATTGTGTTTTAAATTTGTAACTCAATATTCTGACAATTATTCATATTAAATTGATACGGCAATAACGATATTGATGTCCTGCTGGTATTTTGCACTGATTTATTCAAATAACTTTATGAATCAACATAAAATTGAATAGGAGTGCCGAGGTTGATTTTTAACTTATGTTTTCACTGGGTCCAATTGGGCTTCGGTGTTTATGCACCTTAGGTAGTGGGTGCAGTTCTCTTAACCTCGAGGGCCACCAGTACTTGTTTGGTCATATTGAATGCACAAGTGGAATTGATGTGCTACCAATTATTCCACCACTGCCATTTGTAAATATTGTCACACTTCAAGTTGCATACAAGTGAGAATGGTGTGCAGATCATTATGTGATGTAACAAGCAAGTCACAAGCACAATGCACCCGGAGTACCTCCAGAAACTACACATGAGGCATCTCAAATTGGATTGGAGGGAAATGAAAGAGACATCCGGACCACAAACAGCACAGTGATATCTCTACATCGTATAAAAGCCCCAGATATAAGCACTGCAGAAATCCACCTGGGAATACTGGGCTGCCAGAAATCGTGATAACGGTCAAAGGGACAGATGTACAAACATTCCGTTTTGCGGGTTGCAAATTGCAATATTTTGCTACTTGCAAAACAAAATGTACTAATGTGTCTCTTTCCCAATAGGGTTGCAATTACCCTGCCTCATCAATATTCATGAGGCAGGTTGCAATTTGCAACCCATTGGGAATGGCCAGCACTCACAGGGATAGTGGCCTTCTGGGGTCAGCAGACCACCAAGTCTGTGACTGCTTTTTAAATAAAGCAGTTTTTTTTAAATGCTTAAAGGAAAACAGGATGTATTTGGAAACAAAAAGGAAACATTTCTGTTTCATTTTTTAAGAGTAGGCAGTGGTCCGTGGGCCTGCTCTTAAATTTTTTTTTCACTGCCAGTCAAAAAGGGGAAGGGATCCCCTAGGGACCCCATGCTGTTTGCGACTGGTTTAAGACCTATTTGAAGTAGGTGGTAAACTGTGAATGTTTTGCGACCTCATTTGCGGTCGCAAAAACAATTGTACATGGCCTTGGGACTCATTATAAGAAAGCAATGCCCTAGAACGCCCCCCCCTAATTGCGATTCGCAAACCCTATTTTGCGAGTCAGCAATAGGTTACTGACTCGTAAAATAGGGTTTGTACATGCTACAACCCTTTTTAGCAGTCGCAAACGGCTCGATTTTCCATCAGCGACCACTAAAAACGGTCATACACCGTGCTCAAAATCTCCGGATGGAAATCCTGCAATAACCCTCACTGCATGGGGTATAGCTGTGTGGAATCGGATTTACCAGCCAGTATTCAGGCCGTAATTTGCAATTCTATGTTGCTTAGCGCTGGCACGTACCATCGGTTCTGAGCGAGTGGCAATTGTCTGTTTGGGGTTAAAAGGCGGAAGGTGGTGAGGAGGGCGGGAGATGGAAGGGAACAATGTCACCAGGGTGGGGGAGCATTACATGTTGACCCCGTGTCTTGAAGCGTCAACTGGGGCTGGTGATGGGTCCAGTCTTCAATGCACCACTTTCTCAACATGATCTTACTGGCCCGTTTTTCTGGCTGCTGCACCACAATAATCCTGGTGTGGGAACACCGAGCCACTAAAAATTGTACAAAGCGGAATTCCACCAGGGATTTCCATTTCGCACAATTTATAATCTGGGCCTTTCATTGTATTTCAAAAAGTTAATATTAACACGTTTTCACCTATGCTGCCTACTTTAAAATCAGTCAGACGCAGAACGTATTCACTAATTCTGAAGTATATATATATATTTTTTTTGCTGTCATTCTCACCTCTCACAGATTACTATTTCAATTATAGCTTGAGTTGACCTGGACTCCATTGTTTCAACTTCCACTTTATTTTCATTTTATTATTCGCATTTCCCTAAACATCGGACAGGTGTACGTTTAATCGTCGGCCTCATCTCAAAAGTGAAAAGTATAAAGCCGGCAGCTAAATTCATTGACTCGCAGAGCTCATCAACCTGTAGATTTTATTAAACCAGATCTGTGTCGGTCCTCGTTTGTAAGAAGGCTGAACAAAAGGGAAAAAAGACCAAAACAGATTTCCGTGCTCTGAAGCCCACAGGAGAATGGCTAAGTCAGTTCCTAAACTGAAATACATAAAAAGATGGCGAGGCGGAGGCAGGCGAAGAATTACGTATTCACTTTTTCCCTTCTAAAGATTTTTTACTCTCATTCTCACCACCCACTTATTAATATTTCACTGGTTGATGAAATCGTTTTGGACTCCGTTGTTTCAACTTTCACCTCTTTTTCTCTTTACTATTCACATTTGCCTGTGCATCTGACAGGTGTACATTTCATCGTCGGCCTCTGGAGCTTTCTGCAGTCCTGCGCACATGTTTCACTTCACTCTTTAAAAGTGGAAACTAGAAAGCCGCCAGCTAAATTCATTGACTCACAGAGCTCATTAAATGAAGACATGTACTTTGAGATCATCAGAGAACGTGTAGGTGTTTTTAAACCACATCTGTGGCGTTCTTCAATTATAGGAAGGCTGAACAAAAGGGAGGGGGGAGACCAAAGCCAATTTATTTGGTCTGAAGCCCAAAGGACAATGACAACGTCAGTTCTCAAACTGAAATACATAAATACATGGCGAGGTGGGGAAAGGGCAAGAATGACCCCGCCCCAAGCACCTCTGGCACTAGTTGGTACCAGTATAAAACAACCCCATCGAGCAGCTTTAAAAAAAATAATTTAAAAAATCTTCTCTTCTGACCATGCATTGTACATTGCATAAATGAAAGAAGGCTACAGTCTCCTCAAAACTGCATGAAATAATACAAAGAAAAGTCTGCTCCTATCATTAACAACAGACAAAACCGGAAACAGTAGAATCTAGAAATAATATAAAATTCACCTAAGAACAGCAGACTTACTACACTCACCCCTGGTTTCACGGCCGTCTTATCTGAGTCTGATGGATGGCAGACTCAAACTAAAATTGCCAATTTAGAGATAATTGGGGTGGAGTGGGAGAAGAAACAAAGCAAACACAGCAAAGAGATAACATTGCAGGGGATTGTAGTACAAAAAATTGATAGCAGATAATCTACAGGACATAATATTGAGGGGCAAAATACCAAAGAGGAAAGTGCATAGCAGAAGGTAAGGATTTAGTAATCCTAATTTACCTACCGCTGATTTGAGAATCAAGTCGACTTTACTCCTGAGGGTCCTTGTGTGGAAATGTGTAATATTTTACTTAGTATAAGCAACAGCCATTTTGGCTGTGTTGTCCATTTTGTTTCCTTCGTAATTCTCCCGTCCTCTGCTGCTCGTCTTTTCACTCTGCTTGTGTTATCCATTTTAGTTGACTTCCTGACTCAGCTAAAAGCAATGTACGTGCTGAGGGTTTGTATCTGCCAGTGCACCTAGTCATAGATGTTAACTGTCAACCATTTACTGCTGCAATAAGTATTTCTACTCCCCCTCCCACTTTGCTGTCCAAGTGGTTATTCATCTGCCCTTGTTTGCTGATAACTATTTCTAAAACTTGATCTCCCTATTTCTGTTCACATGCTTACAGTGCAGAAAACCGGTATAAAAGGGACACAGTTTGTGAAATCAGTGTACTACCTCCTTGCAGCACTTGAGAGTGTTGTGTGGATGTGGTCCCACTCATGAGTAATTAATAAACTTATTCCAACTCCAGAGCTGATCTCTATTCTGTTGGTCTCTGGACCTGTGGACAAGAGGGTGACCCTGCACCAGTGTGCCCACTTTTAGGCACATTTACACACTTGGGGGCCAACTACCCCTCCTGTTACCTTCAGTAAGTTCCACACAGTGGGTTTGCTGAGAGGTCTTCGGTGGTCATGCCCCCTTTCTCCACCACTTTGCAATGAGTGATACTATCTCAAACATTTATTATCTGAGTGGGTGTGTGACTGTCTGTATCAATGTGTGAGTGGCTGTATGGGTGTGTTAAAGCATGAATGAGTGACTGTGTGAATGATTGGATTTCTGACTAGGGCTGTAGGTGTGTGAGTCGTTGTGTCAGTGCTTGTATGGGTGTGTGACTGGGTATCTAGGTGGTTGTATGGGTGTGTGAGTGGTTTTGTGGGTGTGGTATGAGTGGCTGTATGGGTGTGTGCATGGCCATGTGAGTGGATGTATGGGTGTATAAGTAGGTATGTTAGTAGCTGTGTGGGTGAGTTAGTGGGTAAGGGAGTGACTAAGTTTGTGAGAGAGTGGGTGTCATTGCCTGTATGGGTGAGTGAGTGGCTGTGTGAGTGACTTTTTTGGTGAGTGATTGGTTGTCTGAATGTTTATATGAGTGAGTAACTGGGTGTGTAATTGGCTGTATGGGTGAGTGAGTGGCTGTTTGAGTGAGTTTTTGCTCAAGTGTGTTGGTGTGTGAGTGGTTGCATTGAAGAGTGAGAGCATGTGTGAATGACTGTACGGGGAGTGAGCAGATATCTGTGTGTTTGTATGTATGTGTGAATGGGTATGTAAGTGGTTTTATAGGTGTGTGAGTGCTTGGATGGGTGAGTAGGTGGTTGTGTTGATAGGCTATATAGGTGTGTGTGAGTCGGTGTGTGAGTGGCTGTATAGGTGTGTGTCTGGTTCGGTGAGTGGGTGTATGGGTGAGTGAATGGTTGAGTATGTGGCTGTATGAGTGAGTGAGTGTGTGTGTGTGAGAGTTGCTCTACGGAGGAGTGAGTGGGTGTGTGAGTATGTGAGTGGGCATACAACAGATTTTATAGGGGTGTGAGTGGGTGTGTGAGTGGTTCTGTGGATGATGTCATCAGTGATGTCATCAGTGATATCATTTGAGATGTCATCAGTGATGTCACTGACCATGTCATGAGTGATGTAGTATGTGAGGTCGTACACAGTCAATTCCGGGGGCATGTTATATTTAGCTCAGGAAGCTATACCTGCTGAATTTCTATGGTTTTATACAAGTGAAATGTGAGCCTAACTGTAACGTTCCTGTAACCATTGTTTTTTTCAGTATATTTCTAAGGTTTTTAAAATTTTATTTCCTAACTATAATGTCCCTGTAACCTTTGATTATTTCAGTGGATTTCTAAGGTTTTTTAAATTCTATTTCCTAACGATAACAGCCTTGTAACCTTTGTTTTATTTTAAGTGAATTTCGATGGTTTTTTAACTACTAGGTGTGTTTGTAGGGTGGTGGAGAAAGGAGGCAGGGCCTCCCACCAGCCCTGAGCAACCCCACTGTGTGGGAATTACTGGAGGTAACAGGAGGGGTTGTTGGCCCCCAGGACCCTCTGGAGCCAAGGGGACTTCATCCCCCAAGAAGCTGTGCACCAGGAGGTGGGTTTGCAGACTGGTGAAGATGGGGTTGGGGCCTCCCACAACCTTTCACAATCCCACTGTGTGGGACTTTCTGGAGGTAACAAGAGGGGTTGTTGGCCCCCAAGGACCTTCTGAAGCCAAGGGGACTTCATCCCCAACCAGTAGTGCGCCAGGGGGTGGGTTTTCAGAGTGGTGGAGAAAGGGGGCTGGGCCTCACAATAGCTCTCAGCAATCCCGCTGTTTGGGACTTACTACTGGTAAATGGAGGGCTTCTTGGGGCTCAAGGACACTCAACAGCCAGGGGCACTTCATCCCCCAACCAGAAATGTGCCAGAAAGTGCGCTTGTAGAGTGGTGGAGAAAGAGGGCGGGCCTGCCATGAGGTCCCAGCAATCCCACTGTGTGTTAATTATTGGAGGTAACAAAAGGGGTTGCTGGCCCCTAAGGACCCTCTATAACCAAGGGGACTTCATTTTTCAACCAGTAGTGCGACAGGAGGTGGGTTTTCAGAGTGGTGGAGGAAGGGGGTGGGGGCCCTCCCACAAGCTCTCACAAACCCATTGAGTGGGAATTTCTGGAGGTAACAGGAGGGGTTGTTGGCCCCCAAGGAACCTCTGCAGCCAAGGGGACTTCATTCCCGAACCAGTAGTGTGCCAAGAAGTGCATTTTCAGAGTGCTGCAGAAAGGGGGTGGTGCCTTGGGTGACCTCTCAGTAATCCAGTTGGGTGGGACTTACTGGAGACAACAGGAGGCCAAGGGGACTCCCTCCCCAACCAGTAGTGTGCCAGGCGGTGTGTTTGTGGAGCAGTGGAGAAAGGGGACGGGGCCTCTCATGAGCTCTCAGCAATCCCGCTATGTGGGACTTACTGGAGGTAACCAGAGGGGTTGTTGGCCCCAAAGAACCATCACTATTCAAGGGGACTTCATCCCCCAACAAGTTGTGTGCCAGGAAGCCTGTTTGCAGAGTGAATGAAAAAAGGGGTGGGGCCTCAGCTGACTTCCACCGGGGTCCAGCATTTTTTAAAAACATTTTTTAAAATATTTTTGTAATGAGGGGGGGTCTGTGACACCCCCTCCCTGGGCCGATTTCACGTTGTGGACCCCATCTTCCTGGGACAGCCCTTTTTTAATAAAATATTCACTTATAAGGGGAGGTGGGCCATCTGGCCCCCCTCCCCAGACCGATTTCAGCCCCAGGAAACCCATCCACTGGGGCCCGACCATTAGACTATGGGGAGGGGGCCCATGGGGCCCCCTCCCCAGGCTTTTTTCAGCCTCCAAAACCCCATCCCCCAGGGCCCGACCTCTCTATCCTGTGTTGGGGACCGTGAAGGGAGCTTTAAGGCCCTTGCGGTCCCTGCCGGCTCCCCACCTCTTGCGGGAGCCGGCATTGCTTTGACAGACAGGGGGCTCCCCTGTCTGTTCCCCTGCATTAAATTAACTATAGTGCCAAGGGGAGGTGGCAGTCCCCAGGGCCACGAGTGGGCCATGCGAGAACCCTTGCATTAATGTAACAACACTTTCACCAGGGATGGGGCAGGCCCCAGGGCTGTGAGGGGGACACATGGGCTCCCAGTATTAAATTAACTATGGTGCCTCGGAACTGAGGGTTGGTGGTGTGGGGCCCCCACATTAAATTAACTACACTTGCCCCAGGGAGGTGGCAGTCCCTGAGGAGATTGAGGTCCCCTGGGCATATGATAAGCCATAGAAGTGCGCACCCCTCCTTTACATCAGTGCTGATGCCCCTGGGACCTGTTCCTCCCGGGGGCCTAATAGAAAAGAAACAAGGGAGCCTGTGCTTCTTATTTATTGTAATTTTCAGCAGCAACTGCAAATCCAACAAGGCTCTCGACAAAATTTTTGGGCCCTGTGGGGTCCCTGAGGGACTCGCCAAGAAGCCTAGGGGGACAAGGTATTTCTAATCTGCCCTCTTCTCTTTTAATTTGTTTTTTAGGTCAGACTCGGTTCAAGCCGAGTCCCAAGATGGCTGCCATCACTTTCTGGTCTGAAGGGTTGGAGGGCCAATCAGATCTCACCATGAGTTCGGGTGGGGTTGAAGATTGTTGGACTTGGCCCTTCTGGCAGGTTCACCCCTGAACTTTTTGCTTTTACTGGTGACCTGGTGGTAGTGATTTTTGGTTTCTGCGCACTTTCCCTGTGTCCCAGAGTAAAGTGCGTGCGCACTCTGAGTGCATGTGGTGAGATAGGCCTGCCCTCCCATAGGAATGCATGGGGAATGTATGTGTCCCTGGTAGTTCCTGATGCGTGGGGTGTGCAGGCTCGAGTTTGGTATGTGCGGACTCGTGTGATCGAATGCTTCGCAATGATGTATAATGTGTGATTATGTCATGTGCGGAAGTGCCACTTCTAGGAGTTGGCATATTAGTGTAAAATGTGTCTGGCATGTGATTGGCTGGAGCTGGCTGGTGAGCCTGGCTCCAGGAGTCTAGGTGGGTCTGCCCCAGTGGTGAGCGTGAGATTAGCATGCTGATGGCTGGGGAGGAGTGCACCTTGGACCTGAATAGGGCAGGGCTTTCCCTACACAATGCTGGCTCCGCCCCTGCGACTGGTTTTCCCCCTCACCCTGAACCAAGAACAAAGGGAAAAGGTGTATAAGAAGGGGCTGTGTCCCCTTACAATTTGTTCTCTTCCAGGATCCTGCCTGAGGGGGCTGCTGCTGGGCCAGAGGACCGCCACTTGGACTACCTCCCTTCCTGGAGGCCCAGTGAGCTGGCTCTGGGCCCAGCCTTGCCCCCCTGCCTACCTTCCTGAACTTTGCCAGGACTTTTTTACTGGACCTTGCCCAAAGCGCCTGGGGAGCGCTATACTAATTGACTGAAAAGCGCCTGCATCTGTGGCCAGCAGCACGGCGCTACGATCATCTACGAGGGAACCCCGACGTAGGGATTCCCCCGCTTTGCCCTACTCATAGCGGGTGCCCACCCCGCTTATTTGCGTACCTTTTGCCTTAAAAACGAAAGCGGGTGCCCACCCCACTTCGTGACGCTTAGTGGCGGGTGCCTACCCTGCTTATTTAATTATTTAGTTGGCGGGTGCCCACCCCGCTTATTTGTTGTGTTTACGAGGGAGCCTACCCCTCTTACAGCCAGAGAATCACCGCCGCGGCCGGGGAAGCCCAGGAAGTCAGGCAGCTCTGACTGGGATGGAGGCGGGGCCTGACTCAGGAGGAAGCCGGAAGCTGACGGGAGCCCGCCCCGCGCTCCGGTACACGAAGCAGGAAGAACTACGGAGAGCGAGAGAGCCCCGAGGAGCGGGAGCTCTCTTGTGACACTTCACACTGCCCAGGAAGAGTCCAGTGTGACGGGAGCCTCGGAGGCTCCCTAAGAGAAGTGCGGACCGGCGAGAGAAGGCGGAGGGGACACGAGGCACCCGGCCGAGTGCCTGGCCCCGCCGCATATCCGCCCTGTGCCGGCCGCCACCAAGCAGCGAAACGCCACCACGGGAGACCCGAGGGAGCACCCTGGAATACAGGTGAGGCGCCATGTGGTGTACTAAGTCCCCGTGTGGCCAGGGGCATTTCCTGGCGCCCCAGCCGGTAGAGTGCCAGTGAAGGCACAGTGCAGTTCTGCTCAGGGCGGCCCCGGATGGCAGCGGGTCACCCCAACCCCGGGGGCATGTTGGGAGTGTGAACACGTCCGGTGCTCCATTGGGGGCCTTCTCCGTCTAGAGCCCAGAGAGGCTCCATCGTTGGGGGCATATTTGTTTCAGAGCGCTCGTGCGCTCCAACGAAGGGGCGATTATTGTTGGTCTGAGTCCCAGAGGGGACTCCAACGCCGGCCAATATTGATATTTAGAGTGGCTCCAGTGACGTATATTGTGTTGGAAGGCACCGTGGTGCCCAGGCTCAGTCCCCACAGCTGCCCAGCACTTAGTGGGCAGCTGCAACGTTTAGGTTGTGGCCTTTACGCTTTGGCTTGCGCAGCCTGCGCAGCCTTGCCCTGACATTGGGACACAGGGCGTCCTAGCCCCTACAAGGCCAGTTGGCCTAGGGACTGCCACAAGTGGTGGCTAATGTGAGTCTTGCGCTATTGTTTCTAATCTGCACCTCGGAATGTTTTGTATGCGTCATGTGCCTTGTGTTTACACCTCTGAATGTGTTGTGATGCATCATGTGTAATGAGCTTATACCCCTACAGGTATTGTGATACTTAGGTGGTTGTCTTTCTCCTAGTACAGGTGGTGCTAGTGAGGTCCTGGTTCCCTGCGCAATATTTTCCTAAGGTGGTTAGGGTTGCGTAGGTGGTACTTACCTGTTATCAGTAGTTACTGGTTGTGTGCTACATGTGTTATTTGGTGCTACAGTAATTTTATATCCTATGCTCTAAGTGCTAAGTTCTAAAAGTGCTACTTCCTTACAGTGTTCCATGTGGCCCTGTCCCCTGTACATATAATCCCTTGTAAAATTCTGCCCAGTGCCAGTTGGCACAGTGTAAATTTTGTGAATATTATCTAATGTGTTTGGTATAATACAAAGGCTATTTTTATATAATACCTTGTGTGGAGTTTCTTTTGTGGTGGGCCTTGGGTGTTGTTGCTGCGTGCGCACGCGCGCAAAGGCTTTACACATCGCCTCCGGGATAAGCCTGACTGCTCGTGCCAAGCTACCAAGGGGGTGAGCAGGGGTTATATTTGGCGTGTAACTCCCCAGCCCTGACTAGAGTGGTGGTTTCTGCCTGGCTTTGGCGCAAGCCCTAGCCAACCAGAAATCCCATTTCTAACAAAGATCCTCCGGGTCTCTATATATAAAAATGTGGATTTCGGTTAACATCTCTAAAACTACTTAATGCATTCACACCAAACCACAAAAAAGCACTTCCCTGAGCCAACATCTACCTTCTTGTCAAATATGGTGTAATTCCGTCTAGCAGTTCAGGCTGTGGTCCTGCTTAATGGATAAACACTAAACTTTCAAAACAGCAATTGAAGTGGACAACATACTAGTTTTGAGAATTTCACAAAAATTCATCGAGCAACGCCAAAGGTATTATCAAATGAAAAAGCACCCTTACTTGCCACATATATATATTTATTTATACACAGTTTTCCCATCCAAGAAAGAACCTTGATCCGGTACTATCAAGAAGGAAACAGACTCCAATTCCTCTGTGCAAAATGCTGGTTTATTTAAGTGCATAATGTCGTCATGACGCGTTTCGAGCTCAGCAGCCCTTGATCACATGACATGACTCGAACTTTCTCTCCCATTTAAAGTGCTAGTGCAACAAACAACCATGAAGACAGACTATTGTGCTGTCTTAAAATTTCCCGCCAAGCAGTGCGCTTCATGATACTCTTATAAAACTGTTTAAAACATAATTTAGCATTGTCCATAAGCTTGCAATAAATAAATAAATAGTGATATCTGTATAAATACATATTAATCACAATTTATAAATGCAACATTTATTGTTCTTACATTGTACACAACAGAAATTGGAAAAAGGACAATTTAAAAACATCATGTATATTAATCACTAGTTTCAGGTATATTTCCCAAGTTTAGAAAGATGGAGACATGCTAAAATTTTATTTATGCCTCAAACAGGGAATGACCATATATTTATCACTAATGTCCCAACTTTTCTAACATACTTAGATGTGTATGATTCAAGTTATGTATATATATAAAACCTTCTAGCACTTGCCAGTGGGTAGTTAGGAAGAGTGCTTTTTCATTCGATAATACCTTTGGCGTTGCTTGATGAATTTTTGCGAATATATATATATATATATAAAACCAAACCATCTCACAACTGCAAAGAGACTCCTGTGTTATAGAAATACATATATTAAAAAAAGACTAAAATATATATATATATATATATATATATATCAAGCTCAAGTCTTCGTAAGAAAACACTGCACTCACGGGGTAAGTTGCACTCTTTAATTCAGGGAGGACGCGTTTCGGCGTTCTGCCTTCTTCTGCTCGCTTTAGTCAAACATTAAACAGCGTATGCATGATTGTTCTTTAAACTATTAGATAGAATCCCATTGGGCGCAGCAGGTGAGAGGAGAGCAGGGATAGGTCCATCCTCCACCTATCATATTCCCCCTCCGTTGTTCATTCGGGAGACCTCTTGTAAATTGCTCCGGGAGTGAAAGTGTCAGTAAACAAACAGTCTGGATGACAAATCCCGTTGTTACAGATTGTACCACGACATGGGCACTCCCAAAGCAACCAATTTACCTCTCCATTCACTGCCGCCAAGTCAGTTAGAAGAGCCTCATGCTGCTGCCAAGGTGATGATCTTAAGTACCCCTCGTCAGCCACATGGTTCCGTGATGCACAGCGCAGAGGTCGGTAGATATCCGATACCTCACGAACCTGTACGGTTGGCGACAAAGTCAACGCTGACACCACAATAGCCTGCGTGGCGGTGCAAGGCGCCTTTCAATACTTCGCTCCAATGTCCACCTGGGCGCTCGCAGCACTCTTGTGACGGGTGCAGAAAAATGGAGGTGGGTCCATTTAAAACATCAAGCTCAAGTCTTCGTAAGAAAACACTGCACTCACGGGGTAAGTTGCACTCTTTAATTCAGCGAGGACGCGTTTCGGCGTTCTGCCTTCTTCTGCTCGCTTTAGTCAAACATTAAACAGCGTATGCATGATTGTTCTTTAAACTATTAGATAGAATCCCATTGGGCGCAGCAGGTGAGAGGAGAGCAGGGATAGGTCCATCCTCCACCTATCATATTCCCCCTCCGTTGTTCATTCGGGAGACCTCTTGTAAATTGCTCCGGGAGTGAAAGTGTCAGTAAACAAACAGTCTGGATGACAAATCCCGTTGTTACAGATTGTACCACGACATGGGCACTCCCAAAGCAACCAATTTACCTCTCCATTCACTGCCGCCAAATCAGTTAGAAGAGCCTCATGCTGCTGCCAAGGTGATGATCTTAAGTACCCCTC
The DNA here is from genome assembly GCF_964204655.1 of Triturus cristatus. Taxonomy (NCBI): domain Eukaryota; kingdom Metazoa; phylum Chordata; class Amphibia; order Caudata; family Salamandridae; genus Triturus; species Triturus cristatus. The sequence goes on along the minus strand of NC_140583.1, from coordinate 1,006,953,152 downwards.
GTCAGCCACATGGTTCCGTGATGCACAGCGCAGAGGTCGGTAGATATCCGATACCTCACGAACAACGGGATTTGTCATCCAGACTGTTTGTTTACTGACACTTTCACTCCCGGAGCAATTTACAAGAGGTCTCCTCTCACCTGCTGCGCCCAATGGGATTCTATCTAATAGTTTAAAGAACAATCATGCATACGCTGTTTAATGTTTGACTAAAGCGAGCAGAAGAAGGCAGAACGCCGAAACGCGTCCTCGCTGAATTAAAGAGTGCAACTTACCCCGTGAGTGCAGTGTTTTCTTACGAAGACTTGAGCTTGATGTTTTAAATGGACCCACCTCCATTTTTCTGCACCCATCACAAGAGTGCTGCGAGCGCCCAGGTGGACATTGGAGCGAAGTATTGAAAGGCGCCTTGCACCGCCTCGCAGGCTATTGTGGTGTCAGCGTTGACTTTGTCGCCAACCATACAGGTTCGTGAGGTATCGGATATCTACCGACCTCTGCGCTGTGCATCACGGAACCATGTGGCTGACGAGGGGTACTTAAGATCATCACCTTGGCAGCAGCATGAGGCTCTTCTAACTGATTTGGCGGCAGTGAATGGAGAGGTAAATTGGTTGCTTTGGGAGTGCCCATGTCGTGGTACAATCTGTAACAACGGGATTTGTCATCCAGACTGTTTGTTTACTGACACTTTCACTCCCGGAGAAATTTACAAGAGGTCTCCCGAATGAACAACGGAGGGGGATATGATAGGTGGAGAATGGACCTATCCCTGCTCTCCTCTCACCTGCTGCGCCCAATGGGATTCTATCTAATAGTTTAAAGAACAATCATGCATACGCTGTTTAATGTTTGACTAAAGCGAGCAGAAGAAGGCAGAACGCCGAAACGCGTCCTCGCTGAATTAAAGAGTGCAACTTACCCCGTGAGTGCAGTGTTTTCTTACGAAGACTTGAGCTTGATGTTTTAAATGGACCCACCTCCATTTTTCTGCACCCGTCACAAGAGTGCTGCGAGCGCCCAGGTGGACATTGGAGCGAAGTATTGAAAGGCGCCTTGCACCGCCACGCAGGCTATTGTGGTGTCAGCGTTGACTTTGTCGCCAACCATACAGGTTCGTGAGGTATCGGATATCTACCGACCTCTGCGCTGTGCATCACGGAACCATGTGGCTGACGAGGGGTACTTAAGATCATCACCTTGGCAGCAGCATGAGGCTCTTCTAACTGATTTGGCGGCAGTGAATGGAGAGGTAAATTGGTTGCTTTGGGAGTGCCCATGTCGTGGTACAATCTGTAACAACGGGATTTGTCATCCAGACTGTTTGTTTACTGACACTTTCACTCCCGGAGCAATTTACAAGAGGTCTCCCGAATGAACAACGGAGGGGGAATATGATAGGTGGAGGATGGACCTATCCCTGCTCTCCTCTCACCTGCTGCGCCCAATGGGATTCTATCTAATAGTTTAAAGAACAATCATGCATACGCTGTTTAATGTTTGACTAAAGCGAGCAGAAGAAGGCAGAACGCCGAAACGCGTCCTCGCTGAATTAAAGAGTGCAACTTACCCCGTGAGTGCAGTGTTTTCTTACGAAGACTTGAGCTTGATGTTTTAAATGGACCCACCTCCATTTTTCTGCACCCGTCACAAGAGTGCTGCAAGCGCCCAGGTGGACATTGGAGCGAAGTATTGAAAGGCGCCTTGCACCGCCACGCAGGCTATTGTGGTGTCAGCGTTGACTTTGTCGCCAACCATACAGGTTCGTGAGGTATCGGATATCTACCGACCTCTGCGCTGTGCATCACGGAACCATGTGGCTGACGAGGGGTACTTAAGATCATCACCTTGGCAGCAGCATGAGGCTCTTCTAACTGATTTGGCGGCAGTGAATGGAGAGGTAAATTGGTTGCATTGGGAGTGCCCATGTCGTGGTACAATCTGTAACAACGGGATTTGTCATCCAGACTGTTTGTTTACTGACACTTTCACTCCCGGAGCAATTTACAAGAGGTCTCCCGAATGAACAACGGAGGGGGAATATGATAGGTGGAGGATGGACCTATCCCTGCTCTCCTCTCACCTGCTGCGCCCAATGGGATTCTATCTAATAGTTTAAAGAACAATCATGCATACGCTGTTTAATGTTTGACTAAAGCGAGCAGAAGAAGGCAGAACGCCGAAACGCGTCCTCGCTGAATTAAAGAGTGCAACTTACCCCATGAGTGCAGTGTTTTCTTACGAAGACTTGAGCTTGATGTTTTAAATGGGCCCACCTCCATTTTTCTGCACCCGTCACAAGAGTGCTGCGAGCGCCCAGGTGGACATTGGAGCGAAGTATTGAAAGGCGCCTTGCACCGCCACGCAGGCTATTGTGGTGTCAGCGTTGACTTTGTCGCCAACCATACAGGTTCGTGAGGTATCGGATATCTACCGACCTCTGCGCTGTGCATCACGGAACCATGTGGCTGACGAGGGGTACTTAAGATCATCACCTTGGCAGCAGCATGAGGCTCTTCTAACTGATTTGGCGGCAGTGAATGGAGAGGTAAATTGGTTGCTTTGGGAGTGCCCATGTCGTGGTACAATCTGTAACAACGGGATTTGTCATCCAGACTGTTTGTTTACTGACACTTTCACTCCCGGAGCAATTTACAAGAGGTCTCCCGAATGAACAACGGAGGGGGAATATGATAGGTGGAGGATGGACCTATCCCTGCTCTCCTCTCACCTGCTGCGCCCAATGGGATTCTATCTAATAGTTTAAAGAACAATCATGCATACGCTGTTTAATGTTTGACTAAAGCGAGCAGAAGAAGGCAGAACGCCGAAACGCGTCCTCGCTGAATTAAAGAGTGCAACTTACCCCGTGAGTGCAGTGTTTTCTTACGAAGACTTGAGCTTGATGTTTTAAATGGACCCACCTCTATTTTTCTGCACCCGTCACAAGAGTGCTGCGAGCGCCCAGGTGGACATTGGAGCGATGTATTGAAAGGCGCCTTGCACCGCCACGCAGGCTATTGTGGTGTCAGCGTTGACTTTGTCGCCAACCATACAGGTTCGTGAGGTATCGGATATCTACCGACCTCTGCGCTGTGCATCACGGAACCATGTGGCTGACGAGGGGTACTTAAGATCATCACCTTGGCAGCAGCATGAGGCTCTTCTAACTGATTTGGCGGCAGTGAATGGAGAGGTAAATTGGTTGCTTTGGGAGTGCCCATGTCGTGGTACAATCTGTAACAACGGGATTTGTCATCCAGACTGTTTGTTTACTGACACTTTCACTCCCGGAGCAATTTACAAGAGGTCTCCCGAATGAACAACTGAGGGGGAATATGATAGGTGGAGGATGGACCTATCCCTGCTCTCCTCTCACCTGCTGCGCCCAATGGGATTCTATCTAATAGTTTAAAGAACAATCATGCATACGCTGTTTAATGTTTGACTAAAGCGAGCAGAAGAAGGCAGAACGCCGAAACGCGTCCTCGCTGAATTAAAGAGTGCAACTTACCCCGTGAGTGCAGTGTTTTCTTACGAAGACTTGAGCTTGATGTTTTAAATGGACCCACCTCCATTTTTCTGCACCCGTCACAAGAGTGCTGCGAGCGCCCAGGTGGACATTGGAGCGAAGTATTGAAAGGCGCCTTGCACCGCCACGCAGGCTATTGTGGTGTCAGCGTTGACTTTGTCACCAACCATACAGGTTCGTGAGGTATCGGATATCTACCGACCTCTGCGCTGTGCATCACGGAACCATGTGGCTGACGAGGGGTACTTAAGATCATCACCTTGGCAGCAGCATGAGGCTCTTCTAACTGATTTGGCGGCAGTGAATGGAGAGGTAAATTGGTTGCTTTGGGAGTGCCCATGTCGTGGTACAATCTGTAACAACGGGATTTGTCATCCAGACTGTTTGTTTACTGACACTTTCACTCCCGGAGCAATTTACAAGAGGTCTCCCGAATGAACAACGGAGGGGGAATATGATAGGTGGAGAATGGACCTATCCCTGCTCTCCTCTCACCTGCTGCGCCCAATGGGATTCTATCTAATAGTTTAAAGAACAATCATGCATACGCTGTTTAATGTTTGACTAAAGCGAGCAGAAGAAGGCAGAACGCCGAAACGCGTCCTCGCTGAATTAAAGAGTGCAACTTACCCCGTGAGGGCAGTGTTTTCTTACGAAGACTTGAGCTTGATGTTTTAAATGGACCCACCTCCATTTTTCTGCACCCGTCACAAGAGTGCTGCGAGCGCCCAGGTGGACATTGGAGCGAAGTATTGAAAGGCGCCTTGCACCGCCACGCAGGCTATTGTGGTGTCAGCGTTGACTTTGTCGCCAACCATACAGGTTCGTGAGGTATCGGATATCTACCGACCTCTGCGCTGTGCATCACGGAACCATGTGGCTGACGAGGGGTACTTAAGATCATCACCTTGGCAGCAGCATGAGGCTCTTCTAACTGATTTGGCGGCAGTGAATGGAGAGGTAAATTGGTTGCTTTGGGAGTGCCCATGTCGTGGTACAATCTGTAACAACGGGATTTGTCATCTAGACTGTTTGTTTACTGACACTTTCACTCCCGGAGCAATTTACAAGAGGTCTCCCGAATGAACAACGGAGGGGGAATATGATAGGTGGAGGATTGACCTATCCCTGCTCTCCTCTCACCTGCTGCGCCCAATGGGATTCTATCTAATAGTTTAAAGAACAATCATGCATACGCTGTTTAATGTTTGACTAAAGCGAGCAGAAGAAGGCAGAACGCCGAAACGCGTCCTCGCTGAATTAAAGAGTGCAACTTACCCCGTGAGTGCAGTGTTTTCTTACGAAGACTTGAGCTTGATGTTTTAAATGGACCCACCTCCATTTTTCTGCACCCGTCACAAGAGTGCTGCGAGCGCCCAGGTGGACATTGGAGCGAAGTATTGAAAGGCGCCTTGCACCGCCACGCAGGCTATTGTGGTGTCAGCGTTGACTTTGTCGCCAACCATACAGGTTCGTGAGGAATCGGATATCTACCGACCTCTGCGCTGTGCATCACGGAACCATGTGGCTGACGAGGGGTACTTAAGATCATCACCTTGGCAGCAGCATGAGGCTCTTCTAACTGATTTGGCGGCAGTGAATGGAGAGGTAAATTGGTTGCTTTGGGAGTGCCCATGTCGTGGTACAATCTGTAACAACGGGATTTGTCATCCAGACTGTTTGTTTACTGACACTTTCACTCCCGGAGCAATTTACAAGAGGTCTCCCGAATGAACAACGGAGGGGGAATATGATAGGTGGAGGATGGACCTATCCCTGCTCTCCTCTCACCTGCTGCGCCCAATGGGATTCTATCTAATAGTTTAAAGAACAATCATGCATACGCTGTTTAATGTTTGACTAAAGCGAGCAGAAGAAGGCAGAACGCCGAAACGCGTCCTCGCTGAATTAAAGAGTGCAACTTACCCCATGAGTGCAGTGTTTTCTTACGAAGACTTGAGCTTGATGTTTTAAATGGGCCCACCTCCATTTTTCTGCACCCGTCACAAGAGTGCTGCGAGCGCCCAGGTGGACATTGGAGCGAAGTATTGAAAGGCGCCTTGCACCGCCACGCAGGCTATTGTGGTGTCAGCGTTGACTTTGTCGCCAACTATACAGGTTCGTGAGGTATCGGATATCTACCGACCTCTGCGCTGTGCATCACGGAACCATGTGGCTGACGAGGGGTACTTAAGATCATCACCTTGGCAGCAGCATGAGGCTCTTCTAACTGATTTGGCGGCAGTGAATGGAGAGGTAAATTGGTTGCTTTGGGAGTGCCCATGTCGTGGTACAATCTGTAACAACGGGATTTGTCATCCAGACTGTTTGTTTACTGACACTTTCACTCCCGGAGCAATTTACAAGAGGTCTCCCGAATGAACAACGGAGGGGGAATATGATAGGTGGAGGATGGACCTATCCCTGCTCTCCTCTCACCTGCTGCGCCCAATGGGATTCTATCTAATAGTTTAAAGAACAATCATGCATACGCTGTTTAATGTTTGACTAAAGCGAGCAGAAGAAGGCAGAACGCCGAAACGCGTCCTCGCTGAATTAAAGAGTGCAACTTACCCCGTGAGTGCAGTGTTTTCTTACGAAGACTTGAGCTTGATGTTTTAAATGGACCCACCTCCATTTTTCTGCACCCGTCACAAGAGTGCTGCGAGCGCCCAGGTGGACATTGGAGCGAAGTATTGAAAGGCGCCTTGCACCGCCACGCAGGCTATTGTGGTGTCAGCGTTGACTTTGTCGCCAACCATACAGGTTTGTGAGGTATCGGATATCTACCGACCTCTGCGCTGTGCATCACGGAACCATGTGGCTGACGAGGGGTACTTAAGATCATCACCTTGGCAGCAGCATGAGGCTCTTCTAACTGATTTGGCGGCAGTGAATGGAGAGGTAAATTGGTTGCTTTGGGAGTGCCCATGTCGTGGTACAATCTAGAACAACGGGATTTGTCATCCAGACTGTTTGTTTACTGACACTTTCACTCCCGGAGCAATTTACAAGAGGTCTCCCGAATGAACAACGGAGGGGGAATATGATAGGTGGAGGATGGACCTATCCCTGCTCTCCTCTCACCTGCTGCGCCCAATGGGATTCTATCTAATAGTTTAAAGAACAATCATGCATACGCTGTTTAATGTTTGACTAAAGCGAGCAGAAGAAGGCAGAACGCCGAAACGCGTCCTCGCTGAATTAAAGAGTGCAACTTACCCCGTGAGTGCAGTGTTTTCTTACGAAGACTTGAGCTTGATGTTTTAAATGGACCCACCTCCATTTTTCTGCACCCGTCACAAGAGTGCTGCGAGCGCCCAGGTGGACATTGGAGCGAAGTATTGAAAGGCGCCTTGCACCGCCACGCAGGCTATTGTGGTGTCAGCGTTGACTTTGTCACCAACCATACAGGTTCGTGAGGTATCGGATATCTACCGACCTCTGCGCTGTGCATCACGGAACCATGTGGCTGACGAGGGGTACTTAAGATCATCACCTTGGCAGCAGCATGAGGCTCTTCTAACTGATTTGGCGGCAGTGAATGGAGAGGTAAATTGGTTGCTTTGGGAGTGCCCATGTCGTGGTACAATCTGTAACAACGGGATTTGTCATCCAGACTGTTTGTTTACTGACACTTTCACTCCCGGAGCAATTTACAAGAGGTCTCCCGAATGAACAACGGAGGGGGAATATGATAGGTGGAGGATGGGCCTATCCCTGCTCTCCTCTCACCTGCTGCGCCCAATGGGATTCTATCTAATAGTTTAAAGAACAATCATGCATACGCTGTTTAATGTTTGACTAAAGCGAGCAGAAGAAGGCAGAACGCCGAAACGCGTCCTCGCTGAATTAAAGAGTGCAACTTACCCCGTGAGTGCAGTGTTTTCTTACGAAGACTTGAGCTTGATGTTTTAAATGGACCCACCTCCATTTTTCTGCACCCGTCACAAGAGTGCTGCGAGCGCCCAGGTGGACATTGGAGCGAAGTATTGAAAGGCGCCTTGCACCGCCACGCAGGCTATTGTGGTGTCAGCGTTGACTTTGTCGCCAACCATACAGGTTCGTGAGGTATCGGATATCTACCGACCTCTGCGCTGTGCATCACGGAACCATGTGGCTGACGAGGGGTACTTAAGATCATCACCTTGGCAGCAGCATGAGGCTCTTCTAACTGATTTGGCGGCAGTGAATGGAGAGGTAAATTGGTTGCTTTGGGAGTGCCCATGTCGTGGTACAATCTGTAACAACGGGATTTGTCATCCAGACTGTTTGTTTACTGACACTTTCACTCCCGGAGCAATTTACAAGAGGTCTCCCGAATAAACAACGGAGGGGGAATATGATAGGTGGAGGATGGACCTATCCCTGCTCTCCTCTCACCTGCTGCGCCCAATGGGATTCTATCTAATAGTTTAAAGAACAATCATGCATACGCTGTTTAATGTTTGACTAAAGCGAGCAGAAGAAGGCAGAACGCCGAAACGCGTCCTCGCTGAATTAAAGAGTGCAACTTACCCCGTGAGTGCAGTGTTTTCTTACGAAGACTTGAGCTTGATGTTTTAAATGGACCCACCTCCATTTTTCTGCACCCGTCACAAGAGTGCTGCGAGCGCCCAGGTGGACATTGGAGCGAAGTATTGAAAGGCGCCTTGCACCGCCACGCAGGCTATTGTGGTGTCAGCGTTGACTTTGTCGCCAACCATACAGGTTCGTGAGGTATCGGATATCTACCGACCTCTGCGCTGTGCATCACGGAACCATGTGGCTGACGAGGGGTACTTAAGATCATCACCTTGGCAGCAGCATGAGGCTCTTCTAACTGATTTGGCGGCAGTGAATGGAGAGGTAAATTGGTTGCTTTGGGAGTGCCCATGTCGTGGTACAATCTGTAACAACGGGATTTGTCATCCAGACTATTTGTTTACTGACACTTTCACTCCCGGAGCAATTTACAAGAGGTCTCCCGAATGAACAACGGAGGGGGAATATGATAGGTGGAGGATGGACCTATCCCTGCTCTCCTCTCACCTGCTGCGCCCAATGGGATTCTATCTAATAGTTTAAAGAACAATCATGCATACGCTGTTTAATGTTTGACTAAAGCGAGCAGAAGAAGGCAGAACGCCGAAACGCGTCCTCGCTGAATTAAAGAGTGCAACTTACCCCGTGAGTGCAGTGTTTTCTTACGAAGACTTGAGCTTGATGTTTTAAATGGACCCACCTCCATTTTTCTGCACCCGTCACAAGAGTGCTGCGAGCGCCCAGGTGGACATTGGAGCGAAGTATTGAAAGGCGCCTTGCACCGCCACGCAGGCTATTGTGGTGTCAGCGTTGACTTTGTCGCCAACCATACAGGTTCGTGAGGTATCGGATATCTACCGACCTCTGCGCTGTGCATCACGGAACCATGTGGCTGACGAGGGGTACTTAAGATCATCACCTTGGCAGCAGCATGAGGCTCTTCTAACTGATTTGGCGGCAGTGAATGGAGAGGTAAATTGGTTGCTTTGGGAGTGCCCATGTCGTGGTACAATCTGTAACAACGGGATTTGTCATCCAGACTGTTTGTTTACTGACACTTTCACTCCCGGAGCAATTTACAAGAGGTCTCCCGAATGAACAACGGAGGGGGAATATGATAGGTGGAGGATGGACCTATCCCTGCTCTCCTCTCACCTGCTGCGCCCAATGGGATTCTATCTAATAGTTTAAAGAACAATCATGCATACGCTGTTTAATGTTTGACTAAAGCGAGCAGAAGAAGGCAGAACGCCGAAACGCGTCCTCGCTGAATTAAAGAGTGCAACTTACCCCGTGAGTGCAGTGTTTTCTTACGAAGACTTGAGCTTGATGTTTTAAATGGACCCACCTCCATTTTTCTGCACCCGTCACAAGAGTGCTGCGAGCGCCCAGGTGGACATTGGAGCGAAGTATTGAAAGGCGCCTTGCACCGCCACGCAGGCTATTGTGGTGTCAGCGTTGACTTTGTCGCCAACCATACAGGTTCGTGAGGTATCGGATATCTACCGACCTCTGCGCTGTGCATCACGGAACCATGTGGCTGACGAGGGGTACTTAAGATCATCACCTTGGCAGCAGCATGAGGCTCTTCTAACTGATTTGGCGGCAGTGAATGGAGAGGTAAATTGGTTGCTTTGGGAGTGCCCATGTCGTGGTACAATCTGTAACAACGGGATTTGTCATCCAGACTGTTTGTTTACTGACACTTTCACTCCCGGAGCAATTTACAAGAGGTCTCCCGAATGAACAACGGAGGGGGAATATGATAGGTGGAGGATGGACCTATCCCTGCTCTCCTCTCACCTGCTGCGCCCAATGGGATTCTATCTAATAGTTTAAAGAACAATCATGCATACGCTGTTTAATGTTTGACTAAAGGGAGCAGAAGAAGGCAGAACGCCGAAACGCGTCCTCGCTGAATTAAAGAGTGCAACTTACCCCGTGAGTGCAGTGTTTTCTTACGAAGACTTGAGCTTGATGTTTTAAATGGACCCACCTCCATTTTTCTGCACCCGTCACAAGAGTGCTGCGAGCGCCCAGGTGGACATTGGAGCGAAGTATTGAAAGGCGCCTTGCACCGCCACGCAGGCTATTGTGGTGTCAGCGTTGACTTTGTCGCCAACCATACAGGTTCGTGAGGTATCGGATATCTACCGACCTCTGCGCTGTGCATCACGGAACCATGTGGCTGACGAGGGGTACTTAAGATCATCACCTTGGCAGCAGCATGAGGCTCTTCTAACTGATTTGGCGGCAGTGAATGGAGAGGTAAATTGGTTGCATTGGGAGTGCCCATGTCGTGGTACAATCTGTAACAACGGGATTTGTCATCCAGACTGTTTGTTTACTGACACTTTCACTCCCGGAGCAATTTACAAGAGGTCTCCCGAATGAACAACGGAGGGGGAATATGATAGGTGGAGGATGGACCTATCCCTGCTCTCCTCTCACCTGCTGCGCCCAATGGGATTCTATCTAATAGTTTAAAGAACAATCATGCATACGCTGTTTAATGTTTGACTAAAGCGAGCAGAAGAAGGCAGAACGCCGAAACGCGTCCTCGCTGAATTAAAGAGTGCAACTTACCCCGTGAGTGCAGTGTTTTCTTACGAAGACTTGAGCTTGATGTTTTAAATGGACCCACCTCCATTTTTCTGCACCCGTCACAAGAGTGCTGCGAGCGCCCAGGTGGACATTGGAGCGAAGTATTGAAAGGCGCCTTGCACCGCCACGCAGGCTATTGTGGTGTCAGCGTTGACTTTGTCGCCAACCATACAGGTTCGTGAGGTATCGGATATCTACCGACCTCTGCGCTGTGCATCACGGAACCATGTGGCTGACGAGGGGTACTTAAGATCATCACCTTGGCAGCAGCATGAGGCTCTTCTAACTGATTTGGCGGCAGTGAATGGAGAGGTAAATTGGTTGCTTTGGGAGTGCCCATGTCGTGGTACAATCTGTAACAACGGGATTTGTCATCCAGACTGTTTGTTTACTGACACTTTCACTCCCGGAGCAATTTACAAGAGGTCTCCCGATGAACAACGGAGGGGGAATATGATAGGTGGAGGATGGACCTATCCCTGCTCTCCTCTCACCTGCTGCGCCCAATGGGATTCTATCTAATAGTTTAAAGAACAATCATGCATACGCTGTTTAATGTTTGACTAAAGCGAGCAGAAGAAGGCAGAACGCCGAAACGCGTCCTCGCTGAATTAAAGAGTGCAACTTACCCCGTGAGTGCAGTGTTTTCTTACGAAGACTTGAGCTTGATGTTTTAAATGGACCCACCTCCATTTTTCTGCACCCGTCACAAGAGTGCTGCGAGCGCCCAGGTGGACATTGGAGCGAAGTATTGAAAGGCGCCTTGCACCGCCACGCAGGCTATTGTGGTGTCAGCGTTGACTTTGTCGCCAACCATACAGGTTCGTGAGGTATCGGATATCTACCGACCTCTGCGCTGTGCATCACGGAACCATGTGGCTGACGAGGGGTACTTAAGATCATCACCTTGGCAGCAGCATGAGGCTCTTCTAACTGATTTGGCGGCAGTGAATGGAGAGGTAAATTGGTTGCTTTGGGAGTGCCCATGTCGTGGTACAATCTGTAACAACGGGATTTGTCATCCAGACTGTTTGTTTACTGACACTTTCACTCCCGGAGCAATTTACAAGAGGTCTCCCGAATGAACAACGGAGGGGGAATATGATAGGTGGAGGATGGACCTATCCCTGCTCTCCTCTCACCTGCTGCGCCCAATGGGATTCTATCTAATAGTTTAAAGAACAATCATGCATACGCTGTTTAATGTTTGACTAAAGCGAGCAGAAGAAGGCAGAACGCCGAAACGCGTCCTCGCTGAATTAAAGAGTGCAACTTACCCCGTGAGTGCAGTGTTTTCTTACGAAGACTTGAGCTTGATGTTTTAAATGGACCCACCTCCATTTTTCTGCACCCGTCACAAGAGTGCTGCGAGCGCCCAGGTGGACATTGGAGCGAAGTATTGAAAGGCGCCTTGCACCGCCACGCAGGCTATTGTGGTGTCAGCGTTGACTTTGTCGCCAACCATACAGGTTCGTGAGGTATCGGATATCTACCGACCTCTGCGCTGTGCATCACGGAACCATGTGGCTGACGAGGGGTACTTAAGATCATCACCTTGGCAGCAGCATGAGGCTCTTCTAACTGATTTGGCGGCAGTGAATGGAGAGGTAAATTGGTTGCTTTGGGAGTGCCCATGTCGTGGTACAATCTGTAACAACGGGATTTGTCATCCAGACTGTTTGTTTACTGACACTTTCACTCCCGGAGCAATTTACAAGAGGTCTCCCGAATGAACAACGGAGGGGGAATATGATAGGTGGAGGATGGGCCTATCCCTGCTCTCCTCTCACCTGCTGCGCCCAATGGGATTCTATCTAATAGTTTAAAGAACAATCATGCATACGCTGTTTAATGTTTGACTAAAGCGAGCAGAAGAAGGCAGAACGCCGAAACGCGTCCTCGCTGAATTAAAGAGTGCAACTTACCCCGTGAGTGCAGTGTTTTCTTACGAAGACTTGAGCTTGATGTTTTAAATGGACCCACCTCCATTTTTCTGCACCCGTCACAAGAGTGCTGCGAGCGCCCAGGTGGACATTGGAGCGAAGTATTGAAAGGCGCCTTGCACCGCCACGCAGGCTATTGTGGTGTCAGCGTTGACTTTGTCGCCAACCATACAGGTTCGTGAGGTATCGGATATCTACCGACCTCTGCGCTGTGCATCACGGAACCATGTGGCTGACGAGGGGTACTTAAGATCATCACCTTGGCAGCAGCATGAGGCTCTTCTAACTGATTTGGCGGCAGTGAATGGAGAGGTAAATTGGTTGCTTTGGGAGTGCCCATGTCGTGGTACAATCTGTAACAACGGGATTTGTCATCCAGACTGTTTGTTTACTGACACTTTCACTCCCGGAGCAATTTACAAGAGGTCTCCCGAATGAACAACGGAGGGGGAATATGATAGGTGGAGGATGGACCTATCCCTGCTCTCCTCTCACCTGCTGCGCCCAATGGGATTCTATCTAATAGTTTAAAGAACAATCATGCATACGCTGTTTAATGTTTGACTAAAGCGAGCAGAAGAAGGCAGAACGCCGAAACGCGTCCTCGCTGAATTAAAGAGTGCAACTTACCCCGTGAGTGCAGTGTTTTCTTACGAAGACTTGAGCTTGATGTTTTAAATGGACCCACCTCCATTTTTCTGCACCCGTCACAAGAGTGCTGCGAGCGCCCAGGTGGACATTGGAGCGAAGTATTGAAAGGCGCCTTGCACCGCCACGCAGGCTATTGTGGTGTCAGCGTTGACTTTGTCGCCAACCATACAGGTTCGTGAGGTATCGGATATCTACCGACCTCTGCGCTGTGCATCACGGAACCATGTGGCTGACGAGGGGTACTTAAGATCATCACCTTGGCAGCAGCATGAGGCTCTTCTAACTGATTTGGCGGCAGTGAATGGAGAGGTAAATTGGTTGCTTTGGGAGTGCCCATGTCGTGGTACAATCTGTAACAACGGGATTTGTCATCCAGACTGTTTGTTTACTGACACTTTCACTCCCGGAGCAATTTACAAGAGGTCTCCCGAATGAACAACGGAGGGGGAATATGATAGGTGGAGGATGGACCTATCCCTGCTCTCCTCTCACCTGCTGCGCCCAATGGGATTCTATCTAATAGTTTAAAGAACAATCATGCATACGCTGTTTAATGTTTGACTAAAGCGAGCAGAAGAAGGCAGAACGCCGAAACGCGTCCTCGCTGAATTAAAGAGTGCAACCTACCCCGTGAGTGCAGTGTTTTCTTACGAAGACTTGAGCTTGATGTTTTAAATGGACCCACCTCCATTTTTCTGCACCCGTCACAAGAGTGCTGCGAGCGCCCAGGTGGACATTGGAGCGAAGTATTGAAAGGCGCCTTGCACCGCCACGCAGGCTATTGTGGTGTCAGCGTTGACTTTGTCGCCAACCATACAGGTTCGTGAGGTATCGGATATCTACCGACCTCTGCACTGTGCATCACGGAACCATGTGGCTGACGAGGGGTACTTAAGATCATCACCTTGGCAGCAGCATGATGCTCTTCTAACTGATTTGGCGGCAGTGAATGGAGAGGTAAATTGGTTGCTTTGGGAGTGCCCATGTCGTGGTACAATCTGTAACAACGGGATTTGTCATCCAGACTGTTTGTTTACTGACACTTTCACTCCCGGAGCAATTTACAAGAGGTCTCCCGAATGAACAACGGAGGGGGAATATGATATGTGGAGGATGGACCTATCCCTGCTCTCCTCTCACCTGCTGCGCCCAATGGGATTCTATCTAATAGTTTAAAGAACAATCATGCATACGCTGTTTAATGTTTGACTAAAGCGAGCAGAAGAAGGCAGAACGCCGAAACGCGTCCTCGCTGAATTAAAGAGTGCAACTTACCCCGTGAGTGCAGTGTTTTCTTACGAAGACTTGAGCTTGATGTTTTAAATGGACCCACCTCCATTTTTCTGCACCCGTCACAAGAGTGCTGCGAGCGCCCAGGTGGACATTGGAGCGAAGTATTGAAAGGCGCCTTGCACCGCCACGCAGGCTATTGTGGTGTCAGCGTTGACTTTGTCGCCAACCATACAGGTTCGTGAGGTATCGGATATCTACCGACCTCTGCACTGTGCATCACGGAACCATGTGGCTGACGAGGGGTACTTAAGATCATCACCTTGGCAGCAGCATGAGGCTCTTCTAACTGATTTGGCGGCAGTGAATGGAGAGGTAAATTGGTTGCTTTGGGAGTGCCCATGTCGTGGTACAATCTGTAACAACGGGATTTGTCATCCAAACTGTTTGTTTACTGACACTTTCACTCCCGGAGCAATTTACAAGAGGTCTCCCGAATGAACAACAGAGGGGGAATATGATAGGTGGAGGATGGACCTATCCCTGCTCTCCTCTCACCTGCTGCGCCCAATGGGATTCTATCTAATAGTTTAAAGAACAATCATGCATACGCTGTTTAATGTTTGACTAAAGCGAGCAGAAGAAGGCAGAACGCCGAAACGCGTCCTCGCTGAATTAAAGAGTGCAACTTACCCCGTGAGTGCAGTGTTTTCTTACGAAGACTTGAGCTTGATGTTTTAAATGGACCCACCTCCATTTTTCTGCACCCGTCACAAGAGTGCTGCGAGCGCCCAGGTGGACATTGGAGCGAAGTATTGAAAGGCGCCTTGCACCGCCACGCAGGCTATTGTGGTGTCAGCGTTGACTTTGTCGCCAACCATACAGGTTCGTGAGGTATCGGATATCTACCGACCTCTGCGCTGTGCATCACGGAACCATGTGGCTGACGAGGGGTACTTAAGATCATCACCTTGGCAGCAGCATGAGGCTCTTCTAACTGATTTGGCGGCAGTGAATGGAGAGGTAAATTGGTTGCTTTGGGAGTGCCCATGTCGTGGTACAATCTGTAACAACGGGATTTGTCATCCAGACTGTTTGTTTACTGACACTTTCACTCCCGGAGCAATTTACAAGAGGTCTCCCGAATGAACAACGGAGGGGGAATATGATAGGTGGAGGATGGACCTATCCCTGCTCTCCTCTCACCTGCTGCGCCCAATGGGATTCTATCTAATAGTTTAAAGAACAATCATGCATACGCTGTTTAATGTTTGACTAAAGCGAGCAGAAGAAGGCAGAACGCCGAAACGCGTCCTCGCTGAATTAAAGAGTGCAACTTACCCCGTGAGTGCAGTGTTTTCTTACGAAGACTTGAGCTTGATGTTTTAAATGGACCCACCTCCATTTTTCTGCACCCGTCACAAGAGTGCTGCGAGCGCCCAGGTGGACATTGGAGCGAAGTATTGAAAGGCGCCTTGCACCGCCACGCAGGCTATTGTGGTGTCAGCGTTGACTTTGTCGCCAACCATACAGGTTCGTGAGGTATCGGATATCTACCGACCTCTGCGCTGTGCATCACGGAACCATGTGGCTGACGAGGGGTACTTAAGATCATCACCTTGGCAGCAGCATGAGGCTCTTCTAACTGATTTGGCGGCAGTGAATGGAGAGGTAAATTGGTTGCTTTGGGAGTGCCCATGTCGTGGTACAATCTGTAACAACGGGATTTGTCATCCAGACTGTTTGTTTACTGACACTTTCACTCCCGGAGCAATTTACAAGAGGTCTCCCGAATGAACAACGGAGGGGGAATATGATAGGTGGAGGATGGACCTATCCCTGCTCTCCTCTCACCTGCTGCGCCCAATGGGATTCTATCTAATAGTTTAAAGAACAATCATGCATACGCTGTTTAATGTTTGACTAAAGCGAGCAGAAGAAGGCAGAACGCCGAAACGCGTCCTCGCTGAATTAAAGAGTGCAACTTACCCCGTGAGTGCAGTGTTTTCTTACGAAGACTTGAGCTTGATGTTTTAAATGGACCCACCTCCATTTTTCTGCACCCGTCACAAGAGTGCTGCGAGCGCCCAGGTGGACATTGGAGCGAAGTATTGAAAGGCGCCTTGCACCGCCACGCAGGCTATTGTGGTGTCAGCGTTGACTTTGTCGCCAACCATACAGGTTCGTGAGGTATCGGATATCTACCGACCTCTGCGCTGTGCATCACGGAACCATGTGGCTGACGAGGGGTACTTAAGATCATCACCTTGGCAGCAGCATGAGGCTCTTCTAACTGATTTGGCGGCAGTGAATGGAGAGGTAAATTGGTTGCTTTGGGAGTGCCCATGTCGTGGTACAATCTGTAACAACGGGATTTGTCATCCAGACTGTTTGTTTACTGACACTTTCACTCCCGGAGCAATTTACAAGAGGTCTCCCGAATGAACAACGGAGGGGGAATATGATAGGTGGAGGATGGACCTATCCCTGCTCTCCTCTCACCTGCTGCGCCCAATGGGATTCTATCTAATAGTTTAAAGAACAATCATGCATACGCTGTTTAATGTTTGACTAAAGCGAGCAGAAGAAGGCAGAACGCCGAAACGCGTCCTCGCTGAATTAAAGAGTGCAACTTACCCCGTGAGTGCAGTGTTTTCTTACGAAGACTTGAGCTTGATGTTTTAAATGGACCCACCTCCATTTTTCTGCACCCGTCACAAGAGTGCTGCGAGCGCCCAGGTGGACATTGGAGCGAAGTATTGAAAGGCGCCTTGCACCGCCACGCAGGCTATTGTGGTGTCAGCGTTGACTTTGTCGCCAACCATACAGGTTCGTGAGGTATCGGATATCTACCGACCTCTGCGCTGTGCATCACGGAACCATGTGGCTGACGAGGGGTACTTAAGATCATCACCTTGGCAGCAGCATGAGGCTCTTCTAACTGATTTGGCGGCAGTGAATGGAGAGGTAAATTGGTTGCTTTGGGAGTGCCCATGTCGTGGTACAATCTGTAACAACGGGATTTGTCATCCAGACTGTTTGTTTACTGACACTTTCACTCCCGGAGCAATTTACAAGAGGTCTCCCGAATGAACAACGGAGGGGGAATATGATAGGTGGAGGATGGACCTATCCCTGCTCTCCTCTCACCTGCTGCGCCCAATGGGATTCTATCTAATAGTTTAAAGAACAATCATGCATACGCTGTTTAATGTTTGACTAAAGCGAGCAGAAGAAGGCAGAACGCCGAAACGCGTCCTCGCTGAATTAAAGAGTGCAACTTACCCCGTGAGTGCAGTGTTTTCTTACGAAGACTTGAGCTTGATGTTTTAAATGGACCCACCTCCATTTTTCTGCACCCGTCACAAGAGTGCTGCGAGCGCCCAGGTGGACATTGGAGCGAAGTATTGAAAGGCGCCTTGCACCGCCACGCAGGCTATTGTGGTGTCAGCGTTGACTTTGTCGCCAACCATACAGGTTCGTGAGGTATCGGATATCTACCGACCTCTGCACTGTGCATCACGGAACCATGTGGCTGACGAGGGGTACTTAAGATCATCACCTTGGCAGCAGCATGATGCTCTTCTAACTGATTTGGCGGCAGTGAATGGAGAGGTAAATTGGTTGCTTTGGGAGTGCCCATGTCGTGGTACAATCTGTAACAACGGGATTTGTCATCCAGACTGTTTGTTTACTGACACTTTCACTCCCGGAGCAATTTACAAGAGGTCTCCCGAATGAACAACGGAGGGGGAATATGATATGTGGAGGATGGACCTATCCCTGCTCTCCTCTCACCTGCTGCGCCCAATGGGATTCTATCTAATAGTTTAAAGAACAATCATGCATACGCTGTTTAATGTTTGACTAAAGCGAGCAGAAGAAGGCAGAACGCCGAAACGCGTCCTCGCTGAATTAAAGAGTGCAACTTACCCCGTGAGTGCAGTGTTTTCTTACGAAGACTTGAGCTTGATGTTTTAAATGGACCCACCTCCATTTTTCTGCACCCGTCACAAGAGTGCTGCGAGCGCCCAGGTGGACATTGGAGCGAAGTATTGAAAGGCGCCTTGCACCGCCACGCAGGCTATTGTGGTGTCAGCGTTGACTTTGTCGCCAACCATACAGGTTCGTGAGGTATCGGATATCTACCGACCTCTGCACTGTGCATCACGGAACCATGTGGCTGACGAGGGGTACTTAAGATCATCACCTTGGCAGCAGCATGAGGCTCTTCTAACTGATTTGGCGGCAGTGAATGGAGAGGTAAATTGGTTGCTTTGGGAGTGCCCATGTCGTGGTACAATCTGTAACAACGGGATTTGTCATCCAGACTGTTTGTTTACTGACACTTTCACTCCCGGAGCAATTTACAAGAGGTCTCCCGAATGAACAACAGAGGGGGAATATGATAGGTGGAGGATGGACCTATCCCTGCTCTCCTCTCACCTGCTGCGCCCAATGGGATTCTATCTAATAGTTTAAAGAACAATCATGCATACGCTGTTTAATGTTTGACTAAAGCGAGCAGAAGAAGGCAGAACGCCGAAACGCGTCCTCGCTGAATTAAAGAGTGCAACTTACCCCGTGAGTGCAGTGTTTTCTTACGAAGACTTGAGCTTGATGTTTTAAATGGACCCACCTCCATTTTTCTGCACCCGTCACAAGAGTGCTGCGAGCGCCCAGGTGGACATTGGAGCGAAGTATTGAAAGGCGCCTTGCACCGCCACGCAGGCTATTGTGGTGTCAGCGTTGACTTTGTCGCCAACCATACAGGTTCGTGAGGTATCGGATATCTACCGACCTCTGCGCTGTGCATCACGGAACCATGTGGCTGACGAGGGGTACTTAAGATCATCACCTTGGCAGCAGCATGAGGCTCTTCTAACTGATTTGGCGGCAGTGAATGGAGAGGTAAATTGGTTGCTTTGGGAGTGCCCATGTCGTGGTACAATCTGTAACAACGGGATTTGTCATCCAGACTGTTTGTTTACTGACACTTTCACTCCCGGAGCAATTTACAAGAGGTCTCCCGAATGAACAACGGAGGGGGAATATGATAGGTGGAGGATGGACCTATCCCTGCTCTCCTCTCACCTGCTGCGCCCAATGGGATTCTATCTAATAGTTTAAAGAACAATCATGCATACGCTGTTTAATGTTTGACTAAAGCGAGCAGAAGAAGGCAGAACGCCGAAACGCGTCCTCGCTGAATTAAAGAGTGCAACTTACCCCGTGAGTGCAGTGTTTTCTTACGAAGACTTGAGCTTGATGTTTTAAATGGACCCACCTCCATTTTTCTGCACCCGTCACAAGAGTGCTGCGAGCGCCCAGGTGGACATTGGAGCGAAATATATATATATATATATATATATATATATATATATATATATATATATATATATATATATATTCACTGAAAAAACCATATGTTTCACACATGTTATAGTTAGCTGGACATTTTACTGATAAAAAACCAATGAAATTCCCCCGTTATAGTTACTGTAGGCAACTATAACTCACGCGACCGTAATCCTCTGCTGATGCTAATACTGTATTTAGACACTTATTTGCCCATGTCTTCTTCCCATTAAATTTTAGCTATACATATATTACAAATATTTTTTTTTCATAAAGACACATATGTCATCAGCAGAGGATTACGGTCGCGTGAGTTATAGTTGCCTACAGTAACTATAACGGGGGAATTTCATTGGTTTTTTATCAGTAAAATGTCCAGCTAACTATAACATGTGTGAAACATATGGTTTTTTCAGTGAATTTGCAAGGTTTTTTAAATGCTAATTCCTAACTATAACGTGTGTGAAACCTATGGTTTTTTCAGTGAATTTGTACGTTTTTTTAAATGCTAAGTTACTTTACGCCATTTGTGGCGTGCGCGCCCACTTAACGCAGTTCGTTCCGTGCGCGCACGGTGCGCTTCACGCACCGTGCGCGCACAGTGAGCACGCGGTGCGCTTCGCGCACCGCGTGCCCACGTTACGCTAGATGGGCCATGAACGCACGATGCGCTTCGCGCACCGTGCGCACATGTAGGACATATGATGAGCATCGTTGTGACAGGTAAAATATATGTTTTGTTTTGCTGTAAGATGCCATGCACAAATGGTGGGGAGAATGTGGATATATATATATATTTTTTTATTATTTATTACCGTACGCGTACGGTAAGTGTAATCAGCGAAATTTTCGAAAAAATTAAAATTGTCTTTTTTCACTTGGGGGATCGTTGGGGACTCCCTCGACATGGCTAGGTGCTTGGGAGCTGTCTAATCAGCCCCTTTACATGTTTTTGCACTTTGTTTTTCAACCCCCTGTCAGAGTGCGAGAGAGAAAATGGCGGCCGCCGCTTCCTGGTTTCGACCGATTCGAATGTTTACTAAGATCTAACAGCCAATCAGAATCGCGCTCGCGCACGTCACCGTACGCGTACGGTAAGCGCACCGTAAGCGCACCGTAAGCTGGCTCAGATATATATATTGATTTAAAGGCTATTTTCTCAGAATCTACTGAACAGATTTACACCAAACCTACAAAAGGCACTTCCTTGACCTGAGGACTACCTCTCTGCCAAATTTCAAGTAATTCTGTTCAGCCGTTCGGGCTGTAGCTGTGTCTAAAGGTCCTATGGAAAAATGCATGGGAAAAACGCGTTTTGGGACCCCCCTTTTATCTCAGCCCCCGCTTGACGAATCCCCCCGAGACTTTCAGGGTAGGAGCGGAGCGTAGCGCCCCACCTATTTTGAAAAATTCGCGAGGATTCGTCGACCGGCGCCAAAGTTATTCAAAATAGAATGTTGCGGATTTCCTATGGTAAGAGGGTCCTAACTATAACTACCTACTGGCGACCGCCAGTAGGTAATATATATATATATATATATATATATATATATATATATATATATATATATATATATATATATATATATATATAGATATATATGTATATATATATATATATATATATACTGAAAAAAATGTATAGGGACGTTATACTTAGGCTCAGATTTCACTCATACAAAACTATTGAAATTCAGCAAGCAACTTAAGGCCCCGCAATGACCTGCTTATGTCGTCACATATTACATTACTCATGATATGGTCAGTGACATCACTGATGACATCTTTGAGGACATCTCAAATGGTATCTCAAATGGCATCACTGATGACATCATCAAGTGAATGTAAGTGTTTTCTAAGAGTTTATGAGTGTTAAACATATATACTAACCTACTACAAAAGTTAGAGTAGTATACTAGTTGTACTACTAATGAGTGACACAATTTCGAACATATGTGAACTGAGTAGTTGTGTGACTGTCTGTATCAGTGTGTGAGTGGGTGTCTGAATGGCTGTATGGGTATGTGAGTGCATGCATGAGTGACTGTATGGGTGAGTGAGTGGGTTTCTCACTAGCTCTGTAGGTTTGTGAGTGAGTGGTTGTATGGGTGTGTGAGTAGATATCTGAGTGGTTGTATGGGTGTGTGAGTGGGTCTGTGAGTGGCTGTATGGGTGTTTGAGAGGGTGTATGCATTTCTGTATGGGTGAATGAGTAGTTTGTTAGTGGGTGTATGGGTGTGTGAATGGCTGCATGGGTTTGTTAGTGGGTGGTTCAGTGGATGCATGGGCGAGTGAGTGGCTGTGTAAGTGGTTGTATGGGTGGATGAGTGGGTGTGTGAGTGACTGTATGGGTGAGTGAGTAGGTGTCTGAATGACTAATATTTCGTGACTGCATGTGTAAGTGGGTGTGTCAATAAGTGAGTGGCCTTTTGAATGGGTGTTTGGTTAAGTGAGTTGGTGTGTGAGTCGCTGTATTGGAGAATAAGGGTCTGTGTGAATGGCTGTATGGATGAGTGAGTGGATATGGGAGTGCTTATATGGATGTGTGAATGTGCATGTAAGTGGGTGTATGGGTGAGTGGGTTGGTGTCAGTGGCTTTATAGGTGAATATGTCTGTTTGTGAGTTGTTGTATGGGTGAGTGACTGGTTGTGTGAGTGGCTGTATGAGTGAGTGAGTGGGTTAGTGAGTGCCTCTATGGAGGAGTGAGTGGTGGTGTGAGGACTTGTAAGGGTCTGTGAATGGGTGTGTGAGTGGTTGTGTGGGTGTTTGAGTGGTTGTATAAGAGGGTGTATAGGGGTGTGAGTGGGTGTGCGAATGGCTCTGTGGAGTTGATGTCATCAGTGATGTTATCAATGATGTAATTTGAGATGTCATCAGTGATATCACTGACCATGTCATGGGTGATGTGATATGTGAGGTCATAAGCAGGGCCTTGCTGGGGTGTAAGTTATAGTTAGCTCAGGTAATTATAACTGCTGAATTTCAAAGGTTTTGTATGACTGAAATCTGAGCCTAACTATAACGTCCCTGTAACCTTTGTTTTTTCTGTGCATATGTAAGTTTTTTTTAATTCTATTTCCTAACTATACCGTAACTATAACCTTTGGTTTATTCAGTGAATTTCAAAGTTTTTTTTTAACGTTAAGTAAGATGCCCATCGCAATGCACAGTGGGTGGGGGGTTGAACACAGGGCCTGGTATTGTGTTGCCCACACCCAAGCTTGCTGCTCCTGTCCACCTCCTCTTTGCCATCCATTGTCCAAATCCATGACCCTGCTCCCTCATTACAGCTGTGTGGGACCATTCCGCTGCCACTGCATTTCCTGCCTGCCTAAACTGTTAGCTTTCTGCCACATCCACCTCCTCTCTACCCTCTGTTGTCCGAGTCCATGCACCAGCCCCCTCCGTCCTGCCCTTCATAAACCAATGTGCTGCCACTACCCTCCTTTAGCTTGATATCCCTGCCCACTCATCCTGCCCTCCTTTCCCAAATTCCATCCCCCATCATTACCCACCTGCTTAGCCTCTGTGCTTTGCATGCTGCCCCCATTCTCCTTCTATTTGCCCTCCGATGTCTGTGTGCATGCCTCTGCTCCCTCCTTTCTACCCATTATATTCCATGGACCTGCCACCCTCCTATCTATAATGAGTGTTCTGTTGCACTGCCACTGTCCCTCCAACCTGCATGCTCAGATGGCTGCCGCCTGTCCCTGCCACCTCCACCCTGCCTGTCAAGTTCCATGCCCCTATCCACTCCCTCCTGTCCTCAATGGTCCATTTTACTACGACTCCCTTCTGCCCTCCATGCTCTGTTGTGCTGCTACAGTTCCTTCTGTCTGCACTGCATGGTCTGTTGTGAAGCCCTTTCCATGCCCTCTTTTGTCTGTGTCTAGCCCCTACCCCTCCCTTCTGTCCTCCATGATCCCTTGTACATGAGCCTGCCCCATCTGCCACTAACCCGCTTGTTTGCCATGCATAGTCTTCTGTGCTGCCACAGCCCTTCCAACCTGCCGTGTGTGGTCAGCTTGCTGCTCCTGACCCCCTCTCACTATCCCTCCGTTGTCTGTGTGTATGCCATTACAGTCTCACGGTTGTCCTCCATGGTGTGTTGTGCTTCCAGTGCCCATCCCGCCTGCCCTCCATGGTCAGCCTGCTGCTCCTGCCTGCCTCCTTGCCTCCTGTTTTCCATGTGCAGACCCATATCCCCTCCCTCCTGCCTTGCCTGGTCTGTTTTCATGACCCTGCCCCCTCGGTCCTGCCCTTCATGGTCTGTTATTCTGCAACTATCCCTCCTGTCTGTCTGATATGGTCAGCTTGCATCCCTTTCCTCTTTCCCCTCTGCTCTCTGTTGTCCATGTGCGTGGCCCTGTCCCCTCCCTATTGCTTTCCATGGTTGGTTGTGCTGCACTGCCGTCCCACTTGCCCTGTCTGGTGTACTGTGGTGCTGCAACCCCTGACGCCTGCCCTGTAAGTTCAGTTTGGTGCTCCTGACCATCTCCCTCCTGCTCTCTCTTATCAAATTCCATATTCCTATCCCATTCCTTCTGCCCTCCATGATGCAACGCACTTTACTTGCCAACATTCTGAACTTGGTAAGAGGGAGATTTTGAAATTGATTTTCCCCATTGACTTATATTGAAAAATAGGAGATTTTAGGCAGGAGACAGATAAACAAAAGCCCTTTAGGGCTTAAAACCATCGGGAGTCTCCTGCCTGAATCAGGTCTGTTGGCATATATGGTTGTAATGCCTCTGCCTCTTCCTTCTGCCCTCAGTGTTCTTTTATATTGCCACAGCCTCTCTTGCATGTACTACATGGTTGGTTTGTTACCACTGACCCCTTTTCGCCTGTCCTCCATGGTTCATTGTGCTGTCACTGCCCCTTCCACCTGCATAGCATGGTCATTTGTATTCATTGAACTTTATTGAGAATATGTTTTATTTAGCATAAATTATCTGGCTCAGCAACACGATAAACACAAATTATGTAATGCTACAAGAACAGTATGGAGTATTTAGAATTCTTTGTGAGGGAAATGTGAAAAACAATATTTGCGGTGTATCTCATATTTACCCTTATGCTACTTTTTATTACTCAGGTCTTTATAGTTATGATGATAATTCTTACTTGCCAAATTACAGCACAATATAAATATGAATCATAAATAACAACTTTGGTGTGTGCCCCTATTTTGTAAGTGCGGTCCTTTTGTCTATCACCTGCATGGGTAAGATATTCTGTGACAGGTATGCCACATTCGAAACATGGTTTCATTCCTTGTGAGCACAACTCAGGGAAATAACTAAGAAGCGCTTCTCCAGGCCACAGTTTTCTTGCAGGGCTAGGATCATCTACTCAGGTATAACCATCAAAGAAGTAGGGTTCTCATGACAAAGGGAAAAAAGTGTTGAAAGATATGATGGTAAATGACTTCAAAGATGCTCCTGTCACAACTCTTTAACTGTTTCCCGCAATCTACACAACCACCGGGGAAAACCTATTGGGACATTCAATTGTGTTCTGTCAATTATCAGCTTACTACAAAGGCATATATATCTTACATTTACATCTATACGGATATTGTACCACATTTTAGGAGGACAGTTAGACTTGCAATCCAGCACAAGGCAATCTAGTTAATCCTATCTAATCTAGTAATGGTGAAGTGTCATGCACAGACCCACTGGCTCTCTTCTTTATACCGGAAATGCAAACATTGCTTAATGCTCATTAAATGATTGAAAGCAATGTTACAAAAAAGAAAATGTTAAAGGCACCATGCTTGTGATTGGAGACTGCAGAATCCAAATACACAGGAAATGTCAGTTTATTGGATAAGGCAGGAAAGCTTGTGAGCCTGGGGATGTGTCAGCGATTAAGTTGAATTGAAGACTTTTTTTAAAAATGATTTCCCCTAAGCATATTACCATATCATGCAAGTAGTATGCAGAGGTGTGCTCACTAACAAACAGACTGTGAGATAAGGGCTCTTGGCCTGCAACAACATGCCTACTCCTTCCAAGAGCTTATCTTCCTCTTATAGAAAGAGCACATTCTTGTCTCACACATTAAAGAAACAATACAGCAGATGCCTGAGGAAGGCAGGTGGATTATAATTACAATGCAAATATGGCTCCTCTTTTTGAGGGATATGGAGCAAACTGACAAGGAAAATCAAAGCAACGGAATGCAAAGTATTTATCTGCTAAAGAAAAAATGTCAGAATTCACTTTTGTAAGTAGCGACTGGGAAACACTCTCACGGCCCTAGAACGAAAGCTGGCCGTGCATGTGCATCTGAGACTGATGTACAATTTTTGTTTCAGATGAAGAGGTAAAAGACTAAATACCCTTAAAATGAGAATAACTGTTTTTACCACGTGAAAGAAGGTGCTTATAAAAGGTTGTCCTAATATACAGCTCAGTGACTCTCATTTTATCAATCATATGAAAGTACCAAAGGTTGAAATATCTCTCTTCAATTGAAGCTTTTACACCAGCAGGTTACACAAAGATTTGCTCAGAAGTTTCTTTATTCCAACCCCGGACTCCTACAACGGATGTCCAAGAGCCATTTGCTGTGTTAGCGTGATGGAGGAGGTGTGGCTGGGAGACAGAGAGAGAATCGTTTTTTTGTACAGAGCAGGGCATGGAGCCACAGGGGGTTTCTATTTCCATTTTAAAATCCAGAATCAGCCTGGGACAAGGTCAAAGCCTTGACCCACCTTCCAGCAAAAGACACCAGAGACCAATTACAGTTAAATCTATGCTCTGAAACTGGACTAGAAGTAGGGATAGACACCAGGCAAGAAAACACTTAATGAAATGCACAGACTGGACTAAAAGTAATCCTATGCCCTGAGACCCTACAACAAATATAGCACTTCATTGGGACTGTATTACAAGTAAAGGGGCAATGCTACGTATAAAAGAGGGGAATTGGGCTAGAAATAATTCATGTACTGAGGCAATGCTACAAGTAAAGAAAGCACACAAATGTAAAGTATAGAAATACGCTGGGGGTACAGCCATAAATAAATCCTCACACTGTAACAAAACTACAAACATCTTTGCACTGGTGTAGGAGTTTAGATAGAGATTCGTACCTGCACAATGCTTCAGCTGCAACGTCTTTGTCTGTCTCAGCAGACAGAAGGATTTTTTAGGGTATTTTCATATTTGACTACTATTTCCTGACGGGACCAAAGAGACAATTCTCTTTTCGCTGTCACTCACTGCATCATTTATCACATGGGGTGTGAATCAGGGCCAGCTCCTCTGCTAAGTGGTACAAAGGGGGTGGTGATGGACGGAGCATCAGAACCAATCAAACACTCACACCCAGTCAACAGATCTGGGTTTGATCCATCACCGTTCTTTAGCCCACTCTGCCACCCCAGTTCAGACATGGCCATATGCAAATCAGTCTGACCCTGTGCCTCATGGGAACAGTCCAGCCCGAACTGCCAAGCCATGCCTTCCCTGGACCGGAAACAAGCTTCTTAGGACCGGTTTCTGGCATTTCAGCCGTCTTCAGCCAGGCTTGCTAGAATCCAGTGGCAAAGTGAGCAAGGGACTCACGTCTGAGCATACCCTGCCAACTTATGGCGAACAAAGTGGTACAAAAGGGGGTGGTGATGGACGGAGCATCAGAACCAATCAAACACTCACACCCAGTCAACAGATCTGGGTTTGATCCATCACCGTTCTTTAGCCCACTCTGCCACCCCAGTTCAGACATGGCCATATGCAAATCAGTCTGACACTGTGCCTCATGGGAACAGTCCAGCCCGAACTGCCAAGCCATGCCTTCTCTGGACCGGAAACAAGCTTCCTAGGACCAGTTTCTGGCATTTCAGCCGTCTTCAGCCAGGCTTGCTTGAATCCAGTGGCAAAGTGAGCAAGGGACTCACATCTGAGCATACCCTGCCAACTTATGGCAAACAAAGTGGTACAAAAGGGGGTGGTGATGGACGGAGCATCAGAACCAATCAAACACTCACACCCAGTCAACAGATCTGGGTTTGATCCATCACCGTTCTTTAGCCCACTCTGCCACCCCAGTTCAGACATGGTCATATGCAAATCAGTCTGACCCTGTGCCTCATGGGAACAGTCCAGCCCGAACTGCCAAGCCATGCCTTCCCTGGACCGGAAACAAGCTTCCTAGGACCAGTTTCTGGCATTTCAGCCGTCTTCAGCCAGGCTTGCTTGAATCCAGTGGCAAAGTGAGCAAGGGACTCACGTCTGAGCATACCCTGCCAACTTATGGCGAACAAAGTGGTACAAAAGGGGTTGGTGATGGACCGAGCATCAGAACCAATCAAACACTCACACCCAGTCAACAGATCTGGGTTTGATCCATCACCGTTCTTTAGCCCACTCTGCCACCCCTGTTCAGACATGGCCATATACAAATCAGTCTGACCCTGTGCCTAATGAGAACAATCCATCCCGAACTGCCAAGTCATGCCTTCCCTGGACCGGAAACAAGCTTCCTAGGACCAGTTTCTGGCATTTCAGCCGTCTTCAGCCAGGCTTGCTTGAATCCAGTGGCAAAGTGAGCAAGGGACTCACGTCTGAGCATACCCTGCCAACTTATGGCGAACAAAGTGGTACAAAAGGGGGTGGTGATGGACGGAGCATCAGAACCAATCAAACACTCACACCCAGTCAACAGATCTGGGTTTGATCCATCACCGTTCTTTAGCCCACTCTTCCACCCCAGTTCAGACATGGCCATATGCAAATCAGTCTGACCCTGTGCCTCATGGGAACAGTCCAGCCCTTCCCTGGACCGGAAACAAGCTTCCTAGGACCAGTTTCTGGCATTTCAGCCGTCTTCAGCCAGGCTTGCTTGAATCTAGTGGCAAAGTGAGTAAGGGACTCACGTCTGAGCATACCCTGCCAACTTATGGCGAACAAAGTGGTACAAAAGGGGGTGGTGATGGACAGAGCATCAGAACCAATCAAACACTCACACCCAGTCAACAGATCTGGGTTTGATCCATCACCGTTCTTTAGCCCACTCTGCCACCCCAGTTCAGACATGGCCATATGCAAATCAGTCTGACACTGTGCCTCATGGGAACAGACCAGC
Organism: Triturus cristatus; assembly: GCF_964204655.1. NCBI lineage: Eukaryota > Metazoa > Chordata > Amphibia > Caudata > Salamandridae > Triturus > Triturus cristatus. The sequence continues at coordinate 1,006,924,210 of NC_140583.1, read as the reverse complement.
CCGAACTGCCAAGCCATGCCTTCCCTGGACCGGAAACAAGCTTCCTAGGACCAGTTTCTGGCATTTCAGCCGTCTTCAGCCAGGCTTGCTTGAATCCAGTGGCAAAGTGAGCAAGGGACTCACATCTGAGCATACCCTGCCAACTTATGGCAAACAAAGTGGTACAAAAGGGGGTGGTGATGGACGGAGCATCAGAACCAATCAAACACTCACACCCAGTCAACAGATCTGGGTTTGATCCATCACCGTTCTTTAGCCCACTCTGCCACCCCAGTTCAGACATGGTCATATGCAAATCAGTCTGACCCTGTGCCTCATGGGAACAGTCCAGCCCGAACTGCCAAGCCATGCCTTCCCTGGACCGGAAACAATCTTCCTAGGACCAGTTTCTGGCATTTCAGCCGTCTTCAGCCAGGCTTGCTTGAATCCAGTGGCAAAGTGAGCAAGGGACTCACGTCTGAGCATACCCTGCCAACTTATGGCGAACAAAGTGGTACAAAAGGGGTTGGTGATGGACCGAGTATGAGAACCAATCAAACACTCACACCCAGTCAACAGATCTGGGTTTGATCCATCACCGTTCTTTAGCCCACTCTGCCACCCCTGTTCAGACATGGCCATATACAAATCAGTCTGACCCTGTGCCTAATGAGAACAATCCATCCCGAACTGCCAAGCCATGCCTTCCCTGGACCGGAAACAAGCTTCCTAGGACCAGTTTCTGGCATTTCAGCCGTCTTCAGCCAGGCTTGCTTGAATCCAGTGGCAAAGTGAGCAAGGGACTCACGTCTGAGCATACCCTGCCAACTTATGGCGAACAAAGTGGTACAAAAGGGGGTGGTGATGGACGGAGCATCAGAACCAATCAAACACTCACACCCAGTCAACAGATCTGGGTTTGATCCATCACCGTTCTTTAGCCCACTCTGCCACCCCAGTTCAGACATGGCCATATGCAAATCAGTCTGACCCTGTGCCTCATGGGAACAGTCCAGCCCTTCCCTGGACCGGAAACAAGCTTCCTAGGACCAGTTTCTGGCATTTCAGCCGTCTTCAGCCAGGCTTGCTTGAATCTAGTGGCAAAGTGAGTAAGGGACTCACGTCTGAGCATACCCTGCCAACTTATGGCGAACAAAGTGGTACAAAAGGGGGTGGTGATGGACGGAGCATCAGAACCAATCAAACACTCACACCCAGTCAACAGATCTGGGTTTGATCCATCACCGTTCTTTAGCCCACTCTGCCACCCCAGTTCAGACATGGCCATATGCAAATGAGTCTGACACTGTGCCTCATGGGAACAGTCCAGCCAGAACTGCCAAGCCATGCCTTCCCTGGACCGGAAACAAGCTTCCTAGGACCAGTTTCTGGCATTTCAGCCGTCTTCAGCCAGGCTTGCTTGAATCCAGTGGCAAAGTGAGCAAGGGACTCACATCTGAGCATACCCTGCCAACTTATGGCAAACAAAGTGGTACAAAAGGGGGTGGTGATGGACGGAGCATCAGAACCAATCAAACACTCACACCCAGTCAACAGATCTGGGTTTGATCCATCACCGTTCTTTAGCCCACTCTGCCACCCCAGTTCAGACATGGTCATATGCAAATCAGTCTGACCCTGTGCCTCATGGGAACAGTCCAGCCCGAACTGCCAAGCCATGCCTTCCCTGGACCGGAAACAAGCTTCCTAGGACCAGTTTCTGGCATTTCAGCCGTCTTCAGCCAGGCTTGCTTGAATCCAGTGGCAAAGTGAGCAAGGGACTCACGTCTGAGCATACCCTGCCAACTTATGGCGAACAAAGTGGTACAAAAGGGGTTGGTGATGGACCGAGCATCAGAACCAATCAAACACTCACACCCAGTCAACAGATCTGGGTTTGATCCATCACCGTTCTTTAGCCCACTCTGCCACCCCTGTTCAGACATGGCCATATACAAATCAGTCTGACCCTGTGCCTAATGAGAACAATCCATCCCGAACTGCCTAGCCATGCCTTCCCTGGACCGGAAACAAGCTTCCTAGGACCAGTTTCTGGCATTTCAGCCGTCTTCAGCCAGGCTTGCTTGAATCCAGTGGCAAAGTGAGCAAGGGACTCACGTCTGAGCATACCCTGCCAACTTATGGCGAACAAAGTGGTACAAAAGGGGGTGGTGATGGACGGAGCATCAGAACCAATCAAACACTCACACCCAGTCAACAGATCTGGGTTTGATCCATCACCGTTCTTTAGCCCACTCTGCCACCCCAGTTCAGACATGGCCATATGCAAATCAGTCTGACCCTGTGCCTCATGGGAACAGTCCAGCCCTTCCCTGGACCGGAAACAAGCTTCCTAGGACCAGTTTCTGGCATTTCAGCCGTCTTCAGCCAGGCTTGCTTGAATCCAGTGGCAAAGTGAGCAAGGGACTCACGTCTGAGCATACCCTGCCAACTTATGGCGAACAAAGTGGTACAAAAGGGGGTGGTGATGGACGGAGCATCAGAACCAATTAAACACTCACACCTAGTCAACAGATCTGGGTTTGATCCATCACCGTTCTTTAGCACCCTCTGCCACCCCAGAGCAGACATGGCCATATGCAAATCAGTCTGACCCTGTGTCTCATGGGAACAGTCCAGCCCGAACTGCCAAGCCATGCCTTCCCTGGACCAGAAACAAGCTTCCTAGGACCAGTTTCTGGCATTTCATCCGTCTTCAGCCAGGCTTGCTTGAATCTAGTGGCAAAGTGAGTAAGGGACTCACGTCTGAGCATACCCTGCCAACTTATGGCGAACAAAGTGGTACAAAAGGGGGTGGTGATGGACGGAGCATCAGAACCAATCAAACACTCACACCCAGTCAACAGATCTGGGTTTGATCCATCACCGTTCTTTAGCCCACTCTGCCACCCCAGTTCAGACATGGCCATATGCAAATCAGTCTGACACTGTGCCTCATGGGAACAGTCCAGCCCGAACTGCCAAGCCATGCCTTCCCTGGACCGGAAACAAGCTTCCTAGGACCAGTTTCTGGCATTTCAGCCGTCTTCAGCCAGGCTTGCTTGAATCCAGTGGCAAAGTGAGCAAGGGACTCACATCTGAGCATACCCTGCCAACTTATGGCAAACAAAGTGGTACAAAAGGGGGTGGTGATGGACGGAGCATCAGAACCAATCAAACACTCACACCCAGTCAACAGATCTGGGTTTGATCCATCACCGTACTTTAGCCCACTCTGCCACCCCAGTTCAGACATGGTCATATGCAAATCAGTCTGACCCTGTGCCTCATGGGAACAGTCCAGCCCGAACTGCCAAGCCATGCCTTCCCTGGACCGGAAACAAGCTTCCTAGGACCAGTTTCTGGCATTTCAGCCGTCTTCAGCCAGGCTTGCTTGAATCCAGTGGCAAAGTGAGCAAGGGACTCACGTCTGAGCATACCCTTCCAACTTATGGCGAACAAAGTGGTACAAAAGAGGTGGTGATGGACGGAGCATCAGAACCAATCGGAAGGGCGGTAAAAGTGACACAGGGAGGAGTGGTTCATGCACTTTAGTGCCGATAACGGTTTGGCTGGCCATGTTGAATCGGCCACACAGTCATGCGTACTGTTCATGTTCTCTACCAGGCTGTAACGCGCAGCCTGGTGGGGAAAATGCACAGATTCCCTGTCCCTGTCTGAGTGCCGGACAACGATGCTCAGACCAATCGCAATGCTGCATTGCAGCATTGTGATTTGTGTAGAGGAGCATGTGTGCTTCCTGCTTCCATTCCAGGACTCGTCAGAGAGACGCGGACAGCCGAAGAGGTAAATGTGTTTTTTTATAGTTTATTTTTTTTACGTCCCCTCCCTCCCCTGCCCCACCTCTGTTTTCTGGCAGCACCACCGGTGGGATTACGAGATACAAGTACACTATTTGTGCCTTTATTAGATGCGCCCACCACATTTCATGTCATCGAAGCTTAAAAAACTGCCCTCTCCAGCCCATGCACTCACTTGGAGAATAGGCTTTGGGCTGCAGAGAGAGCAAAGCTGTGAAACACAGAATAGAGATTGAAATTGCCTCCTTGTGTGTCAGTGACGGAAGAGCCAGGCTACCTTTCTATGTTTTGAAGGAACCTAGTCAAAAGAGAGTGTTTCATGTTACTGTACCCCACTCTGAGGGCAGTTACTGGAGCTTTCTAAGCCCCGTTGTGGGGGAAGGGGTACTATAGGTACAGCCCTTCCTGGGTGTTCTACAATATACACATCCTTCTAAGGCCTTCTTGTTTTGGCACTGGCATGTGGTTTATGGCACATGCACACAGTCAAAGGCATTCATTCACTTGTATGTGGTTAACATACCTTGTAAATGAGGAATCATCTCTTTTAATTTGTGTAGGCAGAAAATGTGGATGCCTCAAAAGGGGGTGCACAAGCATTGATCGGCCCTTTAATACGCCAAAGTGTCCCAGGGAGGGAAAAAGAGGGTCCTAAATTAACCCTGCTACCACCTCTCTGGGCCCCTTGCATGCTCCAGCACTTGAAATGCAGCCAGGGGCACATTTACCAAGGTTTTGCATTGAGGTTGCATCACTTTTAAGGTGCAGCAGTAACGCAAAATCCTTTTTGCCATTTACTAAGCCACGCAAAGCCACTTTGGGTGGGTAAGTAAATAAAAAGTAACACAAGGCAAAGCACAGGTGTTCCATGGCAAGCGTTCCACAGGTGGAGCATGGGCGTTCCCATGTATTCACCCATGGATTATGATGCCTTCTGGGATTTACTAAAGCTAGTTGTCCTGGGAATGTTAAAAAATCTACTCGTTCCTGAAGCAGGCAGAGGAGAAATATCTTCATTTCTCCTTGTTAATTCCTCTTTCCTTTCTGCAGCACACATAGAAAGAGATATATCCCTCTAAGGACAGTGTCTGTGCTGCAAGGTATCCCATCCTTCACAAAAGCAATCCTGTCCATCACACAGACACTCTTGCACCATGTTGCAAGCAGGCTTGAGTTACCACTAGGCTGCACACAGTGCACCAGCGCTAGGAGACAGCAGAAATGTGCCATATCTTAGTACATATGGTCCATTTTTGCGGTCTCCCTTTCACGCAACGCAGCAAGGCATCTTGGCTTGCTGCCCTGCATTGCGTGAAATGTAAGCATGCTCTCTAATCTCTTCTGATGTTTTCCACATGTGATGGTTGTCTCATAGATCATGTTTCTTTTGTCCCTCAAGCCCCCACTATAACCAGCTATTTATTTACAATTGTACATGTCCCCCCGGCAGACTACTGTTGAGCATCTTCCACATGGCACGACTTTCCTGTGGCATATACGTGATGTACAGTATGGCGGGAGTATTCCTCTAGAGTCCCAATTAGCAGGATCTGAATCTGAGATAAGTGCATCCTAAGAGAATCCTGGGGTTAATATCCTTGGGCACAAAGAGAAGCAAAAAAACAGTCTCTCCTTTGACTAATTTCAGAATGAGAATTATAAAGATTTACTGTTTGCTAATGTAGGCTCTGCGACAACCAGACAGACTTACAGCATGAGATACGTGCAAATGCTCTTTCTAAATGTTTGAGGCCATGAATCACCCTTAGTAAACTCCCAAAGGAAGAGATTTAATGTTATAAAATGTGTCTAAATTCTCACATCAGTTTGCAAATAGCACCATAATCTCTAATGAGCTATATTATGTCCAATGTTCAGTGTACTGAGCTAATCATGCTGCACCCCCAGCTGAGTCCATTGCGTGCGTCGCTTGACAGCGGCATAACGCAAGATGGTGGGGGTCCCGGCAGAATGTCGAAAGGGGCCCCTGAGACCCAATTACTCACAGATATTCATAGGCTTTAGACTGCTTGAGGGGCCCTGATGAGTAGGGACCCATGCCCCATAGGGGCTGCAGGGTCCTCTGTTACATCCTTGTCACTTGAGCAAGTAGCCATTCATCCTCTTACTGTTAACTCCATAACCAATATATATGGGAGAAGCTCCCCTCTTCCACATCTGTTAGACACCAAGGGTCTGATCACAAAAGTAAATATACACTTTAGTGTAAGTATACTTTTTTTGTTACAAACAAATTTTACTAGTAGTATCTTTACGACTGTGGGGTCTCCGCACTCGTGATGGAGACTCGGCACATTAAAAGATAAGATGCCTATATTTTCATGAGCGGAGTCTCGACAGTCATAAGGATACTAATAGTAAAATATGTCCGTGAATAGCAAAAATTCGTATACACACCTCGTAAGTTTACCTTTGTGAATCAGGCCCCTAGTTGTCTACTCATACGCTCTCCGCATCTACGTTGCTGAGAGGGAGTGGAGTAGGAAGTATATGAGTGTGGGAGGACTTTGTGATTGATTGCTGTGATATACGTAAACCCCTGCCAATTGCTACCCGGTTGTGTCAGTGTTACTTATCGTGTTCCCTCCACACTGACCCTTGTAGGAGGTGGAGGTTCATTGCATTAAATCACAAACAGATATGTTTTGACCTAGTCATCGTTGTGGATCTCTCACAATTAAACATATAAGACCTTTATTGCCTCGTCAGACTTGGTCATTTTTTTATTTTTTTTATTTTTTTATTTCAACATGTTTTATTACATTTTTTAAACAAGAACACATTAGTAATTCTGTAACAGGGTTTGCATCTTTTCATCCACTCGCTTTTGCCTATATCATTCTGTGCATTCCCTACCTGTCTTAACAGTCCAGAAGGAAAGGAAAAAAGAAAGGAGAATGAAAGCAATGGGTGAAATAAGAGATAGAGAACCGGCACTCAAGATTTACATTGCTGATTTGGGTGCCCTTCTTAATAGCCTCATGTGCAAACATTAAACCAGGCTTGAGAAAGACAAGGGAATTAAGGGGCATATTTATTTAAAAATCACACAAGGCACCAAGGCAACTTGCTGTGCTGCGTGATAGGGAAAGGGCAGGAATGTGCCATATCTAACATCATACTGTGAAATCCTGTCTTTTCTGTGCGCTGCTGCACAATGTGCTATGTAACGCCAATGAAGGCACCATTACACCCTGATGCAGGTGTGCCTGCGTTGTACACAGGATTGTTTTGTGTAGGAAGGGCTTGATCAATCTAACTTAATAGTTGCATCGCCCTTGCGCCCATTGTGTGGTGGAAGGGTGATGCAACTCTTTCATATATATGGCCCTAAATTAGTTTGCAATGGAGGATGTGATTTATTTTTTATGGGAAATGGTGCAGTTAATTCTCTGTGACACACGTTAGTATACGCTGAGCCAGCATCAACTGATTTTTACTAAGAAATATCATGCGTGTGAAAAGTTGCAAAGTTTTTTCAATTTAAGCAAAGGTTGAAAAGGTATTTATTTTGACACTTACCTGTGGAAATCCTGACTTTTTGACAATGTATGCCAGACTTGTCCTTATATAACACTAACGAAATGGGTTTGCATAAAATTTTACAGAAAACCGTTGAAGTGCTGTTCCTGCGCAATGCAACCGTTCATGAAAAAACTCAGAAATAGGTGAACTTGCAAAAGCAAACTCTGCAAACATTTGCCATTGGGCACAGAAAAGCTTTACACACAGTAAACGTGTGCAGAAATGTTCAGTATAGCTTTTGAAGCTTGCCTGAGTTTGAGTAAAATGAACATTATTTTGCTATGTGTATAAAATAATCTTGCAAAGTAGAAAATCTTCTGAATGAAGGAAAAGTAAAACTAGGAAACTTCACAGCATTCATAAAGGCCAAAGAGTGGAAACTTTGCAAAACTTTTCCGTCAAATATGCACACCCCTACTTAGAAGAGGTTTTATTCGTTAAGATGATGGGAATTAGAAATCTGCGATGCATGGTTGCTGTTGTAGTTTTCTCTTTGCACCTCACCCAACAATTCCCACATAGGACAATCAACAACCACACCCTCTCCAACCTGCACTTCAAAAAGGGTGCCCGGGGTACTGATGCACTTCAAAGTGCTTTGCGACTCCATCAGGCGTATGCAAGTATAGATTTTCTATATCTAACTCCATCTATATGTAATTTGACGATATATATCTTCAAGGTACAGAAATGTGAAGTAAGGAATAGTGGGGCATATCAGCAAGGGCCTGCGATAATTATCGCTCAGCGCTTTTAGCGCGAGGATAATTATCGCAGGCTAACGCTGGATTCTATAGAGGAGATAGCGTGCTATCAGCAACGCTTATCTCCCAAGCGATAGGTATCCATGCGTTAGCTGGAAAACAGTGTGATTATCACATTGCGACCAGCGATACCTTGCTGATAGGGCAGGGTGGTCTTAGCCATTTAATCTACCTCCCATTGGATTACATGGCTAAATCAGATCACTAGCAGGCGTAAGGAAAGTAGCGCTAACTGTGGTTAGCGCTACTTTTCTTATCACTCTGCTTGTTTGCGTGCAGCTTGATAATGGGAGAAATGTCGGTTATCGACATTTCTCCAGTTATTCTGGCACGGAACGCCCACTTTGCATCTCATTAGAGATGCAAAGCTGGGCGTTGTTGTAAGAGGCAATAAATCAGCAAAACACGCGAAAGCGTGTCTTTGCTGATAAGGCGATAAAATTATCGCCGCTTTTCGGGCGAAAACGGCCGCAAAAGCGGTGATAATTTTGTTATCGCCGCCTTGTTAATATGCCCCAGTGAATCTATACTTCCTCTGTATGCACTAACCTTTTCGATATTTTGGTCCTCGATATTTTGCATACAATATACTTATACCTCAATATTTCTATGCTCTATATTCAGTAGTACAATTGGTAACAGATCCCACAAATAGCTATATTTGGTAGTTAAAACAACAGGCACAAGCATATGAGGGCACACGATCCAAGCTGTTGCACATACAAGGCAATTATCAAAAGCTGAAACATTTCAGATAATCAGAAAAGACTGACCTTTATTTAAGTGTTCACTCCACTGCCTACAATCAATGATGTTTCTGTATGTGATGTTGAACTGCAGTCCTGCTTCAGGCCTAGCCATGCTTATGGAAACACTTGAAGTGGTGGTGAACGCTCAGATTGTCCACACCCAGGGATAACAATGGCTGTTTAACAACTACTCTGCAGGCTATAATCCTCACTGTGGGGCTGAAACAACGCTTCAAAACTAGGGAACTGTTATCACGTTTTAACTGTTCTAAGCCTCTGAAGTGACTTAAGTGATAGCACTTTGTAAAAATCCGCAATAAATTTCAATAGAGCTTTAAAATATCTTACAAAGTGGCCAGCCGTCTACAGTGGTACTACTGTTGAACACCATCAAAGAGAATTCTCCTCCTCCGCTAGCAAAAACCATGAAAAGGGGAAATCGCACTAACAGGGATTACAGTTGTAAAAAAAAAAAAATACATTAAGCAAGTCAAGCTAAGACCTTTGTTAAACAACCCAGCAGTCTCACATGTAGTATCCTTTTTAAAAGTGACACCTATCCATTGGTTTAAAGCAATCATAAAAGCAATTTTGAATACCGCAGGAAGGGGCAATAAGTAACGAGCACTGGCGAAGCCAAGAGGTTCTTTAATTGGATGGCCAATATTTTGGCTTTGCCAATACATGTTTAGGTTTGTCTTGTTTTTTGTAAAGGTTTATCATAAAAGACATTTAAAAATGGCTGCCCCAGCATGCACATGGCTGTGTATGCATGGCATCCATCTGGCAATTGCTTTTGTAATAAAGTTATACAAACAAAATTGAAGACGTCTGTTTATGTATGCACCTGAACACGCATGGGTATCCGTCTTTGAAGAGTTTTTATTTAAATAAACAAAAAGTAAAGAGGTGTGCTTATGTGTGCGCATGCACATGCATGGTAGCCATCTTTAAATGGTTTTCACAAAAGTAAACAAGTGTGAATGATTTCCTTCTATTCGTCTAGTGAAGTTAGCTAATAGCTAAAGCGAGCGATCACCCTGTTTATGCTGTAGCGGGAGGAAGGAAAAAAGGGAAACATATGTGAATGATATAACAACAGACCAATCGATGATCAGAACTCAATGAAAGCCTCCATAAGTGAATACATTTTATATACATTTTAGCAAAATAAAAAGGTCTTGACTAAGAGCAGAACTGAAAGGGTATTAAGGATACAGTAGAAAGGTGTGAGGTTAAGGGACAAGGGGAGAAGGGAACATCTAAAAAGGGGGTATGTAGGAAGATTTGTATGTTAACGATAGAAAAATAATTAAGTTACATACAGGAAAAACTAAACAAAACAAGCCTTAGCAAAGCCAATAGTTCTCATATTTAAAAGTCAAACACTGACATTTTTACTTCGCCAATGCTTGTTTACGTAGGTGCTCTTTCGCGACAATACCTGTGCCTTTGCATCGCCACACTTAGTGTGGATGCGTCTTGACTCGTGTGTACATGCATGCTCATGACAGCTGTTAGAACCGGCGGTCTCTAGTTGGCAGAGGTATACACTTCTGACAAATAGGGACCTACCAACTCTAGTCAGGGAAAGGGGATTACACACTCAGATAACCCCTGCTACCCCCTTGGTAGCTTGGCAGAGCAGACAGGCTTATCTCAGAGGCAGTGTGTTAAGCATTTATGACCACATACAGTAATAAAGTGAATACACTACAGATGGACACGACACAGAAGTTATTATAAAAAAATAGTATTTTTATATAAGGCTTAGCACAAGACCAAACAACGACAAAAATATACCACAGTCTTAATAAATACTCTTTGGAAGGAAAAATAATAGTTCAAATAAGGTTTCTTCTTGGCAAATAGTTCTTTAGCACAGTATTCTTCTGAGCACAGTTCTCTGGCAACAATGTAACCCCCACAGGAGTCACACGACGTCGAGTCTACAAGATTCCCAAGGTTCGGCGTTGACCGCGAGGAGCGCTACGTCGAGCCCGGAGTCGCAACAGACCCCACAAATACAGTACCTTGAGAAACGACGAAAACGAGGATCCACGGTGTCGAGATGTCGGCGTCGAGGTCGGCATCGATCGTGCCTCGGAGTCGGGTCAATCCGCAGCGGTGTCGAGGGATGTCGGGCCGGAGCAGCGCTCACGGCGTCGAGAAGGGCGTCGAGTCGATGCGATCAGCAACGGCGTCGGGACGGGGTCGCTTGGAGGTGGAGCCGATACTCACTCCTCACTGGCGTTGATACCGGCGTCGAGACGGGGTCACTTGGAGCCGGGGCCGATACCCACTGCTCACTGGCGTTGCTGCTGGCGTCGAGACTGCAGATTTTCCCTTGTGTACTGGAAACAACACTTTCCAGCAATTCAGCAATTCAGTAGATGGTGAAGTCCTTTGGCCCTGTGACTTCAACAGGAGACTGGCACTCTTCCAGTCCTTGGAGATTTCCTAGCAAGTGTTCAGAGAGTACACACCAAGTTCCTCTCTCCTTGTTCCTTGGCAAAAATAAAGAAGCAGCTTTCAGGTTCCTCCACAGCAAAACAGCACTCTGGCAGACAGGGGAGGCAAGCCCTTAGATCAGCAGGCTTCTTGTCCTTGGTACAGGTTTCCTTGTCAGAAGTGATCTGAGTTCTTGGTTCAGGGGTCCTTCTCTTATACCCCTTTTTCCCTTTGTTCCCTTTGTCCAAGCAGGGAGATTCCCACCATCTCAGGTTTGTTGTGGGTGTTGCCAGGCAGAGGCACCTGGCCTATTCACTGAGCAGGGCAGAGTCCTCAGCCGCCCAGCAGGAGGCGGAGCCAGTATTGTCACTGGCAGGAGCAGGGCTATCAGTCGCCCAGCAGGAGGTGGAGCCAGTATTGTGTCAGGCAGGGCAGGCTACTCTTCCCTCACTCTATGTGTAAACGCCCCATTCACCCCACACTGACTCATTCAGACCTCTGGAGCCACCCAGCCCCTGACACACACACCAAACCAGCAGAGACCGGTAGATAGTTGGACAAGAAAATAGCCACTTTCTAAAAGTGCTATTTTCAAACATAGAATTTAAAAACCATCCATCCTAAAGGGTGTGTTATTAAATTCTGAGTTCAGGGATACTAAACTCGACTTGCTACCATGCTCCCTGAGTCAGATAGATTATAATGGAGTTAATAATCAGTCTGCCCAGTCTGGCCTATTGGAGGCAGGTAGCCCTTCAATAGTGAAAAACGAAAATGGCTGTAATTCACTATTAGGTCATGCCACACACATCAGGGCATGACCTACCTTTTACCAACAATGCACCCTGCCCTAGGGCCTACCATAGAGGTGTCTGAAATGTGGCAAAGTGAAGGTTTAGAGACTGGTAAGTAGGTTTCCTTACCAAGTCGACATGGCAGTCAGGGACTGCACGCAGGCGCTGCGGTGGCAGGCCTGAGACACATTTTACACGCTGCTTCTGTGGGTGGCACAACCAGTGCTGCAAGCCCACCAGCAGCAGTTAACTTACACGCCCTTGGCACACGCAGTGCACTAGACTAGGGTCTGAACAGTAAGTCAACCAAGCCAATCATGGTAACACCAATCAATGTAACAATTTAACATAGGGAGCACTTGCACTGTGGCACTGATCAGCAGTGGCACAGTGCCCAAAGCAATAATCCAGCAAAAACATCGTAAACAGAGGAGGCAAACAGAAAAAAATGGAGGAGAGACTCATGCCAATGATGCCAGGTCTAACACGTGTCCCCTCCAGCTGAAATGTGGGGAGAACTACCCTTCACCCAGGGAGTCCTCATCACTAAGGCGGAAAAATCTGGACAGACCATCAGCATTGGCGTGATCTGTACCAGGGCGGTGTTCCACCATAAAGTCCATCCCCTGTAGGGAAATGGACCACCTCAACAGTTTTGGGTTCTCACCCCTCATCTGCATTAACCATCTGAGGGGCCTGTGGTCTGTCTGAACCCGGAAGTGAGTCCCAAACAGGTAGGGTCTTAGCTTCTTCAGCGCCCAGACCACAGCAAATGCCTCACGCTCTATCGCACTCCACCTTTGTTCCCTGGGAAGTAACCTCCGGCTGATGAAGGCTACAGGTAAGTCTCGGCCCTCCTCATTCATCTGTGCTAGAACAGCCCCCACACCATGCTCTGAAGCGTCTGTCTGGACAATGAATTCTTTTGAAAAGTCGGGTGCCTGGAGGACCGGTGCTGTACACATTGCAGTTTTCAGGGTGTCAAAGGCGTTCTGACAGGCGTCAGTCCAGATCACAAGTCTCGGCTGCTTCCTGGAAGTCAGCGAGGTCAAGGGGTGCACAATGTTGCCATACCCCTTGACAAACCTCCAGTAGTAACCCGTGAGACCCAAGAAGGCTCTCACCTGAGTCTGGGTTTTGGGCGGTTCCCAAGCCAGGATGGTATCTATCTTGGGTTGCAGGGGGGCCACCTTGCCGCTCCCTACTTGGTGCCCCAAGTACACCACTGAACCCTGCCCAATCTGGCACTTACTAGCCTTGATTGTGAGGCCTGCTCTGCGCAGGGCCAACAACACTTCCTGGAGGTGGCGCAAGTGTTCCTCCCAGCTGGCGCTGAACACTGCTATATCGTCCAGGTAGGCGGCGCTGTAATCTTCCAGCCCGGCCAATACCTGGTTAACCAACCTCTGGAATGTGGCAGGGGCATTCTTCATCCCAAAGGGCATCACACGGAACTGGTAGTGCCCATCTGGTGTGGAGAACGCAGACCTCTCTTTTGCCCCATCAGTCAAGGCGATCTGCCAGTACCCAGACGTTAGATCAAACGTACTAAGGTACCGGGCAGCCCCCAACCGATCGATGAGCTCATCAGCTCTGGGGATGGGGTGCGCGTCAGTCTTGGTGACCGAATTGAGTCCTCGGTAATCCACACAGAACCGAAGTTCTGGTGAAGCACCAGGCACCGCAGCCTTTGGGACCAAGACCACTGGGCTGGCCCAAGGACTGCTAGAGGACTCAACCACCCCTAAGGCAAACATCTTGGAGACCTCCTCCTTGATATATGCTCTGACCTTTTCAGTCACCCTGTAGGCCTTGTGCCTCACAGGAGTGCTGTCCCTAGTGTCCACATCATGGACACACCACTGAGTGACACCAGGGATTAAGGAGAACAGATCAGGGAATTGTACCAACAGATGGCGACAATCTTGCTGCTGCTCAGGGGTCAGTGTGTCAGAGAGGACAACACCATCCACTGACCCATCTTTTTCTTTTGCACACAGGAGGTCAGGAAGAGGCTCACTCTCCTCCTCCATCCCAGCATCTGTGGCAAGGAGCATGCCCACTTCGGACCTGTCTAAGTGGGGCTTTAACCGGTTGACATGCAGGACCCTTAAGGGGTTCCTGGGAGACTTCAAGTCCACCAAGTAGGTGACATCGCTCTTTTTCTCCACAACCTCAAATGGTCCAGTCCACCTGTCCTTGAGCGCACAAGGTTCCACAGGGGCCATGACCCAAACTTTCTGACCAGGTTGAAGCTCAACCAGAGTGGCATTCTGATCATACCACCGCTTCATCTCTTCCTGGCTGGCCTCCAGATTTGCCTGAGCAAGATCTCTGAAGCGCCGAGTCTGGTTCCTAAAGGCCAGCATGTAACTATATACATCCTGGGGAGGTTTCCTGGGAGATTGCTCCCAGCCTTCTTTGACCAGACTCAAAGGTCCTCTTACCGGGTGACCATACAAAAGCTCAAAGGGGCTGAACCCTAGAAACTTCTGTGGCACCTCACGGTAAGCAAACAGCAGGCATGGCAAGAGGACGTCCCATTTACGCCTCATTGGTTCTTCAAGACCCATGATCATGCCTTTTAGGGTCCGGTTGAATCTCTCAACCAGCCCGTTACCTTGAGGGTGGTAAGGAGTGGTAAACTTGTAGGTTACCCCACACTCCTTCCACAGAGACTTCATATAATTCGAAATGAAGTTGGTGCCCCGGTCTGACACCACCTCTCTGGGGAACCCCATGCGGGAGAAAACACCCATCAGTGCCCGTCCCACCACGGGGGCCGTCACTGTGCGGAGAGGGATGGCTTCCGGGTACCGGGTGGCATGGTCCACCAAGACCAGGATAAACCTGTTGCCCATGGCTGTCTTGGGGTCCAGTGGCCCCACAATGTCAATTCCCACTCGCTCAAAGGGGGTACTGACGACGGGAAAAGGTTGGAGGGGAGCCTTCTGCTTCCGCCCACTTTTCCCACTTGCCTGGCAAGTTTGACAGGTCCTACAATGGATATCTGAATCCCTTCTCATCTGGGGCCAATAAAAATGGGTGACAAGCCTGTCATAGGTCTTGTCCTGCCCCAGATGTCCAGCTAACGGAACGTCATGAGCCAACCCCAGTAGGAAGGCTCTGAAGCGCTGGGGTACCACCAGCACACAGGCTGACCCAGGTTCAGCAGCCTTAGGCTCGCTATACAGGAGGTCGTTCTCCCAGTAGACCCAATGTGATCCTGACTGATCACCTGTCGTTTGGGCTGAGGCCTGCTGCCTCATACCCACAAGAGAAGGGCACACTTTCTGTTCAGCACAAAATTCCTCCCTGGAGGGACCACCATCCTGCTGCCAATGGGTCAGCTCGGGCAGGTCTCCCAGTTCGGCCACTTGTTCTCCTGTCGGTTCCAGGGCATCCCCCTCAGGGTCTGCTCCCTCCTGGACCGCGGGAACGATGGGGGACGGTTTCCCGCGCCCCCTGCCCCTTCTCTTCACGGTTGGGACCTGGGCCATACTTTCAGGCTCCAGGGCCCCATCAACACCCTTACTGACTGACATGGACCGGGTGGTCGCACACACCCACTCAGGCAGACCCAACATTTCCAGATGCGATTTTCTCTCCACCTTAGCCCAAGGGGAGTCCTCCAAATCATTGCCCAAGAGACAATTAACAGGCATGGCGGGCCTCACAGCAACCTGAAGAGTACCTGAGACCCCTCCCCACTCAAAGGGAACTTGAGCTACCTCACACTGACTCTGTGAGTTGTCAGCAGCTACAACGGGGTAGAATGCATGAGGGACCACCTGCTCTCTGGACACCAAGTGACACTTGACAGCTGTCACACTCGCTCCGGTGTCTCTGAGAGCTTCCACCCTATGGCCATTAATGGTCACCCACTGCCTATATTTCTTAGTGTTACTAGGCAGAGGGGTTGGAGGGACCATTTCCACGTCTCCTAAAGAGACCAGGGACATTTCTGCGGGACCCCACCCACCGGGGGCACCCATCTCCTCCCCTCCCAGGGCTACACTCGCTACCTGCCGAGGGGGTGCACGCAGCGGTGCATTCGAATCCTTCATGGGACACTGGGGATCATAATAACGGTGTCCCACCTGCTTACAGGCATAGCAGGTCATGGGGCCCCTGTGAACAGGTTTACCTGTCGGGGCCTCTGGCTTCTTTACAGGGGGAGGCTGGGAACCCTTCCCTTGGGGACTACTTTGGGGCCCTTTCTGAAACTCCCTCTGTTTACCCCTGTCCCCCCCACTCTTCTGCTGGGGACCCTGCCCACCTTTGGCTGAGTCTCCCACTGGACCCTTGTGGACCCTGGTACTGACCCAGCGGTCCGCCTCCTCAGCAAGTTTTCTAGGGTTAGATAGCTTGCTATCAACAAGGTGCTGGCGTAGCTCTGGAAAACAGTTATTAGACAAGTGCTCCCAAGCAAACAAATCATAAAGAGCATCATAACTATCAACCTTGCTACCCTTTATCCAACCATCCATGGTTCTGCAGAAAAAAGACACATATTCAACCCACGTAGTACCAGGCAATTTCTTACATTCTCTAAAGGTTTGTCTGTACTTTTCTGGAGTTAAGCCATATCTCAGCATTAAAGCATCTTTCATATGAGTATAAGACATCCTATCCTCAGCAGGAAGGCTCAACAAGGTATCTCTCCCTTCATTTGTAAAGCGGCTCCACAACCCCGTTCCCCAATCTTTCTCAGGGACCCGGTGGGCCAATAACGCTAACTCATATGCTTTAAACCATTGGCTAATATCTTCATTCTTACTGTAATCTTTGATCACATCTTTAGGAAAATAAAACCTACTTTCTGCAGGCACAGATGGAGTGCTGCCACCAGAGGGATTCAACTCTAAACTCTTAGTTTTAAGCTCCATCTCCCTCACCATCTTCTCACGTTCAAAGGCTAATTTCTCTCTCTCAAAATCTAATCTTTTGCTCTCCATTTCAGCTTCTCTCTTGCTTCTTGCATTCTCTAATTCCAACTGCCCTCCTAATTTAAGTTTTGCCATTTCTAACTTGTACCCCCTCTCCTTCTCCCTGTCTTCTAATTCTTCGGGGGAAAGGCTCCTAGAGGACGCACTACTGCCTGGAGATGACACTGGCCCACCTGTGGGCTCTTCCTCTTCCTCTTCTTCTTCCTCTTCCGGTACCACCACCGGATCAGAGGGATTTCTGGCCTCTAACCAGGCCTTCAGCGCTTTGAGGAAGCCCTCTTTCTTTGAGACACCTGTGGTAGGAACTTTAAACTGCTTGCAAAATCCTTTTAGATCTTTTAGCGTGTAGGAATCTATCTTCTCCTTATCAAATTCCCCCACAACAATCTCCACAGGTGTAGTAGCTCCGGCATTCTCCATGGTCAAAACTGGCAGTGTTTAAAAAAAATAAGCTCCAGGAAAGCGGAGAACAAAAATAGAATATCCTACCAAACAGACTGTGGCTGCGTTATGGTCTGCTTTCACTATGTAGCGTACACTAATCACTGCACATGAGTCATAAATGCAAAGTTCAAATCCTCACCGCTGACCACCAATGTTAGAACCGGCGGTCTCTAGTTGGCAGAGGTATACACTTCTGACAAATAGGGACCTACCAACTCTAGTCAGGGAAAGGGGATTACACACTCAGATAACCCCTGCTACCCCCTTGGTAGCTTGGCAGAGCAGACAGGCTTATCTCAGAGGCAGTGTGTTAAGCATTTATGACCACATACAGTAATAAAGTGAATACACTACAGATGGACACGACACAGAAGTTATTATAAAAAAATAGTATTTTTATATAAGGCTTAGCACAAGACCAAACAACGACAAAAATATACCACAGTCTTAATAAATACTCTTTGGAAGGAAAAATAATAGTTCAAATAAGGTTTCTTCTTGGCAAATAGTTCTTTAGCACAGTATTCTTCTGAGCACAGTTCTCTGGCAACAATGTAACCCCCACAGGAGTCACACGACGTCGACTCTACAAGATTCCCAAGGTTCGGCGTTGACCGCGAGGAGCGCTACGTCGAGCCCGGAGTCGCAACAGACCCCACAAATACAGTACCTTGAGAAACGACGAAAACGAGGATCCACGGTGTCGAGATGTCGGCGCCGAGGTCGGCGTCGATCGTGCCTCGGAGTCGGGTCAATCCGCAGCGGTGTCGAGGGATGTCGGGCCGGAGCAGCGCTCACGGCGTCGAGAAGGGCGTCGAGTCGATGCGATCAGCAGCGGCGTCGGGACGGGGTCGCTTGGAGGTGGAGCCGATACTCACTCCTCACTGGCGTTGATACCGGCGTCGAGACGGGGTCACTTGGAGCCGGGGCCGATACCCACTGCTCACTGGCGTTGCTGCTGGCGTCGAGACTGCAGATTTTCCCTTGTGTACTGGAAACAACACTTTCCAGCAATTCAGCAATTCAGTAGATGGTGAAGTCCTTTGGCCCTATGACTTCAACAGGAGACTGGCACTCTTCCAGTCCTTGGAGATTTCCTAGCAAGTGTTCAGAGAGTACACACCAAGGTCCTCTCTCCTTGTTCCTTGGCAAAAATAAAGAAGCAGCTTTCAGGTTCCTCCACAGCAAAACAGCACTCTGGCAGAAAGGGAAGGCAAGTCCTTAGATCAGCAGGCTTCTTGTCCTTGGTACAGGTTTCCTTGTCAGAAGTGATCTGAGTTCTTGGTTCAGGGGTCCTTCTCTTATACCCCTTTTTCCCTTTGTTCCCTTTGTCCAAGCAGGGAGATTCCCACCATCTCAGGTTTGTTGTGGGTGTTGCCAGGCAGAGGCACCTGGCCTATTCACTGAGCAGGGCAGAGTCCTCAGCCGCCCAGCAGGAGGCGGAGCCAGTATTGTCACTGGCAGGAGCAGGGCTATCAGTCGCCCAGCAGGAGGTGGAGCCAGTATTGTGTCAGGCAGGGCAGGCTACTCTTCCCTCACTCTATGTGTAAACGCCCCATTCACCCCACACTGACTCATTCAGACCTCTGGAGCCACCCAGCCCCTGACACACACACCAAACCAGCAGAGACCAGTAGATAGTTGGACAAGAAAATAGCCACTTTCTAAAAGTGCTATTTTCAAACATAGAATTTAAAAACCATCCATCCTAAAGGGTGTGTTATTAAATTCTGAGTTCAGGGATACTAAACTCGACTTGCTACCATGCTCCCTGAGTCAGATAGATTATAATGGAGTTAATAATCAGTCTGCCCAGTCTGGCCTATTGGAGGCAGGTAGCCCTTCAATAGTGAAAAACGAAAATGGCTGTAATTCACTATTAGGTCATGCCACACACATCAGGGCATGACCTACCTTTTACCAACAATGCACCCTGCCCTAGGGCCTACCATAGAGGTGTCTGAAATGTGGCAAAGTGAAGGTTTAGAGACTGGTAAGTAGGTTTCCTTACCAAGTCGACATGGCAGTCAGGGACTGCACGCAGGCGCTGCGGTGGCAGGCCTGAGACACATTTTACACGCTGCTTCTGTGGGTGGCACAACCAGTGCTGCAAGCCCACCAGCAGCAGTTAACTTACACGCCCTTGGCACACGCAGTGCACTAGACTAGGGTCTGAACAGTAAGTCAACCAAGCCAATCATGGTAACACCAATCAATGTAACAATTTAACATAGGGAGCACTTGCACTGTGGCACTGATCAGCAGTGGCACAGTGCCCAAAGCAATAATCCAGCAAAAACATCGTAAACAGAGGAGGCAAACAGAAAAAAATGGAGGAGAGACTCATGCCAATGATGCCAGGTCTAACAACAGCTTTTTTGGATGGCACGAAAAACATTCCAATATGACTGGTTTGTGCATAGGTGCACAGTAGTGCATAAGTGAAAAGCCATCAGCCTTCCAGCATTTTTCAGCCACCAGTCCATCTAAAAAACTATAACCTAAAAATACTCTTAATTTCACAGAAGTACCAGATGAGCCAATCGGGGAGCAGCGAGCAGGCCTTGGTTTGGCAAGGAGCAACAGATGAAGAGGAGGGCTCTGGGGCAGCCAGACTGGGGGGCAGATTTACAAGAAACTGACACATCTGTGTAGATGCTTCAGCTTCCTTACGTCTGCGTGAAAAAGCCTTGCGCCACCATAGAGGCGCCGGGGCAGATTTACAAGCCCCTTGCGTGACTTTTGCGCTGCAGTTGCGTCACTTTTTTGACGCAACAGCAGCGCAAACAATGCGGCCTATTTAAAACATGACGCATCTAGGGAGATGCGTCACGTTGTAAAGCCCTGCGGGGCAGATTTACAAGAAAGTGACGCATTTGTACAGATGCGTCACTTTCCCTGCGCCACCCTTAGAAACCCTTGCGCCACCACAGATGCGCCGTATTTACAATACGGCGCACTATGGCGCAAGGATTGACAGATGCGTCCGAAATTCTGACGCATTGCTGGATTCGTGTCGCAAGCACAACACAACTCCAGCAATGCGTGATGCGGCCTATTCCCAATACTCTGCATCACTCCTTATGCCTGCTTCAAGCAGGTGGAAGGTCTTGACGCAGTGGCGTCCTAAAATTGTAAATCCGCCCCTTGGTGTGTATGTGTGCTACTTTTCAAATGTTCACATACACAAAATTCCATGGGCTGATACCAAGTTATGAGGAACAGCCTACATCTAACTGAACCACAGTGCCTCGTATCTCAAAAAGGGCTGCCCAAAAGCCCAAATATGCACATCTACATGTATGAACGTGGTGTGTTGTGTGACGACAACAGGCCCATGAGTCACATGCGAGTTTAAACAGCCCGTGACGTTCACATTTCTTTAGGGTGCCATCTGACATGACCACGAAGTATGCCATTACAATTATCTGATGGGAAAGTCACATATATTTTCAGAATTTCATCTTAACTAGTGAACAGATGTACATCCCAAGGTGGCACAGCAATCACAACCGGGTTGATCTCTAAACAGCTGAAATGGAAAACACGACTAATACACAACTAAGTTACTGCGGAATTTAGAGGTGGCCCCCCTTCTAGGATGACTCATATATTTATGTATAGAAAGCCTTCAACACCTGAAAGTGCTTATTTACAACTGCGAACACCAATGGGATTCTAAAAGGTGGAAAATGACAAGCACAAACAAGCTAGTTTCATATACACTGGTGCCGCATCCTCTATCTCTACTCCAATTATAGTCATGTAGCTACATTGTATGACTGTGTTCTCTACACTTCCATATTTATGTTGTATCGCCTGTTGAAAACCTAATAAACAGATTTTTTGTAAAGCACAAACGAGCAAACATTCTTTCACCCACTACAGTCAATAATATAAATAAATATGTGTACAGCCAAAAGGAAACATATTTTAGGGTTGAAATGGCTCTCAATCCTATAACACCTAACATTTAATAAAATTGGTGTTTCCTTAGCGTTGTCGGCCTTTGCCAGGGTAGTGCCCTGGACGGAAATACATTTGGCGCCCTCACTGCTGGTGGATAAAATGAGGAAGCAGGCAGCCTCCACTTGTGTTCAGAGGTCAGCCCCTGGCTGATTGCATCGGAGTAGTGACTGGCTTCGGAACACATTTCTGCCCCACTCACCGCAATTATGCACAGATTAGCATTTCACGTTGGCGGCAAGCTATTTGTTGGAGAGGGGTAATAGTGTGTGGCAGCAGGGAGTGGGAGGAGATGGGATGAAGAAAGTAGGCTGCTGGGGTGTTAAGAACAACAGCTGCAGCACGGAATCCAGGTGCCAAGGACTCTGCTGTCTGCATGACCTTAATGCAGGCAGGCCCTTCTGCCCCTCTGAAAGTTGGCACCGTGGGCCTGGGCCCAGCTCGCACATGCCAAAAGCCGGCCCTGCTCTTAAGCACTAGATGTGATATATTACACTGTTATGAGTGGCCCACCATTTCTTGGATCCTACTGGGAAAAGGTATCACTCAAGGGAACTGCAAAGACAGAGTGAGGTTCAAAGAGATCGCCTCACAAACTATAGGACAGTGAAACTGGTGATTTAGTCTCAGACCTGACAACCTTATGATTTTCACAGAGTGATATTGCCCAAATAATGGGGCATGGCATGTGAAGGGGCAGGGCCTTAGACAGTGCAGCTTTGGACTCACTGCACTGCCTGAAGAGCCACACCTACCATCCCCTGCAGAAAGAGTGAATGTATTTTGAGCTACCACCAATCTTCTACTAGGGAGGTTGTTAGATCTGGGGGTCTCTAGTTGGCAGGGTAGGTACCACTGTCCAAGTAGGGACCCTTGCTTCTAGTCAGGGAAAGGGGGATACACTGTTAAGATAACCCCTGCTCACCCTCTAGGTAGCTTGGCCTGAGCAGTCTAGGCTATCAAAGGCAATGTGTAAAGTATTTGTACCAACACTCACAGTAACACAGTGAAAACACCACAGATTTACTCCACACCAGTTTTAGAAAAATAATGTATCTTTACTAAAAACTTCACAAGACCAAATATTACAGACAAACCAACATATAATTCAAAAAGGTTACTTTAAGGATAGTTCAAGAGTTTGCAGAAAAGTACTCCAGGATGTCAAAATCAGTGTCCTGCACAGTGCGACTCTCAATGCACAAAATGCGACACTTTCGTGCCCAACAGTACCTGTAGTTGCGATAAGGTTCCCAAAAGCTATAACAAGGAAGATGGCAAAGGCGATGCGAGGCTCCTGAGATCCTGGGGAGGCTTTGCAGCAGCCCTGCTTCACGCAGCAGAGGTGGATGCGCCGGCTCCGATCTGTAGGGGGAGGATGCGATACCTTTGGCTTTCGTTGCGTAGGTTTCTTGGGGGGAAGCTTCACGCACAGGTTCGATGCGACACTCTTCGATGTGGTGCGATGCGTGACGCCGCGTTGCCTTCCGGCGCCGCAACTCTCGATGCGCCACGGAACGGGACTCTGCGTCGACGCACGCAGCGATTGGAGACTTTTCACGCACCGGCAGTGGTGCGGCCCGCAAACTGGTTCTGCGACAACCCTCGCAATGGCAGGAAGCTTCACGCTTCGGGACGATGCTCGACGCACTCGGCGATGCGGAGACCCTGCGTGTTGCGATGGTGCCGCGATGAAATTTTCCACGCACTCTCGTCTTGCGACACGCAATCGGATGATGCGTTGGGTACCAGTCACTCTTGTTCACGCTTCTGCTTCCCAGCTCCCAAACACAGCAAAACGACCTCCTGAGGCCCCAAGACTGGGCAAGCACTCCAAGGCAGGTCAGAACTCTCTCAGCAGAGTTCCAGGGGAGCTGGTGGTGAAGTCCTTTTGTTCCTGGGACTTCTTAACAGGGAGCCAGCTCTTCTCAGGCCCTTGGAGATCAGAATCAAAAGAAGGGGACACAGCAAAGTCCTTCCCCTCTCCTTGGCAGCAAAGCAAAACAGCAAGCAGGCAGTCTTCTCCTCTTCAGTTTCTTCCAGCTTTCTCCTTGGCAGAGGTTTCTTCTTAGTTCCAAAGTGATCTAAAGTTTTAGGTGTCTGGGGTCCTCTTCTTATACCCCTCCAAGTCTTTGTCTCTTGTGTTTCAGTGGGGGGATTCCCCTGCTCAAACCGGTTCCTGGGTGTGCTCTGCTCTGGAGCACCTGGTTCCTTTCAGAGTGAGGGGCAGGGTCGTTAGACGCTCAGCAGGAGGTGGAGCCTTCTTTGTGCCAGCAGAGGCAGAGTCCTCAGCCTGGCCAGCAGGGGGTGGAGCCAGCTTTGTGTTTGGCAGGGACAGCCCTATTCAAACCCAGGGACTACTCCTCCCACCCATCTAAAGCAGATCTCCCTATTCACCCTGCTGCTGACTCATCCAGGCTCCTGGAGCCACCTGGCCCATCACATGACACCCTTCAGCCAACCAGCACACAGGCACACAGGAAGGTTAAACAGGAGAATAGCTACTTTCTAAAAAGTGCTATTCTCACACAGTGAATTTAAAAACCATCTTGCTAAAAAGATGTATAATTAAATTCTGAACACAGAGATACCAAACTTGGATTTTCTATCTTGCCCTTATGGGAAGATAGGCATGTAAACAGCCTTCCCCATTCTATCCTATGGGCAAGATAGCCTCTCAGCAGTGAAAAACGAAAATGGCTGTAATTCACTACCAGGGCATGTTACACACCTCAGTACATGCCCTACCTTTCAGATACACTGCACCCAGCCCAGGGGGGTACCTAGGGCCACCATAGGGATGCCTGACATGTACAGAAAGGGAAGGATAAGGCCTGGTCAGTGGGTGCACTGGCCAGGTCGACATGGCAGTCCTGGACTGCACATAGGCACTGCAAGCAGGCCTAAGACATCATTTTAGCGCTACTCCTGTGGGTGGCACAATCAGTGCTGCAGCCCACTAGTAGCATTTGAATCACCAGCCCTGGCACACTCAGTGCACTTTACTAGGGGCTAACAGGTGAAACAAATATACCAATCATGGATAACCAATCAATATAACAATTTATACAGAGAGCATATGCACTTTAGCACTGATCAGCAGTGGTAAAGTGCCCAGAGTCCTATTGCCAACAACCACGGGTCAGAAAAAATAAAGGAGGAAGAAGCAAAAAGTTTGGGGATAACCCTGCAAAAAGGGCCGTTTCCAACAGAGGTTCAATGGCTTAAAAGGTTTGGAAAAAAACCCTGAGCTGGAAACTCATTTTATACGAGGTGTTAGATCTGTCAGCCTCAGGGTGGTCTTCCCCCAAACATTTTGCCTTCCTCCTCCATTTTTGCTGATCTCGTTCTTGCTGGCCTTAGAATTACGCACTATTCCACTGCTAACCAGTGTTAAAGTGCATGTGCTCACTCCTTAAAACATTGTAACATTTGCTAATCTCTAACTGGCATATTTAATGTACCTGTAAGTACTAGTAGAGTGGCACTCCATGTGCCCAGTGCCTGTATATTAAATGCTACTAGTGGGCCAGCAGCACTGAATGTGCCACCCACCTAGGTAGCACTTTAAACATGTCTCAGGGCTGACATTGCAGAGCTTGTGTGTGCCGTTTTAAAGTGGCACTTCAATTTGGCAAAAGAAACCTTTTGCCAGGTCCAAACCTTCCTTTTTAATACATATAAGCTACCCCTAGGGTAGGCCCCGAACAGCCCAGAGGACAGAATGTGGTGTCTTTAAAAGTGGGACATGCACTTTTAAGTTTTACATGTCCTGGCAGTGAAAAACTCTAAATTTGTGTTTCGCTAACGCAGGGCCTACCTCTCCCATAGGATAACATTGGAGTTAGTTTAATACATTTTATAACTATAATTTCCAAATGGGAATAGGTAACCTGTGTATGGTTAGTGTCTCTGGAATTCAAATTTAAAATCCTAACTTATGGTGAAGTCAGATTTTAAATTACAGTTTCAAAAATTCCACTTTTAGGACATTTGCCTTTGTCTGCTTTAGCCATTTAGATCCTGTAGTCTGTCTCTGGTTACATGACTGGGAGTAGCTGACTGTTAGGCTTTATGGATACCTCCTAGACAGCCACACACAATAAGGAGCTTAGGTGTGCCTGGATGGGCCATCACTGGCAGGATGAGAGGGAGGAGCTGGGCACAACCCCACTTACACCTGAATAGACTTTGTCCTGCCTCCACGCAAAGGGCTGTATACCCCTTGTAGTTAGTCTGTAGCCAGGACAAGTAAGGCAGGATGCCCAGGGACTTCAAAGGTAGATCTCTAGAAGTTTATCTCCCATTTCAAAGGCACAAATGGGAATAAATACTGGACCTCAAACACCACTAGTTCAGTACAGTACATTCTGCAGCAACCATAGAAGGAGCAAATCGCCTTTAATGATTGCTTATTTGCAGGATTCCCTGCAACACAGACACCCTTGCGCCACAAGAGTATCTGCGTTGGTGCTAGGCAGCTTTTTCTGCGCCTGCGCAAGGAAAAACACAGGTGTGCGCCGTTTTCTTTTGAATACGGCGCATCCCTGCGTTTTTTAAATGATGCAGCGCAGAGTTGCTAAACTGCTTGCAGGGTCGCACTTCGTTATTTCTTTGTAAATATGCCTCTCAAAGTCATCGCCTAAAGCCAACTGAACCACAGTCCTCAATGGCTGAAAGTACGTATGTGTCTATATGTTGAGTGGTGTGTTTGTTTTTTGTGGAACAATAATATCTGTTTTCAAATAGCTAAATTTGTCTCTATGAGAGACCTAAAAAAGATGGGTGTAATTAATAAAGGGAAGCAAATGCTTGCGAATGGAACAACACTGCCATCAACTGGCTGAAATAAAAATGAACATCCCAGGAAGACAAATTCATCTATCTGATGCTATTGCAAAAATCAGATAAAAATGTAGGCACACCTAATTAAATAAACTGAGATTCACCTCACAATTTAAATCAAAGAAATTAGTGATCGCAAGATAAACACAGGTAAGTCATTTTAGCACCACATACTATTATGGTACCCTCTCCCTGTCCGTTTCAGGCCCTATAATTGCACTTTTTCATGGGAATAATATGCAATCCTATATATTCTAACACACACCCAAAGCTCCAGCAATGATTAGAGCAGAAAAAATATTGGTGAGTAGTTTACACTTGAGATGATTACAAAAAGCAGGCGTAGTAAATTTTAGAGAATCAGGATGGAATGCATAGAAAACAAATCTGGCTTGTTTTACAACTCATTCATTAAAAGTAAAGGACTAGAATTACTAACTAAAAATATTGCTTTTGTTAAATGTATAATCTGAAATTCTCCTCTGGATTTACAATTTCCTCTCGAAAATCTAAGGGGTTAACTTTATCTCCCAATTCTCAATAAGGCCCAGAATCCATATGATTTGATAAAAATTGATCAAACTAAATACATTTTTTATGAGTTTCAGAAAAAAACACTGGTGACCCTATTTATCAAGGTGTGCAATGGATGGAGCGTCGGTGTTCGCACACATTCACTCATGGAATCTGACACATACCCAGATTTACCTACACTTGTAAACTTGGGACTGTGTCAGAATGCTACACCTCCCTACCAGAGGTGCAAAGAGCAGGAATATCTTTATTTCTTCTAGTTGTTTCCTCTTTCTAAGTGTGCTGCATTCTGTAGCACACTTAGACAGAGGAAAATGCCTCTAAGGATTGTATTTGTGCTCCTGCACAAAAACAATCCTGCATACAACGCAGGGACCCTTGCGCCATGGTGCAAGGATGCTTGCTTTGGCGCTAGGTAGCAGTTTGTGTGCCAACACAGAGAGCAGAAATGTGCTGTATAATTTTGAACATCTACATCAATAAAAAAAATCGAAGGGGGTCACACAATAAGTACAAAAAGCAATTTGGAAATATGGGATTTCGCAGAACTGCTGGTGACAATATGTAATGGAGATATTTTGTGAAGACGAGCATGAGGAAAGGGGACACTAACGGGGCTCAGAATGTGTAAAGGAGATACATATTAAACAAGCATTTGCAATGCAATCAGTCTCGCATTAGTGAAGGTTAGAGCTATTTGCTCTGTAAATGAAAATGTTTTTTAGTTATGCACTTTTGTTTGCAGTGGAGTGGTTATTTGACATAAGTAATGTTTTCGGAAGGAAAAATGATGGAGAGGTAAAGAGTAAAAAGCAGGGGTGTTATGAAAAGTGCTTTAAAAGAAAGAAGAAAGACGAAATTTGTGCACATGTAAAGTGCCCCTCCCCTCAAGCACTTCAATTGCACCACTGCATGAGACAATAGGAAGAGAATGTGTGTAGGTGCTACAAGCGGAGTGTGGAAGGGTTGTGACAACGATGAAAGTGGCAGAGAGGGTGGTGGTGGGACAGAGAGAGAGTTAGCAGGTGACACGGTGCAGTGAAATTAAACAGAGGCATCTCTTCCCATGCACAGGGCGTCGGGATATGGCAACACCCTGAAATTACTGGACTCTCTGAAAAGAGCAGGCCTGTGTTTGAGGTCAAGGTTCACAGGGGCCCCTGGGTCTTCTATCTTTTAGGGATATTGATTGGCCTTCGGCTCTACAAGGGGTCCACTTGAAGGATGGGGAGGATTCTGGAGGGTCGGCGGCACCCTGCAAAGCAGGAGCCTGTGTTACTTCACTGACAATGGGAAGGAAATGGCTAGAGGCATTTAGAAATAATGAGAGCGGGGTACAGAAGGGAAAGAGGGGAGAAGGAGAGACGCAAAGGGAGATCGAAATAAGAGAATGGAAAAAATGAAGAAGTAAAAGGAGAGGGTGGAGAAAAATGGATTGGAAAAAGATGCGTCTAGCGAAGGGGTAGGTAAAGAGAGGATACGATAAAGAAAGAAAGGGGTTTGAGAAAGTGAGGAGACACAGAAGGAAACACAGGCAGATAGAGGGGGAGAAGGCATGGAGAGAGTGCCTTGAGGCAATGAACTAGAGACGGAAAAGGGAAGGAAGAGAAGAACGAGAAGGAAAAAAAGTGAAGACAGAGAAAGAGACAGGAAAATCGTGGAAGAGCGCCAACAAGCAATACAGGTGGATCGGATGGCGTGGTGGCAAAATAAAGAACCAATGCAAGTGTGAAAGAAGAGAAAATCACCAGGAATGACAGGGATGAGAGATGCAGAGTGAAATATGAGCTGCACAGACAGCCAGTGCCTGGCTTTATACATATCTGCTAACAAAGAACTCTAAAAAGAAGGGGAAAGGAAAATTGCCTCTGGGGGAGGGAGATTGGGCTGTGAGAGAGAAACAAAGGGAAGGAGCAGAAGAAAGTGGGAGCTGAAAAGAAGGAAAGTGCATTTGCTTGCTTTGAGTTAGTTGTGTTGTAGATGATGTGTGTATAATGTTTGTTGTTCCTCTGAGTTTGTGTTTGTTGGTGTTGGTTTGCCTGTGGCATCCTTCCGGATGGGGAGGAGTCACCTCATCATAGGTGGTGCTCTGTCCCTGCTCACACTCGAGAGCTGAGCAACAGCTTAGAGCCTGAGGTGCTACCTTAACAGCCAGAGCCTTGCGCTTAATTAAGGAGTTTGTGGTCCAGGATGCAGTGACTTCAGCCAGTCTGCAGTGATCAGTTGGGTTAATGCCTGCCACAGCCGACATAGTACGTGTCTACAAAAAGAAGAAGCACATTTTGGTGGATATCTTTAGATAAAAAAATTTTTTACAGGGCTGTCGTGCAGCAGCGTTCTTTTAGGAACATAGTGCCTGCTGAGCTTCATGAAAATTAAAGCGTGGCAGCTGTGAAGCAGTGCGCCATGCTGATAAAAGGCGTGCCACCGCACACGCACCCACCGAAGTGTCCCTCGTAAATAAGAATGAGATGGAAATCAGTAAATGGCCAACAACAGTGCGCCAGGCTCCACGTACCATGCCACTGGAGTCAAGCTATCCTGGCTGATGAGGGGTGAAACCCCACACCGGACCTAGGATGCTTGTTTCCAGTCCAGTCCTGGCAGTTCGGGCTGGACTATTCCTATTGGGCGCAGGATCCAGACTGATTTGCATATGGCTGGGTTCAAACTGGAATGACATGGGGAGCAAACAAACGATGGATTTAAACCCAGAACTCTGTACTGGGGTGAATGTATGACAGTGTTCTGCATTCTGCCCATCAACTGTTCTTTTTGCAACTCTTGTTTTTGCGAGTGTAGAAGCACGACACTCAGATCTGCCTCTCCTTCAATTTAAAGTGAAAGCTGTGCCATACAGAAATAAATAAAGGCGCGTGGCAAATACGACAGAATTAAATAAGTGTGCAAACACAAAGGAAAGTGAAAGTGGCGCTGTGCAGAAATAAAGAATGGCACGCAGCGAATGCTACAAAAGTAAATAAAGAGTGCACAAACACAAAGGAAAAAGTCTTCAGAAAATGGATCGTGTAATAGGCCAATACTCCAGCAAAAGAGTAAGACATGAGAAGGCGGGACATATAACAACAAGAAACCATAGAAAAGAAAGCTTTTCGAAACGACACACACTTTTATCAATCAGCAGTGAGGTCGTGGTCAAAGCCCACAGAAGTGAATACAGCATGCTTTGCAGAGCAGCGCATATGCACTGCTAGGCTCGACCTAAAAAGGGATGAAGATACAAAAATGTGACGTATTGTATACTTGAGATAGAGACATAGGACATATAGCATTGAAGGGATGAAAGAATAGACAGGAAACATACATGACACCATGGAAGGTATATAAAAATTATACTTGCTGACTTTATCTATATGAAGTGACTTATAAGGAGGCAAGGTAAAGGTAAAAGCGACACCAACAGGTACATCGGATATGGAATGAAGACAAATATGGTAGCCAGCATCTAAAAACTCAGATAAATACAGGTACTGATTAGACAGATTGTGCGATAGAATCATTAGCCAGTGGTATGGGGAGGAGATATATACAGGGCATAGTATGCAAAAGGAGATATATACGTGTACGAAGAAAATTAATTTAGAAAACAACAGGAGAAATAGGTATGTATGTATTTTTTGATTTTTGCAAACTCTATCTGGCTAGCAATGAAACATAGTATAAAGCAGTGGGTGGAGAATGTTTTTTCATGGAGTGCATGAGTAGGTTGAGAACAATTTGTGATTGGCTTCAACTGTGAGGGAAGCTTTTTGATTTAATGAGATATAAATTGGATCATGAAAAAGCAAGCCATGGCAAGTCAACTGGTCTAGCTTTTTTATTAGGAGGAAAGGTTTGATAATGTTTTGTGGAACTTTGCATGAGTTGTTCACAGTTGCCCTTCAAAGAAATAAATAGACTGTACCCTAAAAAAGAGTTTCTGTTTACATATTAGAAGATGACATTTCTACTAGTAGTGAACTTAAAAAGCACAAACAGCAAAATATTCCTTAGTAGATACTCTTGATGAGAGGGCAGTATTTATGTTGCATCTTTAAGAAAGAACTAGTATTACTGACTGTTAGAGGTTAAAAGTGAGCCCTGAAGAAAGCGTTGACCCAGAGAGGTGAACGAGAAGGATGCTTGAGTACATAAAATCCAGCTGCATCCATTTCTCCTATTTTTAACTGGGCCAAAGACTCAAAATAAAGGGATGCTGGGTTAGCTAAAGGGTATCTTCGTTAAGGATCTTTGGGCCCTCCACAAACAAGCATCAAAATGCCCCCTCCACTGAGTTTGAGCTCATCCTCATATTTGTAATACCAGGTTGAGACACGATGATGAAGCATGTCACTAATAGAGTGTGTTAGGCCCAGCATCTTTTGGTGTGGTTCCCCCTGTTTTCTTACCTCTGACCTCCTGTTTTTGACTGTGTACTACATTTTGTTTTCGCTGGTGTTAGGACCCTGGGCACTTAAGCACTTCTAACCAGTGATAAAGTGCAAGTGCTCTATGTCTAAAAGGTAATGATTATTGTTTTCTCTGTGATTGTCATATTTAATTTACTAGCAAGCCCCTAGTACAGTACACTGTGTATACTGAGGGCCTATAAATCAAAAGCTACTAGTGGGCCTGCAGCACTGATTGTGCCACCCAACAAGTAGCCCTGCAAACATGTCTCAGGCCTGCCACTGCAGTGTCTGTGTGTGCAGTTTTACACTGCCTTTTCGACCTGGCAAGTCAGGCCCAAACCTTCTCTGTTATTACAAGGCACCTGTAGGGTAGGCCCAATAAAGCCCCATGGGCAGGGTGCAGTGTATTTAAATTGTAGGATATGTACTGCTGTGTTTTACATATCTTGTTAGTGAAAAACTGCTAAATTCGTTTTTCACTACAGCAAGGCCTATCTCTCCCATAGGTTAGCATTGAAACTGCCTTGTAACTTCTTACAAGTGTATCTTCCAATTGGGAAAATCTGAGTTTGTTGTCTCTGGACCCACAAATTAAAAATACATTGTTCAGTGAAGTTGGTTTTTAAATTAAAGGACTGAAAATTCCACTTTTTAAAAGTTGGCATTTTCTGACTTAACTCATTCTGTGCCTCTGCCTGACTCTGAATACATGTCTGAGTCAGGATGACAGTTGGGCTGTTTGTGCATTCAGTTTAGACAGTCACACCAAGGGAGCTGAGGTGTTTCCTGCATATTCTGACCCTTGGAAGTAAGTTCTGGTAATGCAAAGAAGAAAATTCATGCATTGACTCCAAGCCTCATTCGGAATCGGTGCAGCACCACCAAAATTCAATGCATCGCCACTGCCTGCACTGGTCTCCGCATGACCCAACAACCGCGGCTTACAACGCAGGCCCCAGCTTTTCTGCGCAGTGCCTCCAAAGAACTTCTCCTGAGAAAGTCCCGCATCACCGTTGTCCGTGACACATCACTCGCACTCCGACGTAGCACCTACTTCAATGCTGTGGAATCAACGCATCGCAACTTGACTTTCAATGCATCTTCCATGAGTGATGATTTCTTCATTGACACCAAATCACAGTAAGGAACCAAGGTGTCATGCCCACAAACGATGCATTCACTCCCCTGCCTAGCAGTAAGGAACAGACGCATCACCTGCTTTTTCGATGCTTCACCTCCCCTGTGCCTTGCATTGTCTTTGATTTTTGATACATCAAGCGCCTCCATTGATTTTTAAGAACTACAACTTTATTTAATCTTTGAAAATTCATATCTTGTCTTGTGTATGTTGGATATTTGTTGTTTTGGTCTTGTTTTAAACAGATACATATTGGCTATTCTAGACTGATGTGGAGTCCCTTTGTAGTGTTTTCAATGTGTTAATGTGTTTGTGTGTGTGTTTGTGTGTGTGTGTGGGTGTGTGTGTGTGTGTGTGTACACACATATTTTGCACATTGCATCTGGGGTAAGCCTGCCTGCTCTGTGCTAAGCCATCAAGGGGATGAGTAGGGGGTTATCTTAGGTGTATAACTTACTTACCCTGCCTAGAGTGAGGGTCCCTACTTGGACAGAGTAGATGAGGTCCTCTAACACAATAGTTGGTTACCTGATAGTTGTAATCTTGATAGGTAGGTTTGGGACATCTAGGTGTTACAAATCAGCTATGAAAGCCTATATGCATGTGTCTCATCACATTGTGATAAAAAAGCAAAGCTATAAATCGAACACCATGTAATCAAAACAGCAAAGTAAGGCAGAAAAATGCTCAAGGGTGATTACTGAATAGCGCTGTGTTTTTATGACAGGTAATGGCAATCAAACAGCACTCACTTTATCAATCGAAAAGGCCATAAATCATCAATTAAAGTATAGTGTGCCAAGTTCTACTACTTAACAAAATGATGACTTGATTCCCAATAACCAAAACCTAATGGGAACGTAAATTGGACAATGCAAGCGCCAGAGCAATTTTTATCCGCTGTCCAAATACGCTTATTAATAATATAAATAAAACATGCTAAAATGAAACCATTTTTAGTAGGTAACCATATTTAAATGTTAAAGTCTTACACATGAGTAAAGTGCTGACTTAAATTAGCTTGTTGATGCCATATGAAATGAGAAATAATGCTTTAACACTGGAAGACCTGTTTTTCACATTGAATAGTTGTTTGAGCAAGAAGTTTTTTCATAGGATTGCTGCAGATGCTGCAACTTTAGAACCCTACTCTTGGCTTGTTAATAGACGCTTGTTTTTTTATTAGACAACTAGTGAGGTTCTCACTGGCAGGAGACAAAAATGACTGGAAGAATGTTTCTTTGGAACAAATCTTTGAACCACAAGAAATCAATGTTGTAACTTTTCAAGGTTCAGTATCTGAAAACTTCTTTTACTTGCCTGAGAAAATGGGGAGTTTGCTTATTCCCAGGAGTTGCGGAGATACTATTGGAGAATAAAGAAGACAAAAGAAAATAATGTTGCAACATTGGATATCTGTGTTTATATTAATACGTGTTCCTAGAATAGATTAGCTTAGACCTCAGCTTAGCTCGGACTTCCGCTGAGATCTTAGGCTCAGACCCTGATAGGCAGATCTTGGATTCCTTCCCTGACTTTCTGGCTGGAGACTCATCTCTGAGTTTCGGA
Organism: Triturus cristatus; assembly: GCF_964204655.1. Classification (NCBI taxonomy): domain Eukaryota; kingdom Metazoa; phylum Chordata; class Amphibia; order Caudata; family Salamandridae; genus Triturus; species Triturus cristatus. The sequence continues at coordinate 1,006,890,249 of NC_140583.1, read as the reverse complement.
TGCCTTCTCTTCATGAGAGGCTACCTTATTTGGATTTCTGAATTGTGTGCTGATAGGTTTGATCTGAGAATACTTTCTAACTTATAATGCAAAGGCTTTCTGCTTGCACGCTGTTTCTCACATCAGTACTCTTTATGGGTGTCTGAAAAGGCCCCCTTTTCTCTCATTATCCCAACTTATTTAGAATATAGAGTTTTCTTTATTAAACACACTTTCTGTATTATTACTATATTAACTGTAATTCCATTGAATATATTGTTCTACTTCATAATCAAATATCGAATGATGGATTATATTTACTTTTAATGCTGAATTCTAAATATGAATGCCGAATGAATAAAAGATGAAAGACTACATAGATTTGGAAAATAAACCCTTTAACTCACACTAATTCTCTTTATTGACTAAAACTGAAAGTATTTTATGATTCATTGTTATGTAGATGTTTGCTCCTCATTTTGCTTTGTTGACCCTCAAAGGTCCATAAGACCAGTGGTAGGGGTTAATTAGTGATTATACTAGAAGATCAAAATATAGAAAACCCCACTCCATCAAGTGGTAGCGAGAGGACGGTTAGTGTCACGAGAAAGGAGCTGAAATAATTTGCCCTAACTTAAATTGCCCATGTTCTGAAGCACAAAGCCCGAACTTGAAGACTGAAAGAATTGTGGATTCAAAGACAGATGCAGTGGTGGAGGTGTGAGTATTAATAGGGTTCTGCATCACCATTGTCTTTTGAAGATTACGTTTCTGTGTTGAGAATATGTGTTTTGTATATTGTAAAAAAAGTGGTAGTTATGCTTACATGTTGATCAGTTAAAGTTATCAGACTCGAAGCAGTCTAAAATCTCGCGATAGATAGTTGAAAAAATGAAGGTGTTATATATATGCTACAGGATTGTGGTGCAGATTTATGAGGTACCATCAACTGCAAAATTGAGATAGGGATTATAATAATTTGTTGTGATTGTACTAATACTGTTTGGTGACAGTGCAACCTGTTGTGCAAAGGCAAAGCTATTTCAGTCTGGGTGATTTTCTGCTGGTCGAGTTTTCATTCGTGTGCGTGAACAGTCAAGTATAATAACCTTTTTTACGATTATTTCTTGTGTGAATAGTCGACTTTGAATTTGTTCGTGGAGAAGACAAAAGTTATTTGTTTGTTGTGCTTGTTTAGATTTGTAACATTTTGTGCGTGTGAGAAATTGGAAAGGAGGGTGAACTGATACAAAGAGTGAGGAGTTACATTAGAGTATGCTGTGCTGGGATAGGTCAGTTGGTGTGGAATGTCGCACCAAGATTGGTTAACGAGTCATCAAGTATTAAGTTGTGATAGGTTTGTGAAAGAAGAATTATACAAAATTGGAAGGAAAGTACTGACATATACGGAATTGTAAACTGAACAAAATATTGACGTTTTCTGGATTTAATTTCAGTTCAACGACAGTTGAATTTTTGCAGTCATGAAATGTTTCAAACTCCTTAGAGGCTTAATGAGGGGTGATATGTGAGTCCCAGGTTGGAAGGTTAGGAGGCACCACCAAAAATAATAGAAAGGTACAGAGCTAGGGAAAGGATGATGAGGAAGCTGCAAAGAAACAGACACTGATAGTGATTCAGGAGATGACATTTTAGATGATTTGTTGTCCTCACATCCACTACCATATGCGCCCACCACGAAAAATATGGAGAGTGGTACAGCTGCTAGTACCACAGTGGCTACAGCCCCTATTGATCCAAGTACAATATAAATTGAGAGACCACTTCTAGCACTTCTGATTGTTTCTGTACTTACAGAAGCAGCCCGTACTGTAATTGCTCCGGGTGTTAATGCTTCTATTGTGGCAGTGCCACAAGTTGCCTCAAACATTGGCAATGCCTGTTTTTACAACTGCCCTAACAAATATTGTTTGGGATGCAGTTGTTCAGGGTGCTGTAGGAGGAGTATCAGCTACACGGTTCATTTCAACACTCCAGAATTCACAAATTGTTGCCTGGACACCACCACAAAATGTTCAATAATAAAGAGAAGGAAGGACATTTGTCTTCATGACACTATTGCACAGGGAGAGACGGGATCATTTGATGGTGGGACTTCTTCCCCATGGTTTGAAGAATCTTCAGACAATAAAACAGTGGGAGAAACAGAGATACCATCCTCTAGTCAGGAAAGAGTAAGATCCTTGAAAGTACCAAATTTGAAGGTGGAATTAATAGAGATTATTAGAGGATGTTTAGACATTTAACATATGAATCAATACCAGGAAAATGAAGTGCTATATTTGAATAAAGAAATTACAAGAGGAGCATCTGCTACCCATGATAAATTACATGAATTGGCTGGAAAATATAAGGTGGTCCTTTCTAAGAGTATTGTACAGAAATGTTGCAGGGCACACTTAGATGATGAAGCTATCGTGACAAGGAGGCCTTCAGAAATTAGATTACGCATTGCGGAATTGGTAAAGTGTATCCACAAATGGATTGATTTTGACAGATTAGAGAGAAAATGGATAATGAAACATGGAAAGAAAAAGAAACAGCCAGATGCTGCAGAAGTGAATGGTAAGCCAACACTTCCAGATGAAGATGATGCTTTAACTTTTCCATGCAAAATACTGTAGTGATGAGCAGTAGATGGAGCAGAAGAGATTTAAGGAGAAGTTTATGCTTGCACAGACAGAGCTGGCTCAAAAGAGATTTCAGAAATAATTGCATGGAAGAAATGTTGGTGGAATGCAAGGTGTTGAATTTCAGGTTGAAAGTCAAACAGCGTAAGGCGGGTTGGCTTTTCACAGGGTAGAGATTGAAGTGTTTTGGTTGATTCAAATTCAGGGATAGACATTGCAACGTTGAAGATGACAACTTCTTGTCACTATTATAATAGGTTCGGGCATTGGAAGAAAGAGTTTTGGCAGAATCGAGTGAGTGCTGATAAGCAAATGCAAGGGATAAATCAAACGCAAATGCAAAATGTTCCAGTTCAAGTACCTGCACAAAGAATTCAGATGCTAATCCAATTGCAAAATCACTTGATACATGTCCCACAAGCACCAATGGCCCCATAATCTATGGGTAATCCCAGATTCAATCTGAATCTGTTAAAGAGAGCACATTTGAATCCATTCCAAAACCAAAACCCATTTGAACAGTTCTCCTTGTTGGTAAATGGGAGTTTTGACTCTGACAATTCCCAATGATGTTGTCGGAGTGGGGATGAAAATTTGCTTACTTGGTGCAGTCTTAGAGGTAGGCCTAAGTGGGCCATTTGTAGAAAGAGAGGTTAATGGCCGCCAAGTGTAATTTGTTATTGGCACTAGAGCTACCCATTCCACTGTTAGAACAATGGAAGTCCTAGACGTAACACTCTCAGGAAAGAAGAAGCAAGTTGTAGGTGTTACAAATTACTAATCCTGTTTTATAGAAAGGGCCTATAAAAATAGATTCGTTTGAGGAAGCCCATTAGTTGTGATATGGAATTGAAGTCCTGTAAATCTGAAAAGGAGAGATCTTTTGTGCAAGTTCTATTGCACTATTTACTGCACACCGGATGGTGTTACATTTATTTCAAACGCATGATGAAGATGTCAGCTGTAGGATTATATCCTGTGAGAACAGTGGATAATTTACCTCCTGATTTGAGAGAAACAGTAAAAACAGAATTATGGGATTTTTCAAAGAAAGACATCGGACTAATCAAAGGTGTAGCACAAGTCCAAATAACAAAAAATCCAAATGCAGCATTCCCGAGAACACCACCTTATAATCTAACACCAGAAATGGTGGCTGGAATAATGGCACTAGGTGAAAACATTTTAAAACAAGGTTTTTTAAAAATAAATTATTGGAAGTCCTTGCAATTCGCGAATGACGGGTTTAGAGAAGCCCAAAGGGAAATACACGATTGTACTGGATCTTCGAAAAATGAACAACAAAGTTGTTCCATGTTGTGCCGTGGTACTGAATCCAGCAACAATACTATTACAGATTCCCTGCACTGGAGAGTGGTTTACCCTTGTGGATCTCTGTCAGGCTTTCTTCTCTATTTCATTGCATGAAGATAGTCAATTTCTGTTATCATTTAAGTTTAGAGATAAAGTTTTGGTATGGTAAATTCCATAGGGGTATACAAAAAGTCCTTCAATCTTTAATCAGATCTTGAAAAAGAATCTTGAGTCTTTGCAAATGCCTTGCAAGTCAGCTCTTGTGCAGTACATTGATGATTTACTTGTGGCATCAAACACCCAAGAAGCCTGTAAACAGGAGACAATTGCTCTTTTAAACCATCTAGCTGAGAATAGAAACAAAGTGTCCCCAGGCAAATGCAATACAGTCAAAAAGAGGTCTTACACTTGGGACATCAATCAATCAATAAATCAGGGCTTTATAGAGTGCGCTACTCACCCGTGAGGGTCTCAAGGTGCTGAGGGGGGGGTGCAGCTCCAGATCAATCGAAGAGCCAGGTCTTGAGGCACTTCCTGAAGGTGTGCAGGGTAGGGGAGTGTCTGATGTTGACTGGAAGCTCGTTCCAGGCTTTTGCTGTGATGTAGGAGAAGGCTCTTCTGCCTGTTCTGGTTCTGCAGATGCGTGGGGTCTTTGCCAGGGCGAGGTCGGCAGAGCGGAGGTTCCTTTTGGGTACGTGGAAGGATACTCTCTCTTTGAGGTATTTGGGTCCGATGTTGTGAAGTGATTTGTAGGCATGGGTGAGTAGCTTGAAGGTTACTCTCTTCTCGATGGAAAGCCAGTGGAGGTCTCATAGTTGCTGGGTCATGTGCTTGTGTCGTGGGGTTCTAAGGACGAGTCTTGCTGCGGTGTTCTGGATGGTTTGGAGCTTGTGTAGCAGGGTTCTGTTTATTTCAGCGTAGAGGGCGTTGCCGTAGACCAGTCTGCTGGTTATAAGTGCGTGGGTGACGGTCTTTCTGCATTCAGGGGGGATCTACTTGAAGGTCTTGCGGAGGATGCCGAGGGAGTTGAAGCAGGTGGCGGCGACGGCGTTGATCTGGTGGGTCATGGTGAGGGAGGAGTCTAGGATGATGCCGAGGTTTCGGCGTGGTCTGTTGGAGTGGGTGGGTTCCCGAGGGCAGAAAGCCACCAGTTGTTGTCCCCGGTGGTGGAGGAGGGTCCAAGGATGAAGAACTCTGTCTTTATGGAGAGGAGAATAAGAAAGGTGTTACAGGAAAGAATAGAGGTGATTCTAAAGATGAATCCACCCAGAACTCAGAGAGAGGTCAGAATGTTTCTGGGGGAGGTTAGCTACTGTAGATATTGGATACCCAGCTTTTCCCTATCTGCTAAGCCTTTACTGAGACTGACGCACAAAGATGTTCCTGATCTGCTTCCATGGGATGTTTGCTTGAAAGCATTCCTAGAGTTGAGAGAAAGTCTTTGTCATGCCCTGGCGCTAGGAATGCCTGGTTAGTAAGACGTTCATATTGTTTTGCAGTAAGAGGGAGGGCTGCACTCTATCAGTGCTTACTCAGATGCACGGAGACTCATGAAGACCTATGGCATATTTTTTACCAACACTTGACCCTGTTGCCGCAGGAGTGCCCCGCTGCCCTAAAGCAGTTGCAGCAGTTGATATCAGTATTGAGAGATGTGAGAGCATAGTGCTGGGACAACCCCCTACAGTCAAGGTCCCTAACTTGGTAGAACTTTTGCTCACTCGTGCAAAAACACAGTATCTGACAAAATAGCAGATTTACAAAGTATGAAAAACAAATACTTGCATCCGAGATCATTGTATTAAAATGATGTCAGATGCTAAATCCAGCTAGCTTATTAGTATTTCCTGAGAAAGAAATTGATGGGGATGATATTGAATAGACTGGCTAGATGTTACGGATTAATACAAAAAGCGACATTCAGACATTAAAGATTAACTTGATGAGCGCAATTATGTAATCTTTGTGGATGGCTGATGCCTGAGAGACAAAGAAGAAACCTTGAGAGCAGCTTCTATCATTTACACAATCCCAGAAGTGGTGGAAGTCTCCTGGCTTCGAGGAGTTATCTCTGCACCAGTGGCATAACTAATTGCCCTTACAAGAGCTTGCTTTATTTCAGCTCAATTGAGAAAGACTATATTTACAGATAGTCAATATGGCCTTGATGTAGTCCATGACAGCGGACAATTATTTTCACAGAGGGGATTTATGGCATCTTCAGGTTATCCAATAAGGAAAAAGGAGTATGTAATGAGACTACTGGAAGCTTTGCAGTTACCCCAAGAAATGTCAGTAGTTAAATGTGCAGCTCACAGAAGTGGCAATGATTATACCACAGTTGGAAATCAATAAGCTGATTTGTGGCATGTGCACTTAATGGATAGCATGCAAATGAATCTTAAAAGGACACTTCATGCTGTTGTCAGTAGCTGATACTTGGAAAGAAATCAAGAGACTACAGGAAGATGTTTGAAACGCAGAAAAGCAAGGATGGATCAGAGCAGGATGTGTTAAAAAGCAAATGACATTTGGGTTTCAGAAGATGGAAGGCTAGTGTTGCCAGACACTTTGTTGTTCCCCATGACACAGCATTTCCATGATCATGCACACATCAGAAGGGATGCAATGGTTAGGCTGTTTAGGCAAAATTGGTTCAATCCACGATTCAGAGTTTTAGCTGAAGAGATATGTCAGAGGTTTGTCAATTGTCAGCAGATGAATGTAGAAAAAAGAATCTCTGTAACCCTTATCCACATTTGAAGAACAGGAGATCCCTTTAATAGAATGCACTTTGATTTTATTGAGATGCCTGTTTGCAATGGGCTGAGATATGTCCTGGTTATTGTGTGCATTTTCTCAATGGACCCTTGAAGTCTCAATTGGCCAAAGTCTGTGCATTGACTTTATAAAAATGTCCGGTTGCATTAATGCTGGTTTTGATGATTCTTTGAAACATCCCTTACAGGAGAACAGGATTATCATCTCATAAAATCCTCATGGGTCATGCTCTGAGACTGCCTGTTCTACTAGCAAATGTGCTTGTAAACATCACAGATGACATGATACTCGATTACTGCAAATGATTAGCTAATGTGGTGCATTCTGTTTCTCACCAGGTTGAAGCGGTCACTGCCAGCCCAAATCAAAATCAGTGCAATGACCTTTACCGAGGTGACTGGGTTTTAGTGAAGAAGCATGCACAAAATTCCTGTCTGGAGCCAAGGTGGAACGCCCCCTACTAGGTATTCTAATACCAACACTGCTGTCAAATGTGCCGGGATGCCTAACTGGGTGCATGTGTCACACAATCAGAGAGCGAGGTGCACATACAAAGAAGAAGTGTTCTTTGAGCCAAGCCTCAGAACTCCTTTGGCTGCATGTCCAGAAGGACCAGAGGGGGGTGAAGTCCCGAAAAAGCCTTCACTGGTTCAAGTTCCTAAAATCTCACAAAGTGGTGTAGTAATACCTATTGAAGAGGAATAACTGAGAGCTGAGGCTATAGCAGGGGTTGAGGCAGTTATTCCTGAAGTTTCTTTTACCAGCTGAATGGGAGGGTGTTTGCTACTTTGTTATTTCCTAAGCTGTATCATGTAAACAGTATAGATGTTTTAACCTTACCACCACCGCACAGACATCCATGTAGTGCAAATGATGGGACACAATTAGTGGGAGATATTTTTGGAGCAATCATACCACCTGTCCGAGTAGTCCTAAATAATGAGAAAATTTGAAAGCCGTCAACAGTAGTAAACAAATTAGCTACTAGTACATCTGGTGCCTTACTGGATGTTAGCACAGAAATAGTGTCTATTAGATGAATGGTTTTGCAAGATCGATTAGCTCTAGATAGTTTGTTGGCAGAGAAACATGGGGTCTGAAAGATGCTGAAAGCTTAACACTGCTGTTCCTATATACCCAATGAGAGTGGAAAGATGGATGAATTTGAAAAGAACATTTTTGATCTGAAAACTGAATTAGAACCCTTACACACCACTAGTGTATTAGGGAGATTTGGCGAAGGACCTTCAACTATTCGCAACTGGTTTGCAACAGTGAGTAGAGGACTTTTTAGGATCATATTTAGGCCTATACTAATCATTGGTATTTGAGGTATATGCTTATATGCTTTATATGACATATTTCGATTCTATTTAACAAAGAGGAATAAAAGCAGAGAAAGACAAAGCAGAGGGGAATTAGAAATGGAAAAGAGAAAGAATAGAGAATGTAAGAATTGGAAGAAAATTGAAAACCTGAAAAATAAAAAGAATGACTCAACTGAAAATGAGAGTGCACTCTAAAATATTCATTTGAGAAGAAATTGTGATGGTTCTTCAACCATGAAAGGGGAAAAATTGCTAGAGCAAATGCTATCTGCTGTCAAAATACACTTATTAATAATGCGCACAAGGTTACATTAGATAATAACATTGAATAGTTATTTGTGTAAGATGTTTTTTTCTTCTGTGTGCTACAGATGTTGCAACTTCCGAAGCCTACTATTAGCTAGTGAATGTCTATCGGCTTATTTTGTATTAGACAACTGATAGTGAGGTTTCCACCGGAAGGAGAAGAAAACAACGGGAAGAATGATTCCTTAGAACAAGTCTTTGACCGCAAGAAACCAACATTGTAACTTTTCAAGGTTCAAAGTCTGAAAGTTTATTGTACTAGCCTGAGAAAATGGGGAGTGTGCTCATTACTTGGAGATCCTGAGATTCTATTGGAGGATGAAGAAGACAAAAGAAAATAATGTTGCAACATAGAATTAGTGTGTTTATATTAATGTGTGTTCCAAGAGTAGGTCAGCTCAGATCTCAGTTTAGCTCAGACTGCAGCTCAGATCAAATGTCGATTGATGGGTTATATTAACTATTAAGCCTGAATTCTTAAGGTTAATGCCTAATAAATAAATAATGAAAGATTTGAAAAATAAAAACCTTTATCTCATACTAATTCATTTTATTGACTAAACGTTTACTGAAAGTCTTTTATGTGTATTTGCTATGTAGATGTTTGCTCCTCATTTCTCTTTGTCGACTATCAAAGGTTCCTACGACCAGTGGTGGGGGTTATTTAATGATTGTACCCAAGGATGGAGATATAGAAAACCCCGCTCCATCACAAGCATCCACTAAATGTCATGGTGTTGATAGACATCTCAACCATGGCATGCAAAACTATGAAAAACATCAAAGCCTGCAGAGGACTAACCGAAGCCCCCACATCTCTCTCCATCTATCTCTGTACTTATTTTACTTTTTGTTTAAAAAAATAATAATTTGTCATTTTCTAACCTGCCTAAAAATAGGGACATATTGAGGGCCTCATTTATGAGGCCCTTTGCAGCAACAGAACGTCACTTTTTTTACGTTCCAGTGGCACAATGTGCCCCTGCATATTTACAAGGCAACGTAAAGCCACTTTCATGGCTTTTCGTGGCCTTGTAAATATGTGCCCCCTTTAACACAAAACACTGCGTGAAAGGGGCATTCAATGGGTATTGCTGTGGTTGTTCCTAGACAACACCTGTGGAATCTAAAGCCTTCCCAGATTTACGAGAAATCATAAACCTGGGAATGCATCAGAATCTAACGCCCCCTGGGGTGGCGTTAGAGAGTCGCAACGAGGAGACATGTTTTCATTTCTCCTTGTTTTTTCCTTTTTCTATGTGTGCTATAAAAAGAGGAAATCACCTGAATTGATTGATTTTGTGCAGTAGGGCATCCCTTCCTGCACAACATCAATCACCCCTATGACGCAGACACCGTTGCATCATGGTGCAAGGGTGCCTGCATTGTCGTGTGGCAGCCCATTGTGTGCCAGCACTGGGGAAAACTCGAGAATACACTGTGTTACATAGATATGGCGCATTCCTGCCCTTTTGTTTTGACGGAGGGCAGTGCAGCATGATCCCTGCTGTATGCCAAAACCTCATAAATGAGACCCTGAATGTATGGAGATGAGAGGAGACACATTTAAGCCCTAACACAGATAAGACACGCTAGTTCTGGTAATACAGGCTTTGGTCAGCAGAAAACACTGACACCCCCAGCATGGCTCCCAAACACACCCTGCCATTTGTGAGTAAGTAAGTAACTAGTTTAAGTAGCGCTCAAATGTCCAAGGGCCTCTGGGCACTAGTGGTCCCGACACAATTTCAAAGTCTGCTAGTTTTAATTAGAGGACTGAGAAAAGAACCACGTTTTGTGCCCTTTTCTAAAGAGAAGTAGATTGGATTGAGATCTCAAAATACAGTGCAAGGATTTCCAAAGTTTAAAGGCACAGACAAAAAAGCTTCTGCCACCCCATCTCACCTTATTTATTCTGGGCATGGCTACTAGTTTATCTGAGCTAAATCTGAGTGTACGGCCGGCTGTATGTCAGATAAACATCTTTTGAAAATACTCTTGACCTGTCTAATGGAGGACCTTATGCACTATACAAAGAGCTTTGAAATGTATCCTTTCCTGGAATGTGAGTCGATGAACTGATGGATGATGGACTGAGAAACCAAGTAAATTTCAGAATGTGTGACAGAGATACTTTCAGCATGACTGACACAGAGTCAATATCCCTTGCGGGAGGGGCCCATGCAGGTAAGAGCAGTGGGGCGGGTGGAGGGGATTCGACAGGCGACAGCGAGAAAAAATAAATTGTTTATTTCATTTTCTCTCTGTGTCGTCTGTCAAATCACCCCCACCCTGTCCAACCACTCCACCATTCTTGCCTTCATGGACGGCTCCAAATCCCTTGGCAACCTAGGCCTTGTAGTTCCTTGTTCTACATCTTTTTAACACAAAATGTATTGTTTTTATTCATTTTCATCCTTACATTGCAAGGTAGAATAGTATAAAAAATAGCCTTTTCCATTAATCTGGAATGGAGCAAATGTGCCACAGTGAAATCTTGATGGCATATCAGCAAAAACCGGCGATAATTATCGCTAAGCGCACTTAGCACTAGGATAATTATCGCCGGCTAGCGTGGATTTTTAACGCTGAGATAGCGTGGTATTAGCAACGCTTATCTCAAAAGCGATAAAAATCCTAGGCTAACTGCCAAACGTGAGATTATCGCTGGAAACCCAGAGATAATCTCACGAAGTTTGGCGTCAGCTTGATGATAGGGCCTCACATACTTAGCCATGATATCCGCCTTCCATAGGATATCATGGCTAAATCAGTCCTGAAGCAGGCGTAAGGAAACTAGCGATAACAGGGGTTATCGCTATTTTTCCTGCCGCTATGCTTCATAGCGTGGGGCTTGATGATAGGAGAAATGTCGCTTAGCGACATTTCTCCAGTCATGTCAGGTCAGGAACGCCCACTTTGCATCTCATTAGAGATGCAAAGCTGGGCGTTAGGAATTCGTGCGCTAATGCAAGGTTTATTAGGTTAATTAGGCGATAAAATTATCGCCGCTTTTCGGCCGAAAACGGACGCAAAAGCGGAGATAATTTTCTATCGCCGCCTTGTAGGTATGCCCCTTGGTGAGACCTGTGTGTACTCTATGCCCTGCCAGAAAAACAGGTGAGATTTATTGTCCTTTGATGAATGGCAGTGGGCATATATTAGTCTGAACACTGTTCAATAATATTGGTGTAGGTTCAAAAGTAATCCTTGTGTTTTGATTATAAGTATGGGCTCAGACATCCCAGTAAGCAAACCATTGTAGACTCCTGTGACTGGATTAGTTGAAGGCATTGCAAGTGCCATTAGGTCAGGTGGCAGCTACCATACATGGATAGATGTTATCAGATGGGTATAGAGGTTGCACACAAACAGGCAGACAAACATACATGTGCAGAGGCACAAACACATGCACACAAACACATAAAGACACTTACAATCACACAAATGCATGCACTTGGAAAAAACACACACACAAACACAGGAGCCTATTAACAAGCTGCTTTTTGTAGCATATGAAGGAGTACCACAATAGTACAACTCATTTACTTCAAAATGCTATTCATAAATGTTCAGTAGAGACCTCCTACCTTTTCTGAATGGAGACCTCCACCACGGTGATACAGAATTAGGGAAGTGGCTGGAAACTTGGGAATACATTCTCCTAAATAGGTGATGTTTAGGTAAATTTAAGGAGTGGCTTAAGGAGGGGCATGCTAATACAAGAACACACTAACAAATGACTAAGACCAATGCTATTCACAAACTATGGGGCCGATTCACAGATCTAATGTGAGATAAAATCCTAAACTTACTACTTTTGGTATTCACAGAAGGCATTTAGTAGTAGTAAATTTAGGACTCCTAACTTTACTACTACTAAATGCCTTCTGTCAATACCAAAAGTAGGGGCATATCGTCAAGGGCCATATCGCTGCTTTCCTGGCTTTTATAGCCAGAAAAGCGGTGATATTCACAGCGCACTATCAGCAAGCTCGCGCTAAGCCTGGTTAGCGCTAGTTTCCATGAGTTTGCTCCCGGTTTCTTATCGCTCTGCATATCATCGCTAATGACATGCAAAGTAGGCGTTCCGGAGCTAAACTAAATAGAAATAGTCGCAAACAAGGCTTCGCTTGATTAACAATCCTGCAGCAGACCCGCTTAGCGACCAGATTAATCGCGCTAAACCCCCTTATCGCAGGATCTTAACACCTGCTTAAAAGTCGACTACGCCATCTACTTAGTGGGAGGTGGATTGTATGGTTAAGGTCACTGGGACGTATCAGCAAGGATCTCCTTATCTCCTGCATTTTATCTCTTGTTTTCATGCGATACTGGTGCTTTTTGCCACTATTGCTGGGTTTCATATCGCCACGGAGATAAGCCTTGATAATTATGCGCTATCTTGGCGTTGAAACCCAGCGATAGCCGGCGATGTGTGAAATAGCGCTAAGCGCGCTTTGCGATGTTTATCGCAACTTGTTGTTAATATGCCCCGTAGTAAGTTTAGGATTTTATCTCAGATTAGTTCTGTGAATCGGCCCCAAGATTTCTAATGTTACTACAGCCCTAAAGATATCAAAATAGGTGTCCTTGTACCCCAGTCCAGGCTTCGAATAAATCAAGTACTAGGTAAGCATGGCTATTCAGAGGTACTGCATCATATTCCACAGTAGACATTCGAGGCAAAGAAATAAAATAATACCCAGAGAAGCAAATGTGGAGTATTAAATATACTTGTGTTTAAAAATAAATGTGTGTATTTGTGTTTGTGAACAGACCTTACAGTTGCAAATGCATGTTGAACCACATGCATTTAGTGTTTCTGGAACCTTGGTAATTCTAGATGCCTGCGAAAACATTGTGCCTTTTGCGATAGATTTCCTTAGATGATTTAAATCAAATAATTTTGATTTTAACGCCGTATGGCCGCTGTATAAAAGAGAAAGTCTCCGCATAACATCAAGTACTTCCTATTAGTAACAATTAGTGTGAACTCTTCAGAGAAATATCATTTTCTGACACCACAAAGAAGCCTAGAAAACATAAAAATGTCTTTGGTGGAGAGTGTTACACGCGCCATTGATTGCATTACCCAAAGCAGCAATTAACCATAGTTTAAAGACTAACTGGAAAGTGACAATTTGACCTGAAAAGGGTGCAAGTACTTGGTGTTTCTCATACTGAAAGGGACACCTAATAATACAAGATAAGCTTCGCTTTTCTTGCAAAATCACAAAAGAGCAGCAGGGAAGACGCTCCAATGGCACACCGAATCCCTTTGCATGACATGAGGGAAGCTTTAGTGGTACATAGACTGCAGAGGGATTCACTTTCGGAAACAAAGGATTGGAAAAATACAAGTGCAATGGAATAAATTCATTTAAATCAGTAGTGATGGGAGTGTGAAATGTGCAGCGCTCTACGAAACCTGTAATGGAAGGTACAGATAACGGGAGAGATTTTAAAGGGTGTGGACTGGTGAGAGTCGCAAGAGCTCGAGGCCGGTCTATGGGGCATATATACAAGGAATTAACGCCACCAGACGTTCTGGTGGTGCTAAGCCCATTTCCTTATTTACAAGGTGATGTTAAGTGGCTGATAGCCGCCCTGTAAATAAGGCCCACCCTTTCACTCTACACTTAGCGTGAAAGGGGCGGGCGATGGGCGTTGCGGTGGGGGTTCCGCCGCAACACCCATTGATTTTGACGCTGCACCCTAATTACAAGAGTGGCATAAATATGGGGCAGCAAAAACAAAAATATAAAAATCTGGTTTTAACATGACAAAATTAGGAGAAATGTTTAATTTCCCCCCCATTTTCGCTGTTTCTAAATGTGCTGCATTGTGCAGCGCACAAAGAAACAGCGAATCGTCATCAATGATAGTTTATGTGCAGGAAGGTGTTCCTTCCTGCACATAAACAATCATTAAAAAATGAGCAATTTTGGAGCTAACCTGCGCTTTGCCAGTTTATTGTACATATGCCCCTAAGTCTCTGGGGTTAGCGGTATTATCCATCATGATAGCAGGATTAACATAACTCATGCTTCCCAATCAACCCTGGTCTGGCCATTTTGTAGGTTCATTGAAGGACCCCATCTTACTGTGCTTCCTGTTGCAAGCTTTCCATGTACAAGCCATTGTCAGCTGGCACTTCTTTCCGCTAAAGTATGTATTAGATTGAAACTGAGCTTGCCTCCTATTCTGAAGTCTCAGGGACACAAAGACATCACCACCAGCTCACCTGAATTTCCTTGCTGGGAATTCCAACCTGCAATGCGGTGCCTGCTGCTGTTTAGGACCTCTAGGGACTGTTTGTTGCTGAGAGCTGGAAAATCGACGCAACACGAAGAAGAGTGTTGCTTCTGCACCTGTTTTCCGACGCATCGCCGAAGAACCCGTTGTGTAACAAATATATTGTAAAGATATAATACAATTTCTTCAGCATTCAAAAAAATGTATACCTTTAAAATGTGAAAGCATTTCACCATAGAAGATCAGATGATATCACTACATAGATAGACACTTATTAAAGTGATAGTTTTTAGAAACATACACGGCTTACCCATGGAAGAGGTGTGGCGTATCAGCCAGGGTGCCTGACTCCGGACCACGGGGTTCACGGTTCGATCCCCGGTGCCGGCGGTAGGTCAGCCCAGCACTATGTGACTCTGGGCAATAGCTTGCTCAATCTTCCAGAGGGAAACCACTTCGGAGGTAGCTGTGCACTTTACAAATTCAAGGTTATTATTATTACCCCCAGTGGCAATGCCATTAGTAAACTAAGAGCCAGATGTACATAGATTCAGGTTTGGGATTACATAAAAGCAAGGGGTCATAAGCCCTGTCGACAGGATCCTCGATGACGATGGAAACCTTCGCAATGTAGCCTGTTCTACAGTGTGTTTTACAGAGTTTGCAATTTCCCAGTATGTTGCAAATTGACCTACCTCAATAATATTCATGAGTAGGTAACAATTTGCGACGCATTGGGAATCGCTAAAATCATAGGGAGGATGGCCTACTGGTGTCAGCAGATGACCATGTTTGTGATTGGTTTTAAATAAAGCAACACTTATTTTTTTTAAATGTAGCCCATTTTCCTTAAAGGAAATCAGGATACGTTTCAAAAAGAAAAATGAAAAAGCCATTTTTAAGAGTAGGCAGTAGTCTGTTGGAACACTGCCTGCTCTTAAAAAATGTTTCTACAACCATTCACAAATGAGATGGGGTCCCTTGGGGACCCCTTTCTGTTTGTGCATGGGTTACGACCTACTTCAAGTAGGCAGCAAAATGTGAATGTTATGCAGTAGCATTTCAGTCGCAAAACTTTCACACATACCATTGCGAGTGGCTATTAGGAAGGGGCACTCTTAATATATTCCTTCCTAATACTCAATCGCTAACCCATTTTGAGATTCGGTAATAGGTTACCGAGTGACAAAATAGGGTTTAGGATATAGGAAAATGTTTTTATCCGGTCGCAAATGGCGGGATTCTGAGAATCGGGCTGCTTGCAACCTGAAACAAACACCGTACATCTGGCCCTAAGAGGCAAATCAGTAGTCATGCTAATCTTAAATGTGGCCTAGATTCTTATTATAGATGGAGGAACATTACAGTCTACTAAATCAAATATATGAGGTGCTTGTACAGGACACATCCTGAACTGAAGTACTTAAATGTGCACCTATATGTGATAATAAAGAATTCAGAAGTTCTGTGAAATGAAATATTTACCTAATATCAAACAATTTAGACAGGCAGGCAATTCAGTAGTGTTTCTAGGTTATCTGGTTTCATATCTGATATTCAGCGCCCAGATGGGTATCTCCGTCTCTTTCTCTCTCTCTCTCTCTCTCTCTCTCTCTCTCTCTCTCTCTCTCTCTCTCTCTCTCTCTCTTGCTTTCATATTTATCAAAGGTCACTTTTTTATTTTCCATTCTTGGCTCACTACGAGAAACATAGACAAAGAGATATCAGCCCCGACTCAGGGCCTCCCAGACCCAATTAGCAAGCCAAGAATGCAATTATTTGGGGGGTATTACACCCCCAACACCACCCCCGAATCTACGCCCTTGCGCCGTTCTGTGCAAATGTTTGCTAAACTTATATATTCGCACAAGCAAAATCCATCCAATTACTCACCCATCCATCTATACATGTATTCAGTGACTCATTCATCTGTACACTTCCTTACTAATCCATGCATTCTACTAACAAATCTCACATTCACAGCTCACCCATTAACACACTCGCAAACACAAACTGAACAATCAATAAAGAAGCATATTTGTTTATAGAAATCCAGGACTACTGGCTTTACCAATGGTTGTTTTGAGTGTGCCTGTGCATCATCTAAATAACCCCTCGAAGGGGTCATAAGCCCTGTCGACAGGATCCTCGATGACGATGGAAACCTTCGCAATGTAGCCTCGCCGCACCTTAGAAATTACTCATCACTTCAGCTTTGTGACAAATCTTCAACGCAGATCCTCGAAACTTTCTGCAAACCAAGATTTAAGGTATTTTGTTCAACAGACTCAACGGTGTCCCTTTGCCCCAAACTTGCGATTTTGTCCCGGTCTGATATGACCAGATATCCACAGTTGCCGCTTCAGGCTTTTTGGTGCTATTTTTACTCAAATCTTTAAAATTGCCTATAACCGGTTCTATTAATTATATTTTTGTCATTTTGGTCTTATTTTTTTTATGAAAGAAAGCTCTATTTTTCTAATTTGGTGCGGAATTTTTTTTTGTGTGGTGTTTTTTACTTTATCACTGTTTGACGTATTGCATAAATACTTTATGCATTCCTCTACATTAAGTCTAACTGCTCTGTGTCAAGCTACCATAGGGTTGAGTGCAGGTCACTTTAGGGTTGTTTTGTACCCTTACCCGGACAAGGATTGTGGATGCTGCTTGACCAGAGATCACACACCAGTCAACTAACAAGTCAATTCCTTGCACTTAGATAATAGTGTACTTCTACTGACACTATGGGTCCGATTCCGATCCGGGTCGGAAGGGCACCGAAAGCGATCCTGCCGGAAAAACTACGCGCCGTATGTGTGTTTTCCGCCCGACTCGTACAGCTGTACGAGCGAGCAAGTACAATGCGAGCTACATGAAATTCACCGACAGACTCGTTTCCGGGTCCGAACTGCTCCGTACGTCTCAGTCGGAAGCTAACCGTGGCATGCAATGGATGAGATTCACGACCGAGTCAGTACGATGCACGCGTCGGACAGCCTGTGCGAGCCGGAGTGTCCGGCTCGCAAATCGTCCGGGTGGTTGCCTTTGGGGGTCCGCGTCGGACCCCCTGTCACCCACAGCCCTATGACTCGGACACAGGGGGAGACCCATGGGGCTCCCGAACACAGGCATGTACAGTGCGGATGGCACCGACGCGTACTCACTGTAGTCGGGGCACTTGTCCGCGACGTACCCATTCAGTCAATGGGAGCCCAAGTACACGTCGTACGACCGGCTCCCATTGACTTCTATGGGAGTCTGACTGAACCGAGTCCGACATCATACGACCGCATCGTACTCGCTCGGTCAGATTGCAGGACTCCGGCTCGGTCGGAAAACACTCCGGATCCGGCTCGGTCGGAGTGCTTTCTGACCCGGATCGGAATCGCCCCTATGTCTGGGAACAATTGTCCTGATGTAAAGTATGGTGTTTTTTTCTGTCAGTCATGGTGGCATAAAACATTACGTCCACACCCTGTCAGGCAGAAGATCACCATACTTGGAGATCACAGCCGTCATGGGGATTATTCTGATAGTACCAAACTTCGGGTGAACAGACCTCATCGGTTTTGATACCCATCCATCAAACTTTTTGTTTTTGAAAAATAAACTCCTAGAGTGGGAGTTTGTTTTTCAAAAACAAAACAAAATGACCCCCTCAGGTCATTACTGGGCTGGGCTGGACATCAGACCATCTGTCCTAAATAGGGATGGAGGTGTGATGTCCTTACTGGGAAGGCAAGCAATCAACACTCAGTAAGCCATCAAATAAGCTTTCAGTCAATGGACCCAACGGAGCACATCTTAAAAAAAACTGAAGGTGAGCCTGACTCTAAATAGGGTGGGGGGACTGAGTATTTGGCAGACAGGGTACTCTGCAATGGTTGTGAAATTGTGAATCAGGCCCACTGTTTTAAGGAATTGTAACAAAGGGTTATTTATCTTTACATTTACTTAGGACAAATATATATATATATATAAATAAATATATTTATATATATATACATATATATAATATATATATATATATATATATTATATATATATATATATGCAACACCAGTGGTGAAACTATGATAACTAACAGCCAACTATGTCAAACCCTCTTCAAGCCACCATCAAAATTCTATCCGCTCATGATAAAAGACACAATAGACAGCTTTCAGGAACAAGTCATCAAAGACTTAAAACAACTTAATAAAACTACAATCAAAGAAAGGAACAACAACATAAAAAATAAAAAAGAGCTCCAATATCACCAGCTAATGACCAAGATAAAAAACAACAAAGAAGTGGTCATTAGAAATGCGGACAAAGGTGGCAACATTGTTTTGTGGAAAAGAGATGACTACCTGGCAGAAGCAATGTGCCAACTCAACGACAAAACCTGCTATGGCAATAGCAACAGAATGATCTTCAATTCAGTACAGACAATGTTCAAAATGAAACTGATGGGGTGGCGTGATACTGGCCAATTAACAACAGACGAATACAAATATTTATGGAATGCGAACCCCACTATTCCCATTCTATATTTCATTCCGAAAGTGCATAAAAATGAGAAAAACCCGCCAGGAAGACCAATAATATCTGCGAGGAACAGTATATTTGAAAACACTTCAATTTATATTGACTTCTTCCCACAGGAACATGTCCAGAAACTAGCATCGTATATCAAAGACACAGGAGACTTCTTGGCTAAAATGGCGAACTTTTCCTGGCATAATGACTACTTACTGATCACCCTTGATGTGACATCCCTGTACACCTCAATTAAGCATAAGGATGGTTTACGAGCACTACAATACTTTCTGTGGAAAAGAGGAATTCAATACTCTGACCACACAAAAATGCTAGTAAACATGGTAGAAATGTGTTTGTTGAACAACATATTTATGTTTCAAAATGCAATGTACCAACAATTACAGGGAGTAGCCATGGGAGCCAGCTTCTCCCCCAGCTATGCCTGCCTACATATGGGCTGGTGGGAGGAGCTGGTTCTTAAAATGAACTATATGGAGACTCTAGAAACCCACATGAAATGTTGGTGGAGATTCATTGATGACCTCTTTCTGGTATGGCAGGGCACTGAAGAGTCAGCACTAAAATTCATTGAATCTATCAACATCAATGATCTAAATCTTAACTTTACCGCCAACATTAGCAAAACCAGTGTGGTGTTTCTTGATGTTGAACTTGTTGTTAACCAAGATAAATTAGATACCAGACTCTACAGAAAACCCACGGCAGGGAATGCTATTCTCCATGCCAAAAGCGCACACCCAAAACACTTAGTGCAAAGCATTCCCTATGGGGAGTTACTGCGGATCAAACGCATCTGCAGTAACGTCAACGATCTAGAAACAGCACAAATGGAATGTTTGACTAGATTTAGAGAGCGAGGTTACAGCAAAACATGTCTGACTAAAGCTCTATATAAAAGCAACTTGAAAACAAGGGATAATCTCTTAAGCAAAAAAACAAAGAGGGCAAAACGGATACATCAGACAGCAAATTCAGATTTATCTTGGAATATAACCAACAAGAGTCAAAAGTACGCAAAATTATCAATAAGAACTGGTATCTAATCAAACAGGATCCGGTTATAGGAGATACAATTCCTAAAAAACCATCTATAACATACAAAAGAAATACCTCAATGAAAGACACTCTGGTAGACAACGATCCCTGTGGCCTTACAGCCAAGGGATCATGGCTAGCTCAAAGGACCGGATTTTACAAATGCAAAACATGCAGGGCTTGTCAGTTTGGGGTAACAACCACCGAATATGCAACCCCCTTCGGTGGACCAAACAAACTTATTACAAAGGCCCTAAATTGTAAAACCGAATTTGTTATCTATGTGTTGGAATGTCCGTGTAAGTTAAAATATATTGGTAGTACCATCTTACAAGGGCATAAACGCATACTCCAACACATAAGGGCCATCAAAAATCATGATCAGGCATATCCGGTGGCCCGCCATTTTCACGAGCAGCATGACGGAGATCCAAAGGATCTTAAATACTTCCTATTGGACTCAGTCCCTAAAAACAAACGGGGAGGTAACAGGGAAAAAACCCTTCGCATCCTGGAAATGAACTACATTTTAAATTTAGATACCAAACAACCCAATGGACTCAATAGCTCTGATGAACTCCATGCTAGTCTGTAAGATTAATCAATATGGTCCAACAGCATTGACACCAAATAAGTAATAATAAAAATGCTCCTCAAATACACTCCGGGGATCATTTTGAATGTAATAACAAACCAACATTGCAAAAAAAGATAAAACAAAATTTGCAATAAGAGACCCCAGGAACTAAAATATTGGATATTTGGAACAATATGAAAGTTACTGACATCTTTCTAACGATTTTACCTGCTGAAAATCTCCCCCCCCCAGTGAACTGTTTTTAACCACTTTTTTTAGATTAGTTTTAGGCACTTAGCACTTTTTGTATCAGCACTTAGTTGTGGACACTTATGGGTGTTTTTTTATTCTATAAACACAATAACATCATCTAAGTTGATTTGAATAGTAAACAAAGACACTAGACATTGCTCAGAATAAAGTCCCAGACCAAGGCGTATGAATTAACAACGCCCAGACTCAATAATATCCCTGTGGAATACCAGCAAAGGTAACCCATTATATGGCAATGATTAAAAGCAAATCATTCATTAAATTCAGCCAATACTCAGTATAAATTCCAATTTAGAAAATAGAATGAGCATTCAAGGCGGATTGAACAAACTAGGATTTATCCAATGATGTAAACTTTTATGCATGTATTTATTTATTTATTTATAATAATAATTTTAACATGCAATGTGACGCATTTAATCACCGTATACAAACTGGGCTTCTACGGATGTTTTAAAGATGTATTTTAAACATAAAATTGTGTTTTATTTGCATTTTATTAAATATTTATTTATTTATTTATTTAAACAACTGCAAATTTGCACATACTGCGTTGTACCCCATGTTTGTCATCGAAATGAAATCTGAAACCTCAATTTAGAAAATTTAAATTAAATTGTGATGACAACATATATGAGCAATGCAGATAGATGTCTTTTACTAGCCTTAAATTATTGTCTGTGATGATGTTAAGATACAAACGCAAGAGTGACACATAAAGTTAATGTGGAAAAAACGAAACAAACAAACAAAAAAAGAGGAGGGAAAAAAACCAAACTGAAAAAAAGTGTATAGCCTATAAAAAGTATCTCTATTGGCAAAGGCGCGTCATGTGATCAAGTCCCCAGGGAGGGACGAAACGCGTAATGGCTGCCGCTCCTGTTGTGTGAACTTTTCAATAAACTGAGCGGTATTACAAGAGGATTCTGTGGTCCGTGCTCTTTGTTTCAAGCATCCAGAAGGAAGGAAATGTGGAAAAGGAGTTTTAAGGTGATATATATATATATATATATATATATATTATCTACTGGCGGTCGCCAGTAGATAGTTATAGTTAGGACCTATTTTCCATAGGAAATCCGCAACATTCTATTTGGAATATCTTTGGCGCCGATTGACGAAACTTCGCAAAATTCTCCAAACTTTTGGCCAGCTCTACCCTGCTCCTACCCTGAAAGTCTTGCGGTGATCCGTGAAGCGGGGGCCGAGAAAAAAGGGGGTTCCCAAAACGCGTTTTCACCATTCAATTTCCCATAGGATCTGTTGTCGCAGCTACAACCCGAACCGCTGAACGGAATGACACCAAATTTGGCAAAGAGGTAGTCCTCAGTTCGGACTCTGCCTTTTGCATATTTGGTGTGAATCTGTTCAGTAGATCCACGGACCGTACCCACACCGTAAGCGCACCCTCCCAGAACGGAGCACGCACCCTCCCGATCGCACGCACCCTCCCGATCGTGCGCTGAATGCTAATTGGCTGTCGAGCGTCTCTCTACATTCGAAACCAGGAACTGTTGGCGGCCATTTTCTGCCTTAGTAGAAGCGAGGCTGAAGATGGAAGGGGAATAAGTGTGTAAAAGATATAAAGGGGGCAGAGTGGAAATACTCTGACCCTCTAGATCTGCTTAGGGGGTCCCAGAAGGACCCCCTGTGGCCCCCCTTTTTAAAAAAAAAAAAGCAGCAAAATGCGCGCACGGTGCTCGCATCCTATCGCGTTGGATGCACGGATTCTCTCGCGGTGGGTGCGCAGATCCACGGCAACGTTTTTTGAAAAACGACAAGAAATCATTGGTTGTATAACAACTTTCTACACTGAAAGGTAGGGTGTATAATTTTGTTTTTTATAGGTATGATTGTTATTGGTTAACAAAAACAGATTGTAAGGAACATTATATATGATAAGCTGATATGTTGAAAAGTCAAGCACACTTCCTGTCTTGTGTAGGAACATTGTGTGCTGAACTTGTGACCTGTGAGCTCAGTGCAGTGTTCCATGACCTGTTTCTATGGTAACAGGCAGAAGGCAGATTGGGGAAAGGGTTGAAATGTATTTCAGTTGGAAAGGGTTGAAATGTTTAACCAATAGAAATGTGTGTTTGCTTTTGAGTTTATGTGCGAAGGATTGTGATTTGATGTTTACATGTATATGTGTGGAAAATGAAAGGGAAACTTTTTCATTCTTTGCTTTTGCTGAGAGGTGCACAGTGCAGAGATTCTGTAAAAGAAAATATGGTGAGTGATTGATATACTCCTTAATCTACAAAAGAACTTGAAAGATGAGTTATTTAATTGTGAGGGGATGTATGTAGACTATTTGGATTTTAATCAGACATGTATTTTTCCTGCTAAAGTGTAGAGAGTACTTTTTTTCTCTACAATGTGTGTGCATGTAGAAACCATTCTGTGATTGGCATTTGTGTTTTTCATGTGTTTGTAGACAGATAACTGTGCAGTTTTTATATTTTGGTAGAATTAGAAACCAGTCATTGTTTATGAATTTGTGAAATTAGTTATGTTATGTTTCTATACTAAAATGTAGTACTACTTCTAGATGAAGAAATGTGTTTTGATATAGTGCAAGGGATAGTGTTGTTTGTCTAGAATCACACAGTGAGTCTGTGTGCATTTGGGAACCACTGTGAGAGAAGCATTTGGTAACATTGTGTATTTGCTGACAGATAACTGTTTTAAAACCAGTCAGTTTGTCAAGTTTTAGTAGCATTAAAAGACAGTTATGGCTTATGCTTTCATTAAATGAGTCAGGCATT
The DNA here is from genome assembly GCF_964204655.1 of Triturus cristatus. Classification (NCBI taxonomy): domain Eukaryota; kingdom Metazoa; phylum Chordata; class Amphibia; order Caudata; family Salamandridae; genus Triturus; species Triturus cristatus. Next base: position 1,006,866,434 of record NC_140583.1, on the reverse strand, counting down.
GACAGTAAATTGCAGTCGTGAAATATGTAGATTGTGTGCAGTTCCCTTACCACTTGCACTGTAGTGAATGAGTTTTGGTAAACTCGTAGGGATAGTGGTGCTTGTCTAGAATCACACTGTGAGTTAGTGTTTATTTGGGATCAGTGTGAGAGAATCATTTGGTAACATCATGTATTTGCTGACAGAGAACTGTTTTAAAATCTGTCATGTTGTGAAGTTTTAGTAGCATTAGAATCCAGTCTTTGCTTATATGTTGAATAAATGAGTCATGCTTTGACACTGATGTGCTGTACTTAAATATGTAGATTGTGTGCAGTCCCCTTACCCCTTCCACAGTAGTAAATGAGTTTTGGTAAACTCCTAGGGATAGTGTTGATTGTCTAAAATCACACTGTGGGTCTGTGTGCATTTGGGTAAGGATTGTGAGAGAAGCATTTGGTAACATCGTGTATTTGCTGACATATACCTGTTTTAAAACCGGTCATGTTGTGAAGTTTTAGTAGCATTAGAAGCCAGTCTTTGCTTATGCTTTGATTAAATGAGTCAGGCTTTGACACAAAAGTGCAGTCCTGAAATATGAAGATTGTGTGCAGTTCGCTTACCACTTCCACAGTAGTGAATGATTTTTGGTAAACTCCTAGGTATAGTGGTTGTTTCCCTAGTTAGTATTCATACTCTTCTAGCAAACACCCTGTCACTCACCCAGTGTGTCTCCTTATAGTACTGTAATCATTTAGTCAGTTAGCATGTAGTCTTTTAGTGAGGTAGGCTTTAGGGCATGAACTGCTTCAAAGTAGTATGCACTATGCATGTAGTGTTTTAAGGATCGTCACACTTGTGGTTCATGGCTATAGTTTCTTAGTCAGTGTTTATATAAAATGTGTTTGTACAGTAATGGAATAGTATAAATTTGAAAGTTATTAATATACATTTATTTGTGATTCTTTTTTACAGATACTGAATAAGGGTGGGCGTAGTTCGCGAAGTAGCACTTCGCGAAGCTACGCAAAGTGAAGTTCGCACTACGCGAGCTACGCGTAGCACTTCGCGAACTGCGAAGTCACATGTTCGCACTGTGCAAGATGTTGTTTTCAATGATTTCACAGTGCGGACAAGCAACCGGCACTGTGCAATCATTGAAAATGGCATCTTGCACAGTGCGAGCTGTAGTTTTCTGCTGCTCGAGTAGATTTTTACTCGAGCTGCAGCTTTCTCAACGCGAACTGGTAGTTTCTCATCGCGAGCGGTCGCGAGCATACGCGACCCCTCGCAATGAGAAACCTGACCTTCTCGCGTTGGGAATCTCGCCGGGAGGTTTATTTTCCATGCTCGCGATCGCGAACAAGGAAAAAGTCTCGCCAGGATGTCATTTTGCTTGCTCGCGGTCGCCAACTTGACGTTGAGGACCGCGAGCAAGCAAAAAATGACCGCAGCACTACGCAACACTACGCTACGCGTGTTCGCACTGTGCTACGTGCAGTTCGCGTAGCGCGAAGTAGCGCGAACTTCGCAAACTACGCGAGCGTAGCGTAGTGCTTCGCCCAGGCCTAATACTGAACAGGAGTGTTTCTCATCTGTTTGCACTCTTCTCGTGCAAGGTTGTTTGGATGAAGGGTCCTTAGGTGTTTCATCATACTTGCTGTGCCGCATGAGTATTTTTTGTTAGGATCCCCTCGTAACAGAACTCTTTGGCAAATCTTGCGAATGAAGATGGTGGCATTGGTCCTTGTTTGCCCCTTGGAAAAAGTAAAAAATTTCTTCACCACTGAAGAAAAACGTTGTGGGCGTGGTGCCTTCTGCAAAAAAATTTCCTCAGATTCAGTAAATATTTTAAAGCGGCAACATTTACAGTTTTTGTAAGTTAAACTTATAAAATTTTGTTAGCTGTATACATTTTATATATCTGTTATTTTTTTTCTTGTGGTATTTTGTTGATAATACCATGTTGTTTTTTTTTTCAACAATCTTTCTGATTTTCCAGGTCTGTCGTCGACATCCGTGGTTCCTACAGGAGTGTTCCGCCTTGTTGTTTTGTATTATTGTTGTTACATTTTGTTTATTAGTTTATTGTTTATATTTATGTTAATAAAAAAATAAAGTTTGAAAATAGTTTATCGTTTATATATTTATTATTATAAAAAATAAAGTTTGAAAAAAAAATTAATAATGTTTTTGGCTGTTCTCTTAACTGCTGTCTGACTCTTTCTTGTTCTTATTACTGTTATTTGATGGAGTCCACCATGGTGTTAAATTTTGGGGCACTTATCGCTGGAATACTGGTGATATCTGCAGTTTGCACCAACTTCTGAATAGTGTGTTAGATTTATCTCAACTTTACTTCCGTTGAAGTGCTGATAATGAAATGGAGAGTAGCCGTTCCCGTGCAAAAAGACACGAGGTGCACCTTTACGATTTATTCTAAATACTAAAATCCTGTATTTTATTGCACTGAGGTATTGGCTGCACTTACAGTGTACACACAAAATCTATTAAGAAATCTCATTGTATTTATATTGATTGGGAATAGTGCGTCAGGTGCTGGATCTTGATGAGATACACTGCTCAGTTCGTATATTGTTGTGCACACGAAAAAAATCACATCACAACTTTCACACCAATTGCAATGCGAAACAAATTCCGGCGATAAGACACATTAGCACCAGGGATTTTACACCTGCTTTCTGCTGGTGTTAAGCAGGACAACTACCTGCACCATGAAAGGGAACACAGCCAAGAGCCACACCAGAACACCCACAGGTGCCATAGAGTCAATGAGCATGATACAGGGATACCCATGAGGGCCAGAAGACTCATCTCAACAACTGCAGGACCACCATTGCCCCCCCAACCCACATCTTAGTAAGTGTGTCCCTGTGGTCATTGTCTTAGCATGATAGGCACGAGCCCTGCAACATCACAGTGTGCTGTTACCTCAGCGTTGGCAGTGATCCTGGATGTGTAGCTACGTACGCATCCTCCTGCATGCACAACTGGCGTGTGCTGGTCTGTGGTTCACAGGTCAGTGCAGGGGTGTGCCTATCCGGCAAGGGGAACGGGGTGTCTCGGACATGCCCGTGTACAGGAAGTGCGGTAAGTGTGTCTCTGTGTTCTGGTGTGGCCTGTTACAAGAGCCGCAGCAGTTGATGTTGTAAAGTGGCATGCACCACCTCCAAACGGCACTGTGATGTTGTAGTTGGAATGTAGCAGGAGATGCGCAAATAGTCATTACAATGGCGTGCCGTACGAGTGCACGAGATACAACAGCTCACCGTACAAAAGTGTGGGGGCTTGTGGGAGGGAGGAGCGGCCGTTTGGCAACATAACAAACAGTGAACTCGACCATGTGCCACATGCTGGGCATCTCATCCATGATGACCACGGTCGCAGACATCCCACAACACCAACGACTGGCCTTTGTACACATCCTCTATGAATGCAGCGTGGTTTTCACTTCTATGCTCGTTCAGTGGTGTGATGTTGGCAGGTTGTGTGACTTGTGCTCCTTGTTGATGTGTTTCATTTTGGCCATTGTTAGTCTATATGTGTGTTGTACTTAATTGTGCATGTGTGCCATTCTGCCCATCTCCCCCCTCCTCCCACTCCCTGCTTCTTCCTTTTCCTAGTGCTGTTGTGTCTATAATTTTGTTGCTGCACACATAAATACATGTAAAGAATAAATTAGAATAGTTCCTTGATTCTTTTAGGTTTCAAAACTTCTCTATTGGTTTCTTTTTAATTTTCCATATGAACCGTTTTTTTAAATATTCAACAACACATAGAAGTCAGAAGTGCAACGTATTCTATCAACACACTTTCTAGAACATTCTACAATACGTGCAGGTTAAAAGTTCATCAATTTTTTAAAACTTTACGATATTTTTTTGTAACATTTTCTTGAACATTTAACGACATGTGCAGGTTAAAAGTTGACGATTGTTTTAAGTTCGAACAGTGCCTTCCAAATGCAAGTAGCAGGTGTGGTTGAGCTGAGCAAATTTTATCCTATGATATGTACTCCACGTTGAAACTGCTTTTTCTTAACCAATCACAAAGATGCTTTTCCACAAAACTAATGTGCACCCTACTTTTAAAAAAGAATGCTTTTCATGATATCTTCAGAGATAAGTTATAGATAGGTATTAGCATTTAAAAAAACCTTTGAAATTCACTGAAAAAACCATAGGTTTCATGCACGTTATAGTTAGGAATTGGCATTTAAAAAACCTTTGAAATTCACTGAAAAAACCAAAGGTTTCAGGGGCATTATAGTTAGGAATTGGCATTTAAAAAACCTTAGAAATTCACTGAAAAAACCATAGGTTTCAGGGGCATTATAGTTAGCTGGACATTTCCCTCGTACAAAACCCTAGAAATTCCCCTGTTATAGTTAGTTCAGCTAACTATAACTCGCGCCCCCGCAATGCACTGCTGATGACGTCACATATTACATCACTCATGACATGGTCAGTGACATCACTGATGACATCACTGATGACGTCATCCATTGAGTATGTGTTTCTGAACAGTTTTAATATGTTTAATATATATAGGGAAAGGCCTGTTGAAGAATAAGTGGGTGTACAAGTGTGTGAATGGGTGATTTTCTAGGTGCGTAACTGACTATAAGTGAGTCATTAAATGTATCTTACTGAAGACTAGTGACTAAACTGTATGAATGTCTGTATCTGTCTATCTGTTGGTGTATAAACGGCTGCATGGTTTTGTGAATAGCAATATGAGTGTCTCTATGGGTTATTGATTGGTTGTCTGAGTATCTGTATGGGTGCCTGAGTGTATGTGTGTGTGGGGTGTGTGTGACTCTGTGCATAGATGTGTGAGTGGGTGATTCTATGGGTGCATGGTTTTAAGAGTGCAACTGTGATGGACTGTATGGTTGGGTGAGTGTATGTAAGGGTGTGTTAGTGATTGAATGTATATCTCAGTTGTAAATGTGACAGTAACTACATATGTGAAACACAGTGTATATGTGTATAAGAGTAAATAACTATCTATATGTGAGAGTGTGTGATTGCGGGACTGGCTGTATGGATGAGTGTGTGCTTGTACTAGTAATTGAATAAAAGTGTCAACATTTTTTAGTATTTTTATGAGTAAGTGAACTCGAGGGTGTTTAACTATATAGGTGAGTCAATTGGACTGTGTTTAATTATTTGCACAACTGACTAGGTGTGTCAGTACCTCAATGGATGATTGGCAGTGTGTGAGTGTCTATATATGTGTATAAATGCATATGATAGTCTTGTACGGAGTGACTGTAAGTATAAGTGACTGTACAGGTGAGTGAGTGGAGGTGCATGTAGACCTATGAGTCAATGAGTGGGTATGTAGTAGGGGTGGGCGGAATTTGCGAAAGCGACTTTCGCAAATTATCGCAAAAATGTTAAAAATCTCCGCAAACACGCAGAAATATCGCGAAGATGCGGAAGTTCGCGGTATTTTCTGCGTGGTCGCGGCTTGCCAACTTACCCATGCGGTTGCTTGCGGGCGCGGCCATCTTGTTTTCACTCTTCTCGCGGTGCATGATCGCGAGAAGAAAGACGTGATCGCACGACGCATGACGTTACTGCGGGCGCGAACTGTCGCGAGACAGCGCAAATGGCTTCCAACAATCCAACATCTCATGGAGAACGCGACCGGATCGGGAAAACTTGTCGGCAAACGCGGGGATTCAGGTAAGGCGATCGCGTGCGCGCGAGAAGGTATTATTTTACAGCACGAGCAAGAACCAAATTATCGCTAAGCTGCGGAATGCGGAAATTTTGACATTTTCGCGCTCTCCGTGGAATGCGAAAATGTCAAATTGTCGCAATTTCCGCGAGCGGAACGGAAATTTAGCCCAGGCCTAGTATGTAGTTATTGGTATTGGAGTATCTATGGTTTTCAAAATGGCCGTCTGAAATTTTGAGTTGGTGTATCAAAAGTTATATTAGGATGTGAGAAGGTGTACTAATTTATCACATAGATGATGTCATCAGTGATGTCATCAGTGATGTCATTTGAGATGTCATCAGTGATGTCATGAGTGATGTCACTGACCATGTCATGAGTGATGTAATATGTGACGTCATCAGCAGTGCATTGCGGGGGCGCGAGTTATAGTTAGCTGAACTAACTATAACAGGGGAATTTCTAGGGTTTTGTACGAGGGAAATGTCCAGCTAACTATAATGCCCCTGAAACCTATGGTTTTTTCAGTGAATTTCTAAGGTTTTTTAAATGCCAATTCCTAACTATAACGCCCCTGAAACCTTTGGTTTTTTCAGTGAATATATATATATATATATACAGACAGACATCCATGTTTAGTTTTAAGAAAATTATATATAATTATAAATGTATTACTTTCTAATTCAATAATTAATGATAAACTTAATTAAAAAGGTATAAAAAGTTAAAGTAGACTAAACAAATGTTTAAGCGTTTAATAAAAATGAAACCTAATTAAATTAATTACACATGTTTACAACATTTAGTAAATATTAAATAAAAATGTTAATGTGGACAGGATTTTTCTGAAATGATTTCAAAATAATTCTATTTCAAAATGATTATCAAAATAATTAAACGAATATTAATTATTAGAATGTACAACATATTAACATAAAAAATAAAAAGTTAGGGCCTGGTTTATATGTTGTCAGGAAGGGAACTCCATTGCATCGGTGATGGAGTTCCCTCCCTGCAAACATAGCATTCTGCCCACCCGATCTATAGGCAGCCGACCCTTAAGTTTGGCTATGGCGATGACTACATCGTCTGTGCTGGGGCTAATCTTCTCTGAAAAACTTGCGGAGGAGTAAAGGCCGTCGAAGAGATGGCTATATGTCTGCCCTCCCAATTAGAATGGGTGGATATATAGCCGTTTTTTACTGCCTTTCACCTCCAGGCAACGCCTGGTGTTGAGGGACAGTAAAATGCAAATAATGCATCCCCTGCCAGGGGCTATGACTCCCAAGGCGAGGGGAGCATCACTTTTTTATTTACACAAAGAAAAACCCATTTCAGGATTTTTGTTTTGTAAATAAAAAAAGAATACGGTTTGCTACAGGGCTGTGTCCTGCAGCCCTGTAGCAAAGAGTAAAATGCCCTGACAGGAACTGCTGTGACAGTGATTTCTGCCAATGCTTTTATAAAAGGCCACCTGCTCGGAGGTCATTTATAAATAAGGCTGTATTTGTCCTCTCTGTCATGAGGGCAAAGTACTCGATCCCATGGCATAATGGAGGGCTGTCCATATAAATCAGGGCCTCAGTGACGATGGAATTTATTTTATTTTTTTGTTATTGTTTAAAAATAATATTTCTGAATAAAATAATTTATTTAAATAATTAATCATTCCATGCAGATTCATTTGATGAGTTAATGTGATTTAACCTTAGGCTTCCTACTTCTACTTTAAAAATACATTTTAAAATTAATGAACATTTATAATTGACATTAAGATAGTTTTAATAGTTTCTTTATTGAATAATAAACGTAGTCATTTTCCCTATACTTTCCCATAGGGACACCTCTGTCACAATGGAGAGGATCTTTACTTAAGGGTGCAAAGTTACAAGCAGTAACTGTACCCTCATAGAACCTGTTGTTCAATGCCTGATTTGAGAGGATGGAGGCATGTAAATCTACAACAAAGTGTAAATGTACACTTGAGGCCCCTATTCACAAAAGTAAATATAAACAAGTATATTTACTCGTCTTTATATACTACTACAAGTAGGTATAACTCTAGTCCTTTTTGCTATTCACCGTTTCCAGACAGGCACCTATTTTTCAGTCATGAAAGGATAAACGCCACAGTGCACATCAAGGTTGACACCCATGGCCTGCACATTACACATTTATAAAGCAGGTGCATTAACCCAACAAGCTCATTTACAAGTGTATCATAGTAAGATCACACAGTGAGTAGTTAAGAAATATGCAATGCTGACACCAGGCCCTAAACCATGCTTTCACTTTACAATCACAATAAAAAAGCAGATTATTTCAGCAAATGTGAGGAACCTGCAACATATGGAGGTATGGCAACAGAATATCAAGTGCTAAAAATCCTGCTACAAAATACAATAACCAAAATACTGACAATCAAAATATTGAAAGATAATTATCGAAAGGTCAATATAAATTTACTATACCTAACTCCACATATAAATATCTTAACCATATATATCTTCAAGCTACATAGATGGGAAATTAAGAATCGTAAGTCTATACTCCTCTGTTGTCATTCCTTTAAATAAGTGCCGGTACTCACCCAAATGAGTGAGTCGGGCCCAGATGGTAAGCTTGGGGTATGGCTTCAAATCAGTGAATTTGTAGATAAATTGGCTTATTTCTCACTCTGCCAGTTCCCTTTTGGAATGCAGACCCCAGTCAGAGTGCTTCTAAGAGAGTGCGTAGCATAACGTGCTGACGCAACACTGGTTTGGTTCTGTGAGGTGAGTGAGGCAAGGACGCCAAGCACCACTTGAAAGACCTTTGCTTTAGAGGGCACCGAAAGGGGCGCTGAAGTGGTGCTGCAGTGGCCGTATTGCCTGCCCGCAAACAGCATACAACTGGTGAGAACAGGGAGCACTCTGGGGGAGGAGCGTTGATGGCGCGTCTTTGCTTCTCGATGCCTCCACAGGTGTGCCCTCTCCAGGTCGAGTTGAGGAGAGGCCGAAGGGGAGGCTCCCCCGCTCCCCTGGCCTTCGATCACTATTGAGACTTTTCTCTCACCGCTGTTGCCAGCGGGATTCTAAGGAGCAACGTGTGCTTGTCTTCTTTTTACCTTCTGAGCATTGACCCCAATCCTCCCAGTATCTCGAGCTCAATTACATCATAGTGAGAGGCGCTGGGTTTGTTCCCTGGGAAGGTAGGAGGTAGGAGGAAGGGTGGATCCAGGCACTTTTGGACTTTGGAAAGATATACAAAATTTGGAATCCTTGACTTTTAAGAGCTGCTAAAGAGCTTTGGAAGCCCTGCCAGTCATCAATGTTGGCGGTTGTGGCAGACTTTGTGTTCTGGCAGGCCGCGTGTGGCAGAACTTTGAATTAAAATTCAGAATCAAAAACCAGCCCACAGGCTTTAGATGTTCGTAGGCAAGGTGATCTGCCTCATTATCTGTTTTAACAACACTAAGGAGTGTGAGGTAGAGTAGAGTGAATGTAGTCAGCCAATGCGCAAAGAGCCCTGGCCTCATGGAAGCAGCCTAGCAAGGTCTGAGTGTGGTTTTTGAGGTTGTCCGATGAGCTCCTACTCTATCCCTTTTTCATTTTAATCTTCGGCCTTGTAGGCCACTTTTGGTCTTTTGATGTCTTGGAGTTGGAGACCGAAAATAAAGGGTGGATGTTTGCTGGCACCACCATAGTGGGAGTTATTGTCATTGTCTATTCTACAATAGCTCTTTTGAGTGATGTGTGCTTAGTGACCAGTGTTCAAAGTTGCGAGTGACTTCTGTTGTTTGCCTATTGACCAGCATTAGAAATAGCATACACACAGCCATAAAGAATCTTCAGCCGGCGCACAAAACTTTAGGGTTGTGGGAATTGCCCCCCTTACTTTAGTTTCAGTGTGGTGTTTTCCATCCGCTTTTTGGTCAGCCTGGCTAAAATGAGATTAAGGGAACTTCACTCTGGTTGCCTTATGGCGGGAACTAATCCATCCAATAATCTCCTGAAATTAAAGAAATCTATTTTTTGGAAGAAGTCTCAGTTGTGTCACCTGAAATCTTATCGTTCAATTTCAAACTTTTTTCCTGCAAGTGGCAAAGAAGAGAAATAAATGGAGATGGTTAACGCTATCGACCAAGCCTCTGATGTGTGTATGGGATCTTCATCCTTTCCATGTGCACCTTCATGTCGGGGAGCTCAAGTTGGCCACATCTCTCTCTCTTCATTATTGTTAAGCCCATTATGTAGATCTCCTGGCTCAGCAGAAGCAGGGGCTGATTCTAGGGAGATCGATCCACATTTGAGTACTCTAATACATGGAATCAGTGATCATGAGTTGGGCTCCATGGAGTTGGACGCTGTAATGCTGGGTCCTAACAGTAACATTGCACCGAATTTTGAAAGTCTCCCACTCGTCAACCAGGGGCAGTACTTAAGTCCTGCACAGGAAGAGCGCATGAATTCTAACTTTAGACAATATGTCTCTCCAGTTATGAAAAACATGACTTCCATAGCAAACATTTTCTGGTCCTACAGTGAGGTGCACGATGAGCTCTCCATTGTGTTGGAGGACTTCACTTTGCCAGACTTCCGTTTCTTTAATTATATGAATCGGCTGAGGGATGCAGGTCTAAAATTGTACCTCTCTTTTGAAGGGGGCGATTTGGGCCTGACCTCCCAATGTTTGCCCAGCTGTCCATCTCTTCCTGCCCTGTACAGTGTTACACAAATCTGAGGACTTCTCTAGCCTTGTTAAATTTAATGAACTAAATTAATGTTGAATCATTTACATCTTCAAGGACACAATGGAATGTACAGCCGTTTAACCTGGAAGGGGAAGGTGGCAGATGTGTTTCATCTGTACTTATGTTATGTATAGAGAACGGTTTATCTTCTATTTTATCTTTTTCAGAAAGATCGGTCTCTAATTCTGATCGAGTGTTGGATGTGCTGACCTCGATTTTTTGGGGGGTTCAACACCTTACCGCCTCATGTTTATGTCAAACGCAGGGGCAAAATGTAAATGAGTTGAAATCGCAGGTCATGAAGTCAATAATGTGGATAATGATGGGTTTAAAGATGTTGGTATCCAAGTGGGTAAGCCCTGCAGATCAGGGGACCCTCCTTTTAAGGTAGCTATCATTAAATCTAAAGCAGAACAGGTGGAGGATATTATGTATTCATTAAAATCTTTTTTTCAGGAGTGTAATCCAGATATACAAGAGGTCCAGTTGATGGAAAAACTTGTACCTGTCTTTCTGATTTTGAATAAAGGAGAACTTTCCCTGGTGGGGCTCATTCTCCCCATGTTCGGTCTATTAATCCTCCTACAGTGCCCTTTAATGGGGCTCTAGATGAAGTGGGGACCACCTCAAGATAAACCCCCTAAAGGGAAAAGGAAAAAGAAATGTTGCATTATGAAATATAAATCTAAAATACCAAGGTTTGCAAGTATTACTGTTGAATCTGTATCTCCTGGTTTTTCTTCAAATACTGAAATGCTGACTAATGTTCCTTCATATCCGGGTTTGGTGCCCAGTCGAATAGAACGTTTCGTCTTACCTACACCATCTCATGAATCAGAGGAGCAGGGTTCTAATACTTCCTGTCAGGAAAAGGTGACAGTTCCTAATAATGGAGAAACTATCTATGAGACCTGTGATTGTATGGATGAGGTTGGACAAGATGGTGGTTGTGGGACGAGGTTTGGAAACAATGGCTCTTTTAGGGATGAAGTAGGAAACATGGATTTCCAAGTGTGGGGGAGGGGGTGGAATCCAGAGTTACCATCATTAGTTCCTCCGCCTACCCCCAGTAAAATGCCTACAGGGCACAAACTAAGACCCAATAGACCCCTTAATGGGGAGGCCCAACCATTTTTTCCACCATCAGAGAATCCTCAATATGGGCATGAGTTAAAATCTAATATTGCCATAGAGGGCCTGAAGAGTCCTGCAATTGTTCCAATCTCAAATATGTTGGACTTTGTCATCTTGTTCACTTGTGAATTGGACCCTTTAGATTGACACTTCTTTTACACTCATCACTGGAAATGTAGGCCCTGAGTTTGGTATTAAGAAAAGACATAGGTAATATTTTTATAAATTCCTCTGCTTCTTTGCTAAGCTCAAGAGCAAAATTTAACTCTAAGATCATCGCAATGTTGATCTTAGAGAATGTGGATTATTTTCTGAAAAGACAAATTGATATCCTTTGGGTAGAGCCTATTACAGAGTCTAATAATGACAGTCCAATGTGGAACTCAGAGGGTGAATCCCAAGACCTTATAGAGAGGGGTATGTTAATCTGAAGGATTTCACTATTTCTGTAGGCAGAGACATGGGAGGAGAGTTAGAAATATTCCAGAGATGGAAGAATTAAGGGGCATATTATCAAGACGGGCGATAAAATTATCGCTGCTTTAGCGGCAGAAAACTGCCACTAAAAGGACGATAATGGGCTTGATAATATGCTCTATGGAATTCCAATTGAAGCCCATGTTAGATGTGAATGACATCTAACATGGGCTCAAATTGGAATTCCATAGAGCATATTATCAAGCCCATTATCACTGTTTTAGCGGCAGCTTTCTGCCGCTAAAGAGGCGATAATTTTATCGCCTGTCTTGATAATGTGCCCCCAATTACTCAGGAACCAGAGAGGGGTGATGAGCTCACTAACTGGAGTTGGGTAACTGGCACATTCAATAGGACCAGCAACATCGCAAACCATCCAGTGCTGCAGAGTTAATTAACCCTTGGGGTAAACTAGTATCCTGGAATATGGCGGGCCTTGGACAATCTAATTTGAAACAGAATTTTGTAACTCACCTCAAACTATTGAATATTAGCCCGCAGGAAACATGGGTCTGTACAGACTTCAAATATGAGAATTAGTTTGTTTTTTATTGTGCAGTGTCAACGGAGGAATTGCTATTTTACAAAAGAAAATATCAATGTTAATCCAAAGGCATTCATTAATTCGTCAAAACGTTGCCTTAGCTTAAAGTTGGCTATGTTCAATGAGAGTGGTGGGTTGTCATCTTTTCTGCTTGTAAATTTATATATTCCCACAGGTAAACCTCATGATATTCTAGTTAACTCCATGTTTTCATTTGTCTGTAAATCAGTCACCTGAAGGATTGTCCTTTGGTTTTAATAGCAGGGGACTTAAATACTGAAGTATCAAATTCAGCCTTTATGACCTTTTGTAATACCGCAATGGATGAGGTATGGTGATGCGGTTTTAGCAGAAAAACTTAGATTAGACAGGCAGGGATTATATTTCCTGGAAAGTTTGAGACTGCATGAATGTGTGTTTCTGAATGGCAGATTTACCAAAGACTCTCCTGTTTCATCTACTTTTCATTCCCCATGCAGTTAATCTTTAATTGACTACATGGTAGTGTCCCATCCAATGTTTAGTGTTTTTTCACAATAGGAGATTTTGAGGACTGATTTAAGTGATCATAGTATTCTCTCTGTGTTTGTTGATTTAGGGTCAGATGTATGACGTGCAAAATAGCGCCTCGCAAATTGCGAGTCATTTGCGAGGCGCTATTTGGCATGTACAACAGTGTGTTTAACACTGTTTGCGATTTTCAATCGGGTCGCAAATTGCGAGCCTCATGAATATTAATGAGCCTCTCGCAATTTGCAAGCTCATTGGGAATGACAGGACCTCCCAGGGATGGTGGCCTGCTGGGCTCAGCAGATCACCATGTCTGGGACAGCTTTTAAATAAAGCTGTTTTTCTTTTTTAAATGCTGCCCGTTTTCGTTACAGTTTTTTAAGGGCAGGTAGTTCATACATTGCTTTGCAGACGCTATTAGGAAGGGAACACCCCGTCCTAATAGCGAGTCACAATTCCTAAATAGCGAGTTGCAAATAAATTGTAACTCGCTATTTAGGAATTGTACATGGCCCAGGGCCATTTTGCATGCGCAAACGGGCCACAAACCCGTTTGCGCATGTAATTTAGGGTCATATATCTGGCCCTTAGAGCTTAAGGCGCTTGACTCTTGGAACCTCAAGAAGGATAATTTTGTGTATAATAAATCTAATGGGTGCACTTTATGGTCACTTGACAATATAAAGGCTTTGGGCCAAAGTCTAAAAATAGCCAGCGTGGGCCCTCCTGATTTGTCATTGCATGATCCCATTTCTTGCTTTGATAGGCAGTTGGTCTGCCTCCGAGCCTTTGGGAGTAAAGATGGAGGCCAAAGACCCAAATCTCCCATTAAGATCTCTTGGGCTATAAAAAAGAAAACCATAAAATAAATCCTCTTGTTAGGAAGCAATCTAAATTCCCTTTGATTTCGAGGTCGAAAGGAATCAATGGCCCACATTCACACCTCAAGGCCCTCGGACTCAGCAGCGGTCCGTGGAGGGAGTTCCGTGGGGTGGAAAGGCGGGACGGGGGAGGGGCAGGGTGGGGGGGACTAAACACCAGAACATGGATAATTGGAAGTAAGTAAACAATTAAATAAATAAAACAAATTTCGTAGGGCGCCCTGCATCACAAAATGCGGTGCAGCGCGCGCTACGAAATTCGTTTTATTTATTTCATTGTTTACTTACCTCCATTTATCCATTTTCTGGTGTTTAGTACCCCCCGCCCCACCTTTCCGCCCCACGGAACTCCCTCCACAGACCGCTGCTGCTCGGACTATGGCCTTCTCTGTCATTAGGCAGCTAGGATAACTCCGCACAACTTGAGAGCACCTGCTTCGGGGAGCTAGGATGTCGGAATGGGAGATTCAGCCATTCCTCCACCTTATGCTGATGCATTCATTACCATTGGTTTGTGTATTTGTAACCATTTCATTATTTATGGGTTTACAGATATCAAATATTCTACACAGAATGCAGTAGGTTATGGTTGTGCTGTAGCTCTCACACCACTGTGATTAGAGTGAAAGACTATTCCAAATGTATATATTCATTTTATGGATCTATGGTTGAAGTTCCATAGTTGCAGCATTCTACACTACATAGACTGAGCACCACAGTGTATTAAAACAACAATCCCTCATTTTATTATGGCATTGTTTGCAAAGGACTTGCAGCTTCGCAGTGCTGAGTAATACAGTTCAATATGAACAATCTCAATGGTAAGAATTTTATCAGAATCTGACGAATTAGAGGCTGCTGCTACCCTATCAGGATACCCTATAAGGATTCTAAATCAGTGGCGGAAAGCAGCAGGGGCCCTATTACACATTGGGAGCACGGGGCAGATTTAAAATAACTGGCGCATCCCTTCATATTAGCAGGGATGCGCCAGTTATTTTGCATGACTCAAAAAAACCTTGCACCACCATGGATGCGCCGCATTTACAATGCGGCTCATCTTGGCGCAAAGATAGACAGATGCGTGACGCATCTGTCGCCGTAAGGGTGACGCAGTGCTGGAGTTGTGTGGCAAGCGCGACCCAACTCCAGCAATGCTCATGGGTGCCATATACCTTATATGCTGCGTCACTCCTTACGCCTGCTTCAAGCAGGCGTAAGGATGTGACGCAGCTAGGACGTAAAAGTGACGCAGTGAAATCTTGTAGATTTCACTGCGTCACTTTTACGGGGCTTCCTTACGACGGAACGCCCACCCTGCATACATTATACCTGACGCAGGTATAATGTAGCGCAGGGCTTTACAACGTGACGCATCTCACTAGATGTGTCACGTTGTAAATATGTCGCATAGTGGCGCATTATTTACGACGCCGCTGTGTCACAAAAGTGATGCAACAGTGGCGTAAAACTGTTGCAAGAGGCTTGTAAATCTGCCCCCATATTTCCTGTTTGCGCCATGGTGCACCTTTAAATAAGTGAGCCATGCGCAAACAGGGAAAGTGCGCTCTATTACAGTACAAACTGACTCTGAACACTCTCACCGATAAGTGCAGCATTCAGTACATTTATTTTTATGTTTACATGTGGCTTGCCATTTGTATCTAGTGTTTTTTTCTCGCCTCCCCGTTTCTTAGCTCATCCTGGCCTCAGAACACTACCTGCCATCTTGTAGATTTAAGTTTCGTGCATCTCGTGAGACATGGCAGGCGGCAGCCTTTACGTCATTTGTGCAGGGCCTACTCTGCATCTGCACCGTCAATTCGATTTTAACCCCTGCACAGGGCTGTTGATTGTCAGAGTGGCTCATAGACACCCTGCACTCTGAAAGCCTCATCATCATTAGTACTCTGAGCCTCCCTGTCTGCCCCTATGAATACTGGTACCCTTCTTACCCAAGGAGAAGTTCCAGTACTCAAGGGGAGAACATTGAGAAGTGCTGCTGGTACCCAGTACTGGCGAGTATCGGCTCATTTAAAGCACTGGCTCTTTGTACATTCTGTGCCGATATATTGGACTCATATTTTTGCTGCGATATTTTTGCAGCACGATATTCTTGTACTAGACATGCAACATATATGAAACAATAAACAAAAAGCTGAATTTCTTTCTGTACACCTGCTGCCAAAATTTGATAAACAAACACTATGACAGCCTCTAATATCACTAAATTGCTCCTGCAGATTTTCTGACAATCTGGCCATTGTTACGTTCCTTCAATATCTGCAGTAATAACCCATCAGCAGCGCGGTCGACAGGCAGCGGTGACCAGCGCGGCAGCTTGATTGCCTGAGCTCCCCTGCTGAAAGGGGTCTTGCCACTCTAAGTGCTCATCACATGGAAGAATAAGAGCCGCAAAAAAATGAGAGATTTCCGCGCAGCCATGTGACACTCGATAATCGTCATCCACAGTCAGACTTGATCTGTTGTTTTTTACATTTGCAGCTACGTGTTTTTCAGATTAGATCAAATTGTTGTACACCAGTGTAGATAATAAGGGGTTGCTTATTAAGACACCACCAACACAACTAGCAGCTACCACAAGCCAGGGCCAACTGAATCATAGCCCAGTACTTAGACCTTCATGCTACATTATATGCACATGCCCTGGTAAACATACTTCCAGAGTAAAATGCTCCCTTTAGAATCCATAAAATAACAACGTGTGTATATATTTATATATATATATTCACTTAAAAACCCATAGGTTTCACACATGTTGTAGTTAGCTGGACATTTCACTCGTAAAAAACCAATGAAATTCCCCCGTTATAGTTAGTGCAGGCAACTATAACTCACGCGACCGCAATCCTCTGCTGATGACGTCAGATGTTACATCACTGTATTTAGACACTTATTTAACCATGTCTTCTTCCATTAATCTTTAGCTATACATATATTACAAATATTTATTTTTCATAAAGACACATATGTCATCAGTGATGTAACATCTGACGTCATCAGCAGAGGATTGCGGTCGCGTGAGTTATAGTTGCCTGCACTAACTATAACGGGGGAATTTCATTGGTTTTTTAGGAGTGAAATGTCCAGCTAACTATAACATGTGTGAAACCTATGGTTTTTTAAGTGAATTTGCAAGGTTTTTTAAATGCTAATTTGTAACTATAACGTGTGTGAAACCTATGGTTTTTTCAGCGAATTTGTACGGTTTTTTAAATGCTAAGTTATTTATTTATTTTTTTTTTTTCAGGTTTTTCACCGTGCACGCACCGTGAATTTTTTAAATCGCGAGGTGCGCGCACCATGCGCGAGGTGCGCACACGGTTCGCAGTGCGTGCCGTGTGGGCGCGGTGCGCGTACCTCGCGATTAAAAAAAAAAAAATTGATTTTTTTTCCCTTGGGGGTCCTTCTGTGACCCCCTGACCAAGGCTAGGGGGTCTGGAACTGTCCACTCTGCCCCCTTTTCACGTTCTCCACCTTTTTTTTTCACCCCCTCAGACTGCAAGAGACAAAATGGCGGCCGACACTTCCTGGTTTCGACTGATTCGAATGTTTACCGACATCTAACAACCAATCAGAATTGTGCTCGCGCACGGCAGGTTGCGCGCACAGTGCGCGCACGGTGCGCGCGTATAGATATTGATATGCTTTTAAATGCTATTTTCTCAGGAAATACTGAACAGATTTACACCAGACCTGCAAAAGGCACTTCCTTGACCTTATGGCTACCTCTCTGCCAAATTTCTCGTAATTCTGTTCAGCCGTTCGGGCTGTAGCTGCGACTAAAGGTCCTATGGAAAAATGCATGGGGAAAATCCGTTTTGGGTCCCCCCCTTTTTCTCGGCCCCCGCTTGACGAATCACCCCGAGACTTTCAGGGTAGGAGCTGAGCGGAGCGCCCCATTAGTTTTGAAAATTTCGTGAGGATTCGTCAACCGGCGCCAAAGTTATTCAAAATAGAATTTTGAGATTTCCTATGGAAACTCGGATGTAACTATAACTATCTACTGGCAACCGCCAGTAGATAATATATATATATATATATATATATATATATATATATATATATATATATATATATATATATATATATATATATATATATATATATATATATATATATATATTACCTACTGGCGGTCGCCAGTAGGTAGTTATAGTTAGGACCCCTTTTCCATAGGAAATCCGCAACATTCTATTTTGAATAACTTTGGCGCCGGTCGACGAATCCTCGCGAATTTCTCAAAATAGGTGGGGCGCTACGCTCCGCTCCTACCCTGAAAGTCTCGGGGGGATTCGTCAAGCGGGGGCTGAGATAAAAGGGGGTCCCAAAACGCGTTTTTCCCATGCATTTTTCCATAGGACCTTTAGACAGGGCTACAGCCCGAACGGCTGAACAGAATTACTAGAAATTTGGCAGAGAGGTAGTCCCTAGGTCAAGGAAGTGCCTTTTGTAGGTTTGGTGTAAATCTGTTCAGTAGATTCTGAGAAAATAGCCTTTAAATCAATATATATATCTGAGCCAGCTTACCGTACGCTTACCGTAAGCTTACCGTACGCGTACGGTGGCGTGCGCGAGCGCGATTCTGATTGGCTCTTAGATCTTAGTAAACATTCGAATCGGCCGAAACCAGGAAGCGGCGGCCGCCATTTTGTGTGTTTCACTCAGAAAAAAAAGAGTGAAAACAAGAAAAGGGGGCAAGGAGGAGAGTTACAGACCCCCTTACATTTGTGAGGGGGTCAAAGAAGGACAGAAAAGTACAAAGAAAACATTTATTGATTTTTAAAAAAATCACGGGGTACGCGTACGGTAAGCTTACGGTAAGCGTACGGAAGAAAAAAAAAAAAAAAAAAGAAATGAAATGCAGATTTAAGAGTTTAGATATTAGGGGGCTCTAAAAAGAGCCGTTGTGTTTATGAAGTGATTTTTTAAGTGGTACCTACAAGTAAGTACCGATGCAGAGTCTAAGGTTCAAGAGGAAGACTCTGTTCCCTTCATCATTGAAGTGCACACCATCTCCTCTATAAATGTCTTGCATGTCATAACGCAAGTTGTTGTGGTAAATGGCACCCATACCATAGTCACGGAGGAAAGCAGAAACAGATTTGTTGACGTGCTTCCTTGCTTTGTCAATTTGCGGACAGAAATGATTGGACCAGTTCCATTTTTGCCTTTGGCATATGTTGGAAAACACAAAGGCAGTTTTAGGGAAAAGAGAAAACAGTTGTGCAAAGGTGTCCTTCATAAGCATGTCCAGACCTACCCCAGTCAAAGTGCCTAGGTCATTGCCACCACAGTGCACTATTATGAGGTCAGGGTGTTGGATTTGCATGAAGGATTTCACCAATGGCATCAATTGGTGCCACTTTAACCCTCTCTGACCAATCCATTTAATGTCTACATTTGGCAAAGCAAGGTCTCTCACCATACCTGTTTTCTCTGCAAACTTTTCACTCCAGAAGACATAGCTGTGTCCTACAATCCACACTGTGAACATCTTCAAAGGAGAACTGGATGCACTCAGGAGGTGTCTTTCAGTAGAATGGCAATATGAAAAGAAAGACAGTTTGGAAATGGAGGCATACATATTTTTTTCAAAACAAAAAGAACTGATTGGCTGTTTCATACCATTCTAGAATAAAAACTAGGCTGTATGTGTAAATTAATAGAAGCATGTTTTGTATTGGTACAAAAAAATGTGTTACCAAAGAACAGTACTATGGATTTGCTGTTAGGTTTGAAAAGTCAAGCACTCTTGCTCTGTGGAATTGAAACATTGTGTGGCGAACTTCTGATCTAACTCCACACAGCAGTGTTCCATGAGCTGTTGCTATGGTAGCAGGCAGAAGTCAAGTTGGGGGAAGGGTACTAGGCAGAAGTCAAGTTGGGGGCAGGGTACTTTTGGAAAAGGGTTGGTTTTCAACCAATAGAAATGTGTGATTACATTTGAAAAAAAGTGAGAAGCACTGAGATTTGAAATTAACATGTATATGTGTGGAAAAAGAGAGGGAAAGTTTGCCATTATCTGGTTCTGCTGAGAGGAGAGAGGTGTAGAGAACAGAGATCCTGGCTCTGATAATCTGCTGTTTGAGTGCCACATTTCTTTCACAACTAACTAATTTTAAAGGTGAGTTATGAGTTTGAGAGGGGATGTATATGGTAAATTAAGAAATGAATAATAGAATTGGAATTCCTTTTGTAGAAGTTGTGTTTATTATTTTCTGTTTTGGGAGAAATTTAAATGTGAGGAACATGTAAAATAATATGGACTATTTTTTCATGATAAATTAAGGTGTACTGGTAAAAATAAGGAATACTTTAAGGGTTTGAGGTTGCAGTCAGTAATGCAAATACATTCAGCATCACTAAGGCTGGTTTCCCTTGCTGGAGTGTAGGCAGTCACCGAGGATACACATGGTGGTGGTCTGAAAAAGCAGATTGGACATGGGCTTTTTAAAAAAATCTAAAAAGTGGATTCATAATGTGTCAGTCTGTAAAAGTGATTTTCACTTGCCAAAAAAAAAGAGCACTAAGTGTGCATTTAAATTGGCAAAGAAATTTCGTTTTGTGACTAATGTGAAAACATGACTCTGTGTGCAAATAGGAATTACAGGCAGAGATTTATTGCGTTTTGCTCTGGTGATTTCACAGTTGCATTAGTAGGAAAAAGGGGGAGCGATTTTTTGGGGGAAGAAGCAGACTCTTAGCACACACCCAGCTCCTTTCCATGTATAATCATGCACAGTATTTAGAAGCGAGTGGGGTTTTGAGGTTTCAGTCTGTAATGCAAATACACTCAGCATCACTAAGGCTGGTTGCCCTTGCTGGAGTGTAGGCAGTCACCGAGGATACACATGGTGGTGGTCTGAAAAAGCAGTCTGGACATGTGCAATTAAAAAAATCTAAAAAGTGGATTCATAATGTGTCAGTCTGTAAAAGTGATTTTCACTTGCCAAAAAAAAAGAGCAGTAAGTGTGCATTCAAATTGGCAAAGAAATTTCGTTTTGTGACTAATGTGAAAACATGACTCTGTGTGCAAATAGGAATTACAGGCAGAGATTTATTGCGTTTTGCTCTGGTGATTTCACAGTTGCATTAGTAGGAAAAAGGGGGAGCGATTTTTTGGGGGAAGAAGCAGACTCTTAGCACACACCCAGCTCCTTTCTATGTATAATCATGCACAGTATTTAGAAGCGAGTGGGGTTTTGAGGTTTCAGTCTGTAATGCAAATACATTCAGCATCACTAAGGCTGGTTGCCCTTGCTGGAGTGAAGGCAGTCACCGAGGATACACATGGTGGTGGTCTGAAAAAGCAGTCTGGACATGGGCTTTTTTAAAAAAATCTGAAAAGTGGTTTCATAATGTGTCAGTCTGTAAAAGTGATTTTCACTTGCCAAAAAAAAAGAGCAGTAAGTGTGCATTCAAATTGGCAAAGAAATTTCGTTTTGGGACTAATGTGAAAACATGACTCTGTGTGCAAATAGGATTTACAGGCAGAGATTTATTGCGTTTTGCTCTGGTGATTTCACAGTTGCATTAGTAGGAAAAAGGGGGAGCGATTTTTTGGGGGAAGAAGCAGACTCTTAGCACACACCCAGCTCCTTTCCATGTATAATCATGCACAGTATTTACAAGCGAGTGGGGTTTTCAGGTTTCAGTCTGTAATGCAAATACATTCAGCATCACTAAGGCTGGTTGACCTTGCTGGAGTGTAGGCAGTCACCGAGGATACACATGGTGGTGGTTTGAAAAAGCAGTCTGGACATGGGCTTTTTTTTAAAAATCTGAAAAGTGGATTCATAATGTGTCAGTCTGTAAAAGTGATTTTCACTTGCCAAAAAAAAAGAGCAGTAAGTGTGCATTCAAATTGGCAAAGAAATTTCGTTTTGGGACTAATGTGAAAACATGACTCTGTGTGCAAATAGGAATTACAGGCAGAGATTTATTGCGTTTTGCTCTGGTGATTTCACAGTTGCATTAGTAGGAAAAAGGGGGAGCGATTTTTTGGGGGAAGAAGCAGACTCTTAGCACACACCCAGCTGCTTACCATGTGGAATCATGCACAGTATTTAGAAGCGAGTGGGGTTTTGAGGTTTCAGTCTGTAATGCAAATACATTCAGCATCACTAAGGCTGGTTGCCCTTGCTGGAGTGTAGGCAGTCACTGAGGATACACATGGTGGTGGTCTGAAAAAGCAGTCTGGACATGGGCTTTTTAAAAAAAATCTGAAAAGTGGTTTCATAATGTGTCAGTCTGTAAAAGTGATTTTCACTTGCCAAAAAAAAAGAGCAGTAAGTGTGCATTCAAATTGGCAAAGAAATGTCGTTTTGTGACTAATGTGAAAACATGACTCTGTGTGCAAATAGGATTTACAGGCAGAGATTTATTGCGTTTTGCTCTGGTGATTTCACAGTTGCATTAGTAGGAAAAAGGGGGAGCGATTTTTTGGGGGAAGAAGCAGACACTTAGCACACACCCAGCTCCTTTCCATGTATAATCATGCACAGTATTTACAAGCGAGTGGGGTTTTGAGGTTTCAGTCTGTAATGTAAATACATTCAGCATCACTAAGGCTGGTTGCCCTTGCTGGAGTGTAGGCAGTCACCGAGGATACACATGGTGGTGGTCTGAAAAAGCAGTCTGGACATGGGCTTTTTAAAAAAACTGAAAAGTGGTTTCATAATGTGTCAGTCTGTAAAAGTGATTTTCACTTGCCCAAAAAAAAGAGCAGTAAGTGTGCTTTCAAATTGGCAAAGAAATTTCGTTTTGGGACTAATGTGAAAACATGACTCTGTGTGGAAATAGGAATTACAGGCAGAGATTTATTGCGTTTTGCTCTGGTGATTTCACAGTTGCATTAGTAGGAAAAAGGGGGAGCGATTTTTTGGGGGAAGAAGCAGACTCTTAGCACACACCCAGCTCCTTTCCATGTATAATCATGCACAGTATTTAGAAGCGAGTGGGGTTTTGAGGTTTCAGTCTGTAATGCAAATACATTCAGCATCACTAAGGCTGGTTGCCCTTGCTGGAGTGTAGGCAGTCACCGAGGATACACATGGTGGTGGTCTGAAAAAGCAGTCTGGACATGGGCTTTTTAAAAAAACTGAAAAGTGGTTTCATAATGTGTCAGTCTGTAAAAGTGATTTTAACTTGCCAAAAAAAAAGAGCAGTAAGTGTGCATTCAAATTGGCAAAGAAATTACGTTTTGTGACTATTGTGAAAAGAAATGTAGTAATATATTTAAATAAAATAAAGGAATTTTTTTTTAGTTTTTTTCAGGTATTGCTGAAGAGCAGTGGACAAAATTTAAGATGCCTACAAAATCCAGAGTTCAAAAAACGCACAAAAAAAACCTATATTTGAAGACAACTAGAGGACCAAAGTTATTAGAAGATGCTCATGTTGGGAAAAAGAAAAAATCTTCTGGTAAGCAGAAAAAACAATTTCTAAAAAATATATTCAAAAGAATGAAAAATGTACAAAATGTCCGTACTCGAAAGGATGTTTTGAAAAAAAAAGGAGAGGAAAAAATTGACAATTTAGTTAATGCAAATATACCTTCAGCAACTGAAAAGATTTATATAAATAGAAAAACAGCGTTTAAAGAGATACGTTGAAAAATGTTTCAGAGAAGAGTTATGTCCAATTTGATGAAGGATGTGAAGAAATATAAGAAAAAGACAAAGTTTTATAAAAGAAAAAAAGAAATAGAAGCCATTGCAGCAAAGGCATTAGAATTAAAAAGGAAACTATTCATTTTAATTTTGAATAGGATGCGTACATTAGACAAAATGGTTAATGTACTGAAATCACATAGCAAAAGGAAAAGAGTAGTGAACAGAACAAACTTTTGTAAAGTGTTTTTAGGAAAGTGGATGCATAGTTCAAGTAGTGAACCTTTTTTTAATGAAGAGAGCTATTTTCAAAGTAATAGTTTGCTGCATGCAGTTGACACCAGAGGTCGTTCTTACGAAGTAAAAAATGGTTGCATAATGGAGAAGGAGATAATGGTTCCAAGAGATGAGGTACAAGTGATGGCAGATGAGGCTATGGGGAGACGTCCTAAAGCCCCAGTGTACACTTGGAATTGTAGTAGTATTTGCACTGTGCGTCAGGAATCTATTGACAAATTTCGAGAATTTCTAAGAGAATATAGTAAAAAAAGTATAAAACAGAAGATTAAGGTGCTTCAAAGTCTGGATCCATGCAGAGTGAGAGAGAATACTGGTTTGCAGGGTCATTCTCTGGCTTGTCTATCTAGAAAAGTGTGCAATAGTGTTTTCCATCATTTTAGGATGCTGGCTGTTCATCATACTGAAATGAGAAAGTTTGTGAGACGGTTGTATTTTGCCAAAAGTCCAGCAACAAAGTTAAATGAATTGAATAGGGCTCTGTTCCGAGGAACGGTATCAGATGTAGAGAAGGTTGTTGATGAAATTCAGTTTTGTTACTTTGGTCCTGAACAAAACAGTGCAGAGAAGGACACAGTAAATGAGGAAGAAGTGGAAGAGAATGTAGAACCCTCTGTAAGTAACACATTTAATGATCACATAACAAAATTTGCAATAGTCTCTAATGAAAGACCAAATTTTACTTGTATTTGTTGCCGCAGAACTCATTATAGAAAACAAACTAGGAATGTTGATCTCTACAGAAAGAGTGAAAATGAAGATAATTATAAGTGGAAGGATTTTGCCACATATATATTTCTAGAAAATTGTTTTGATTTGGGTGAAGATCAGCGTATTTGTAAATACAACAAGTTAGAGGAAAATAGAATGCCGACCAGAGCTGTACATAATAATTTAGAATTGGATGCTATTCCTGCTGAACTTTCTGAATTAAATACATATGAGTCTATACTCATTCAATGTGTTCATCCGTTCCAGACCATAGTACGTATGGAGCCCAAAACTGGTAAATTACCTCCTTCTGATTTACTGAGAGGTTTAAAAGGAAGAGTGGTGTATTTGCCCTTGGATTTGAAAAAAAATATGGAAACTATTGATGCGGATACTTTGGAAACTGAACCATTAGTTATTCTGGTTAATGGTGTACCTACAAAGAATAAGAAGATTTGGCAGGAGCTGGTAGATGTGCGGAAAGTACAAAGAGCAAATTTGTATTTGAAAAGGAATAACAAATGGTATGAATCAATTTATATAGAAGAAGAAGAAGAAGAAGAAGATTTACAAGAAGACACAGAAACACCAACTGGACAAATTGAAAAAGTGGACAAGTCAGAGGAAGAAGAAATTTATGAACATTTTAGCATACATCCTCTTCATTCAAAAGAAGTTATGGGAGATAATATTGATCTCTTTCAGATGAAGAAAGCAAAAGGAACTCCCGTGAGTGTATGGGAGGAGAGCTTGGAAGCTCGATGTTTTCCCCAGCTGTTTCCTAAAGGAAAAGGAGGACGATACGATGAACGTCCAGAACAGATTCCAGCTTCTGAGTATCGGACTACAAGACTATATGCTGAAGATCCCAGATTTCGACAAAGTATTCCTTATTTGTTCCATCTTTTATTTGAAAGCGACTTGTCTTCACTGTCTTATGCAGTAAATCACATTTTAAAAAGTGGAGTACATTTACAAAATGTGTCTGCTAAGGATTTTATGGAGAAAGTGCAGCACCGAGATGATCATTTGGAAACACAACTGATCAATCTGATGGCTTGTCAGCGTGGGACAAATGAATATTGGTACCGACGCCATGGTGAATTAAAATGCATGTTACGGAATTTAGGAACACCAACATGGTTCGTTACCCTAAGCTGTGCGGAGTACGCTTGGGATGATTTACTGGATTTTCTACGAGAGGCAAATTCAAACATTAAAAACATCGAATACAAGACAGCAGGAGAACTGTGCTCATTGGATCCGGTTAATGTTTGCAGATATTTCAATCATAGATTTGAGGCTATGATGTCCTTCATCTGCAATAAAAAAAATCCACCTCTTGGAGAAGTAGTAGATTTCTTTTGGAGAAAAGAGTACCAGGCAAGAGGTGCTCCTCATATTCATATGCTGTTGTGGATCAAGGATGCCCCAAAGTTTGGAACAGATACTGATGAAGCAGTGTTATCTTTCATTGAAGAATATGCAACATGTGCTATACCAAAAAAGCACAGAAGAGAAAAAGTTAAAGGAGCAAGTTTTACGTTTCCAAGTCATCGGTGTGGAAAATACTGTCGACGGAAATACAAGAGCAAAGATAAATACTACACTAAATGTCGATTTGGATTTCCTAGACCTGTTCTTTCAAATGGAAGAGTCAACAGTTTTATGTCAGCTGTGAGACATACTATCACAAGAAAATCACCTAAGAATACCTACAACCTAAAAAGAAAAGAAGAATCAAAAAATATAAATGACTACAACCCAGTCATTTTATCCATGTGGAACGCTAACATGGATATACAGTATGTAGCTGACAATTCCATTGCTGTTGCTCGATATGTAACGTCTTACATTACGAAATCAGAAAAAACAGAATTGAAGGAAATGTGGGAAGAGATTTCTCACGAGAAGACTGTCAGTAAGAAGCTGTACAGTTTCAGTTTGAAGATGTTATCGCATCGAGAAATTGGATCCTACGAATGTTCAGATAGGTTATCTTCTGCAAGTCTCTACTCGAAGTCAAGAAGAATAATTTGGGCAAGTTTAGGCCTTGCAGCAATGAGAAATCGGGTACTGAAATCTGTTGGAGAAATTGAATATTTGGCCGAGAATGACCCAGAAAGTACAGATATTTTGAAATCAAACATGTTGGACACATATTATCCCAAGAGAAGTCAACATCTGGAAAACATGTGTCTCTATGAAGTGCTGCAGAACTACATTTATTCACGGAAAGCCGCAGAAGACATCAACAATGGAAAATATAAAGTCGTTGGTGAGGAAGGATGTTTGGTGAAGCAAACAAAAGGAAGTTTGATAAATCACAGGAAGCTGAGTTGCGACACTACTGACAAGAAGGAATTTTACTACTTGGCTCTTTTACAGTTGTTTAAACCATGGCGTACAGAGGATGAACTACTGGGAGAATTTCAAAGCTATGAAGATTCTTTTAATGCTTGCAAAGACAGCATACAATGCAGTACATTCTCAAGTTATCTGCAAATGTTAAATGAAGAAATTGAACAGGAAACTACAATTGCAGCAGAAATAGCTAGAGACAGTTCTCAGGACAGCCAAAGTTCAGGAACACTCAGTCAAGATCCCCTAGGACAACCAATCGTTGAAAATGAAGCATCAATAGCCATGAATGAAGTGGAAACGGCTATGAATCAAGCTCAAGAAGAATTTATAGACTTAGAAAATTTGGAAAGACAACTGAATCAAGAGCAGCAACAAATTTATGAAGAGATCAGAAACAAAATTGATCACGGATTTCTACATGAAAAAAAAGAGTGCTCATGCACATCATTTCATCCAATCAGGATGTATGTAAGCGGACAAGCTGGAACTGGAAAAAGTTTCCTTATAAAAGTCATCAGAAGCTACCTACAGCAAAAAACAGATTCTACTTTGTCTTGTGTGGTTACTGCTCCAACTGGGTTAGCAGCATATAACATAAAAGGAATCACTTTACATCGTTTGCTAATGTTACCAGTGGAGCATGAGAACAAAATACAATACAACAAGCTAACTGGAGAAGCATCCTTGGAAGTTTCAAGAGTATTGAAGAAGATGCAAGTTCTCATTATTGATGAGGTGAGCATGGTATCAAACTTAATGCTTGCCTTTGTGCATTTAAGAATGCAGCAAATTTTGAAGACAGACTATGACATGTTATTTGGTGGAAAACACGTCATAGTTTTTGGAGATCTTTTGCAACTTACTCCAGTTAAAGGACAACCAGTGTTTAATACTGTCACACATGAAGACACGAAGAAGTCATTGGGAAGCATCGGAAATACAAATATTTGGTCCTTCTTTGAGTACAAGGAACTTACTACTAATATGAGGCAAGCAAGCGATGAAGAATATGGAAGTATTCTGAAAGATATCAGAATTGGACTACTCACAGAAGTTGGCAAAAAAGCATTACAGAGTCGGCTGCTACATAATTTATTTCCAAAGGAAGAAATAGTTGCAGAGAAAATATACAAGAACATTGCAGAAAACAAAAGTGTCATCTGCTTAATGCCAACTCTACGTGAATGCTCAATATTCAATGAGGAGCTTTTGAAATTGGAAAAGGAAGAGATCAGGAAATTGGAAGCAGTGGACAAAATTGAGGATGGAAGAATTACTGTCACAGTAACAGGCAAACTGAAAAATAAATTGGATTCACTAGATAAGAACATCTCCAAAACAGCTGGATTAGAAAAAAATCTATATGTTTGCATGAACTGTAGAGTATTTTTAAGAAGAAATTTGGATGTTGAAAAAGGTTTAGTTAATGGAGCTATGGTAAGAGTTGTGGGTTTTATTAATTATCAGAAAAAAGATGGAATTGAATGTTTAAAAATAAAATTTGATCAGATAGAAGAAGTTAAAGATATTTGTCGTTGTACAGTTCGTTTCATGCTTGTGAAAGACTTATATGTACGTAGGAAGCAGTTTCCGTTTTCTCTAGCATATGCTGTAACTATTCACAAGTCTCAAGGATTGACTGTAGATTGTGCATTTGTGAACATTGGTTCAACTGTGTTCAAAGAAGGTATGGCATATGTTGCTTTGTCACGAGTGAAAACATTATCAGGTTTATTCATGATAGACTTTGATGATTCAAAAGTTAGTGCTGATACAAACTGTGTAAAGGAGTATAATAGATTAAGAAGAAGCTATGCTCCTCATTTAGGTCAGTATCCTGTATTGGAGAAACGTGTAGTTTCTCGTAAAAGAAAAAATGAGAATATCTGTAATGAAGATGTAGAGAAGAGGAAAAAAAAGAGGAGTGATGTAATTGCAAGCAAAAAGAAAAAGGAAAATGAAGAACAGGTTGTAGGATGTCATTTTGAAAATAGCTCTGGTGTCAACTGCTACGCAAATGTAGTGCTGAATGTTGCATTTTATCTGGAAAGTTTGCAAGAGCAGATAATAGTAAATCAGGGAAAAAGATTCTGTTCTGAGCTGAGTCTCCTTTTTCAAAAGCTGAGTAAAGATAAAACTCAAATAGAAAGTGCTACTGAAATTAGAAAACTTTTAGATATATGTTCAGGACGAACACAGTTTTCTCAAAATGAACAGCAAGATGCAAACGAATTTTTGATGTATTTTCTTCAAGTACTGGAAGTAGAAGAAGTTGCAATAGATATTTTATTTGGTCTCTCTTATAAATGGGAACATAGTTGTGAAAACTGTTATAATATATGTGGCTCTAATGTTGATAATGAAAGGTTTATTTATTTGACATTGCCAGAGAGTAAAACAGTCACTTTTGCAAAATTAGTTAAAGATGCTAATCATAGCATGAAATGCGGTGAGTGTAAATCTGACATGTTTTCAACATTAATTTTAAAGGAATACGGACAGTATGTAATTTTAATGATGCAACGATGTAGAGCTGATGGTTCAAAATTGGATACTTTAATAAAGAAGTTTACAGGACAGCAATTATCAATTTCAGGAAAAACTTTTGTAACTGTTGCAATAATTTTCCATGATGGACCTACTGTTACTTCTGGACATTACACAGTTTATCTTAAATGTGAAAAAGGCTGGACACTGTGTAATGATTCCCAATTGATTTTCAAACAACGTTTGCCTTTTGATTTAGCAAATTCCTATCTAATCTTCCTGAAACCTAAATTTTAGAGAGACTTGGCAAGATCAGGACAAAATAATTTTACCATTTTACTGGATTACCATTGGAATTTTCTAAAAAAAAGATTTTTTAAATTATCATTTGGCCTAATGGAAAGATAACCAATTGTAATGTGGACTTTTTTAATTTTTAATGAAACTTTCAAAAACCAATAATTTAGAGAAAATCGGTAACATCTGCACAATTTAAATTTTGGAATGTTATTGGAGTGCCATTGGAAATTTTTTCAAAAAAGATTTTAAAAATTACTATTTGGCCATGCGGAAAAGTAACCAATTCTATTGTGGACTTAATAAATTATTTAAAAAAACTTCGGGAACCAAAATGTTACAGAGAATCGGTGAGATCTGGACAAATTAAACTTTAGAATTTTATTGGATTACCATTGGAAATTTAATCCCAAAAAAGTTTTAAAATTACTATTTGGCCGAAAGGAAATGGAATCAGATGTATTGTGGAGTTATTTGAGATATAATATTGTGATTATTGTGTCTTCATTGAATTTCTAAGGTTTTTTAAATGCTAATTCCTAACTATAACGTGTGTGAAACCTATGGTTTTTTCATTGAATATATATATAACTATAGCTATAGATATAGATATATTACCTACTGGCAGTCACCAGTAGGTAGTTATAGTTAGGACTTATTTTCCATAGGAAATCTGCAACATTCTATTTGGAATAACGTTGGCGCCGATTGATGAATCTCCATGAAAGTTTCCTAACGTTTGGCCAGCTCCGGTCCGCTCCTATCCTGAAAATTTCATGGTGATTCGTCAAGCGGGGGCCGAGAAAAAAGGGGGGTCCCAAAACGCGTTTTCCCCATGCATTTTCCCATAGGACCTGTTGACGCAGCTACAGCCCGAACTGCTGAACGGAATTACACCAAATTTGGCAAAGAGGTAGTCCTCAGTTCAGACTCGTGCCTTTTACTTAAATGGTGTAAATCCGTTCAGTAGTTCCTGAGAAAATTAGAGTTAAAAAGATAGATATATCTGGGCAGAGCCTAACCACACATCTCATCGTGAGATCTGATTTGCTGTCAGTACTTCATCCAAGAAGTGTAGGCAGCCATCTTGGGACCAATATACATGATAGCACCTCATTAAAAAGCATTGCAGTTAATAGAAGGTTTTAAGACTTTAGTTACATTATAAATCATTTGTTGATGGTACCATACTCATTTTAGGAATTGTGGTGTGTTCTAAGGTGATTTTCCATGTGAAAAAGCCTTCTGCTGTGATATCATGAATCATGTTTGAGAGAAAACTATTTTCTCATGCTTTTCCCACAGAGGTATGGAAGGTGATCTATAAGCTAAACTGAGAGCATATTTTCTGTAAATTCACATTATCTTTCTCAGTCATGTGAGAATGAAGTATGACATTTTCAGTAAAACATGTACATCCAACAAGGGCAGAGACTGTCAGTTGATTCCTTTGTGTTCTACTGCAGCTTCCCAGAGTGTTCTAAAGAACAACTAGAGCGCTAACAGTCCTACAAACGTATTGCACACCTGAAGCCATCTTGATTGGAATAAAGGGGTAACTCTTAAAACATTTAATTTAAAAAGGAACAACATGAGGGGGTTCATTTTGCCATAGAAAGTATGATTAGTGCTGCAGAAAGAACAATGAGGGCACATTTTGAGTGACTTCTCAAATCCTCTTCTATTTCATTAAAAAATTCTGACATGCAGACTGAAACATGCACTTTCAATACCAGCAGCAGACTTCCCTGGTGAGCAGAAGCTTTACTATAGTGATCTAATAAGCAACTAGAGTGCTAACATTCTGAATTTATGGCAAATGTGTGACATATCTGAATGCCTTCTTGATGGAATCAAAGTAAAAAACTGAAAGGATTTCCTACTAAGGAGATTGTAGTAAATGAGAAAATTAGGAAACTTCATAACAAATAAGTCTCCCAAAATAGCCACCAGAGACAAAAGAGCCCAAATGTAGCCCAAATATCACCCAGATGTAGCCCAAGTATAGCCCAATGTCAGAATGTCCCAGAGTGTTCTAACGAACAACTAGAGCGCTAACAGTCTTACTTATGACAAAAGTATGGCACACTTGAAGCCATCTTGATTGGAACAAAGTGGTAACACTTAAAACATTTAATTTAAAAAGGAACACAATGAGGGGGTTCATTTTGCCATAGAAATTATGATTAGTGCTGAAGAAAGAACAATTAGGGCACATTTTGAGTGACTTCTCAAATCCTCTTCTATGTCATTAAAAAATTCTGATATGCAGACTGAAAGATGCACTTTTAATACCAGCAGCAGACTTTCCTGGTGAGCAGTAGCTTTACTACAGTGATCTAATAAGCAACTAGAGTGCTAACATTCTGAATTTATGGCAAATGTGTGACATATCTGAATGCCTTCTTGATGGAATCAAAGTAAAAAACTGAAAGCATTTCCTACTGAGGAGACTGCAGTAAAGAGGAAATTAGGAAACTTCATAACAAATAAATCTCCCAAGATGGCCACCAGAGACAAAAGAGCCCAAATGCAGCACAAATATCACCCAGATGTAGCCCACATGTAGCCCAATGACAGAAGTGTGCAAAACACTTTATTTATATGTATTTGCAGTGTTATATAGTGCAGAATTGTCAGGTATTGGAGTGCTTTACATGAGCATTGGTTACATCACACAAGATCAAATTCATTTTGGTTGTAGACATGGGGAGATTAAGTGGTTTGACTAGAATCACAGAATGTTGAGCTGAAGCAGAAACTCCAACCTGGTTCCCCAGTTGCAAAGTCTGCAGCTCTGGAATTAACACCATATCCTCTCCCCTAGGTGCAACATTTAATCAAGTGGTCAACTGGATAAAAAAACATAAAGATTTCAAATAATTTAAAAGTTCTTTGTCGCTATTTGAAAACTCAGAAAATATGTCCTCATTTTAGTTTTTTATAGCACTAACCATAATTTTGATGCAAATAAGACCCTCTCATATAGGTAATTTCTAAAGGAAATGCTCTAGGTATTACAGTTTTGATTACATCAAGATGACGTCAGGCGTTCCACACTTTTGTAATAAATATAGAATGTTAGCAATCTAGTTGTTCATTGGGATACTGTTGAGAGGCAGAGGCCAGGGGCACGGACTCTGAAAATTGAAGGCAGGTAGGAGAGTGCAGAGGCAACAATTTGACCACACTGGGCAGGCAGGAAGGGCAGTGGCAGCACAACAGACTATGAAGAGCAGTGGAAAGGGGGGCAGGGGCAACAAACCAACAATACAGGACTGGCAAGAGAGGCTGTGGCAATATAACAGACCATTGTGGGCAGAAGGAAGAGGCAGTGGTAGTACAACCATACATGCCAACAGACCCATTTCAGCCAGGAAACGTGCAATGTTTTTAAGCTCAAATTGCATTATTTGATCTGTCTCATGTCTACAATCTCCTCTTTTTCAATGTAACTCAAAGGGGAAAATCAATACCCCAGTTTTCTTTCAAAATCTCCCTATTACCAATTTCAAAATGTTCGAAAGTATGGTACGTTGGATCATGGTAAGCAGGAGTAATTGGGGTAGGGACATGGACTTGGGTAACAGAGGACAGGAGGGACATGGAGAGGTGCACCAAACTGACCCTACAGGGCAGGCATCAGGGTTTGCAGTAGCACAATACACCACACAGGACATGCGGGACGGGAGTGCAGCACAACAATCCATAGAAAGCAATAGGGAGGGGACAGGACCATGCACATGGACAACAGAGGGCTGGGGGCAAAGGGGCAGGGCAGGAGCAGCAAGATGACCATGGAGGTCAGGCAGGATGGGCACAAGAAACAAGACACACAATGGAGAGCAACAGTGAGACTATGATAGCATACACTCAGACCATGGAGGGAGGGTGAGAGGGGTTATGGGGCAGCTAGCTGACCACACAGGGAAGGTGGGAGGGGCCATGGCAGCACAGAAGACCATGCATGGCAAGCGGGAGGGTTAGTGGCAGCACAATGGCTATGATGGGCAAGAAGGAGGGTGCAGGGGCATGCACAAAGGACCATGGAGGATAGAAGGGAGGGTCAGGAACTGGGCACAGACAAGAGAGTTCAGGGGAAGGGGCCTCACAACAGATCGTGCGGGGCAGGCAGGAGGAGGAATTGCAGCACAGCAGACCAGGGAGAGCAGAAGGGTGTGGCAGTAAAATGGACCATGGAGGACTGGAGGAAGGGGATAGGGGCATTGCATGTGGACCGGCAGGGTGGAGGTGGCAGGGACAGGTTACAGTCATCTGACAATGCTAGGCAGGTGGGAGGGGAGTGGCAGCTCAACAGAACACTCAGAGTAGATAGGAGTGGCAGGTCCATGGAACATGGTGGGCAAAAAGGATGGAGCAGGGGCATGCACAAAGACATCGGAGGGCAGGGGAAAGAGAATAGGGGAAGCAAGCTAAGCACATAGGCTAAGCAGGAGGTCAATGATGGGCCATAGGGCAGGAGGAGTGGACTGGTACATCATGCTAAATGGAGGGCAGTGGCAGCGCATCAGACCATGCATGGCAGGAGGGAGGAGGCTAGTCCATGGATTCAGACAACAGAGGATAGGGAGGAGGTGGATGGGGCAGCAACCTAACTGTTCAGAGAAGGTGGGTATTAGGAACTTTATTGTTTTTAAAATGTGTGTCTGTGCGAACTACTTAAAATATGAACAAGTATGCAGCATAATCTCACTTTTATTCAGGAAGAAGAGGACGTTTGTGACTGTGACTCCGGGCTCACTTGGCAGAAACATCCCCAGACCCTCCACCCCCCATCACAAAATGTAATGCCCGTGAAAAGGGTAGGTGGACGTAGTGTTATATAGAACATAGTCCTGATAGCACTATTGAAAATGAAAACTAGATATAGTATATGGTATAAATTATGCACCAAAAAGAGTGATATAAGATGAACCGGGGCGTGAAATATAATACGCAACACATTGTGCGCAATGACAGATTCATTGGAGAGCGCGAGATAGCACAGGCACTAGTGCGTGCTATGCGATATGCGCCTTGGAGTGTAATATGCACAGGGCAGGGTTGTGTAACCTAACTAGTCTCTAAAGTTGTAATATAAAATATGTGCTGGGGAGTGTAACGTTGCACATGCACTGTGACAAAGATATGGATCCCAGATTGTAATATGTATGGCATAGCGCTGTGCGTTATAACATGGGCATCGAGGAAGGCACATTAGATGGAGCAATATAACCCGTGCGAAGGCAAGTGTGGCATGACATATTCACGGGGTGGTGTTACAGTGCACATGGGCTAGAGAGTATCATAGCATACGCACTAGCTGGTGGAATACAACACAGAGGTGTGTGGCACTCGGCGGGCACTGATGGGTGTAACACAGCATTGGGCTCAGCCAGGAGCACGCTGTGACTCTCATGTGAGGTTCATCTCCTTTCCAGAGAGTAAAATAAAAAGTATTACACATCCGGCGGTGGATGTGTGTTTTATTAACCGTGAGGGGGGTTTCTTGCATAGTTTGGTTGAATTTTTGTTGAATCCCCTTTGAATGGCTTGGTGTGCGAGTGTATTAAATGTGCCCGTCAATAGCTACCCATGTTTGTATAAATAAACGACAAGGGTGTCTACTTGGAGTGTACCCACCAGTGGGGGCGCCGGGATTAGGCACGGTAGGGTGTCAGACACGTCAGAGCTTCACTAGTGCGGTAAATACATTCCACATGGATTAATTGTATGCATAGTCGCCTTTTAATGAATATCACGCAAATCGTCATGGTGATAGGTACATACGGTTTGTCCAGCATGTCCTAGGTGTTTCTATAAATATATATATTTTTTTTAAATATTAAAAAACAAAGGCTGGCCCCATAAGTGGCCTGAGGAGGGGGGCAACGCAGCCCCCCTCCTAAAGAATAAAAAAAAAGGCCATGACCTGAGAGTTGGGGTCCCCGGGGCCGATTAAGGCCTTGGGAGGGCCAAATTTATTTTTTTCAACAAAAAAAATTAGGGTGCAGGCCCTGGGGGATGGGGTCCCCAGGGCCAATAAATTAGAAAAAGAAGGGGGGCCACACAGCCCACCTTCTTAAAAAAAAGACGACCCCTCCTTGCAGCACTCTGCAAACGCGCCCCCTGGCCAGTTGTAAGTTGGGGAATTAATTCCCCTTCAATACTGAGGGTCCCTGAGGGCCAACTAGCCCAACAGGTATCTCCAGTATGCGCCAGGGAGCTGCGTTGCAGACCGGTGTTCTGAGGCCACACCCCTTTTTACACCTCTATGCAACGCAGCTCTGTGGCGCTTACTGGAGGTACCTAGTGGGCTAGTTTGACCCTAGGAATCCTTAGGATTCAAGGGGACTTAATCTCTCAACTTAGAACGGCCACAGGGCGCATTTACACAGTGGTGAAGGGAGGGTACGGGGCATGAGGGGACATGTGCAAACATGCCCTGTGGCACGTTTTAAGTTGGGGAAATTATTCCCTATCAATCCTGAGGGACCCTGGGGGCCAACTAGCCCACCAGGTGCTTCCAGTAAGCGCCACAGCTCTGCGTTGCAGAAAGGTGGTGCAGGCTTTGCCCCTTTTTACACCTCTCTGCAATGGCACTTACTGGACGTACCTAGTGGGCTATTTTGCCCCTAGGGACCCACAGGATTGAACGGGACTTAATCTCCCAACCTAAGAAACAGCCACAGGGCGTGTTTACGCAGTGGGGAAGGGAGGGGACGGGGCCTGAGGTCACGTGTACAAACACGCCCTATGGCGCGTTTTAAGTTGGGAAAATAATTCCCCTTCAATCCTGAGGGCCCCTGGGGGCTAACTAGCCTACCAGGTGCTTCCAGTAAGCGCCACTGAGCTGCATTGCAGAGAGCTGGTCCAGGCCGCGCCACTTTTTACACCTCTCTGCAACGCAGCTCTGTGGCGCTTACTGGAGGTACCTAGTGGGCTAGTTGGACCCTAGGGACCCTCAGGATTCAAATGAACTTAATCCCCCAACTAAAAACGGCCACAGGGCATGTTTAAACAGTGGTGAAGGGAGGGGACGGGGTCTGAGTTAACGTGTGCAAACACGCCCTGTGGCGCTTTTTAAGTTGGGGAAATAATTCCCCTTCAATCCTCAGGGACCCTGGGGGCCAACTAGCCCACCAGGTGCTTCCAGTAAGAGCCACTGCGCTGTGTTGCAGAGAGGTGGTCTAGGCCGTGCCCCTTTTTACATCTCTCTGCCACGCAGCACTGTGGCGCTTACTGGAGGTACCTAGTGGTCTAGTTGGACCCTAGGGATCCTCAGGATTCAAGGGGACTTAATCTCCCAACTTAAAACGGCCACAGGGCGTGTTTACACAGTGGGGAAGGGAGGGGACGGGGCCTGAGGTGACGTGTGCAAACACACCCTGTGGTGCGTTTTAAGAGATATTTTTAATCCCCTGCCCTATTATATACTAGGGGCTTACAGAGGAGGTCATGCTAATCACAGGGGGACCCCAACGCATAGTGTTCCCTAGTGTATGTAGGTGTTTTCACTGTATTCTGAGTGTCTTTTAACATAGCACTGGCTTTATGACTGGTTAGTCAGACTCAGTTACCACCAGTATCCGTCTGAAAAAGTTGAGGGTCCAGGATGATTTTGCAACAAGGCTTCTTTCTGCTCTTCTGTTTGTTCTTTCTGCACGTTATCCTTCTTCCTGCACTTTTCTTTGTCTTTGAGGACTTCTGTTGCTTCTTTCTGCATTTCTTTTTTTTCTTTCTGTGCGTTTTTTCTTCTTTCTTCACATGTCCTATCTCTGTAGGCATAGTTAGAAATTAGCATTTAAAAAACCTTTGAAATTCGCTGAAAAAACCATAGGTTTCAGGCACGTTATAGTTAGGAATTAGCATTTAAAAAACCTTAGAAATTCACTGAAAAAAACATACGTTTCAGGGGCGTTATAGTTAGCTGGAATTTTCACTCGTACAAAACCATTGAAATTCCCCTGTTATAGTTAGTTCAGCTAACTATAACTCACGCGCCCGCAATGCACTGCTGATGACGTCAAAGGGCGCAGCGATTGGGGTTTCGCAAATTTACCCTGACACAAGAACTAGAGTGTATGCGCCAAGACCGCAGACAGACCTTACGCTCGGGTGTTCGGAATGCCAACACCGACAAAACACCAACAGGAAACGCAGCACAAGGAGGAGATGCTCTAAACGGCACAAACGTGAGTAGAAAGAAACCGTACAGAAAAACTCGCAAGCAGTGGCAGCACAAGTAAGCGATGTCTCTATTTTGAATGATTCAAAGACTGTCATTAATCTCACCAACATTGTACTAAGTGAACAAGAGACCAATATTCTGGCATTAGGACTTACATTCAGTGCCAGAAGTAATTATGACTTTGCTAACACTAAAATCGATGTTTTTAAATTTGTTCACAAGTTGAAATTGCGCAAGTTTCATCTCACACATAAACCTGCTAAGACAGTGATACCCACAGCACCTACTCTATTAACAGCAGGAGATGCAGAATTTTTACAAGATCTTTTGCAAATGCAGGATGAAACTACAACAACATCCTCCAATCCATGTTTAGGTCATAGAACTATCACAGTACCTACCCCATTTAAATCCAAATCAACATTTTGTCCCTTGATGTTGAAAGATAACATTGACATGTTTCAAGATAAAGTTTCACAGGAATTGAAAAATTTACATCAAAAACAAGTGGATGTAAATAAGAGACATCAGTATCGAGATTTTGCCTATCACCAGCTTGTCAAAAAATTGCAGAATAATGTGAATGTTGTCATCCGCCAGTCTGACAAGGGCGGAAATGTGGTATTATGGCCAAGGGACATGTACATGGAGGAGGCCCTTGGCCAACTCAACGACAGCGAATGTTACAAAAGATCATCAATGAATGAGGTCAAACAAGCTTGGAGTTTATTTCACACAAACTTAATGGCTTGGAGAAGTATGGGCCTAATAACAATGGAAGAGTTCAAGTTCTTGAAGAATGATCATCCGGTGATGCCCATAATCTACTTCATTCCCAAAATCCACAAAAACACTGTGAAGCTACCTGGTCGACCAATTATTTCTGCATGTAATAATATCTTGGAAAACACCAGCAAATACGTTGACTTTTTTTTACAGGATTTTGTAAAAAAACTTCCATCTTATATTCTTGACACTGGTGACTTGCTAAAGAAAATAGACGGAATACCATGGCAATCTGGGTATTTACTTATCTCATTGGATGTATCCTCCCTATACATGAGTATTCATCACAGGGATGGAATGAGAGCTATTGAACATTATCTTAATCTGAGACCTATCTGTTATTATGAACACAACAGAATGTTATTGTCAATGATTAGTATGTGTCTAGAAAACAATTTTTTCTTGTTTTCAAATCAAGTATTGCAGCAGGTGAGAGGCGTGGCTATGGGGGCATGTTTCTCCCCTAGTTACGCTTGTCTCCATTTGGGGTATTGGGAGGAACATGTCCTCAAACCCTCGTATACCAAAATCATGTCAGAAAATATTGTGAAGTGGTTTAGGTACATTGATGACCTTTTAATATTTTGGAATGGACCAGAATGTAAAGCCCAACAATTCATAGGTAATCTTAACAATAACAAACTGAACCTTGGCTTCTCTGGTCAAATTAGTGATTCATCAATATGCTTTTTAGATGTTGAAATCCTGATCAGCTCTAACAAATTACAGACTAGATTATTCAGAAAACCTACGGCTGGCAATGCTATATTACATTCTACCAGTCACCATCCTGCACATGTAATTAGGAGCATTCCCTATGGAGAAATGCTCCGCATAAGAAGAATTTGTAGCAATGATAATGACTGTCTCAAGGCACAAAAAGATTGCAGGACAAGATTTCTGAGGAATGGTTATCCCACAGAACTCATTGACAAGGCCATAATGAAAGCCAATGAACCGGGTAGGGCACAGGCACTTACAGGCAAAAAGAAACTGGTCCAAACTGAGCAAACTGAGTCAAGATTGATTCTAACGTACAATAGTCAACATCAGACTATTCGCAAAATTGTGAAGAAAAATTGGGCACTGATTGTAAATGACCCGGTATTGAGGAGCCAATTACCGCGATCCCCGAGCATCACATATAGAAGGGCAAGATCTATGAGTAATTGCCTAGTCTCTAGCAGCCCAGAAGTTAGAACCAATAGCTCTTGGCTTAATAGTAATACAGGTTTCTTTAAATGCTCAGTTTGCAAAGCCTGTAAGAATGGGGTAAACAAAACAGAATATAGGACTCCCCTCAACATAAGACCTGTCCACATACAGCATAAATTGACTTACAAGACTGAGTACGCGGTGTATGTGCTGGAGTGTCCGTGCGGCCTGCGCTATGTGGGCAGTACTAAGCTGCAGGTGCACAAGAGGATACTCCAGCACATTCGTGCCATTATCAACGGCGACGCCGCGTACCCGGTCGCCAGACATTTTAATGAGTTTCATGCCAAAAACCCTGCAGGCCTCAAGTGCTTCGTAATTGACACAGTCCCGCCTCTGAGAAGAGGAGGGGACCATGAATCAATATTGGGTAAATTGGAGACCAGGCATATCATTCTTATGGACTGTAAGACACCAAACGGATTGAACGCCAGTGAAGATTGTTTTACCTATCTTTAAGATTATCAAGATAAATTCATGCTGCTGCCTACTCCCTTGACCTATATGGTCTTTTTTATTGTTTGATTATTCGATATCTGTATTGCACTATTTTTACACATGGTTTGTACATTATATAATGACAGTATTTTACTTTGCATCTTTGCACATATTTAAATAGCACAGGAATGGTGGTAATGGTTGGCATTCTTCCATCATTAATTAACATCTGAACACTTTATGATATTAATTGTGATGCCTTACATGTAATTTGAATTTCATTGCTAGTCCAATCAGAGAAAAGGTTTTACATTGTTTTAAACTTTTATCCAATGGCTTTTCTATTCAAAATAATGTAGGTGTTACCATTAAGGTAATCATCAACCTTTAGAAGAGTCAATGTAATATATCGAATAGTCAATGGGCATATTTATTTATTTATATATTTATAGGCATTGTTTTTCTTTATATATTTATGAATTCACATATGTTTACATTTATTCAATGTGTGGAGGGTTCAGCGATATTTTATCAGACTGACGTCAATATGTACCCCACCACCGTATTTTACGGTTATTTCGATGTGTATTTTACATTGATTTTACTCTTTGTATTACCTTACATAATTTTATGTTGTGGTTCTATCAGAGTATGCTTTCTATGCCTATTGTCAAGCAATACACCTGATGAAACTTAAATACGTCATGCACTTGCCCTTTAAATGTTTTCCTCACGCCCTCAAGCGTATCATGTGATCAAGGCCCCTCGTGGGCTGAAACGCGTTATGGCGGCGATGGTGTTGGGCACTGAATAAACGTTGGCCCGAATATACTTTTGGGTTCGCTTCGTCTGTTTACCGATAACTGGCTACCTGAAGACGATCTTGCTTCATATATATATATATATATATATATATATCTTTCATACAGTTCGCTGGTTTCCCTGCCGCTTTTGCGGTGGCGGGCTCAAGCGAGGTAGCGATCCTCATTCATTTATCAACAAAGCCTTTCCACGATGAAAAAAGCGTTCTTGAGCCCAGTTCCTTTAGCGTGATTATTTATTTAAGAAATAGCAAACACACACCCGACGCGTTTCGGTGCCACTGCACCTTGGTCACGGGTAATCAGCAGTTTGTGAAAAGTGCTACATATAGTGTTTGAACAAAACATAAACATAAAGGTAGGACTACCTGCCCCAACTTGATAATAAAGGCCTTCAAAATTGGCATCCATTTTGTAGTGGTCAAATCGTCACAAGTTACTGTTTCAAACATTTTGTAATTGCCACTGATTACAATATCTGGTAAGAGCAACACGAACACAATTATGCATATTGGTACATG
Source organism: Triturus cristatus (assembly GCF_964204655.1). Classification (NCBI taxonomy): domain Eukaryota; kingdom Metazoa; phylum Chordata; class Amphibia; order Caudata; family Salamandridae; genus Triturus; species Triturus cristatus. The sequence goes on along the minus strand of NC_140583.1, from coordinate 1,006,824,705 downwards.
GTAATTTCAAAACAATTGTAGTGATAAGTCCGGCTCAAGTGAGCATAATACTACAAACAAGCGATTTTATCTAACATCCCGCAATTAACCAATCTTGCTGTGTGCTACATGTTGCTGTTCGATTTACGCCCTAGTGGGCTGTCTCATAAATTTTTGTGAATACTGCCCCAGTGGGCCCAAATTCATCAGTGGCTCTTATAATTAATTGTCTCACTTTGCGCGAACCAAATCATAATTTCATAATGCCTCTGAAAGTAGATCTTCTTAATGGTATGCTGACAGTTTGGTCTCCTACAAAACATAAACACATTTTTTTACAATCACTATACTAATATGAACAATTAAAAAACAAACTTATGGCTTCTTATTTACATCATGTAATATCTTGTAATTTGAGTGTCAAATGTACAGCACGTTAATGATTATTTAACCCAAATGAACCGACATCTCTTCATCTTTGTTTAAACCTAATGGTTGTACGGTATCATATTTAATAATGATTTTGGACTCCAATTTCCGTAGCTCTCTCACTCTATCTCCACCCCTTTCTGATTTTGGAATTCTATCCAGGGCACAAAATTGTAGGACATTGATGTTTTTTCCATGTGTTTCTTTAAAATGTCTAGCAATGGGATATTGCTTGTCCTCATTGATAATGGCCCTAGTGTGTTCCAAGATTCGTTTTTTCACCTGGTGAATAGTACTTCCAATGTATACTAAAGGGCAGGGGCAACACAAAGCATACACGCAAAAGTCAGATTTGCACGTTAAATGTTTTTGAATTATGTATGGTTTCTGATGTTCCTTTCGATTCACGCTATTTTTACATGCCTTGCATGAATTACACGTGTAGAATCCCTTTATCTCTCTCCATTTTTGCTCTTTATTACTTACAGCACTGCTGCAAAGGAGATCTTTAAGAGCTGGACATTTTCTGAATGTGACTTTCGGCTGACTTCCCACTGCTTTTTTCAACTCAGGATCAATGTTTAAGATGTGCCAATATTTTTTCAGACATTTTCTAACCTGCCACGACTGGCTAGAGTATGCAGTGATGAACCTGATTGGCTCATCTTGGTCTTCTTTAGGGGTTTTTGGATTTAAAAGGTCATCCCTCAAAACTGTTCTAACTTTAGCACATGCTTGTTTAATTATTTTATTTGAGTATCCTCTTTCTCCAAATCTTTCTTTCATGTTTGTCATTTCTGATTCAAAGTCTGATTGTGTGCTGCAATTTCTCTTGGCCCTTAAAAGTTCCCCGTACGGGATGCCGCGAATCAGATTCTTTGGGTGGCAGCTGTCCGCATGTAGCAGGCTGTTACCTGCTGTTAGTTTCCGGAACAGCTTGCTTTCCAATTTACCATTTTTGACATTAACGATCACATCCAGAAATTCGATGGTTTCTTTTTCTATTGTGCACGTGAATGTCAAATTGCACTCGTTTGCATTTAAGTTGGCCACGAATTGCAAAGCATCATCTTTTTCTCCCTTCCAGAGACAAAATACGTCATCTATATATCTTGCCCAGAGACAAACGTTCTGGGTAAAGGCCAAGATCTTACTGGCCACCTGCTCCTCCCACCAGCCCAGGTATAAACCCACGTAGCTGGGGGCGAAGCAGGTTCCCATCGCCGTACCTCGGGCCTGTCAATAGATGACGTGATCAAACAGAAAAAAATTGTTCGAAAGACATCTTTGCATCATGCATCCTAGCATTTCAGTGTGTAACAGATACTTAATGTCTCTTTGTTTCAAAAAGTGCTGATTGGCTTGTACTCCCAAATCGTGTGGTATACACGTATATAAGCTATTGACATCAAGTGTCATTAGCCACATATAGAGAGAGAGTTTTACCATGCAAACAACGTTACACGTATGCACTCCTTCCCAAGTAAACAGCGATATTGGATTGAATCGAATAAAGTAGATTTTATTCAAAGTGCATAATAGCCAAAATAGTACACCCAACGCGTTTCGGCGAAAAATCGCCTTGCTCACGGGTAACTTTACACTCAGTGAGAGAAACAAATATACACGCAAACGTGAATAATACATACAGCGTAATGAGACTAGACATAGAGAGTGGATAACTGTTTGAGAGAAACGTCGGCCATCTTAGAATGGTTTAGGCAAGTGAATATCCGATTTGCAAACCATTGATGCATGGAATAGTAGCACCCGGTAAAGATATTTTACAAAATTGCAATATTGTCAAATCTTATCTACAGAAATCATTATAAGGTTATTACAATACCAGTTTCTAATGGGCAGTCCTTCTGGCTAGAATCTATGTAATTCTTTCACCAATGCTGACTAAATTTAATACATATGTTATAATTCAAGATAAATATCATACCATAATCAGTCAGATTTTACATAAAGTCCAAAATATTCTGGATTACTACATTTCCAATCTGATTCAAAATGAATACATATTGATAGACTCCAACTATATAACTCGTCTGTTATCAATGCATAGACATCCTGAAAACCTATAATAGATAATTTTAAAGTTGACATTTCGTCTATCATATGTAGTAATCCACAGGAGCCCAAATAAGAAAATACCAGTTTTTAAATTTCAAATTTCAAAATTCAAATTTCATATTCTATCCCAGTGGGTAAACAAATATTATACTATTTGCAAAATCTTAGTTCATTTGGAGAAAAAACGCATAAAAAATACATTAAAAATATACAAATTTCATACTTCGCCCAAGTGGGCACTCAGTTAGTTTTTCTTAAATACTCTAAGTATTACGCATTTTGAATCGATCTTCTCCTCAGAACAACACCCCCTAAACATAAAAGGGAATAATAAAGATGTAAACAACAATGTCAGCCCATACAGTAGTCTCACGTCATAAGTACAGGTTAAAAATTGTAAAACCAAAATAACACCAGAATCAACATCGGAGCATGAATTAGAGCCAATTAATCATTGCATAGGATATCAATGTTCAATTAGAACGCTGAGATAGAAAATAATCATCAAGTCAAAGACATAAAAAATAAGTCTAAAGAACCAAAGAGCTAAAATCTTCAGATATGTGAAATGGTCAGGTATATGTAGGAGAGTTTACTGGAAAACCGGGGCATTACAGTCATTCTTCCAAATGCCAAGACAATTCTTCCTCAGAATTTAACCCCCCCGGGATTTTAGTATTCAATTCCAGGATATACCTGGATTCTAGTTGGCGTAATTTACGAATTCTGTCACCACCCCTATTAGAGGGCACAACTATGTCAATAACAAGGAATCGTAACAGATTTCGATTGCTTTTATGAAATTCCTCAAAATGTCTTGCAACGGGAGATAACTTGTCTTTATTCTGAATAGCTCTCAAGTGCTCCAAGATGCGTTTTTTTGCCGCAAACATGGTACTGCCTACATATTTATTAGGGCACGGGCATATCAGAACATAAACACAATAATCAGAGTGGCACGTAAGATGTTTATCAATAAGCCTGTCTGAATCAGAGACTGAATAATGCACACTTTTAACATTGGAGCTAGTCTTACAAGCTTTGCAGGACATACAGGTAAAAAACCTTGAATACCCATATTAGGGCTTTTCATGCAAGGCACCTCATTACTGCACAGTCTATCTTTTAATGAATTAGCTTTTCTGTAGGTGATATTCGCAAAGTTGCGCACTACATCATCTAGAGTGGATTCTGTCTTGAGGATATATATATATATTATCTACTGGCGGTCGCCAGTAGATAGTTATAGTTAGGACCGTGTTTCCATAGGAAATCTGAAAATTCTATTTTGAATAACTTTGGCGCCAGTTGACGAATCCTCACGAAATGTTCAAAACTAATGGGGCGCTCTGCTCAGCTCCTACCCTGAAAGTCTCGGGGTGATTCGTCAAGGTGGGGGCGAGAAAAAAGGGGGGTCCCAAAACGCATTTTCCCCATGCATTTTTCCACAGGACCTTTAGTCGAAGGTACAGCCCGAACGGCTGAACAGAATTACTTGAAATTTGGCAGAGAGGTATTCCTCAGGTCAGGGAAGTGCCTTTTGCAGGTCTGGTGTCAATCTGTTCAGTATTTCCTGAGAAAATAGCATTTAAAAGCATATAAATATCTATACGCGCGCACTGTGCGCGCACAGTGTGCGCACGGTGCCGTGCGCGAGGGAAATTCTGATTAGTTGATAGATATCAGTAAACATTCGAATCGTCGAAATCAGGAAGTGTCGGCCGCCATTTTGTCTGTCGCACTGAAAAGGAAAGATGGAAAACATGAAAAGGGGGCAGGGAAGAGAGTTCCTGACCCCCTAGCGTTTGTCAGGGGGTCACAGAAGGAACCCCAAGGGTGAAAAAAACATTTTATTACTTTTGAAAAAAATTACGGAGTGCGCGCACAGTGCGCGCAGCGCACCGTGTGCCCAAAGTGTGCGCACGGTGCGCGCAGCGCACGGTGCGCGCACTGTGAAAAACCTTGAAAAAACAAAACATTAATAAATACATAACTTAGCATTTAAAAAACCGTACAAATTCACTTAAAAAACCATAGGTTTCACACACGTTATAGTTAGGAATTAGCATTTAAAAAACCTTGCAAATTCACTTAAAAAACCATAGGTTTCACACAGGTTATAGTTAGGTGGACATTTCACTCGTAAAAATCCAATGAAATTCCCCCGTTATAGTTAGTTTAGATAACTATAACTCGCGCGACCGCCACTCTATCACAAGGATGATGTCATCAGTGATGTCATGAGTGATGCCATTGACCATGTCATGAGTGATGTAATGTGTGACGTCATGAGCAGTAGATTGCGGGCGTGCGAGTTATAGTTATCTGAACTAACTATAACGGGGGAATATATATATATGTATATATATATGTATATATATATATATATATATATATTCACTGAAAAAAACATAGGTTTCAGGCATGTTATAGTTAGGAATTAGCATTTAAAAAACCTTAGAAATTCACTGAAAAAACCATAGGTTTCAGGGACGTTATAGTTAGCTGGACTTTCACTCGTGCAAAACCATTGAAATTCCCCCGTTATAGCTAGTTCAGCTAACTATAACTCGCGCACCCGCAATGCACTGTTGATGGCGTCACATATTACATCACTCATGACATGGTCAGTGACATCACTCATGACATCACTGATGACATCTCAAATGACATCACTGATGACATCACTGATGACATCATCCAGTGAATGTGTGTTTTTCTGAAAATTACGTATGTTTTATATATGTATATCTCAAGGTCGATGGAAGAATAAATAGGTATAAAAGTGTCTAAATGGATGATTTGTTTTTTAAAAATTGATTGTATAACTGACTAAGTGTATCTTAGTGAATACATGGCTTAGTGAGTAATGTTTAAATATGTAAATATCTGTATCAGTCTCTCACTTTGTGTATAAGTGGCTGCATGGGTTGGTGAGTAGCTACATGAGTGTCTATATAGGTTATTAGTTGGTTTTTTGAGTATCAGTATGAGTGTCTGAGTGTCTGTATGGTTCGGTGGGGGGTATTACGTAGTGCATAGGTGCATGAATGAGTGACTCACTGTTTGTATGTGTTGAAGACAGCATGCGTGCAGGACTGTATGGGTGGATGAGTGTGTGCATGGGTGTGTTAGTGAGTGAATGACTGTCTCAATAGTGTCTTTATGAGTAACTACATATGTGTTAAACTAGTATATGTGACTATTGGTGTATATAAGTGAGTATATGTGAGAGTGAGAGATTGAAAGAGTTCCTGTAAGAATAAGTATGTGTTTCAAAAAGTGATTGTTTAAAAGACTAAGTATGTGTAAGTTTCTGTAGAAGTAAGTGTGGTGGTGTGTGTGTAACTGTATATGCAAATAAATGGATGTTTGATTCTTTATTAGCATGAGTGACTATGTGTGTGAGTAACTCTATGGATGAGTGGCGTTGTGTAACAGGATGTATAGGTGTATGAGTACATATGATGAGTGAGTACATGTATGAGTGACTGTATAGGACTGTTGGTGAATGAGTGGATGTGTATGTGGATCTTAGAATTACTGAATAGGTTGTTGTAACTGATATTGGTATGTCCATTGTTTTGAAAATTTTAGTTTCTATTTTTGAATGTGTTTATCAAAGGTCATATTAGGGGGAGAGGAGGTCTGCCACTCTATCACAAGGATGATGTCATCAGTGATGTCATTTGAGATGTCATCAGTGATATCATGAGTGATATCACTGACCATGTCATGAGTGATGTAATATGTGACGTCATCAGCAGTGCATTGCGGGCGTGCGAGTTATAGTTAGCTGAACTAACTATAACGGGGGACTTTCAATGGTTTTGTACGAGTGAAAAATCCAGCTAACTATAACGTCCCTGAAACCTATGTTTTTTTTAGTGAATATATATATATACATATATATATATATATATATATATATATATATATATATATATATATATATATATATATATATATATATATATATTCGTCCTTTGTCCCCACAGGGCTTCCTCGCGCACTCACGAGACCAGAGGTAGTTGTGCAGTGATTCAATTTTGCTTTTATTTCATTTCAGCATGCCAGTTCACCAACTCTACGCGTTTCGGTTTCCCTGAAACCTTGCTCACGAGACTGACAGTGTTCACTTGACATTTTTTTCTAAATAAAGACCACCCATGTGATTAATTACATCATTTCCTGTACTCTACCGCTAAGAATTATGGTTCATGTAGTTTGATTGTAAAGATATCCTAGAGGGTATCAGACTTCAGCCATATTTTTCTAATGGGTCATAAATCATCCAACATAGCTTGCTAATGTCCCAAATGAGACTTGTAATACACTCGTTGTTGGTAACGGCGTTATCCTTCCCTATACAAAAACTTAACAACATAGTTCTGCACAATAAAGCCCTCCAGTGGGCCGTTAATTCGGTCTGTCCACCATCAAGAATCCTTTATCTATGATTGCATTAAAGCCCTCTAGTGGGCCTACCATTCATTAAGGGAAGACTATCAATTATATTGTTTTGACCTTTTCATCATTCTCGTTACCCCCTCTTATCTGTAATCCTACCATAATATGCTTTCAGGAATATTACCACAAAAATAATTTTTCTAAGAAAGATTATAGTATATACACAAGGGAGACAAATTATTCACAGCTCTGCTGAAGTCAATTAACATTAGTTTCATCATGGACCATATCTTCCAAGCAGATCATAAGTGATAATGAGTTCCTCATCCTGGTTCAGACCATCAGGCATAAGTGTTCGAAAGTTCAGAATGTGCCGTGATTCCTTCTGTTTTAAGATTTTTTCTCGATCCCCACCTCTTGGGTGCATTCCCACTGTTTCCAACGCATAGAATTTTAGCTTTTTCCAATCTCCACCATGTTCCTTCTCCATATGCTTAGCTACAGCATTGCTTCTGTCTGAGTTAACTGTGGCTCGCACATCTTCCAAAATGCGTTTTTTCAGTTCGCATTTCGTGCTGCCTATGTATTTCATCGCGCAAGGACATTCCATTACATATATTACAAATTGGCTTTTGCAATTGATTAATTGTTGAATCTTCCACATCCGTTTGTTTGTCATCATCACCTCTTTTTTGTTTTGCGCAATTAGACAGACTTTACAGCTGGTACATTTAAAAAACCCTTTTGGTTTGAGCCACGTGTCTGATTTCTTTTGATCCTGAAAGTGACTGTGTACTAATTGATCCCGTAGGTTTTTTGCTCGTCTGTAAGTGATGTGTCAGTTGGAATTTTGATTACTTATTAATTACTTTAGATGTCTCCTCACTCTATACGTCTATCAATCATCAAGACGGCATCAGGGCACTACTACATTACCTCAACCAAAGACCCTCACAATGTTCAAATCATAACAAAATGCTCAAGGACATGACTGAGTTCTGTCTTAATAACAATATTTTCATGTATAGAAACACATTATACCAACAACTACGGGGCGTTGCGATGGGGGCCAGCTTCTCCCCCAGCTATGCATGTCTACACATGGGCTGGTGGGAGGAGTTGGTCCTCCTCAAAGAACATGAACAAATTATGAACACACATGTCAAACTTTGGCTTAGATATATTGACGACCTCTTTATCGTCTGGCAGGGGACCCAGTCAGAGGCAGAGAGGTTCGTCAATAAACTTAATTCCAACAACCTAAATCTGGCATTCACAGCCAACATCAGTGATCATAGGGCAGAATTCCTTGATGTTGAGGTATATATAAAAGATGGGTCAATTGTCACTAAACTTTACCGCAAAAAAACGGCGGGAAATGCCATACTACATGCCACCAGCTCTCACCCTCGACATCTTATACAGAGTATACCATATGGGGAGATGCTTAGATTGAAACGTATAAGTAGCAATGAAAATGATTTTTACAGTGCCCAGGTGGCAAGCACCAAACGATTCCTTGAGAGGGGCTATTCTAAAAAAACAATAGACATGGCCAGAAAAAGATGCAGTAAAATCAGTTGGGATAGTCTTTTGACAACACAGACTGACAATAACATCATTAATGTTAGTCCCACCAAAGAAACTGCTGTCAATACGGAAATATTCCGATTTATAATGGAATACAGCAAACAATCGAGGGCCATCAGTAAAATCATTAAAGACAACTGGCCACTCATACTAGGTGATCCCATTATTGGCCATTTTCTAGCGAATAAACCAACAATAACATACAGCAAAGGACCCTCGATGAGAGACGAGTTAGTCCACAATGACCCTTTTGTATGCAAAAAAAACACCTGGTTAGAGCAACGCACTGGTTTTTTCAAATGTATGGTATGTAAAGCATGTCAACATGGAGAAAATAAATGGTCCTACAGAACACCCTTTAGTGACAAAGAATTCCCCATACACAGATTTTTGACATGCAAAACAGAATATGTGATCTACGTGCTGGAGTGTCCTTGTGGCCTTCAATATGTTGGAAGTACAGTTCTCCAAGGCCACAAACGAATACTTCAACACATGAGAGCCATTAAGAACAAAGATCACACATACCTTGTGGCACGTCACTTTGAAGAATCCCATAATGGAGATCCCAAAGGCTTAAAATACTTTTTGATTGACAATGTGCCACACAACAAAAGAGGAGGCAATAGGGAGAAAGCCCTAAGACTACTAGAAACTAGATACATCCTACAACTGGACAGCAAACAACCTGTAGGCCTAAATAGTACGGAGGATCTATATACTTGTTTATAGACCCAACAGTCCCATTTTATGCGTCTATTAAATCCATTTTTATCACTAATGTGCAAATGACTAAATATCTATATAATATTCCATATAGAAGCTATTTGCAAACTGCCTCTCTGTACTTTATCACTGTCACACGTTTTGGGTAGGGACAAGGTAAGAAAAATAAACACAACAAGCACTAGACACTTTTTACACGCTAAACGTTACTGATTTTATTTTTATGCAATGTTTGTTTTAGCAAAGAACATCTCTATTTTTTGACACAATCGGGCTCTCTGAAAATACTAATTTTGCAAGCCGAATCGCCAATACCGAGCAAAACTAAGACACTATGTCACAACAACAAGAATTACTATTGAATACATCAATATGTTTCAGAAAAAAATTGTTGCATCAATTAAGTATTGGCTGCTTTTAGATGTCATTCTATCAAAAGCTTTTCCCTTTTATACAATTTTATATATATTGAATTATATTTATATATTTATTTATATATTCATTGTAAATAGCGAACTTAATTTTAAATGTTATCACTGTGATATTTATTTATTAATGTCGAAAACAGGAGATACAAATGCATCTTCTATGTCTATTACCATTACATTGCACTATACCATTGGTAACTCCACAAAGCACCTTGTCACTTTAAAAATGAAAAAAATGCACCTTTGAAAAAAATGTTTAAAGCGCCCAGGTGTGAGTGCTGCTAGCGTCATGTGATCAAGGGCCCACGGGCTCGAAACGCGTAATGGCTGTGTAAATACCTGAGAGCGGACGAATAAAGATTCTTTTGAAGCACCTAATCGCGGTCTGGGCTCCTATCTGCAGCGGGAACGAGTGCAAGTTAACGGAGTGGAAGTAATATATATATATATATATATTTATATATATATATATGTATATATATATATATATATATATATATATATATATATATATATATATATATATATATATATATATATATATATATATGTGTGACCAAGACCACGGACATGGTCGAAACGCGTCGTTCTTCTCTGCCTAACTGAAAATATACTGCTTCACTCATCGAGCGGGCTCGTGTGGATCCTTCTTTTTTCTCGTGGATTGACATTTGGTATAATATATATATAAATATATACACATATATATATATATATATATATATATATATATATATATATATATATATATATATATATATATCAACCTCCAACTCCCGTCTTCTATCAAAGAAAGGACGCCGACACCAACGATTCTCACCAAATCCACAGTTTTAATGATTTCAATCCTTTGCGATGCGTTTCGGCATTCCTGCCTTAATCATGCAATGGATAACTCTTTCGTGTGTGGGTTAAAATACACAAACAACGATTACAAAAAAAGGTCACATGATAGAATCCACCAATTGCTGACCACTAAACATAAACAAAAGACTTTGTAGCAGACCTCGATACAGGCAACTATACACAGTTACCATTTTTTTGTCTGAATCCAAATAACTTTATCGACACAGCCACTAAATAAAAACAAAATATTCTTTTCATATTCTTTTACCAGGAGCAAAGTCGATAAATAAATAATGGGACATTTATTTAAACAGAAATTTCATTCTAAGTTTAAAAAAGCCATGTTCCCAATTGACTTTTTATCCTGTAAACATCATTTACACGAATAAAGTGCATAGTGCTTGTCTATTAAAGTGCAAATATAGTGCAGTTTCAAGAAAAAAAGGGATATTAAACTCAACGCATACTGTGTACTAAAATACGTCTAAAAACTTTGCTCTATAGGCTGTGGATATTGTGTCATAATAATCTATAGCCTGCCACAAATGTTAATTAGTAAGCATACCTTCCATATTACTAATTTCCTTCAGTTAAATATTGCCAAATCATCATATTTAAACATTACAATTGCGTCCGGTGACTTGATTGCTTAATTCCAGTGTGACATTGCTGGGCCTGAAATAACACCCAATCTACTGTCAAGTTTGTGTCCCAATTTTTACTCTGTACAAGTTGACAGGGCTTCCAATGTACTATTATTTCGAAGAAGGTGTCCTGGTGTAACTCCTTAATCCTTGTGTTTTCCAATCACATGCCTCTCTCTCTGAAAGTATTCTTGATTGTAAAGAAGGCCTAAAAAAGCAAAGTAATTTAGACTTTTTAGAATTCCAAAAGGTCTTCACAACTACTGCCCTTTGGCCGTAAAATACTATCTTGTTTTTATAAACCAATAAATGTGTCTAAAATATATTGAAATATTATATCCTTTACCTTCTCATTGACCTGTCAGAGAGACTTTGTTCATAACAATTGGTAAAACCTAGTACATAAAGTGCAAGTGCCTGTAAGTACATATTTACGTCATACTGATGTGTAGATTAGCCTCTGTCAAGTATAGTCTTGTTGTACATAGGGAACAGACACTGGTACTGAAACGATTCTAAGAATCAACATGGTGCTTTGCAATTGTAATAATAAGTTTGCACACTTGTGACGAAGGAAAAGAGCCTGCTACATAATTAATTAAATAGTGCCGGTGGAATCTAAAATCGACCTTTAAAACAATATAAAATACAATATCAATAAAATGAAGAACATATGGAAAATCCTATCTGTTGGAGATAATTTATAAATGAACATGTAAATCTTCTTCAGAGTTCAAGCCATGCGGCACCCTGGTGTTGAATAAGATGATGTATTTGGATTCAAGTTGTCTTAATTTCCGCTCCCTATTGCCTCCCCTCCGGGATTTAGGAGCTTGATCAATGGCAAAATAACACAACTCATTAGCATTTCCATTATGGGATTCATGAATATGCCGGGCAACTGCATAATTTGGATCCTTATTATTAATTGCCCTAAGGTGTTGTAGAATCCGAATATGTACCATGTGTATCGTGCTCCCCACATACATTTTGGGGCAGGAGCATTTCAAAACATAAACTACAAACTCACTTCTGCAGTTAAGTGAACATCTGATTTTCCATTGGTTGTTTATCAGAGTCGAGGACACTTGAGTTTCATTTTTCCCAATCTTGCATGCCTTACATTTAAAACAGCGATGGAAACCTGGACTGGGTCTAAGCCAAGTTTGTTTAGTTTTTAACTCTGGGCTCGTTGTCACCAATTAATCCCTCATTGACTTTGCCTTTCTGAATGTCAGCATTGGTCTGTTTGGGATGAGGGTGTTTAGTATTGGGTCCCCTTTAAGTAAGTGCCAATGCCTGGTCAGACTATGTCTGACATCGGCCTGGTAAGCTGAAAAACCAGTTATAAGTCTTATAACTGCACCCCTGTCCTGTCTCACTCTTACAGTTTGTTCACTTGGCCGTGCGAGGAGTTGGTGTCTCTGTAGTTTCTCGACTTTCTTCATGGCCTGATTCAATGTTTCGGCTTGGAATCCTCTTTGTGTAAATCTAGCATTGAGATCAAATTGTGCTTTAGCTAATTCATTGGTCTCACTACAGTTTCTTTTCATTCTGATATGTTCCCCGTATGGAATGCTCTTTTTCAGGCTCTGAGGGTGGAAACTACCAGCGTGCAGAATTGAGTTTCCTGCCGAGGTCTTCCTATAGGATTTTGTATGAATATTTCCACCCACAACATATACTTCCAAGTCTAAAAACGGCACCGATGAATTACTAATTGTTTCCGTGAATCTCAGATTTAGATCATTATCATTGATGTGATCTATAAACTCACTTGCACTGGCAATGGTCCCATCCCATATCATGAATAAATCATCGATGAAACGGACCCAGAAAATGATGTTATTTTCCCAGGCCGTTTTGTGCACCACTTTGAGCACCTGCTCCTCCCACCAGCCCATATATATATATATGACCTACTGGCGGTTTGGCACCGGTTGATAAATCTTTGAGAAATGTTCAAAACTAATGGCCCGCTACGGTCAGCTCCTGTCTTGAAGGTTTCCGGTTGATTCATCATGCGGGGGCAGAGAAAAAAGGGGTGAGCCCAAAACGCGTTTTCCCCATGTTAATTTCCGTAGGAAAAATTGGAACAGGCAGCAGCCCGAACTGCTTAACGGAATTACTCCAAATTTGGAAAAAAGATAGGTCCTGCTGCAGAAAGCAACCTTTTTTTAAATGGTGTAAATCCGTTCAGTAGCTCCTGAGGAATTAAAAAAAGAAAACTTTTGATGTCTGAGCACCGAGGAGGGTTTGCAAACCCTCCCAGGCACGAGCTTCACTCTGATTGGCTGTCAACACTCCAAAACCAGGAACTGTTGGCAGCCATCTTGTGACTCGGTAACCGAGTCTCAAGAAATCAGTTAAAAAAAGGTTAAAAAACAAGAAAAGGGGGCAGGGTAGAAACACCCTGACCCCCTAGGCCTGCTCAGGACCCCCAGGCCCAAAAAAAGTATTTTAAAAAAAAGAAAATCGGCAGAATTTGCGCTGGGTGCCTGAATCCAGCGGTACAAAAGAGGGGGGTGATGGACGGAGCATCAGAACCAATCAAACACTCACACCCAGTCAACAGATCTGGGTTTGATCCATCACCGTTCTTTAGCCCACTCTGCCACCCCAGTTCAGACATGGCCATATGCAAATCAGTCTGACCCTGTGCCTCATGGGAACAGTCCAGCCCGAACTGCCAAGCCATGCCTTCCCTGGACCGGAAACAAGCTTCCTAGGACCGGTTTCTGGCATTTGAGCCGTCTTCAGCCAGGCTTGCTTGAATCCAGTGGCAAAGTGAGCAAGGGACTCACGTCTGAGCATACCCTGCCAACTTATGGCGCACAAAGCGGTACAAAAGAGGGGGGTGATGGACGGAGCATCTGAACCAATCAAACACTCACACCCAGTCAACAGATCTGGGTTTGATCCATCACCGTTCTTTAGCCCACTCTGCCACCCCAGTTCAGACATGGCCATATGCAAATCAGTCTGACCCTGTGCCTCATGGGAACAGTCCAGCCCGAACTGCCAAGCCATGCCTTCCCTGGACCGGAAACAAGCTTCCTAGGACCGGTTTCTGGCATTTCAGCCGTCTTCAGCCAGGCTTGCTTGAATCCAGTGGCAAAGTGAGCAAGGGACTCACGTCTGAGCATACCCTGCCAACTTATGGCGAACAAAGCGGTACAAAAGAGGGGGGTGATGAACGGAGCATCAGAACCAATCAAACACTCACACCCAGTCAACAGATCTGGGTTTGATCCATCACCGTTCTTTAGCCCACTCTGCCACCCCAGTTCAGACATGGCCATATGCAAATCAGTCTGACCCTGTGCCTCATGGGAACAGTCCAGCCCGAACTGCCGAGCCATGCCTTCCCTGGACCGGAAACAAGCTTCCTAGGACCGGTTTCTGGCATTTCAGCCGTCTTCAGCCAGGCTTGCTTGAATCCAGTGGCAAAGTGAGCAAGGGACTCACGTCTGAGCATACCCTGCCAACTTATGGTGAACAAAGCGGTACAAAAGAGGGGGGTGAATCCTGCAGAGAAAATTTTTACAAAACCAAGCGCGGGCTCCAGTGCTTTGCTATCTGTATGCCCCCGGGTGGGCTGGTTCCCAGGTGCAATGCCAAATTATACCTCAGGACACAAGAGGACCTCATTGCCCCACCAGCAGTGCACCAAGAGGCTCGTTTGCAGAGTGGTGTAAAAAGGGGCGTGGCCTCGGACCACCTCTCTTCAATCCAGCTGTGTGGCGCTTACTGGAGGTACCTGGTGGGCTAGTTGGCCCCCAGGGACCCTCAGTATTCAGGGGGACTTAATCTCCCAACTTAGAACGTGCCAGGAGGTGTGTTTGCAGAGTGGTGGAGAAAGGGAGCATGGCCAGTGTCCACCTCTCAGCAATCCCACTGTGTGGGGCTTACTGGAGGTAAGAGGTAGGCTAGTTGGTCCCTAAAAGACCCCCAGCAGCGAAGAGGACTTCAATCCCCATCCAAGAGCTCGCCAGGGAGAGCGTTTGCAGAGTGGTGGGCAAAGGGGACATGGCCTGTTATGAGAACTTAGCAATCATGCTGTGTGGGACTTACTGGAGGTAATAGGAGGGGTAGTTGGCCTCCAAGGTTGTCGTTGGGGGCCAACTACCCCTCTTGTTACCCATAGTAAGTCCCACACAGTAGGAATGCTAAAACGTCTAATGAGGATATGCCCCCCTTTCTCCACCACTCTGCAAACGCGCCTCCTGGCAGTCTACAGGATGGGGGATAAAGTCCAATTTACTCCTGAGGGACTTTGGGGCCCCAGAAGCCATCTTGGTACCTCCTCTAAGTCCTATGCAGTGGAATTTCTGAGCGCTGGTTGGAGGCCCAGCACCTTTTCTCCACCACTCTGCAAACGTGACTACTACTTAAAGAAACATCTTTCTGCACCTCTGACTTAGAGGTAGTTTTAATCCCCCTGCCCTATTATGTAATAGGGCCTTACAGAGGAGGTCATGCCAATCACAGGGGTACCCCAACGCATAGTGTTCCCTAGTGTATGTAGGGGTTTTCACTGTATTCCAAGTGTCTTTTAGCATAGCACTGGCTCTAGGCCTGGCTAGTCAGAGTCAGTTACCACCAGTACCCGTCAGCAAAAAGTTGGGGGCACAGGATAACTTTGCAACAAGGCCTCTTTCTGCTCCTCTGTTGGTTCTTTGGGCACATCACTTGCTTCTTTCTGCACCTTTCTTCGTCTTTCTTGACTTCTGTTGGCTCTTTCTGCATTTCTCTTGCCTCTTACTGTGCCTTTCTTCCTCTTTCTGCACATGTCCTACCTCTGTAGGCATAGTTAGAAATTAGCATTTAAAAAACCTTTGAAATTCACTGAAAAAACCACAGGTTTCTGGGACGTTATAGTTAGAAATTAGCATTTAAAAAACCCTTGAAATTCACTGAAAAAAACATCGGTTTCAGGGACGTTATAGTTAGAAATTAGCATTTAAAAAACCTTAGAAATTCACTGAAAAAACCACAGGTTTCAGGGACGTTATAGTTAGTTGGACATTTAACTCATACAAAAACAGATACATTTGTCCGTTATAGTTAGTTCAGCTAACTATTACTCATGCCCCCGCAATGCACTGCTGATGACATGACATATTACATAATTCATGACATGGTCAGTGACATCACTGATGACATCTCAAATGACATCTACATTCATCTGTTTGTTAACAAATAGTGATTTTTGACAATGCTTTTCCAACCTACTCATCTCTTATACTGCATACTTTTTTGATACTCCTTTTACTCCCACTGTCAAATGCCAGCCTCATTACCTTGTTGGAACTATATATCCTGTTGGCTTTCCAGCAATCCATTCTGCTGGCCTGGATTGATTTCTGGCTGTGCAGCGCTCTGAAACCTGGCAGGTTGGAGGCTACACTATCCGAAAAAGCTAATAAATAAACAGATAAATACATAACTAAATAAAACAATACAATAATAACTATGATCACCAAGGTTTTGGTGGGACCCATGCCACATCAAATTGAGCTACATCGAGGCCAAGTGTCTTGCCTGACCTGTGAATGTCCTGACTACAATGTATGTTGGAAAGTTTAAAAAGATATGTTTTCAATTAGCTAAAAACATGATTTGAGGATGTTGGTTTAAAATGATAATGCTAACATTCTGTTGGGAGTGGCTTTCAAGTGTAGTAATATACATGTGGCCCTACTGCCTATTGGCAGTCCTATGCACCTAACACCTTTCTAAGTTCTTTCAAGTTAGCAGGCTGTACCTGGCTATGATCAGTGAAGCCTGGAGGTGAAAGGGTTTCCTTTTACCTTTCTGAGCTGTCCTCATTTCCATCCCCTTTATGACCCCATGGCCTGTCCTCTTTTTATCCTCTTGAGCATTCTTCTCATCCACCAGCAGGTGTCTTGCATGAATTATTGATAACACTAGGGCAAATGTTTAATATTGATACCTGAGCATAGGTCAGAAGAGATAGAATCAAAGAGGCTTTTGTTCCACAGCACAAAGATTGATGTTTTTTCCTTTAAAAGTATTTTGCTGAAGTCCCGAGGTTCTTCAGCAATCCTCTGTGGTTGTGTCACACCTTATAAGCTCCCCTAAAAATAAAATAAGAATCTGGCACACAACATATCATGTGAAACTGGACTAGACTGGACTGTGATATAACGTGCTGAGCTAGACTAATACCCCATTAGCATTCGAAAAAACACATCTTACTCTGAAGTCTGTGCCATTAAAACACTGATCCAATCCGCACTGCCCTAGAAAAGAGGGGCTTGTCAGACTATTATTGTATGTTATAAAGAATGGATTGCAATCGGTATTGTTCTATAGATTGAGGGGCATATGTACAAGTAGTTATTGCCACCAGAACGTCACTCATTTTGACGTTTTGGTGGTGTTAAGTCTTTCGCCTTATTTAGAAGGTGGCGTTAAGCCACTTAACGTGGCTTAACGCCGCCTTGTGAATAATGATCCTGTTGACGCAGCACTTAGCGTGAAAGAAGCATGCAATTGGTGTTGCTGTGGGTGTTAAGCCACAACACCACTTGCTTTTTGATGTTGCCCCATATTTACAAGGTATGGCGCAGCGCCAAATTTAAGACCAGCATATACCTGGTTTTAAACAGGCGATACGAGGAGAAATGTTTCATTTCTCCTCGTATTTTGCTCATTCCGTGTGTTTTGCATTCTGCAGCACACATAGCAACAGCAAGTCGCCTGTTAAGATTGTTTACGCGCAGGAAGGTGTCCCTTCCTGCACCTAAACAATCGCCCCTGCAGCGCAGGCACCCTTGCAACATGGCACTAGGCTGCTTTTTTAGCACCAGCGCTAGGGGAAACACAGGGGGCACTGCGTTTTTGTAAATGCCACAGATCCCAACTTATAAAAATTGTTGGAAGGCCGCGTTACCTATTTTGGAGTAACACCGCGCTCTACCATTTTTTTGTAAATATCCCCCTTAGTCCCCTCTCACTCAGGACTGAACTTGGAGCCAACAGCAGGATATACTAATAGAGCATTTGATAAAAGGAGTGATAATTGGTGCACTGATGTTTACCGAGAGCATTCATATTTTGCAAGTCAATCTATGTACTAAATAGGTCTGTCCACACAATAACGAATTGTATTGGGCCGCAATTCAACCTACCTCATGAGTATTAATGTAGTAGGTCAGTCAGGCACTGTTGTCACAAATAAAATATATGAAGTTTTCAGAAAAAATTTGCAAAGTTAATTACTCTATTTATTTTGGTAAAGAAAAATGGGATGAAAATTTTGTGAATGTAAAATTCCAAAAAAACATTAAAAATAATAATAAATTAAATAAAAGCGCCAGGAACATTCATTTCTAGCTTGCTGTCTTTTTGCATAATATTGTAGAGAATAAAGTGGGTTTTGCAAAAATGCTGGGTTTTTTTTACACACCCTCCTCAAAATTGTAGAAAAAACTTTGCAACATCACAAATTGCAATTTTTTAAGGCTTGCCCACATTTGCACAAAACTTGCAACTTTTGCAACAAATTACTTTGAAAAACATAAATATATATTCTCTGTTATGGATATTACAAACTCTGCAAAAGCTAAGCATACAGAGAACAAGTCTGTACACTTTTACCACCTTTAATTTATTTAATTGAGAATTAGACTGCTCTAATAAGGCTTTAATACCACCCAGAAAAAACCTTTTTAACAACTTCAAACTAAAGATAGATTGAGAAAAAAGTAAGGTTCTAAACCCATACTCTACAGTTTTCATGCAGCTCCTTGGTGCCAGTTCATATCACATTGTGCTATAGGAGAAGGACTGTAATTGATGAACTGCAAGTAACAGAAAGATGTCTGTGTCAAAAGCAGTAACCAAATTACGTACCTGCATAAAATAAAATCTGTGACCTGCACGTTACACTAAGTGCTTTGAAGCAGGCACATTAACCATCTATGTTATTTTATGAGTCAAAACTGTGATTAGACAAAATACAGATGTCTCCCACAAGGACATTATCCATAAAAATATATCTTACCATTATGTTTATTCCTTGAACATTGCTCAACATACAAATATCTCTGCAGCAGGTGCCTTAACCCTACAGGATATTTTGAAATGGAACCTCTTTGTGAACAATTAAATAAGCCTAATATATTTGCTGCCACGTTTCTCATTGTTGCCAATTCTTATGGCAAAGTTTAAAAAACAAGGGGGCAAATTATCAAGCACGGCGTTAAAATTATCGCCGCTTTAAGCGGCGATAATAGGCTTGATAATATGCCGCAGAGAATTCCAATAGAAGCCCATGTTGACACCAGAACATGGGCTTCTATGGGAATTCTCACAGGCATATTATCAAGCCCATTATCGTCGATTTAGCGGTAGTTTTCTGCCGCTAAAGCGGCGATAATTTTAACGCCGTTTCTTGATAATATGCCCCAAAATGTGTAAGGTGACTGTCAGACTCTGCTTTTCAGGACTCCACCATTATTGACCCCTCCCCTTTTCCGCTGCACACTGTTAACACCTAATTTATGGTTTCTAAAAGGATTATTTTTTTCTTAATTTCAAAACTGCTCCAAACCCATCACTATAGCTGTTTTTAGATTAAATCCTACTAGACAGCACAGCTTTCTGGTTTCAAAAAACTTATTTGCGACATACTGAGAGCAGACCTAGGAATGCATTTGACCCATTGCTTACCATTCACTGATGCTTTCTTTCTATTCACAGGTTTTATTTGTTGTGACACATCTGGCTTGTGTTTGTTCCTCCCATGAAGCATAGGCTCTTTATCATCTCTCTGGTTGGCTGCTCCTGTGCTTCACCTGTGTCTGCATTTTGTGCAGGGGCAGCTCCTCTGCAATGGTGGAGGAGCGCCGCCCCAGTGCCTAGCTCAGAGCATGCAAATGAAAAATAAAACCATGTTCTAGCATCGTTTTATTTTTCATTTGCCATCTCTAAGGCCAGCTTGTGCATGGAGGGGCGGGGCAGGACACCGGAGGAGGAGTGCTATGTGCATTCCCTAGGTGCTTATATGTATTTGTCCGGCCGTCTCAGGCCAACCAAAACACACATACACACTTAGATTTCTCCAGCCCGGTTGCATTGAACAGCTGGGTTGGAAAAAAAAACACAGACTCCCTGGCTTGAGCAGAGCGTCTTTTCAGCCTGCTCAGGCCAGTGCATGGATTGGATGGGAGTCTGGATCAGGGGCTGCCGGGACCAGGAAGAGAAGAGGAAGCGTGATGCGGGAGGCAAGTCCAGGTAAGTTCTTTTATATTTTATATTTTCTAACTTCCCCCCGCACGCCTCCCTCCCACATTTCCTCCACCCGCCTCACCACCCTTTGTTTGTGGCAGCCGCCACAATTTTTGGGCACTATTTTCTTTTCTTTTTGGTGAAGCACTGCATGAAGGACCATCTGTTTTCTACCTGTTGTCCCCGTCTTGTGCTTTTCTTCCCACCACTATCATCTTTCCTCTGTCTACCATGTGCTTTTGTTTGCCCGTCCTACCCTCCCTGTTTTTGTCCCATCCCACCGGATCTCTCACCCTGCTTTCACAGCCTCCCAGCCCCCAAAACCCATTCCTATTTTCATCTAATTTTTCTTAAGTGCTATTAGCTTTTCCAACTGGTCTCAGAGATGAGACCTATTGGTGTTGTTAATGTTTGTTTTTGAAGTGTCTCGGAGAAGAAAAAGCAATCTAACGTTTGATGTCAGCTGAGGTTGAGGCACGCATAGGACAACCTTTCTTTGCAGCTTGTCGTAAGACTGCATTCCAGTCAACCAGGCAAGTTGTACCCCAGCCATCTGGACTGCAATAATGCTCAGAAATGCACACTTCACTTGTACCCCGCCCCTTCCCCGTCTTTCAAAGTGTGTCTTTTCACTTTGAAGGAAGAGTTGTAGTATCTTTCTTACCACAGGTGCCCACAAACAGGCTGAAGTACCGGCTGCTGTATTATGAGAAGGTAAATTAACAACATTGGTCATGGCTGCAGCCACACACAAACGAACACACGCCTGGTCCAGCACAAACTTTGCTCGGAGACACTGGACAATTGCTGCACAGGCAGCAGCCGTATAAACTGCTTTGTGTGTGATTTTTAGGGTGCATGCGTGTTGATGAGTTAGCCTGTGCAATGCTATTTGTTTGATGCTGTGTGTTGATATAAACAAGAATTTGTGGAAGTGTGCTCTTTTTTCATTATGGTGTGTGTGCAATGGTGCGTGAACCTACATCACGCAATGTTGAGTGCTCAATTGTGTGCATCCAATGTGTAATGTGCAAATTTATAAGCTGTCTGTCACTGTGATTTGTGTGTGTGGAATGGTGTGCCTCATGGTGTGAAAGTGTGCTCGTGTGATGCTGCTTGGGTGGAATGGTGTTTGGGTGTAACTGTGTCCATCTGACTGTGTTAATTAGCAATGGCTTATATGTTGAATGGTGTTTGCATGGTGTGTTGTCTGTTATGAATGAGTTGTTTGTGTGTTTAAGTGACAGATCGTGTGTGTGTTTATATATACATAGGGGTCCCGGCTTTATGGTATTTATTTTTTGGCCATTTTATCTGTATTTATCCATATTTATTTTGTATATAAATGAAGTTGGAAAACTGTACGTTTCCTTATCTATTTAAGTGATAGACGTGCACTCATACTTTGATGTCTGTCGTGTTTTAGCTATTTAAGCTGCCAAATATTACAAAACAATGCATCCACTGGTAAATACTAGCATTATACCATAAATGTATGTTGACATATGCAGTTATTTAAAGAAATGTCATCCTGTTTTTTAATTTCCCATGCTAAAACCAATGGCTAATACAATCCCAAAGGCAATTCCTACCGGATTTTCCAATGCTTGTTTTATAAACCCATTCCTTCATTGCAGACTTCAAGTGTGCATGTAATGAGCAAACGGGGCGAGGCATGAGAGACAAAGCTCCATAGCACAAGAGTGCACTAATCAATATTCAAGGCAGGTAGTGAGGCCTTCATAATAATGTAATCCTGCCACTTGTAATAAACATTTTACAGCAGAACGGAGCTCACACGTCAAACACGAATAAAGAAGCCATGACCTCAAGATCCTGGGGGTCAACATCAATTTTAAATTTCATCATTGTAGGAAAAAAACAGACATTACAGAGTGAAAAAATCACAGTTTAGTCTGAAAAAAAAAGGAAATGACATAGAAATTATGTGAAGGCTGAAACGAGTATTCCTCAGTTGATGCAAGGTCTATTAGCTATAAATAAATAAATTATCATACTTTCACGCAGTGCAACGCTGCTAGCCACCTTGCTGCGCTGCATGAAAAGGAAAGGGCAGAAATGTGCCGTATTTAACATCATATGGCGCATTCCTGTCCTTTCCATGTGCTGCGGACTTTTTGGCTGCCTAGGCCAACATTGGCACCACTGCACCATGGTGCAAGGGTGCCTGCGTTGTAAGCCAGATTCTTTTTGTGCAGGAAGAGACACCTTCCTGCACAAAAACAATCCTGAGCGGGATTTTCCACTTTCTATGTGTGCTGCAGAATACAGCACACATAGAAAGAGGAAGAACGAGGAGAAATAAAGATATTACCTCTTGTTGCACCTCCCCTGGGGAAGCGTAGCATTTTGACACATTCCCAGGTCTACCACAAATGGCAAATCTGTGAATTCACCAAAATCCATGGGTGGCTGCGTGGGAACACCCATGCTCCACTCTTTTAACAAATCCATGGGGCAGAGAATTTGCGCTGTCCTGCGTTACTCCAGAATTATCAGGCCACACATGGCCACACCAGATGGCCTTGCGTGGCTTGAGAAATCTGGCTATAGTGCTGCGTCGCCCTTACGCCCCCTTGTGTGGTGCAAGGGTGACGCAACACTATGATAAATATGGGCCTCAGAGACCAGCTGTCTGGATTGTGGTAAGCTTAGCAGGGCAAATGAGATTGCGGCCACCACTTTCCAAACTAAGGGCCTCCTTTATGTGGATTTGGCATAGGGCAGCGCAGAAAGTCACCTTCCTGTGCTGCCCTACGGCAAAGTGAAAGAACAGGAATGGACCATATTTATCTAATACAGTATATTCCTGTCCTTTCCCTCATCACTGGTGCCGTTTCGGCAGCATAGCGACCACACAGACACCCTTGCACCATGGTGCAAGGGTGTCTGTGTTGTGGGCAGGATTGTTTACATACAGGAAGGAGTCTTCCTGCACCAAAAAACAATCCTGGGAGGCTTTTTTCCTCTTTCTTTGTGTGCTGCAGCACATGGAAAGAGGGTAAAATGTGGAGAAATAAAGTTATTTCTCCTCCTTGCTACTCCCCCTGGGACATGTAAGGTTTTGGCGCATCCACAGGTTTACATGGTTTTGTAATTCTGAGTAGGCGGCAAACTCCATGGGTGTTGCATGTGAACATCAACCGCAACACCCATGGAACACATCCCCAGCGCAGAGTAAGGCAACGCAGCAATTTTGCTGCCTTGCCTTACTCCATATCTATGAGGCTATTCACAGCCACGCAAAGTGGCTGTACGTGACCTCATCAATATGATTTTGTGATTTGCACTGCCGGAGCATCACAAAAAGTGATGCTACTGTGGCGCAAGAGGCTCATAAATATGCACTGTAGTGTAATTACTGAGAACCATTCCAGGATTCTAGTGGAGGACAAGAGCCCAGCAAGAGACTCAAAAAACATATTGTGTCAGCGGACACATAGGACTGAGACTTCCACTGTGTTGGCCTTACTCTTTCATCCTACTATGGTTAGTCCTTCAAACAGCAGTCATTTTAGGATTAAATGGTATTTTTCCTTTATGTGCTAACATTTATTTTAGGTACAAGACTACTTATTTTGTTTTATTGAGTCTCTGATAATGTCTGTATTTAGTGTTAGCAAGGTTTGCCGAATACCAACACTAACTACTTGCTAATTTCTTGCTTTGGTCCAAAGTCTGATGATGGGAAATAGTATGTTTCTCCAAAGAAGAGTGCCACTTGTTCGCCACCAGTAAAATTAAATACTGCTGAGCTGGAAAAAGGGCCAATACGACGTTTCAGCCTTGTGAAGTCGATATAATAAAACTCACTGCTTCGGAAATAAGTACCATCAATAAGAAGATCATTACGCCCTGATTGATAATGCTTCATTATACTTCGCATTTCATCTTTCTCCACTTATCCCTGTAAAATGAAATATACTTTTGCTCAGTGTACCTTTTGACGTACTGAAGAAAAATAAACTCCTTCTCAGGGGGTCTCACTGATACTTAGTCCATTCAAACCAATAATAAAGAATTTGTCACAGAAGCTGAAATATAAAAGAAAATTTTTATTAAACTCAAATGAATGTGACTATGTCACACAGAAGCCGTAGCAACTGAATGAGGTAGTCCATAGAATGGTCTTACTTCACGTCTTATATACTCTTTATCCTGCTCCAGGCATGTAAGGGAGTTGTACCAATTACATTCCTAAACAAATGGAAAATCTGGAGGGTCAGCAGGTGAGTAGCCTTTGGGGTTTTAGCAGGATATGGGCAAAACATTATAATTGCATAGTTCACAAAGGTTAATCTGATCTAGATGGCACTGCAGGGCATGGCATGATTACATGTACAGTATCTTGATTGGCAATCTCAGATAAAGATCGATCAGGGAAATTGGCTTTGCGAGGTCAGTTTCAGGTGAAGAGGTCAGTTTCTTAAAGTTCATTCCAGAGTCAGAAAGAAACCTAGTTAATGTATACATGGACTAAGAAGGCCAGGCCACTTTGTTCGCCAGGCTACCTTCACAGGCCTACGTGAGGGCAACACAAAATGGTGGCACAATAAAATGGAGTCAGTCTCGAGAATTACAGAACCTCAGACCCTCCTTTTGCCATTACGTAGGCAATAACCTAAGACTCATGTTAATCTGAATCTAGGTCTATATCGATATTCATTAGGTCGTCGAGGTGTTGCTGTAACATCATCTTATTATTCTCTACTTCTCTCGGGACAGATCTCCGAACACACATAGTAGCACAAAGACTCACTTCTGGTGGACCATTTTATTTTTGGATGCTAGAGGCGGAGCCACTTCCTCTTCTATGGCAATTCAGTCAAATGAGAATTTAATTAACATTTACTTTATACAATTGCACTGGAATCGCTTGTGCAACTGTGCCCAAAGTCCGTTCAAAGCCTCTCTGGCAGGCTTCTATCGTCCATCAAATCTGCTTCCATTGTCTTCTTCTGCATTGGGCCTCTCGATTCAGGCCTCTTCATGAAAATAGTACTGCTTAGTTGGAGTGCCCTCCTGGCAAACACTCACAGCTCACTCGAAAGTCTCTATTAGGCCTGGGCAAAGCACTACGCTACGCTCGCGAAGTTTGCGAAGTTCGCGCTACTTCGCACTACGCGAATTGCACGTAGCACAGTGCGAACACGCGTAGCGTAGTCTTGCGTAGTGCTGCGGTCATTTTTTGCTTGCTCGCGGTCCTCAACGTCAAGTTGGCGACCGCGAGCAGGCAAAATGACATCCCGGCGAGACTTTTTCCTTGTTCGCGATCAGCAACATCAAGTTGGCGATCGCGAACAAGGAAAATAAACCTCCCGGCGAGATTCCCAACGCGAGGAGGTCAGGTTTCTCATTGCAAGGGGTCGCGTATGCTCGCGACCGCTCGCGATGAGAAACTACTAGTTCGCGTTGAGAAAGCTGACGCTCGAGTAAAAATCTCCTCGAGCAGCAGAAAACTACAGCTCGCACTGTGCAAGATGCCATTTTCAATGATTGCACAGTGCCGGTTGCTTGTCCGCACTGTGCAATCATTGAAAACAACATCTTGCACAGTGCGAACATGTTACTACGCAGTTCGCGAAGTGCTACACGAAGCTCGTGTAGTGCGAACTGCACTTTGCGGAGCTTCGCGAAGTGCTACTTCGCGAACTACGCCCACCCTTAGTCTCTATGTCTCAAGGCAGTGCACCAGTGTCTCTCCTCTGTGGCAGACACTACAAACAATGTGCTCCTCATTGGTCATGGGCACAGATCATCTTGTGCAGACCCGGGTCTACATTCTCAGGCTCCAACACTCATTATTCAGGGTCAAAGGACGCTCAGGCTGCTCTTTCATTTAATTTTCCTTTCATCATGTAGTGCCTTAGATCCTCCGGTGCACTGCCCTTCCGTTGGAGCAAAGAAAAGAGAGGTGTTTACCAAAACTCAGGCCAAGGGGCTCAAGGGACTGCACACTGTCTGAGGTTACCAGCACATGACAGGTAGAAAACTGAAGCCTCAAACCAGCCCTGCTATCAACAACAGGGATCCTTCTCTTTCGCTCTTTTACACTGAAACTCTGGTTTTGTGATGTCCAATGCCGTCTGATGGAGCAAGTACGATACCATTGATGGCACGCTGGCGATCGCTGTCCAGCCTTGCTACTTTCTGGGTGATGGGACTGCAGGGCCAAGACGTCCGCCTTTCATCTGTAGCTGTCACTGATGGGAATTAGGCTTAAATCAATGTTCTGCAGGTTATTATGACTTAATTCCCGCAGAATCTAGTGACGTAGGAAATGTGACACAGTTGTTAGTTTCCTTCAGTTTAGTATAAAAACAGTTCATTGTTTTTAACAATAGGACTGCAGGCAGGTGGCCTGCAATCTTCAAGGGAGTGGCCAGAAGCCATGGGACAACTCTGGTTTAGAATGCACTGTCACTCTCATAAGATGCAAAGGCAGTACTTCTAGTCCAGGGGTCTCCAACGAGTAGCTCGGGAGCCACTGGTAGCTCACCAGTACCTTCAAAGTAGCTCTCTGAGGTGAAGTTAAGCCCAGAATCAATTTCAGAGTAGTTGCCTATTAAAGAAGGCAGCACTGATCATCTCAAGACCCTAAGAGTGACAACCAGCCAAACGTATCACAGTAACTCATACCAACACTCAAACACACAGTGTGCTAGCCTATAGGATCTGCTACATGACAGTCTGAATTCAATCTCAATATAATTAAGCCACAAGGAGATTGACCATGTTGCAGTCTCTCCTTTATCAGTCACAACATGTGTGTGAACAGTGAACCATCAAAAAGGTATGGCAGCAGTAGCCTGAGCTGTAATCAGTGCTGACCCACCAAAATGCGGGACTGCAGGAGTCAGAGTGAAAATGTGTCAGTTTAGAGGCATGATCAGCTCAAAACCTGAGGAGAACAGGGTATGATACAGACCAGAGAAAACGAAGAAACTTTTAGAACAGATCACCATATTAAACGCTCCTAATAGAGAAAGAGGTTGCTCCAAGGGGAGTGTGAAAAAAAGTAAGTGCTCATGAGGTAGGACAGATATAAAGGAGGGGAATCCAAAAGGCAAATTCAATAACCAATCAATTAAACATTCTGGTATCATCAGTAAAACTGGACGTGGTATATAGTGGCACCAGTTTTACAGATAGGCCAGTCCCTTATGGATTTACAAATATTCATTTCATGATTTTCTAATGGGATAATCATCTCTTAAATTACTACATCTGTGTGTTCCTACATTCCTTATCTAGAACACCTCAAAAGGGGAAACGCATGATAAAAATTATCAGGGGCATGCAGATACCTCCCTTTAATAATTGTGCAGCAAGTGCACCATGCAATACACAGGCTAAACAATATCTCCTCATGATCACTGAGAATACCTGTCACCCTAGTCTAATAATTCTCAGGTCTCTGGTGTCTGATCTACAATTTTCCTTTCCCTAGTCACCTGTCCAGAGGGGGCACTATACCCACTTAAAATCACAATCCTGCTACTCAGGACAGCAAATAAGAAACTCTTGGTGTCTCTTATGACTACATGTAGAAGTGCAATATCATAAGGAAAGTTAGGTCACCTTTATCAAGAGCCACAGATTTATAGTTCATCCTTAGGGTCTAGTAATCAGGGAACATCAATCTAGGCTGCTCATTCCTGTCTATTCGTGACCTGCTATTTGCTCCGCGGCAGTAAAAGCTTGTCTCTCAGTGTTATAACATGAGCACGGTGTCAGTCTTTTTCAAACTCTGACATATCAATGCGTGTTGCGTTTGAGTTCAGCAAAGATTTACTTCAGCTGAAGTGTTTGCCTGTTAATACAATGTATGTAAGTACAAAAATACTATAAGTTTATTTTTCTACAAAACACACAATTTCGTTTTTGATGCCTTTTTATTCCTAGTGAATGTGAATTTTAATTTTATCTTTTAAGCATTTAACAGTTTGTACATATGCATAATTGCTTACTCTATAAATTAAATACCAACATATAGCTATTGTAGCATATCACATGGTTAATTTCCGGATTTTATTTAATTTCTACTTAATTAATTAACTGACATTTTGCTTAACAGACTGAAAACATCAAGAAAAAAACCACAAACACACATTGAGCTCATTTCAGACATAAACAGAAAGGGGTCAAACACTCAGGACACACAATACAGCGCGTTTTAGTCATTTATTTCATAAATAGCGCCATCGCTATTTACTTACAGAAGTTGCACTAATGGGAAAACCACATAGACATTTAAACACACATTTAACCCACAGATCAATACTCAAGACAGAAACAAAGGACAGTCAACAGACTGTACTTAACCCCTTGTATGCCCATGACGAGCTGGACTCGTCATGGAGCACAGTCGCGCTGTGCCCATGACGATTCCAGCTCGTCATGAGGCATACCCTAGGGAATCCCTCTGGTGCGGGCACCAGAGGGATTCCCTTTGTGCACAAATAGCTTCGGGAGCTGGGGAAGAGTTTCCCCAGCACCCGAGGCCCCCCCCCATTTCACTGTAATGACGATCGGCGCGCACTTCGCGCCGACGTCATTACAGTGAAAGTGAAACTGAAATGAGCCAAGAGGCTCATTTCAGGTTTCACTTTGTACGTGCTCAGGGGGCTAGCTCAGCCCCCTGAGCACGTAGAAAGACGGGAGAGGTATCGTTGGAAAGGGGAGAATCTCCCCTTTCCAATTGTACCCCTCCCAAGTGGATCCCTGTTTGGGGATCACCACAGGAGGGCGATCCCCAAGCAGGGATCCACCCACTAGACACCAGGGAGGGGGGAGCGGCCCCTTGGGCAAGGGCCTTTGCTCCCCCCCAAATTATTTTGGGCACATTTAGTCTTTTTGCCCCCCCTGGGGGGCAGATGGGGGCAGTAGCCCCCAATCTGCCCCCCCGGGGGGTAAAAAGCCCACTAGACACCAGGGAAGTTACGTAAAAAAAAAAGTAGGGGTGGGGGCTGCCCAAAACGGGCAGGCCCATGCCCCCACCCCCCCAATTACTACACTCTTTCTGACCCCCCGCCGGGGGGCAGATGGGGCATTGGCCCCTAATCTGCCCCTCCGGGGGGGCAGAAAGCCCACTAAACACCAGGGATTCGTTTTTAGTTTTATTTTTAGGGTGGGAGCTGCCCGCAACGGGCAAGCCAATGCCCCCACCCACCACCATTACAGCCTTTCTGCCCCCCCTGGGGGGCCGATGGGGCATCGGCCCCCAATCTGCCCCCCGGGGGGCAAAAAGCCCACTAGACACCAGGGAATTGTAAAAAAAAAATAGGGGTGGGGGCTGCCCAAAACAGGCAGGCCCATGCCTCCCCCCCCCCAATCACTACAGTCTTTCTGCCCCCCCCGGGGGGCAGATGGGGCATTGGCCACTAATCTGCCCCTTCGGAGGGGCAGAAAGCCCACTAAACACCAGGGATTCGTTTTTAGTTTAATTTTTAGGGTGGGGGCTGCCCGCAACGGGCACGCCAATGCCCCCACCCACTCGCCACCATTACAGCCTTTCTGCCCCCCCTGGGGGGCAGATGGGGCATCAGCCCCCAATCTGCCCCCCCCCGGTGGGGCAAAAAGCCCACTGGACACCAGGGAATTGTTAAAAAAAAAAACTAGGGGTGGGGGCTGCCCAAAACGGGCAGGCCCATACCCCCACCCCACCCCACCCCCCAATTATTACAGTCTTTCTGCCCCCCCGGGGGGCAGATGGGGCACTGGCCCCTAATCTGCCCCTTCGGGGGGGGGGGTAAAAGCCCACTAAACACCAGGGATTTTTTTTGCGAAATTGTTTTTAGGGTGTGGGCTGCCCGAAACGGGCACGCCAATGCCCCCACTCTCCCCCCCACAAAAATGTCAGTCTTTCTGCCCCCCAGGAGGCAGATGGGAGCTGTAGCCCCCAATCTGGCCCCCCCTGCAGAATGCCCACTAGAAACCATGGATTTTTCTGTTTTATTAGTGTAGGGGTAGGGGCTCCCCAAAATGGGCATGACAATACCCCACCCCCAGAGAAATTCCAGTCTTTCTGCCCCCCGGGAGGGCAGTTGGTGGCAGTGGCCCCTGATCTGCCCCCTGGGGGGGCAGAAAGCCCAGTGGGGGCTGCCCAAAATGGTCATACCAATGCCCCCACCCCCACAAAAAATAGCCACAGTCTTTCTGCCCCTTTAGGGGCATATCAGGATGAAACACCCTTCCCCGATTCCCCCCCAGGGCAGCAGAAAGCCCACTGGGCTCAAAATTTTTTTTTAGCAATCTGCATACCTGTGGATTTTGGGCCCAAGCGCAGTTGGCACGTAGGCAAACCTAGCAAAACTGTACATTCTTTAAAACTAGACACCGAGGGGAATCCTGGATGGGGTGACTTGACTGCCTCCCACCAGGGTCTGTTACCCAGAATCCATTGCAAACCTAAAAATGTGTTCAAAATAACACTTTTTTCTCACATTTCTTTGTCGGAAAGTTCTGGAATCTGCGTGGGTCCACAAAATTCCACCCGCCCTGCGTTCCCCAAAGTCTTCAGAGAAAAATAGTACCTCACTTGCGTGGGTAGGCATAGTGCCCGCGTCAGGCAAGGGCCCAAAACCCATTGAGGAGACATCAAAATTACCTATCACAAAACAACCTGGTTTTGCAAAGGGGGTCCTATGAGTTTTTGGCCCCGGGCTTGGCGGCCACCTAGGGAAACCTACCAAACCCACACATTTCTGAAAACTAGACACCCGGGGGATTCCAGGGAGGTATGGCTTGCATGGATCCCCCAACGTTTCCTTACCCAGAATGCCCTGCAAACCTCAAATTTAGCTGAAAAAATCCCCTTTTTCACATATTTTTGTGTGGGAAAGTTGTGGCATCACCGGGCTGACACAAATTTCCTACCACCCAGCGTTCCCCCGGGTCTCCCAATAAAAACGGTGCCTCACTCGTGTGGGAGGCCCAAGTACCCGCGACAGGCAAGGCCCCAAAACGCATTGAGGCGACATGAAAATTGCCTACCTCAAACGACATGGTTTTGCAAGTGGAGGTCACCTGGGTTTTTGGCCCGGTGCTCGGCGGACACCTAGGGGAACCTACCAAACCCACACATTTCTGAAAACTAGACACCCAGGGGATTCCAGGGAGGTATGGCTTGTGTGGATCCCCCAACGTTTCCTTACCCAGAATGCCCTGCAAACCTCAAATTTAGCTGAAAAAATCACCTTTTTCACACATTTTTGTGTGGGAAAGTTGTGGCATCACCGGGCTGACACAAATTTCCTACCACCCAGCGTTCCCCCGGGTCTCCCGATAAAAACGGTGCCTCACTCGTGTGGGAGGCCCAAGTACCCGCGACAGGCAAGGCCCCAAAACGTATTGAGGCGACATGAAAATTGCCTACCTCAAAACGACCTGGTTTTGCAAGGGGGTAAACTGGGTTTTTGGCCCGGTGCTCAGCGGCCACCTAGGGGAACCTACCAAACCCACACATTTCTGAAAACTAGACACCCGGGGGATTCCAGGTAGGTATGGCTTGCGTGGATCCCCCAACGTTTCCTTACCCAGAATGCCCTGCAAACCTCAAATTTAGCTGAAAACATCACCTTTTTCACACATTTTTGTGTGGGAAAGTTGAGGCATCACCGGGCTGACACAAATTTCCTACCACCCAGCGTTCCCCCGGGTCTCCCGATAAAAACGGTGCCTCACTTGTGTGGGAGGCCCAAGTACCCGCGACAGGCAAGGCCCCAAAACGTATTGAGGCGACATGAAAATTGCCTACCTCAAAACGACCTGGTTTTGCAAGGGGGGTCACCTGGGTTTTTGGCCCGGTGCTCAGCGGCCACCTAGGGAAACCTACCAAACCCACACATTTCTGAAAACTAGACACCTGGGGGATTCCAGGGAGGTATGGCTTGAGTGGATCCCCCAACGTTTCCTTACCCAGAATGCCCTGCAAACCTCAACCTTAGCTGAAAAAAATCACCTTTTTCACACATTTTTGTGTGGGAAAGTTGTGGCATCACCGGGTTGACACAAATTTCCTACCACCCAGCGTTCCGCCAGGTCTCCTGATAAAAACGGTGCCTCACTCGTGTGGGAGGCCCAAGTACCCGCGACAGGCAAGGCCCAAAAACGTATTGAGGCAACATGAAAATTGCCTACCTCAAAACGACCTGGTTTTGCAAGGGGGGTCACCCGGGTTTTTGGCCCGGTGCTCGGCGGCCACCTAGGGGAACCTACCAAACCCACACATTTCTGAAAACTAGACATGCAGGGGATTCCAGGGAGGTATGGCTTGCGTGGATCCCCCAACGTTTCCTTACCCAGAATGCCCTGCAAACCTCAAATTTAGCTGAAAACATCACCTTTTTCACACATTTTTGTGTGGGAAAGTTGAGGCATCACCGGGCTGACACAAATTTCCTACCACCCAGCGTTCCCCCGGGTCTCCCGATAAAAACGGTGCCTCACTCGTGCTGAAGGCCCAAGTACCCGCGACAGGCAAGGCCCCAAAACGTATTGAGGCGACATGAAAATTGCCTACCTCAAAACGACCTGGTTTTGCAAGGGGGTAAACTGGGTTTTTGGCCCGGTGCTCAGCGGCCACCTAGGGGAACCTACCAAACCCACACATTTCTGAAAACTAGACACCCGGGGGATTCCAGGGAGGTATGGCTTGCGTGGATCCCCCAACGTTTCCTTACCCAGAATGCCCTGCAAACCTCAAATTTAGCTGAAAACATCACCTTTTTCACACATTTTTGTGTGGGAAAGTTGAGGCATCACCGGGCTGACACAAATTTCCTACCACCCAGCGTTCCCCCGGGTCTCCCGATAAAAACGGTGCCTCACTCGTGTGGGAGGCCCAAGTACCCGCGACAGGCAAGGCCCCAAAACGTATTGAGGCGACATGAAAATTGCCTACCTCAAAACGACCTGGTTTTGCAAGGGGGGTCACCTGGGTTTTTGGCCCGGTGCTCGGCGGCCACCTAGGGAAACCTACCAAACCCACACATTTCTGAAAACTAGACACCTGGGGGATTCCAGGGAGGTATGGCTTGCGTGGATCCCCCAACGTTTCCTTACCCAGAATGCCCTGCAAACCTCAAATTAAGCTGAAAAAATCACCTTTTTCACACATTTTTGTGTGGGAAAGTTGTGGCATCACCGGGCTGACACAGATTTCCTACCACCCAGCGTTCCCCCGGGTTTCCCGATAAAAATGGTACCTCACTCGTGTGGGAGGCCCAAGTACCCACGACAGGCAAGGTCCCAAAACGTATTGAGGCGACATGAAAATTGCCTACCTCAAAACTACCTGGTTTTACAAGGGGGGTCACCTGGGTTTTTGGCCCGGTGCTCGGCGGCCACCTAGGGGACCCTACCAAACCCACAAATTTCTGAAAACTAGACACCCGGGGGATTCCAGGAGGTATGGCTTGCGTAGATCCCCCAACGTTTCCTTACCTAGAATGCCCTGCAAACCTCAAATTCAGCTGAAAAAATCCCCTTTTTCACATATTTTTGTGTGGGAAAGTTGTGGCATCACCGGGCTGACACAAATTTCCTACCACCCAGCGTTCCCCCGGGTCTCCCGATAAAAACGGTGCCTCACTCGTGTGGGAGGCCCAAGTACCCGCGACAGGCAAGGCCCCAAAACGCATTGAGGCGACATGAAAATTGCCTACCTCAAACGACCTGGTTTTGCAAGTGGAGGTCACCTGGGTTTTGGCCCGGTGCTCGGTGGACACCTAGGGGAACCTACCAAACCCACACATTTCTGAAAACTAGACACCCAGGGGATTCCAGGGAGGTATGGCTTGCGTGGATCCCCCAACGTTTCCTTACCCAGAATGCCCTGCAAACCTCAAATTTAGCTGAAAAAATCACCTTTTTCACACATTTTTGTGTGGGAAAGTTGTGGCATCACCGGGCTGACACAAATTTCCTACCACCCAGCGTTCCGCCAGGTCTCCCGATAAAAACGGTGCCTCACTCGTGTGGGAGGCCCAAGTACCCGCGACAGGCAAGGCCCCAAAACGTATTGAGGCAACATGAAAATTGCCTACCTCAAAACGACCTGGTTTTGCAAGGGGGGTCACCTGGGTTTTTGGCCCGGTGCTCGGCGGCCACCTAGGGGAACCTACCAAACCCACACATTTCTGAAAACTAGACACGCAGGGGATTCCAGGGAGGTATGGCTTGCGTGGATCTCCCAACGTTTCCTTACCCAGAATGCCCTGCAAACCTCAAATTTAGCTGAAAACATCACCTTTTTCACACATTTTTGTGTGGGAAAGTTGAGGCATCACCGGGCTGACACAAATTTCCTACCACCCAGCGTTCCCCCGGGTCTCCCGATAAAAACGGTGCCTCACTCGTGCTGGAGGCCCAAGTACCCGCGACAGGCAAGGCCCCAAAACGAATTGAGGCGACATGAAAATTGCCTACCTCATAACGACCTGGTTTTGCAAGGGGGTAAACTGGGTTTTTGGCCCGGTGCTCAGCGGCCACCTAGGGGAACCTACCAAACCCACACATTTCTGAAAACTAGACACCCGGGGGATTCCAGGGAGGTATGGCTTGCGTGGATCCCCCAACGTTTCCTTACCCAGAATGCCCTGCAAACCTCAAATTTAGCTGAAAACATCACCTTTTTCACACATTTTTGTGTGGGAAAGTTGAGGCATCACCGGGCTGACACAAATTTCCTACCACCCAGCGTTCCCCCGGGTCTCCCGATAAAAACGGTGCCTCACTCGTGTGGGAGGCCCAAGTACCCGCGACAGGCAAGGCCCCAAAACGTATTGAGGCGACATGAAAATTGCTTACCTCAAAACGACCTGGTTTTGCAAGGGGGGTCACCTGGGTTTTTGGCCCGGTGCTCAGCGGCCACCTAGGGAAACCTACCAAACCCACACATTTCTGAAAACTAGACACCTGGGGGATTCCAGGGAGGTATGGCTTGCGTGGATCCCCCAACGTTTCCTTACCCAGAATGCCCTGCAAACCTCAAATTCAGCTGAAAAAATCACCTTTTTCACACATTTTTGTGTGGGAAAGTTGTGGCATCACCGGGCTGACACAAATTTCCTACCACCCAGCGTTCCCCCGGCTCTCCCGATAAAAACGGTGCCTCACTCGTGTGGGAGGCCCAAGTACCCGCGACAGGCAAGGCCCCAATACTAGGGGTGGGCGGAATTTGCGCAATCGCGTTACGCAAATCTCCGCGAAACGGTAAAAAATCTCCGCAGAAATTCCGCGAACATTCGGAACTGCTTGTTCGCGATGCTTTTTTCCTGTTCACAATCCCTGTTTGCGTGCTCGGGGAGAAATATCTCGCGAACACGCATTTTGAGAACGCGAACAAGCAAAAAGTTTCGCGAAATCGCGGAAAGCAGAATTTTGGGCACTTTCGCGTTCTCCGCGGAACGCGAAATTACCCAAATTCTGCAAATTCCGCGAGCGGAATGGAATTTACCGCCCAGGCCTACCCAAAACGTATTGAGGCGACATGAAAAGTGCCTACCTCAAAACGACCTGGTTTTGCAAGGGGGGTCACCTGGGTTTTTGGCTCCCGATAGAAATGGTGCCTCACTCGTGTGGGAGGCCCAAGTACCCGCGACAGGCAAGGGTCCAAACCGTAGTGCGCCTCAACAGGCAAGGGTCCTAAACGTAGTGCGCCTCACTACGTTTTGGGCCCTTGCCTGTCGCGGGTACTTGGGCCTCCCACACGAGTGAGGCACCGTTTTTATCGAGAGACCCGGGGGAACGCTGGGTGGTAGGAAATTTGTGTCAGCCCGGTGATGCCACAACTTTCCCACACACAAATGTGTGAAAAAGGTGATTTTTTCAGCTAAATTTGAGGTTTGCAGGGCATTCTGGGTAAGGAAACGTTGGGGGATCCATGCAAGCCATACATCCCTGGATTCCCCGGGTGTCTAGTTTTCAGAAATGTGTGGGTTTGTTAGGTTCCCCTAGGTGGCCGCGGAGCACGGGTCCAAAAACCCAGGTGACCCCCCTTGCAAAACCAGGTCGTTTTGAGGTAGGCAATTTTCATGTCGCCTCAATACGTTTTGGGGCCTTGCCTGTCGCGGGTACTTGGGCCTCCCACACGAGTGAGGCACTGTTTTTATCGGGAGACCCGGGGGAATGCTGGGTGGTAGGAAATTTGTGTCAGCCCGGTGATGCCTCAACTTTCCCACACAAAAATGTGTGAAAAAGGTGATTTTTCCAGCTAAATTTGAGGTTTGCAGGGCATTCTGGGTAAGGAAATGTTGGGGAATCCACGCAAGCCATACCTCCCTGGAATCCCCTGCGTGTCTAGTTTTCAGAAATGTGTGGGTTTGGTAGGTTCCCCTCGGTGGCCGCCGAGCACCGGGCCAAAAACCCAGGTGACCCCGATTGAAAAACCAGGTCGTTTTGAGGTAGGCAATTTTCATGTCGCCTCAATACGTTTTGGGGCCTTGCCTGTCGCGGGTACTTGGGCCTCCCACACGAGTGAGGCACTGTTTTTATCGGCGGGAGACCCAGGGGAATGCTGGGTGGTAGGAAATTTGTGTCAGCCCGGTGATGCCTCAACTTTCCCACACAATGATGTGTGATAAAGGTGATTTTTTCAGCTAAATTTGAGGTTTGCAGGGCATTCTGGGTAAGGAAACGTTGGGGGATCCACGCAAACCATACCTCCCTGGAATCCCCCGGATGTCTAGTTTTC
The DNA here is from genome assembly GCF_964204655.1 of Triturus cristatus. Classification (NCBI taxonomy): domain Eukaryota; kingdom Metazoa; phylum Chordata; class Amphibia; order Caudata; family Salamandridae; genus Triturus; species Triturus cristatus. The sequence continues at coordinate 1,006,787,599 of NC_140583.1, read as the reverse complement.
AGAAATGTGTGGGTTTGGTAGGTTCCCCTAGGTGGCCGCCAAGCACCGGGCCAAAAACCCAGGTGACCCCCCTTGCAAAACCAGGTCGTTTTGAGGTAGGCAATTTTCATGTCGCCTCAATACGTTGTGGGCCATTGCCTGTCGCGGGTACTTGGGCCTCCCACACGAGTGAGGCACCATTTTTATTGGGAGACCCGGGGGAACGCTGGGTGGTAGGAAATTTGAGTCAGCCCGGTGATGCCACAACTTTCCCACACAAAAATATGTGAAAAAGGTGATTTTTTCAGCTAAATTTGAGGTTTGCAGGGCATTCTTGGTAAGGAAACGTTGGGAGATCCACGCAAGCCATACCTCCCTGGAATCCCCCCGGGTGTCTAGTTTTCATAAATGTGTGGGTTTGGAAGGTTCCCCTAGGTGGCCGCCTAGCACCGGCCCAAAAACCCAGGTGACCCCCCTTGCGAAACCAGGTCGTTTTGAGGTAGGCAATTTTCATGTCGCCTCAATACGTTTTGGGGCCTTGCCAGTCGCGGGTACTTGGGCCTCCCACACAAGTGAAGCACCGTTTTTATCGGGAGACCCGGGGGAACGCTGGGTGGTAGGAAATTTGTGTCAGCCCGGTGAAGCCTCAACTTTCCCACACAAAAATGTGTGAAAAATGTAATTTTTTTCAGCTAAAATTGAGGTTTGCAGGGGATTCTGGGTAAGGAAACGTTGGGGGATCCACGCAAGCCATGCCTCCCTGGAAGCACACGTGTTTCTAGTTTTAAAAAATGTATAGGTTTGCTAGGTTTCCCAAGGTGCCCGCAGAGCTAGGGTTCAAAAACTACAGCTAGACATTTTGCCAAAAAAGGGTCATTTTTCACTGCGAAATTGAGGTGTGACCACGTTGCGTTTTGCGCCGTTTCCTGTCGCGGGAACTAGGCCGACCCACACAAGTGAGGTACCGTTTTTCTTGTAAGACTTTGGGAAACGTGGGGTGGGTGGAAATTTGTGGATCCACACAGATTCCGGAACTTTCCACCAGAGAAATGTGGGGAAAATTAGTTTTTTTTGTCAATTTTTTAGGTTTGCAAGGGATTCTGGGTAACAGACCCTGATGGGAGGCAGTCAAGTCACCCCATCCTGGATTCCCCTGGGTGTCTAGTTTTCAAAAATGTATAGGTTTGCTAGGTTTCCCAAGGTGCCCGTAGAGCTAGGGTTCAAAAACTAGAGCTAGGCACTTTGCCAAAAAAGGGTAAATTTTCACTGCGATATTGAGTTGTGACCACGTTGCGTTTTGCACCGTTTCCTGTCGCGGGCACTATGCCTACTCACACAAGTGAGGTACCATTTTTATCGGGAGACTTAGGGTAATTCAGTTTTGTAAAGGAACTGTTATTATCTATTGATTTTCGATGCATTTCTGCCTTCCAAATGAACGATATTGTGTAAAAAAGAAGTCATTCTAAAAAATGACTGATAATTCTCATGCTAGTATGAGTATTCCCAATTTCAGAAATGTGCAAATATCTACTGTTTCAAAAGTCTATATTTTGTTCCCATTTCATAAATACATAGGTGCCTTTCATACCGATTTTTCCATGTACACATTTTTACAGAATAATTACTATATACCCGGTACATAATAAAAAACCATTGCAAGTTGCTGCTCAGTTTTTGGCTCTGGGTTCGTCGGGTTCTTGGTGTACCTACAAGTCCTATATATCCCCACAACCAGTAATGTCCAGCAGATGTAATGGTATATTGCTTTCAAAGAGCTGTCATAATTAGAAGAAGTTACAGGTGAAAACGTTCACACAAAAGGCTTTTATTTCAACTAATTTTCAATTTATCCTATATTTAACTGTTAGTTTCTATAAAAAAAACCTCGATGGATCTACACAAATGACCCCTTGCTGAATTCAGAATTTTGTCTTCTTCTCGAAAATGTATAGCTTTCCAGGATCCATTATTGCTTTTGTACCCATTTCTGCCATTAACTGGAAGGAGGTCAAAAGCACACAAAATAGAGCAAAATTAGGCTATGTCCCAGAAAAATGCCAAAACTGTGTAAAAAATGTTGGGTTTCTGACAAAAGTCTGGTATCCCCAAAAAGCTGGGAAAATGGTGATCTCAACCCCACAAACCCTTTTTTGATAACATTTGCAGGGAAAAATCCAGAGGCTTTCATTTGCAGCCCGTTTTTCCAATTTTTCCGAAAAACCCCCAAATTTTGCTGTATTTTGGCTCATTTCTGTGACCCCTCTAGGAGAATCCACAAACCCTGAGTACCTTTAGAATCCTCATGATGTTGGAAGAAAAGGATGCAAATTTGGCGTGGATACCTTATGTGGTCAAACAGTTACAGGGGTCTCAGCACGCACTACCCCAAATAGCCAAAAAAGGGCGTGGCACAGGAGGGGAAAAGGCCTGGCAGCGAAGGGGTTAAACCAAACCATTTGTAAATACTAGTTGTAAGTCATATTTACAAGAAGCGCTTCTCAATAGGGTTCCAAAAGACTGCAAAAACAGCCCCACAGACCTTTATTTCCAAGAAGCCAAGATACACTCAATTCACTAGCTTTGGCTGGCAGAACACCAAAAATCGCTCTGCATATCTCCATTCATAAGATTGCGCAGAACAAAGGATCCTTGTATGTATTATGTCCATATTTTGCTTCCCTGGGGATACAGAATCACCAAGGAAGAAATATGTTTTTATACCTAAACCTATTTAGGTATTCCCTCTAGGGGAGCCGGCTAATTTACTTCACATCACACCAAGAAAAAGCAACACATTCTTCAATGTGAGCTTTGAAAACAGGCATGCCAAAAATACTGCAGAATATGCAATATTATAATCAAAGTAGTGCTTAAGGTACTCTTCGTACGTTGCACCGTTCAACAAAACCAGATAGAGAAAAATCTCCTCATTACCTGCCTACACAAATTGCAATTCGCATATATAAACCTATACAAATCCAAAGTTGGCCAACACAAATTCCAAAATTCCAAAGCTATAGTAAGTGTTACTAAACTACCTTACCAATCCAAGGCAAAAACCAACAGTAAGAGTCGCATAACGACTTTTACCAAACAAATGGTTGTCCAAATTCTAACTGCCAAGTTCTAAATGACCTAACGGTCTTTTTTTAAAATACTCACGCCAAAAATGTTCTCAGTCAGAGGTGACATCATGTGGAGGATCAAAATCAGGAAGATTAGAAATATACTGGGCTGCAGAGACAAAGAATCCCCAGAATCTCCGTGCACAGAGTACCTCCTTAGTAGAGTCCTGTCCTGTCCTCCTCAGTAGATTTCTGTCTTCTGACAAGATCACTCCCACAGATAGCCACTTCTCTGATGAGGCCCACATTGGGCGCCAATTGAAGAAATATAAACTCCTTCTCAGGGGTCTCACTGATACTTAGTCCATTCAAACCAATAATAAAGAATTTGGCACAGAAGCTGAAATATAAAAGAACATTTTTATTAAACTCAAATGAGTGTGACTACGTCACACAGAAGCCGTAGCAACTGAATGAGGTAGTCCATAGAATGGTCTTACTTCACGTCTTATATACTCTTTATCCTGCTCCAGGCATGTAAGGGAGTTGTACCAATTACATTCCTAAACAAATGGAAAATCTGGAGGGTCAGCAGGTGAGTAGCCTTTGGGGTATTAGCAGGATATGGGAAAAACATTATAATTACATAGTTCACAAAGGTTAATCTGATTTAGATGGTGTGGTAAATTAATTAATTACCAGATCTGAATTTCTATAAATTATCAATATAAATGAAATAATGAACTGAGGAGTCCATGGTGTAAGAGTTAAAATGGGTCTTTATTCAGTAACCCGGGTTAATGGAGAACAAGCTCCATAACCATGCAAGGATCAGGTGTGGTCTGACGCTTTATTCACAAGGTACAGTTTTTATACATATCACAGTAAATTCTCAACTCATGGGGAGGAGCCCTCCTGGTTGCGGCGAAGGGAAAAAAATTACAAGTTAGCATTGCTCAAGACGTATATGCAGAAAACACAGATAAGCACATTTTTCAAGAAAGCGGCTTGGGGGGATGCCGTCAGAGGAAGGGGGAGCTTGTGTGCCTGACAGATAAGGATGTGGTGAATGAGTCATGAACAGACAACCTTGTGACATTCTGCGAGGCACAAGTGGGTCCTAGGCCAGCTGGCCTCGAAGAAATACAAGATAAACTTGCTTTTCTGAGAGAAGGGGAAGATGGTTGGCCCATTTTTTAGAATCGGCTTAACCACAAAAATGCGTGGGTGTAACAGTCTGAAAACCAGCTGCAGTATGAGGAGATACGTGAACTGGCTGACCCTGGGCAAGCTGACATGAATTCTTAAAATGGATGCTGTGTCCAAAATGGATGCTGTATAGAATGGTTTCAGAGCACTAGAGAAAAAGAAGTGTGCGAGGGGACAGAACCGAGAACGTGATCTTTAATTTTTTATTTCCTCATTCCCTCCTTGTCCCCAAGCTAAACTTATCCATTTCTTTCAGATTACCTCCATGGTCATGAGGCCATCCACATGGGGTTGTAACATAATTTTCTCATTTTCTCTTGCTCTATTAATTGGCTTCGGGACCAGGCATGTAGCACAAAGACCGCATAGGGCGGGGCCACACTGGACACAGAGACAGCAGGACAATATTACCATCAACACGAGGCCTAGTCCTGAAAGTACCTTCCAACCCCATGCTGACAATATGCCCCATAACCATCCAATTAGTGTCCAGGAGCCAGGCTCTTGGTGTATGTCTGCAGCTATTTTGTGCAATTTGGAAATTGCCGCATAGACTGACGGCGAGTTATCAGGTATATACACACAGCAGGAAGAGCCGATCAATCTGCATGCTCCACCCCGGTCAGCCAGTATGACGTCAAGAACAAGTCTATTTTGCAAAGTTACCATTCTTATGGCTATCTGCTCCTCAGTCAAGTTTCCAAGGGCAGATATGGTCTGATTGATGACAGCCTCCACAGTCCTGGTAAGCCTACGTATTAATTTACTATTTTGTACAGGGCCTATGAAAAAGAAGAATCCCTTATTAAAATCGGTATATTGTTCCCAGGTAGTTTCAGTCTGGTCAACCCCTGAGGTATCAATTGCTCTTTTCCTTCGCTTGTGCTGATATAGCTGAAGATCCTTATGATAGGAAGCAGGTGCTATAAAAACAGGTTGGAGGAGAAATGCTATGTAGCATGTGCCGCCCCACCCTTGAGGTAATCGAAAATAAGCCGTGGAGCCACATACAAAATAAATGTGGCGGGAAGCTATGAATGAAGACTTACCCCAATCCACAAAATCTAGTACCGTGGAGCAGTCACTGTGCCCTAATTCCAGGGATCCATTCTTTCTGATACACAGATGGCCTTTAGTAGGTGTTACCAATATAGAGGGAGGGCCATTATTCTTTTTGGACCTGGTGTTCAATATCTGGAATGCTACTGTCCTATTGCCTGTCTGATATTCTTCACTCTCTAAAACAGAACCCCTAGCTTGGGGGTCTCCATTGTCATCTGTCTAACAGGCTTTATTCAGGACAGTATTCAAATTTCCCCATGGCCATCCATTTTTACAAGAATTCTTTTCCTCCGGGCAAATCAAGGAGGCATTCCTAACCACCATTAGGGCATCCCAAGCAGGGCATGATCCATTGTAAGAGAAAGGCAAGGGAGAGAGAGGCATTCCGCCCTTACACTGGTGCGCCGGAAGGCGACCACAGGTCCAACAGTTTGTGGTATTGCTGACCTGATGTGTATGATGTAACATCTGTATAAAGGAATTATTCTGTAAGGCCAGCCTGTGGCTCTGCTCATGGGGAGGTAAAGTGTGGTACGTGTGTTCTGCTGTTGTGTTGTCATGTCCTTGTTGGTGTGGTGATGGTGTCTGGGAAGGGAAAACAACATGCAATATCCACCGCAGACATGTCAATATAGCACATATCGAAAACAGAATTATCAAAGTCATTATACATCGGCTACGTAACATTCTGCAGTATTTTCTTGTCATCATTGTCTTTTTAGTTGGGCCCCAGGCAGTCTGTCCTAAAACAGTAGTCATTGTCTGACCGCTTCACCAGTCAGTCTGTACCGACTGGACTTAATTGATCAAACTTGAGCTACTTTGGCAGATCGTAATTTCGAACTGTAAGTTTGTTGGGGGGTCGGATCCAGGAGAGGGGGCAAATAGTTTGTGTTATCTTTCTTTTGAACAATGTTCTCAGGATCCCCAAAGTACTTTTTACAATGGCTGGCATGAAGCCATCCTTTCCTTCCTTCAACCTTTACTGCTGTCCGCGTAGTAAGGAGGACCAATTTGGGCTGCTTCCACCTGGGCTCCAAAGGCGATGTCCTATCAAAGTTTCGGACCAAGATCCAGTCCCCTGGCTTTATCGCATGCTCTTCGGGATTGGTGTGATCTGGAAAGGCAGCCGCCACCTGTGAACGACAAGGGCGTAGTGCAGACATCATGGCGGCAAGATAATCTGTCAACATATTACTGTCAGTATCCGTGATAGACTTAGGTCTAGGTGTGCCCCACATGTTAGGAGGTCTGCCATAGACTACCTCATAAGGAGATAGACCGGTCCTTGAATGTGCTACTCTCATGTAGAAAAGGGCTACCGGCATGGCTGTGACCCAATCTACACCTTTTTCTGTGCATATTTTTGCTATTTTTGTCTTCAGTGTCTGGTTGTGTCTTTCGACTAGACCTGCTGCTTGTCGGTGCCTGACACAATGGAACTTCCAAGTATATCCTAGCAATAGGGACACTTGTTCCATCAATTTAGAAGAAAAAGGCTGTCCATTGTCAGAGTAAATTATTCGGGGCAACCCATACCTGGGGAAAAATTCCCTGACCAGCTGTTTCTGCTGTGTAATCTGGTACGGCATAGGCTTCTGTCCACCTAGTTAGTGCACATACAATTACTAGCACATACTTGTGTCCTCAGCACCTGTCCATTTGTATGTAGTCCATTTGTATGACCTTGAAAGGATGTTCAGGGGGGTGAAATCCACCTTGTTCTACAGACACCCCTTTCCCCGGATTGAACTGACAGCATATCATACATGTTCTGACTTTGTGTTTTGCGGCAGCCCGCAAGTTTTTGTTGTGCCATAATGGTCGTAAGCTATCTAACATTCCCTTCTCACCTAGGTGTGCTGGACTATGTGTAGTTTCTATGATTATGGGTACCATTGAATCGGGTAGGAACCACACGGTTTTGTCTTTTGTCACCCATCCCTGTTCAGTCTCTGTCCCTCCTGCTTCAGTCCATTTTTTCTTTTCTTCTGGGGTGGCGTGGGCCTGTATGTCTATGATGTCTTTGGAGGGGTCTCTTACTACCAGAACTGTATTCTGTTGAATTGTGTGGGAAATGGCTGCTGTCTGGGCTGTGTGTTTGGCAGTTTGATCTGCAAGATCATTCCCTTTGAAAACATCGTCTGTAACTTTGGTGTGGGATTTGCATTTCAATATTGCTACTGCCATTGGTAGATGTATGGCATCCAACAGGTCCTGTATTAAAGGTCCATGTTGTATCTTGGCTCCATGAGAGGTCAGAAAACCTCTTTCTTTCCATAGAGTCCCGAAATTGTGAACCACCCCAAAGGCATACTGCGAATCTGTGTAAATGTTTACTTTGAAATGTTTCGCCCACCTACAGGCCTGTGTGAGGGCAGTCAATTCTGCAGCTTGGGCTGAAAGGGTGTCTATTCTGTTTGTTTCTATGACTCTACTGTCAGTGGTTATGGCATAAGCTGCCGTTAACTCTCCTGTACTTGTCCGCATGCATGACCCATCCACAAAGAGCGTAACATCTACATCTGATAGCGGGACATCAGTCAAGTTTTGTCTGGGTTTGGTGACAATCTCTATCATTCTAATACAGTCATGTGTATCTTCTTCATTTGTGGCATTGGGTAGCAAGGTAGCAGGATTTCATGTGGTACACCTCCTTATCTCTATGTGTGGCTGGAACAACGTCAGCTCATATCCTGTTAATCGTGCAACTGTAAGGTGTTGTGTTTGTGTTCTGTTGAGTAGGAGTTCCACTGCGTGTGGTACAAGTACTGTCAGGGGGTGTCCTAGGACAATGGCGTCGCTTTGTCTGATGGCTAAAGCTGTGGCAGCTACAGATTTTAGGCAGGCAGGTAGGGCTTGTGCGACTGGGTCTAATGTACTTGAAAAATAGGCACAGGGCCTGTTTCTTCCTGCTTGGTCCTGTGTGAGGACTGAGAGTGCTGTACCACCTCGTTCTGTTACAAATAATGTGAAGGATTTGGTGTAATCTGGAGTGGCCAGGACTGGGGCCTGGCACAGTGCTTGTTTTAGTTGCTCAAAGGCCTCTGTATGCTCAGTTGTCCATGGCAAAGATGCCGATAAACCGGCCTCCAAAGTGGTCAGTTGTATCAAAGGTTTGGCCAAATGGGCATACTGAGGAATCCATTGTCTACAATATGATGTTAAGCCAATGAAGGCTCGTACTTCTTTCTGTGTTGTTGGACGTAGAATAGTGGCTATCAACCGTATTCGTTCCTGTGTAAGTTGTCTTCCCTTCTTGGACTGCAAGTGCCCAAGGTAAGCCACTTGCTGTGCACAGAACTGTAATTTTGAGGGAGACACTTTGTGTCCTTTGTCTGCAAGAAATAGTAACACCTGGAGAGAAGCTTTTTCGCACTCCATTTCTGACTGGCCTGTTATGAGGATGTCATCTACATATTGTATGAGCGTGGTATGTTCAGGCATCTGGATGCTGTCCAACTGCCTCTTCAGGGCTTGACTGTAGATACTGGGACTTTCTGTATAGCCCTGTGGAGCTCTCGTAAATCTGAAGCTTCGGCCATTTAATGAGAATCCAAAAAGATATTGGCTATCCTCGTGAATAGGAATGCTAAAGAAGGCGTTTTTCAGATCTATGACAGTGAAGAAGGTAGCCTTGGGATCTATTGCTGTCAAAAGTGTTGTTATGTCAGGTACCACAGGGTATTGCGGCACTACACATTTGTTTAACTCTCGCAGGTCCACTACCAATCGATATACGGGTTCGGCAGTTGGGTCCGTTCTTTTAAGAACGGGAAGAACAGATGAGTTGCAGGTATTGGAATCCGTCTCTACAACTACTTTGTGTTCAATCAGGTCATTAATTATTTGTAGTAATGCTAGTTCAGCTTGCGGTGGTATTTTATACTGTCTTATTCGTGGCAAAACCACACCTTCCTTTAGTGTAATCTTGTGAGGTGTGATGTCCATACAGCCCACGTCTGTAGGGCTAGTTGCCCATAATGTCTGCGGGATCACTTTGAGTCTGGCATCCAGTTCCTTTTCCAGGAAATGTCCCTTGAAATCTCGTAGAAACAGCCTGACACCTTCTGGGGAGCAACATATCACGACACCCAGTTCTTTCAGTGTTTTAATACCCAGTACATTTTCGGGACAGGTCTTTGTTAATACTAGATCTGTAGTACGTGTCAGTGGACCCACACCTACGGAAACATTTTGGGAGACTTTATTTATAACTGTTTTTCCTGAAAAACCCAAGGAAATACTATGTGAGCCGGAGAGAGGTATCCCTGGGACCTCATCATGGTTTATTGTTGTTCTACTGGCCCCTGTGTCAAGGAGGAATTTTCGGTCTTGCCCCAGAACGTGTGCTTGTACATAGGGGCCACGTTGGTCCACCGTGACAGGAATCAGGGGCAAGTCTTTTTCTCTCTTTAGGCCCTTTCACGAGTATTCAGGATATTCGGGATATATTTCATCATTGCGCTGGTACATTTGAGTTTGTGCGGGGGTGTTAGTAGGGGGTCTGGCCTGTGCCGTAGGGGCTGAGGTCTCAGTGTTCCGAGGGGCATAAGGGCGGGCTTGTGTTTTTCCTGTTGCTATATTGTGTTTTAATACGGGACACTCCCTGACGAAGTGGCCAGGTTTTTTGCATTAAATATATGACCCTTTTTCAGTGGATTTGTTATTTTTCCCTGTATTTGATACAGTTGTTGTCTGGGCTACCAGGGCTTTCATTTTGGTGTCTTTGACGCGCCTTTTATCTTGTTCTTCCTCTTCTTTAATTCTATTATGATGGTACTGTAGCATTTGTAGCATCTGTTGAGAGTTATTTGCTTGCCAAGTACTCTCAACTTTCTGGAGTCTATTCTTTATTGGGGGAAGGGCATTTTCTACCAATTTTGCTACGAAAAGACGTTGGTAGCCATCACTACCTGAGGAGAGGCCGCTGTTAATTGCGAAACATTTCTGTAACCTTACAAAATAATCTCCTATATCTTCATCTAATTTTTGTTTACATGCAGATATTGCGTCCCAATCTTCTTTCTTTGTTGTTAACAATTTAGGTAATACTTACATAAGGGCATCGGGGAATGCACGTATTAGGTCTCCCAACCCATCCCCTGGTTTGCGGGCCTGTTCCTCATTTCTCAGCGCCGTCCAATTTATAACTCCCCCATCTAAGTTCCAATCTTTTTCCATCAATTTTTCATAAATCCCTTCGGGAAGGAGAACTTTCAGCAATATCTATATATCCGGGAAAGTATAATTTCCTAGACCCGGAATGTCCCTTATTTCTTTATGGAATCCTGCGGGGTCTTTTTCATGAGGTGGTACTATCTTTTTCATTTCCAATATCTCTAATTTGGTAAGAGGGGTGTATACGTGCACCCGGTCATATTCGCCGTCACCACGCAGCCGTGGGTGTACCTCTCGCAGGGGAAATTGTCCCTTGTCATAGGTACCCTTACCGGACATTTCAGTTTCGAACTGTACATAACGTAGCCTTAGATCCAGAACTTTAGTAATAAATTCTTCATCCCTTGTGGACCAAAACCCGTCTGCGCAGTTACTCAGTAAATGATATATTTTCTTAGGTGGGGGACATGTTTTTTCATATAGTGTTGCCAAATGTTGTAACATGAACATACCTGCTATTCTTTGATCAGACAGGGGGAGGGAGAGGAAGATCTGTCCTACCATATTAGGGTCATAAAGTTGGTGCTGGGCAATCCAATCAGTGGCTGATCGGGCTATTTCTTTTTCATGTGGGGTGAAAGGCGGGTCGTCCTCGAGCCAGTGCTCCAACGACTGGACAGTGCACTGTAACAGCTTAGTGGAAACGGTATCCGTTCTAGTACTTATGTACTCAGTTGAGACATGAGGGGGAAGGGGAGGGAATCCGGGACGGTGATGGCTACGGGCTAGTCCCATAACAGGAGTTCTCCCTCCATCTTCTTCCTCACCACTCATCTCTTCCAAGATGTTTTCCTGTCTTTCCCAATCCTAATGGATGGTATGGATGCCCGCTATCAATTGAACTAGTAATTTTTCTATCTGCTCGTGTTTAGTGAACTTGGACCGTTCAAGTAAGTCACTTAGGTCCAACAAATGGTTGTGCGCCTCGCGATTACTGCAGTCCAATATCCTTAAGAAACAGGTCACTGTAAACTGTAACATGGTCTGTTTGGTCGCGACCTTTCTACCTGTTATCATGGTTAACAAGGCCTGTTCACTTTTACCCGTTCGGACAAAATCGTGAACTGCGTCCAATTGGGATTTACTGTTGGGAAGGTTCTGGAGCGTGTCCAGGGCCTGTCTCAATCTATGAGATATTATGGCCATTCTACCCTTCCCGGGGCATTCATTATAAGGGCATTCCAAAGGCGGGATATCACTTTTATCCTCTGCCCCGTCTTTAACATCGTCTAGGGGAGGAGCGGTGGCCACTTGGCCACTCATCGATGCTGGTGGTATACGTTGCAGGGCTTGCGGTTGAACCACGTAAGGCGGGGGACATTCTATTAAGTAAGAGGACACGAAATCCTCTGAAGGAGTTATTTTTACCTTTTTCATATTTTCTTGGATGCACATCTCCTCACCAGTTGTTTCGGTAGGCAGAACGGGATAAATTCCCTCAATAAGTGCATTTTTTTCTCTTTCTCTTTATTCAGTAATAACTCTCTCTCCCTCTTCCTGTAATTTCTTTTCTTTAGCCTGTTCTGACATTCTCCTACCTTTTTCAGCCTTCGTCTGTTCCTTCTGGTCCCTCCTATGCGCTTCCTTGCGCCACAATTCAATTGCTTTTTCTTGTGAAGGTCTTACTTTTTTTTTCCACAACTGTTCTTCTACTGCCATAATACACTCCATGTCCCATGTACCTGTAGAGGGCCACCTAAGTCTGGGTTCTAGATGTTTTGTATAATCAGACCAAAGGTCCAAGAACATTACCCCTTCAATACCATGTTTAGTATATATGAAGTGTCCAGGTGTATCTCTAGGTGGGACCGGAACGGCCTGTTCTAATAACTTTTTCTTGGTACTTAATCCTCGTAATTTGGAAAATAAAGGCATTTTAAAATCTCTTGCCTAAGCCTTATAAATATCGAATCACAAAAACAATATACTTGATATCTTTATACACTGGGGAGCCAGTGCAACTTTACCGGGTTCTATCACAGAACCCGTCTTTATACATTCCCAGTAGTACTCACCGAGAAGCAGAACTTGAAGACCTGGTCATCGGACTGAAGCGCTGCGCAGGGAATGAGGAATAACGGGACTCTGGAAACCTCGGACTCGACAAGTTCACTGGTCGGGCTCTGGGTTGGAACGCTCCGCCACCATCCTCACCGCCTCGTGTGGATGTTCAGTCTCAGTCTGTCTCCTCCTCGCCGCGAGGGAGTCAGCAGGAATACCCCACCTCTTGTGCACATGAGAGTCCGTCGGGGGTGTGGAAGGGATAAAGACCGGACCTAGATCTCCGGCGCGTGGGGATGGGGGGAGCGTCCCTGTTCGGGCGCCATAAAATGTGGTAAATTAATTAATTACTAGATCTGAATTTCTATAAATTATCAATATAAATGAAATAATGAACTGAGGAGTCCATGGTGTAAGAGTTAAAATGGGTCATTATTTAGTAACCCGGGTTAATGGAGAACAAACTCCATCACCATGCAAGGATCAGGAGTGGTCTGACGCTTTATTCACAAGGTACAGTTTTTATACATATCACAGTAAATTCTCAACTCATGGGGAGGAGCCCTCCTGGTTGCGGCGAAGGGAAAAAAATTACAAGTTAGCATTGCTCAAGACGTATATGCAGAAAACACAGATAAGCGCATTTTTCAAGAAAGCGGCTTGGGGGATGAAGTCAGAGGAAGGGGGAGCTTGTGTGCCTGACAGATAAAGATGTGGTGACTGAGTCATGAACAGACAACCTTGGAGGGAACTGAGTTATGTGACATTCTGCGAGGCATCAGTGGGTCCTAGGCCAGCTGGCCTCGAAGAAATACGAGATAAACTTGCTTTTCTGAGAGAAGGGGAAGATGGTTGGCCCATTTTTTAGAATCGGCTTAACCACAAAAATGTGTGGGTGTAACAGTCTGCAAACCAGCTGCAGTATGAGGAGATACGTGAACTGGCTGACCCTGGGCAAGCTGACATGAATTCTTAAAATGGATGCTGTGTCCAAAATGGATGCTGTATAGAATGGTTTCAGAGCACTAGAGAAAAATAAGTGTGCGAGGGGGCAGAAGCGAGAACGTGATCTTTAATTTTTTATTTCCTCAATGGCACTGCAGGGCATGGCATGATTACATGTACAGTATCTTGATTGGCAATCTCAGACAAAGATCGATCAGGGAAATTGGCTTTGCGAGGTCAGTTTCAGGTGAAGAGGTCAGTTTCTTACAGTTCATTCCAGAGTCAGAAAGAAACCTAGTTAATGTATACATGGACTAAGAAGGCCAGGCCACTTTGTTCGCCAGGCTACCTTCACAGGCCTACGTGAGGGCAACACAAAATGGTGGCACAATAAAATGGAGTCAGTCTCGAGAATTACAGAACCTCAGTACTTGATCACATTAATGGAAACATTATATATAAAAAAAAAGACTAAAAGGTGACGGACATAAATGGTTGCACCTCGCTTTTATCCTTTGCATAATACTGCCGCCTTATCAGGCTGTTTGTGCACTAGAACTCCGGCAATCGTCACCTAATGTTGCCTCTTTAAACAGATCAAGCAAATTTTTTTACAAATGGAGGTGCACTAGACATCAAATACAAAGTCCAAAATATTTCTCTTCTTTTTTTGACTTATATTTCAAAGACGATAAATATGCAGAAAACAGCCAACGCGTTTTGTTCCTATATAGACAAATGGACGGAACTTCTTCAGGGCTGCAACAGATGAAAAAACATTGATATAACACTAATTACAATGACGGACAGACGCACATTACACAATTAATAAAAACTACAAATCAACAACATTTTTTTGAATACAGTTTTCTTTGAAACAATGTACCAACACAAAAAAAAATCATAATACACATAAGACACCATAAATCACTAAATATCTTCTTATTAGAATTTATATTTTTATTTTTAAAACAGAATTCAAAATAAACTTATACTTTCATCTGACTGTATTAATTGGAACTAGACATAGTGAGTACTGTCTCACCATAAATTGACAGCAAGACAAATTCTAAATTTCAATGGTAGTTCAAGAGTGAGGGATGAATATCTTCTCATACCCGATGTTTAAAGGATTCAAATTGACTAAAATAAGAAGCAGAGGAAACTGAATGAATAAAAGACCAAATATAAACATCATGTTATAGTTAAATCATATACCTGGACCTAACTCACCTTCAAACGTGAATTAATGGTTTATTAGGTATAAAAACCATTGTTTCAATATGAATTGATGTTTCAAAGTCTAACAAGGTTCTTAATTTAACAGCAGATTACTACCATTTTTAAGAGATTCGAATTCACCATTTATTTGACTTCAAATGTATAGCACTCACTATTCATATCCCCAAAAAGCCAGAGGTAATCAGTGAATAAGGGAGTTTTTTTTAACTATCCGAAATCGTTAAGAGCAACAAGGAGCAGATTCAAGTTTACTTCCTTCTCTCGATGAGAAAAGAAAACCGAGCATAACCCTATTCTTTTATAAATTATACCATCTTAAGTTAATAACAAAAGTCTCACCGGCTGTATTACACCCGCAAATCTTGACGACGTAACATTTTGATCGATCGACGCTCCTCAATAAAAACGAAATATAAACTGGTCACCTAATCATAACACAAAGGAATATCAAGGTAGCGAATCACTATCTAGAGACCTGTAAATATATATGCACAATTTCACAAATAGACAATCGTGACATGAGCTTTGTCTAATAGCAGAATAACATGCAGGAGGTAGTGAGCCATAGCTACATACGCGTTGCATAGTAATACTTCTGATGTA
Source organism: Triturus cristatus (assembly GCF_964204655.1). Lineage (NCBI taxonomy): Eukaryota > Metazoa > Chordata > Amphibia > Caudata > Salamandridae > Triturus > Triturus cristatus. The sequence goes on along the minus strand of NC_140583.1, from coordinate 1,006,772,309 downwards.
AACCAGGTGAATAATCGCCACTGTCTCTTTTTCCAGGACAATCTACAGAGACCCTCGATAGAAAGCTAGACCTCAGCTGGACGGTTGAGGCTGCATGCATATTTTACAGCACAAAATTACTTACCTACTAGAATAATCAATATCGACACCAATTAAAACGTCAAGATCCATATTATACAGATCGATACAACAGTCGTAGAATATACCCACTATTAAAAATTAAAATCTCCGGAAAGTTCTCATAGAGCCTTACAGACCACATGATTCGGCACTAATATCCTCAACTATTTTAGACTAAAACCGAGATATATAAATGCCTGTATGATAGAATCTCGGTATCTCATTACGCATATGAGACATAACAACCTAGAACATTAATTCTGCTTCTCCCCTTAATAAGAGCTTTCACACAACTAAAAGAGACACAAAACTGACCATAGAATTTACCTTAATAAGTGGTTCCGTTTCGCTCTTCAAATCGCCAGAAACGCCATAGCGATTTAGCGCCATATTATATACCACACACGTAAGTTGTCAGATAGAGAACACCTGGTCTCAAATTTTAGACGCAGGCTGATGACATCAAAGAAAGAAAGGTCACGTGGAGCAAACCCGCTTAAGAAGAGGTCTAATTTGATAGTAAAGAATCGGCCATTTTCAAGTGTCTGTTTGTACAGAATAGAGGCAAACAGAGTGTGGTATATAATCCTAATTTACTCTAATAGTCGGTAAATAATTAATTCTTATCAACTAGCCACACAATAAAATCTATTTACGAATTAAGAAAACGGTCATTTCGAAGTATCTTTTGTTCTTATGAGAACTAGCAAAATAATATCTATAATATTAAATTTATTCGAACGCCAGTAAGTAAGTAATTATTTCATATCTCCTGGCCATATTATACCTGATCAATGAATCAGATATTGCGATAATATAGAAAATAAAGACTAAAGAGGTCATATTATTAAATGACTATAAATAAAAATAATCATATTGCGCAAACCCACTTACGATGGAGTATATTTGCAAGTAAAAAAAATCGGCCATTTTGAAGTGTCTGTTCTTATATTATACTATCTTTAATATGAATATGTATTCTAACTAGAAACCACTTTTATATATTCAATATAGAAAAATATCTACACTGTTTCTACACATCCTCTATGTTAAACTCAAGTTTTATCCGTTAAAAAGTATTAACAGATTGTGACCTCATTTGCGAATAGTCAACCAATTCACTTTTAACTATTCATAATGGATCTCAAAATGCGGTATTTATTCGGCTCATATTATGAGCATAAAATCCCAACAAACCCTACTTTTGAGTGTAGTCGAACACTCAGAAAGAATTAACTCATTATAGCCATGAGTAAATGCATAAAGCTAATTGTGCCCTCATATTGACACTGAACAACCGTGTATTTTGTACTATCAAATTAGGTGAGACAGCGCTCTGCTACTCTTACAAATTTGTTTTTAAATTCTATATAGTACCCTCAGTACAGGTTATCATTGGAGGCAAATTCAGCCCAAAAAAAGGCATAATCACAGAAGGATTGATTTTTGATAGGAAATAGTGTCCTTATAAATTGCTCAATTCCACTTCTTTGAAGGCAGAAAATAACATTGCATAAAAGCCATTAGTTGGTTGAAAGCTGATACTGTACAGAGTGATTACTTAATTCCAATATCAGGAGAAGGAAGAGAGGATATGTTATTCAAATGTCAAAGACAGTGACCAGTAAGAAGGAAAATCAGAAAACGAGAAAAAGAGAGGGAAGAAGGGAAAGAGGGAAAACTCAGATCAGGGCACCTGTATATGAAAAGTGACTTAGATGTATTATATCTCAGTTTAGAAAATAATGAAATTCACTATCAGTATTGTGGCCGTATTTTATAGCTTGTAGCCTACAAATCCACTTAGCTTCCCGTTGTCTCAACATAAGTGATCTATCACCTCCTCTTTTACAAGCTGCCACATGTTCTATTCCAAAGAACCAAGGGGCATATCAACAACAACCGGCGATAATTATCGCTCAGCGCTCTTAGCGTGAGGATAATTATCGCCGGCTAGCGTGAATTTTTATCGCTGAGATAGCGTGCTATTAGCAACGCTTATCTCAATAGCGATAAAAATCTACACGCTAACAGGCTAACGTGAGATTATCGCTGGAAACCCAGCGATAATCACACGTTACCTTGTTGATAGGGACAGGCAAACTTAGCCATGATATCCTCCTTCCATAGGATATCATGGCTAAGTCTGAAAATTAGCAGACGTAAAAAAGCAGCGTTAACCGCGGTTAGCGCTGCTTTTTTTGTCTCTAACAGGGTTAGCGACATTCTTGATAATAGGAGAAATGTCGCTTAGCGACATTTCTCCTATTATTTTACTCTGGAACGCCCCCTTTGCATCTCATTAGAGATGCAAGGGGAAGCGTAGAGTAAAAGGGTGCTAACATGCAAATTTGCGTGTTAGCACCCTGTTGTTGATAGGGTGCTAGTTTTATCTCTGCTTTTTTGGCTTTTAAAGCCAAAAAAGCAGAGATAAAGCCCTTGTTGATATGCCCCCAAAATGTATGATCATTAGCATGAGTATGTTTATAATGCTCAGCCATAGGGTACCTAGGGTCCCCCCAGCTATGGTTCTTCTGTGTTCTTGAATTCTTAATTTTAAGTTTCTTGTTGTACTCCCTACATATATTAAATTGCATGTGCAGCCCAGAATATATACAACATAACAGGTTTTGCAGTTAATAAATTCTTTGATGGTATATTGTTTCTGAGTATTAAATGCAAATTCCTTAGTCTTATTTTTACCAAATTCGCACATATTGCAAGAACTGCATGTGAAAAATCCCACAGGTTTTGCTGGTAACCATGTTATTAACTTAAGATGGTATAATTTATAAAAGAACAGGGTCATGCTCTGTTTTCTTTTCTCATCGAGAGAAGGAAGTCAACTTGAATCTGCTCCTTGTTGCTCTTAACCATTTCAGATAGTTCAAAAAAACTCCCTTAGTCACTGATTCCCTGATTTGGAAGGGGTGCCACCCACACACCAGTTATACACAATGGCACGATGGTGGGACGGGGTTACACTCCAACAATATATAGACAATAAAAACCCCTGAGAGGTCTACGTATCTTAATCTTTCCTACATTTGAGGATCTTAGTGCCGATTTACTTAAAGAATGGGAAGTGAATTTAGAAAATGCATCATTAGTTATGATGCAAATTCTAATAGGACACGCAATCGACAAAGGGGCTAAATTGCTGTCTGAGATCCAAGCAGTAGAACTAGAAATTGAGGCATTGGATTCTAAAGATTTAATTGAAAAAAATTACAAAATACTGAAAAAGGTAATTCTAAGTCACCAACAATATCTTAAAGAAAAAAGGATGAGAAAAATTCGGAGAGATGATCGTGATTACAAAGAAGGGCGAATATATACATTCGCTAAAAAATATGATTCTGTACAAACATCTGAAGACAGGAAAAGAGGAAGGGAAGAAGTTGAGGATACGCGATCTCTGAGTGGCATCTCAGTTTCATCGCCAAGTAGTGCTGCATGTCTAGTTCCAATTAATACAGTCAGATGAAAGTATAAGTTTATTTTGAATTCTGTTTTAAAAATAAAAATATAAATTCTAATAAGAAGATGTTTATTGATTTATGGTGTCTTATGTGTATTATGATTTTTTTGTGTTGGTGCATTGTTTCAAAGAAAACTGTATTCAAAAAAATGTTGTTGATTTGTAATTTCTACTAATTGTGTAATGTGCGTCTGTCCGTCATTGTAATTAGTGTTATATCAATGTTTTTCATCTGTTGCAGCCCTGAAGAAGTTCCGTCAATTTGTCTATATAGGAACGAAACGCGTTGGCTGTTTTCTGCATAATTATCGTCTTTGAAATAAAAGTCAAATAAAGAAGAGAAATATTTTGGACTTTGTATTTGATGTCTAGTGCACCTCCATTTGTAAAAAATTAATGGAAACATTGTTAACCGTTCTAAGAAGAGGTGTGTGAGAAGTTGGCCTTGGATATGCTGTCCACTAGTTAAAGTGGGCACCTTGTACCAGTCCAAACAACCCTTATGGTGATTAGGTCAAAGATAACCTTTACTGAAAGCTATCCTAGTGATAGCTATGAAGAGCAGCCTTCAGACTAAGTCTTGAAGGACTGTTAAGCACCTTCTTTTACCAGAGTGTAACCTTACATGAAAGGGAAACCATACAGTAGTTATAAAAATATGTATTTATTATATATAACACTCTCTAGTATTCTCTACACGAGGATAGAACCTAAATGAAATAATACAGTTGCAAAGAATCAAACGTAAGTAGCACAATACACAGTGGGCTCCCGGGGGATACCAAACCATATACTAAATAAGTGGTATAAGAACCACGACTCGGGACTAGACTTAGTCTAGGAGGTGTAGAATTGCTGGGACCCCAAGGAACCACCCAAGGTGAGTGAATAGGGACCCCACGGAGGTCGGGTGCACAGTAAGAACACGACTGGGTGCTCTGTACAATTCAGTGGGAAAGTCGCGGTTTGAAAATTAGAGATTACGGACCCTTCCCAGCAGATTACGAAGACACCCCTTGGAATTTACGAGTTTGAAGAGCCACCCCACTCGTGGATACCTTTGTACCAGAGTTACCTATCCCAGAGGAGCCGGGTGCATAGGTATGAAGTGGCATCGGAAACCCTTGTTGTTTTTTATGGATGTTGACAAAGTAAGGCTGCTGCTGGAAGTACGAAAAGTGTCCGGTGGAATCCAAACGTGAATTCTAGATAATAAGAACCTGAAAGTAGAGGGGACAGAGTTTGGGTCACTTTGGAGTGACCAGGGGCTTGGTAGACGAATGCCCAACTATGTCGGGTGCTTCAGGTGTGTTAGCGGGGATTTTTACTCTTCAGCTGCGAGGACCCGGAGATGTCTAGGACAACCAGGAGCTGGAAGTAAGCTGTCCCATGAAGGATGTCGAGTGCTGAGGGGTCAGTGTCCGGCAGGAGCACCAACCAGCCTTGGCAGCGGCAAACAATGTAGATAGTCAGATTAGGTGTCGATCTGGCCCAGCAAGGACCAGGAAACTCACCACAGCAAGGGAAGTCAGGGCAGGCCTGGAGCAACCAGAGGAGCACAAATAAAGCAAAGTTGACCCTCAAGTGGACCCATAGGCCGAAGACACAGGAGTCGCAAGGGGACCCCAGGCGGTTTCACAGGATACCAGCTAGCAGGGCACAGAGTGCGAGGATGCCAGAGTCTTTCTCAGATAAAGTGCGCTGGAGTCAGGGCTACAAATGGCCCAATGCATGGAATTGTTGCACGACAACAAGCATGTGCAGCTGCAAATGAACGTGGTGCACAGGGGTATGGGTATACGGTCTCCACAAAGGACATCCACCTAAACTCAGTGAGAGGGCAACTCAACCTCAGAGACCTTCAGAAACTCACCTCCTATGTTGCTGGAGACTTCGGAGCCTGCAGGAGCTCTGGAGCAGCAAACTGGTCAGATGCGTTATTGTGCCTGCGTTTGCAGGGAAGTGACTCCTTCACTCCAAGAGAGAGTCTTCTGTTGTCTTGGAGGTCCACAGGGTCCAGCACGGAGCCTGTATGGATCAAGGACAGAGATGAGACTAGGGACAGCAAGGGAAGATGAAGTCGAGCCCAAGGGAGGTCCAGCAAAGCCCAGCGTGTCCAGACGGTCAAAGTGTAGTGGTATCTTCTTGCAGAATCTTGTCCACGTAAAACCTAATGTCCTGTAGCCAGATAACCCATTTTATACCCACAGGAAGGAGTTGGATAGATTCTAGGGACCCTCCTAGGGGAGGGACAGGACAGAGGGGTGGATACACCCATGTCCTTTGTCCAGTTTCGTGCCAGAGCAGGAGCAAATGGCCCCCAGAACTGGTTTGAGCTGGACTATGTACAGGGACACCAAATGTGCCCCTCGTGCAGACTTATTGGCACAGAGACCGTGCACCCACCCAGCTCCAATACACTAAATCCTGTCTGGGAGGTGGTCACATCTCCCTGTGACAGGATACCTATTGTCCGACCTTCCTCTGCGCGAGCTTGGCTCAGCAGCAGGAGGGCAGACTCGTGTCTGTGGCTGGCAGCATCCATTTTGTGCTGCAAGGCTCGAGAAAGTTGGTACCGGTAGACTTAGGTACCCCCAGAAACTTAGTTCTGAGGGGAGGAACCATACCTCCCACACCAGTTACTTTTGTGGAGGTATGATTCCAAGGTGTTTGACACCAAACACGGCATACTTCGTTGCAGTCGTTTTCGAGATAGCATGTACCGCGAAGTTATAATGCACCTCTACCTAGATGTCTGGTAGTATCACGTATAGCCCTGGAGAATGGCCCTGCTCATGCAGGAGCACCCTCTCACGTAAAACCCAGCACCCGACCTTCAGGATTGTTAATGCCTGCTATAGGGGTGACTTATAAGGTTTTAAGTGTAGTGATATATATAGATATAGTGAACCTATATATCTCGTAAGTGGTGCAAGCACCAGCTTACACAGGCTGCAGTAGCAGACCTGAGGTTCCATTTTGCATGGCCTCTCATGGGTGGCATAATACATGCTACAGACCGTGGGAGGTCTCTGTGGTCCCTATGCCCTGGGTACATGTGTACCATATACTAGGGACTGATAAGGGTACCCCAGTATCCAATCTGGAGTTGTACTAAAGTACATATATGTTAGTTTAGAGGAGAAAGCAGATAGGCTGGGGTCCTGAATAGCAGGATCCCAGCCAGCCTAGTCAAAACAGTGGGAGCAAAAAGCAAAAAGTGGGGGTAACCATAGGAAGCAGATCCTACTTTCCTACAGGTGGGTCCAAATGGGTCAGCTTCATAAGAAAACTCCCTGTGAGGAATATATGATGTGCCACTTCTAGGAAGTAAGGGTTTTGGTTGTAAACTTTGAAATCAAAATATAGAAATACATTTGCTAAAATAAATCTCAAAAATAAAATCCAAAAATGCAGCAACAAAAATAATTTCTCACTTTAACCAGCAGCTTGAAAACCTAAGTTTAACGTGTAAATATACAAAATTTCGAATAATGTACATCTAATTATGTGAAATGCAAAACTAACATTTAGTATTGCATTTTAGAGCACGCATTTCTAGCCACACGTTCTGTTTGTATGCATTGTTCCTGTGCTCCAGCAATATGATTTTTACCCATATAAACCTGAAATTATGTGGTGTAATTGCTGGAAATTACACAAGGTTACACTGGCGTATAGAAAATATTAGCTCATTCCTAATCCTGACAAAATCAAAACCCAATTTGAACCCTAATCCGAAATCTAACCCTAACCTTAACCCTCATACTAGCATCAACAATAATAATACGATCCTGACATTGATCAGAACACAAACTCAACCCTAAAACTTAAGGGGTATATTTATGAGATTTGTCACAGACATTCCTGCCTTTTCCCTGCGCTGATGCCATTTTGGCTGCCTAGCGCCAAAGCAGGCACACTTGCACCATGGTGCAAAGGAGCCTGTGTAACATGCTGGATTGTTTTTGGGCAGGAAAGGGCACCTTCCTGCATAAAAACAATCCTGAGATGCATATTCTTCTATCTATGTGTGCTGCAGAGGAAGAAACAAGGAGGAATAGAGATATGTCCCCTCATTATGCATCTCTTGGGACGGCATATCTTTTTGGTGCATTCCTAGATTTACCAGTTCTGGGTAACTCTGGAAATGCATCAAAAACTATTGGAGTTGCGTGTGAACACCCATGCACCCACGCACTGTCCGTAGAAATCCTCCCTGGCGCAGGGCAAAGTAAAGCTGTATTGTTTTTCTTGAAATTTATAAAGCCACTCAGGGTCATGCAACGTGGCCTTGTGTGGCATTTTAAACCTCATTTGTCACATAGCATGGTGCAAACGTGATGCAGCTTGGTTCATAAATATGGCCCTGTGTATCTATAATCTAGGCACTAATCACGATCCCCACTCTAATTCAAACCTTTACTCTTACTTTGGCAAGACCCTGACCTTAACAGTAACTGCAACCCAAACCCTACCACTTGTAGCATCCACCCTAGCCTGGGTACCTGCCAATTAGTATGCAACACGCGGAGCTTAATATTACACGTCTTTATTCTTCTGCATGTAACTGCGAACTCAGCATTCTAAACCAAGCTTTCAGTACATTCTGCTCTAACACCTATGTCACAGCTCTACGGAGTCCAGTAGGAACCAAAAAGGTTCTGTCATAAAAACTCGGAAGACACTTCATCTCCCCCTCTGCTAAATTAAAACTTACAATTTTTTATTTACAAATTAGCATAAATGCACATACATTTATATTTCTTCAAATTGTCTTTTTGGCTCTTTAATCATACAACCTGATCTGATTACTGAAAACTGGGAGCTCTCGTCTTCAGTGTCAGAGATCTTCATAGAAGGTGAAGAAACAATAGTCATTGTTTTTTTAGACTCTGTCTTTCATTCACCACTTCGATCAGGAGACCGATTAGTTTAATGCCTAAAGAGAGAAGAGTCTATGGTTACAGACTTCCCAGGATGCTGGGCAGTCACCACATGTTCCTTGGTGGATATGACACGGAAGGGTTCAACATCATAGGGACCATCAAACTTCCGTCTTCACATCAACCGGGCAATCACATGATCTCTTTCTTTGAACATGAGGTTCTTTGCCCCGTCACCTCTTCTTGCAATAAGTTTTCATTTTCTGCTTGTTACATAAGTTGTACTTTCACTACTTTCTCATTGGTTGGTCCATTGAGGTAGCTTGGTTGTCATTGCTCTCCTGAACATCAAAGTCAAAGGACTGTCACAGGTGGTCGAATGAAGCATGGAAACGATAGACTCGTAGTGTAGAATTTAGTACAGTTTTCAACTTGAGCCCTTCTAGAGTTGCACGCTGCACTGTTTTCTTTAGCGTGCTCATAAAATGTTCAACGAGTCAGTTAGCCTGTGGCCACAAGGGTGAACTCTTCTGATGCTTTATGTTCAGATGCTCCAGGAAATCCTTAAACTCCTGACCATTAAATGAAGGGCCATTATCGGACTTTAAAAAGTTGGAATGCCCTATGTCATGAAAATATTATCCAGTTTCTCAATGACTTGTTCTTGAGCAGTGGATGAAAGATCTTCTATGAGTGGAAAGCGGGAATAACCATCCACAGTTACTAGCAAATTATGTCCTTTATCAAGTTAACCAAATAAATCAATGGCTATTCTCTTCCAAGCATGCTTAGGGAATTCTGACATATTCTACTACATTTAGTAAATGCTAAATTCAGATTGGTTGCAGCTAAAAAGATAATTCAAGGACTCATTTTTATAGTTATCCAAATTCAAATTCAATGGTGACATCGATTTTTTCTAATTATTCACCAACATGTACTTTTTATAAGTTACCATTTTTCTGTCTAAAGCTTGTAAGCTTAACTGTCACTTGGCAGGTCGATGGCTCCTTTGTGGTGAGATGTGGTTTGCTCCTGAACAGAAGACATAAGTCTTTAGGTGTGGGCAGTGTAGTCCTTCCCTTGACAAGATGGCTTAGGGGATATGCCCAATGGCTAGTTACACTTCAAAGAGGCCTACTCTGTCACATGCAGATAACCCCGACACCAGGCTTGCCACGTTCCTTTATCCTTCTGGCCAAATTGGCTCTAAAACCAGGGGAGCTGCCCCAGAACTGGTTAGTAATGACCACAAGGGAGTTGGTTGCCCATTATGATAGCTCACCTCTGGGTGGCCATAGCAGCTCTTATCAGGGGAAGAAGTGTTCTGCCATATTGTATTGTCCCAGAATGCAGTGCATTGTGAGTTGGGACAGGAATGGACGGATGATGTGGCATTCTAGGTTCGGCCAGGGGGCCCATGTTGGACTAAGGACTTTGTCTACAGAATATCTCCAGGACTAGATGAGTCTCTGCAGGAACAGTGGTTCTGGCCCCCTTAAGCTCTCTCAGGACCAGTTGGCTGAAGTCTTGGACTCCAGAGGTCCACTGCAAGATGGCCAGGAATCTGTGTGGCCTGTGGATAGCATAGCATAAAGGAAGGCTGGTGCAGGGAGCCAATGAAACCAGATCCCCACAAAGTCAACCCCTTTAGAGGCCAGGATGCCTGATAAGAAATTCTAGAGCTCCCCATGAGGAACAAAATGAGCCCAAAATCAAGACAAAGGGGACCGTGCACCTTTGAAGATGCCTATTTAAACATTACTTGTAGAGAAACAGAGCATGTTGGTCTCCGCTGCTACTTTTTAAATTACCTCGCGGTGGATCAGTACCCTGGGGTCTTCACCTATTTCGTTTCTGGGGAGTGAGGAAGGTGTGGAGTACCCATCCCCGTGCCACACTTCAGCCCCAGATACCCCATTCCCTGGAGCCCAATTCAAGAGAAGCTGCTGCTTAAAACACCTTATTTTTACTAGTGATATTGAGGGCACGAAAGTCTGGTACCATATCCCTTAATACTATGTCCAGCTCCAAATGTATCCCTCATTTTAAGCCTCAACCAAGCCTTCAATCTAATCCCATCCCTAATGTTAATTCTAACCCTATCCCTGGCCCTAACCCAACAATTTCACCTAGTTCTCAACCCTACCCTGGTCCTTAGACTGAGTCAAAACCTTACTCTGATCCTAATCTTAATTCTAGCTCTCAAAATATTCCCGAACATGGTCCTAACAGTAAGCCTAATCCTAAACCTTAAATATGACCCTACTTCTTACACTAACCTTAACCATCACTCTTACTCAGATTACAGCCATGACCTCCAAATACATTTTACATTGATATTTAAACTTGTTTAAACCTTTTATTTTGTCTCTCATGCTTGTAGTTTCAAACATGTCAGTAAACACCAAAGTGAATCCTTCACTGTGTGCTTTAGTAGGTCTATCCTCACCTATCATGTCTGTCTCATTAATACATCACCTCTGGTTGCTACAGCTTCTCACAGCACCTACACCAGGGCGATGTAAGTACGATGGCAAAGAGGATGAACTGATATTTTGGTGTCTAAGTGGACCCTCAAACAAAATCAATACTTGGAACCTAAACTGCACACTAAGTATGGCTGCTTCAGTAGACCATTGGCCCTTTATGCACCAGAAAAATAGTATCTCTCTAAGGCAGATTGATTACATCTTCAATGCCACAGCTGACTCAATTAAAGGTCCCAGCAAACACAGAGTGGGTATGGGATCATAGAAACAATATTGGAGAAGAAGGTGCAAGCATAGAAGAAGAAACCAAAATAGATAAAGAACATGGAGAAGAAGATTAAACATAGATGAAGAAATAGAGATGAGTAACATGATTAAGGGGAGACAAAGGCCCCCTTTACGAGTCAGGCAAAGAGAAATGTATGCAAGGCTGAAATACAAGGTTTTTTTTCCGAATAATAGCTATGCGATTAGAAATATCTAAGGAGGTAAAAAACCTTGGAGTTACCATAAATGGCAAACTGTCAATGAATCCAGTCATTAAGTTAGCCAAATCAAGCTTTCTCACTGCAATGAAAACACTGCAACGCATCTTCCCGCACCTAGAATTCCCATACAAGATTTAAGATACCATGGGGCATAGTTACAAGGGGATATTGCCACCAGAATGTCACTTTTAGCAATGTTCTGGTGGCAATAGTCCTTCTCCATATTTACAAAGTGGCGTTAAGCCACTTTTTATTGCTACACAGCCTTGTAAATAAGGACCCTTTACATAAATCACTTCACGTAAAAGGGGCATGCAATGTGTGTTGCTGTGGGCATTCCACCACAAAAGCCATTGCTTTTGACTCAGCCCCAGATTTACAAGGAGGTATAAATATTAGGCAGCGCCAAACAGTTTGTTTGCATCACTGTCAGAACCCCTTTCAGAGGGCTGCAGGGCAAGCAGGGGTTGCTGGGCCAACTGTGGTGGTTGAGGCCTTTTACTCCTGATATCCTGGGGTCCAACCTACCATTGATCCTGAGAAACTTGGCCAGGTACCCCTTTTGCACTGGAATCTCAGTGGTAGCTGTGTACAAGCAGTCAGTGCAAACAGTACAAACAATAAATGAATGTCCAGACAAATACTTGCTTTTATAAGAAAAAGTAGAGTTTTGTTTCTAACTCTACATGTGCAAAGGAATATGAAATTCAGAAGCAACAACACAATCCCCTTGAGGTCAGCACTCTAGTAGCTGTCAGGCAAACCCCTGCCCACCCTTCTTTGTGTAATATGCTCAGGGTTATTCCCCATCCACTAGTGGCTGCATCCAGGGAATGCTCATTATTAGGCCGTACTTAAGAGTTCCCACTTTGACTCTTCAGGTTTTAGTCAAAAGTGTCTATGGTGCCACAGCACCATTAGCAGTGAGTCCCCAGGGGCCCAACTGTCCCACTTCACATCGTACCCACTCTTGCAGCACAGAAGAGTTCAGCAGTGCAGCAGGTGCCATCAGGGCGAGCATCCGCAAGTCTGGCTCAGCTCAGTGAAGTTGGGATGCTCGCAGCCCACGCGGTAGCTCCCACCGGTGAAGGCACTCTTTTCTGAGCAGAGCTGCCTTAGTTCTTCTCAGATGTCAGTGCAGCTCTAAGCTCACCAAGACGTTGTAACTTATCTTTACCCAGCGGGCTGGGGGAGAATCCTTTCTTCAGCTTCCAACCGTAGTCCAGAGAGGGTGCATGGTTGTCCACAGTGTCCCTGGCAGTCCTTGATGGACAGTCAGGTAAGTTCCCTCCCAGGTAGGGTCGAATCCGCCGAATGTATCCTCAGCCTCTACTTGAGGCAATGACCAGAATCCCTCAGCCAAACTGATGCCGGCAGACCCTCCTGGCATACGGGGTTGCCGCAGTACTTGGCAGCACAGGTGCAGACTATCTTGGTGTAAGTGCCCATGCATCATGTTGCAAGGGTGCCTGCATTGCAGGGATGATTGTTTTTGTGCAGGAAGAGATACCTTCCTGCACAAAAGCAATAATTGAGGGAAGAATGCAGCACACATAGAAAGAGGAAATAAAAGTAGGCATTGGATTCTGATGCATTCCCAGCTCTACAAAACTTTGTAAAGCTGGGAATGCGTCAGGTTCCATGGATGTTGCATGCGAACACCCACAGCAACACCCATGGAACATCCCTTTCACGCAGAGCAATGCGTAAAATTGACCCATATTTATAAGGCCATGAAAAGTGACGCAGGGTGACTTTACGTGGCCTTGTAAATATTAGAGGCATATTGTGCTGCTGGTGCATCGAAAAACGTGACTCACTGGTGGTGCAGTGGCCTTGTAAATGAGGCCCCTAGTCTTTATGACTCCCTTATCAGCCCCATCTCCCTTCCTGCGATGTGTCCAGGGGCCCTTCCTTGAGATCTATCACTGAATCAAAGAGCAGTCTTTTGAAGCCTTAAGGGAGTCTCTCCCTTTTTCCCTACAGTCTGCGTCCCTCCCGGGTTACAGGAATGCAGCAAAACACAAATCTGTCTGGGGAGATTCCTCTCCATCTCATATCTTCGAAAGGCAGGCTGGGCTTTCTAAAATGGAACTTATGGACCTCCATTGCAGACACACTTACTCAGTATACATTCACAGCATATTTTCTTTCCAGCAGTGTTACTTCCATGCATTGTACCATTACATGTACACATGCATTCAGCACACACACTCAATCTCCGCACACTGTTCAGCACTGACGCTTTCCTATATTTAACCAGGGTCTACTATTTACAAACATGAACCATCAGCACGCCCACTTACCATGTGAACACTGCACATCATGTCACCCTTCATGTATGGTACTTCACGCAAGCACACATACACCCAGCACATGTTTTAATTGCACATGCACTGCACATCATTAGATCTCTCATGTAATGTAGTCCTCGCAGGCATACACACAGCCAATAGATGTTTTTATTATTTTTATTTGCCAGAGTTTTGTATGGCGCAAACTTGACCCGAGTCGGGTATCAGAGCGCTTTCCATAGCACCGATTGCATTACATGAGAAGACATTAATTTTTGTTAGGCACGGGGAGATCAGGGGCCAAATGTAGGTAAAACGTGTTTTGCGATTCTCTAATTGCAATTTTTAGGGAATCGCAATTAGAGAATTGCAAAACGTAATGTAGGTAGGATTAGCAAAATATTTTGTGATTCCCACCTATTCCTTATTTGCGAATCCCAAATTGAGATTCGCAAATAAGGAATACCTTGCCATTCATTCCTATGGGCTAGAAGGCCCATAGGAATGAATAGGAAGACATTCTCAATTTGCGATTCTCAATTAAAGAATCGCAAATTGAGAATGCAATTTCAAGGTTGCAAGGGTGTCAATAGGACACCCTTTTGCACCCCTGAAATAAACATGTGTGCACATGTGGCGCACATACATGCGCTAAGGGCATGTATGTGCGCCACATGGCACTTTGAAAAATGCAAAAAAGTGCATTTTTCAAAGTAATCGCAAATTACCTCCAACCTGAGGTTGGTGATAATATGCGATTCCTTAAGCCAAAATCGCACAACTTGGGTGCTTCCTACATTGCATTTAAGGAATCGCAATTTGGGATTCCTTAAATGCATTAGCAAAATAAGGAATTGCAAATTTTGCGATTCCTTATTTTGCGTGTGGGTTTTAGTGTGCTACATAGCACACTGCCCAAATTGCGATCGCAAACGCCGAAATTCGGCGAATTTCAGCATTTGCGAGCGCAATTTGGCTTCCTACATATGGCCCTAAGTGATTTGCCCGGAATCACAGAATGTTCAGCGTCATTGCCGAGACTCGAATCCAGTTCCCCAGATTCAAGGTCAACCGCCCTAGCCGTTAGGCCAACTCCTCTCCCCAATGCACTAATCACACATGCACTTCCCAGATACATATACATTCAGTGCAGAGTCCCTACTCCTGCGCTGTGCAGCACCCTACACATGATGTAGGCCAAGGGGTGAGCTAAGCACGCAGTAGCAGAACTTTTAAAAAGGTGAGTGAGCCTGTAGGCTTCACACCAGTGACAGAGGTTACAAAGATCCTGTTCCCTCCTATTGACCACTACAAGGTAAGCTATCACCAACACGCTTGAGCTGTATAACTTCTGGTGAAGGCAGTAGCCTTCCACCACTATGAGGGTAGTGCTTGGGGCTCCACTCTCGGTCCAACAAGACCACAACCGTGAGACTGGCCTTTCTCATAGCATGACCCATGCTCGCTTATGACAACAAATCAACATTAGGGATTCAGACAGTACAGTTGGGCACTCAAGGCAGGGGTGCACGTCTCTTATCATGCGAAGGATGTTTCCGTCCTTAAAATTACACTTTGGAATTATGAGAAAATGTGCTTCATTTAGACTTTCCTGACTGATGATATATTTTGAAATATCTGTATAGTTAATTTACAGGCATTTAAATGTTATGTGATCGAAAAAATATACATTATACAGCCTTTCCGTTTGTACCCTCTGATTACCAGCAAGATTTTCACATATACTTAACTTCACTAAATCCTCTCAATTTGCACTCAGAGGAAGAAAAGCAAACGCAAATCTCTACTTTAAAAGAATAATAAGCAATTTGTCAAAAGACATAGCCTGGCATTTTACATCTGTCTTTGAACAGCAAATGTGACATGATAAACACAAAATGTAGAGGTATCTTTATTGCTCATTCATCTTCTGACCTCCAGCATGGTTATCAATTGATAACATTTAAATACGTGGAAATGCAGCTACCTCCCCACCCCTCCCCCCACCTCCAGGACTACTGTTGCAGACAGAGAAAAAAATTGATTAAAATGCATACTTATATTTATTTTTCCAAAACTCTAATGTTAATGTTTGTAATAGGAATCATTAAGACAATTATTTTTTTACTGATGATAAGTTTCAATAGTTTGACTAATTTGCACAGCTCAGTTCAGTTCATAAACTTTATTCGGGTAGCTTGGTACCCATAAAAGGACAACATCATAACAAAATAAATGACAGATGGAGGGTTGACAGTACATAGTAATAAAACATTTGTAGTGATGTAACTATAACATTTGAAAAATTTAATAACAGATTAAAAAAGTACTTCATTGGTAGTGAATAAATAATTACTGTTAATAAAACTTTATATCAGCTAACAATTACACGGAGATAATCAATCAAATAAGAACTCAGGGATCGGACATAGTCTTACGCGCTCTGGTGGCAGTTCTCAAAAAAGTGCTTATATGAAGAATCAGCTCTTCGTCGGCCAGAGAGACCAAGCACGAATAGGCGTTATCCAGACTAATAGGTCTTCTCTTTTTAAAAAATGGATTTAAAAGTCACTTTGTATATTTTATATAATACTTATAAAAGAATAAAAAATGTAAAATTGATTGGCCGCTCACCCCATCGCAAGGGCATGGTACATGATCAAGATTAGGATGGTAGCCAAGAGGAAAGCACAGTGCAAATCTGACAGTTCCTGCTCTAAGCCGGAATAATAGGCTCCTTTCCCAATGGCTCATGCGTAGGGTAAGATATATAGGTAAGGGATGGTGATGCTATTCAATAGACCTATAACTAAGAACAGAAGATTTCTTGGATTCCAGACCAATCCTTTCTGTCTTATATAAAGAGTACATCTCTGAGCTCCTGTTTCGGCACGGTGTCAGCTATGTTTGGGTTTAAGAAAATACTTTCTTTATTAACACTACACAGACTTTGGTGTAGTCCACTCAACCAAGGAATTTCCATCCCTTTCTCACACATGAGGCAATCATTAATAATCTCTCTAGTGAGGGAGGCAGCCTGGTTCTTCCATACCGATAACCAGAAAAGGGCAGGACGGGCACGTATAAAATCCGATATAAAATTAAGGTTGAGTTATCTGTGGCAAATATATTGTGAGGTAGAGATTGGGATACCCAAGAGTTTCCTGCAAAACCTGTTTTCTTCCTGCTGGATAAAGGAACAATTTGCGATACCCCAAATCTCGGCCCCATAAGTGGCCACAGGGACACACTGTAATTGAAAAAAATGTAAAATGGCTGATATAGCACCAGTGGTCTTTGGGCGGGAAGGCTGAGAACTGAATTGGTGGCCTTTGAGAACTTGCTCCTGGAGTGAGCAAGATGCTCAGTCCAGGAGCCGTTTGCAGCAAAGACCAACCCAAGATAGGGAAATGTACGGGTGCTTGTCAGTTTCTGTCTACCCACTACCATGGAGCTTAACTGTCGCTTCCCGGGACCACAGGACATTAAAAATGACTTGTTAAAATTGACACATAGGTCCAAGCTATCCAAATACCCAACAAAGGTCTGTACTAACTTACGCAGGGAGTTCGGAGTGCGGCCTATAAGGACCGCATCATCTGCGTATAATAGCACGGGGAGAGTTTTGCCATTAATCGTTGGAACGTCGTGGGTCGAGGTTTTAAGCAGATTGTTCAACCCACTGATATAAATAATAAAAAGGAGGGCGCCAAGACACAGCCCTGTCTGACCCCCCTTCCTACCTTAATGGCTCCTGAAACCTCACCGCCCATGCCGATCCGCACCTGCGCCTGAAGGTCTTTATGGAGGTACGCTAGAAAATGTACCAGAGGCTCATCCAAGCCATATGCCAAAAGAATTGCCCAGAGCTTTGACCTATTAACAAGGTCAAACGCTGAGGACAAATCCATAAAGGCCAAATAGACCGGGGACTTCCGTGCAATGGTGTATTTCCCAATAACCAAATTAAGGTTGAGGCATTGCTCGTTGGTACCCACCTTGCTACGGAAGCCTAGCTGACAGTTCTCTAAGATACTATTTTCCTCCGTCCACGTTAAAATATTATTATACAAGACTCTCCCCAATATTTTTAGGGTATTATCAATTAATGAGATCGGCCTATAATTACTAGGCTGGGACCGATCTCCTTTTTTAAAGATTGGGACTATGATACTCTTAGCCCATGTGTCTGGTAGTGTAGCATGGGTTAGGCTGTTAAAATCATTCAAAAGTAGCGGGCCCAGAAGTCTGGTTTCCATTTTATTAGATCAATTGGTAACCCATCTGGGCCAGGTGCTTTGTTCCCAATACTCTGTTGAATGGCCTCTTCTACCTCAAAAATGGTTAGCTCAATGGTGGTGAATGATCCATAATCATATTGGTCAAGCTCTGGTTGGGGGGTAGCGTAAGTTTTTGAGAAATGATTTTCCCAGGACTCGCTCGAAATATTGCAGCTAATGGGAGTTAGTAGCTGACCCATCGATCGAAGCTCCCTAACTGCGGACCAAAAAATGTTGCCCTTTTTTGTACTTGCGGACTGGGATAAAGTTTCCCAACGTTCGTTTAGAAGGGCTCCCTTCCTTTTCAAGATTACTGTATTATATTCCCGCCTTGACGATTGTACGTCTAGCACACCTCGGGTTAGATGACAGTGCCCTGCGAAGATTCCTGTTGGCC
The DNA here is from genome assembly GCF_964204655.1 of Triturus cristatus. Classification (NCBI taxonomy): domain Eukaryota; kingdom Metazoa; phylum Chordata; class Amphibia; order Caudata; family Salamandridae; genus Triturus; species Triturus cristatus. Next base: position 1,006,753,871 of record NC_140583.1, on the reverse strand, counting down.
AATGTGCACTCATGGTGGAACCATCTGGGATTGTTTCCTGCTGAAGGGGCAGGTTTCGACAGGAGAGTTTTAATGGCTAGGCACAATTTGGAAAAATCCTGAACTACCTCAGTGTGTGCAATCTGTGATGACAAACAGGAATTAATAAGGTGCGTATGGCCTCTAACTAATGTTTTAAAAGGTTCGCCACTATCAAAGCCCTTCCAGATTAGTCTCAAATTATCAGTTGAGGGTGTGAGATTTTTTGCCCCGCATTCGGAGGAAAACACAGGCTGGGATGCAGAGCTCAGTACTATTTTGATGGGGTTATGATCCCCATAATCCGATGCAATTACTTCAGCGACCATTAGTTGATCTTCAAGGCAAGGGGAAATAAAAATAAAATCAATGGTTGATGAGCAACCCCTTCCCCTAAATGTTGGCAATTTTTTGTTGGTGGTGTTAGGGCTACTAACCAAGTCCATAACATTAGTCAGGTTATGTGATTTTAAAAACAATGTTAGCTCTACGCCCCTGTGGGACGAGGGCCCAGAATTACTTGTTCCTTCACCATACGCCATGCCGTTAATTGTAGCGTTAAAATCTCCCCCCAGAAGGATCCCGGTCGGTCCCTCCATGTTTCGCTGACTGTCTAGGTTAGAAATAAAATCAAAAAGCCCAATGAAGTTCCTATTAGGAATGGAATGAAAATCATTATTATGAAAATTTACCAAATATAAGCAAACCCTCCTTTTAACAAAGACAACTTGATAGTTTCTACTATTAGTTGAAAGAACCTTAAAACTACCTCCGGCAGCCACGTTAATCCCAACGAATAGCCCCCATGATGGTCTACCCAATTTGGGGCTTGGGGCCACTACACTAAAGCAGTGGAACCCTTCAATGTGTAAATCGTCAGTAGCCCAGGTCTCCTGGAACATGACTACATCTTGTTCCTTTACTACACGCAACCAATCTTGTTCTCCAAGCCTGGATTTAAGATTTAAGTCCCGCCACGTTCCAACTTAGAATGCTCAGGTTGGCTCCCTTATTTACCATAATTGGGGCTGGTTTATCATTAGAGGGTGGGAGTAAGGTATCTAAATGATCCTCCTCAAGAGCCTGTGGGTTAATCAACAACGATGGTTGTCAATCCTGAGCATCCAAATTGGAAAGTGCATGGAACCTATTAGCTGCCAGGGGTATTGTGTGAGCATCCCTAAACAATATAACTGGTGGTTTCTAAAAATAACCTAAAGGGAGTGCACTAATATCAGTACGATGTAAAAGGGATTGCTCTTGGATGCTAAGTAAATGACGAACCATGTAAGGTCTACGAAAATTAAGAATAATACAATCACCGTTAATGTTCTTATCCGATTGGCCAGCCCACCCTACTCTCCTGGCCATAATAATTTCATTGATTGAAGAGGGGTGGAAACCTTTATGTTTACGTAGCCAATCTGTGGATTTATTGCAGAGGTCTAGCCAGGACTCCCTCCCTCAACAAGGTTGGGAACGCCAGCCAATACTAACACATAAGGACTAGAGGCCGGTGGTAGGCTCAGGACATCTGTGTTGGGGCTTAAGTGTGTATCCCTAAGGTGGTCTGCAGCAACATTATTTGGATCAACCACAATAGTTCCCTGCTGAGACAGATTACAGTTCACACTACCTAGTGCCATGCTGGGATAATTTGAATTGCACATTTGGGGTATGCCCAAACTTTCCCTCCGAGCAAGAATAGAATTCGGCACACACAGATTATTTTGATTACAACGGGATACACTTGAATTGACAAAGGGGGTGACCTGGGGAGGGAGAGCAGCACCCATCAATTGCATGTCGGGCCCATGCTTGTTGACCACGGATGTTATAGGATTCCCTCGTCCCACTTTGTCAGAAACTTAGTTCAATCTCCCACCACTTAAATTATCCACAATACAATCCAGTTGCTTAAGATTCCCCCACAACAGTTCAAAATTGTTATCAATCACATTCTTGAGGATAGGCAACATAGTCTCAAATGCTTCCGTTGAAGGCCCTGTTTGTGTGGCTCACGCCTGTAATGGCCTCATTACACGTAAGTTCAAAGGTAATATCTGTCTGGGTCGCTACTGAGTTTGTAGTGGCAGTCACGTGAATATTTGAACTGCTAACAGGTTGACGGCCTTTGGTATTTTTGGAAATGGATTTAGCAATGGCAACATGCTTTTTTTTAGTGGATTGAGCACTTGTTTTGATGTTCCTTTGTGCCTTGGCGGCATTTCCCCTGGTGTTAATACAGGGCACATCTGAGAAAAACACATTAGGAGAGTCCACAAATGGTGAAAGTGGGTAAGGGGAAGCAAAGTCAGGCCTCGCTGGTGATATGTTTGGTATATTCGGACAAATTGAATTAGCATTAGCAGAACCACCCAACGACAGACGAGATTGTAGCGTGGCAGGGTCCAAAGACAGCCGTCTTTCAGTCAGATGGATTTCATGCGTTAAAAGCGATTCAGCCTTTACAATAAATGCGTCCAGAGTCCCGGGTATACCTCTTAGTTTACTCATTTTATATTATACAGTGTGTAGTTCCCCAATTACATAAATGTGGACCCACCAAAAAATAACAAAAGGCAATAGGCAGTGAACCGCTTTACATTACCTTAAGACCAGATATTCCCAGATGGATGACTGAACAGTGTTACATGCTACCGCCAGGGCCAAATAACATGGCCCAGTCCAGCCTCCGTCAGCTACTGACGGCCTCAAATGGGCCCGCCCTTGGTCCGGGCTTCGTCCGGGCCACGTCGCACGCACGTCCCGCGCAGCGGTGGGAGAGGCTACGCTATGAGCGCGTTGGCCCCGCCTTTACCTCACTCACGGCAGGTGTGAGGGGCAACGATGCGCTGGTGCACTCTGGGGGTTGGAGTCCGCCCCAGAGTGTAGTTGGTAAAGTTGGTATCAGCGACTAGCAGCGAATGCTGCGTGGCCCCCCGAGACCCACGTCCCACCAGAGGAGGCTTCAGAGATCCGACGGGAGCAACAGGTCATGGCAATATCGGCAGAGGAGCCCCAGGAAGATTCAAGGCAAGCAAAACAACACCCCAGCAATATTTATTTTGAAAGTTTGAAGGTTTTATTTTTTTTTTTGATTTATGAAAATATATTAAATAAACCATAATCCTTGGTCAAATAAGCGATGCTTACAAAGTACGTACATTATCATTCCGTGCTGTGTTCTCAATTTCAGTGTGCGGAAGCAGCAAAATAGTATTCAACCAAAAGGACTTGTTCAGCGTATCTTAGAATGTTTGTAACCACCTCATACAAAACATTACTATTCCAAAGGCACATTTCAGACATTTAAAAAGTTTTTTCACATTAGTCATTACGCATTCAAAGCACTGTCGGCCATTCTGTAAGGTAATGTCCACAACAGTGGACTCTTGGACGACAACAACACATTTGCTAATGTTTAAGAATGATGACAGGAATGCTCCAATCTTGTACTACCCAAATGTCATCCTAGCAAGCCACTCTAAAGTGTATTGCTGGAGTGCTGGGCCTTGCAATGTAATCTCTTTGTCAAGTCATTAAAAAATGTTCCCCGTTGGTCGTTTGGACCTTTGATAGCTGATGTGAAGCACTGAAAGGGAGAAAACATCAACAATACAATTCTAAAGTATGAAACTCATGTGACTTCACGATAAGGACCAGGAATCATTGAATATGTTTAAAGGGTTTTATTTGGATTACCAATCAAACCAGTAAATATGCAAGCCAAGTGTAAGTTCAATAGGTGTATCAGTACAATAGGTAGAGTGAAATATCTCAGTTGATTGAGACACAATCGAAGGATATACATAATTATGATAGCCACAATAGTACAAAAACAAACAAAAGTGAACAGATAGTCCATAAAGAAACTTCCCTTCTCTCTTCTAAACATAAGTCAAATATAGGTTCATCTATCAATGTTCTCTAATTCGGGAGCATAGAAGGTGTCAGCATGATCCGTCTTTCCCTAGATTACAATCCTTCTAATTTTAAACTGTTTCCTGGATCACACATCAAAGAAATGCCTAGAAAATTGTTGACTCCTGGCCCCACAAGAACTTCTGACATACATAGGGAGCCAGACATTTGACTCAGTAAAGAGTATACTCTTGCTGAGGTGCTGGTTGCCCACTGGTTAAATGTGGCATTCAAGTACTATACAGAACTTTTATAAGAAACAAATAAATTGGATTCAGTTTATGGCATTAGTGACATTGCCCCCAGGATTTGAGGTGAATTGTGCTGTCAAGCAGTGGCCCTCTCTTTATAATCTGTATCTCAATTTGTTGGCTATCCTCTGCATGAGACAAAACAGTTTATGTTAGAGTTATTTGTTGAGGATGGTGCAGTCATGAAGGTCAGCACGATAAATGTGATTATGAGTCTTTTGAGAGTTCTTTAGCTCATGAGCACTGGCACTAGAATTTGTATCTTCTTTGCTACCACAGAGTTATCCAGCTATATCATAAAGGTTCAAGTACAGTACAATAGAAGACCAACACCTCTTCAGCTCACCAAGCGGAATAAACTAACTTCACCAAGAAATCACTTAATCAGGTCACTGTAGAAATATCTGAAAAAATGGTTTTATCTTTAAATGGCATCAATCAAGAGCATACTTATGTTCAATAATTAACACTCTGCTCAGATAATTTCTCGCACCATAATGATTCCTCTCCTTATATACCCCTCCGGAAGATTTAGAAACTGATGAAGTTATTGATAAAAGAGGCTGTCAGTTTACTAGTTTTTATCTGTGTTAAAAAATAATTAAGACTATTTAAAATAACGAGGTTGAGAAGAACTGCAGAATACTTTCAGGGGTAATGCTAAATTGAATATGGAATTTAGAGATATCCTAAAAGAGAACCCTACATTCAATCAATCAATCAGGATTTGTAAAGTGCAGCTAATTACCGGACAAGGTATCCAGGCATTTGGAGGTCCCAAAGGCTCATTCAAACCGCCAGGTATTAAGGGCCCTTCAGAATTCCGAAAGTGAGGTGGTGGTCCAGAGTTGCGTGGGTAGGCTGCACAAAAAATGAAGGACAAGCAAGGAGAGGGCACACAAAAAACGGGCAAAAAAGCAAGGAGAAAACTGTGAAAACAAGGGAAAAGCAAGGAGAATGCACACAAAACTTTGGAAAAAGCAAAGAGAACACAGTAAGAATAAGGGAATAGCAAGAGGAAGGCACACAAAATGTGGAAAAAAGTAAGAAGATAGTAGCAGTGAAAACGAGGGAAAAGCAAGGAGAAGGCACACGAAAAACAGGGGTAAAAGCAAGGAGAAAGCAGTGAAAAAGAGGGAAAAGCAAGGAGAAGGCACACAAAAAACTGATGAAAAAGCATGGAGAAATCAGTGAGAGCGAGGGAAAAGCCAGGCGAAGGCACACAAAAAAACAGGGGAAAAAGCAGGCTGCACAAAAAATGAAGGACAAGCAAGGAGAGGGTACACAAAAAACGGGCAAAAAAGCAAGGAGAAAACAGTGAAAACAAGGGAAAAACAAGGAGAATGCACACAAAAATGAGGAAAAAAGCAAGAAGATAGTAGCAGTGAAAACGAGGGAAAAGCAAGGAGAAGGCACACGAAAAACAGGGGTAAAAGCAAGGAGAAAACAGGGAAAAAGAGGGAAAAGCAAGGAGAATGCACGCGAAAAACAGGGGGAAAAGCAAGGAGAAAGCAGTGAAAACGAGGGAAAAGCAAGGAGAAGGCACACAAAAAACTGGGGAAAAAGCATGGAGAAAGCAGTGAGAGCAAGGGAAAGGCCAGGCGAAGGCACACAAAAAAACTGTGGAAAAACCAGGAGAAAACAGTGAAAATAGCAAAAAGTAAGGAGAATGCATTAAAAACAAGCATTTGCAATGCAATAGGTCTCGCATTTGTGAGAGTTTGAGCTATTGGCATTGAAAATGACAATGCCTTTTATGTATGTGTTGTAAAATCTTGCAAACGGTCATAAACACGCACTTTTCTACTTATAGTCGTTGCTTACGAGAACCAAGGCTGGCAGTAACTGCTTGTCGTAGGCAAGGACTACAAGTACAAAGTGCTTATTTACTCAACGCATTCAGGTTTTCAAAACACATAAATAAAAGGTAATGTCATTTACAATGCCAATAGCTCAAACTCTCGCAAATGCGAGACCTATTGCATTGCAAATGCTTGTTTTTATAGCGGCCTAATCCTCAACAAAGATAAATAGGCTGCCCTGAATCACCTCTGTGTGAAGGGAAGAAAGACTTTTACACTCCTGTTCCCCGAATATGCATTCCTGTGCCTCTAGTCATATTCACTTCACTTCCATTATTTCTGTAAATCCGGATTCCTACTCTGAGTGCCAGAAAACAGGCATTTGAGAGGGCAAAAAAGATGCTGGTGGATTGATGGCGCTTTACATAAAATGATAACCACTTAAAACTCCCACCGCCTGGAGTTCCTCTTTCAGCTTTTTATAATGTATTCATCGCTCTAAGAATCTGAGCCATGTGACAATGCCAGAACTGACTCCCTTACCTACATTTGGACCAAGCTATGCTTCCCTAGCAAGCTCTAATGGGTAAATGCTCTTTTTCAAGATGGGTTTGAATGGTATTTCTATGATATAAAAGCAGGAATACTTTATATGGAATGGTAAATGTTTCTTGTTTTCTGGCTCAGGATTTCACCAATCTCCTACAAAGGATCTGAGAGAATACAGACGTTTACAGCGTTGCTGGCCCACAGCTTTCTTTCACTCACATGAAATGCTCTCTCTCTATAACTGGTAGCACCCAGAGTTCTTTCTCCCCCCACCCGCAGTGCACCAATAAGAGGCCTTACCCCCTCACCTCCGGTGCCCTCCCTTCTGGGACCACCTCCTAACTGAAGCCTGCTTCTCCTAGTCCTGTCCCTGGTAGATTAGGATCAATGCATCAATTCTCCCTCACTGATCCTGTATTTATGTGCCAGGAAGGAAATTTCCCCGAATCCTCACTGGTAGCTCCATATAAACAATAAAATAAAAATGAATGTCACATATCAGCATGTGGTGTTAAACAGATCACCAATTAATACATAACAAACGGTCAGGAAAGGCGTTTGTACATACATTAAGCATTTTTTAGCTCAATGTGTTTCGGTGTGGTTCACGTTTTTCTCAATGATAAAAAATAAGCCTGCCATGACTACGATCAGTTTTTTTTTTAAGTAGCCACTGAAGCCCAAACAAAAACGTAACATATATGATTTGTAAATGCATTTGACGTTCTTACCGACTACAAAAAAAATCCAGCCAAGAAATAAAATAATTTGAGTCGAGACACAGGAGACATGGGGGCATATCAACAACAACCAGCAATAATTATCGCTGAGCGCACTTAGCGCTCGGATAATTATCGCCGGCTAGCGCCGATTTTTATCGCTGAGATAGCGTACTATTAGCAACGCTCATCCCATCAGCGATAAAAATCAGAGCGCTAACTGGCTAACGTGAGATTATCGCTGGAAACCCAGCGATAATCTCACGTTAGCTAGTTGATAGGGACTCACAAACTTAGCCATGATATCCACCTTCCATAGGATATCATGGCTAAGTCAGTCCTGAAGCAGGCGTAAGGAAAGTAGCTATAACAGGGGTTATCGCTACTTTTCCTGACGCTATGCTTTATAGCGTGGGGCTTGCTGATAGGAGAAATGTCGCTTAGCGACATTTCTCCTGTCATGCCAGGTCAGGAACGCCCACTTTGCATCTCATTAGAGATGCAAAGCTGGGCATTAGGAATCCTGACGCTAAAGCAAGGTTTCACGCGTTAGCGTGACCTTGCTGATTAGGCGATAAAATTATCGCCGCTTTTCGGCCGAAAACGGCCGCAAAAGCAGCGATAATTTTTTATCGCCTGCTTGTTGATATGCCCCATGAATCGGTCGGACCCTTTAAAAGAGCCTGCCCCTGTGGAAAAGCTCTGAACACTGAACTACACACATTATTCAAGAGCCGAGACAAAGGCTGTACTAACTACCTACCACACCCTTGTCTCCCAATATAGCACAAATTAGAACAGAAGAAAAACAAATGCACAAATAAATACGGACCTAACACAATAGAAGTGTTGCCGACTGACAAACCTCCCCGCCCTCTTTCAGGCACTTTGTGTTATTTCATGATTTTCTCCAACATTTAATTCTAGACATTGCAACATGTTTTCCCCTTGAACGTGACAACAGAACTCCTTCCGGTGTTTATCAGCACTCGGTAAATGCGTACTGCATCGCTGAAACAATTGAGGTTGAGAGTCGCTGCTGGCATCTGAAGAGGGCTTTCAATCAGAGAGCAGGTGCTCTGCGGATAATTGAAGGTGGCCTTGAGTCGCGGAGTCTCTCTCCCCCCTCGTGAACCGATCCACATGCCTACTTGTTTACCATGACATTTAGGTCCGCCTAAGAAACTATGGAATCAGCTTATTTAGCATCAAGGCAATTAAGGTACAATTAATGCCAGTGCGATTCTGAAGTTAGAATGAAAGCCAACAAATTCACGTGCAACAGGCAACACAAACAAATGAATCTTGTGTGCAGCTAAATTTACATCACACAGATATATAATTGAGCAAAATACATCCGAAGGGTGAGAAACAGCACTCCAAATTTAAAAGAAAATGAAATATGCTTTTAGATTCATCTAGAGGGGATACAGAACAGCAGTATGGTTTTTGCCTCCTACTTACATCTCGCAGGAATAATTTAACCAAAGCTGAAAGGACTCGGATCCCATGGAGCACACCGGTGAACAGGTACGGCTTCCGCAAAACAAGCAACACAGTCCTACCAACCTAGGTCTGTATGCCACCAATGCCTTCGTCTCCAGGCGCCACCAACCCAGTACTCATGAAGAACCGTGGAGACAGTTGTGCGAGATCCTCACCCCCGTACTTCCACATGTTTGCGTCAGCCAGAGGGATTGTTAGCAAAGCGCGTACATCCAGTGATTTTGTGCAGGAATGGGCTGGAAACAGTACGACTGACGGCAACAGCGCATCGCCCAAGGTTGCTCACAATAGTTTAGATAATGCTCACATCATGAGGCAAATTAACCATGAGCTATTTACTCATCACCATTCCAGCTTTCCTGCTTCAAAAGGATGTAAAATCAGTAACCCTTATTTGTTTCCCCATTTACCCATTGAATGGCACCAGTACCCTTCACGAAAGCGCCAACTTTTCCTTAATTTTTGCAGTCTCCAAACACGCACAGTCTAAACAAATGTGATCATTGAAAAAATGCACTACCATCATGCAGGGAGATAGTGACAAGCTCTATCAGGAGCGCCAGCACTAATAGGCACTCTTGCGCACAAAGAAGGCATCCAATTATAAACCGTTTACAGAAATTGCAGGGCTGTCAAAGGCTTGGTTACAGCTGCTGTTCCATTAAGTCAGCCTGTGCTTGATTTCTATGCAATCTGCTTTCAGGCTGCTCCCCCATACTAAACAAGCAGCACTGAAAGCAATGGCAAAAGCGATCGCTATTTAAAAAAACAAAACACGCCCGCTGGTGCTGCGGCGCGCGCCACAGCGAGCCATATGTTTTCAATTATCGCGCCCATGTCTGGGCACGATAATTGAAACCACATGGGCTTTGGTGCGCGTTACAGACACCAACAGGCAATGGGTGGAGCAATGCGCCCGCCTTTGGCCTATTGCATGCTCTGTTTTAAAAAAAACACGCACTCAAAGCCCAATAGCAGAACCCAAAAGGAAAAGCACACGCACAAGCGTGTGCGATTCCAGGGTCCGTTTTCAAACCCCGGACAAAAGGGCTCTCGCCTGCGCGAGCAGTGCTACGCTCTGCAATGCAGGGCGCGAGCCCTAAAAACAGGGGTAAAAGCAAGGAGTTGACAGGAACCGGAGCAAGAGCGATGCAGCAACACTGGGAGAGCTGGGCCTGGAACATTCACATACCACTACAAATTTTAAATTGCTTTATTTGTGTTCCCCGAAAAGGGCACCCAGGCAGTCAGAGTATTTTTAAAAAGCTTACAATTAGGAAACTGTCAAGTGAACAGATTTAGATCTTGTTGATGTCGGGCAGAACAGGCCTTTTATTCTACCAGGCATTTCCACTGTGGGCTTGAGCCCTTGGCGGCTGGTTTTGTAAGCCCAAGGCCCTTAGTGCCTTTGTCACTTTCCCCATCTCTCCAGGGTTAATTGCAGCAGGCACCAGAGACTTTAAGAGTAGAAGAGAGGGAGGGGGACGGTAGAGAGAAAGCAATCAGAGAGAGAGGCGAAAGAGAGAGATAATGCTGTAACACTGAAGAAGGACAAAGCATCTTTAGAAATTCCACTAAGAGGGAAAACAGCAGGGAAAGAGAGCTTTTCTTCCAGGTTCTCCAAAAGATTCTTATATATACTTTAACACTCACTCACTCAATCAATCAATCAATCAATCAATCAATCAATCAATCAGGGAATTCTGAAGAGTGCTACTCACCCATGAGGGTCTCAAGGCGCTGTGTGGGGGGGTGCAGCTCCAGGTCAGCCGAAGAGCCAAGTCTTGAGGCTTTTCCTGAAGGTGTGCAGAGTGAGAGTGTGCCTGATGTTGATAGGGAGCTCGTTTCAGGTCTTTGCTGCAATATAGGAGAAGGCTCTTTCTCCCGTTCTGGCTCTGCGGATGCGAGGGGTTTCAGCGGGGGCGAGGTTGGCGGATCGGACGTTTCTCTTGGGTATGTGGAAGGAGATTCTTTTGTTGAGATATTGGGGTCTGGTGTTGTGGAGGCATTTGTAGGCGTGGGTGAGTATCTTGAAGGGTACTCTCTTCTCGAAGGGGAGCCAGTGGAGGGTTTGCAGGTGTTGGGTGATGTGTTCTTGTCAAGGGATGCCGAGGATGAGTCTGGCTGCTGTGTCATGAATGGTCTGGAATTTGCGGAGCAGGGATTTGCTGTTACCAGCGTAGAGGGCTTTTTCGTAGTAACACTGATTGTTATTACTATGCCATTACTTACCCGTAATCTTCATTACCCCAATTAAGGTCCTTCTCATCCCAGTCAATACTATATGAGGCAGTCCCACATCTAGACAGGCTCCTAACACGCTAGTCTGTTTTCCATTTTTTTAATAAAAGCCCCTCCCATGTGCCTCCATGCCTGCTAGTACCAAGACAGGCACAACATTAGACGGATGGAAGGAGGGGACATGACTGGGACGAGGAGGACCTTAATCGGGGTAATGAAGATTACCGGTAAGTAACGACACATTACCACCTCATAGGACCTCTTCTTCCATGTCATTATTTTATGAGGACTTCACAAGCCCAAACTCAAGAATGAAGCATGACACAGAAAAAGAGTTAAAAAACCCAAGTTTATTGAATCAAGCTTAAGACACAGTTGCCTTCACAACAACAACAGCAAAATTATCCATGGAAGCATGCAACACATCTAGGAGATAATGCTTAATAAATGTGTGATGCGACTGCCAGGTGGCAGCCCTGAAGAGTTCCTGGACAGAAACTCCTGCAGCCTTAGCCCAGGAAGGGGAAACGGATCTAGTGAAACAACCCTGAACCTGGGCCGGAGGATCCAGACCCCAAGGCTTATAAGACTGACAAACTGCCTAGCACACCCACCTACTGAGTGTAAAAGTAGCAACCTTTCACTAGGCCTGGGTGGTTAATTCCGCTCCGCTCACGAAATTTGCAGAATTTTGGCAATTCCGCGTTCCGCAGGGACCGCGGAATTGCCGAAAATTCCGCAGTGTAGTGGAATTTTTTCCTTGTTCGTGCTTTCAAACTGCGTGTTTGCGCGTGCCGGAGCGACTTACTCTGATCCCTGCATTCGCTGAGTTTTTCTATCCGTCGGTAGCCGGCCACGCGTTCCCGTGAGAATGTGCGATCGCGAACACTTCATTCGGACGTGCCATCGGACATCCACGTTCGCGAACAGGAAACACGCATTGCGAGCGGGCGGGACAAGTGAAACAAGATGGCCGCGCCAATTGGCAACCGCATGGGCAAGTTTGCGAGCTATTTCCCCCTGAGCACGCAAACAGCATCCCCGAACAGGAAAAATGCATCGCTAACGGGCAGAACAAGCAATTCCGCGTGCTCACGGAGTACTGCGTGCGCGCTGAGATTTTTTACTGTTTCATAGAACTTTGCGTAATGCAACTACAAAAATTCCGCCCACCCCTACCATTCACCCTTTAGCCACCCCGTCAAAAGACGCAAGCAGAGTAGGAGAAAGGAGAAAATCTGGAGTGCTTTGCATATAAATCTGAAGAGCCCTTCAAACATCCAAAGAGGAGTGGACCTGACCATCACCCTGCCTGGAAAATCAGAAGAATAACCTCATGTTACAAATGGAACTGTGAAGAAACTTTAGGGACAAAGGCCGGATCCAACCTCAGAACCATTTTATCTGGCAGAAATTGCGCATAGGGGTTCGATCTCAGCAAAGCGAGCCTATGTTATGGTCAACAAAAAAGCCAGGTTGGAAGGCAACCACATCAAGTAAGCCTCGAGCAAAGGTTCAAAAGGGGACAATTGAAGACCCTAAAGGACGGTAGGTAAGCCCCAGAAACGCACAATCACTGGAGACAATGGGCGATGGAGCCGAAACTCCAAAATAGCCGAACCAACAAAGGAGCAATACCCTCCAGAGCATCCCCCAACCCCCTGCATGCCCGGATAGCCACCTACTGAGCTGCCAGAGTAGAGAGTGACACTTTTTTTTAAAAAAAACATCCATCAGAAACTCAAGAATCTTCACTTGATCCCCTGCAACTGGATCGACCCTATGAGCTGCACACCACTTCACAAAGAAACCACAGTTTTTATTGTAAAGACTTAAGCATAGACTCCTTATGAGACTTCCGAATAATCTGTGCCAAAAGAAAAGAACACCCAAAAGACACCAACGCTAAACGTTCGAGAGCCAAGCAGTCAGCTTCATCTGATGGACAAAGACAGGACCGACAACTGAAGCAGGGACAGGATTACTGGTAACTGGCCAAAGTTGCCCCGGGACAACAGAGTAACAGAGGGAAACAAAGGCGATGAGTTCAAAAAGGGGCATTCAAGATCACCGACACTCTCTCCACCCGAAACTTCTGAAGCACCCTTGGGAAGAGGGTATTTGGAGGGAATACATACAGAAGACCCGAGAGCCAAGGAATGGAAAGGTCATCCACTGCCCAAGCCTGAGGACAAACCGCCTGCGAACAACACCATGGAAGCAGGGCATTGTGGGGAGAGGCTAAGAGGTCGATCCATGGATCCTTGAACTGGAGACAAATGTGCCTGAAAAGGGGCACAGACTGATGGTGCAGGACTGAGGAAGGCAGGCTGCGGCTCAAGCCGTCCGCATGAAAATTGAGCTGACCCTAAATGTAGACCAACCTCCTCACTATACGATGAGACTTCCCACATGAATAAAACAGCAAGGACTGATGATTTAGAGGAGGCTCTAAGAACCTGCCTGCCGATTCAAAAAAGAATGAGCCAACTGACTGTACAAATCAGCAGCAACTGGTTCTGAAACACCTGAACTGCCTCCCAAGTTGCAGCTAACTCCTGCCAATTAGAGGATCAAGCCCTGTCCCTCAGAGACCACTGACCCTTTGCTTCCAAGTGCCCCAGTGAGGCCCCCCAACCCGACAGACTGGCATCTGTTGTCAGCAACAGAGGAGAAGGGGGTTGGAAATTAATCCCCTTCTCCAGGTTGGAAGTGTGCAGCCACCAACCCAGTTCCTGAACCAGAGAAGGGGAGAGAGGAACCTGGTAGTCAAAGTCTGCAAAAGAGGGATCCCAGTGGGACAACAGATGATGAGAGGCTTTAGGTGAAAACAAGCCCAGGGAACCAACTCCGTGGTGGACGCCATCAAAAACCCTAGACGCTCAACCAACTCTGGGCTGGAGCTGACTGCTGAGACATGAGGGTCAGAAGAAGTCTCTCCGGATTCTCTCTTCGAACAGAAGGCAGAAAACACCCCCATCTGAGTGTCAAATATTGCTCCGTTAAACCGTTGAAAAAGGACTAGCTGTGATTTGGCCAGGTTCAGTCTGAAGCACAACCGTTGAACCAGAGCAATCATTGCCTCAACGGCCAAAAGAGCCTTTGGGGAGAGGAGAAGCACAGATGAAACAATCAAGGTATGGAAACACGGAAAACCCATGAAGCTGCAAAACACCCACAGATGGAACCAATACCTTGGTGATGGTTCAAGAAGCAGTTGAAAGACTGAATGACAACACCTGGAACTGGAAATGGACCTTGTCCACCACAAACCTCAGAATGTTCTGGCTGTCTGGATGGACAGGGATGTGAAAATAGGCATCCTCTAAATCCAGGGTCGCCAAAAAACCTCCTTGCTGGATCAGAGTAATGATGGACTGCAAAGTGTTCATCCAAAACGGGTCCAACTTCACTGACCTTTTGAGAGCCTTCGGATACAAGATCGGCCAAAAAGAAACATCCAGTTTGCGGACCAAGAACCCAATGTAGTTGAAGCCAAGACCCTCCTCTGCTGCCAGCACTCTGATGATTGTTCTTTCAGTGAGCAGCTTCTCCATCACTGATAACAGAGCATTTCACTTCTGATGATCTTTTGATAATGGGGTATTCCGAAACTGATCCACTGGAGTAGGACTGACAAAGGGAATCCGATAACCGTGGCTGACGATTGACCAAACCCACTGTTCGGAAATCAACCAGAACCATTGATGCTGGATAACGTAGAGTCTGACCCCGACTCGAGCATAGTCATTTCTCACTAGCTCCCTGGAACTGCTGATTCTGGGGTCGGGATTTACTGGTGAATGCGGCTACCTGACCTCGAGCCCTGCTCATGAAAGGGCTGAGAAGAGGACAACACAACCTGGAAATTCTGTTTGTGAAAGAAAAACGTTTTCATCTAAACAGACTGAAAAGGCCTCAACATCTTCGTTCCTCGGCTGACTTATGTGACATAGCGTTCAGATCATCCCTAAACAGCTTAGGACCTTCAAATGCTTATTTATGAATCAATGCCTTTTGTGCTGCCGCCAGTCACCATAGTCTCATCCGTAGGGACCTGCATCCAGCCATCGCCTCCCCAGGCGATGAGGAAAAAGCCCACATGGTATCAAAACTGACATCAGAGAGGAACTGGGCCGACACCTCCACATGATCTAGGTCAGGTATTGGATCCCCTTGATCCTGGAGGCAATCAAGTAGTCTCTCAAACTTTTATGAAGACCTGTGAAGCATAGGCATAGTATGTACTGGCCCTGATCCAATATCCAATAATCAGACGCCGCGTAAGTGTGCTTCAGAGCATTCTCCACCTTTTACTCACATGGATCAGAAAAGGTCACCTCCTCAGATAATGAGGAAGAAGAGGACAAGATGGAATTAGCCTTGGGGACCTGCGGGAATCTGTTCATCAAACTGAACCAGAATATACAGCTTACTCAAGCAACAGGGAATACCTTGCTCATCCACACCCTTCCTCTCCCAAGCAAGGATCTCTCTGATAATGTCTGTTAGATTTGGGGGTCTCTAGTTGGCGTAGGTAGGTACCTGTGACAAATAGGGACCCTTGCGTCTAGTCAGGGCAAGGAGGTACACTCCTAAAATAACCCTTGATCACCCCCTTGGTAGCTTGGCACGAGCAGACAGGCTTATCTCAGAGGCAGTGTGTAAAGCATTTATGAACACATACAGTAATCAAGTGACAACACTACAGATGGACACCACACAAGTTTTATATATTTATATTTTTTATGGCGATGCGAGTTGCTTCCACAACGATGTTTACTCACGATGCGAGCTGCGACAGGCCCTGCGACACGCTTCCCAGTGATGCGGCGGCATCTGCGATGACGTCGATCCTCTCCCCTGGCGACGCGATTTGCTTCCACAACGATGCGAGCCGCGACAGGCCCTGCGACACTCTTCCCGGTGATGCGGCGCCGTCTGCAGCAACATCGATCCTCTTCTCCGGTGATGAGCCGCGACAGGCCCTGCGACACGCTTCCCGGAGATGCGGCGGCGTCCGCAGCGACGTCGATCCTCTTCTCCGGCGATGAGCCGTGACAGGCCCTGCAACACGCTTCCCAGGGATGTGGCGGCATCTGTGGCGACGTCGATCCTCTCTCATGGCGATGCGAGGCGCTTCGGTGGACCTGCGTTGACTCAACGATTCTTCTGCGCCCCGCTTCCCGGAGATGCGACGGCGTCTGCGGCGACATCGATCCTCTTCTCCGGCGATGCGAGGCGCTTCATGTTGTGAAGCGGCAGCGGCAGTTCGGCGACACTCTTCTTGTTCTTGAGCCGCGCTTCCAGCCCCTTGCGACACGCAAGTCTTTAAAAAGTCCAGCACAACTGCAGGCACTTTAAAAGAACTCTTGGGGTGCTGGTGAGTGAAGTCTGTCTGTTGTCCCTGAGACTTCAGCAGGAGGCAAACTCTTTTCCAAGCCCTTGGAGATCCTTCACAAGTTGAATGAAAATGCACACAAAGTCCTTTCTCCTTTCTTTGGCAGTCAGGCAACCACTGCAGGCCAATCCCCCAAGCAGCACTTCAGCTTAGGGATAGTCTCTCCTCTGTTTCTTCTGGTTCCACTCCTCAGCAAAGGTTTCTTCTTGTTTCCCAAAGTGATCTAAAGTTCTTGGGTTTGGGTCCCAATATTTATACCAAGTTTCTCTTTGTTCTCTGAAGGCAGAGAGGTATTTGCCTAGTCCGAACCAGTTCTACTCAGTCCTGGAGCACTTTGTTTACATGACTCCTTCTTTCCTTTCAGAGTGCAGGGCAGAGACATCAGACGCACCACAGGAGGTGGACCCAGCATTGTGGAGGGAAGGCACAGCCCTATTCAGGTCCCAGGTGCAACTCCTCCCACCCATCTAGATGCAGTTCTCTCTATTCAGCCCTGTGCTGACTCACCCTGTCTCCTGGAATCCCCCAGCCCCTGTCACTCAAACTCCAGACAAGGAATACAAAGCCTAGCAGAGGCAGGTTTAGATGGTTAGACAAGAAAATATCAATTTTCTAAAAGTGGTATTTTCAAACACAGAATATTAAAACCAACTTCACTAAAAGATGTATTTTATCATTCTGAGTTCAGGCATACTAAATTCGAAAATCTCCCATGTTCCCTGAGTCAGTTAGGATTATAAGATGTAATAATCAAACTGCCCATTCTGGCCTATGGAGAACAGGTAGCCTTGCAATAGAGAAAAACAAAAATGCCTGTAATTCACTATTAGAACATTCCACACACATCAGGGCATGTTCTACCTCATACTTACAATGCACCCTACCCTTGGGCCTACCATAGGGGTTATACACAGCAAATTACCTGTTCACACGGTGATGTCACAGCTCGTAATCCTAACATAGTTGTCATGCATTTAGACAGTCTATTGAGCCAGTGGTTACACCATCTGTACTCCTGCAGGAACGGATCACCAATAGAGAAAGAGAGAAAAATTTGTGAGAATTAGAGGCTGTCTGTGTAGACAGTGACCTGTGTCTCTAAAAACCCTGAATGTGGTGAAAAAGATGTGAAGATGGAATGGTGGTGCCTCACGGTAGCAACACCAGGGAGGATAAAGCAGGAAGGAATTCGCCTGCTACCTCAAGGTCTCATCATCAGCTACCACCACTCCGAAAGGAAAATGTGGAGAAGAATAGAAGTGGGTAGAAACCCAAAAAGACAAGGTGCTAGGTTGTGTGATGAAGAATAACTGTGCAATATTTCGTGCACCAGATACAACCCCACAATTAGGACCTGGGGATCAGGAAATCGCTCCCCCTGTCCCTATCTACAAACTGAGCTAGATCACACTTGCTATCATTTTTTATTCTGTGCTGTGTGTCTGCTCATTTAAAACGCCGACATGTTTCATTGCCACTGGAAAGACTCACGGCAATTTCTTCAGGGCGTGGGTTTTGTCGCTCATCCCTGCACCAACACTTGTCTATTAAAAACAATTCTAATAGAGACACAGGGAAACAAAAGATAGACAAACAACACATAACATAATTGGTTGGCATCTAATCACAAAGAACGTAATACAGTATGAGAAACTTCCCTTACTGATTTTTATCATAAAATTTACCGGGATGTTTCCCATCATGGGCATACCTTTACCCTCGAGCACTTATGTGTGTACGTTCAATCACTCCTCCAAAGGCTCTTCCAGTCACTTCCTATCATGAATCTGTAAAGCATAACAGAATATCATGTGACCATGGGTAATTCAAACTACACAGCTTACCAAACCTGTATTCTTCCATTGTACCCTTAATCTTAAATGACAGCACTCGTGCTGGCATTTGTTAAGTGTACCTACCTCTCTCTGGCACATACTCTCACTATGGCTTTTACGAGCGGTGAAAAGGGGAGTATCCCTATGCTGTGTTGTGACTGTTTATCTTAAAACCATGTCCCCGTCTAGTTTCTTTCCCCCTTTTTTTTGTGGCATTACTCTCATTATAGCATCAACAAATTAAAGATGGGAGCTCTCCTGTTATTAAGCGGGTCTAATGATTATCATTATTTATTAAAAAAGACTAACGCCCGTCGAGCCTATTTACAGAGCAAACTACCCAAGGTAGACTCACTGTGACCGAGTCCGTGTCCGGTATTAACTCAGCACCGTGTCTACCCCGCTGCTGCCTGACGTGAGTATAAACGTGCTGCCGCTCGGCACGTCACCGCGCCTGGTCGTCCCCGCCTTCACTGTGGGCTTCAGTCTGCACGCCCTGTTACCATCGTCGCCATGATTAAATGGTGGGGTTGTTAATGAAATATTCGATTTTTTAGTTATTTAAACAGACAAAGGATGTTTCAATAACGGTATTGGCGACATTAGATAAATTATCTATCCGTGTCAATTGTGTAGGCTTTGTCATCCAATTAACGATATTTTGAAAAGCCACACCGTCTATGTGCAACAATGCGCACCCCTATGTGAATTCCAATGGTCACAATTTGCATCGCTATAACTAGATGTAAATGAACTGCTTAGATCGAGGTCGAACAACAGCGATCAGAGCCCCTACTGAAAGCATGGGTTTCTTTTTCTATTCAATGTCTGATAACTTTATTGGTCCCATGATGTACAATGTAGACAGGGATGTATATGTAGTTCGGTTTTCAACAAGGGATGTTTTTAATCTTACATAAAGAACAGAGCAACCGTATAAATTTATAGCTACTCCTCTCATATGAGGACTGCAATGAGGGATATGTTGGACACAGTGTGGCAGACGGTTATATCATATCTTGTTCGATAGAAATATTTTCCTTTTATATTCCCTACTTTCTGGGATTCAAGGGAGAGTTAGGTATACACACTCATGAGAAATCATCGTGGATGGATGGATTATAAATTGACCTTGTTCCATTCAATAAAATCGTTCAGTCCAGATTGATCTACACCCTCCTGATAAATCCACCGTGCTTCCCTAGTGCTCAATCTCGTTTCCATATTGATTTTTTCTCCCATTACCCTCTCGAGGACCACCCAACAAACATCCTTAGGGGCATGTTTTTGGGTTTGAAAATGCTGCACCAATTTGGTACTAAGTTTCCCTGCACGTAATGTGCTCAGATGCTCTTGTATCCTTATTTTGACCTTCCTGGTTGTGAGGCCAATATAGTGTAAATCACACGGGTATGTCAATCTGTAAATGACGTTGGTTGTGTTACAGTTGCTAAATTTATTTAAGAACCAAGTTTTTTTACTAGCAAGTGTGACACTCTTTGTGGGAGATGTAAATTCACGTACAGAGAAACTTCCGCATGGGTAGTGTCCCTGCGGGACATTGGTCTCACGTGGTTCTTGTCTGGGTCTAGTATGTACCAAACGATCGTGGATGTTGGCTGTTCGTTTGAAAGCAAACCGAGGCTGAGGCATTTGCATATTCGGAGTATTTAGCAAGTGCCAATGCCTCCGAATGATTTGTCTGATTTTCGTGGAGAGCGGACCAAAGGTGGTAACCACAGGGATGCAGTCGCCATTCTTCTTAGGTGTCTTCTCGAGAAGAGCGGCACGTGGCGTATTGTATGCTCGTTTTCTCGCCTGTTTGATAACCTTCTTAGGACAAGCTCGATTCTCCAACTTACTGGCTTATATAGTAGCCTGTTCCGAATATTTTTGTAGGGAAGAGCAGTTGCGGCGGTATCGTAAAAACTGCCCCACGGGCAGGTTATCTCGAAGGGCTCTGGGGTGATATGATCTGTAGTGCAATAAAGAATTTTTATCAGTTGGTTTTTGGTGCACTTTAGTCACTAGCCTATCATGTTCTGCCTGAATGTCAAGATCAAGATATACTGCGGATGTTCTATTCACAGACCACGTAAACTTTTGACAGCCGTCTAGACCATTTAGCCATATTAGAAACTCATTGAGTCTCTCTTCCGTGCCTGACCATATGCACAGCACATCATCTATATATCTCTTCCAGTCGACAATGTTCCTCTGGAAGAGATTGGTGTCAGAATGGATGTGATGTGCCTCGAACTGGCCTACATAAATGCAGGCCAGACTGGGAGCAAAGGTTGCCCCCATCGAAGTGCCAGACACCTGTAGGTAAATCTGGTCCTTGAAAGTAAAAAAGTTTTGAGTCAATGCGATCTCTATGCATTGCAAGACAAAAGTCTGAGGGGTGTCGTAAAACCACTCGCAATCTCCCAGGGCACGTGCTGCTGCCACCAGTGTCGCTTCCTGGGGAATGCTTGTGTACAACGATTCTATGTCTATAGTGACTAAGAATTGGTTAAGAGGATTGTATGTTACATCCACTAGAAATCTCAGTACATCTGTAGTGTCTTGGACGTAGGAGGGTTGGGTGATGACACACTCCCTCAGAATAAAATCCGCAAACTGCGATAAAGGTTCCAATAAGGACTGGTTACCCGACACAATCGGGCGTCCCGGAGGGGGTTGTTGCACTTTGTGGATTTTGGGTACTATATAAAATGCCGGAACTCTCGGTTTCATATTGATCAGAAATTCGGCTTCTTTATATGTCAACCATTTTTTCTCCTTTGCTTCTGTCACCAGTTTAATAATGGTTGCCTGCAGTTCTTTAGTAGGATCCCTCATCAAAGGTCTGTAGTTACAACGATTTCCCAAGAGCCTGGCAACTTTAGTGTCGTAGTCCTGGGTGTCCATCACCACCACCGCCCCGCCCTTATCGACCGGTTTGATGGTGATGGCTGGATTACTCTGTATAGTTTTCAATGCTTGCCAGTCTCTGTGACTCATGTTACTGTGCACGGCAGTCTGCGTATTCCGTTCCAAATCTAGAATGTCTTGGAGAACCTTCTGTTCAAAAACCTGTATCTCAGGGCCCACTGAACTGTTAGGGGGACAAAACTGTGATGGACAGCGCAAATTGGTCGAGAAGATCGATGTACTATTCTGTTCCTTCCCTTGAAAAAACTTTTTAAATTTAATCTTTCTCATAAGACCATATAGTTCACCCCGGAGTTTAAACCCATCATGGTGGGGAGTTGGTACAAACCCTAGCCCCTTGTTGAGCACTTCAAGTTCGTCATCTGTAAGTTGATGTTTAGAGAGGTTAACCACTATGTTATTCTCGCTCACAGTTATAGGGGTGTTCTGCCCCTGAAATGGACAGCGTTATATGTTATGCCAGGTACTGTGCATTTTTTTAGGACAACAAACTCAACACCCTGTAGATCAAAGAGGGGTCAGTCACAGAGGTCGGGGGAGGGGCCGGGCCCTCCAAAACTTGAATTCGACTTGGCAGACATTCTCCCCAAGGATCACACGCAGCAGGGGCAGAACACCCCTATAACTGTGAGCGAGAATAACATAGTGGTTAACCTCTCTAAACATCAACTTACAGATGACGAACTTGAAGTGCTCAACAAGGGGCTAGGGTTTGTACCAACTCCCCACCATGATGGGTTTAAACTCCGGGGTGAACTATATGGTCTTATGAGAAAGATTAAATTAAAAAAGTTTTTGAAGGGAAGGAACAGAATAGTACATCGATCTTCTCGACCAATTTGCGCTGTCCATCACAGTTTTGTCCCCCTAACAGTTCAGTGGGCCCTGAGATACAGGTTTTTGAACAGAAGGTTCTCCAAGACATTCTAGATTTGGAACGAAATACGCAGACTGCCGTGCACAGTAACATGAGTCATAGAGACTGGCAAGCATTAAAAACTAGACAGAGTAATCCAGCCATCACCATCACACCGGCCGATAAGGGCGGGGCGGTGGTGGTGATGGACACCCAGGACTACGACACTGAAGTTGCCAGGCTCTTGGGAAATCGTTGTAACTACAGACCTTTGATGAGGGATCCTACTAAAGAACTGCAGGCAATCATTATTAAACTGGTGACAGAAACAAAGGAGAAAAAATGGTCGACATATAAAGAAGCCGAATTTCTGATCAATATGAAACCGAGAGTTCCGGCATTTTATATAGTACCCAAAATCCACAAAGTGCAACGACCCCCTCCGGGACGCCCGATTGTGTCGGGTATCCAGTCCTTGTTGGAACCTTTATCGCAATTTGCGGATTTTTTTCTGAGGGAGTGTATCATCACCCAACCCTCCTACGTCCAAGACACTACAGATTTACTGAGATTTCTAGAGGATGTAACATACGATCCTCTTAACCAATTCATAGTTACTATAGACATAGAATCGTTGTACACAAGCATTCCCCAGGAAGCGACACTGGGGGCAGCAGCACGTGCCCTGGGGGATTGCGAGTGGTTTTACGACACCCCTCAGACTTTTGTCTTGCAATGCATAGAGATCGCATTGACTCAAAACTTTTTTTCTTTCAAGGACCAGATTTACCTACAGGTGTCTGGCACTTCGATGGGGGCAACCTTTGCTCCCAGTCTGGCCTGCATTTATGTAGGCCAGTTCGAGGCACATCACATCCATTCTGACACCAATCTCTTCCAGAGGAACATTGTCCTCTGGAAGAGATATATAGATGATGTGCTGTGCATATGGTCAGGCACGGAAGAGAGACTCAATGAGTTTCTAATATGGCTAAATGGTCTAGACGGCTGTCTAAAGTTTACGTGGTCTGTGAATAGAACATCCGCAGTATATCCTGATCTTGACATTCAGGCAGAACATGATAGGCTAGTGACTAAAGTGCACCAAAAACCAAGTGATAAAAATTATTTATTGCTCTACAGATCACATCACCCCAGAGCCCTTCGAGATAACCTGCCCGTGGGGCAGTTTTTATGATACCGCCGCAACTGCTCTTCCCTACAAAAATATTCGGAACAGGCTACTGTATTAGCCAGTAAGTTGGAGAATCGAGCTTATCCTAAGAAGGTTATCAAACAGGCGAGAAAACGAGCATACAATACGCCACGTGCCGTTCTTCTGGAGAAGACACCTAAGAAGAAAGGCGACTGCATCCCTGTGGTTACCACCTTTGGTCCGCTCTCCACGAAAATCAGACAAATCATTCGGAGGCATTGGCACTTGCTAAATACTCCGAATATGCAAATGCCTCAGCCTCGGTTTGCTTTCAAACGATCAGCCAACATCCGAGATCGTTTGGTACATACTAGACCCAGACAAGAACCACGTGAGACCAATGTCCCGCAGGGACACTACCCATGCGGAAGTTGCTCTGTATGTGAATTTACATCTCCCACAAAGAGTGTCACACTTGCTAGTAAAAAAACTTGGTTCTTAAATAAATTTAGCAACTGTAACTTAACCAACGTCATTTACAGATTGACATGCCCGTGTGATTGGCCTCACAACCAGGAAGGTCAAAATAAGGATACAAGAGCACCTGAGCACATTACGTGCAGGGAAACTTAGTACCAAATTGGTGCCCCTAAGGATGTTCGTTGGGTGGTCCTCGAGAGGGTAATGCAATATGGAAACGAGATTGAGTACCAGGGAAGCACGGTGGATTTATCAGGAGGGTGTAGATCAATCTGGACTGAACGATTTTATTGAATGGAACAAGGTCAATGTATAATCCATCCATCCACGATGATTTCTCATGAGTGTGTATACCTAACTCTCCTTTGAATCCCAGAAAGTAGAGAATATAAAAGGAAAATATTACTATCGAACAAGATATGATATAACCGTCTGCCACACTGTGTCCAACATATCCCTCATTGCAGTCCTCATATGAGAGGAGTAGCTATAAATTTATACGGTTGCTCTGTTCTTTATGTAAGATTAAAAACATCCCTTGTTGAAAACCGAACTACATATACATCCCTGTCTACATTGTACATCATGGGACCAATAAAGTTATCAGACATTGAATAGAAAAAGAAACCCATGCTTTCAGTAGGGGCTCGGATCACTGTTGTTTGACCTCGATCTAAGCAGTTCATTTACATCTAGTTATAGCGATGCAAATTGTGACCATTGGAATTTACATAGGGGTGCGCAATTGTTGCACATAGACGGTGTGGCTTTTCAAAATATCGTTAATTGGATGACAAAGCCTACACAATTGGCACGGATAGATAATTTATCTAATGTCGCCAATACCGTTATCGAAACATCCTTTGTCTGTTTAAATAACTAAAAAATCGAATATTTCATTAACAACCCCACTATTTAATCATGGCGACGATGGTAACAGGGCGTGCAGACTGAAGCCCACAGTGAAGGCGGGGACGACCAGGCGCGGTGACGTGCCGAGCAGCAGCACGTTTATACTCGCGTCAGGCAGCAGCTGGGTAGACACGGTGCTGAGTTAATATCGGACACGGACTCGGTCACAGTGAGTCTACCTTGGGTAGTTTGCTTTGTAAATAGGCTCGACGGGCGTTAGGCTTTTTTAATAAATAATGATAATCATTAGACCCGCTTAATAACAGGAGAGTTCCCATCTTTAATTTGTTGATGCTATAATGAGAGTATATGTGTTACATCCTGCTTTTTCTTCTTCTCTGTCCTTCTTCTGTGTTTGTTCTAAGCCCCTCAGCCTGTATCTATGATGTCACCTAAGAGTTCCTTTTGTGTATGTTTGATTCTACTGCCAGTTAGATCTGAGGCTGAGCAGCAGGGCAGCTGCTCCTGGTGGGGTTTATTTCCATCTACCTATCTTCTTATAATGAACTTAACCTGGAACTAAGCTTTATTAAATGTAACTTATTTTATACAGCTGGGTTCATGGACTTCCAATTGTTACATTTTGGCGACGATATAAGGAACTCACGCGTGGCGAAAGAGACTGTGTTTAATGGAACTAAGGAGCTTACAAAAAGAAATATTGGAACTACTTAAACCTTAAAAGGAAAAGGATATGTAAAGGAAACGCCTTGGTCAACCCCACCAGTGTCCTTTCTCATCTGGACAGCCTGCACCCCAAGGCATTTGATCTTCTACAGCTTTTCTCATGCAACTACTTTGGATCCTGTTGTTAATATACTGCTTGGGAAATTTCTCCAGTACAGAAGTCTACATGAAGCTGGAAGTCACCGAAAACAGACGCCATGGAGTGCAATCGTTTTATGTGATGTTAGCGCCACTTGGATGTTAAAAAGCAGCGCTTACTTGTGAGGAACAAGATCTGACCGCAGTTGGAAGGGAAAACCGTCGGCAATTTTTTTTTCAATAACATTGGCATGATGAAGTTGGCAGCGTCGTTTTCATGCTTACTGACGCAGTTTGTCCTGTGAAGGAAGTCAGGACCAGCATTTGTGCAGTTTTGTAGAGGCATTGGCTCGTGAGGTATTTTGTTTCACGGGAGCACACTCTCAGCCCTATGTTTGTGGCGAGCACAGAGTGAATATGTGCTTACGAACTGAGCCTGAAGATTTGGTGAGTGACTTTTAGTAGTAATTGAGCTAGTATTAGTTGGCCGTTTACGATACTTCGCGCAACATTTGAATATTTATACGTGCGCAGCGAGCACTACCACGCGCTTCTTACCTCTTCGTGCAGGACAGCTTGGGAGTCTTGTGTGACGTTTCACTTCGTTCCAGTCTTCATTGCTGCCTATAGATGTTTTCCAGCAACAACGTGCCGGGAGCCACCCGGTGTAGCGTAAGCCGCGTGCCACCATTTTAGGATTGGCATTTCTGAAGATTTGATTTTCTGCTATTACAATATGTCTTTCACTCGTGTTGCCAACCACGATGTGTTTTCTTCCTGCGGATTTCTGCTACTGTGTTATGACGCTTTTCAAATATGTGCAGCATTAGTAAAGCTTTTGGAGTTTTGGCTTGTGAAGACTTTGCCTGCATTTTGGTGTTGGAAACACACCACAACTTTTATTACTTGGCACATTATATAGTAGACGTTACCAAGTGGAGGTCACTTTGCTACACTGCATATGATGAGAACAGCTGTGTGGATATTTGGTCATTCGATCTCATTACTAATTTACGGTGACTGTGGCATTTCAACATTCAGTCTACGGTGACCACCTTTGTTATTTTAATTTCTTATTTTGAAAAGTGTAATCTGCTGTATTATTCATATTGACCAACATGCTTATTGTATTGTTGATGACATAATTTACATCTATGTGCTGTTATGCTACTTTTATGTTTTCTACATGTTACATATGTATGGTATTGTCATTCCGTGGTGGTTATCGCATTTTAGTCCGTCTTTAGACTTCAGTGATTGGCTGGATTAGTTTGCTTTTATTGGATTGAGCCACGTATGTGCTCAACTTCGGTTGGGGTGCTCAAATTTTATTTATTTCCTCTGAATATACTTAAAAGTGATGCGATATGTTCATGCTCAGTTATTCTTTATTTTTGATGAACCACATTAGTGCTCAAAGTGTTTTTGAGGTGTTCATGGTCATGGAGATTGGTGATTGCTGATTGCTCCAGTGTTTGGACTTTTAGATTTGTATTGTTGCGGAGCCACATCGGTGCTCATTTTTGAGGTGCTCCATTTTAAAAAAAGGTAAAACTGGAGATTGTTTGCTCCAGTGTTTGGATATGTATTGACGGAGCCACATTCGGTGCTCATTTTTTGAGGCGCTCCAAGCTTTCAAGTTTAAAGGTAAAGAGCCATAGTGTGCTCAGTTAAATTCTTGCTCGCTTTCATGTGAGAAGTCTTAGGGCTTCATTTTTTAAGTTTAAAGGTAAAGAGCCATAGTGTGCTCAGTTATATTCATGCTTGCTTTCATGTGAGGAGTCTGAGTGCTTCTTTGTTTATATATGAACCACGTATGTGCTCTAATGTTTAGAGGTGTTCATTTTCAATTGGTGAGGAGGTTTTCGGAGCAGTGTTCTCCAATATTTTAAGAAGTTTTGGAACTTGAGTCAGAAATGTTTTATTGGATTTTCCCAAGGGAAAGGAATGGTGATCATTTCATCTAAATGGTGTTATATTTGGAAATGCTAATCCATTGCGCCATGGTGATTATTTAATCTAAATGGCATTGTATTTGAAAATGTCGTTATATTTATGAATATTTTGTAAATGTTTCCATTTGATCTCTATCCTCTTTCACTTACTTGGGGAAGAGGGTTTTCTTTTATGTGCTGTTGGTTCTATGTCTCTAATTTCTTTTAAAGGTGAAGTTGTGTTACTTTCATCTCTGCTGTATGTTCTATTTCACATCTGTCTTTTATTTCTGTCAAGGAGGGAGATGTGTTACATCCTGCTTTTTCTTCTTCTCTGTCTTTCTTCTGTGTTTGTTCTAAGCCCCTCAGCCTGTATCTGTGATGTCACCTAAGAGTTCCTTTTGTGTATGTTTGATTCTACTGCCAGTTAGATCTGAGGCTGAGCAGCAGGGCAGCTGCTCCTGGTGGGGTTTATTTCCATCTACCTATCTTCTTATAATGAACTTAACCTGGAACTAAGCTTTATTAAATGTAACTTATTTTATACACCTGGGTTCATGGACTTTCAATTGTTACAATATGCCACACAAAAAAGGGGGAAAGAAACTAGGCGGGGACCGGGTTTTAAGATAAACAGTCACAACACAGCATAGGGATACTCCCCTTTTCACTACTCGTAAAAGCCATAGTGAGAGTATGTGCCAGAGAGAGGTAGGTACACTTAACAAATGCCAGCACGAGTGCTGTCATTTAAGATTAAGGGTACAATGGAAGAATACAGGTTTGGGAAGCTGTGTAGTTTGAATTACCCATGGTCACATGATATTCTGTTATGCTTTACAGATTCATGATAGGAAGTGACTGGAAGAGCCTTTGGAGGAGTGATTGAACGTACACACATAAGTGCTCGAGGGTAAAGGTATGCCCATGATGGGCTACATCCCGGTAAATTTTATGATAAAAATCAGTAAGGGAAGTTTCTCCTACTGTATTACGTTCTTTGTGATTAGATGCCAACCAATTATGTTATGTGTTGTTTGTCTATCTTTTGTTTCCCTGTGTCTCTATTAGAATTGTTTTTAATAGACAAGTGTTGGTGCAGGGTGGAGTGACAAAACCCACGCCCTGAAGAAATTGCCGTGAGTCTTTCCAGTGGCAAAGAAACATGTCGGCGTTTTAAATGAGCAGACACACAGCACAGAATAAAAATTGATAGCAAGTGTGATCTAGCTCAGTTTGTACATAGGGACAAGGGGAGCGATTTCCTGATCCCCAGGTCCTAATTGTGGGGTTGTATCTGGTGCACGAAATATTGCACAGTTATTCTACCTCACACACCCTAGCACCTTGTCTTTTTGGGTTTCTACCCACTTCTATTCTTCTCCACATTTTCCTTTCGGAGTGGTGGTATCTGATGATGAGACCTTGAGGTAGCAGGCGAGTACCTTCCTGCTTTATCCTCCCTGGTGTTGCTACCGTGAGGCACCACCATTCCATCTTCACATCTTTTTCACCACATTCAGGGTTTTTAGAGACACAGGTCACTGTCTACACAGACAGCCTCTAATTCTCACAAATGTTTCTCTCTTTCTCTATTGGTGATCCGTTCCTGCAGGAGTACAGATGGTGTAACCACTGGCTCAATAGACTTTCTAAATGCATGACAACTATGTTAGGATTACGAGCTGTGACATCACCGTGTGAACAGGTCATTTGCTGTATATAAGTCTCAGAGTGGGGGAAGACCTGTTTTCTGCCCCTATAGCTCCTTATTGTGTTTGGCCTACCATAGGGGTGTCTGATATGAAGTAAAGGGAAGGTTTAGGGACTGGCAAGTGGGTGCACTTGCCCAGTCAGCATGGCAGTACCAGACTGCACACAGGCTCTGCAATGGCAGGCCTTAGACACACTTTTACAGGCTGCTTCTGTGGGTGGCACACCCAGTGCTGCAAACCCACCAGCAGTATTTGGATTACCAGCCCTGTGCACTCCTGGTGCATGGTACTAGGGTCTGACAGGTAAACCAAACCAACCAATCATGGAATCACTAATTTATACATTAATTTACAATAGGGAGCACTTGCACTGTGGCACTGGACAGCAGTGGCACAGTGCCCAAAGCATCTACCACCAGCAAAAACACATGAGGCAACAGCAAAAATGGAAGGGAGATCCACGCCAAGGTGCCAGGTCTAACATGTGTCCCCTCCAGCTGAATTGTGGGGCAGAACTACCCTACCTCCTGGTAGTTCTCATCACTAAGGCGGAAAAATCTGGACAGACCATCAGCGTTGGTGTGTTCTGTACCAGGGCGGTGTTCCACCGTGAAATCCATCCCCTGCAGGAAAATGGACCACCTCAACAGCTTTGGATTCTCACCCCTCATCTGCATTAACCATCTGAGGGGCCTGTGGTGTGTCTGATCCCGGAAGTGAGTCCCAAACAGGTATATTCTCAGCTTCTTCAGTGCCCAGACCACAGCAAATGCCTCATGCTCAATAGCACTCCACCTCTGTTCCCGTGGAAGTAACCTCCTACTGATGAAGGCTACGGGTTGATCTAGGCCCTCCTCATTCATCTGTGCCAAAACAGCCCCCACACCATGCTCTGAAGCATCTGTTTGTACTATGAACTCTCTGGAGAAGTTGGGTGTCAGGAGCACGGGCGCCGTGCACCAAGCAGTTTTTAGGGCCTCAAAAGCTTTCTGACAGGTGTCAGTCCAAATCACTCTCTTAGGCTGCTTCCTGGAATTCAGCGCGGTCAAGGGTACAACAATGTTGCCATACCCCTTGACAAGCCTCCTGTAGTAACCCGTGAGTCCTAAAAAGGCTCTCACCTCTGTCTGGGTTTTGGGCGGCTCCCAAGCCTGGATGGTTTCAATGTTGGGCTGCAGGGGTGCCACCTGGCCGCTCCCCACCTGGTGTCCCAAGTACACCACGGAACCCTGCCCGATCTGGCACTTACTCACCTTGATCGTGAGGCCTGCCCTCCGCAGCGCCATCAACACTTCCCAGAGGTGACGCAGATGTTCTTCCCAACTGGCGCTGAACACTGCGATGTCATCCAGGTAGGCGGCACTGAACTCATCCAGTCCAGCCAACACCTGGTTGACCAACCTCTGAAAGGTGTCAGTGGCATTCTTCATCCCAAAGGGCATAACCCGGAACTGGTAGTGCCCATCTGGTGTGGCGAATGCTGACCTCTCTCTTGCCCCATCAGTCAAGGTGATCTGCCAGTAGCAAGACGTTATGTCAAACGTGCTGAGGTACCGTGCAGGCCATAGCCGATCTATGAGCTCAACAGCTCTGGGGATGGGGTGCGCGTCAGTTCTGGTGACTGAATTGAGCCCTCGGTAGTCCACACAGAACCGGCGTTCTGGTGTAGCACTCGGTGCGGAAGCCTTTGGGACCAAGACCACTGGGCTGGCCCAAGGACTATCTTGTTCTGTCGCTGACTGGAGGTCTGGAAGAGGCTCGGTCTTCACCTCCATTCCACCATCTGTCGCTAAGAGCATGCCCACTTGGGACGTGTCCAAGTGGGGCTTCAGGCGGTTGACATGCAGGACCCTCAAGGGGTTCCTGGGAGACCGCAAGTCCACCAAGTAGGTAACCGGACTTTTGCGCTCCACAACATCAAATGGTCCGGTCCAGTTATCCTGGAGTGTGCAGGGCTCCACTGGGGCCATGACCTACATTCTCTGACCAGGCTGAAGCTCTACCAGAGTGGCATTCTGGTCGTACCACCTCTTCATCTCCTCCTGGCTGGCTTCCAGATTCGCCTCAGCGAGTTGCCTGAAATGCCTAGTTTGGTTCCTAAAGGCCAGCATGTAGCTATAGACATCCTGGGGAGGTTTCCTGGGAGATTGCTCCTAGCCTTCTTTGACCAAACTTAGAGGTCCTCTCACTGGGTGTCCATACAGAAGCTCAAAGGGGCTGATCCGTAGAGATTTCTGTGGTACCTCACGGTAAGCAAAGAGTAGGCATGGTAAGAGGACATCCCACTTACACCTCATAGGTTCATCAAGTCCCATAAAAATGCCCGTGGTTGAACCTTTCAAACAACCCATTTCCTTGGGGGTGGTAAGGAGTGGTAAACTTGTAGGTTACCCCACACTCCTGCCACAGGGACGTCATATACTTGGAAATGAAGTTAGTACCTCGGTAAGACACTACCTCGCGAGGGAATCCCACTCTGGAGAAAATTCCCATCAGTGTTCGTCCCACCACGGGGGCCGTCACTGTCCTCGGAGATATGGCTTCTGGGTACCGGGTGGCATGGTCCACCAATACCAGGATGAACCTGTTGCCCATGGCTGTCTTGAGGTACAGTGGCCCCACAATGTCAATACCCACCCGTTCAAAGGGGGTGCTGACCACAGGGAATGGCTGGAGAGGAACCTTGCGCTTCCTCCCACTCTTTCCACTTGCCTTGCAAGTCTGACATGTGCTGCAGTGAGTGTCTGAACTCCTGCGCATTTGGGGCCAATAAAAGTGAGTGACAAGCCTCTCAAAGGTCTTGTCCTGCCCCAAATGTCCTGCCAATGCCACCTCATAAGCCAACCCCAGTAGGAAGGCTCTGACACGCTGGGGTACCACCAGCACACGGGCTGACCCAGGCTCAGCAACCTTAGGCTCAGAATACAGGAGACCATTCTCTCAGTAGACACAATGTGACCCAGACTGATCACCTGCTGCCTGGTCTGCAGCCTGCTGCTGCAGACCCATGAGAGAAGGGCACTTGTTCTGCTCAGAACTCCTCCCTGGAGGATCCTCCTACTTGCTGCCAATGGGTCAACTCAGGCAGGTCCCCCAGTTCAGCTACCTGTTCCCCTTTAGGTTCCAGGGCATCCCCCTCAGGGTCTGCTCCCTCCTGGACTGTGGGAACTTCGGGGGCCAGTTTCCCATGCCCCCTGCCTCCTTACTCTGAGGCAGGTACCTGGGCCCCCCTCTCAAGCTCCAGGTCCTCTTGAGTACCCCTACTGGCTGCCATGGACCATGTTGTGACCCAACATCTCCAAATTAGCACTCCGCTCCACCTTCGCCCAAGGTGAGCTCTCCAGATCGTTCCCTAACAACAGGCATGGCGGGCCTCACAGCTACCTGAAGAGTACCAGAGACCCCCCCCCCCACTCAAATGGAACCTGAGCCACCTTGCAGTGGCTCTCTGTGTTGTCAGCGGCAACAACTGGATAGAATGCATTGGGGACAACCTGCGCTTGAGATACCAGGTGACACTTGACAGCTGTCACACTGGCTCCTGTATCTCTAAGTGCCTAAACTCTATGGCCATTGATGGTCACCCACTGCCTGTATTTCTTAGTGTTATTAGGCAGTTGGGTCCTGGGGACTACCTCACAGTCTCCTAAAGAGACAAGGGACATCTCTGCTGGCCTCCACCCACCTTGGGCACCCATCTCCTCACCCAGAGCTACAATAGCCATCTGCCGGAGGGCAGCACAAGGGGGGCTGTCTTCACAAACTGGCGGCACCTAGGATCATTCGCTTTATGACCCAGGTCCCCCCACATTTTTAGCATCTCAGGGGTCCCCCTTGAACAGGTGGACCTGTCGGGCCCCTGACGGTTTCTGTTGGGGAGGCTGGGAACCTTTCCCTTGGTTCCCTTGGGGATTTCTTTGGGGCCTTCTCTGGAACTCCCTCTGTTTACCATTGCCCCCCCCACTCTTCTGCTGGGGACCCTGCCCACTCTAGGCTGAATCTCCCACGTGACCCTTGTGGACCCTGGTACTGACCCAGCGGTCAGCCTCTTCAGCAAGCTTCCTAGGATTAGTCAGCCTACTATCAATTAGGTGCTGGCATAGCTCTAGAAAACAATTACTGGAAAAGTGCTCCCATGCAATCAAATCAAAGAGCCCCTGAAAATCATCAACTTTGCTACCCTTCACCCAACCATCCAATGCTCTGCAGAAAAAAGTGACATATTCCACCCAGGTACTGTACTCTATCTTTTTGCAACCCCTGAATCTCTGTCTGTACAATTCAGGCGTTAAACCATACCTCGACATCAATGCATCCTTCATGTGGGGATATGAATTATAGACTTCAGAAGGCAAGTCTAACAGTGTGTCCCGCCATTCACTAAGGAACCGCCCCCACAACCCCGCTCCCCAATCCTTCTCAGGGACCCGGTGGGAAGACATGGCTACCACATAGGCCTTGAACCACTGCCCAATATCATCATTCTTGAAAAATTCTTTCACCACATCCTTGGGACTATACACTCTAGATTCAACAGGCAATGGCGGTGTGCTGCCACCAGAGGGAGCAATCTCTAAGCTCCTGGCTTTCAATTCCAACTCCCTCAAACTTTTCTCATGATCCAACTGCATTTTCTTTTCCTCTGGGACCAGTTTCCTATTTTCTAACTCCAGTTGCCCACCCAGCTTGAGCTTGGCCAGCTCCATCTCATGCATCCTATTTTCTTTCCTGTCCGCCAGCTCTTCTGGGGACAGGCCTCTGGCAGAATCACTGCTACCTGTTGGGGAGACTGCTCTCCTCCCTCCTGGACCCAATGGCTCACCTAACAGCTCATCTACATCATCTGCCCCTCCACATGCTCAGGGGTGCTCCTTGTTCAAACCAGGCCCTTAGCGCCTTTTGTAAATCCTCCTTTCTGGAGATACCGGTTGTAGAAACTTTGAACCTCCTGCAGAAGTGCTGGAGCTGGGTAACATTGTAGCATTCCAGATTCTCCTCTTCCCAATCAAGATCAACAGATGCTATGGATGTTGCTTTCTCCATGGTGGTTAAACTTGGCAGTTCTTTTCAAAAATAGAAATTCACAGAAAAACAATCTACCAAAAGTATGTGGTTGCGTTTTGGTCTACACTCACAAGTAATGTTCACCAATCACTGTACAGGAGTCCCAAATTCAAGTCCAAATCCTCACCGCTGACCACCAATGTTAGATTTGGGGGTCTCTAGTTGGCATAGGTAGATACCTGTGACAAATAGGGACCCTTGCGTGTAGTCTGGGTAAGGGTACACTCCTAAAATAAACCCTGCTCACCCCTTTGTTAGCTTGGCACAAGCAGACAGGCTTAGCTCAGAGGCAGTGTGTAAAGCATTTGTGAACACATACAGTAATCAAATGACAACACTACAGATGGACACCACACAAGTTTTATTTCAAAAATAAGTATTCCTTATATAAAGTTATCACAAGACCATAAACGACAAAAATCCACACTACTGTTACTTTAAAATGGTAGAATTTAGCTTAGTTCTCTTAAGATGGTAAATGCGACACTTAGAGTTCAACATACCTTAGATGCGACACACAGGTCAACGAAAGTGTTGCAAAGACGGTGATGCATTGAAGATCCGGTGCAAATAAATAAAGATGGCTCTGTCTTCTTGATGCGACATGCTTCCCGGTGATGCGGCGGCACCTGATGCAATGTCGACCCTCTTCTCTGGTGATGCAAGATGTTTACTCACGATGCGAGCCGCGACAGGCACTGAGACACGCTTCCCAGTGATGCGGTGGCGTCTGCGGCGACGTCGATCCTCTCCCCTGGCAATGCGAGTTGCTTCCACAACGATGTGAGCCGCGACAGGCCCTGCGACACTCTTCCCGGTGATGCAGCGCCCTCTGCGGTGACGTTGATCCTTTTCTCCGGTGATGAGCCATGACAGGCCCTGCGACACGCTTCCCAGAGATGCGGCAGCATCTGCGGCGACGTCGATCATCTTCTCCAGCGATGAGCCGTGACAGGCCCTGCAACACGCTTCCCAGGGATGCGACAGCGTCTGCGGCGACGTCGATCCTCTCTCCTGGCGATGCGAGGCGCTTCGGTGGACCTGCGTTGACTCAATGATTCTTCTGTGACCTGCTTCCCGGAGATGCGGCGGCGTCTGCGGTGACGTCGATACTCTTCTCCGGCGATGCGAGCCGCTTCGGGTTGTGAAGTGGCAGCGGCAGTTCAGCGACATGCTTCTTGTTCTGGAGTCACGCTTCCAGCCCCTTGCGACACACAAGTCCTCAAAAAGTCCAGCACAACTGCAGGCACTTTAAAAGAACTCTTGGGGAGCTGGTGGGTGAAGTCTGTTGTCCCTGAGACTTCAGCTGGAGGCAAGCTCTTTTCCAAGCCCTTGGAGATTCTTCACAGGTTGAATGAAAATGCACACAAAGTCCTTTCTCCTTTCTTTGGCAGTCAAGCAACAACCGCAGGCCAATCCCCCAAGCAGCACTTCAGCTTCGGGATAGTCTCTCCTCAGTTTCTTCTGGTTCCACTCCTCAGCAGAGGTTTCTTCTTGTTTCCCAAAGTGATCTAAAGTTCTTGGGTTTGGGTCCCAATATTTAGCCCAAGTTTCTCTTTGTTCTCCGAAGGCAGAGAGGCCTTTGCCTTGTCCGAACCAGTTCTGGTCAGTCCTGGCGCACTTTCTTTACATGACTCCTTCTTTCCTTTCAGAGTGCAGGACAGAGACATCAGACGCACCACAGGAGGTGGAGCCAGCATTGTGGAGGGAAGGCACAGCCTTATTCAGGTCCCAGGTGCAACTCCTCCCACCCATCTAGATGCAGTTCTCTCTATTCAGCCCTGTGCTGACTCATCCTGTCTCCTGGAATCCCCCAGCCCCTGTCACTCAAACTCCAGACAAGGAATACACAGCCTAGCAGAGGCAGGTTTGGATGGTTAGACAAGAAAATACCTACTTTCTAAAAGTGGTATTTTCAAACACATAAAATTAAAACCAACTTCACTAAAAGATGTATTTTATCATTCTGAGTTCAGGCATACTAAATTCGAATTTCTACCATGTTCCCTGAGTCAGTTAGGATTATAAATTGTAATACTCAAACAGCCCATTATGGCCTATGGAGAACAGATAGCCTTACAACAGTGAAAAACGAAAATGCTGTAATTCACTATTAGAACATGCCACACACACTAGGGCATGTTCTGCCTTCTACTTTCAATGCACCCTGCCCTTGGGCCTACCATTGGGGTGTCTGATATGAAGAAAAGGGAAGGTTTAGGGACTGGCAAGTGGGTGCACTTGCCCAGTTAGCATGACAGTACCAGAATGCACGCAGGCTCTGCAATGGCAGGCCTTAGACACACTTTTACAGGCTGCTTCTGTGGGTGGCACAACCAGTGCTGCAAGCCGACCAGCAGTATTTGGATTACCAAACATGGGCACTCCTGGTGCACGGTAATAGGGTCTGACAGGTAAACCAAACCAACCAATCATGGAATCACTAATACATACATTAATTTACAATAGGGAGCACTTGCACTGTGGCACTGGTCAGCAGTGGCACAGTGCCCAAAGCATCTAACACCAGCAAAAACACATGAGGAAACAGCAAAAATGGAAGGGAGACCCACGCCAAGGTGCCAGGTCTAATAATGTCATGCAAGGGCAAATCATCCACCACCGCCTCCACCGCATTGTATTGCGAATAAAACCCATCGTCCACCAGACTCCTGGATTCAAACCGAGCACTTCCCGAATATATGTCATCATAGCAGAAAAATCTTTCCCTATGCATATTTGTTCATTGTGGGAAGTTGGCCTGGCATATGCTGGTCACTAGTTATAGTGGCCACCTTGCACCAGTCCAATTCGACTCTTATTGATGATAGGTTTAAGACAACCTTTAAAGAAAGCTATCCTAGTGGTAGCTGTGGAGAGCAGCCTTCAGGCTAAGTCTTGAAGGAGTGTTAAGCTTATTGTTTTACCATAATAACCTCTTGAATAACCAAATGAAAGAGTAGCCCACACAGGTATATATATAAAATATATGTATTTATTCTAGACAGAATCCCACAGTCACTTTATGTGACTAGTGGCAAAGTTACACTTCAAACAAGCATTTATAAACACAATAAATAGCACAGAAATCAATGGGCCCCATGGGAGGACCAAACCATATATCACAAAAGTGGTATAAGAACCACGACAATTCTACAGGCAATGCCTAGGGCATTCAGGATCACTTGCCCCTTCAGAATCCACCCACAGTTATGAGGAAGGGGACCCACGGGAGACGTGTGCAGTGCAAAGAGCTGCTATCGGGATCTCAATGTTAGCCTATGGAGAATGTCGCGGTTTAAATTACACAGATTAAAGTCACTTCTAGCAGGAGTACAAAGTTAAAACTTTAGACTTAAGCTTTTGAGGAGCCCACTACCACGAGAGTACCGAGGTACCACTGTTACCTGCCCCAGGGAAGCTGGGTGCATAGGTCGATTCTGGTGTCGGGTCGCGGGCTGATTTTCTATAGGAAAATGTTCAAAAGTGCTGCTAGCCAAAAGCGTCGATGATGCCGTGAAGATCAAAGATGTGAAGATTGTCGAGAAGAACCTGAAAGCAGAGGGGACAGAGTCTGGGTCACGGCACAGTGACCAGGAGGCTCAAAGCAAAGAGCCCTTCGATGTCGGGTGCTTCAGGTGAGAGGTGTTTTCGCTTGGATCTGCAGCCATGGGCTCCGGGAGGCTTCAAGGAAGGCCAGCTTCCGGAGGGCAACTGTCTCACGTCAGATGAGGGTCGCTGCGGTGTTAGTGTCCGGATTGGATCCACTAAGCCTTGGCAATTGCAACCCACGAAGAATAAACAAATCAGCTACAGTGCAGACCCACGAGGTCTGGGAGAGGTCTTCTTTGAAGAGACTGTAGAGCAGGCCTGGAGCAACCAGGGGAACTCTTGATTGTAGAAATAGACATCCGCTAGGGCCCACAAGTCGAGAGACAAGGGACTGCGGGAGGCGGCAATTTGGCGTGCATAAAAGGGCACCCACGGGCCACCGGAGTGGGCTAGGGTGCTGGTCTTTGGCACAATTGCTGTAGAGTGGTTGGCTCAAAAACGGTCCAAAGCACAACTTCCCTACTGGTCAGGGTCGTGTGCTATGCAAGAGGTGGCCGGTGTCCTGGGGTATTGGGGATCTCGGCACCCACGCGGTCCACGGTGCCCAAACTCATTGAGCACATTCACTGGCCTCTGGGATGCGCTGGAAACCCACCTCAAGGGTGCTGGAAGTCGTCGAAGTCCATAGGAGCAGTGAGGTTCCAACCGGGTCACTTGCAGTGTTTCAGGTGCCTGCCAAGCAGGGAGATAACTCCTTTATCCCAAGGGAGATTTCTTCCGTCACCTGGGCAGCAGCAAGTCGAAGGTCAAGACTGTAAAGTTCAAGATTAATCTGAGGCTCTGGGGCCACGTTATTCACCTTTATCCCCCAAGATTAGGGGAGTGTCCAGAGTAGTGTCCATCAATGAGTGGTGAGGCGGGAAAGGGTGGCTAGACCCTCTCCCCTTTGTGTGTTCCCCACCTGGGCGAGGGGCAGGATGCCCCTGAACCGGTTCCAAGCGGTGTATGCAGAATTAGGTCTCTGCAGCTGCCTACGTGCAACTCTGAAAGGACATTTGGTGCACCCACCCTGTTCCAATCCACATTATCCTGTCTGGGGAGATGCTAGCACCTTCCTGCCACAGGAGCCCTATTGTCCAGCTGGCGAGGCTGGGGTTTTCCCCAGCAACAGCCAGCCAGGGTCGTGTAGGTGGCGGGCAGTAGCCATTTTGTGAAACTTGTGCACTTTTAAATTGGTGTCTAAATTCTACCGCTTTTCCCATATCGCCCCTCTAGCAGGGGGGAATCGTGCCCTCATGCCCATGGCTGGACTGGGGGTAGGATTCCTACATGTTTGACACCAAACACGATATTTTTCTGTGTAGCCATTCTCAAGTTATCGCAGTATCGCGATAGACTTATAATGCGGTTAAGAGTATATGGTATGGCTACACTACAAACAACCCAGTAACGATTTTATGAAGGTTGCAGAGAGGCCCTACTCATGTAGGGGTCCCCCCTCACACATACCTCAGCACCCTGCCCTGTAGGATTAGCAAGGCCTGCTATAGGGGTGACCTATGAGAGTATATGTGCTGTAATGGGGTGGGATATAGGGTACCTATATCCCTGTAAGGGGTGCTAGCACCACCTTACCCAGACTACAGTAGTGGTCTGGTGGTGTCAGTTTGTATGGCTGTCCCTGGGTGGCACAATAAGTGCTGCAGCCCTGGTAGGCCTACTGGGGGACCCATGCCCTGGGTACCTAGGGTACCATCTACAAGGGACTGGTAGGGCATGCCCAGCATCCAATTAGGTTTGTACCTAGAGTACTCACATCAGTTTTAGGAAGAAAGCAGATAGGCTGGGGTCCTGGATAGCAGGATCCCAGCCAGACTAGTAAAAAACCACTCAAATACCAGGCAAAAAGTTGGGGGCAACCATTAGTCAGATTCCACTCTCCTACATAACCCCCCCCCCCCAAACAAAAGGAGATAAGGCTAACCTTGTCCAGATGAGCCTTTATTTCCTGAGTGGCCATATAAGGAAGAACCTGCACTAGCATGGTTGCTCCCTGTCTCATGGTCCACTTGGGAAATTCTACCCCAAGGGGTTCTAGAGTTTCTCCAAAGTCTAGGGAAATGACCTGTATTGGTTTTTGGGTCAGAGGTGGGCTGGTGGGGTGTCTGAGTCTGGAAGTGAGGCCCTATTTGGGTTGGTCTCAACCTCTTCAGGTCACTGGTCACAATGGAAGCCTTTCTGCCCATGACTGTGTCATATCTGGCCCTAAGGGTCTACCTCTGGCTGCCTACAGCTGGGGGTTGGATCCCTTTGGCTGGAATAGTGGAGGGTACTGGAAGGTTTGGGGCAACTATGCCCCAGGTTTCCCTGTGCCCAACAACATCCATTTGAGGGGTACCTGTGCCTAGGGGTAAGGGGGAACCCTCAGTTTGTAGAGGAATTTTCACCTGGCTAGAACTACTCTGCTGGGTGTCCCTAATCTGCTGATGAGGGGGTTCCTCTGGGCAGGGGCCAATTAAGGGTCCACTGACCTCCCTGACCTCTGCAGCCCTGGGTTGACTGAGGCAGGGTAGAGAGGGGCAGGATACCTGCTCCAGACTGGGTACCACCTTGGAAGGGTCCCCTGCCATCAGAGAGGTGGCCAGGCCTGTCCACTTCTGGGGCAGTTACTTCACAATGGGCAGGATCAGTTCCCGGAGAAACTTGACCCTTACCTTTAGTCTGGTGGGGGGAGGACTGTTCCTCTTCCCCTATGCCCTCTGTTTGGGTAGAGTGATCCATAGTTTCAGGCTTCACTCTTTTTACTTTCTCCTGGGGTGGAGGTGAGGCCCTCAGGGTCTCATCCACTCTCTCAGGGATTCCTACCATTTTCAAATGGGCCTTGTGGTCAATCTCAGCCCAGGCTGAGATTTCCAGATCATTCCCCAGAAGACAATCTACAGGCAAGTTTGGGGACACTGCCACTCTCTTTGGGCCAGTGACCCCTCCCCAGCTGAGATTTACCACTGCCATGGGATGGTCTGTCCTGATTCCATCTATATTGGTTACCTGGTAGCTAAACCCAGGTAAAAGCTGTTCTAGGGGCACTAGCCTCTTGGTCACCATGGTGACACTGGCCCCTGTGTCCTTGTAGGCCACAGCCTTCTGACCATTGATCATGGGCTCGTGTCTGTACCTGCCCAGGATACTGGAGCTCATGGTAAAGTTGGCAAACCCCATGCCACCATCACAGACTAGAGTTGCTTGTGCAGGGGACCTGGTTAGGCCAGAGTCCACCTGCGTTCCCCAAGAAAGCCCAACTAAATTTTTGGGTGCACTCCCACCACCTGGGGGATTACTACTAGTGGTAACAGGAGGTGTTGGAGCTGCAATAGGAGGAACATTTTCTTTATTGCCATTCTTTGGACAGCTGGAGTCAGTTTTCCAGTGGCCAGGTTGCTTACACACATGGCAATGTGGTTTCTTGTTAGAAGAGGAAGTATTTTGGGACCCACCCCCAGCACTGGGTTTTTGGGGCCCTTCAGGGGACTTTTCTGTTTTATTATCCCCACCTTTCTCTTTGGGCTTGGTAGAATCTTTCTTCTGGTCACCACCTTGGTTCTTGGGCCTGATCCTGGTTCTGACCCATTTGTCTGCCTTCTTTCCCAATTCTTGGGGAGAGGTCAGATCAGAGTCCACCAGGTGCTGGTGTAAGAGTTGGTTATGACAATTATTAAGAATCTGCTCCCTCATTATGAGATTGTACAATCCTTTATGATCATTAACTTTACTGCCATTTAACCAACCTTCCAATGCCTTGGTAGCACGATCAACAAAGTCTACCCAATCTTGATCCTGTGCTTTTTGGGTGTCTCTGAACTTAAGTCTGTATTGATCAGTGGTTAAGCCAAACCCATCTATTAAAGCATCTCTCAAGATATAGTAATCATCTGCATCCTCTTCTCTTACAGAGAGGAGCTTGTCTCTACCTTTGTCTGCAAAGGAGAGCCACAGGATTGCTGCCCACTGCTCTACTGGGACCCTTTGTACTTTACAGGCCCTCTCAAGAGCATAGATCCATTTGTGGATATCATCCCCTGTCTTATAGGGGGGCACAATCTTGTGGAGGTTCCTATTGTCAGGGACTTTCTCTCTAACTCTAGGGGTTTCATCACTGCCACCAGGGGTCTCTAGACCCCACTTTCTTGAAGCTTTCTGAAGCTCCAGGGCTTCCCTGTCCAATGCTAACTGTTCTCTCTTAAGCTGTACCTTAGCCTGCTCAAATTTGATCAGTCTGCATTTCCTCTCATGAGAGGATTCTCTTCTCTGAGAAGAGGCAGATGTCCCTTTGGATCTCCCAGAATGGTTGGATCCCACTGAGGGGGATCTGTTCCTTCTTGGATCCACCACTCTCCCTCTAGGGATGGAGGGAGTGCCTCTGGGGCCATCACCTCCATGTTGTGAGTGGTCTGGTTCTTCCAGGTCAGAATCTTCATCCTCTTCCTGGTCCTCATCAGAGTCCTCTCTTGGAGGGTCCTCTTCTGATGGATGCCCACCCAACCTGTCTACCCCACCAGACCCTAAAGTCTGCATAAAGTCTGCTATGAGCTGGATTTCCCTGAGACGTTGGGTATTGGCACCTATGTTTGTCTTAAGTTTCCTAAGGGTGCACATCTCCCTGAGATCAGCAAAGGAGAGATGATCATACTTGTCGACTGGGACCCTTTGGGGTCCTTCTAGAGCCTTAGGGGCACCTGAACCTAAAGACATTTCTAGTGTAGTGATAGTGGTGTATCTACCTACACTAAGTGTGGCCTACTGAACCCTTTCTTGAGTTGTAGTCAAGGTGTGCTAAACCCTCTACAGACAACTCCTAAGTTCAGTAGAACTTATTGTATACTAAGCTTGTATTTATATGTACCTTTGGTACCAAGTGGCTTTCACTTTAGAAATTCAAATTGTTATCTGGTAAAACAATGGCAAGCTTGAATCCAACCGCTGCACACCAATGTGGGAAGTTGGCCTGGCATATGCTGGTCACTAGTTATAGTGGCCACCTTCCACCAGTCCAATTCGACTCTTATTGATGATAGGTTTAAGACAACCTTTAAAGAAAGCTATCCTAGTGGTAGCTGTGGAGAGCAGCCTTCAGGCTAAGTCTTGAAGGAGTGTTAAGCTTATTGTTTTACCATAATAACCTCTTGAAGAACCAAATGAAAGAGTAGCCCACACAGGTATGTATATAAAATATATGTATTTATTCTAGACAGAATCCCACAGTCGCTTTATGTGACTAGTGGCAAAGTTACACTTCAAACAAGCATTTATAAACACAATAAATAGCACAGAAATCAATGGGCCCCAGGGGGGGGACCACACCATATATCAAAAAAGTGGTATAAGAACCACGACAATTCTACAGGCAATGCCTAGGGCATTCAGGATTGCTTGCCCCTTCAGAATCCACCCACAGTTATGAGGAAGGGGACCCACGGGAGACGCGTGCAGTGCAAAGATCTGCTATCGGGATCTCAATGTTAGCCTATGGAGAATGTCGCGGTTTAAATTACACAGATTAAAGTCAATTCTAGCAGGAGTACAAAGTTAAAACTTTAGACTTAAGCTTTTGAGGAGCCCACTACCACGAGAGTACCAAGGTACCACTGTTACCTGCCCCAGGGAAGCCGGGTGCATAGGTCGATTCTGGTGTCGGGTCGCGGGCTGATTTTCTATAGGAAAATGTTCAAAAGTGCTGCTAGCCAAAAGCGTCGATGATGCCGTGAAGATCAAAGATGTGAAGATTGTCGAGAAGAACCTGAAAGCAGAGGGGACAGAGTCTGGGTCACGGCACAGTGACCAGGAGGCTCAAAGCAAAGAGCCCTTCGATGTTGGGTGCTTCAGGTGAGAGGTGCTGTCGCTTGGATCTGCAGCCACGGGCTCCGGGAGGCTTCAAGGAAGGCCAGCTTCCGGAGGGCAACTGTTGCATGTCGGATGAGGGTCGCTGCAGTGTTAGTGTCCGGATTGGATCCACTAAGCCTTGGCAACCGCAACCCACAAAGAATAAACAAATCAGCTACAGTGCAGACCCACGAGGTCTGGGAGAGGTCTCCTTTGAAAAGACTGTAGAGCAGGCCTAGAGCATCCAGGGCAACTCTTGATTGTAGAAATCGATCTCTGCTAGGGCCCACAAGTTGAGAGACAAGGGACCACAGGAGGCGGCAATTTGGCGTGCGTAAAAGGGCACCCACGGGCCACCAGAGGGGGATAGGGTGCTGGTTTTTGGCACAATTGCTGTAGAGTGGTTGGCTCAAAAACGGGCCAAAGCACAACTTCCCCACTGGTCAGGGTCGTGTGCTATGCAAGAGGTGGCGGGTGTCCTGGGGTATTGGGGATCTCGGCACCCACGCGGTCCACGGTGCCCAAACTCGTTGAGCACACTCACTGGCCTCTGGGATGCGCTGCAAACCCACCTCAAGGGTGCTGGAAGTCGTCAAAGTCGGTAGGAGCAGCGAGGTTCCAACCGGGTCACTTGCAGTGTTTCAGGTGCCTGCCAAGCAGGGGGATAACTCCTTTATCCCAAGGGAGATTTCTTCCGTCAGCTGGGCAGCAGCAAGTCGAAGATCAAGACTGTAAAGTTCAAGATTAATCTGAGGCTCTGGGGCCACGTTATTAACCTTTATCCCCAAGATTAGGGGAGTGTCCAGAGTAGTGTCCACCAATGAGTGGTGAGGCGGGAAAGGGTGGCTAGACCCTCTCCCCTTTGTGTGTTTCCCGCCTGGGCAAGGGGCAGGATGCCCATGAACCGGTTCCAAGTGGTGTATGCAGAATTAGGTCTCTGCAGCTGCCTACGTGCAACTCTGAAAGGACATTTGGTGCACCCACCCTGTTCCAATCCACATTATCCTGTCTGGGGAGATGCTAGCACCTCGATGCCACAGGAGCCCTATTGTCCAGCTGGCGAGGCTGGGGTTTCCCCAGCAACAGCCAGCCAGGGTCATGTAGGTGGCGGGCAGTAGCCATTTTGTGAAACTTGTGCACTTTTAAATTGGTGTCTAAATTCTACCGCTTTTCCCATATCGCCCCTC
Source organism: Triturus cristatus (assembly GCF_964204655.1). NCBI lineage: Eukaryota > Metazoa > Chordata > Amphibia > Caudata > Salamandridae > Triturus > Triturus cristatus. Next base: position 1,006,709,190 of record NC_140583.1, on the reverse strand, counting down.
TAGCAGGGGGGAATCGTGCCCTCATTCCCATGGCTGGACTGGGGGTAGGATTCCTACATGTTTGACACCAAACACGATATGGTTCTGTGTAGCCATTCTCAAGTTATCACGGTATTGCGATAGACTTATAATGCGGTTAAGAGTATATGGTATGGCTACACTACAAACAACCCAGTAACGATTTTACGAAGATTTTACGAAGGTTGCAGAGAGGCCCTACTCATGTAGGGGTCCCCCCTCACACATACCTCAGCACCCTGCCCTGTAGGATTAGCAAGCCCTGCTATAGGGGTGACCTATGAGAGCACATGTGTTGTAATGGAGTGGGATAGCACCACCTTACCCAGACTACAGTAGTGGTCTGGTGGTGTCAGTTTGTATGGCTGTCCCAGGGTGGCACAATAAGTGCTGCAGCCCTGGTAGGCCTACTGGGGGACCCATGCCCTGGGTACCTAGGGTACCATCTACAAGGGACTGGTAGGGCATGCCCAGCATCCAATTAGGTTTGTACCTAGAGTACTCACATCAGTTTTAGGGAGAAAGCAGATAGGCTGGGGTCCTGGATAGCAGGATCCCAGCCAGACTAGTCAAAAACCACTCAAATACCAGGCAAAAAGTTGGGGGCAACCATTAGTCAGATTCCACTCTCCTACATTCATATCATCATCACCATCTCCGTTCCACTTTTTGTCTTGAGGCTAATTCAAGGTAGTCTGAACCGTATTATCGATCAATTCTTGTAAATCTGATTGTGATATCTGCAGCAAATCATCCTCTTCTAATTCTTTCACAAACTTCCTTTTGGAAGCAGCTTTCCCAGGCGTAGTATGAGACACCTCTGCATGCTCCAGTGAAACAAAGTGAAAGAGCTGACCAGCCAAGCAAGAAGTAAGCTGTGCTAAAGCAACAACTTCCCTTTCCTATACCTGTCTCCCAGCAACCAAGTCTCACTCACCACAAGATTATGGCAGCATAAGAGACAGGTTGCCTCCTCCCCTGCAGCTCTGCACACTATAGACACAGCTGCGGGGTACAAGTGCTGTCGGGGTCACCCAGCACTTGTCTGGCTCACCCGTGGAATGCAGGCAATGCCCCCCATTCCAGCTAAGCACATGTGGAAGGAGCGCGGCCATAAGCGGTGCAGAAATGGAGACACGCGACATACCGCACGAACCAACAATGCGGTAAGCCAACTCACACCACATAGAGGATTGAGAAACACACAAATTGTAAATTTAGCATGCCATAAACAAAATACTTAACTCACCGCCATAGTCAGTTCTCTCACCTGTCATCAGACAGGAAAACAAGCAGACATGCAGGCAGGTGGGAGGGGCTTTCATTAAAACAATATAGAAAACAGACTAGCATGTTAGAAGCCTGTCGGGACGCGGGACCACCTCATAGAGTAATGACTGGGATGTGGAGGTCCCGTGTGGGGGTAACGGCATTCACAGACAAGTAGGATCAACACTGTTCGAATTGAAATGTTTTACAATTTTCTTCATTTATCCAGAGCAGGACTACAACATTTGTGCCTGGGCTCCTCCAAAACTCAAGAATGAATGCTGGGATACTGTAATGAACAAAAAGAGCCCACTGACTAGTTACCTCATCCTTTTGTGTAGCTCATATTTGAATTATGGCTTGCTGCATTACTTCATTAAATATTGACTCACTGAACCCATTGCACAAATATGCTTCCAGACGCTCACATTTTTTATGTGCTTTATTTGCAACCTGCCTTACTGCTGACAGACAGATTCTGCTGAAGAACAAGTTCCAAGAATCACAAACTTGACAGATTTTTTTATGGAAACAAGTGAAACTGTGTGAGCAGATGGAAGAGCAGATCGGTGACCCACAAAGGGGTTCATTCAAATGTTTCCAAGTATGCAGCTCTCATAATAAAACATAAAGTTGCATGTACATTGGCCCAGCACTTCTCAGATCAACAGCTGATACTTGTACTGTTATTTGGATTTTAATATAAATGTATTCATATTTTAATAGCAATAGTTCATTGCAACTCCATTCTCTTAAAAAATAGCAGAAAGACCTTGGTGAGAAATTTCAGACAGCATTTTTTGCAGCCTCTTTGGTTTAAGAGTACACTGTACTACTGACTGTAAGAAATAAGCTGCACATATATATAATCATATTCAGACTGTACTGCCCACCGCAATGGATTAATGCCTGGTCGGCAGCAAACAGTGGCACAGGTTTATTAATATTTCTAGAGCTAATTCACAAAGGCATGTAAGAGTGAGTAAAAGATTAGGTTACTGCTGTAGAACCTCTTCCTGTACTCATAAACACTTTTGTGAATCAGTCCTTTAGTTTTTGTCTCTTGCTTGTAAAAGGGCCGGGCCCATTAGTTCTAGACCTTCTGTACAGACACAATCTGATGGTTCTTTGTTGCAGCATGGAAGTATGAAGGGGAGAAAATCGTTAATACATAATCAATTAGCAATTAACTCTGTAAGATACCTATTAACTTGCAGACTACTAGATAAAGTTAGTTAGTTTATTACAAAGCCAAAAATAACTGGACATGGACACCTCCACACGAGGGTATAGAAATACAAAGGAATTAACATGAAGCCAAATCTATGCATCCAATGTAGACGGTGCAGAATGAACAAGACTATCAATTCAAGAAGTAGGATACAGAAAATCAGGAAGCATGAGTCCAAATTTCCCTGCATCGAGGGTTGATGAGTGAAAAGCATTAAATCTATCCCTACTCTAGCGCTTTGATAACATCCCTGCTTAAGCATTTTCAATGGAGAAGAAAAAAGTGTCAATGCGTGGAGTCTTCCTAAGTCCCTCCGACCATCAATGGGTCAAGTAGCATAAAGCCACTAGTCTTAGAGATAATTCTGAGATGCTCTCTCTCTGGAAGCAAGAAAGAAGTGGGCAATTTCCCTAATTCCAATAAACAGTTATCAACTGGTGGGCATTCCCATGACGCACAGTGTTTGCACTGTTCACAATGGGCACAGTGATGAGGGTAATTTTCCACAATGTTCTCCATGTGCATCTCTCAGAACAATTCATCTTTGGTTCCCATGCCTTCTCCCATGTGAATCTGCCTCTATCTTTATCACCTCTAAACCACGTAATTGTAACTTATCCTCTCCTTGCATAGGTCCTAAAACAAAGACATAACTTTTTCCTATTTAATGCTTCTCCACCTGCAATGCAAACGTGAGAAAGAACAGATTCTACCGTGCAAGTGAAATTGAAACCATTAATTCTGAAGCAAGAGTTTTCAGGGACTTGTATTTCAGGCGTATGACTTTAGCTAACATAAGAACATGTCACTTTTAGCCTTATGATTTGCATACCCCTATTACATTTTGACTAACACATTTACTACATTATAGAAATAGTAGTGTTAAACATAATTAGCATACGGATGCTGTCAGTTTCACAACACAAGTCACGTAGTTACGTTAATAAAATTCTCAATCCTAACACTTCACGTTTACCTTAATTGCAAGAGTCATATGCGGATGCATTCTACACGATATTATGATGCATCCCTACAAATAAAATGACATTTCTGCTTCATCACTTGGAAGTTTACTTTTTCAAAGCCTTCAACTTCGATCAATATAGATTTGGAAAGGCAAATCTTATATCCTATTAATTTCAGCACCAGTCAGTTATAATGGAAGTCAATGGATAGACAACAAATATGTCTCCTACTTGTTTTTCACAGCCCTCTCTTGAGGTTTTTTGATGCTGCACCATTATAGGTGTGGACATATAATGATGTATTTAGAAATACGTTACAATTTAGTTTCAACTTGATTCTCATACTCGAGGTCAAATTTATCTAGAGATCTTGAGGGCCTGAAAATAAGGCAAAGTCTTGATTAGAGTTAAGACCTCTGGGGAAGGCAAGTTTTCCGACATTTCAGACATTAGTGGTCCTGACAACAATGCAGGTCTGCTTTCCATTCCTCCTGACCATAGTAGAGATTTTCTGCTGGGCAGTGGTGTCTTAAGTCTAAGAAAGTTCAAAGTTGGGGACTACTGGGGGCTTTCGACTTGGCTGATCATTGTCAGGATTTACATTCACTGAGAATGTAGTACTTCTTCAGTGGTCTCTTGGTTGGAATTAAGGGCTTAACAGTTAAAATTACTTCCGGGGGTGAGAAAACTGGTGCTGGTGGAGAGGGACACTGCTTGACCTTCATGCTTCCTGGTGGAGGTCAGGTGTGGATACAGTGTCACTTCGGACACGCATAACACAATCGATACCTAGACACTAGTCGAGGCGCAGAGGGTATGCTGTACAAGGGTGTCTCTGTCAGGGAGTGTAGGGTGCAGGAGTGCAGGGTACTCACAGCTGAGTCACTATCATGAGTGCTGCAGGTACAGTGGTGCCGGAGCCCAGAAGTATGAGGTGCCCACTGCACTTTAGTAATGGCTGCCTTTCACTCCCTGAGTGGGAGTTGGAGGGGTATTTTTATTGCTTACATTAGGGCCTTTAGCAAACGTGTTATATCACTGGGTACACATTCCCTTGGGACTCTAGCCAGAGAAATGCTTGGGTCCTTGGTTTTAAGAAAGTTTAAATGCAGAGGGGGCACCCACCTAAATATTCAGTGCAGGCACGTCCAGTCTGATGGAGCAGCAGTCTAACGTGTTGAAGAGTGTTTTCATTTTATCACATTTGAGTCCTCGAGCTGCAAGCGGCATCTTTTGGAAGCCGTTTAGCAGCACTCGTTGGCTTCATAGCGCTCATATTTAATCTCCCAAAGCACAATAGCTGATGATTATCATGAGCTGGCACTGACTTAGTGCCAGCCTCTATTATTTTGACACCTCAATAAAGCATTAAACTCATTCGCCATGGTGGACGGCCAGGAACCAATAAAAAGGGCCAGATTTATAGACCGACGATAAATTACCTACTTGATAGCACGTTGCCCAACTGGAAGGTCTTCCAAACAGATAAAAAACATGCAAACCCCTCGGCCCTCTGCCAAGCTATCAAGACTCCAGCAAGCACGAGGCGATGAGACGCCAGCTTAACTTTCAGAGAGCCCTCTTAAAAATACGACTTCCCTTGAGACGATGTAACGCGAGGGGTGGGGATGTGTGCTGCCCCCGTCACAGCTTATTTCCTCGTCGCCAGTGAAGCAATTTTCATTCGTCAACGTCAGAGATGAAAAATCGGCTTTATTACCATCCGCAGGTTCTCCTCAACTGACAGGATTGCCGACATTCTAAAAGGTCGCCTACAGGAGGAACCAAAGTGTAACGAGGGACGGGGAACAATGAGGAAGAATGGTACATTCTATTTCTTGAGAAGGGATAAAGAAGAATGAATGGCACTTTATATAACACGAATATATAATATGTAGACATATTATAACACATCTCCAACTGTAAACAGGAGTCGCCACATAGAATTATTTCACCTTTGAGAATAGTGGCACCCAGATATAAGTTTTGTCCAACAAATATGCGTTTGCCTCTTAACTTTACTCTATTTCTTTTTCTCCTCCTATCAGTCTTCCCCCTTTCATCCCTTGCCATGCTGCAATTAGAATCACCGACTTCCCAGTCCTTGCTATCTTAGCATTTTTTTTCATTCTTTGATTGCTAGCTGTCATCCAGTGCTTAGGTTGCTAGCTTAATGGATATCGTCACTGATAGCTGTTAGCACTGGACCAACTATACAATAAATGCCTCGATGGCCCATCAATATTATCCGATCATTATAAGTGAAGTTCTAGTTCTATGTGAGCATCCACCCATCCTGTTGTTTCTCCACCTTTATTAAACGAGGTTGGAGGCTCTCTGCGAGGGCCGAGGAAATGGATTCCTCAAATAGTGATTTTTTCAGGTTTTGCCTGAAAATCTAGCTTGGCGCTAAAATAAGAAAGGCTTATTATCCTAGATAGTATAATTAATTTGAAATTAAAGCAATCTGATTCTTGACAATAAATTCATTTCTGTCAAAAATGGGTTGACTAAAAAAAAACAATGCCTTCCTTTATATAATTGATTTGTGACATAAAATATTACGTTTATGGTTAAAAAATAACCTCACTAAGGGCCCGATTCACAGAAGTAATCTGAGACAAAATCCTAAACTTACTACTTTTGGTATTCACAGAAGGCATTTAGTAGTAGTAAAGTTAGGATTTTTCTTCTTAAGTCTGTTTTAAGTCAAACTTAAGTGAAACTTAAGACGAAACTTTCCTACTACTAAATGCCTTCTGTGAATACCAAAAGTAGTAAATTTAGGATTTCGTCTCAGATTAGTTCTGTGAATCGACCCCTATCACTTTAGGAAAGGAAATAAACTATTCCTTAGCAAGGAAAACAATTTGTGAAAAAAGATAGAAAATATTCTAAATTCAGAAATGTATACCCAGAACTGGTAAAAAGCCAATTTTGCTCTGTGGTGACCGCAAAGGAATTGTATATCTTTCAAGAGCACTGATAACTTGATTCTATGAAAATAGATAAACATATTACTAAATTACAGTGCCAGCCGATCAGATTAGTCAATCTCGTAAGTGCAGGACTATATATCACAGAGTGCTCACAACACCCCTCTTAAGGTACATTAAGGGATTTGGGGGCATATTATCAAGAAACGGCATTAAAATGATCGCCGCTTTAGCTAAAGCGGTGATAATGGGCTTGATAATAAGCCCTTGAGAATTCCAATAGAAGCCCATGTTCTGGTGTCAACATGGGCTTCTATGGGAATTCTCACGGGCATATTATCAAGCCCATTATCGCCGCTTTAGCTGCAGTTTTCTGCCTCTAAAGCGGCGATAATTTTAACGCCATGCTTGATAATATGCCCCTTGTATCTTAATGACACTATTAACAGTCAGTGATCTTCGTGTTCTGCCAAACAAGCATTGGGAAAGCAAATAGATTTGTCTTATACATTAAAGGTCTTCATAAATTAGCTGTGTGATTGTGTGGCTGAATGAGTTGATGAACATACGATGGGTTCCTATGTTTAATGAATGGATAAATGAGTGAGTGAGTATGTGAGAAGCTGAGGGCATGAATGGAAGAGTGAGTTCATTGATAGATGCAAGTGTGTGTTCATGAATGGATTGCTAAGTGAATGCATTTCTGAATAGCTATATTAATATGCGGTGGCAAAGTTAGGGGGTTGAGGCTGAAGCTGGCGCAGTGAGAGAGCAGCGTCTAAGAAATGACACTGGAGTATGGCCAGTCAATAGGTGAGTGATTGAAGTCAACCATTGAAGATTGAGTGCAGGGACGTATGTTGGGTGAGTGCATGTATGAATGACTTTGAATTGATGAGTACATAGCTGGGTGATGGGGGCTAAGCGATATGAGAGAAGGGGTAGTGACGTGTCTAGAACTGGGAAACATTGTGGAGAAAGAAGGCCAGACAGGAGCAGGTGATGGAAAAGCACAAGACACATTGGGAAGTAAACTAGTGTAAGGACTTTAACTTACCATATCAGGACTCTTGAACATGGAGTTTCTGAAGATATTCATGCATTTACAGTTGTACAGGGGGGCACTCAGTTTGTGTTTGAGCTGTGACTGTCACAGCTCTGCCAGTCTCTACAGGGAAGTCTGTCTGTGCCTGGGCTGTGGCTACCACTGCCCTTCCAACCTTTCCAGGGAGGAAATCTATTTGGACAGGGGTTATGAATGGCACAACCCCACTACCCTTTTTTGAAAGGCCTACCATTTTAGAATGGGTGTCTTGGTCAACTCCAGCCCAAGCTGAGAGTTCTAAGTCATTCCCCAGTAAGCAGTCTACAGGCAAGGTTGGGGACACTGCCACCCTTTTAGGGCCAGTGACACCTCCCCAGCTGAGACATACCTCTGCCATGGGATGACTGTTCTGTTTGCCATCAATGTTAGTCACCTGGTAGGGGAAACCAGGCAAAAGCTGCTCAGAGGGAACTAGCCAATGGGCCACCATTGTGATGCTAGCTCCAGTGTCTCTGTAGGCCTCAGCTTTGGTACCATTGATGTAGGGCTCCTGTCTGTACCTACCCAAAGTGTTGGGACAGGCAGTGAAGTTGGCAAACCCCATGCCACCATCAAAGACAAGAGTAGTTGCTGTAGGGGAATTGGCTAAGCCAGGCTCCCCCTGTGTTCCCTAAGTGAACCCACCCAGATTTCTGGGGGCACTCCCACCACCTGGGGGATTACTGCTGACAGTAATAGGTGGTGTGACAGGAGTAATTGGAGGAACAGTTTTGTTTTTAGCCCTTGGGCAACTGCTGTCAGTTTTCCAATGCCCAGGAGTTTTACACTCATGGCAGTAAGGCGTTTTACCTGTGGTAGAGGAGGGAGCTTGGGACCCACCACCCTGTGTGGAGTTTTGGGGCCCTGAGGAAGATTTCTCTTTTGCTTTATCCCCACCCTTCTCTTGAGGTTTGGTGGTATCTTTCTTTTGGTCACCACCCTGATTCTTAGGCCTGATCCTGGTCCTGACCCATTTATCTGCCCTCTTTCCCAATTCTTGGGGAGAGGTCAAATCTGAGTCTACCAGGTGTTGATGGAAGAGCTGGTTTTGGCAGTTACTTAAAATCTGTTCTCTCATCATCAAATTGTACAATCCTGTAAAATCAGATACCTTACTTCCCAGCAACCAACCCTCCAAAGCCGTAGTGGCACATTCAATGTATTCAGACCAGTCCTGAGTCTGTGTCTTTTGGGTGTCTCTGAACATTAACCTGTACTGTTCAGTGGTTAAGCCTAACCCATCAACTAGGACACTCTTCAGGACTCTGTAATTTCTGACATCCTCTTCTCTAACAGTGAGGAGTCTGTCTCTGCCTCTTCCTTCAAAGGAGAGCCAGAGGATTGCTGCCCACTGGTCTCCAGGAACCTGCTGTACTTTGCAGGCTCTCTCAAGAGCAGTTATCCATTTGTGGATATCATCCCCACTTTTGTAGGGGGGACAACCTTAGACAGGTTCCTATTATCAAAGACCCTATCTTTGTCCTTAGGGACAATGCTGCCACCAGTGGGTATAGACCCACTCTCTTTATGCTGCCTAGCCTTGCTCAGTTTCTCTTCCATCAGGGCTACTTCTAGCTCCTGCTTCCTGATCCTCAGCTGGGCTTCTTGCATTCTGGCCTCATGTTCCCTCCTCTGAGGGGTGGTCATCCTTCTCCTGGAGTGACCTTGAGAGCCTCTAGAGGCATGAGAAGCATTGGATTCACCTGAGTGATTCCTTTGCCTCCCAGACCCCTGGTTAAGTCCACTGGGGAGATTCAATGGGAGGATCCCATTGTCAGTCCCCAATAGCCTTAGTTTAGCTGGGCCAAGTATAACACTTGGCACTGGGCTAGTTCTCCCTTCATCCTCACTCACGTCTGTATCCCCATCACTTTCCTCCTCTGTAGTATGGTGCTCATCTAAGGGATGGCTATTGGAAAGGGGTACTTCAGTGGCATCTTCAGAAGGGGGGCCTCCTGTTCCTGTCCCTAAGGGGGCTAACTGGGAAGCTTTCTCGAGCTCTTTCTGATTTTCATCATTCTGTAAGAGTTCTCTGAGCTCAGCAGAGGTAGGGTTCTTGGGCTGTTTAAGGCCTCTAAGAGTTGCCAAATGCCTGAGCTCATTCTGATTTAGGGTAGCAAAGATGGATGGTGCCCTCTTGGGGTCACTCTCAACAGAGATGGGTACATTGGACCCCTCTGCCCCAGCCATTGCTCTTAAGTGTGGGTGGATGTGTTGCAATCTACCTACACTTGGGTTTATCTACTAAACCTATCTAGTAGTTGTAGTCAGGGTGTGCTACTCCCTTTGCTCTACAACAACTAAGTTCAGTAGAACTTAAGTATATCTAATCTTGTTTTATATGTACCTACAGGTACCTATGTGATCTTTCAATTGGTAACCAAGAGATTACAATGGTAAAACACAGCAAGCTCAAATCCAACCGCTGCTCACCAATGTGAGAAGTTGGCCTGGTATATGATGTTCACTAGTTAAAGTGACCACCTTGTACCATGCCAAGCAACCCTTATGGTGTGGTTGTAAGTCAACCTTTTCGGACTAGCTGCCCTAGTGGTAGTGTAGGCTAAGCAGTCTTTGAGGCTAAACTCGTGAAACGTGTTAAGCAAGCTGTTTTACCAAATGCAACCCCCTTTTATACCAATGAAAGGACACCACACAGATATATATTCAAAATATATATGTATTTATTTCTCAAAGTAACCCCTAGTCTCTTTATGAGCACAGGAGCACAAATCGTCAAACAAGATTACAGTAGAATACACAGAAGTTGCACTTTATATGGATAGGCCCTGGTGGCCGCTCAAACCATATACTAAAATAGTGGTATAAGTACCATGAACAGAAAAGGGAAAAGGCCTAGGGCCTCTAGAATCGCTGGGCCTACAAGGAGCTAACTTCAGTTAGTGACCAGGAGGTCCACGGGTTGCGTGTGCAGAGCAAATAGTCACACGCGAGCTCCCATAGGTTTTCAATGGGTGCGTAAAAAGTACAAAGTTACTGCAAAGAGGATCTTCCGGATGGACTATGAACTTAAGATTCGAAACACAGACACTAGAGATGATACTCTACACTTGGGCACCGGAGTGCCAGCTTTACCTCACCCACAGGAAGCGGGTGCATAGGCGTCGAAGTGCGTCGGGTTTCTTCTATCTGTTCAATGGAGCCTGTAGACAAAGATGCTGCAGGCGGTCGCCCCGGAAGAGATGCGGTGGATCCAAGAGTGGATCGGAGATGTTGAAGACCTGTAAGCAGAGGGGACAGTGTTCACAGTCACTAGCCAGTGACCAGCGTGGCACCAGGTGGGTACCAGGCGATGTCGGGTGCAAACAGGAAGGAAGGTGTAGCTTGTCTCTACAGCCACGTGGTCCCTGAAGGTTGACGACGTCCAGGAGTCGGGTCACAAGCTGTCCCACGCAGGCTCTCGCTGTCGGCGGTGTCGGCGACTTGATCGAAGCAAACAAGCCTTGGCAAAAGCAATTGTTGTAGGAGATGAAATAAGCTGATGATTCTGACCAGCAAGGTCAGAGGGACTGCTCCTTTGAAGGGGAGCAAGGGTCAGTCTGGAGCAACCAGACCAGCAGTGTATTTCTTGAAGTTCGTCGCCAAGATGGCCACTAGCCAGCGGGCCAGCAACCGGTTAGGCGCGTCAAGTGGCAAAATGCAGAAGGGCCCCACGCAGATCGTGGAGATGCTGGAGGGCTCACCTTTGGTGCAGATGCTGCTCGAGGGTTGAGCTTCTCAGATCCCAAAGCACAACTTGGAGGGAGCCTCGGTTGTTGCACTTGCAGCTTGTCGTGGTCTTTTCAAGATGGCTGGCTCCACGTGTCTCGGTGCCTCCACGGGTCTCCTCTTTTCAGGGACTGTGGATCGGGCGGTGAGAGGTCTGGAGGTCCAGGTCTTGTCAGTCTCTGGGCTCGGGCTACGGCGGGAGGCGGCGGCAAAGCAGATGTTGATTCGCTGGATGGTGCTTGCGTTAGCAAGGTGGTCACTCCCTGACCACAGGGGAGATTGGCTTCAGTCCTCTGTGCGGCAGAGCGTCGAAGTTCCCGTCTTCTTCTTAGTTTCAAGTTGATTCCAGGATGTCTGAAGTCTTAGGACACAGCTCCTACCTTTAAGCGGATTCTAGGGGCCGGACTACCTGCTAGGTCCCTCCCTAAGGGTGGGACCAGTAAGGGGGGTGGTTACACCCCCAATCCTTTGTCCAGCTCGCCCCAGGCCCGGGACTGGTGTGCCCCAGGACCGGTTTGGACTGGCATATGCACCGAGGCTCCTTGTGAGCCTCAGGCATGTCTGGTTTCTTTCAAGCCCTACCTGACCAATACACAAAATCCTGTCTGGGGTGGTGCACGCACCTCCCCTGGCAGGAAACCCTTTGTCCACACCTCCCAGCAGCAGGAGGGCAGACTTGTGTCTGTGGTGGCAGCATCCATTTTGTGGAGCTGAGGCTATGTCTGATTCTACCCGGGTTTCAGGCACTGTACATGTCGTGTCCCTCTAGAAGGGTGGAATGCTAACCCCGTCGCCAGAATTGGCGAGGGGTTAGTATTCCAATTCGTATGACACCTTACTCGACATGTTTTGATAAAGCCAAACCAAAGTTAGCATTTAACCGCGAGGTTCATAATGCACTTAAGAGTATATGGTATGACGATATCTGGAAACAGTAGAAGGAAGTTGTTCCGACCACTGCAGACAGGCTCAGCTCATGCCAGAGCACCATCTCACATGGAACCAAGCACTCTGCCTTCAGGATTGTTAAGGCCTGCCATAGGAGTGACTTATAGGTTAACATGTGTCCCATTTAAGGTTAGGCATAGGTATACTACACCTAAGTAAGAGGTGGTTACACCAACTTACCCCAGCTGAGTGATCAGCCAGTTGTGTCAAATTTGTTAGGCCAAGCCTGGGGTGGCATAATACATGCTTCTGCCCCTGGCAGGCCTTAGATACACCAATGCCCTGGGTACCTAGTGTACACTGGTACAGGGGCTCACAGGGTGATCCAACCAATTGGGTATGTACCTAGGGTACATGGAGTCCATTTTAAAGAGAGAACAGCCAGGCTGAGATCCTGAATGGCAGGATCTCAGGCCAACTATGTCGAAAAACCAGCTAGACACTAGGCAAAAATTTGGGGGTAACCATAGTCAGATATCCACCTTCCTACACATGGTGTTGAGTGGTTTTGTATGTCTCTAAAACAGTGGTTATGACCAATGCCATACGTGATCCCAGAAAGTAAAGAGTCTCAATAGACTCGTCCTTTTTGAGTTTCAGTGACTCCAAGCAGAAACTGACATCATTGGTTCTTTACTGCTTAATAACCCCATATCTCATTGTAAGAGGTGCACACCATGAGAATACGAAACACAACTTACTAATGGTAATATATGTATCAACTTGGTTATTCTAAAATACATTTGCACGAGTGTGTGAAGACCTTGCTTCTCCAAAAACGCAAATGAGAAAATGAAACAATAATCACAAATCATGTCAAGTTTTTGTGGTTAGGGTTACTCTATACCACTTTAACACAATCAATGAAAGGTGCAGTGGAAATTAACACAAAGGGTCTTCTTTCATCAACTCAGAGGGATGAAGACAAAGGAGGAACTACAGAGCTTCAACCCAATGTCCTGAAAGAATCAGGCAGACTACTGTAGCCAAAGCAGTAATCCACTTTGCTGTCTTTCCAACCTAGATGCAGGATGTGCTAGTTGCCTACAGATGCATGCTTTTTCCGGGTGCATTAAACTTGTGTGCTATCTTAAGGTAAAGAGTAGGAAAGTGTTATACATGTACGTATGCAATATAATACAATACAACCAGGGGCTCACTCACGCCATTGCAAGTTTGCATTAACCCATTGAGCTACCTTAATCCGAGGCATGCAGGCTGTACACATCTTTCTGCACAGTGTCCAATAACGTTCTGAGTAACCTTAGGAAGTGTTAAATAGTTGGCGTGCACAGATTTCTGTGGAAGGTGGATTGACAGACCTATAGTGACAGTAGCGTTTGTTGTGTTAGCTATAGCAGTGGTAGAAGTAGCAGTGGCCATGCTGGCAGTGGTACTAGCAGTGTTGGTGTCATGATGGTGGATGTAGACGTGATTTTGATTTTCATGGTGGTGGTAGTGATTGTGAAGTTAGTGGGGAAGGTGGATTAGGGCTGTTGATAGTGGTAGCGATGATGTTGTCTGTAAGGTGATAGTACTGCAAGTCTTGGCGACGATGTTACTAGTGATGATGCTTGTACTTACTAATGTGGTGATAGAAGTGGCAATAATGGTGGTAATAGTAATGTGATGGTGTTAATGGTTATGGTGGTGGTAGTGGTGTTGTTGGTAAGGGGGGTACTGGTAATGACAGTGGCAGTGGCAATGGTAGCTGGTAATGATGGTGGTAACTATAATGATGGCAATCAGTGTGGCAAAGGTAAAGGTGGTAGTACGAATGGTAATGGTGGGTGTAATAACGATGATTGTAGAATAAATTGTCGTTGTGGCAATTGTAGTAGTTGTAGTAGTGGGGAGGATGAAAACAATGGTGACATAGATAGAGGTACTAGGGATGACAGTAGTAGTGATAGTGCTGTTAATAGTGGTGATAGTGCTTGTGGCCATAGTGGTGATGATAGTGGTGGTGATGATGATGACAGTGGTGTAGATGGTGTTAGCAAGGGTGGTGATTTTGGTGGTTGTACTCATGGTGATTATAGTTGCAATGTTAGAGTTAGTGTTTGTAGATAGATTCCCGCATCTGAACCCTGCTGCTTCCATTGTTGCTGCTGCTTCCCTCCAGTATCGGGCCTTGCAGCGGCTCACCCACTCCGGCCTCTTCTGCCTTGCATCCGCTTGATCACATGCCTGTCCATCTGTGCACCCATAGTCGTCCATCAGGTAGGTCAAGAAAGCTTTATTCGATTGTTTGCACAGACAATCATAAAAGCACACAGAAAATACAGTACAATTAGTCATATAGGAAAAAAAAAAGATATTAATTAATTTATACTACATCTTAAAAAGCTAAAAACAGTATGAAACTAAAACAAGCTCTTGACAATATGTATCAGATCATGGACAGTTGCTTCCTATAGGACAAGACTTTTTTTCAAAAAGATCAATATCCTAAACACCATGTGCTCATTATTTAAAAGTTGTAGAGCCAAAAAGGCTGGTCGGCATTGGCGCAACCCAAATTGTTTAAGAATAGGCAACAAGTACAGGGACCTTGCAGCAGTGTAAAATTCACAGAAAAGGGTGACATGGATCATGGACTGTGGGGACAAATTATCACAGGGGCAGGTTTGGAGTTTTTGAGACCAGTCATTTGGTGTGGGAAAAGTGATTAGTCGATAAAAAATCCCCAGCCTAAAACGGGTCAATAAAAACCTATCATAGGCACCTTGTACATAAGTCAGGTACGGTTGAATTTTAAAAGTGATTAAATCCATCTGATTGTGCAGAACGTGGGTTTTAAAATTTCAGTCGACATTCTGTTAGAGTCTAGCAGCAGCATACCCTCTTTTCTTATCTTCTTCCTTGTTATAAGCTTAAGGGAGCGGGGATCGGTGAAAAACTCAGGATGGCCAAGATCCTTACAAATATTATACACATATCTTAGCCAAGGAATCCTCAATGCTCCATCCAGGTTCAGCGTATCCGCAAGAATTTCTCTATTTAATTTGGCCTCATCTTTTGACCACAGCCTGTTTCACAGAAGCACAGGTTCAACTCTAATCAGGTCGGAAATACATGGAAGCCCTAACTCTGCATGACAAACGCTAGCAGAGGAACCTTTCGGTAAGCATAAGATGTATCTTAAAAATGAGTTTTCCACTCTCTGGATTGAGAGTAAATCAGCAAAACCCCACACCCCGCTGCCATAGAGTGCCACTTCAATGCACTTCGCTTTATACAGTTTTAAAAGTTTTACGGGAGGGTCTTTTTCCTAATTTTCTAGCAAAAGTAATTAAAGCAGATGTAGTGCGTAATAAAACCAACCTTTTAGCTGAAACTGCTTAGGCCCAGGTGTCGTTATGGGTAAAGAGAATGCCCAAATAGGAGAACTTCTTTGCAACCCCAATTTTCTGCCCTGCCACAAACATATCCTTACGCTTCTTGACGCCAGTACCACAGCGCATAATAAAAGTTTTGGAAGAGTTTACTCTTAAACCTAGGTTTTTCACAAAGAGGGAGAAACTATCCAGAACATGCTGAAGGCCTATTTGGGTACGAGACATCAGTACCGCGTCGTCTGCGTACAGGAGGGCTGGAATTGAACGCCCTGCTACCATCGGAAAATCCTGGTTATCCTTGAGAAGAACCTCCCCTAATCCATTTATATACAAATTAAAAAGGAATGGGGCCAAGACACAACCCTGTCTGACCCTGCTCTTGATTGGGAAGGCTTCGGAGCATTCTCCCCTCACACCATAGCAGACGCGGGCCTTGGCCTCACAAAAAAAACGTTTAATAAAATAAATAATATTTGATTCAACCCCCATGACTTCTAAAATGGACCACAATTTGTTATGGACCACACAGTCAAAAGAGGCTGTGAGGGCCACAAAAGCTAAAAACGGATTACCTTTCTTAGCCCTTGTGTATGTCCCCACCAATAGAGAAAGGTTTATACCCTGCTCAGTAGTCCCTACCCCGGCCCGGAAGCCATACTGCAGGTCTAGCAGAACAGAGTTCTCCTCAGCCCAGTCCTGAAGACGCTCAAGAAGAACTCTGCCTACCACCTTCCTTGTTGCATCCAATAAGGAGATGGGTCTGTAGCATTCCGGATCGTGCCTATCACCCTTTTCAAAAATAGGCACGATAGTAGAGACTACCCATGTAGGCAAAAAGCTAGTGCTACAACTAGCGTTAAGCACCTGTACCAGGAGGGGCCCCCACAACGGGGTGTTTATTTTAAAAATATCAACGGGAACCCCGTCTGGGCCAGGAGCTTTGCCACCTTGGCTAGTTTGAAGGGCCCGCTCCACCTCCTCTAGGGTAAACTCTAGATCCTTATTCTGCAAGGAGCAGTTCATGCCAGAAGTGTCCCGGGAATGATTATCATCCTTGAGGCGACTGCCTTCACCTTTGTATACCTGGTAAAAGTGATTAATCCACTGATCCTCAGGTATGGCTATCTCAATAGTTGGGCCCACCTCACTGGTCAGAAAAGGGGCCCTAATTGCCCTCCAGAACGCTGCACTATCTTTAGTTACTGAGGCCTCATGTAGGGCCTGCCAAGCTTCCTTCTTCATTGTGGTCTTTCTAGCCTTTAATGCGTGCCTATATGCTTCTCTGGCTAACCTTATTGCATAAACATTTCTGGGAATTTTCTGCAATTCTTTCTTAAGCCGGGAAAGTGCTTGAGTGCATTTCGAATCGAACCATCCACATTGAGAATCCTTCTTCTTCTTACGTCTAATAAGGGATTCCCTTATGACAGTAGTTATACCCATAAAGGAAGCTAAAATCTTTTCAGGGGCAGCGTCTTCACTCAAACAGAGGTCTATGTCAGTTTTACACTTCTTTATCACTATGTTGGTAAGTTTTTCTTGGTCAACGGCTGCCCATCAAAGGGAGTATCCATTGGTACTTTCAATAGTTATAGTTCCCAGCAGTTGGTCGTTGTTGCTATGTGGTCTAGGTCTCTTATAAGAGGGCAATATGAGTAAGAAACAAAGTGGGAAAAGGTCCCCTCCCGTTAAATGTCCCTGGTAAATGAGTAGGAGATGGGCATAACTCATTCACAAATCCTAAGTCGTTACTGAAAATAAGTTCATTAAATGACTCCCCTGAGGCAGTATGCCTAAAGTGTGACAAACCTACCCTATCTTCTCTTAAGGCTCCACATATATTATCCCCGGCATTGAGACATAGCGTGCACTTGAAGTCCCCTGCCACAATTACCATGGTTTCTTTTGACTTTCCTCTTTTGGCTAATTTCAGTGAGTGCGAGATGTTTGATATGACAGTGCCCACTTTTCCTGATGGAATATTATTATAAAAGTTTAACAAGGCTATGGAACGTGTTACGTCCACATCCATTTGAATTAGGTGGTAGTAATCCTCGCTGGCGAGCAGCGTAACATTCTTTATATCTAGAGTATTCGATATATATGTGCACAGGCCACCCTTGGCCCTGCCGCTCTGTACATCAACTGCTGGGGTATGGTAGGTCCTGTATCCGTTCAGATGTATCTCTTTCTTAGTCCAGGTCTCTTGAAGACACAAAATCTCAAACTTGGTAATAAAGTCCCACCATAGTTGATTGTTTAATTTAGCAGTAATCCCAGCTATGTTCCATGATACAATATTACAGGAAGGAGGTTTACCAGCATCAATACAGTTTTTTGTGTTGGTAATCAGAGCTTCATCTCTAATATTTCCGGCTACAGTTTTAGGGGGGAGGTTGTCACTATCCCTAACTGGTGTACCAGCCTCACTCCTGTTTGCATATCTGTAGAATGCAGAAGAGGTATCATTGTCCCTTTCTATCGTGCCTACTCTGTTCCCGATTACAGGACTGGGAGGCACGAGAGAGACCGCAGGGTTCAGTCAATCAATATTTTCTAGGGAGTTCAGTACATCTAAACGATTATAGGTTGGTATGGGATATCTAAACTGCCTTATTTCCCTATGATTATCTCTCTCAGACATGGAGGTTTGCCGTTGTAACAAGTTGAGTGGTCCGTAAAAGTTTCCCAGCGGTAATATGTTTATAGCATGTGGGTTCACAGGTCCATTAAAACCCTTTTCCAGGATTGTGTGTACTAATAGAGGTGACTTAAAAGTTAAAACAACACAGTCCCCCCCCCGCAGTGATTTAGGTGAAGAGCCCACCCATCCAATTCTGCGAACCATTTTAAAATCTGAAAATAGATGGTTATTAAGACCAATCTTAGTGGCCAGAAAGTGGAGAGACTTGTTCTTTAGGCTAGACCAGTGCTCAGAATCGTTATATGGGCAAGAAGGAATGTTAGCTAAGACCACTGTATAAGGGGTTGCTTCTGGTGGGAGATTTAAATTCTGTGATAAGTTATGAGCTAGGTCTAAATGCACTGGGAAATATTTCCCCTTCTCTAAAGCTCTATTATCGCCGCTTGTCTTGTTAGATTCTCTGATGGATTCTACTTCCCCCGTTGCACCAGGCGGGTTCTTAGAGGCTGTGGGATGGTGAACAGTTTCAGAGAGATGTTGACTAGTACATGCTAGGTCTTCATTGGAGTTATTATTGGTGATCCTGCCATGTGAATGTTTATTTATTTTAGAGCTCGAGGCTATTCCAGAGACTAAACCTGTTTCCCCACCTGGTGGAAGGCATTCTCTCGTTTTGGAGCCAGTTGCCGCAGTAGCTGAATATCGACTGGTCACCAGTTCTTCCACCTTTTCTAATCTAATTTCAATATTAGTCATTCAATATTACTTTATTTCGATTTAAATTTATAAATCATAAAAAGCATACAATAAAAGACAATCAATAAGATACAATTCTTTAAAAGTTATTAAAACGGGAGAAGTAAAAAAGAAAAAAAAGAAAAAATCTTTCCAGAATAAAAAGGAGTGCTTTAGAATAATCGAGCATTCAGTGAACATAGCTAAAAAAAAGTTTAAAATTTACACAATTATATCATTAGATAAAATCAATGATTCTTTAATCTAAAGTCTTTCGATGGTAAACAATAGACTTCAAGAAGCTGGCTACTGTAAATGTCAGTAAATCTCCTTCCAACATCTGCAGGAACAGAAATGCTGGGCGACATTGCCTGAGTCCTAGACTCGTCAAAATAGGAACAAGTAATTTTTTCCTGCTTTCAGCAAAGAATTTACAGAAAAGAATAGTATGCATAGTTGATTGTGCAGATATAAGGTCACAGGGGCAAACCGGTAGATTTTTTACCCAATTATTCTGAACTGGGAAGGCTATTATTCGGTGAAAAATATTCATCCTGAGTCTTACCAATAAATAGCGTTCATGATTTGTCATATTTAGGGTCAGATATGGCTGCAGGGTTGGGACCAGTTGGATCATTAGGCTATGGGTGACAGATGGTTTAGTAGCTTCACTCAATAGCCTCAACTCCTCCAGATGGGCGAGTGCTTTGGTTTTTAAAGTTTTTCTTGACACCTCACATATTGACGAGGGATTATAGAAATACTTGTCCCAGCCCAAATCATGGAGGAAAGTTGCAATGTACCTCAGCCACTTAGACCTATGAGCGTTATCCAGGTTTAAGCAGTCCGAGAGAAGTGATTGGGAGAGGGTCGCTTTATCTGAAGTTAATATTAGTCATCTTTAGCAGGACAGGTTCTAAAAAAGATGTCATCATAGTCTCCAGCTTTCCCCAGAAGTTCCCATCTAATATTCCCTCAGCAATCTTGACGATCTCATTATATTTTATAGGTGGCTGTGGGCCATTCTCCACATCAATAGCTGATTTCCCTCTTCTCCTATTTGCGTTCTGAGCTGGTTTGCTCTGTTTTTGCTCAATTTTACCTCTCTTTATCTTTGGGGTTCTGCCCTGATGTCTGCCCTATGATTGGCCTTTTGTCCTCCAGTAATAATTTTCGGCCCACCAGAGACATCCTCGGATTCAGAGGGAAGGGGAGAATCAATGTCTGTTGCTTGATTATTTACAGCTTGTAGTGAAGTGCCAATCAATATAGGCGACGGCTCGTTACTGGATGCCCTACCCTGGTTCATAAAGACAGGTGTCAGGGAGAGTCTATTCTGTGAGGGTACGGGCTCTAGAGACAATCTTCGTTCTGTTAACTGAATTTCATTTATGAGGACTGATTCTGCCCTCACAAGAAAGGCATCTAAATCCCTGCAACAACTCGTTTTTTACACGTATTCATGCTAGGGGAAAGAAACCTAACCAAATAAGATAAGTGCAACAAGGAAACAAATAGTGCATAAATAGTCTCAGAGACTCAGAGTTAAATCATTAAAGGGGTGGCCCATCCCAACCTCATACAGTCTCTGATGGGCCCGCCCTTGGTCCGGGCTTCGTCCTGCGAGCGTCCCGCGCTGCAGGGGAGAGGCTGCGCTATGAGCGCATTGGCCATGCCTTCCCCTCACTCACGGCAGCTGCGGGATAGAGCGGTGCACTCTGGCGGTTGCAATCCACCCCAGAGTGTGACGACCAGTGCAGATGGCGCGGAAGTGGCGGCGTAGCCCCTGGGACCCTCGTCCCACCAGGGGTTCTTGGCAGTGCAGTTGCAGATGGCGCAGAAGTGGCGGCGTAGCCCTTGGGACCCTCGTCTCACCAGGGGTTCTTAGCAGGGCAGTTGCGGCGTGGCGGGCGGCAAGAAAACACCTCAAACAGGCAGTAAGATCTCCCGCAGATTGTGTCTCTTTACAGCACTGGGTAATGCTCTCAGAGATAGTTACTAGCTCCATCTCAAACAGGGCTGACAAAAATTCTACTCCACATGCCCTAGATTAACATCATTTCCATGCACCTGGATTGCACTGGATCCTCAGCGTGCACCGACTCTGTCCCAACAGCAGTGGTGTGTGAAACTATACTAGATTTTCCATGTAATCTGCCACTTGGCAACCCCTTTGTACCTGCTAAATGCACTATCACAGCTGTCTCCTCACGTCCCACTGGAGGGGTCTGTACGTCTCTCCTCAGTCTTTATTTTTCCACTCACCAGTCACTGCTGCTGCTCACTTTCACTGTTGAGTACAGCTCATAGAGGCTCCAGGACATGTAAAAAAAAAAAAAAAAACTTTTGGGTTAGTCCCTTTCACCCTTGCCCTACGATGCGTGCTTCAGACTCCGGCTGTTACTGTTATTGGAGCCGGTTCTCAAGTGGAGGCGGCTTCGTGACCACAGCCCACTCAGCCTGCTCAGGGCTGCCGGCAAGTGGAGGGATCAACAGGCTGGACTGGTGGGGCGGCCGAAGATCAGGCGAAACAACACTGCCAACGTGCAGGTCCACCGCAGGGTGCTCACTTCAGATCCGCAATCCGGTGGCCTCAACCCACGGCTCAACCCGTGGCTCGAACCTGCCACCTGTCACCACTGGCCAAGAAACACAGCCCCCCAGCTGCAGATACTCCGCTCTCCGAGCTACGTGCCCCAAGGTTTGACATGACTCCAAATCGGCTGCAGGATGGATGTCGCACCCGGTCCTGAGACCACGGGGCCGCTTCTGCGGAGGTGCTCAAAACTGCGATCCGAAAGAGTCGTGGCCGCCGCCGCCAGCCTGGAAACACGGCCCTGCCCCAGATGCAAGCTGCACTAATCCGTCCATCAGATAAGGAGGGTGCGTGTGGAGCATACAGTGCAGGGGCTTTGTGGGGAATTTGATGGTCAAGGGCCAGGGTCGAGGTGGCGCTTATGGTGGTGCAGGGATACAATCGTAGGTGGCCTAGAGCATCCTGGGAGACCTGGAGGCAGAAGACACACATGAAGCCGTCAGCTTTACTCATCAAACAGGTCCTGGTTGGAAAATGAGCCCTCTTCCAGGTTAATGCTGTATCATTCCTTAGGGCTAGGCGATTTGATACTGACATTGAGAAGCTTCTTCATACTTACACTGATTTACCGAAAACATTGACTAGAGATCAGCAACCAGTGGCATTCTGAGTTTTCTCGAGATAGCCATTCACTCAAAAGCTTGTTAAGCGTGGCTACTCACCCGTGATGGTCTCAAGGCTCAAGGACCCATTACACATCAGCTATTGGCGATGAGAACCTACTATCAAAAGGAAACTCTGGGCCCTAACAGAAGCTTTCATCTCCTGGTATCTGATCTTAATACCGGCACCATTGATGGAGCAGGCACAATGGAGAATGACAGTGCTGCAGCTCCAACTGCTTGTTTGGGGCTAATCATACTGAATTTGGCCCCTGATGGACTCAGTAAATCTGTACTGAGAAACTGTGAGTTTAGCAATACCAACAAGGACAAAGTAATTATGTCTTAATGGCTGCTTTTCAGGTAGCCAACTCTCAGTCAGCAGATCTTAGGAGCCTTCAAATGGAACCCAAAGGTGTTCAGTCTGAAACTGCTACGGACTTAGTCCCCAAGCTAGATGTGATCACTTCAGGCCAATAGCCCCTAAGTATTTCTTCACCAGAATCCTGTGCTCCCACCAATAAAGTAACAACAGTGGTGATAATTAGAGGTGGGCGATAAATTCCACTCCGCCAGCAGAGTTCACTGACTTTTGTCCACTCTGCGTTACTCTTCCAATGTGAAATCCTGGCAAACCGCTGCGTGGTGGAGTTTTTTCTCACAAGGGGCTAACCTATGGTAAGTTGGTGAGCGAGAATTAGTGTCCCATGAGTGATTTTTGGGTGCAGGAGACAGCACCCGGTGAGATTTTCTCAACACGAGTGGTCACGACCATTAGCGGTGAGAAACTTGTTGTTTAAGTAGAAAGTCTATTTGAGTGGCAGCAAAGAAACAGCACCCTCTGGTGCACCGTGTGGTGCCATTCACACTGATTTCTGTGAGTTCTGCCCACCCCAAGTGATAATTACGATCCACCACCTAACATTGCTTCACTTATTAATCAGTCAGAAACAAACTCCACATATGGACTAGACCCCACTGTCGTGGTGTGGATTAATATGAAGGAAGACTCAGACTCGGCACTTCAAGCTTAAAAGTCTCCAATATCACAGAACTCATATAATTTACTTGCTAGCTCTTTCAACAAAACCGCAGTGTTAGAGGAACTTCCTGACCTAAATGGTCCTTTATTCTCTGAACTCCATTCCAGTCTGTGATTTTACTGCAAACCAAACAGCTGTGCTCCAGAAGAACTTTCAACACCACCAGTATATCCAGTCTTGCATGCGATGGGGCAATTACTGCAACCCTCGTCAAAATGGCCGAAACTATGGGAGCCCAAGTCCTTGCACTGGCAAAGCAATCACTTCTACTGAAAAAAATCAAAGAGAAAGTAATTATGTTCAGTTCCAGTTGGTCTGAGTTGCAAAAAGTTAATAACATTTTATAAATGAGGGCTTCATATTTCATTCATTTGACACGACTAGACAACATATTCAACCTTCTATGCCATCTACTATTTAAGCTGTCCACCCCAAAACTGCCATAGTTACAGTATCTAGCCACGCTACACCATTGGTAAGTGCCACTCCAGCCAAGGTCACTTCCAATGCCTCGAATTCTGCTACCAGCCACTTGAAAGTCACCAGGGAATTATCCACAGAGGGGCCTCTCTAAAACATATGACCCAATTTATATTATGGATTGGCTGTAAAAGATAATCCAGATAGGGGAGCACCGTAGAAATTGACTGTTAAAAAACACACAATTTACTGCTAATGAAACAGAATTTCAGCCTCATGTTATCAAACAATGCTTAAAAAGTTATTAACGCTTGACAGGAAAAACACACAGAAGGACTCTGAATTCAAGCTCATTTTACTTAACTCCATCAGGTTCTCTCTGAACCTTTTTCCCATATTCAATGAAGACACTTAGGGGTGATAAGCCACGGGAACCTCAAACGGACACAATCGAGGATGCTTCTGCTATATCAAATGTTACTCCTGTATGTTCTCCATCAACTCTGAGGAAGGGCAGTACTGTGGGAACACCAAACTATTGCCAATTCCCAAGGAAACTTGCCAACACACAGTAGCACATAGCGTTGAGAACCCCGATTCTGCCAGTCCATCCAACTATATCACCAAGCATTTAAGCAACGATACTGGAAGCCTACCATACTCCATGAACTCTCAGGAAATAGCATGTTGCCTTGAATCAACAAAGACGTAATCCCAGATCCTGGTAATAACTATTGCCGAGGATTCTAAGGCCTGATAAAAGAAATAGCCAAGTCAAAACAATTACCTAATTATCTATTACAACACTAGTCTCTATGTACCCCTGTCATCAAGCTCATCGTCTGATTTACGATTAGTCTCCCTAACTGCTGCATTAAGCTGCACCTATTTACCAATTGATTGTGGATCAAAAATAAACATTCAACACCTGATAACAAGTAACAATATCACTTTCTCAAGTTCTACGTAAATGAGGATTCCGATTGATATACTTTGGACTTTACTCCAGACTATCAGCCTTATTTAGATCTCGGGGGACAGATATATCATCCACTGAAATAGATATTCCATAGGATATAATGGGATTTATATTTTGCCAGATAGGATATTTGTCACTCTTATGACGGAGTAACCCGTCCGTCAAGATCTAAATCAGGCCCTATGTGTCTCAAGGCCAGATGGCATTTTACATCTACAAAATATACTGACAGTTTTAACGCACTTTTTGGAGCTCTAAAATATTGATATGTCAAATTTAATCCATGGGAGGTTCCTTTGGGAACACACAGGAAAATCGAGTTTACAAGGACCTCTTGGATCTTGGAGTTATGGAACTAATAATGTAAACAATCCTAACCAAAAAAAATAACTTGCTAATTGAGGGATACTTACGTCTGTTCAAATTAAACCAAAATACCCATAAATATTGCAAAATGTTTACAGAAAGGTGGAGCAAACTCCTGATCAAACTCAAGTGATAAAATATTTCACCAGCCAAGGGGAGTTTTTAAAAAAACAGTACTTGAATCAGCACATATTTAAAGCTTAACCAAGAGACACAATGAGATTTCGACCAAATCTACACCGGGTGCAATAAATCATGCACCCAGAACAATACAGCATACCTAGTTAATTAGTACACTGGTTGGAATGTGTCCAACACTGGCTTAAAAATGTGCTCCTGGAATATAGATTTTCACCTAGCTTCTATTTGGCTCGATTTTGTTGCATTTCCTTCAAAACACCATATAGGCTTGCTCCGGGAAACGTGGCACACTAACCCAGTTACTATACCTGGCTATCATGCATATAAAATGAGCGTACCCCATAGTAAGATTGGCAGACCAGCAGGTGGACTGATGACTGATTAAAAATACTTTACCAATAAAAAGCACAGACTTAAAACGTATTTCTGACTGTGTTTTGCTAGTACTACTTGGGTCTAAAGGTCATAAACAGTTGCTATTACTGGATGTATACTTTTCACTAACTCTAAAGACAGAGCAAGAATATTTAATGTTCTGGAATTAATAGATCACTTCCCGTCCACCATCACAGTAATTACGGGAGATTTTAATATCAATTTATTATTCACCTACTGGAGTAAAGACGACATGAGCCAAAAATATTTACTCTACAATTCGTATATAAAACGTGTGCCACAGACAGACAAATCATGTATAAAAAAAACCTCTCTGGTAACTATCAATCAGCACGCAAGTTCCCCACCAGGGCAAAGCAGGTCAAAGACAGAAAGAGTCCCCACAAGATCCACAAAAACCTGCACAGCCACTTTCAAGAAGAAGGGGCATCTGGGGAACTCTTTTGACCCTGTTTTGGGAGGAAAGTTCAGTGACCTGAAAGGCAGGTAAGTGTTTTGACTGTTTGCCACCAGAACACAAGAGAGGAGATGCTGTCTGCACAAAGAAGCTCCCCTGTCCAATGCTGGGCAGAACCAGGGATTGCCAGCATAGGGGTGTGGGTGGAGGTTGTCCCAGAGATGGGAAAGGGGTTGGCAGAGGCAGCCTTAGTGTCCTTAGGTGGGGTCGATATTGCAACCCTGGCCATCTTGCCTCCCAGCATGGAGAGGTATAGGCAGATGCCTAAAATCAATGGAACTGAGGTTGAAGGTCTGAGAGACACAGGAGCCAGTGTGGCTATGATCACACAGAAACTGGTTACCCCAGGGCAGATGATGCCTGGTGTGTATCACCAGGTAACCTATTGGGACCAAAGGACCAAACTCGATTCCATGGCAATGATGTGTATGGAATGAGGAGGTGGGATAGGCCCTAAGCAGGTAGTTGTTTTAAGTCTCTGTGGTCAGAGGGTGGCGTTGCCTACAAATTCACCACCTCATGTCATCCATAGACTAACGGTCTGGTGGCAAGGTTCAATAAGACTTTTAAGGGCTTGATCAATGGTTTGTCTGACAAATTCA
The DNA here is from genome assembly GCF_964204655.1 of Triturus cristatus. Taxonomy (NCBI): domain Eukaryota; kingdom Metazoa; phylum Chordata; class Amphibia; order Caudata; family Salamandridae; genus Triturus; species Triturus cristatus. The sequence goes on along the minus strand of NC_140583.1, from coordinate 1,006,682,688 downwards.
GGAGGATATGGGATGTTCTCCCCCTATGCCTACTCTTTACCTACAGGGAGGTGTTAGAAATGGGATCTCTGGTTGGCTAAGGCTTGCGCCTAAGCCAGACAGAGACCACCACTCCAGTCAGGGCAAAAGAGTTACACGCCAAAGATAACCCCTGCTCACCCCCTTGGTAGCTTGGCACGAGCAGTCAGGCTTATCCCGGAGGCAATGTGTAAAGCGTTTGCGCAACACACACACACAGCAGCAACCCGCAAGGCACACCACAAAAGGAACTCCACACAAGGTTATATAAAAAATAGCCTTTGTATTATCATAAACACATTAGAATAGTAATCACGCAATATACACTGTGCCCACTGGCACTAGGCAATATTTACAGGGGATTATGTACACATGACAGGGCCAATTGGCCCACTGTCAGAACCACCACAAAGTGAAACTGGTAGATGTAGAATACAACCAGCAACTACTGGTAGAATTAGGAACTTAGCATTAGATCCTGCAACGTAGAACAGAGGATGCAGAAATCACCTTGCGCAGGAATCACATTAGTAATAAAACTACATTATGCGCCAACCTCATAAACATAAATCACATGAGGTAATAAGCATCACCAGTATGAACACATGGAGCCTCACATTAGGACCTTGCGCCCTACCAATACTCAACTGCCCCCCAGGCCAATTGGCCTTCCTATGGGGCTCAAATGCCCATTTGTCCAGAACTGTCAGGGCGTAATCAGAGAACCTCTCACGGGCCCTTGGGCTGCCTTAGCAGCGAAATCAATGGCACAAAGCACTGTGCACGTTGGAGTCCCGCTCTGGGACGTCCAAACCAGAAATCTGCCCAATGTTGCAACTGCCCGCTATGACGGCTCAGCTGTGTAAAATGAGGCACACAAGTCACTGACCACGTTGGAGCCCCTTTCTGGGACTCTAAATTTAAAAATGCCCCCCAAAACTGTTGCAGCTGCCCCCGGTCAGGTGGGGCAGCTGGAAATTCAGTGCGGGCACCCACAGCGCCCTAGGCACAGTCGCAGAGGGCGGGCACCGGCAACGTGCCCCGACAGCCCCCCAACCACCGTACAACTGAGCCCCACTCAACGGGCTCTTTTGTGGCTGCTGCAGGCTCCGCCTCCACTGGCCAATTTCTGAGCACCGGCATTCTTGGGATGGCCACACGGGGCTCCACTCAGCTCACGGGAGCCCCGCTCTCTCTCAGGCGCCACAGGTCCCTTAAGTGCAGCGGGGGCAGGCACCGACAATGTGCCTCGGACCCCCTGCACCGCAGACACTCACTCCGCTACTGCCCGTGGAGCTCTCCCTTCCACATGGGAGCCCCGCGAATCACTCGCCGCAACGTTCTCACCGACGGAGGCGGGGTAGGCTCCCACCCTCCTTCCGGACTCCTGGTTTCCTCTCCACTGCCGCAGGCAAGGCTCTCTTTGCCTCACTTCACCCGGGTCCCTTCCTGGAACCCGGGACTTTGTTTCTCAGCTTGTGGAGGCAGGGTAGGCTCCCGTCCTCCTTTCCGCCCCACTTCCTGACTCCGGGCCGGCCTTGGCTTCCGTCTTGCGTACCCCGCCCACTGTCAGGCGGCCTGCCTTGCTTCCTGCTTTCGCCAGGCTCGGCGGCGGTGATCCTTTGGCAAAGTTCAAAGTGTGGCGGCAATGCGGGGTGGGCACCCGCTAGTTAGCACCACATGCGGGGTAGGCACCCGCCCCCTAATAAGAATAAAAATCGGTACCAATGCGCGGGGTGTGCACCCGCTTCCTAATAATAAGGAAAATCAGCACCAATACGCAGGGTGGGCATCCGCTTCTCCAAATGAGCACACCACTCTTCTTCTTTTCTGGCAACTAGAATATAGCGTTGTCTAAGGCTGCAGCAGGCAGGAAAAAGTCCTTGAGGAGCTGGGGGGATCACAGCAGTGTACAGCCAGGCAGGCCAGCACACAGGGACCCCCAAGTAGCTGCAGCTGGGTCCCACGGCGGTTCCTCCTGGCAGAGTGTCTCCCCCAGCCCAAGTATGCACAAACACAACCAGCATCATGGGGTCACAGCCCCTTCATTTATAGGACATTTTCCTTTGTCTGTAAGCAGAGGGCATGGGGGAAACCAGTCCCAACTGGTCCTCGAGCCCTCTGTTTACCAGGCTCCTCTTTCCTATTGTTAGGTGAGGGCTTGTCATCAGACACACCACAGGGGGGTGGAGCCAGCATTTACTAGGGCGGGCCCAATCCTATTCAGGGACCATGGACTTCCCCTCCCACTAATCAGAATGCAGATGTCCCTATTCAGCCTAGTGCTGACTCACCCTGCCCCTCCAGGAGCCACACATACCTCCAGCTCCTGTCACTCACAAGCCAGATATGCAATTCACATCAGGCAGGCAGACACATAGCACACAGAAATGCCAACTTCTAAAAGTGGCATTTCTAAAATACCCATAATAAATCCGCGCACACCATTGCACAGCATTTATTCTCACAATTTCATACATGCCCGACTTGACCACACTGCTCCTCTCATAACAGGAATTACCACTGACACAAATTCATCAGGGATTCCCCCATGCATTCCTATGGGAGGGCAGGCCAATCTCACTAAATGTAACACAGAGCGCACGCACTTTACACTGGACAGCAGTGCGAAAGTGCCTGGAGGCCTAAAGCCACCAACACTACACAGGGAAAAGGCTGGGAGACAGGCAAAATGTTTAGGGGTGACTCTGCAAAAAGGGCCAAGTCCAACAGGAGGTCCCACAAAAAGGGATTGAATTTAGTCCCTTTGACTTGTTGTGTGGGCATCCTGTACGGGGACCATTGTGACTAGTGAGAAATTCTTGGGCAAAGCCTCTCAAAGAAGCCAAGGACAATGTGCTGAATTATGTGCTAGGCTGAGATCTCAAATGGCACTGTACATGCACAAAGCAAGTAGAAAACGGGAGGCCAGACAGGACCTCATGAAGCACTGGTATGACCAAATATCTACCATGCCTGAGTACAATCCAGGATAGTTGGTATGGGTGTTGGAGCCTGTGGCTGCTAGGGCCTTCAAGGTGAGAAAGGATGTGGTTACCTACCTGGTAGACCTGAACACCCCCAGGAACCCTCACAGGTTAGTACATGTCAATAGGTTGAAAACCCACCACGACACGGCAGACATGACATTGTTGATGGTCACAGATGAGGGAGGAGAGGAGGAGACTGAGCCAGTGCCAGACCTCCTCTCCTATAATGTGCAACATGGGTCATTGGAGGGAGTGGTACTCTGCCCAAATTAACAGAGCAACATCAAAGAGACTGCAAGCAGGTGCTGGAGCAGTTTGCTGGTCTGTTCTCTCTGACCCCAGGTATCACCAGCTGGTGTATTCACAACATTGACACTGGTGATAGCCTACCTGTCACAAGCAAGTTGTATACGGTGTATGACCAGGTTAGAGCCAGCATCAAGGCTGTGATAGCTCAGATGATGGGATTGGGGGTAACTGAGCCCTCTGACAGTCCATGGGCCAGTTCAATGGTGCTGGTACCCAAACCTAATCCCCAAGGGGAAAGAAGGAGTTGAGATTTTGTGTGGACTACAGAGGACTGATGCAGTCCTAAAACAGATGCTATACCTATAGCTGATGAGCTCATTGATAGGCTGCTAAGTGCCTGAGTACATTTGATTTTACCTCAAACTACTAGCAGATTGCCCTCAGTGAAGTGGCAAAGGAGAGGTCAGCATTGTCCACACCAGAGGGACATTACCAATTTAAAGTAATGCCCTTTGGTTCAAATAATGCCCCTGCCACCTTCCAAAGGTTGGGGAACAGGTTCTTGTCTGGGCTGGAGCAGTTCAGTGCAGCTTAAGTTGATGATATAGCTATGAACAGTTCCACCTGGGGGGATCACTTAAGCCATCTGAGTGAAGTGCTTCAGGCCCTGCAGCAGGCAGGCCTGACTATTATGGCCAGTAAGTGCCAAGTAGGGAAGAGGTCAGTTGTGGACTTGGGTCACCTTGTAGGTAGGGCCTGTATACAACCTCTCCAGGCCAAAACCCAAACCATTTTGGATTGGACAGCTCCTGCAACCTAGGCACAGGTCAGGGCCTTTCTTGGTCTGACTGTGTATTATAGACGATTTGTTCAGAACTATGGGACCATATTCACTTCTAAAAAGCAGCAAAAGAAAGTTATTTGGACCCCAGACTGTCAGATGGCCTTTGGCACTCTGAAAGATGCTATGCATTTAGCACCTGTGTTGCTGGCCCTTGACTACACAAAGGAATTTGTGGTTCAGACAGATTCTTGAGAACAAGGGATTGGGGTATTGTTGGAACAGGTAAATGAGAAGGACCTTGATCAGCCAGTTGCATTCATTAGCAGAAGACTTCTCCCCAGAAAACAAAGGTGGAGTGCCATCAAGAGAGAAGCATTTGCTGTTGTTTGATCTCTGAAAAAGATGAGGCCATATCTGTTTGGTACTCACTTCGTGTTCAAACTGACTAAAGACCTCTCAGATAGCTCATGCAAATGAGGGAGGGGAATCCAAACCTTTCGAGATGGTCCATTTCTCTAAAGGGAGTGGAACACAGACCTGGGATTGGCCACGCCAATGCAGATGGACTTTACAGGTTTTTCCACTTAGCTGATAAGGACTACCAGAGAGTAGGTTAGTTACCCATCACCTTACGTTTGGGTGGGCATGTGAGAAAATCATCCCTTTTGCCCTGTTCACCCCCATTTGTTTGACTGATACTGGTGGTAACTGACTCTGACTGTGCCCTGGGCTCTGCTAACCAGGCACAGGGCCAGTTCTCTGGTGAAAAATGAATATGGTAATTAGGTATAATTCAATTGGCAATGACAGACCCTAGTATATAATAAGACAGTCCCTTGTATATAATGGGGCAGCGGGGTTTAGAGGCCCAGTGGATTTCCTGCGATAGAGTGTGCACTACTGTGTTGCTTGCTGTCATTTGTAAAGGCAGTCCTGCTTTGCAGACTGTCTTTAAAAGAAAATTCTATGCACATTCTGGTAATGTACCTTATTTTTGCCAATAAATCACCCCAAGGTCTCACCTAGGTGCCTCAGGAGTGGGATGCCATGTAACTATAAGCAGAGACATTATAATGGATTGTATATACTCCCTGGTGAGGAAGAAACTGCCAATTTCGTTTTCCCCCATTGTAGATTAATTGCTCCATAGGCTATCATCGAAATATGTTATTTAAGTATAAATATTGCTAGAAAGAAACTAAACATGTAATTCAAGGACTTAAAAGATTGGCAATGATAAATACAACAACTTGCCACAATTGAATGTATAATAACTAGTACAAAAAGTAGTTAACAAACTTTCTTTTCTGTGAACCAAAAACCCGCCTTCTAGCAGCCTTTCCTGATTGGTCCGCCTTAACAGGCTTAGCCAAGCTGCTTTGATGAAGAGATAAGTGGCCTGCATAGAAAAGAGGATATCTGATAGGGGGATTTCTGCAGCTGCAGAGAATTGGCCAGGTTGGGGGCTGGGTAAATCAAATTGGGCTTCAAAGAAAGCAGAATAGTATGGAATGCCAGCCAGACCTACCCACTCTTCCTGTACCCTCAGCCAGATTTCAGGCCCGAGATTGGAATTTGCAGATGATCTGGAGGGAGAGTGTTAATGGAAATGAATGACACCAGTAGGTTGGTTTAGCCAGCTCTTACTCCAAACTAGAGAAAATCTCCATCTTGTATTTTAAAGTGCAGTGCTTTGTCGGACAAGAATATGCCACAATTTGGAGGAATCTCCCATGCTTTTGGGTGGCACCTCATTGGAAAGTGGTACCCCCCTGCTTGTCGCCCCAGATCATTGAATAAGCATGTGAGAGCTGCTCAGCAACCTGGATTTGCTGCCAGAAACAACAAGGAGAAGATGAACTGCCCTGCTGGAACCCTAGTTTTCACCACACATGATTGCTAACTGAGGGAAAGCTCCTCATGCACACTTGAAACTACAGACCTCTCCTGCACCATCACACTCAAGTAGTCCCCAGCCTGGAGTGCATCCAGTGGACTTTATAAGGATTAGGCCAGGTGCATTGTGGAAATTGTAGTCCCAAACTTACAAGGACCATTTCAAGGCTTCTAGACCTTAGGATTTGTGTTTTTAACACTTTGACCCCTCAAGAGAAAATTCAGGAAGTAGTTCCACAAGTTTGGAGACGTGTGGAACAACTTTTGGAAAAAGCTCCATAGGTAAACCTACCCGACGTCGAAAGTCAAGACAACTTCCTTCAACCGCGGCCCGGATTTCAGGTTCGTCGTGTTGAAAGCTCTGGAGCGCAAGAATTCCCAGACTTGAACGGTAGCTCCCGCTGAACCAAACTAGTGAACCGGCTGTGAATCCGGCCTGACAAAGTGCCTTGCTCATTGTCGAGAGAAAATTATGATTCTCAGATTAACATGACAAGGGAATCAGAATTTCATTAAAGACGCGGAGGCTAACATTATGCATAACCTTTTAATTGCCACTCCTGACAGCATCCCCTTTAACCCCTTCGATGCGTGTGACGGAGCGGTTCCGTCATGGGCGTCGGTCGCGCTGTGCGCATGACGGAACCGCTCTGTCACGGCCCCGCCCGCGCAACGAACCTTCAGAACGGCGCGGTAATCCGCGCTGCGCTGAAGGGGTTAAAGAAGTTCACCACAACAATCCAGAATGGAACAACAAAATCAATAAATGTCCACAGAGTAGAATACTCACCCTCTTTTAAATGTGATTCTGCAAACACAACATCTTATCTTGCTCCACCTCCAAGTCTGCGTCAGTCTTAGATCCTTACGACTGAACATCTGTAATTAAAAGAAATCTCATTAAGAAAATAAATTCATAACTCAAAAACCTGCAAATAAATCATCAAACCAACATATTTATAACTATAATACCACAATACCTCTTTTCTTTTCAAAATGCAACATGCATCACAAAAATTTAAGAAAACTCCATAAAAGGGAGCGGAGGGATGGATAATGTTAGCCTCCATGTCTTTAATGAAATCCTGATTCTCTTGTCATGTTAATTTGAGAATCATCACTTCATTACAAGACCGGAGGCTATCATTATGCATGTTGAAAGCCCTTTAACACCACTTCAGACAAATGTTCCACTGGTCTGAAACAATGTTTTGAAAAAGTGCCCACATTTGACCAATCCGTTGCTTTTAAAATATTCTCCAAACTTCCACCATACCAACAACTCTTGCTTGCCATAGCTCCTCATATGGAATGAGCTTTGAACTTATCCATATTCACACCTGCCTGATCCCTCACCCTCCTGATCCATCTAGAGATTGTTCCTGTACTTACCGCCACAAAGGGTCTCACAAAAGAAAAAAGAAGCTGATTAACAATGTTAGAAATGGGAGTCTATAGTTGGGAATGGTTTGCAACTTTGTCCAAATAGGGACCCTTGCTTCTAGTCAGGGTAAGGGGCGTACCCTCCTAAAATAACCCCTGCTCACCCCCTTGGTAGCTTAGCACAAGGAGACAGGCTTAACTCAGACGCAGTGTGTAAAGCATTTGTGAACACATACAGTAATACAGTGAAAACACTACAAATGGACACCACACCAGTTTATAAAAAATAAGTAATCTTTACTAGACTTAACACAAGACCAAACAACAAAAATCCACAATACACTATCAAGAAGATGACTTTAAAATGGTAGAAATAGCTTAGTTCAATGTAGATGGTAAATGCAACACTTTACTGTCAAAGTACCTTGGATGCGTCACGCAAAACAAACAAAAGGGTCGCAGGGAAGGTGATGTGTCGGTTCCTTACTGCTGCGCAGGGGAGGTAATGCGTCGGTTCCTCACCAGAAAGGAGGTGATGCTTCGGTTTCTTACTGCGTTCCAGTTATGATGCGACAAGATGGTGCCTCCATGAGATGCGACGATCCGGTGCGATGAGACAAAATGGCGTCTTTGATGCGATGCGGCAACGTGGATGTGATGTGTGCACGCCCGACGGCCGTGCGGTAAAATTGATGAACTTTGGAGCCGCGACAGGCCCTGCGACACGCTTCTCTGGTGATGCGCCGGCAACCTCTGCGGCGGCGGCACACTTCTCCGGTGATGCGACACACTTCCTCAGTGATGTGACGGCGAACAACTGCAGTGGCGACACACTTCTTCGGCGATGCGACAGAAACTGCCACAGCGGCGACGTGCTTCTTCCTCGTTGCGTCGCGTTTCCAGCTCCCAGCGGCACGCAGTCTCCAGAGGGCCCAAAACAACAGCCGGCACCTCATAGCAGGTAGAATTCCCAGCAAGGAAATTCAGGGGAAGCTGGAGGTGAAGTCTTTGTGTCCCTGAGACTTCCGAATAGGAGGCAATCTCAGCTTCAAGCCCTTGGAGATCTTCCTCAAGATAGTAAAAGTACACACAAAGTTCCTTTTCTCCTTTCCTTGGCAATAAGTAACCATTGCAGGCCAACCCCAAACAGAAAACAGCACAGGGTCAGTCTCCTCCTTCAGCTTCCTTGGTTTCTCTCCTTGGCAAAGGGTTCGTCTTGATTCCCAGAAGTGATCTAAAGTTCTGGGGGCTGGGTCCCAATATTTATACTGCAAAATCCTTTGTCCTCTGAAGGCAGAGAGTGTCTGTGCCCAGCCAAAACCAGTTCTGTCCTCCCTGGTGCGGCTTCCTCGCAGGAGGTGGAGACAGTATTGTTGAAAGCAGACCTGGCCCCGGTAGCTGAAAGGAAATCTCCTCCCCTTACTCTCTATTCTATGAAGGCTCAGGCAAGTGAAAGGAAATCTCCTCCCCCTACTCTCTATTCAATGCAGGTCCTATTCGGCCCAGCCCTGGCCCATCAGACTGCTGGAGCCAAGTCCCTCTCCAGCCCCCTGTCACTCACAAACTAGACATGGAATACACAAACCTAACAGAGGCATACTGGATGGTTAGGCAAGAAAATACCTACTTTCTAAAAGTTGTATATTCAAACACAGAATGTAAAAATTACCCACACTAAAAGATGTATTTTAACATTCAGAGTTCAGGCATACTAAACTCGTTTTTCTACCCTGTTCCCTGGGTCAGTTAGGATTATAAGATGTTATAATCAAACTGCCCATTCTGGCCTATGGCAACAGATAGCCTTGCAATAGTGAAAAATGAAATTTGCTGTAATTCACCATAAGGACATGCCACACACATTAGGGCATGTCCTACCTTTCACATACAATGCACCCTGCCCTTGGGCCTACCTTAGAGGTGACTAATATGTAGAAAAGGGAAGGTTTAGGGACTGGCAAGGGGGTGCACCTGCCAAGTCTCAGACTGCACACAGGCTCTACAATGGCAGGGCTGAGCCACATTTTACAACCTGCTTCTGTGGGTGGCACAATCAGTGCTGCAAGCCCACCAGCAGCATTTGATTTACATGCCCTGGGCACACATGGTGCACTGTACTAGGGTCGGACAAGTAAATCAAGTAATCCAATCATGGAATCACTAATCCATTACAACAATTTATAATAGGGAGCATATGCACTTTAGCACTGATCAGCAGTGGTAAAGTGCCCAGAGTCCTACAACCAACAAACACAGGTCAGAAAAAAGACAGGAGGAAGGCAAAAAGTTGAGGGATGACCCTGCAAACAAAATACCAAGTCCAATAAACACCATCTCTTCTATCCTCTGCTACTCTATACTCATACTCCTTCAGACACTCCACCACACATAACGTCTTACACTCCTCATACCTAGGATAAAAAACTGAAGTAGACATAGTCTTAGTCCTGTTAGGAATCTAAAAAAACACACCATCCAGACATAAATTCCTATTGCCACCTCTCTAAACATTGCATTTCAGACACTCTTTTACAAGAAATTAAACACAATTGAGTCACTAACTTAATAGTAATCTTCTTATTACTTAAAAACCTATTCATAGGCCAATCCACAAACAACTTCAAAACCAAATTAACATCCCACATCACATCGTACCTTGCCTTAAGGGGTCTCTTCAACCTTATTCTCTTTAAAACTCTACACACCAAAACATTACTACCCACAGATCTGCTCCCTACAAAAGCATGTCTTGATGAAACAGCTGACCTATAACAATTAACTGTTCTATAACTCAACCCTTTATTAAACTGTTCTACCAGGAAATTAAACACCTCCACTACAGGAGCCTCCACGGGATCCAAACTCCGTTCCAAGCATTAACAAACACAGAACTTCCAGACTCCTCTATACCTTCTCCTAGTTCCTGGTGCCCAAGATTCTTCGAATAGATCGGCAGCCTCCTGCGAATGTCCCTTGACTGCACTGGATCACCTGATACCCTCCAAACAAGAAGGTCCAAATCCCCACTCTGAATCAAAGGATGAACCTCTCTTAACTCGTTTACTAGCAAATCCTCCTCTGCCCTCATTAAAAATTTAATCTCGCAAACCAATTCCAGCACTGCTGGAAACCATGCCTGAGAAACCCAGAAAGGTGTTACTAAAACCAATTGACAACCTTCTCCCCTCACCTTCAATAGTACCCTCTGAATTAATGCAAACGGAGGGAAAGCAAAACCTTTCACCTCTGACCATATCTTCTGAAAAGCATCTATTGCTAGAGCTTCTGGATCTGGCACCCAACTGCAATACTTCTCCAATTGGCATGTCAACCTTGTTGCAAACAGGTCCACATCCAATGGACCTAAAACTTCCAGAATCCTCTCAAAATATACCGATCCCAGCCTCCAATCACTGTATTCTTTCACTTGCCTGGAATTCCAATCTGCTACTGTATTCCGAACCTCTGGAAGATACTCTGCTCTTAGCAATATCTTGTTCCTCAAACAAAACATCCACAACTCCTTTGCCACATCTGAAAGATTCTTTGATCTGCAACCTCCCAAACGGTTTATGTGTGAAACTGCGGAAATATTGTCCATCTTAAAAAGCACTGTTTTGGCTTGTAAAATCTCCCTGAAACTCTTCAATGCATATAATCCTGCTGTCACTTCCAGACAGTTTATAGGTAGGTCCTTCTCTTCCCTTGGCCATGCACCACCGGTCTCTTGAGGACCCAAACGAGCCCCCATCCTAAAAGACTTGCATCTGTCTCCAGGATCCCATCCGGATGGCAACCAAAAATCACCCTAACATTCCAAACCTCTAAATTGTGTAACCACCACTCCAACTCCTCCTTTGCTTCCAAACTCAACTCCACCTGGTCTCCACACCATAATCCTGCTCTCATGCCCTCTGCTTTCAACCTTTGCAAAGCCTGATAATGCAATGGACCTAGAAACATCGCTTGAATTGAAGAAGAAAACAAACCTAGAACCCCTGCTAAATCTCTCAAGATTAAGGACATCTTCCGCAAAACTCATAAAACTTCTTTCTTTACCATCCTTACCTTCTTTTCTTGTAACCTGAATACTTCTCCTACTGTATCTTTCAAACAACTTAGAAATTCCAAAGTCTGTCCTGGAATAAAAACAGACTTGTCCTGATTTATTAAAAATCTCAAGCTTTTTAAAACATCTATCACAAATCTTAGCTGACTCTCCAATTTCACTGCATCCTGTGACATCAACAAAATGTCGTCCAAATATACAATCACTGGAAAACCTCTTTCTCTGAAAAGAGCCACTACTGCACGCATCAATTTCATAAAGCACCAAGGTGCTGAGGACAGTACAAAACAAGACATAGGAATTGATATAATTTCCCTTTCCACCTGAACTGAAGATACTTCTTCTGACTTCCTACCCCCATAGGATACGTGATGTAAGCATCCTTCAAATATAACTTCACCAACCAATCCTTCGACTACAACATGTCCCTCAAAATATGAATCCCTTCCATTTTGAAATGCCTGTAAACCGATGATTGATTTAGATTTCTCAAATCTATCACTGGCCTCCATCCTTTGTCCTTTTTCTCCACTAAAAACAAAGTTCTTACAAATCCTTTTAAATGTTCTTCCACCATATAGATCGCTCCCTTCTTTAACATTTCTCTTACTTCCACATCTGCTACCTCTTCCTGATCCCTTGATAAAACCAATGCCTTTGGGTCTGCAATCTGAATTGGATGTTTTGCAAATTCTAATTAGAATCCTTGAACTACCTTTAAAACACAGGGATCCTTGTTATCTTCTGCCAATTTTATTGAAATAAACTTAAACGTCCTCCTACTTTTTCAAGGGAATGACCAGAAATATTATGAATGCTCACATTGTGTATTTGGTCCCGACTGACTTCTTCCTCTTCCTCCTCTTGCTCTAGGGTACCTTCCTCTCTGAGGAACCCTGGAATCCACTTCCTGTTCCTCTGTATGTAAACTTATATTGGGAGCTCTGATCTCCTCAGTTAGCATACGGTCCCTGTCTACTGGCCCTGCCAAAAACACCTCCAAACACCTTCCTCGTGTTGTTCTGCACCTTCTCTAGTGCAGTGAAAGTCGAAATGTGTTTTCCTACACTTTTCACAAAACCTTCTCCAAAAAGTAACCCTTTAGGATCCTCACTTGTTTCTTTGTTTGCTATGTCTCCAAACTTAGGACTTATTTTTAATAAAACTGACTTTCTGCTAATAAGCCAGAATTCACGTTTCCCAAAGAAATCATAGCTCTCCGGCTCCAACCACGTAATAATTGAACATCAACTTGCTCTCCATTAATGTGGGCATCCTCTGCCATGTCCATTATTTTTGCCACTGGACCCAATACATCTAGTAAATGGTCATGGCACTGTTTCAATGAATGTTCCAGACCTGTACGTGGATCCTTTCCCAATTTAAATAAATATGAGATTAAATCAGGATCCAAATTTAATGTGTAACATACCTTGCTATCTACCTGAGGTCTGGAGCACTCTGCTCTCAACCCACCCCTTACTTCTTTCTCCAATGGCTTTCTAATCCATTGCTTGATACATTTCGTCACATGGCCTAATGGCCACCAGTCTGCACTTCTAGTTTGCCTTAACTCGTAAGGGCTAAACATCTCTACACCAAGAGGCTCCTTAACACCAGCCTTAGAAGTAGAGGGTAGATCATTTCTTAAGTCATCATTCAGTTCATCTTCATGATCCATATCAAATACCTACACGTCGTTCGTTTTTTCACTCCTTTCTCCACTTCTTTCCTCTATCTCCATATTAAACTTCTCATCGGAGCAATCCTGCGTGCAGCCAAAACCAGCCTTCTTTTTTATGCCGCCAAGGACACCACTCTTTTTAATGGAGTTAAATTCATCCTTTCCCCTCTTATCTAAATGCTTAGTTTTACTTGCTCTCTTAATTGGTCTCCTTCTCTCATTCTCTTCTTCTGAAAAAGACCAGAAATCCTCTTTTGATCTAGTCTATTTTCTCTTATTATCCATAACAATTTCGACCACCTCTCTTATCAAACACTTAATTTCACTCTGAATAAGTCTCCTCAAACTTTCTTCACATACTCTTCCTTCAACAGTCTGTTGACTAACACTCCCTTCCTCTGATGTCATACTCTCAAACTTGCTAAACTCTCCTCAAAAATATCCTAACCTGCAAAACAATTCTGACTCGACATCCCCCAAAAACCTGTGAACTCCTGCCTCATAAACCTCCTATGAACTGTCAAAGCAACAGCTGCTCGATTGTTCTTTTTTTATTCAAACCTCTTCAAGAACACGCTCTTGCATTTCAGGATTATAACCTTATTTCTGACCAATCCAAAATGGCCACCTCTCTCACGCGAGAATACTGCTGCCAATAATGTTTAATCCTGATGACCTGACCTTACTATGCCACACCATCAACCCTTCTGCCTGCTCACTACTCAACAGACTACCATTCTCGAGCATACACACGCGAGCGCACCATCTTCAACAAATTGTGACGGGAAGCGTGCTCACACCTTTCGTCCACCTTCCTCCTATGCCTGCTGTTTACTCGTGAGAGACCCGCTTGCGCCCACCAGCTTACGCACAGCTGATCTCCAAACGCGAGCCTACCATCAGTAAAAAACTGACACGGCAAACACACATGCGTCGATAAACACCTAAAAATAACTCTAACTTTCTTTCTGTCATTTTTAGCTATAATACTGATTTCCTGATATCTTAAAAAAATATATATACAACTCATAAAACCCTTAAACATATATATTTTTACATCCTACAACAACATACATTTATTTACCTCCCTCTACAAAGCTTTCCACATGTACTGCTTCCAAACATTAGAAGCTTAAAACACAACAAACCATTATTAAAAAATATTATATACATATAGCACACTTTCAAACTGAATAATAGAAGCCACTTATCAGAACAGGAGCAGCATTTAAAAGAGGGTGATTGTTCTATGCTGTGGACATTTATTGATTTTGTTGTTCCATTCTGGATTGATCTGGTGAAGTTCTTTAAAGGGGCTGCTGTCAGGAGTGTCAATTAAAAGGTTATGCATAATGTTAGCCTCTGGTCTTGTAATTAAATCCTCCAAATAAGTTTCTAAGTTTGAAGGTAAAAATTTTATGGGAGCCTCCCGCTCAGTGTATCCGAGCAGGGCTTCATCATGGTCTGCCTCAAACTTTGACTTTGTTTTGGTCAAGCACGGCCAGATGTCCCAAGTTGGCATTCCATGTTTTTTTAGGACCATAAAGTAGATAATATTTACAAATTCATATCTCCAATTCCCTATATTGGATTTTTGTCATCTTGTTGTCATTTTAAAGATACCCATATTCCTATTTTTTATAAATTAGAGTGGGATTTTCATTGTGTGTTGTGTTTTACTTCTCTAATGTATTGGTGTTTTTAAATGTTGTACATACCTGTCTCCTAAGTTAAGCCTGCCTGCTCATTGACAGCTACCAAGGGTTGAGCAAGGGAATCATTTATTGAGACCTTGTCTGGACCTTGTATTGTGGTGACAGTCTTATTGCTAGTGGTAGGTGCAGACTTACCCCTACTAATAATCCACCTTCCAACAATATTGTTTTATTTTCTTTAACTCCAAGAGCAATTCAATTTCAACTAATGAGGCTTTGTGAATTAATAAATTGAATGACTTACAAGTCAACTGCAACAAGACTAAAGTCATGTATTTTATTTATCAGAAGAAGCCCTCTAAGACTGATGATTGATAACAAATCCCTAGAAGAAGTGGCTTCCTATAACTATCTGAGGGTAGCAATTGTTAGAAAAACATTACCTGGAGAGACCACCTAACAAACAAGCAGACTAAAGCACAACTAATCACTCGGTCAGTAAATAAATACTTTGATGTTTATGATGGTTAGGTATTCCTTCCATCAGTCACCTCGCTCAGCAGTAACTTCTTCCATTTCTGTTGCATGCTTCCATCATCTTCAATGACAAAATTGTTGCCAAGCTGGACAAACTCTATATTAACAAAGTTATGGTAATACTGGATCTTTGCTCCTCAATCCCCCACTTTAAGATTCATTTGAAGTTTATACTAACTTCTCTACTGTTGAGACACGCTGGCCTCAATTATGTGTGTGACTCTATTAATGCCAGGGAGGATTCGTTGAAATATTATATAATGTGCTGCAATTATCAGACAACAGTTCTCTAAACATAAACATTGTAGGTGTCACCAAGGTTCTAAGTCATAATAACCTAAAATCCCTAGTGCAGCTTTCAAAAATGCCACAGCTGACTCAGAAAGATCTTTAAAGGAAAAGTTTGATGGTCTTCACAGCAGATGGTTCTGACCCATCTTTGGTCATATAAGCACTCAGATATGACCACAGACACTTATTTGCAAACACTTCAGGAGTGTCCATCTGCAACCCTGAATCTGGGGTGTAAACTTAAGTATTTGAGATTTCGCCTCTTGTATCTATCAATTGCTCAATTTGAAAGTTGTTGGAACAAGAAATGTCATCCACTAAGAATGTTCCGCCTTTGTGGTTACAAAGACAAATCTCTGGAACATATTATATGCTTATGTCCAGTCCTTTTGTCCATCAGGAAAAATTACCTAAGGATTGAATTAATTAATGCAAACCGCAGAACATTGCCTAAAGCAATTAAATACTCATCAATTTGTGGAAAGTTTATAGAATATCTGGACCTTGTTCATCAATATTTCCACTAGCTACCTAAATTCTGCTACCTGTGTGGTTATATCCTATTCGGAGCTATTACTGTAGTATGCTTTCAAATTTACAACAGGTTTCAGCTACTGTAGTGGCCTAAGAATATAACTAATTTTACTTACTGATACCAAAGGGGATGATGGACGCAGCGTTTGAGCAAATCAAACACTCACCCCTAGTCAACTGATCTGGGTTTAATCCATCATCATTCTTTAGCTCACTCCACCACCCCTGTTCAGACATGGCCATATGCAAATCAGTCTGACCCTGTGCCTCATGGGAACAGTCCATCCCGAACTGCCAAGCCATGTCTTGCCTGGACCGGAAACAAGCATCCTGGGACCGGCTTCGGGTTCATAACCCTCATCAGCCAGGCTATCTTGAATCCAGTGGCAAAGTGAGCAAGGCACGCACGTCTGGGCATACCCTGCCAACTTAGGGCGAACAAA
The DNA here is from genome assembly GCF_964204655.1 of Triturus cristatus. Taxonomy (NCBI): domain Eukaryota; kingdom Metazoa; phylum Chordata; class Amphibia; order Caudata; family Salamandridae; genus Triturus; species Triturus cristatus. Next base: position 1,006,666,155 of record NC_140583.1, on the reverse strand, counting down.
GCGATACCAAAGGGGATGATGGACAGAGCGTTTGAGCAAATCAAACACTCACCCCCAGGTCAACTGATCTGGGTTTAATCCATCATCATTCTTTAGCTCACTCCACCACCCCTGTTCAGACATGGCCATATGCAAATCAGTCTGACCCTGTGCCTCATGGGAACAGTCCAGCCCGAACTGCCAAGCCATGTCTTCCCTGGACCGGAAACAAGCATCCTGGGACTGGTTTCGGGTACATAACCCTCATCAGCCAGGCTATCTTGAATCCAGTGGCAAAGTGAGCAAGGGACCCACGTCTGGGCATACCCTGCCAACTTAGGGCGAACAAAGCGATACCAAAGGGGATGATGGACGGAGCGTTTGAGCAAATCAAACACTCACCCCTAGTCAACTGATCTGGGTTTAATCCATCATCACTCTTTAGCTCACTCCACCACCCCTGTTCAGACATGGCCATATGCAAATCCGTCTGACCCTGTTCCTCATGGGAACAGTCCAGCCCGAACTGCCAAGCCATGTCTTCCCTGGACCGGAAACAAGCATACTGGGACCGGTTTCGGGTTCATAAAATGACATTGTTCTGCATTCTGTCCATCAATAGTTCTTTTTGCATTTAATTGTACTTACTGTCATGATTGTAATGATATTTGCAATGATCATTTTTATATTGTATTATATCAATACAATAAATATTTGATTAATTCATTTACTGAAGCTTGGAAACAAGGGTAGCATGACCAGAAAAGGAAGGAACAAAGACATTAAATGGAAAAATTAAAGGAAATAAAGAATGAAGGTAGAAAAATAGAATGAAATAATGAAAAGAAAACAATTAGAGTTAGACGGAAGGATGATTGAAAGAAAGAAGACAAAAAATTAATGAATGGAAGGCATACATAAAGAAAGAAGGGTGGAAAGAGGGGCAAAGGAATGATAGAAGGAAGACAAAAAGGAAGGAAGGAACAATAAAAGAATGGAAAAATAGGAAGAGTGAAAGATGAAAAATAACAAAGAAAATTAAACAGGAATATGAAGAAGGATAGAAATCTAGAAAGAAGAACACCTGAAATGAAAAAAGAAAGGACAGAAGAAAAGAAAGATAGTATTGGTAGATGGTAGTATTGGTAGTAGTGGTAATACTGGTAGTGGTGGTAATGGCAGTAATGATGGTGGTTGTTATGATAATAGTGGTGGTGTTGGTAATTGTAGTTGTGGTGGTTTTGATAAAGGTGAGATCAGTGGCGGTGGTAAAGAAGGTAGTCGTGGCAAAAGTGGTGAAAATGGTGATGGTCATCATGGCAAGGCTCATAGTTGTGGTGATGATGGTAGTAGTGGAAATGGTGATGGTGCTTATGATAATATAAACACAAGTACATAATGTGTCTATTCGTGAAGCATGCCTCCAACAATTGAGGCATATTGGCACTGACTATCATAAGCTTATGTTCACCCAACTCAATAGTATTATTTTTTTTATCAACTTCAGAAGGATAAAAGGCTGAGTGGACCTGCCAGGACTTAAACTTGCGACTATGAGACAAAACACATACCCCCAGCAGTAGTTACATTAGTCACTGGGCTATCCCAACAGGCATGGTAATGATGATGGTGGTGGTCGAACTTGGTGATGTCAATGGAAGTGGGGTTGTTAACATGGTGGCGGTAATACGAATGGTGGTTGTAATGGTCATTGTAATGGTTGTGGTAACAGTAAGGGTGGTGTTGATAAGTGTGGTGCTAGTAGGAACAGGGCTGGTCCTAATGGTGGCAGAGGTAATGTAGTTGGTGATGGTAATGTTGGTGGTAATGACGGTGATAGTGGTGGTGATAGTGATGGTGATGGTTAGCTTGCCACTAAAAGGGGCAGAGACAAAGCCAACTCTTTCTCTAATATTTTTTTTTATTTTTTTGTAAAAAATTGATGCCATGAGCTCCCTTAACGTAAAAGCTAAAGCTGTCTGTAGCCATGCCTAAAAGGGATATGGGGTACAGGGATTTAAAAATCAAGTTTGCATCATCTGAAGCATCTGCAGCTGCTACCTGTTCCAAATCAGCTCAATGGGGGCCCAAACCTTTTGGTCTAGGCTATAGAAACTGAATCTAAGAACAAGCACGTTATAATTTCCAAACATGTATCATCCTCTCCCCCACATGGAATTACCTCTACTGTGGTTCCCGGTAATTTTGAAGGTGGTGAGTACCGTGGATTTTGTATTATGGGGAAATTGCATGCTGGAATCTGATGTATAGTGCTATTTGGGGTATGTTTTTCACTGTCGTTCCACCTGAAGACGTCTCTTCCTTGCAACAGATGAAATCACTAGGTGGCAGTCGCGGCTCCTAGTGGGAGCGCTGCGGGGTGGTGGGGCGGGGGAGGGGCAGGGTGGGGAGTACTAAACTCCGGCATACGGCTGACTGGAGTTATGTACATAAATAAATAAAACAAATTACATTGTGCGCGCTGCAACGCCATTTGATAATGCAATGGACCTAGAAACATCGCTTGAATTGAAGAAGAAAACAAACCTAGAACCCCTGCTAAATCTCTCAACACAATCCCTTACACACGCTAAGCAGTGTATATAACACGTAGGTAATTAAGTAAGAGCAATCTTGATCCGTAGCTCAATCTCATAACACAAAGGTGCCGATCACGATCCGGTAAAAAATTCCCCCGTGCGACTCGTATCGGGTCTTTTTACCGTACGAATCGTACAAGTGCCGTACGAACTGGCAATCACGATTCGCATGGTAAAAAGTCCATACGAACCGCACTGGGAATCATTCCCCACACGTCCTCGGGTCGGAAAATGTGTCCGACACGTCCTCGGACGATTTACCTTACAAACGTGAAAATCAAAGTCCGACCGTGGAATCACGATCCATCCCGTGCGTCCGAGGTTACAACCGTATGGAAAAAACACCGTCCGCACCGAACTCCTACAGCAACCATGGAGACATGTGCCCGCATACGCGCCCAACACTCCCCCCAGCCCCCGTACGTCCGACACGTACCCCCCGTATATGTATACCCCCACCCGTCTAGGTACACCCCAGTACGTTCCATTCGAACCCCCACCCCAGTACGTGTCATAGCCCCGTCTACCTACACCCCAGTACGTTCCAGTCGTACCCCCACCCCAGTACGTGTCGTACCCCCGTGTACCTACACCCCAGTACGTTTGAGCCACACCCCCACCCCAGTACGTGTCATAGCCCCGTCTACCCACACCCCAGTACGTTCCAGTCGTACCCCCACCCCAGTACGTGTCGTACCCCCCATGTACCTACACCCCAGTACGTTCGAGCCCCACCCCCACCCCAGTACGTGTCGTACCACCGTCAATGTACACCCCCCCACCCCAGTACGTGTCGTACCACCGTCAATGTGCACCCCCCACCCCTGTACGTGTCGTACCACCGTCCATGTACACCCCAGTACGTTCCAGTCGTACCCCCACCCCAGTACGTGTCGTACCACCGTCAATGTACACCCCCCCACCCCAGTACGTGTCGTACCACCGTCAATGTACACCCCCCCACCCCTGTACGTGTCGTACCACCGTCCATGTACACCCCAGTACGTTCCAGTCGTACCCCCACCCCAGTACGTGTCGTACCACCGTCAATGTACACCCCCCCCACCCCAGTACGTGTCGTACCACCGTCCATGTACACCCCAGTATGTTCCAGTCGTACCCCCACCCCAGTACGGGTCGTACCACCGTGAACCTACACCCCAGTACGTTCGAGCCCCACCCCCACCCCAGTACGTGTCATAGCCCCGTCTACCCACACCCCAGTACGTTCCAGTCGTACCCCCACTCCAGTACGTGTCGTACCACCGTCAATGTACACCCCCCCACCCCTGTACGTGTCGTACCACCGTCTATGTACACCCCAGTACGTTCCAGTCGTACCCCCACCCCAGTACGTGTCGTACCACCGTGAACCTACACCCCAGTACGTTCGAGCCCCACCCCCACCCCAGTACGTGTCATACCCCCCGTGTACCTACACCCCAGTACGTTCCAGTCGTACCCCCACCCCTGGACGTGTCGTACCCCCCGTGTACCTACACCCCAGTACGTTCCAGTCCTACCCCCACCCCAGTACATGTCATACCCCCCGTGTACCTACACCCCAGTACGTTCCAGTCCTACGCCCACCCCAGTACGTGTCGTACCCCCCGTGTACCTACACCCCAGTACGTTCCAGTCCTACCTCCACCCCTGGACGTGTCGTACCCCCCGTGTACCTACACCCCAGTACGTTCCAGTCCTACCCCCACCCCAGTACGTGTCATACCCCCCGTGTACCTACACCCCAGTACGTTCCAGTCCTACCCCCACCCCAGTACGTGTCGTACCCCCGTGTACCTACACCCCAGTACGTTCCAGTCGTACCCCCACCCCAGTACGTGTCGTACCCCCCGTGTACCTACACCCCAGTACGTTCCAGTTGTACCCCCACCCCAGTACGTGTCGTACCCCCCGTGTACCTACACCCCAGTACGTTCGAGCCCCACCCCCACCCCAGTACGTGTCATACCCCCCGTGTACCTACACCCCAGTACGTTACAGTCGTACCCCCACCCCAGTACGTGTCGTACCCCCCGTGTACCTACACCCCAGTACGTTCGAGCCACACCCCCACCCCAGTACGTGTCATACCCCCCGTGTACCTACACCCCAGTACGTTCCAGTCGTACCCCCACCCCAGTACGTGTCATACCCCCCGTGTACCTACACCCCAGTACGTTCCAGTCGTACCCCCACCCCAGTACGTGTCGTACCCCCCGTGTACCTACACCCCAGTACGTTCGAGCCACACCCCCACCCCAGTACGTGCCATACCCCCCGTGTACCTACACCCCAGTACGTTCCAGTCGTACCCCCACCCCAGTACGTGTCGTACCACCGTCAATGTACACCCCCCCACCCCTGTACGTGTCGTACCACCGTCAATGTACATCCCCCCACCCCTGTACGTGTCGTACCACCGTCTATGTACACCCCAGTACGTTCGAGCCCCACCCCCACCCCAGTACGTGTCATACCCCCCGTGTACCTACACCCCAGTACGTTCCTGGCGCACCCCCAACACAACCTCCTAAGTACGGAGCGCACCCCATGCCCCAACATCACAACCGCATGTACGAGTCGTACAAAGCCACACACAAGGACATAATCGTACAACCAAATGGCCCATGTACACACCGTACACACGCTCAAAACGCACGTACACAACAAGGACAAAACAAAACAACACAAGAATACACCATTCGAAAGGCACACAGCCACTAAACATGGCCAACAACCACTAAAATAACACAATCACTGACCTGCAACTGTCAAAAACAAACAGAGGCCCAATACACCACCACTCCTTATAACACACCCACCCAAAATTCAAACACTGCCACACCCACCCATGGACCAATGAAAAGGGCCCACACACACAAACCATGAGCCTTTGCAACAGACTCACTGCTGCCAGACACCACAGAACCAGACTACAAGCTACACCACATCTTACACTTGCACACCTTCACACGACCACCCTCACAAACACCCTCTCATCACATTCACACACACACACAACCATCCACACCCCCCCCAACATCCACACCCCCCCCACACCCACACCATCCCCACCCATACCCCTCACCATGCCCACTACCAAGAATCCAAAGTTCAGTCACCGAGAGTTGGAGGTCCTTGTTGATCAAATCCTCAGAGTCGAGCCACAGATCTTTGGAACATTGGTCAGAAGCACCAGCCAGGCAGCCAAAACAGCCATGTGGCAGACCATCGTCGATGCTGTGAATGCTGTTGCGGACACCAGGAGGACCAAGCAGGATTGCCAGAACAGGTGGTACGATCTGCGGAGGAGGGTCAGAGCCAAGAGGCAGGAGGAACACGACCAGGCCAACGCCACCGGAGGAGGGCCCTCCCGCAGAGCCGTACAGTACCATCCCTGGGAGGAGAGGGTGATGGCCATACTGCCGGTGGAGGCAGTTGAAGGAGTAGAAGGACTCCGAGACCCGGGTGAGTACACAAACAACGCACCTCACATGGGGGAACTGCAACCACAACCAAAATTAATAACAGGCACGCAACCACCACAAGCCATCGCATGACTCAACCACACTCCATGAGCAGGCACATGCCACTGCTGCCACCATGCCCCATGCACCCAGCTGGACAATGTCAAGTCACAGGCCACAGAAGACAACAACACATGACACGGTAACCCGGATGGCGGGAGGCTGGGCACCAAAAATCACATAGTGCGACTCCAAAGCAGACAACAATGCCCTCTGCCCATATGGCCTAGGTCACAGCCAGACAAACACTGTGTCCCAACACAGGAATGACTTGCCAGCAAATGGCGGACGCCTTGCATCAACACATGGGGGTGAAGGCACTGTTTTGCACATGACAGCAGCTAATGAACAGCCAACATTGTGAAAGAGTGGCAGCACACACCACCACAGCAGCAGCGCACAGACACACAGCAGACAAAATGGGTGCCTGGAGATCAGAAACAAACTCACATCAACAGGCCAAGGGCCACTCAAAGATCTGCTAACAGTGTGTGCCCAGGAAGCTGGGCCAAGGTGACAGAGGGTGACACACGGAGGGAGGGAGAGGGGGACACAGAGGGAGGGAGAGGGGGACTGAGAGGGAGGGAGACGGACAGAGGGAGGAGGCTGACACACAGAGGGAGGGAGAGGGGGACAGAGAGGGAGGGAGAGGGGGACAGAGAGGGAGGGAGACACAGGAAGATGGACAGAGGGAGGAGGCTGACACACAGAGGGAGGGAGAGGGGGACAGAGAGGGAGGGAGAGGGGGACAGAGAAGGAGGGAGACACAGGGAGAGCAAATCAGTCCTTTGGTGTGTGGGAATGTCTGCACGTCAGCAGGTGGACTGCGTGCATGTAGACAAGGGTGGCCAGTGCCAGAACCCCCCCTCTTCATCATGGCAAAACGCAGGGCCATGTCACAACCTGTACACAAGCACAAGGACAGCCACCTGCATCATATAAGTGTGTGGATCCACTCCATGTGCACATGTACAGTGCTACAAGGAAGGCGCAAATGCATGGCTCGCCACACATGCACACTCCACTGCTGACTGCAGTCACACTTGACGCAGCAAGTAAGACTGTGCCACACATAGTTAAAGGGGCCAAATTGGTGCCCAAGGGACACACCCATGCACAAGTGCACTGTGAGTGGAATGCAAGACAGATCCTAATTCCAAGAGGAAATGTGCCAACTTTGTAACGGATGAAACATGGATGTTGCATGGATCAAAATTAACATTTTCTCTCTCACACACAGGTCAACGTCGTGCTGCACCCCCCAACACTGGGGGGGAACACTCACAGGACCCGGATCTGCAGGAGACCGATCCCACCGGCAGCGACCACTCTCACCACTCTGCGGACGACCCCGACCGACCTGGCCCCTCTGGTGTCCAACCACCTGCAGCACCTGCGTCAGGTACAACCATGCCAACCACCACCCCCACTCCTGCCACATCCCAGGAGACACCCAGGATCCCTGCCCCAACACCACAATGCAGCCAGGCTCGCCAGGAGGGACACGGTGTCCCGGGCACCCAGGAGGAGGCAGGCGACAACGCCAATGCCACCCCTCAGGGGTCCCGGAGACCCGATGTTCCCACAAGTGCAGGCCAGACGCAAGTGGGCAGGGGTGGTGGGAGTGGAGGACGGCGGAGGCGCGAGCCTGACCAGTTGGCTGGGGATCCGGTATTTTCCCATGTCCGTAACATCCTGGACTCATACCGGCAGGACACCACGGGCAAGGCCCAGGTTGTGTCCGTCCTCGAGGGGATCAAGGTCCAGCTGGCCCAGCAACATGCGGAGCTAATAGCCTGTCTACAGGTACACCAACGGAGGATGGAGGACAGACAGGCTGAGCAAGTGACGGCGTCCCAGGGGATTCACGCTGAACTCCGTCGGATGGCCGACACCATGGCCGACCCTCCCTGTGCCAGAAGGCGGAGAACATCACCACCCACAGGGAGGGATCATGAGGAGGAGGAGGAAACATCCGACGGAGCATCCCAGACGTCGTCACGGCCTGCTGCTGAGGTTCCCCGCAGGAAGCCGGGTCGTCCACGGAAAGGACCGTGAGGGTGGCTGCTACATCACCATCTCCCAGGACACCTGGTCTGGCACCTGGCCCACTGGAGCAACAGCATCACAGCATCAAGAGACATTCTCTGCCACATGGCCCTGCTGGTCACTGGCTGACCAATGTTGACAAAGACTGTGGCATGGACTCTGAGGATTTCCAATGGCAAGGACACCAACTCCCCTACTGAACTTTGGATTCCCTAATCCCGGAAAGCCCCTCACTTTGTCCCCCCCCCCCAATAATAAATCACACTATTAAGAGTAGATGCCTGCTGGTAGCATTATTACCTAACATGTGTCTTGTACAGTCTAAACATGCCTGAGTCATCTGTTCACTTCAACCATCCACACCCTGGGGCCTGAGTCTGGCACAGGACACATGGGTCACAGTTTATTAGGCAAGACAGACATGGAGCACCATACACACCCGTGATGGTCAGAACCAGCTGAGGGGGTGGCCGAACAACCGTGCTGACAGACACATTGAGTACAGCAACAGTCATGCGCAGAGGTCAGGGATCCTGGCCCGTGTCCTGGGGGGCACCCAGGTATGTGTAGACAGGTGGCAGAACCATGTCCTGCAAGCTTGAGTCCGGTGGATGCAGAGAATGGGGTCATGGACAACGTTGGATGCATGGGGATGGCACATGTCACAATACCCACACAGTCATGGACATCATGCCCAATACACAGTCTCAGCACACACACACAGCTTGCATCTTGCCACTCGACACATTGACACATAGCCACAATCAGGGAATACCATGCCAGACATGCAGGATGCACCGTGCCAACACACCAGCATTGACTGAGAAGAGGCACCTTGGAGGCATAGGGACACCTTTATTAGTCATGTTTTTGGGATTGCAGAGGCAACTTGAAGTACACATGAACACATCATGTGGAGTAACATGTGGCTCCAACACTGGCACCCCCCTTCTGCAGCACAAATGCGTGATAGCCATGGAACTGGCACACAAGCGTCGGCTAACAGCTAAACACCCACAGCTGCTCACGGAGAGCCTGCCATACACCATACATCCGCTGATGTGGAAGTCCCACGCCATGTCAAGACAATGTTAACCGTATGTGTCCGAGGGCAGTGTCACACACATTGATGCCATCATCACAATCCACTATCCCATCACTGATGACTGACAACCAGGCAGCCCATCTATTCAGGTGTACCCAGCTGCATGTCGTGTCCCATGGGGATGCCACATGTCTGCAGAGGAACCAAACCCCGACCGGGGCAGTGTGCACACATCGTGAACAACTGCCACACCCAATACACCCCAGATGCATCCCTTACCCCATGGAGACTTCCAAACGTGTCCGTGCCTGTAACGCTGAGTCAGCCCACGATGTCATGTCCATGAGGAATAGCAGTGCCACAACAATGCAACCAGCAAACGGCATGTGCAGGTACCTGGGGAAGAGAGACACACAAGAAGTCAGCCACAAAAAGCACAGCCACTTGCATGTGCAGTTACTCGACACATGTATGGATGACAACATGCTAGGTCACAATTATGACTGGGGAAATACTACCATCACTGCCACCATCACTCCAGTGACACACCCACACACACCTCTGACCCACGTGCCATACATGCAGGTGGAGACACACATCACAACGCATGCCACACGGGGACCAATGCGTGCACACTCAGACCCTGGTACTCACCATTAAGCAAAGAAGTCGCGTATGAGCCGAGTCCGGATGTCCTCTTGCGGCTCCACATCCTCCACATCACTAGCCCCATTGCCAAGCCCTTCGTCCTCCACGGGTGGATGGTCCTCGTCATGTTGATTCAGGATGAGTGGCACAGCTCTTTCAACTGCCATGTTGTGCAGCATGCAGCAGACCATGAAGATCTTGCAGACCTTCGCCGGGGCATAAGGGAGTGCACCGCCGGTCTTGTGGAGGCACCGGAATCGGCTCTTCAGCATGCCAAACGTCCTCTCTATCACTCGCCTTGTCCGGCCATGGGCGGTGTTATAGCGGAGCTGGGCCGGCGTGATGGGGTTGCGGAGAGGTGTCAGCAGCCAAGGCATGTTGGGATAGCCAGCGTCCCCTACATGGGAAGCACATGGACATCGTTAGAACTGGTGTAGCGGTCGTGCTGGTCGGCTATACAGAATACAGGACAGACAGACTGTACCCACCAACAACACATGCCCGTTCGTTGCGCAGCTGCATCATCATATCAGGCATCCCGCTACGCCTCATGATGTAGGCATCGTGTGCTGATCCTGGGAAACGAGCACAGACATGTGAAATCACCATATTGGACAGACACACCACAAGGGCATTGATGGAGTGGTAGTGCTTCCGATTGCGGTACGCCACCTCCCGTGCGTGTGGTGGTACCAAACCTACATGTGTCCCATCTATGGACCCAATGACATGGGGCATCCCTCCCAGGGCATAGAATCCACGCTTGACCTCAGTCATCTGTTCAGGGGTTGGGAACTTGATGAAGTCATCCAGGTGAATCAACATGGCCTCCAAGAAATCATGCAGCACACCGCTGAACATGCTCTGGGACATGCCACCAACATGAGCTATGGTATTTTGGAAGGTACCCGTGGCCAGAAAATGTAGGGCAGCCATTACCTTCAGCTGGGGTGTCAGTGCCGTAGGATACCTGTGCTGCGGTTGCAGGTGTGGTGCCAGTCTCGCCGTCAGCTCCAGAATCAACGGTTGGGTGAAGCGGTAGAGCCGGATCCTGTCATTCTCCTGCATGGTAGCCAAGTCTGGAATTCTTCGGGCAACAGGAGGCGCTCTGCAGTAATTTGGAAGTGACAAGGAAGAGTGAGTGCACTACGAGAACAACTCATGTCTACTGAGCACATGTAAATCTGGCAATACACACATGCCACATAGGGAGTCAGGCATGTGCTACATGCCCAGGACACGTATGGATGCAAGGTGACACTCCTTCCAAGACCCAGCTACACACGGTGATTGAGAACCTCCCCATGCCACGCCATGGAAATAGCTGTGTCCCAGTGCAAGTGCACTGCCCGACGCAAGACAGGAGTGACATACACCCACACATCAGCAGAAGTGTGATGCCGATTGCAGAGACTGGTAGCGGAACACTGGAGCCACAGGTCACATGACATTACACTAGTCCAGCCCACACACCTTGCCATGAAGGTGCACATGTCATGACTCACCACACATTCCTTGTGAGTTTGCTGACATGGCCTTGTCACGCTACTCCGTGTCCCATGCACACATGTGCACCTCACATCCGATAACACATGTGGCATGGTGTTGGGAACAGTGTGCAATGACAATCTACACACAGCCACATGTTGGTTGCTGCAACGGCTGCAGCTTTTGAGGGTGCTACAACATCAACCTGATGTAAATCCCGGACACATATATGACATAGTCACATTGTGCACTGTGGGTAGTGACAAGTCATGTGTCATGACCTCTGTACCGGGCATCATGGGACACTTCCGTGTGTTGGTGTCCGTGCCATGCCAGTGACGCTCACCCCAAGTGTGCAGTCCCACATGCACACATGTCAAAGGAGTCAAGGGCATGCCTGGCACACATTGCACCCTCACACAGTACACATGTACACATCTCATCATACATCTGGTGCCTTCTCCACTCAGGAGGCATGTTCCACATCACAGCCTGTGACACCTGTGCCCCACACATGTAGTAATGCACAGACGATGCCTTGATGTCCATTCCTGGACAAGTATGTCCATCCATGGACAAGTATGTCCGCCCTATTCCTACATGTGTGTCGCCTATCACCACAGTGATGTGTAAAAACCGCCGTACTGCTGCTGAGAGGGCCTGTGCATGTTCCCAAATCACTGTGGGAGTGCTGCCGTATGTGTACCCATCGTGATGGCGAGCGTACAGGCATTTGTACGGTCCGTAGCACTACGGGTACGCATACGCGTGCAGACCCATAGTGATAGTGAGCGTAGATGCGTGTGTACGTTCCGTACCACTACGGGTACGCATACGCGTGCAGACCCATAGTGATAGTGAGCGTAGATGCGTGTGTACGTTCCGTACCACTACGGGTACGCATACGCGTGCAGACCCATAGTGATAGTGAGCGTAGATGCGTGTGTACGGCCCTATCACTATGGGTCTGCACGCGTATGCGTACCCGTAGTGGTACGGACCGTACACACGCATGTACGCTCACTATCACTATGGGTCTGCACGCGTATGCGTACCCGTAGTGGTACGGACCGTACACACGCATGTACGCTCACTATCACTATGGGTCTGCACGCGTATGCGTACCCGTAGTGGTACGGACCGTACACACGCATGTACGCTCACTATCACTATGGGTCTGCACGCGTATGCGTACCCGTAGTGGTACGGACCGTACACACGCATGTACGCTCACTATCACTATGGGTCTGCACGCGTATGCGTACCCGTAGTGGTACGGACCGTACACTCGCATGTACGCTCACTATCACTAGGAGTACGCATACGCGTGCAGACCCATAGTGATAGTGAGCGTAGATGCGTGTGTACGGCCCTATCACTATGGGTCTGCACGCGTATGCGTACCCGTAGTGGTACGGACCGTACACACGCATGTACGCTCACTATCACTATGGGTCTGCACGCGTATGCGTACCCGTAGTGGTACGGACCGTACACACGCATGTACGCTCACTATCACTATGGGTCTGCACGCGTATGCGTACCCGTAGTGGTACGGACCGTACACACGCATGTACGCTCACTATCACTATGGGTCTGCACGCGTATGCGTACCCGTAGTGGTACGGACCGTACACACGCATGTACGCTCACTATCACTATGGGTCTGCACGCGTATGCGTACCCGTAGTGGTACGGACCGTACACTCGCATGTACGCTCACTATCACTAGGAGTACGCATACGCGTGCAGACCCATAGTGATAGTGAGCGTAGATGCGTGTGTACGTTCCGTACCACTACGGGTACGCATACGCGTGCAGACCCATAGTGATAGTGAGCGTAGATGCGTGTGTACGTTCCGTACCACTACGGGTACGCATACGCGTGCAGACCCATAGTGATAGTGAGCGTAGATGCGTGTGTACGGCCCTATCACTATGGGTCTGCACGCGTATGCGTACCCGTAGTGGTACGGACCGTACACACGCATGTACGCTCACTATCACTATGGGTCTGCACGCGTATGCGTACCCGTAGTGGTACGGACCGTACACACGCATGTACGCTCACTATCACTATGGGTCTGCATGCGTATGCGTACCCGTAGTGGTACGGACCGTACACACGCATGTACGCTCACTATCACTATGGGTCTGCACGCGTATGCGTACCCATAGTGGTACGGACCGTACACTCGCATGTACGCTCACTATCACTAGGAGTACGCATACGCGTGCAGACCCATAGTGATAGTGAGCGTAGATGCGTGTGTACGTTCCGTACCACTACGGGTACGCATACGCGTGCAGACCCATAGTGATAGTGAGCGTAGATGCGTGTGTACGTTCCGTACCACTACGGGTACGCATACACGTGCAGACCCATAGTGATAGTGAGCGTAGATGCGTGTGTACGGCCCTATCACTATGGGTCTGCACGCGTATGCGTACCCGTAGTGGTACGGACCGTACACACGCATGTACGCTCACTATCACTATGGGTCTGCACGCGTATGCGTACCCGTAGTGGTACGGACCGTACACACGCATGTACGCTCACTATCACTATGGGTCTGCACGCGTATGCGTACCCGTAGTGGTACGGACCGTACACACGCATGTACGCTCACTATCACTATGGGTCTGCACGCGTATGCGTACCCGTAGTGGTACGGACCGTACACTCGCATGTACGCTCACTATCACTAGGAGTACGCATACGCGTGCAGACCCATAGTGATATAGAGCGTACATGCGTGTGTACGGTCCGTAACACTACGGGTACGCATACGCGTGCAGACCCATAGTGATAGAGAGCGTACATGCGTGTGTACGGTCCGTAACACTACGGGTACGCATACGCGTGCAGACCCATAGTGATAGAGAGCGTACATGCGTGTGTACGGTCCGTAACACTACGGGTACGCATACGCGTGCAGACCCATAGTGATGGAGAGCGTAGGCATGCATGTACGGGCCGTTGCCATGCATTTGGGGTGCCCTAGGGCCCCGAAACGCACCGTACCTGTGTTTGATGCTCCAAATTACATAGGGGACAAGTATTAAGGCCTACATGCATGCTGGTTGTCATGGAGACCAAGTTCAAAATTCGAAATTGTTCTGGAAGGTGCACAGCAGAAGTCAGTTGGAATTCTTCTACTTTGTTGCAATGTGTTTGTGGGGCTGACATCATGCAGGAGAATGAAACCGATAGAGAACCCACAGACTGCTAGGTTTGAAGGGATTGGTGGAAACATAGGATGCAAATGTGAGTGACCAATCACTCTGTACTCCTGTGCATGAGACTGGGCAGAAGGGCACATATAAGGCAGCCAGGTCCCATGAGGGAGCACTTGCCTGCACATCTTTGCATTCGTCGACCCAGCTGCTGCTACTGATTCCCTGGAACCATGTCAAGGGCTGTGGAGAGGACACAGCCATTCACCCTGGAGGAGAACATGGCTCTGCTGGATGTGATCCTCCCACAGTACTCCATGCTGTATGGGCGACCAGGGTATCAGGTGAGTGCATAGGCCACTGCCACAGACTGTCCCCATGTTGTGACTGTGACTTCTGCCATTGCGTCCAGGTGTAACACACATGCCATGTACTGTCGGGGGGGTCCCGGGGGGGTGCCTGATGTCTCCCAGCAGTGCCCTGAGACAGGAGGGGTGGGGGCCTATCACTCCCAGCAGTGCCCTGAGACAGGAGGGGTGGGGGCCTATCACTCACAGCAGTGCCCTGAGACAGGAGGGGTGGGGGCCTATCACTCCCAGCAGTGCCCTGAGACAGGAGGGGTGGGGGCCTATCACTCACAGCAGTGCCCTGAGACAGGAGGGGTGGGGGCCTATCACTCACAGCAGTGCCCTGAGACAGGAGGGGTGGGGGCCTATCACTCACAGCAGTGCCCTGAGACAGGAGGGGTGGGGGCCTATCACTCACAGCAGTGCCCTGAGACAGGAGGGGTGGGTGTGATGCACAGTGTGAGCCTTGATCATTGATTGTGACATTGCCATCATTCCACCTGTGTACCCACTGTGGCACGTACTGCTTTTTCCCTCACCAGGGGATGATGTCCCTATGACAAAGGTGCAATGCGTTGGCTGCATGACATGCCTTGTTGTAACCAGCTAATTTGTACCCATATGTCTCTCTGTGACATGTGGCTGGTGTATTGATGTGGTGTCACTTGTTCCTCCTCACAGGTAGGCGCCACTGCCAAGGAGCAGATCTGGCTGACCGCCGTCAGTGCCGTGAGGGGTGTGGATGGTCGGAGGCGGAGCCTGCCCCAGGTGAGGAAACGCTGGCAGGATATCCGGTGCTGGACGCGGAGGATTGCACGGCTCCTGCTGGGGGACTCACCTGAGAGCCACAAGAACCGCGGCCGCCGCCGTCTGAGCCACCTCCACAGGCGTGTGCTGCCGGTGGTCTTTCCAGACCTGGAGAGGCGCTTACAGGCGATGCAGCAGCCGGAAGGGGTAGGTACATGTGTGTTTGTTGTGTGTCACCGGCATTTGTAAGGGCACAGTAGCATGAATTCACTGGCAGGGTTTAAAGGTGCTGTGCAGATCCTGTTTGCCCCAGTATAGCGCTGTGCCCCTGCCACCCTTCCCCTCCTTGCAATGTGTTCCCTGGTCTGTGTGTAGTCACTCCTTCACAAGGTAATGTAGGCTGGCGCTTTGTCCACGAGAACAATGACTGTAGCATCATGTGTGGGGGTGGTGTGTAACAGGTTGTGGGACCTTGCCTGTGCACTGTCAAGTTCACTGCATGTGGGTTCCATGTCAGTTGGCACTGATGCTGACTCCAGACATGGGAGTTGGTCTCTCATGTGTCATGCCTTACAGCGCGCATGTCCTATGTAGTGGCCTGTGACATGATGTGCATGAGTGTGCGATACACATATTGCAGGGATGGTGACGTGTGTTGCAGTCATTACCATTCAGTAGCATGTAGTTGTGTGCCCACTACTGTCCCCTGGGGCAGCTCTTCCTCAGTGGTGTATGTGTCATCATAAACGTGGCCAATCTCAGTGTCTACAGCGTAGGTTGTGCTCTGTGCCATTGTCCCCTGTCACCATGTATATTGACGTGCTATTTTGTACAGGTGTCCACTGTGCAGCCTGACCTGATTGTCCTTCTTCATACTCACAGTTGCCAGTGCCTGTGTGTCTTGTTATACTCATCTGAGGATGGGCACTGGTACCTCATTATTTGTACAGGCGCACCTTGGCTGTTTGGCGTCCAATCTTGCTTTTTGCCTGCCCCTGTGTGTATCACCCAGACTATGAGATGTTGGTGCCACCTGTGTCTCAACAATTTGCCTCGTGTAGGGTCTTGTTGGGGCGGGCAATGCCTATGTGTCAAATCCTGATTTCCACTTGCTGGGTCTGGGCAGTGTGTGATGTGTCTGGACACACACGCAATGTGCAGTGACCGAGTCATGTTGGGCATGTTTTCAGCATTACCTATGCAGCATGTGTCTCAAGTTCATGGATATGGTCCCTGGTCATCGGTATTTTCGCCAACGCTGTGTGGTGCAGATGCAGTGCTGGATTGTCCCCAGGGCCTGGGTGCTATGTCAGACTCCGTTTCCTGTCTTTAGCTATTGTCTCATGCTCTCCATGGTATTTCAGTGGCATGGTGGCTCAACCAACTGTGTGTTTCATGCCCTACATCGGTACCCTGTTCAGTAGATGTTAGGGATCTTCCTTTTCAGGCTATGCAATGTTACCTATGTAGATTGGACTCATGTGACAGATGTGTAAAGGTGTCTGATTAATTTCTGTCTCTCCACCCTGCCCACAGCATCGTCGGGGGACACAGAGGGAGACATGGACACAGACCAGGCGGAGGGACCGAGCACCAGTGCCAGCCGTGACATCGGGTCTGGCACATCGAGTGGGACAGAGGCGGAGGAGAGTGTGGCCGAGGACCTGTCGACTGGCACATCAGACTACGAAGCTGACAGGTCCGAGGAGGATGTCTCCGAGTGGGCGGAGGCTGCACCAGCAGCTGACAGCGGAACAACACCTCGCACCGCCCCCTCAGTTTCCATCAGCCGCCTCCCACTTGCTCGTGTCCCTTCCCAGCGTGCCCGGTCACAGCATGTCTCCTTCCTGCCAGGCACCGCACCCCCTGCCCCTGTCTCCACTGCTGCCGCCAATGCAGAGTCTGTGGACATCCAGCGGCAACTGCAGGTTGGTCAGGCTGCGATCCTTAATGTCCTCCATGCCCACGGCAAAACCCTCACCAACATCGAGGCTTTCTTGGAGGGCATTCATTCATCGCAGGCTGACCAACGCAACTTGCTGAGGTCCATAGACTCCACACTGACTGCAGCAGTGGGTCTCCTGCAGCGCGACCTCCCCCCACCTACCCCTGCCCCATCCACACTTCCCACTCCCATGCCTGTCCCACGTACACCCAGACGTCGGCATGCACCCACATCAACGGACACGGGCACCACACCAGCAGGGAAGGTCCACCGCACTCCTCCTGACTCGCACACACAGGGTGAGGTAGGCACACCCACTGGGTCGGGTGGCAAACGTGTGACACGCAGCCATAGTGGGAGTCCGCATTCCACCCAGTCCACTCCCTCCAAATCCCCTCCCCTCAGCTCTCCTGGCCACATCTCCCCCAAGGACTCCTTCATGGCCGCTCTGTCCCTGAGCCCCACGGTTACACCACCACGCAAGCGGTCAAGGAGGTCCCCGGTCAGGGTGGTTGAGTCTCCCCCCCTGTCTCCACCCTCCCCCAGTGGCGCTGCGACCCATCCCTCTGACCCCCCCCCTCCTTGGGGCCTGAGGTCCCTTCGGGTGCAGGGGACTCCCTGGAGGACCTTGCAAAGGTGTGTAGTGCCATCCTGGCCTCCGCCTTTGGCCCTGCCCCACCCCCTGTGGTGGAGTCCTCCATCCCTGCACCCACAACGCCGCCCCTTTGCCCTGATGTCCCTGCGGTGCCTGTTGCTTCCCCCCCCCCTGATGCCCTCACCAGTGTGGAAGACGATGCCATTTGACTGTGCAGGCAAGGTAGGGGACACGCATCCCACTGTGTCCCCCATCCAGCTGAGAATCATTGACTGCCCTATGGGCTTTGTGAAGATTGAACTGCCTGCGATCCACGGACATTGTGCTCATGCTGAATAAAGCTTAATTTTTTTTTCATTATCACACTACTGCTATGCTGGTATTGGTGTTGGTGGGGCTGCTACATGGTTTTGGGTGGTGTGTAAGGGTTTGGGTGTGTGGGATGTGTAGTAGTGTACTGCTCATTGGTGGGACCCTGGGATCTGTGTGCCATCACAAGGTGTTGGCTAACTTTCTTTGTTCATGTAAGCAGTTACTGCATGGTGCACTTGTCCCAGGGTGTATTCCTTCCTCTGTGTACCCAGCTTTCTTCCCTGCAGGGTGTTCCCAATGTTTAGCGCAGAGCTGTGTCTACATGAGCTGTGTGTGTGACGGAGCCCTTCTACTTTGGCCATGCATGCAGGGCCATGTCTCCACCTGCAACAATCGTGGCATCCTTGGTGATCACTGTACTTGTGTGTGGAGTCTGTTGACATGAGTTCATGGGGACATGTTCCCTTGTAGCCAGTATGCATGTGGATAATTCTGGCCTCACACACATGTGTTACACCCCTCCTGTCTCAGGGCACTGCTGGGAGGACTCCACACACACCCCTCCTGTCTCAGGGCACTGCTGGGAGGACTCCACACACACCCCTCCTGTCTCAGGGCACTGCTGGGAGGACTCCACACACACCCCTCCTGTCTCAGGGCACTGCTGGGAGGACTCTGCACCCACCCCTCCTGTCTCAGGGCACTGCTGGGAGTGATAGGCACCCACCCCTCCTGTCTCAGGGCACTGCTGGGAGGACTCTGCACACACCCCTCCTGTCTCAGGGCACTGCTGGGAGGACTCCACACCCACCCCTCCTGTCTCAGGGAACTGCTGGGAGGACTCTGCACACACCCCTCCTGTCTCAGGGCACTGCTGGGAGTGATAGGCACCCACCCCTCCTGTCTCAGGGCACTGCTGGGAGGACTCCACACCCACCCCTCCTGTCTCAGGGCACTGCTGGGAGGACTCCACACACACCCCTCCTGTCTCAGGGCACTGCTGGGAGGACTCTGCACCCACCCCTCCTGTCTCAGGGCACTGCTGGGAGTGATAGGCACCCACCCCTCCTGTCTCAGGGCACTGCTGGGAGGACTCTGCACACACCCCTCCTGTCTCAGGGCACTGCTGGGAGGACTCCACACCCACCCCTCCTGTCTCAGGGCACTGCTGGGAGGACTCTGCACACACCCCTCCTGTCTCAGGGCACTGCTGGGAGTGATAGGCACCCACCCCTCCTGTCTCAGGGCACTGCTGGGAGGACTCCACACCCACCCCTCCTGTCTCAGGGCACTGCTGGGAGGACTCCACACCCACCCCTCCTGTCTCAGGGCACTGCTGGGAGGACTCTGCACCCACCCCTCCTGTCTCAGGGCACTGCTGGGAGTGATAGGCACCCACCCCTCCTGTCTCAGGGCACTGCTGGGAGGACTCTGCACACACCCCTCCTGTCTCAGGGCACTGCTGGGTGGACTCTGCACAAACACCTCCGATTTCAGGATATGTACGCTTGGAACATACACGGTGGGGGTACGCTCAATGCATTCGAGGTGAGGGTACGAGTCTACTTACACTGGTGTGGTGGGGGTACGCTCCATGCATACGCGGGTGGGGGTACGGGTCGTACTTACACTGTTGGGCTGGGGGGTACGCTCCTTGCATATGCGGGTGAGGGTTCGAGTCGTACTTACACTGTTGGCATGGGGGGTACGCTCCATGCATACGCGGGTGGGGGTACGGGTCGTACTTACACTGTTGGGCTGGGGGGTACGCTCCATGCATACGCGGGTGGGGGTACGGGTCGTACTTACACTGTTGGCATGGGGGGTACGCTCCATGCATACGCGGGTGAGGGTACGGGTCGAACTTACACTGTTGGGGTGGGGGTACGCTCCGTACGTCCGCGGGTGGGGGTACGGGTCGTACTAACACTGTTGGCATGGGGGGTACGCTCCTTGCATACGCGGGTGGGGGTACGGGTCGTACTTACACTGTTGGGCTGGGGGGTACGCTCCTTGCATACGCGGGTGAGGGTTCGAGTCGTACTTACACTGTTGGCATGGGGGGTACGCTCCATGCATACGCGGGTGGGGGTACGGGTCGTACTTACACTGTTGGGCTGGGGGGTACGCTCCATGCATACGCGGGTGGGGGTACGGGTCGTACTTACACTGTTGGGCTGGGGGGTACGCTCCTTGCATACGCGGGTGAGGGTTCGAGTCGTACTTACACTGTTGGCATGGGGGTACGCTCCATGCATACGCGGGTGGGGGTACGGGTCGTACTTACACTGTTGGGCTGGGGGGTACGCTCCATGCATACGCGGGTGGGGGTACGGGTCGTACTTACACTGTTGGCATGGGGGGTACGCTCCATGCATACGCGGGTGAGGGTACGGGTCGAACTTACACTGTTGGGGTGGGGGTACGCTCCGTACGTCCGCGGGTGGGGGTACGGGTCGTACTTACACTGTTGGCATGGGGGGTACGCTCCATGCATACGCGGGTGGGGGTACGGGTCGTACTTGCACTGTTGGGCTGGGGGGTACGCTCCTTGCATACGGGGTGGGGGTAGGGTCCGTACATATCTGTCCCCACGCTATGTGATGTTTGTGCGGCCCGTACCCAGGCCTTTGCCACGTGGGTGCGATCCGTCCCGCCATTGTTGGGGTGACGTGTGTGGGCGTGGTCCGACTCGTACCCACGCTCTTCAGGCGTGGGTACGGGACGTACCTGTCTGGTTGTGTTGCCGGTTCGCGTGGTGACGGACTTCCGTTGTGGCGGTCGCTGGCTTATCAGGACACGCCCCCACCCCCTCGTGGTGACCAGGGCATGGGAGTCAGGTATGTCCAGGCCATGTGTGGTGTGTGACTTATGTGGTTGTTTTGTGGCCTGCCCTGGTCGTGCCACCCCCACCCCACCCCACTTTCCCCCCTCCCTTAGTTATTCTGACCTTCTGCGGCGTCTGCGTCGTAACCTGTAGAGGAGGTGTACTGCTATGAGGGCAGGGATGACTCGTAGGTTCGGGTCCATGTCTGTCCGTCGCGTACTGGTACTCCTTGCTCGCGTCGTCCTGTCGCGTACGGGTCCTCCTTGATCGCGTCGTCCTGTCGCGTACGGGTCCTCCTTGGTGGCGTCGTCCTGTGTGTCCGTCACGTACTGGTCCTCCTTGTTCGCGTCGTCGTCTGTCCGTCGCGTACTGGTGGTCCTTGTTCGCGTCGTCCTGATTTCCCAGCAGTTTTTGGCTGCCGCAAAATATTCACCGTGCGGGGTGACGTCGGTGCGAATCGTGATTCCTGGGTCGTGAATGGCTGGCTGCGAGCGTCCCGACGTCAGGTCGGCGCTTTCCCGGATTGCATTGGTAGGTGTTTTTTTGTTCGGTCGGGCTTTTTTACGATTCGTACGGTAATGGTGTACCCGTGCGAATCGTAATTCCTTGTTTGTGAAAATTGACGACCGGGTACGCGTCGGGCGGAGATTGTGCTCCGTCCGACGGTTCGTAATCCGGTTTTTGCAGGATCGTGATCGGCACCAAATTGTTTATTCTTCACGTGGTCAAAACAAATAAAGCCTTAGCCAACTTGTGTTTCATCGCGTTATGCTGCTGTAAAACGCAACTTCTTCAGGGCTAAAGTGTTCTTGGCGCAGATCCTTAGTTTCCCTTTTACTTCCGTCCCAGAATGAGTTCAAGATACAAGGCGCCCCTGGCTGTGGGACCCTTCATGTTGTTCCTAGTGCTAGTATGAGGTGCTGGTAAACGTTTATGTGCACCCTTCATGTATTGATAATGGACCGAATCCTCAATAATGGGCATGAGGTACAGTATTGTAATTTCCACGTAATATTTCACAACAGAACCAAGACCGCAATCCCCAGTTACCTGAATATTATTATGGAAAATAAATTTGAGTGTAAAACAAACCTTCCCCTGATAGAGCATCTCCTACCCCATACGATCTTTAAAAAGCAAACATCTCCTCCAGTGCTGTTGCGCCCCCGCTCCCTCCTTACCTAGCCCCTTTACCCAGCCAAATCACCCACCACCCCCAATTTAGGAAAGAGTTGAAGATACACCTCTTTAAAGAAAACTACATCACAATTCATTAATCATCCACAAACCTGCAACTTCTCCTATCACTTTTTCACCATATGCTTGTCTTTGACCCTGTAAAATGATCCCTGGCCTTTTGGCTGGATTTGCTCTATAGAAATATGACATTCATACATTACTGTTTTCTTTGTCTCTCTGTTTAGGTGACTATATGATAGTTGCTAGGTGCTTATTTTATTTTAACATGTCCCTTGACCAGCAACAAATGCTTTCCACTTAAACTCTCCAAAATACCTGCTCAAATTTTCGGTCTTTAGCTTGCAGATATTTCCAAGGGAAAGAGAGCTTACGATTCAAAATCCTAACTCAAATAAGCAACAGAATTTTCTCTGGCTGTGCTCTTACTTAATTGAAATTTCCCACCCCCATCTCAGATAAATGTATTGATCTTCAAGACACACCTCATCCAGAGCTGGCCGAGCTCAAAGATGGCTGACCTACAGCCCTGATCTGATGGCCATGTCAATATTTCTCTGGAATACAGCAAGCAGCGGTGTTATTGAACACCCAAAACAGAGAAGAATTCCTGTTCTCCCTTACACCAGGAACACAGAGAAAGAGAAGTCTCCCAAAGAAAAAGCCACACAAAGGCCTACACAATATGAAGCTTAGCGAGCAGTGACAACTTGTGTGCCCCCGATACATGCTGTTTTGTGTGACTGTGCAGCTTAGCACTTGTCAAGCCCACGGGCCTTGGAGGTACTGAGGGTTCTGAAAATACATTTGTGCAGGAGGATGATGTGCACCTGGGACTGGCTGTGTCACCTCTTGAAATTAAGGTACATTGTGGAGGAAAAGGCCATGAGGGAGGTGGAAACATTGAGCTTGGTGCTGTGATGTGGTGCTGGACTCCCTGTACACAGAATATAGACACCAGAGACTGTTGCCGCAAGAAGGGAGCATCCTTATTTGCTTGAGTTGGCCTGTCTCACTATGATCTGATCCTAGGATGGTGGGCCACCCCCTAGCCTGGGTGTCACAACCTTAAGGTATGCAGGAAGGTGCTGGTGAGTCACCCCTGTAGTCAAGGGTCCCATGGAGGCAGCCTAAACCTGACTGTAGCTATAGTATTGGGGATTGAATAACTGTTCGCTATGATTTCTAATTAGGCATGCTGTGATCCCAAATGCAGTACTTCTTCAGATACTCCACAAACACTGTTGATGAACTGAGGAATATATGTTAGAGTTTTTTGGTTTGCCATGGACCTTGTGCATCTCTTCACTGAAGATACGTTATTGGTGGGACTGTGAGGAGCAGCCTGGTGGTAAACACTAAAGCCATTTTCACACCAGTGCCTGAATTGCACTGCAGGGTTGATTGTTGAACAGGAGGTGGCCAGTGCATCCCCCAGTATTTGACCAGTATGAAAAAGTGCATATAATGATCCATTATTTGGCTATAGTAGCAACTTCCCAAGGTGTCACAATAACAAGAGCTGTACCTCAATCAGCCACTAGGCCTGCTGGGAGAACCCCCAATAAGCCCTAAAATACACAATTTTATAACCACTGGCAAACCAGATTAAAAGTAACCAAAGTTGTCCTTTAGCACCACAAAATCTTCACAGGTACAGGAGAGGGTGCAGCAATAAGAAAAAGCTGCAGATAAGCACACAATGGAAGCTGAAGATTATGACATACATATCATCTTGTAAAATATGCAGTGCAGTCTACAGACAATTGAAGGTAAGAAAAACACTGTCTTCTCGAATGGACTATATGTTTGAAAAGCTCACACACATGTCTACTGGCTGGATTAGGTGAAAAGGCAAGTGTCTGAAATAGAAGTTGAATCAACAACTAGCAACAAAATACAGCTGAGCCTATAAAAACACTGGAAGCAGTCTTCATGAAAAAGAGTACCTAGAGTCTAGGTCTAGATATATTAATATTAGAAAAATGGAGATTGCAAAGCTGACCTATGTGAGAAACATGGAAAGGTTTGCAGAAATACTCCTGTCAGAATTGTTTGGCAGGGATGACTTCTCTGCATAATTTGTGATTGAACAAGCACACAGATTGTAGGATCACAGACCTTTCCCAGAGCCTGTCTGAGGCCCATCATTATTAGAATATTAAAAGTACAGAGACCAAGATGTAGCCCTGAAGTTGGCACAGGAGAAAAAAGACATATATCACTCAGGTTCCTCCATTTTCTGGTTTCCTGACCTTCATTGTTGTGGTGCAGGAGGTGTGACATCCTTTGCACCAGTTAAGTAAAAATTGCAATTGTTAAACATTGAGTACAGTATGCTCTACCCAATCCATCTTAAAGGTAAGGAACAGGTCTACTCTGATCCACAAGCACTGACTGCCCTGAAAAACTTTGCAGAGGAGTGAGGCATCAGCAAGAAAGATGTAGGAACATAAAAGAGGGCGTTCACTGTTGATGATAAAGAATAATGTGTGATCAATGTTATCCTTGCTGATGTGTTATACAAATAATGCGATTTCCTTGTGTGCTAGTGAGACAGTAGGATTTAAACTATAGTAATGTAAACTTGGGAGGAATGCTGAGAATTCCAGTCCTCTGAAATTGTACAGTGTAACAGAGGGTGTACTGTTCCACACTGACTAGTTAAACTCCCGATGGGGTATGTTAGTAGTCACTGGGAGCATGTGCTTGTAGGAGCAAGTGTCCTCACCCACCCGAAGGTGGCATGCTTCATCATTGGGCTTGCTCCTCATTGGTCTGGCACTGCAAGACTCAACAGGTCCCACAAGAGGGCACTTTACCAAAGATCTTTTTATAATCACCAATGGGGGACTGGAGAAGTGAGTGTGTTCCAGTCGGTGAGCGAGATGATTGGAAAACATGTGAATTAAAATCAACTATAGACCTGGTGGAACTATCAATTTAATAGGGATCAAGGCATACGGTGAATTAAAAACAGTGTGAGAAACCTAAGGACAGAATGATACAACACTCTCAGATATAAAGGTATACTAGATGGTACAAGATCAAGTAGATGTACAATGATCTTCACCACTGTTAGACAAGTTTCATGCCTAAATATGTCATGGTGTGATCTAGTAGCATTTCTTAAGGGCCTTCGTGGTTCCATATCTAAGCTTCTTAAAAGAGGGGAAGCCTAAAATGTCTTAAAATGTCCTCATCCCTGTGCATGTTGTGATAATCCAACAATAACAGAAAGAAAGTAAACCCTCACACAATAACATGTATGTTCATATAAAAACAGTGACCCTCCATATAGTAGGCAAGGTCCCCATGGTTAATGAGGACTTAACTCCCTCAATATAGGCTTTGTGTCAAGTGAGTCATTGGTACACTGATCTACCCCTGTCCTCGAATCCAAAGGTAGAGTTAAACTACAGTCCTTGTTATATACATTCTGCATTAAGTTAAGTAGAGCTGGGTTACCTACTCTGCCCTCAGTACAGGTAAGACGCACGTGTGCACAAATTGGCATACGGTAGACCCTGTCACGCAATATTTTGAGATAATCTGTGATATTGTTGGAGGAAATATAGTAAATTGTTATTTAAAAAAGTCGTAACTCCTATCATGTAGGTTATAGAGACACCATGCATAAGACATTGCTATATGGCCTTCACTTAAGCAGTGGTGTACAGGTTTGGCAAGCTAATTCCATTAGTGTGCTCTATGACCACAAGATGACTATGTTAGGGAAGTTCTAGGGTCAGGGAAGGGCACTGATCACTGCCGGTTGGTGTTTCCACTATGTGTGTATGTGTGTGAGAGGGGGGAGATAGGATATCAAGACACTTTCGTACGCAGCTTGACACCCAACGTATCTATCCTAAACTTACTACTTTTAGGTATTCACAGAAGGCATTTAGAAGTAGTAAAGTTAGGATTTTGTCTTAAGTTTGACTTAAGACTGACTTAAAACAGACTTAAGACACACTTAAGACAAACTTAGGACAGACTTAAGACAGACTTAAGACAGACGTAAGACAAAATCCTAACTTTACTACTACTAAATGCCTTCTGTGAATACCAAAAGTAGTAAGTTTAGGATTTTGTCTCAGATTACTTCTGTGAATTGGGCCCATAGGGTTTAGAGCTGGACTGAAGTGAATCACAAGTATTGCAATGACACAACTTGTTGAGAACATTGAAACCAACAAGTGAAAGGTAAAACTTTCACCGATTTACCTGAAATGTAAGAGGTCTAAATGACCACCGGAGGACACACAAATTCATAATGCATCTTCAAAGACACTTGCTGAATGTGGCTCTGATACAAGAGACACACCTCACTGCTCAAAAGACATGCAGTAACACCTGTAGAGTGGGGGTGGCTTGTGTTGGTGTTTCACATAGCACACATGCAGGTGAAGTTCTTATATGGATCAGAAGGTGTCTATAGAATGTTTACACTAAAACTATAACCAACAGGGCAGGAGATATATCATTGGTATGCATTGTTTCCAAAGAAACCTTCTATGATTTACACAGATTCTAAATCTGGTAACTCACTGTAACAACTTAGCAAAAGTTGATAAGAAACCGTGTTACCCACTGCTGCTACTTCATAAAAGCCTTCCAGGCAATGCTGCTTGTCTGCTTTGACTGAAAGCAGAAACCATAGCTGCAGTCGGGAGCAGCAAGCCAGGGAAGGTGGTGGAGGTTGGATGAGGATAGCAGTTATTATTTTTCACATTTGGGTCGGGGAGGAGATGCCATGTTATATGTGGCTTTCTAGTACTCTTCTACCCCTTGATAGATGTTGAAAGCAGGGGCATGTGATTTTGGGGGCCATACACAACATAAGATTATAAATATGAGTAAAAAAAGAATGTTAAGGATGTTTTTTATATCTGGGTTATGATTGAAATCATAGACAGCTTGAGCATGGCTATCATTGTCACGTTGAACCCCTCTCTGAAAAACATCCCTGTAATTCACCGTTACCCATCTATAATTTTATATGTTAAGCATGGATTCCATACGAAGCCTCTATCCTTTACACCAGATTCTAAATCAAGGAGCTCACTGCTTTGATGCAGCAACAGTTGATAACAAAACACATTTCCCACTGTTGCTATGTCACACAGGCCTGCAAGGCAGGGTGACAGGACACTTTAAGGAGCCTTTCAGCATGACGCAGCTTGTCTCCGTTGATTTAAAGCAGAAAGCACACCTCCAAGGGCGGTGGGGGAGCAGGGAAGTTCGTGGAAGTTAGTTAAGGTGGGTAGTTAAGGTATTTTTTCACCTTTGGGTCGGGGAGGAGAGCCATATTATTTATGCTCCCCATTAATCCGCTGCTCCTTCATAGCAGCAGAAAGCAGGGGCAGATTTAGAGGGCCATACATACAAAAAATTATTGATTTGTAAAAAGTGAAAATGGGGATGTTTTTCCCCTTGAAGTTCTAAATGACATCATAGATACTCAAGTTTTGCTCTCGCTATTTATTTGATGCCACTCAAAACCCCTTAGTGAAAAACATCTCCGTAATTCACTGTTACCCATCTATAACTCTATATTTCACATGGAAAATCGAGAGCAAATCAACTAAAATAGCCTACATATTTGGTCTGAATTAGAACAGCCCAAAATGTTACTGTAACTTACACCAGATTATTAGCACACTGGATGTAGATACGGTGGTATTGGTGGGGGGAGCATTTTAACTGTGGGCCAATTCACAAAGGTAAACTTAGACCTGAAGTCTAGGTATAGACCGAAAGTCTAAGTTTACCTCTGTAAATTGGGCCCTTAGACTACAGATCTGAATTTAGGGCCCGATTACGAGTTTGGCGGTAAGGGAGCCATCATCGAAATAGCATTGGAAACCCTGCGTCATAGTTGGCGGTCCACCTGCCGTATTACGATGTTGGGGGTTTACAGAACAAAAGACTGCTGGAGCACCGCCGCTACCACAAGCCATTCGTCAACCACCTCGATGACGGCATGGGGACAGAAGCTGTCAGAGGGTGAGACAGAAAAGTTCACCGCCTTCGGAATTATGGTTGGCTCTCCGTCGAGGCGACCGTGGCGGGAAGACAGCCTGCTTTGAGTCGGTAGAATAGAAGGAATTGGGGTGCATTCCCACCTATTTCCTTTTCTTCCCTTCAGTCTCCCACATGGATCCTTCACTCCCGGGCCCCTCTTCACAGCAGCATCTTGACCCAGAAGAAAACGACCCTGTTGGCATCGAAAATCAAAAATGAGTCTGTTTAGCAGTATTTACCCATTGACTGGACTGGGCACATATAGTCCGGACTCCATCAATGGGAAAGTAGTAGTAGGTATTTTTTATGTGTCATGTAAATGTGCATTCAAAATATACACACCTGCATCGACACATACGAAAAAATATTCTCCGCCGTCAGAAACACCGCTGCTGTTCCAGCGGTCACCTCGTAATTCGGCAGGTGGGAGACTGCTGCCGCGGCGGTCATCTTGAGACTGCCGCAGCAGTGAACATCCGGTACAACATGGGCAGCAGCATAGCCTTACATCATACACACAGCAGGAAAAGTGTGCGCAGAAACACTACATGCCACTGACGATCACACCACATGAAAGGCATGGAAAGTTCAGCGTTTCTTGTCCTTGAACATCTTTGAGTTCTCAAATTCTAGTATCTCACATTGGATAAGCAATAGGCAAAAGGAATGTTAGTGTGCTGAGGGTGAGATAATAAAAGAAGTGGGGCCCAATTCACAAAAGTAATCTGAGACAAAATCCTAACTTTACGACTTTCGATATTAACTAAAGGCATTTAGAAGTAGTAAAGTTAGGATTCCTAACTTTACTACTACTAAACTGAGAAAAAAGCTAACTTTATGACTTTCAGTATTCAAAAAAGGTATTTAGTAGTAGTAAAGTTAGGATTCCTAACTTTACTACTACTAAATTCCTTTTGTGAATATCGAAAGTCGCAAAGTTAGGATTTTGTCTCAGATTACTTTTGTGAATCGGGCCCGTGGATAGTGTAGTTCCATCATAAAAACATTAGTCACACATTAGTCTTAAGGGTTCCACTGAAAAACTTAGGCCATTATTTAGAGTTTGGAAGACGGGCCACTCTGACAAAACATGGAGCATATACTATCCGCCATTTTACAAATGCCATAGGATGTAATGCTCTTGTAATGGGGCGGACAATACATACGCCACATTTGTGATGGAGTATTTCCTCTGCAAACTCTAAATGATCCCTTTAGTCTAGTGCTGGATGGCTCCTTTAGAATATTGTCTAGCATTTAGCTGTTCAAAAATTGAATTGCTGCTGTCTTTTGAGATCACGTTAGATATTTTGGGTCCAGGTCTGGAGGTTGCATTTGCAGTGTTGTGTCTAATTCTGGAGACTACCTGGGGTATATTGTGTCCAGTTCAAGAGGGAATCTTTGAAGCACGGAATTCATTCATAAACATTAGAGCAATGTGTTAATTGGGGTGGGGGGCTTCCAAAAACATCAACCTTTGTTGCTACAAATGTGATGCAACCTAATATTAAAAAGACAGATATGTGTACTTTTTTTTTTTTACGCAGTCCGGAACAGCACTCCATCCTCCAATTTACCTGATGCTTTACTGTGTACTTGCAGAAAAAGTGCTTACACAGATTACTAACCTTGATGCAGAGACCATCAGAAGTGACTATTTTACTGGAGCTGCTGTCTTAAAATGCCACAATCATCCACTCAGAGTATAACAAACAAAGATTTCTTTGACAATAAACTAGGTATCGAGTAAGGTAAAATTATGGAAAAGGGCAGTGAAGCCAACATATTGCGTTATGAAATTGTAAACAGATGAGGAGAGGAGTTGGAGGTGATGCGAGGAAGACAAAGGTGAGACGAGGCTGAGAGGAGGTGGGGTTAAGGTTGGTGGTGATGTGAGGTAAAGTTGATGTTAGGAGGGGTGAGGTTTATGGTGAGGATGAGGTGAGCTTGGATTGATGTTTTGATGAAGCTCACAAGAGGGCTAGATGAGGTTGCGTTCTGAGGTGAGGTTGAAAGGAGGTGATGGGATTAGAACTAAGGGAGCCCTGGAGTATATTTTAATATCAACCCTATAGTACGCCAGACAAGTGCAGCAGGGAGCTCAATGCTTTCTAAAAGAAATTAAGGGGGGGGGGGGGGGCACCTAAGAGAAGAAAGCAAAAAATGGGGACTCAATAGTGTATTTTGGAGTACGATTTTCCAAATACATATCCCCTCAAAAGTGACAGGATTTTAAGGCATTTCTAAAGGAGAGGTAATTAAGTATTCTAGTAGATTAGGGTTTTTTACAGAACTATTTCTCCATAGTAAAAACATGCATGCTTATACAAATGTGCGCCAAGACAAAAGTCTGTGACAAGATGGGGCTTTTTTTCTCTCTCAGGGATAAAATCAATATATCCCTCTTAAAATGCTACCACTGAAAAGCAAATTTCCATTTGAAAATCGGGTTTGGAGAGATAACACAGATAACAACAGTTTTAAATAAAGTGTTAGGACCTTACACTATCAATTTTTTATAATGGTTAATAGTACATCAAAATGTCTGTGCCACAAAATAAAATACCACCACATTTGGTGGTTTAATACACCATGGGGCTCCTCTCCTAATATGTCTCCAATATTTTAAATGGGCAGCTAAGCCAAAATGAACCCTATTGGATTATTCACTAAAAGCTAAAATCGTTAGGGAGAGAATGTAGCCTTACGGCTAGAGCGGTCACTCTCGAACCTGGGGAACCGGGTTCGAGTCCTGGCAACGATGCTTAACATCCTGAGGTCTGGGCAAATCTTAATCTCCCCATGCCTAACAAAAATGAAAGTGTCCTGTAACGTAACTGGTGCTCATGTACCTGATATTTTTGGGTCAAGTTTGCACTATATAAAACTCTAAATAAAAAAAAAAAGACTTTTTCACATAGTCTGCGAAATCCATGATGTGCCATTCTATATTGAGTGCAGCTAACTGAATATTGCTTCTACCTATGGGAGGCCGTTTGTGTCAAAATGACAGCTCCAGAAATATGACACCCCCTGTAATACTGAAAAAAGAATATAAGAAAATAAGAATATAATTTGGAAATGTATAAAATATAAATATAATTTGGAATATAAGAAATACTGCAAAAAGAATATAACACAAGCCAGAATAAATATAACATATTTCAAAACCATTAGGATACATGACAGAATCCATATACCATTTAGCAAAACAAATCTGATATACAGCAGAATAATATGTTACTTGGTGAATTATATTAATAATGCATATTCCAAATTGAATAAAACATATACTAAAAGTTGTGTCAACTGTACAGAAATAAATATGATCTTTCCAGAAAAGACTATAACAAGCACTGAAATGAATACTACTTGCAATAAAAAGTATACATTTGCTGAACTGATTGACATGTTAAGAGAAATATGGCACACGTTGAAGTGAATTTTAAATGCTTAAATTAATATAACCTTTAGAGAAATGAATATGATCCATGTTATAATAAATATATTAAAATAAATATATTCTATTTTACAATGAATACAGTCTAAATTGAGAAGAATATGTTACACCTTGAAGTGAACATTACACATATTGTAATTGATACAGCTGGTGATGGCATTCAATATGGCCCACATTAAAATGAATATGGCTGGTAACGAAAGAATATGTGTTAGACCCGGCCTTGTGGCATGGCCATCCCTGACCCCTGGCCACACCCCCTGACCCGTACACCTCATTCAGTCCCTCAGTACACGGCCTAGCCGGTCCTGTCCACCAGGACCCACACACACCCAACCTGGACTTCCCTGTCTGTGCCCTCCACCTGCCCAGCACCACCGGGCCCGCATGCCCACTTCATGCACCTACGATGGCCGCCCGGCCCCAGCACAACCCAGGCCTAGAGGCGCCACCCCGGCTGCGGAACATCGTGCTCCCATAGAGTGAGAGAGGGAGGAGCAGTTTCCATCACACCTCTGGCTTCCCCTCGGGAGATGGGTTTCGATCGGCTCTCTGGCCTCCCTGAGGGCTGGCTCCACGCCTGCTGGGTGTCTGGGACTCCTCCCGACCCGGCCCTGAAAGGATCAAAGGACAACAGGGCAGGAAACTCCAACGAGCGCCCCCCCAGGCGCTAAGACCCCTGGCCACACGGACCCCGGACATCAAAGAGGAGCTGACCTATAACAAGGGGTGCTCTGGGGCTATCTGGCAGATTCGACTCTGGAACGACGAGAGCCCTGCTGACGTGTTCGCGGCTCCCTTGCAACCTTGGAACCTCTGAGCCCTGATGAGTGACTCGCGGCTCCCCTGAAGATCGTAAGACCTCCGAACTTGTGCTTGAGCCCTGCTGAGTGACTCGCGGCTCCCCTGAAGATCGTAAGACCTCCGAACTTGTGCTTGAGCCCTGATGAGTGACTCGCGGCTCTCCTGAAGATCGTAAGACCTCCGAACTTGTGCTTGAGCCCTGCTGAGTGACTCGCGGCTCCCCTGAAGATCGTAAGACCTCCGAACTTGTGCTTGAGCCCTGCTGAGTGACTCGTGGCTCCCCTGAAGATCGTAAGACCTCCGAACTTGTGCTTGAGCCCCGCTGAGTGACTCGCGGCTCCTAAAGACTCCTCTGGTCCGGCTGGACCACAGCGTATCCCCCGGCTTGAGGATTGTGAGCTGTGTGTTGGGTACGCCCCTGCATCTATCCGGATCCCCCAAAGACTGTCCCGCTACCCCCGTCCCTACCGAGACTCTCTGAGCCCGTGCTCTATTTTGTACATATCTACCTTGGGGATCATAAAGATCTGACGTAGCTGAATAGATAAAGATCTGTTCCCAAGAACCTACCGTGTGGTGTCTCTTTGTCGTGTGGTGCCGTGTGTGTGATCCTAGATACGAGACTCTTCCCCCTGAGGAGTCTCCCGCCAGTGCCCGGCTACGATACCCCGAGGGTAGGTCTCAGGGTGTTCAGGTAACCTCCCTGACTCCTCTGGGGTCACCTTCTAACAATATGAGATATTTTAAAATGACTTTATTATGCAAGAACATTAATACGAGATATGTTAAAATAAATGTAAGCCATTTTGAGATGAATATGACATGTTCAAATGAATAAGAAATTCACTGAAATGAGTATGAAGAGTGTTAAAATGATTGTGATCTGCGCTAAAATGAACGTGACATACACTGAGATCAAAATAGAATGCATTGTGAGGAAATGACATACTTTGAAATTAGTATATATTGAAATGAATACAAGACGCATAGAAATTAAATGAAACACTTTAAAATAAATATTACCATTCCTAAAATGCAACATTAACTAGTTTTTAAATGAGTATAACATGCTTTAAAGTGAATATGACCTATGTTGAAATACATCTGACATGTTTTGAAGGGAATATGATATATTTTGGAAAGAGTAAGACCATTCTTCCAAGAAATATGACATGCATTAAAATAAATATGGCTTATACTGACATAAATATGACATGTGGTGAAATGAATACGTCATGCATTGTAGGTAAAAGGACCTCCTTTAAAAAAAGAATTTGCCATGCCTTAAAATGAGCACAACCTGTATTGAAATAAAAATACAATTTGATGAAGTGATTATGGTGTGCATTGAAAAGAATATGCTTCATTTTGAAATGAATCGAACATAAATGAATACGACATATTTTGCAATGAACATGGCCCATGTGAAAATGAACATGATGTGTTTTAAAATGAATAAGGCAGCCCTCAAGATATGAAATCCTGTGAGATGACTGTAACATGCAATGAACAGAATAAGGTACTTGTTGAAATAAACATAACCCATGTTTAAATAAATAAGCCATCCTTTGAAATAAAGATGACATTCTTTGAAATTAACTTGACATGTTGACATTTATATTACAGCAGCTGAAATGAATATGACATGATCTCAAATTAATATAACATGCCTGAAAAAAAGAATACATCCAGCATAAAATCCACATGCAGAATGAGGAAGTTGTGATAAAAGGACATGCAGTATGAAGAGTTTGGGGCATAAAAACAGAGAAACATTATTGCCCTCATTGCAAACTGTGTGGACCAGTATTTCCTCATTGTTTTGTATGGTGATAACACTCCAATACCAAGCAATACTTGGTCCATTTTAAAAGCCTCATTACTCAAGAAGCTGCCCAAAAAGCGGAACTAACTCTGAAATGTTTTACGTGCTCAGGGCTTCACTGAGGAAGCAGGAATCCAGAGATGTGCTATGGCAATAAATCCAGTGTTCTACCCTGTGCAAAATGCAAGGTGTTCCTTGGAGCTCCGTTCGGAATGCATGCTCCCATTGAAAAGAATAGGCATGCGCCCGAAACAGGGTTCGGTCGCATCCTACTTGCAGGTCTGTAACCGACGACAGGAGGACGGTCAGTTACAGTTCCTGACCAATGTCAGACGGGCTCTGGTCCATCCGACATTGGAATCAGCCCTTAAATAGGAAGTTCCAATTAAATGACAAACCCAGGGGGCATTACAGATCTGTGCTAGGAGGCAATCCAATTGGCAGGAATTCTGTAGTTAAATTATGTAAATATAACTTACCATACAATGATAGGGCAAAAGTAAAGAATTCGATTTCATAGTCACTCTCAGTACTGCTTGTAACAGAAGGCCACACCACACTGAAAATAAATATGCCATTTGAAAGCTACAATAATTGCACTGCTCTGGGAGATAGATAAAGCAAAGGAAAATTATTTATACTGCTTAATGGAAATCCCTGGGGAGAAAAATTGATGCCTTTTACTGAAGAGTATTTTTACACAAAATCTCTAGTGGCTAATATGTATGTAGATGCAAACTGCAGTCAGAAGGGCACAATAGTTAAAGAGAGCAGGCATGCCTCTGTGTGACCCAGTATTAGCTGAGAAGAGACAATCTTGAATCATAATATGAATACATAACACTACTCCTCATTTTACGAGTGTGAAGCAAAGCAAACACCAGCACTTGGTTGGGGTAGTGTTGGATTCAATCCCCTATCAGCACTTAACCCCTTCTGTGCTGAGGATGGAACGGGTCCGTCCTCCTCCACACTGGGCGTGTGCCAAGGACGGAACCGTTCCGTCTTGGACAAATGTCCAGGAAATCCCTCTGCAGTTTACAGCAGAGGGATATCCTTTTTTATTTATTAGCCTTGGGAGAAGAGGTAGGACTTACTCCGGCTCTTGAGGCTTTTTTTGAAAAAATGTGATGATGATAAGCACCTATGGCATGCAGACATCATTACATTGAAAGTAAAAGTGAAATAACATTGGCTCATTGGAAAAACTGGTCTGTTTTTGGTGGAAAAAATGTGCCGCGTCCATGTTGCATTGTGGGTCGTTTCCTGTTGTGGGCAGTAGGTCTATCCACACAAGTGAGGTTCCTGTTTTTTAACAGGAGACTTTGGGATTGCCGGTTGGAAGGACTTTCCATCACAGAAATATAGGGAAAACATGTTTTTAGTAAAAGTTTGAGGTTTGCAAGGGATTCTTGGTAATAAACCATGGTGAGAACCATGCAAGTTAGCCACCCTGGATAGACCTAGTTTTCTAGTTTAAAAAATGTACAGGTTGGCTAGGTTTCTCTAGGCTGAGCTAGGGTTGGAAATCTAGGAAATCACAGAATAGTATAGCAAGTGTATTTACCAAATGTCTGGGCCAGGGGAGGCTTCCCCTGCTTGGTTGGGTTTAAAAGCTGTGACCGTGCCCCCTGGTAGGCCCTAGGGTGGGAGCCCTTGTCCTGGGCTCCGCCCCCCAGCAAGCTGTACTGCAAAGGGCCTTGGATGCGGGTCCATTGGACCTGGGGAGGCTAACCCCTGGAGTTCTGGACGAGCCACAAAAGGACCGGGACAGTGGTCCATCAGGCTGGGGAGGCTTCCTCTGCTTGTCAAGGTTCAAAAGCTCTGGGTGGGCCCAGGGTGGGAACCCCCATCCTGGGTTCCATCCTCGGGCCCAGGGATGCCTCCCGGTGCAACCAGGACCAGGAGCTCTGCTGGGCCCTTAGGGTGGATGCTCCTGCACTGTGCTCTGTCCTTCAGCCTGACAGACCGCCAAGGGCCCAGGACAGGGCCCATCAGGCTTCCCCTGCATGGCCGGGTTCAGGAGCTCTGATGAGCCCCACCAGGCCCAGGGTTGGGCACTTCCGCCCTGCGCTCCGACCTCCGCTCTGCAACACTGCCATGGTCCCAGGAACGGGTGGGTCCTTCAGGCCCAGGGATGCCTCCCCTCCTTTGCCAGCAGGTTAAGATGCCTAAGAGCCCTAGTTCAGAGGTGCATCAGGGCCCCTTTCTCAGCCCCATGCCTGAGGTCCAGCTGGGGCTCCGAGCACCTGTGCCGCAGAGTCCCTGTCCCCTCAAAGGACAAGCAGAAGCCCTCTCATTAAGGCCCAGAATGACCAGATGGCCGTCCTGCAAGCCTGGCCATCTGGATGCACAGAGCCCCTCGGCCATCTGGGCATGCGCAATGCTTTCTAATGGCACCTCCAGATGGCCGGACTGCCATGGAAGTCCCGATGAAGGCTCATTTGCTTCCTCAACCCCAACCAGGGCTCCATGAGGTTGGGTGCATTCATGCATTTGGTCCCCTCTGTCACTCTGTGCGCATGGATTACAAGAAAGGGGGGTAGTCATTCTCCTGATTACTAGGGACAAGGTCCTCCAGACCTTCTAACGTTCCAGCGGTTCTCAGACAGTGATGAGATGCCCCAGGACTGGGGCCCTGGCAGATCCTGGGGTGGGGGCCCACCGTCCTGGGCTCTGTCCTCAGGCCCGCCACATCACAAAGCATCCGGGATAGGGTACCGTGGGCCCAGGGAGGCCTCCCCTGTTTGGCTGGGTCCAGGAGCTTCAATCAGGCCAGGGGGCCCAACGGGCCCCCAGGCAGGGGCGCTGCCGCCCTGGGCCCCATCCTTCAGCCTGCCTCACCTCTAGTGGCCTGGGACAGGAGTTCATAGGGCTCGAGGAGGCTTCACCTGCTTGGCCAGGTTCAGGAGCTCTGACCGGGGCCCCGGTGGGCTCTGGGGTGGGGACCCCTGATCTCTGTCATCTGGCCTGCTGCGTGGCAGAGTGCCCAGGATGGGGTCCCAGTGGCTTGGGGAGGCCTCCCCTGCATGGCCAGGTCTAAGAGCTCAGACCGGGTCCTGAGACGGGTGCTCCAACCCTGGACTCCATCCTCAGGCATGCTGCATCACCAAGGGCCCGGGACGGGGTCCTTGAGGCCTCCCCCAATTCACCAGCATGTTAAGGTGCCTGCGGGCCCTGTGTTGGAGGTCAGTCAGGTCCCCCTTGCAGCCCCTTGCCTGAGACCCAGCTGGGGCTCCGAGCACCCAGGCTGCAGAGTCCCCATCCACTCCAATGACAAGAGGAAGCCCTTTCGTGAAGGCGCAGAGTGACCAGATGTTCGTATATTGAGCCCAGCCATCTGGATGAACCGATCCCCTCGGCCATCTGGTCATGGTCAATGCTTCCCAATTGCACGTCCAGATGGCTAGGCTGCCCTTGAAGTCCAGATGAGGGCTCATTTGATTCCTCAAGCCCAGCCAGGGCTCAAGGAGGTCCGGGTGCATTTGGTCCTTCAGTCCATTCTGTCACTTGTTGCGCACAGATTACAAGAAATGGAGGTAGCCTTCCTCTGGATTACAAGTGACAGGGTACTTCAAAAACCCCTGCGGTCCAGAGGTTCACAGCCAGGTAGTGGCAGGACCCGAGTCCACCAACTTGGACCACAGGGGCCCAGATCCACACTTGCCTCCCAGCCATGTCCGATGGACCTTACCTCCAAGCCAGCCTTCACCAAAAGCAAGCAGGGACACAAAGCCACTTCCCAGCTGCCTTGGAAGTTCTGATGAGGATTAATTTGCTTCCTCAAGCCCAGGCAGTGCTCCAAGAGCTCGGGTGTGTTCGCGCCAGTGGTCCCCTCTGTCACTTAGCGCATGCATTACAAGTAAGGGCCCTATTCTAAATTATTAGTGGCAGGGTATTCTGGACCCCCTTATGGTCCAGCAGTTCTCAGCCAGGTGCCGCCAGGGCCTGGGCCGGTCTGCTCGGTCCCCCAGGGGCCCAGGTCAGCACCTGCCACCCTCCCTGATGGGCCTTTCCTCCGAACCTGTCTTCCCCAAGAGCGGACAGGGACATGAAGCTGACATCCAGGCACGGGGTGACCTGCCCGCGGAGGGTCCTACCCTGATTGATTGGGCACACTTGGTCCATTTAGGGATGTACTGCTTGGCCAGCCTCGGCTGTTGTTTCAAGCAAATAGCTTTCACTCTGCCATGGACCATCTGACTCAAGGGCCTGAAGTTTGTGGAGGCTCTACCCAACAAAGCGAAGGCAGAGCAGCCCTGGCAGCATGCGCCCCCAGTGGTACGACCAGAGTGGAAGGGGTCAGGTAGAGCCAGGTCCCAGATGCCGTCTGTTGATCCGGGTTCCCACACGCCACAGCATCACCCCCTCCACCCAGCACATTTCCACAGTAGCTCAGAACGACTGTTCCGTGGGGTGTCCCCGTCACCCAGGCCAGCACACCTGTGTCTTGCTCAGGCTACACCCCAGCCCGCCTCTCCCATCTGTGGAGAGGGCTGGGCCCGCCGGTGCCCCTCTGACTGCTCCTATCCTCCCAGCAAGCCCCCCACATTAGTAGGCTTCCCTAGCAGACTCTCTTGGGGTGCGAAGGTTGGTCCGGGATGAGCATGCGGCTCTAAACCACATCCAACAGGGATGGCTACCTGGTTGATCCTGCCAATATCATAAGCTTGTCCCAAATATTAAGTCATGCATGTGTAAGTACACATGGCTTTTACAGTGAAACTGCAAATGGCTCATTAAACTAGTTATGGTTTCCTTGATCGCTCCATCTGTTACTTGGATAACTGTGGTAATTCTAAAGCTAACACATGGAAATGAGTGCTGACCTCCTGGGATGAGTGCAGTTATCAGACCATGACCAATTCTGGGTCACCCAGCCACATTGGTGACTCCAGATAACCTCGTACTCATCGCACGTCCCCGTGAGGGCGACAATACATACTTTTGATGATACTTTCTGTGCCTACCATGGTGACCACGGGTAATGGGGAATCAGGGCTTGATTCTGGAGAGGGAGCCTGGGAAATGGCTACCACATCCAAAGAAGGCAGCTGGTGCGCAAATTACCCACCCCGACTCGGAGAGAGGTAGAGACGAAAAATTACAATCTAGGCTCTTTAGAGGCCCTTCA
Organism: Triturus cristatus; assembly: GCF_964204655.1. Classification (NCBI taxonomy): domain Eukaryota; kingdom Metazoa; phylum Chordata; class Amphibia; order Caudata; family Salamandridae; genus Triturus; species Triturus cristatus. The sequence continues at coordinate 1,006,626,418 of NC_140583.1, read as the reverse complement.
ATTGGAATAAGTACACTTTAGATCCTTTAACGAGGATCCACTAGAGTGCAAGTCTGGTGCCAGCATCCACTGTAATTCTAGCTCCAATAGCATATATTAAAGTTGCTGCAGTTAAAAAGCTGGTATTTGGAACTTGAGGTTGAGCTGGCAGTCTGCTGCAAGGCGAACTACAGCCTCTCCCAGGCCCTCCCTTTCGGCTCCCCCTTGATGCTCTTGATGGAGTGTCCTGAGGGTGTGAAGCTTTTCTTTTTGAAAAAATTAGAGTGTTTAAAGCAGGCCGGTCGCCTGAATACTTCAACTAGGAATAATGGAATAGGACTGTGGTTCTATTTTGTTGATTTTCGGAACCGGGGCCATTATTTAGAGGAACAGCAGGGGGCATTCGTATTGTGCCGCTAGAGGTGAAACTCTTGGACCGGCGCAAGACAAACCAAAGTAAAAGCATTTGCGAAGAATGTTTTCATTAATCGAAAACAAAAGTCAGTGGCTCAAAGATGATCAGATACTGTCGAAGTTCCAACCATAAATGAGTTCAACTAGCGATCCGGTGGCATTATTCCCATGGCTTGCCGAACAGCTTCCGGAAGCCAAAGTGTTTGGCTTCTGGTGGATATTTAGTTGCAAAGCTGAAACTTAAATAAAGTAATTGATGGAAGGGCACCACCAAGAGTGGAGCCTATGGCTTAATTTGACTCAACACGGGAAACCTCACCTGGCCCGGATGCGGAAAAGATTGATAGATTTATAGGGCTTTCTTGGTTCTGCGGGTGGTGGTGCATGGCAGTTTTTAATTGGTGGAGAGATATGTCTGCCTAATTCCAATAGCAAGCAAGATTCCTCCATGCTAACTAGTTACGCGACCCCCAACATTCAGCGTCCAACTTCTTAGAGGGACAAATGGTGTTCCGCCACACAAGATCGAGTGATAATAGGTCGTTGATGCCCCCTGATGTCCGGTGCTGCATGCGTGCTACACTGAACAAATCAGGTTTCCGTGGGTGAATGATCTTTAATGACAAAGCGGCCTGAGCAACTGAGGGTGCCAGCCCTAAACCCTCAGCCACCTCCCAGATGGAAAACACACGATAGACACAGCCCCCCCCTCCTCTCTTGTGCACCCTGGCCAGTGGAGCAGTCTGCAGACTCTGGGGCACATGGGCAAGGACCAGGTGCAGGGCAGGCTCCTCCACCCGCGAGTTCCTGACTGAATTATGCGTGAAGACACAGTGGCGGCCCTGGCCCCTCTGGGATCAGCACGATGGAAAGCCCTCCAGAGATGAAACCCATACTCACCCAGCACGACCCAGCGGGGTGGAGCCAAACGACTGTTCCCTGCCACCCCGGGCTTTCCTGCGTCCGATCCTGGCCCGACCAGGTTTCAGCTATTGAGGAGAGGCTCTTCTCGTGCAGCAGGGCAGCCTGGATGAGAAGGAGCCAGGGCCACCAGGGGACTCCTGGCTCCTTTCGGTGTGGATGTATACGATGGGGGTGCCACCCAGCTCTTCCCTTCCAGTGTCTCCAACCTTGTCAGGGGGTGGGATACCTCCAAGCCCACCAGCATCGCTTTGGGCCACCGCACAAGCCAGGGACTCTAGATGCTGCAGGGGTCACACCTAGTTGTGGATCTGGTGTATGTGCTTGGCTTAGGAACCAATGGGGCAAAGCTTCAGTATATTGCTTTTTAAAGATATGCCATAGTTAAAAAAAGTTACAGGTGAAAATGTAGACACAAATGGCTGGGTTTTTTTCAACTCAAATTCAATATTTTTTTATTTCAGCTGTTACTTTCTATAGGAAAACCTTGAAGAATCTACAAATATGACCCCTTGCTGAGTTCAGAATATTGTCTACTTTTCAGAAATGTATAGCTTTCCACCATGGGTTTCACATCCACTTCTAGCACTAACTGAAAGGTGGCAGAAAGCACAACCATTAGAAAAAATAGGCTTTGTCCCAGTAAAATGCAAAAACTATGGTAAAAAAATGGTTTTCTGATTCATGCCTGCCTGTTCCTGAAAGCTGGGAAGATGGTGACTTCAGCACCGCAAAACCTTTGTTGATGCCATTTGCAGGAAAAACATCTGACGCTTTCTTCTGCAGCATTTGTTTCCCAAAAACACCCAAATGTAGTTGCATTTTAGCGAATTTCTTGGTCTCCTCCAGGGGAATCCATGAACCTGTATGCCTTCAGAATGACCAGAATGTTGGAAAAAAAGGATGCACATTTGGCATGGATACCTTATGTGGACAAAAGGTTATGGGGGCCTAAGCGTGAACTACACCAAATAGCCAAAAGAAAGGCTGTCGGGAGGAGGCCTAGCAGCATATGGGTTAACTGTGTTAAGCTCAGTTAGAGGGCGTAGAAAGGATGTCGTGGGCCCTGGTGCAAGTAGGGAAAATGTGAGCACATATGGTCTCACAGCATTTTGTCCCAATGTGGGAACAATCGACGATAACAATGAATCACTGTGTTTGGCGAGAAGATGAATATGCTAAGTGGTGTGATGAAAAACATCCTCCTACCCCCCTGAAAGAGGGCTCCAGTGTGGAAAAGAGTGTCTTATTCTAGGGTCAAACTGATCTTTGGGGAAATCTAACAGTGCCAAAAGGGCTGGTCTGAGTGGTCAGTATGTGAGTCTTATTTCTTAGTCTGGTTGTAGGCAGAAAGATGTGTGGAGCCGTGGCCAGGGCGACTGACACCGGAATCTGGGGATCACGGTTTGATCCCTGGTGCCGGCGGCAGATTAGCCCAGCAGCATGTGACTCTGGGTAATAGCTTGCTTAATCTTCCTGATGGCCCCCAGCGCCTAGAGACCCTTACGGGTGATTGTTTGCGCTTTACAAATGTGGATATTATTATTATTATAGGCCTGTTTTATGATTTGGTGGGACTGTTTTTACTATTTATTTCCCTGATATTACCAAAGCAATTACCTGCAGCAAGCAAAGATACATGCAGTCATCCATTCGTTAAAAACAGTGTGTCTTTACAAGTTCAAAATTACATGATTTGCAAATGTAGACCACTTTTTTAACTATCTTATTTACTAATGGGTACACTGATAGTTTGGGGCCCAGGCCTATTTTCTGTCCCAGTCTAACCCTTCCTTTCTTAAGCATTAAACTGCAGGAAACACTCTCACCCTTGTTTTTTACATGATTTTATACAGTATTGAACAACAATATTGCTAGAAGTTGCCCTTAGGAGAGAGACTCCCTATACACACTGTGTCCTCACAGGTTACTTCAGGAGAGAGACCCCCATATACACACTGTGTCCTCACATGTTGCTTCTCTCTAATCAGCATGTCTTAGCTTATTTCTTTCTTCTTCAGAAATGCCAACATAGCCAGGTTACTGTAGCTGCCTGTAATGAGACCAAGCATTTCCCGGTGGTCTGGAGCCCTTGGAGGTCAGTTTCAAAAGCCCAGATCATCTCCTAGTGCCTCTCTCACTTTCCCCAGCTACCATGGATTGACTGCAGCATGAAAGAGGGCTTTAAGAGAGAGACGGAGAAGGGTGGGGGTGGAGAGAAAGCGATTACTGAGGGAGAAGAGTGTGGGGAGAGAAGGACAGAGAGAGCATGGATGTATGAAAAGAGAGAGAGCACAAGGAGGGGAAGTGGCGGGGCTGATTTGAGTATGTTTTTTCAGAGCTGCTTTGTGTTCCCCAGTCCGGCTCTGCACGGAAGTGGATAAGCGGCTGATGGTAGAACTGCCTCTTCCGCACGGTAAGCAATGATCTCACTTTACTTTAGCAAATAATATAAGTAAATATAGTAATGCTGCCGGACTAGACTGAGAATCTACAATGTTCAGGAATGCATGGAGCAGAAGCGTCACACTAAGTCGCAGCAATGGCTGTGCTTGATTGTGTGGGGCAAAGGCAACTGGTACACACAGGTAGGTGGTTGTATAATCCTGGTGTCACCTAAGGATGTGCATAGCTGGCATTATGCAAGAATAATATTGTGTAGAACTCATCTCCAGATTTATGTAAAGTTTGTGGGTTATCTTATTAACTGCACCTAAATTGCATAATCTTTTGTGCAACTGGTGTTTGTCTGCCCTCTTCTGGCATATTTATATCTGCAAAGTAGTGTTGTGCTTTTTGGGTCAACTTTGATGGTCAGTCACATGCTTTTTTGTCATGAACGGTCAAAAACAAAAAATATTGTGAACAGATTATGCATTAGTATAAATTTCAGGCAGAGTGCGCATAATAAAATTACTGCTCGTCTGAACTGCATGTACTCTGCCTAGATATAAACTTATTGACTTCCCATAGTACAAGTGTTTTCATCATGTACTGCTTCCAAACAACTGAAGCTCGAATTGTGTGACTTGTAAGGTGGTGTATATGTTACTGAAGCTGGTTCCAGTTCACGAGGCTGCAAAGATCACCTGTGACCATGGACTTTGATTCACCAAAATCCCATGGATAGTGGAAGGGACATCATACTTTGAAATTATTGATGTCACAAGAAGTGATATCATATGACCTTTGACCCCAAATCATCCCTAGAAGTGATGTCACACAATCCTAATCCTGATGACATCACAATAATTAACACTACTGATGTTACATAATAATTGCAAATTTAATATTCTATATTCTTCTAGGGGAGAACAGTCACAGGCTCGGAAAAAACACTCACTAAATATCCAAGTCCTTTCATGGCATGCCTAGCTAATGAAACCTGACAGTCCCCATAAGTTTACCCAATTATGTTTTTAAAATGTCTTATGGGTTTCCCCTTATGTCAAAAATTACCTACATTGCCAGGACCAGCCTTTTGCTGTGGTGGACCCTTTTTTTCCCAAAAATCACATACAATATTCTAGTGCCAGAATGTACCTAATATTGCTTATCTTGCACTATGGATGTCCCAAATGTCAAAGGTATGTCTAATATGCCATGGAAGACAACTTGTCATGGATGGCCCCATTACATTGCCACAGTTGTCTTCCGTATGTCAAGAATTTCTTCAAATGTGCCATCAGCAGCAATTTGGCACTGGTGTTACTAATGCCAAGGATTTCCTCCAGGAGGCCAGCGCTGGCATTTTTTCATGGTTGCCCTGTGCAAAAATGTACCTACAGTGTGCCAGCACTAGCATATTGCTGAGGATATCCCATATGCAAGTATTATCTCCAGTATTCCAGTGCCAACATTTTGTCAAGGGTGCTTCTATATGCCAAGAAGCATGCCACGTCCAACAGCGGATTTGAAAACATAACAAAACAGGTTCACTTAAATTCAATCTCATCTTCTCATTAGCATTCAGTTCACTCATTCATCTTCACCTCGTTTCTTGCACTCACTCTCACCCTGAATCACTCATTCGCACTCTCGCTGACTGACTTATACTTAACTCACTCCTTTTGACACACACACATATGATCTCACATACAAACATACATGCACACACATATACACGCTCTCTCATACAAGCTCACTCTCATCCACTTGCATGCACACAACATACATTTAAAGCCATTTTATTTTTCTTACCTCAGATGCCAGTGGAGATCCAGATCTTGCTGCTCCAGTTTTTGTTACACTTATAGGGAATAATAAACTATTATTCCATATTAGTGTATTAAAATTAGTAGAAAATAAGGTCTGAGCCTGACTCTGATAATGTGAGATACCCTTGTGTTCTTGGCACTGATTTTGCCACCTCCAAAGCCAGGGGGCACAAAGGCAGTGCCAGGGGCAGCAAGGGGCAAGCTAAGCAGGTCTGTGACCTGGGCAACCCCTAAATGGCGTCAATGCCTGTGACCCGAAGAGGAACACCTTTCTCATATTTATTTACAGCTGCAAAATGCCACAGGATGCCACCAATGGCTTGAGTCCTTCCTGTCAGGGCAGTCCCAAAGGGTCCAACTGGGCGAGCAGATGTTGAACATTGGTGCACTCACCTGTGGCGTCCCCCAGGGCTCAGCACTGTTCCCTCTCCTTTTCAACATCTACCTCCAGCCACTGGTAGCCGCCCTGGTTCGCATGGACTGTCAAGTATTTAACTCTGCGGACGGCACACAACTAATCCTCCAGATTGATAACTCCCCTCAAGCTCACACCTCTGTGCAACACATACTAAGATACACGGTGAACTGGATGACAGCTAATTCGCTAAAAATCAACCTCGATAAAACTGAGGTCCTTGTCATCTCCTCTAAAAATAATCCCTGGGATGACCTCTTCTGGCCACAAGAGCATGGCACCACCCCAACGCCAGTTCTGGTCGTAAAAAGATTGGGCATCAAGATTGATGCCAATCTCTCCATGGCAAATCAAGTCTCTGCCGTGGTCGGAACCTGTGCGGGCTTAATGAAACAGCTGCGGAGACTTGCCCCCCTCCTCTCATCTGCCACACTACAGATGGTCGTGTCGGCTATGATCGTGTCTAGACTGGATTATGGTAATGCCTTCTATATTGGTTTCCCCGAGAAACTCATCAGTAAGCTACAGGTGACCATGAATGATGCAGCTAGGATGATCTTCAGGGTTCATAGATTGGCTCACGGTACCCCCCTGTTGCAGCAGCTGCACTGGCTCCCCATTATACAGATAGCAAAGTTCCAAGGTCTCTGCATTGCCCATAAAGCCATTCATGGCCAGGCCCCAGCTTACATCAAGGAGCGCCTAGGGAACTATGTGCCGGGACGTACACTTTGGTCGTCCGAGGCTGGCCTTTTGGCCTACTCACGGTTCAAAACTGCATCTGAAGGCGACAGAGCCGTCTCTGTCCTAATTCCTCAACTTTGGAATTGACTTCCCGAGCATCTTCTCAAGGAACCCACACTCCTCCCTTTCAGGAAACGACTCAAGACTCTCCTGTTTAGGGAGGTTCTGTACACAGCCTAAAACCTCGCCAAGTGTTGTATCTGTGACTGCTGGTGGGCTTTGGCCACTCTCTCAAAGTGCAAAGAGACCTACAAATCTCAGTTAACATAACATAACAGGATGGGTACAAAGCTGTTTGGCAACCAAGCGCACCAATGCCTCTAAGGGGCTTGCCCAAACAAGCCAATGGCAGAAGTGAGATGACTTATAGCAACATTCTGTATGTGGCTGTTGAGTGTTGGGTTTCTTCTTGTTGTTATTGGTACATTGTGTATTGTGTGATGACATGACTTTTTTCCAAACAACTACAACTGTCTGTAGCCAGACCTAAAAAGGTATGTGATTTTCCAGAGAAGCCTAAATAGCTGGACTTTTACACATGCTTGGATTGCAATGCAAAGGGTTTCATGTGAGTCTATATGAAGTTGTATAACTAGATATAGCCTCTGAGTGTGAGCAAACAATTGCCTATTAAATAATAGGCTAGCTGCACTTTTATTTTAGCAAAGAAAAATAACTATCGAAAAATGTCTAGAAGATTTCGAAAAACAATATATAGGAAAATACAGATACACATGCAAGAAAGTATAAATTAAATATTACCCAACGATTAATCTTTAAATAAAAAAACAGCATCGCACAGGCAGGGACGTCAATGCTGCCGTCACCATGGGAACATAACAATACACATGGTACTTAGTCGAAAATACATTTTGTTGCTCCTAAAGGGAGATGGTTTGAGCATTTAAGGTTATTTTGTACCATTTGCAATACACATCACCAGTAATTTGAGGAGGTGAGTTTGAAGAGGTGTTGATCGGAGGGCACAGCCTTCTTTTTTAACTGGATGAAATGGAACAGCGCAGAAATAATTCAAGTCGAAATCCCAAACACAAACGCAAAATCGATTCACCAAATACAGCACATTGTAAGAAAGAACCTTTCCTGCACCCTTCCACTGCCTGAAAGCTTTCCACAACTACAGGTGTCAACAAAAATCCCAAAGGTGACAACTACCGCCCATCCCCATTCGTCTGGCTACGTTTACTGCAAAAATGAACAAAGACCAGCAAAAGCAATCAGCACAAGATGGCATAACAGTAACTGCCTTCAGAGCAGCAGAGCGTTTACTTGTGAAAGGGTTTGGATAAAATACCTATGGCAAGTGGTGCATTGATGTCTTGCTCTTTCCACAGATTGGGGAGCCTTCAAATCACTGCATCGTAACGGCCTGCGCTGCCGACTTTGGAGCCGGGGGACCAGGTGCGAGTCTCGACGTTGGCTCAACATCCTGTGATTCTGGTCAAATCCTGTATTCTCCCTGTGCCTAGCAAAAATGAATGTGTCCTTTTGTAATGTAACTGGTGCTCATATAAAGCGCTCCCATACTTCCAGGGCGAGTTTGCACTATATAAAACTGCAAAAAAAAAAAGCATAGCCCAGTAATCAAGGGATGTATACTGTATGCCTACGGATTACATGTACCGCCTGCATATAGGCGATTCATAATCAGGGCACGAATCGCCGATGGACGGCGTCCACCCACTCTTTTCACAGGGTGGACGCCGTCCACCCTGTCAAGAAGTTGAGCCCCACTGAAAAATATGCTGAATTCATCCAGGTGTAATTTGCAAACACCGGGACACATTCCGCAGCGCCTGCACGTTGTCTGCTTTCGATCCACAACAACATGCAGGTGGGGACGGGGCTTCCTAGTTCAGAGTCCTGCTGGGCCCATAACAAAGGCCGAATCTGAGGGGTCATCAGGCCTCCTTTTGTTGGAGTCTCCTGGCTGGGAGCAGTCAGGAGCCTCACACCTAGATGGAAGTGCAGTAAGATTGTCAGATGTGTTGGCCTTTCCCAGTATTTACACAAAATAAAACACATTTATATAGAGCTTACTATACCTGAGGAGGTGTTGTAATAATTTACATATCACAATTTTTTCTTGTGAAGCACTATGGGTAGAAGGGGCCCGATTCACAGAACTAATTTAAGACAAAATCCTAAACTTACTACCATTTTGGTATTCACAGAAGGCACTTACTCATTTTGGTATTCACAGAAGGCACTTACTCATTTTGGAATTCACAGAAGGCACTTACTCATTGATGAGTAAGTGCCTTCTCTGAATACCAACATGAGTAAGTGCACTTGTATCTTTTAAAGTCTAGTGCAAAATTTTACGGGGGCAAAAATACAGCAGGGAAAATACTGGCTAAATATTTAAAAAATCGTCAAAACAAATTGAAGATTGAATCTATATATGATGAACACTCTGTTCTTAAATTTAAAGATGCTGAGATATTAGATGAGTTTTCTCTTTTCTATAAATCCCTATATACATCTGAAACGCACCCTACAGATCAATCATTATCACATTTTTTCTCTAACATCCAAAAAACCCAAAGTAATGCCGTTGACTCGTTCTCTTTGGAAGCTGACTTAACACAACAAGAACTTCTTAAAGCCCTCCTCCATCTTAAAAAAAATAAGGCACCTGGTCCAGATGGTTTCACTGTTGAATTCTATCTTCATTTCTCCAAACTCATCATGCCCAAATTATATACCCTAGTAAACTCTTTTTGTTCACTAAATAGGTCCTCTGGCTCCTTTTCAGAAACGCATATATGTCTCATCCCTAAGGAAGGAAAAGATTCCCAACATTGTAAAAATTATAGACCTATCTCCCTAGTCAACATCGATTACAAAATCTTCTCTAAAGCATTAGCCATACGCTTAGACTCCTATCTACCGTACTTATTGGGTAATGAGCAATCTGGTTTTGTTAAGAGACGGGTTATAACAGATAACACACGACTTTTCTTTAATGTTTTATCTAAAACATCCCTTAGCAGCCATAGCACTAGATGCAGAAAAGGCATTTGATAGAGTTGAATGGAATTACTTATTTTACACCCTCAAATGGTTTGGCTTTGGCCCTAAATTTACATCTTTGATTTCCCTTCTATACTCCAACCCTCGAGCTGCAGTCTGTGCTAATGGCTTAATTTCTCCTTTCTTTGATTTAGGAAGAGGAGTACGACAGGGTTGTCCCCTTTCTCCTTTTCCTTTTAATCTGGCTCTAGAACCCTTCCTGTGCAAATTACGCCAAAATGCAAATGTATATGGTTTCCAAACTTGTAGTTCCCATATCAAACTCGCAGCTTATGCTGATGATATCCTGCTTTTTTATCAAAAGCGGAAGAGTCAATACCTGCTTTTTTAGCGGATGTGAAATATTACTCCCTAATCTCTGGCTATAAATTGAATAATGACAAGTGCGAAATTCTGCCCTTAACTAAGTATACTTTTAAACCAGACTTTAGCGCCTTTAATTTTACATGGATTCCTAAGCATATTAAGTATTTAGGACTACATTTCACAGCTTCATTATCGGACACAGTTACATTATGTATGAATAAGTGTATTAAAAAAAATCTCAGAATTAACTACTAAGTGGCATCCTCTTTACCTATCTTGGTGGGAACACTTAGATACTATAAAAATGATGTTGACACCTATAGTATTATATACTATATCTAACATTCCAGTCACTATACCTGCTACCCTATTTCAGAAAATTAACTCTAGCCTTTCCTTCTTCTTGTGGAGTAATAAGAAGCCCCGAATGTCTTTATTAAAATTAACTAGACCCAAATCAGAAGGTGGAGTTAATTTCCCAGATTTCCCGGCATATCAGAAAGCTTTCCTTCTACGATAATCTTCCCTCTGGTTACTTGATTCCACAGATGAATGTCCTCTTTGGACTTCACTGGAAGGTCTATATTTATCTCCCTTTTCCTTCCGCGAATATCTTTCCTTTTCACGAAAACCCCAGTCTCTCTCCACCCCCATAATTAAGACCACTTCCAAACTCTTATAGCCACCCACTAACTCCACTTACATTACCTTAGACTCCTTTCTTAATTCACCAATTTGGCATAACAAAAACCTGCTAATCCGTAAGAAACCCTTCTATTGGAGGTCTTGGAGACAGCGGGGACTATCATGGATTCATCAATTATTCTCAGGTCCTGATTTTTTAACATTCATCTCACAGAGTAAATCATTTAATCTCCCAAACTCATTCATCCATAAATACAACTTGCTCAGGGAAGCAGCGATTGATACATATACCCGACTCTCTACTATAGCTGATACCCTCAGCACACCAAGCACTTCCTCGCATCTTCACACTCTGCTACAATCTCGGCCTAAAACCTCCACTATCTATAATAATTTACAAAATACGAGCCTTGACAGACCGAAGTCCAAAGTAGAAAAATTGTGGGAACGTGACCTCATGACCTCTTGGCCGTTATCGCTCTGGGCAAATGTATGGATCAAATTACGTAAATCTTCCAGAGCAGCTAATATAACACAAACACTACTTTTCGTATACAATAGGCTTTTATTCACAACGGCCACTTTAAGTGAAACCTTTTCCACTGTACCAGACATCTGTATTTTACTGTCCATGTGTATATACTTTTTGGCAACATGTTTGGTCCCAAATTAACTGAATTTTTGGTACTAAATTTACTTTTTCCTTTATTCATGTTTTTCTAGGAAGTTTGTCACATATTTTGGAGGATCCTATGTTTAATATCAAAATTATTGATTTGTTAATTGCGGTTGCTTTTCAGCAAATTACCACAAACTGGAAAGACTTTACAAAGATTTCTTATAAAGCTTGGTGGTATGCCGTCTGCCACAACCATAGGTTAGACACCTCTTTTGTTTATCCTATACACTTAGGAACGAAACGCTTAAATTTATGGTCACCTGTTACAATGTATATTGATACAAGTGCCAAACGAAACGCTTTGCCACAGCCATCCCAACAGGAGGTCCTCAAACCACCTTAAACTCCCAAATGTTCCTACAGTTATCTATACTCTAATGTTGCTTATATTTCATTTATAGTGTTTTACTTTTTCCTTATCTATTAATTGGTCTGATCTAAGTAATCCTTTTATGATGGAATTGCAATGTAATGAAAGAATTTAATTTTCTGTATTGTATGTTGACACCTCTATTGCTTCAATAAAAAATTTCTGAACTTAAAGGAATGCATACCAGGGTCACTCTACCAGAGACTGCATTCTACGCTAACACATGCTAAGAATAATGTACTCAATGCATCTTTTGGAACACCCTGACTGCGCCTATGGAATGCATAGTGTACTCACTGAACCGCTAAAATAAGAAATGCATACTTTTCTGGCTATGTTCATTGAATGAATGCTCGCTGCACCCATGAAATGCATATTTACAACACCCATGGAATGCGGACTACACTCTCTGCACATTGCAATATGCGTAAATGGAACGCATACCCGTTAAATGCATGGGCTGCATGACATTGTTCCTACTTCAGTCATTTAATGTAAGAGACAACACTCATTACACCCTTTCAAAGTAGCCTACACTCACTAAATGCATAATGCACAACTCATTGTGCTCTAGAATTGTATGATAAGGTAGTCATTGAACTCATGCAATGAATAACAAAATACTCATTGCACCCCTGGAATTTGTGATCAAAGCTCCCGGTTTTATAGTATTTTTTTATTTTATATTTCTGTTTGCATTTGCTGATGTCTGTTTTTGATGACCTTATCTGCATTCAACCACATCTATCCACATTTATTTTTTCTGTGAGAAAAATAGAAACTGCAGAGGATAGTTTTCCCCATTTATTGAGACATAAAAGTCACCCTTGCCATGAGTTAAGTTTTTACAGGTTTATATTTTGATATGCTACTTGAAGGCTTACAGCCTATATATTTGCTGTGGTGGGGATTCATAGACACAATGTTTATGTAAAGTGCCACACTTCTTCTTAAAGTTAATTCAAAATAAAAATAAATTACATGAAAAATACACATTCTATTCTTTGTGCTGCAGGCACGTTTACCCGCCAAGTTACCTTACTGACACTGGAACCTGTGACTTGCAGGTTACACACCAGTCACAGCAGAAGTGACTCAGAAGTGACTCAATCTCCTGAGGCCATCTCATTGGCACCGAAGCTGGCAACATCAGCAACACTTTGGCGCTGTTTCTATGGTATTTCCAGGAGGACTGGGAAGCTGTGTCCCTAATGGTATGAACTCTTTATCTGTAGCGGGTTTCCCCTTAGATCAGCAACATTCAGGGTATTGCTCTATGTTAAGGTGACCAGATTCTCAAAAAAAAACAAACGGGACCATTCATAGACATAAAAGTAGGACTACTGTTTGCAGTAACCGTCGACATAAAAGTAGGACTATTTGTTACCTGTCATAGACATAGAAAAGGGATTACAATTACAGTTGCCTCCAGAGACACAGATGAAAAATTACAGATGACAAATCAGATGTGTTGCACAGACAGCAATGGATTTTTAAGCTAACAGGATGTGCATTACAGGATGTTTGGTTTTTGCTCTAACAATGCCAAGAACTGCCTCCAAACAAGTAACTTGCAAAAATGGCTAAAAGGTTTGCCCCATGCCAGAAGATGAGCAGGGGAAGAAGGAAGAGAAAGGGAGACAAAACGCACTATGATGCGGGAAGGGCTAAGGAGGTAGGCCTGTCTGTGTCTCTGAGATGAGGAGAGGGAGGAAAGAAGGCCTTTCTGTGCCTCAGAGATGAGGGGAGGGCTGAGTGAAGGCCTATCTGTGCCTCTGAGGTGTAGGATGGGCTGTGACTATAGGCCTGTCTCTGCCTCTGAGATGAGGGCGTGGGATGGGGATGGTGGCATTTCTCAGGTACAAGGCTAACTCTAAAAAAGATGCAGTATGTTACTGGTGATGTCTGCACTGTGCACGCTGCTGTCAAACATAAGTGTCTCCTGTTGAGCAGCTTTAAAAATACCTCTAGGCACTGTGTATGCATCCATTCTTTGCTTTGATAAAACCCATGACATCATTGTGCTCAAAAACATTTCCCATAGTGCATTTTGTGGAGTGCGTTTCTTCAGGGGACAGTTACTGTCCAATTACAAGCTAGCATTTCTGGTCATCTGGTGGAACCCTACAGGGCCCAGTTTCCTCCTAGGTAGGTGGTGTGAGTAGTGCAGAGAAGGGTACTACAGCACTGATGTGTTGTAGGTCACAGCAAGCAGAGCTCGCCTCTGACCCTCTGTATCTCACCCAAACATGTCCCAAGAGACAACTGCACCCGCAGACGTCTCACAGCTTCTACATCACATAAGCCCTTCAGATGTAGTAGAAATACTACCCGAGCAGGTTTCTAGGCTGCACTAACGTGACCTCATCACCACTTGCGCACAACACCTGACGATTATCTCCTAGACTCTCTTTAACCACTCATGCACCCTGTGCCCTCTCAGCACTCCCAAACAGGGAAGTGCACTGAAGTCCCACACAGCACTCTACAAAGACCAGGTGACATGACAGAAGTACCCAGGCTTTAAGTGGGATGAAAAAACTGGGGAAGGTCTCTCAAAGGGATGTGGCCGATGTAATTAGGGCATGGCTTATGACACATAAGCTAAATAATCTATGCTTACCATAGTGTCCTGCCTGAAACATTTGCTGCTTCTGTCATTGTATTCAGATAATACAACATGTATCATCACACCTACAACAAGCAGGGACTATTAGCTTTGTCAGTTGTTGTTAGCTGCATAAGCTAAATAAGCAACAACTTTGGCTTCATTTTACATAACATTGAAAATGCTTCAGTTCTGGAATGATGAGACTGTGAAAGAACTATGACGGGTCTCTTTGAAGGCAGTGAAGGGTGGTATTGCCGCAGTGGTAAGATTTTTTTCTTCATCGTGAGGCAATAATGAAGAGCTCGATAGAGACCCGTCCCAGCACCTGTCCGAAGTAAGCAGAGAAATGTCCCGCTTTTTAAAATGGTTTCTCTATTTAACCCGGGCCTTGCACAAAAACCGTGACATTATGGAGAGCCTATTTCTGTTTTTTCGTGGTTGGACATAGGAAAACAGACAAAGAAACTATTTGTTTTCCATCTTCATTTATATGTAAAAATCTGTAAAAATGGAAAACCCGGATTCTTAATGATGATATAGTACATGATGATGGCGAATCCAAAAGTAGTTTATTCTTTAGATTGAAATAGTCATCTTAGGTTACAGGAATAGTAATAAATAAGGCAGTTATAGCAGTAGCAGAAGCCCCACCGGGAGCAGCATCCCAGCTGCTCAGCCCACACACATCAACTGACATTTCACTCAACCAGACACACAGTAACATTCCATGACATCACTCACACAATGACTGAGCAGCAGGGCACAGAATACAAAGGAAGGACTAAACATCAAGAAGAACCATGAACAAAAAGAGCAAACAAATTATAAATGAAACATTAATTTCATTAAAACAGGATGAAATGAAGCACAAAAAACTGAAAACAAGTATGCAATATATTGAACTTTGGAAGGGTTGACTTGGACTTGGCCCTGCTTGCAGGGTCATCCCAAACTTTTTTGCCTTCCCCCTTTCCTTTTTGCTGTTGTGGAATGAGTGGTTGGAGGACGTTGGACCCTTTGGCGCTGGTTAGCAGTGCCAAGTGTGTGTGCTTTCTGCCCTACATAGGCTTATATTAGGAACCCCCCCCCTTTAGGGGACATCTCCCCCATGGTAGGAAATGTATATGCCATGTATGGTGTGAGAGGAAAATAAATGTTGTGCAATGGTGTACGCACCTGTATTTTCACCAGTGAAGGAAATGTCACTTTTAAAATGGATGCCATTGCTGTGTGCTTTGTGCCGCCTGCCTGCGGTGAGTTGGTGGTCTAGTGTTCGAAGTGACAGGGTGCCCTACACCTCCCCCACAGTGACAGTTGGGATTGGAACTGCCAGGAGCCTTCTAGAAAGTTCTGGCCCTTTCTGGTAGGTGGGGTGAGGGTGGTATATATAGGGGGGCTGTGCCTCCATGTGCTCGGGCTGAACGTGGACTTGACCAAGAGGGGACACTCTGCCAGAAGGTACCGCCACAAGGGCCTGTGTGCTGGCCCCTGTGCCCATCTGTACCTCTCTACTGTCCACAGGGCTAGTGAGAGACTCTGCTGGAGTGGAGACAGCTGCGCTAGCAGGATTGCCATCGTAATAGAGGATGACTGTTCCTATGAACTGCTGCTTCAGGTCTGGCGAGCTGCCCTACTGCCTGCTGATCTTGCCCTGCATTTACTGTCTCCTGGCCCCCAGCGCCCCGTGAGCGCTATATTTCAGGGGACTATACTTGCCTGCCTGTACCCTAGCGCCTCGTGATCGCTATGTTTGAGGTGCCAGAAGAGAGGCACTATCGTCTTGTCCCTGGGGCGCTATAATTGAACTGCCCAGAGGCCCTCATTCGTCCTGCCAAGGAGAGAGAGGGACTGGTGCCTGCAGCACGAGGCTGCGAGGGAATCCCTGGCGAGGGATCCCCCACTGTGGTCCTGAAATTGGCAGGAGCCCACCCTGCATTGATGCGCACTGCTGGATATTTGATCTGAGCGGGTGCCCACCCCGCATGCTGCCAGAGAGAGCGGCAGATTTAAAAATACCACGGGAGCCTACAACCTCGTCATTGTTGTGTGGCGGGAGCCTACCCTGCACTCTAGGATTGCCACCAGAATCACCGCCACGACCCAAGCCGAGGACAAGAAAGGAGCTGCCACACTGCCAGCGGCGGCCCGGAAGGAGACGGGAGCCTACCCCGTATTGCTGACCTTCGCAGGAGCCTACCCCGCGCTGTGTCACTTTTTGAACTGAAGGGGGAGCCTACCCTGCACTTCGTAGACGGAGAGAAGAGCGCCAGAGACCAGAGAACGGAAGACAGGCGCCCGCGTCACCCGGTGGGCAGGGCCTGCCAGGAAACCATCCGGAGCCAGTGGGCTCCACACCGAAGTCCTGGGTCCAAGGAGGGGGCCCGGGTGAAGTCTGGCGAGGTGCTGGCATTGACGGGGCTCCCTGTGAGCAGAGGAGAGCCCCGCGTGTTGAGTCACAGCCGGCCGACGTCAGGAAGTGCGGCGAGTGATTTGCGGGGCTCCCAGGGGGAAGGGAGAGCCCCACGAGCAAGAGCAGCCAAAGTCCCGGGTCCCACGAGGGGCAGCCCGGGTGGGGAGAAGCCAGAGCAGAGACCGCAAGAGACCAGCAAGAAGAGCGGAGGAGCCTAGAGTCAGGACGAGCCCCAGAAGAGTCGGTGAGTGGGGCTTCGTGGTGGGTCAAGGGGGGTTGGTCGAGGCACACCGTCGGTGCCTTCCCCCTGTGTTCCCGTGCCCCAGAGACGGGCTCCCTCGTGCCCAGTGCTCGTTGGCCTCACTCTCTTCAGCTACCCTGCCGGACAGTGGGCAGCTGCCACGATTGGGGGCAGTCCTGAGGTACAGAGTCCCAGAGAGGGGGTTCCCCAGGCGCAGTGGTGCCAAGGACCAATCTGCAGCGTAGGGGGAACTGCTTTTAGGTTTCCATGGTGCCCTACTGACTAGGGGCATAATGTGTCTGCTACCTATGGAGTCTCCCCCTATGCCTAACCTGATGTAGGCGTCATGTATTCCTGCTACTGAGAAGGTACTTTGATGATGCCAAAATGTACAGCTTTATGCATGCATAATGTGGTTCTAGGCCTGAAGTGTATGCCTAATGCTAACTATATACAGGTGTAATGTACATATGCTAATAGGAGTAGGCCAAAAGTTACGCATGATGTGAGCTATGCTCAGGAGGATGCCTAATGCATTTATGCTAATGAGGTTTGGATGCCTAATGTTTTTCCCCCACTGCCTACACGGCTAGTTTTGGGCCTAATGCGAAGGCAGAAGATGTTTATGCCCCATCTTAATGTTATGCCAATGTGGTGCTTATGCCTACTCTGATTTAGGCCAACGTGACCTATACTAAGGGGATTTATGCTTACAGGGTCCCTACCTGTCCTACTAGGGCTATGTATAATGTAATGTGTTGTGATGCCTACTGCAGATGTTCCTGACTAATGTTTCCTTCTAATGTGATGATGTTTCTGTTTAGGCCTAATTCTTTCATCCTAAGGATGATGCCTTCGCACTGATAATTTGATGCAGGATAGGCCCCCTCAGTAATACTTTGATGACTGCATAATGCACTCATGACTGATGCCTAATGATAACGCTTTTATGCCTCATGGGTTTAGGGCCAGGGTGACGTATGCGGATAAAATGCATAGTGTGATGTCCCAGTCTATGCCTAATGTTGCATGTATGTTTATGGCTATACCTAACCTGATGTTTTACTTCCAGGCCTGCGGCAAAGGTGATTTATGCCTGAGTCTAAAGTTATAATGCTTTATGTTCCTGCCTGATTACGGTTTCAGGACCTATGCTAATGACAATGCCCTATGTTTAGGCCTGATGCTTATAGTGATGATGCCCAGTGCCTGGACTTGCCAGTAGGAACTAGATGTTACGCATTTATTGATGGATTTACATTCATTCTTGGACTTATGATGATTCTGGCAGCGGCCCGATTGGCCCTGCCTTGTAAATAGACCCCCTGTAAATGGCCACATGGTGTCAGTTGGCACAGTGCTTTTACAACTGTGATTGCCTGATAACGTGTTCTGCATAATACATATGCTGTTTTTCACCTAACCTGGTGTGGAGTCTCTTTTGTAGTGGGCCTGGTGTGTCGCCTGTGAGTGTGTGCTGCGCAGATGCTTTACACAATGCTCCTGGTTTAGCCTACCCGCTCCGCACCACGCTACCCCGTTTCTAACAGGTTGGATATACAATTTTAATTCCTAATCATAATTCAAAAATAATTTGGTCATCTTTACCATCTCTCCTGCCTCTCCTGTGTTCAGTGTTTTTTGGTGACCTTGTGGTGACTTAAAGGGTTATACCTATGAGCAACGAAACATTGTAGGTCAATGTGTGTTAAAAATTGAATTTCTGGTTGGCTAGGGCATGCACCTAAGCCTGGCAGAAACCACAACTTTAGTCAGGGCAAGGGATTTACACACTAAAAATAACCCCTGCTCACCCCATTGGTAGCTTGGCACGAGCAGTCAGGCTTATTCCAGAGGCAATATGTAAAGCGTTTGTGCAACACACAGCAGCAACACACTAGGCACACCAAAAAAGACACTCCACACAAGGTTATATAAAAATAGCCTTTGTATTATCCAAAACACATTAGAATCATAATCACACATATACACTGTGCCAACTGGCACTAGGCAATATTCACAGGGGATTATATACATGGGACAGGGCCAATCGGGCCATTATCAGAATCATCACCAGCACAAGCAGTACTGTACTCAGCATTATATAACATTAGCATTAGATATCATTCTAAGACATCATAGCATAAACACATTATGCATCTCAGTAGGCATAAACACATTATGCAGTAGGCATCAAATTAGGCATAAACCGTGCACCAGAGTAACACTACAAAAGTGCACACAGCACCTTAGCCTACACACTGAAATGACCCCAGGCCAAATGGTCTTTCACTGGGGCTCCAATGCCCTATGTCCAGAAAGTCAGGGCGTAGCTGCCAATGCAGCAAAATCACAGTGCGCTATGCGCTGGGGGCATGGGGTGTATCTCACCCCCTTCTGGCATGAACAAGAATATGCCCTCGTCGTTGCAGCTGCCCGCGCTCTCACGGTGCAGCTGGCAGGAATGAAACACTGGCACCACTGTGCCTGGTGAGCCCCACTCTGGGACTCTGTCAACAAATTACCCCCACGTTGCAGCTGCCCGCAACGGCGGCGCAGCTGTGAGGAATAACGAAGGCACTGGCACTAAACGTGCCTCAGGAGCATTTAACAATGCTCAGTGTGAGCCCCACTTACCGGGGCTCTTCTTTGACTCCCGACCACAAGGGGGAAGGCACTGACAATGTGCCTCCACCAACCTCCCAACAGCTCATGTCTCAGCCCCCACTCACCGGGGGTCTTTGGAGCTGTTCCTGGCCTCCTCCAGTCTCCTCTGGTGCCGCTCCCGGCACCCACAAAGTCTCGTGGAGCCCACGAGGCTCGGGACCACGCGCTGGGCTCGCACCACAGATGCAGGAGCTATGCCTCCGGCCGCGCTGCCATTGGCCGGCAGGCCGTTTCCTGTTTCCTGGCCCCGCCCACAGTCAGGCACGATGCCTGACTTCCAGGCTGGCCGCGCTGCTTCTCCTCTCCTCCGGGCGAATGCGGGGTGAGCTCCCGCTCGTATCAGGCACAAATGCAGGGTAGGCTCCCGCCGATACATGACCAAATGCGGGGTGGGCTCCCGCTTTCAGGAACACAAACCAGCGGGGTTGGCTCCTGATATCAACATCACCAATGCGGGGTGGGCTCCTGCTTCCGATGCAACAAGGTGGGAGAATTCCCCCACCAGGGATCCCTCGGAATGCAGCGCAGCGCTGCAGAGCACCAGGATTCCTTCCTGGAATTAAAGATATAGCGCTCACGAGGCGCTATGCCTCCAAAACGTCCAGGGCAAAGTCTGGGCCCAGGCAGGCCACCTCACAGGGCCCTCCTGCAGGGAGGCAGTCCCTCGTGGCAGTTACTCCTGGGGCCCAGCAGCAGCACATCCCTCCTAAGCACAAGGAAAGCACAACCTCTTCATGGGGTCACAGCCCCAATATTTATACGCCATTTTCTTTGTCTGCCCTGGCGCAGGGCTTGGGGGAACCAACCTGAACAGGTCCTGGGGGTTTTTGGAGCACTTTGTTGACAAGGCCCCTCTTCCCCTTTGTCAGGTGGGGGCTTGGTGATTAGACACACCACAGGGGGTGGAGCCAGCATTCACCCAACCAGGCACCTATTCAGGCTCAGGGGACAATTCCTCCCACTACACCAAATGCAGATCCCCTATTCAGCCTAGCACTGACTCATCCTGCCCTCCCTGGAGCCACACACACCTCACCAGTCCCTGTCACTCCAAAGCCAGACATGCAATCCACATCAGGCAGGCAGACACATAGCACACAGAAATGCCAACTTCTAGAAGTGGCATTTCTAAAATAGTGATAATTAATCTGCGCACACCATTGTGCAGCATTTATTATAACTATTCCAACCATACCAATCTTGACCACGCTGCTCCTCTCATATCAGGAATTACCACTGAAACACTTATCATGGAATACCCAATGCATTCCTATGGGAGGGCAGCCTCTCAGCAGTGAGAAACCAAAATGGCGATTTGTCACTACCAGGACATGTCACACACTTAAGGTACATGTCCTACCTTTTACCTACAATACACCCTGCCCATGGGGCTAGCTAGGGCCTACCTTATGGGTGACTGACATGTAGTAAAAGGGGGGGTCACAGATGTGGCACCCACTTTAGGTGCCATGTCACAGCAGCAGTAACACTGCGCGCACATGCCCTGCAATGGCAGAGGCCTGGGATAGGTTTGTAAGGCTACTTTGGTGGGTGGCGCAATCAGCGCTGCAAGCCCACCAGTAGCATTTAATTTACCAGCCCGAGTGTATGAGATACCACTTTACAAGGGACTGACAGGTAAATTAAATATGCCAAGCAGGTGTAGACCAATCTTTATCATATTTGCCACAGAGAGCACACACACTTTACACTGGACAGCAGCGCTAAAGTGCCCAGAGTCCTAAAACCACCAACACCATGTTAGAAAAAAGGCTAGGAGGAAGGAAAAAAGTTCAGGGATGACCCTGAAAAAAGGGCCGAGTCCAACAAAGGGGCATATTCTCAAGGACTTATCGCCGAGTTATTGGCACTTTATCGCAGCCAAAGTCACAATACATTTATTGCCCCATTCACAAGCTGGTGCTAACAGCCGATATCACCAGTTTCCCTGTGATAGCAGCCGCAAAAAACATCGCCATGGATGACACCGGCAACTAACGCTAATGAGATGCAGAGTAGGCGTTCCCGTGTAAAAAGTCGCAATACCACCACTTCGCAACATTCTCAATGACCAGCCAGATCGGCGATAAGATCACAAAACAAGCGATAAGGCGCGTTAGCAGCAGGAAATTAACACCTGCTCTTACGTGGTGTAAATTCAGACGACAACCGGCACCATAAAGGGAGCCCAGCCCAGAGCCACACAGGAAGAACAACAGATGCCCTGGACCAAGTGAACATGCAGCCCGGAGCTCCAATAGGCCAACAACACCCAGCACCATCACCCCCAGCACCACCCCTCCCCCCAGGGCCCTACCCCAGGCCCACCCCCCCTTTGTAAAAGACATTGCACATCAACTCTACGAAATCATGAACCAAACCATTCACCTGAAGTCGCACAAACACAACAACTAACATACATGTGAGGACAGTAAAGGAGAATCACACATTCATCTTAGAATAACCAAATAATCTGTTTATTACAGAATAAACCAAAAACTACCATTCTGAAGAGTCATGGCGGATCTTCTCAGGACACCCTGTAAGTCACAGCCTGCAAGACAAAAACCTAGATAAGAAGGTGTGTCATGCATTCATCAAAGTACAGACAGAGAGAGCGAAAGAGAGATAGATATAAAGAGAGAAAGAGAGGGAGAGAGGTAGAGAGGGAGAGAGGTAGAGAGGGAGAGAGGGAGAGAGGGAGAGAGGTAGAGAGGGAGAGAGGGAGAGATGGAGAGAGGGAGAGAGGGAGAGAGGTAGAGAGGGAGAGAGGGAGAGAGGTATACACTGCAGTCCCCCAGGTCCCTTATCTGAAACAGTTTCCAGAGATTTGAATGGCAGAGTCCAAACAGTTGCACACGCCATCATCACTTGCCCGCCTCTGCGCACACAGGCTGCTGCACCTCAGCCCCTCCCGCTGCCCAGCAGAGATTGCCCGCCCCTGCGCAACCAGGCTTCACTGATCACCTTCCGCCACCAACGTGTCTCCAAGAGGGCTCACCACGTGCCTGTGGGATCTCTAAGCCGGGGCCCGCGACGATCGCACACTCCACATCATGCAGCCCTGCTCCGCGGGCCTCCAGGTCACACACATGATTCTGGGTCTTGATTTTCCTATGGCAGAGACCATATCAGTGCACACGGCATCATCTCAGGCTGCACACCCGCTAAGCCCTTGAGGTGCCACTAACTCTGTGTACCGCGAGGCAACGCCAGGTGGCGGGAGGCCCCTGATCACTGGCTCAGGCCTACACAGCGGTCCAGCAGGGCTCACACAAATCCTTACCAGTCCGGACCGCCAGGATGGCGCATCATCGCAGGCTGCACACCCGCTCAGCACTCAAGGTGCCCCTATCTAAGTGCACCGAAAGTCACCATCCCGTGGCGGTGTGCCTGTGCCTGCCGCAGTGTATCCGGTGCCACCAAGACTGTGCACCACTAGCCATGGGCCCCTTATGATTGAGTCCTGTGGTGCGGACGCCATCATGTCACCCTCGGTACTGAGCAATGTGAGGTGGCAGGGCCCTAGGCCCTAATGCACAACTGACAACCACACTGGGACACCCAGTTAGAGAGTGGAAATGGTGTGCAGCACGTGCGCCAGGCCCTTTTTATCGGCAGGGTCACATGTTCTGTGACACCGGTGCCGGATGGGTGTAGTGTGGGTGTAAACCACCCGTGAGGGAGTGTCTGTGGCAGGCTGACAACTAGACCTGTGAGGAGCAGATCCCTACAGGGAAGACCTGGGACATGTAGCGTTGTCGTCCCCCCCTGTGAGTGTAAGCGGAGTGGGCTGTCCTGGGGCATGCCAGTCCAGCGTAAGGGCGTGAACAATGACCCCGGGGCTCTGGGTGTGGTTCCGGCCTGGGCTGGGCAAGGAAGTAACTAATGCATGTATCTCCGTAGTAGTGTTGGCTCCACCCGGACCATAATCGGCAATGTGTCACCCTGTGACCCAAGTCACACAACATGTGCAACATGGACGTAAGGGGGAATCACTGACCCTGCATTCATCCATACTTCCACACTTTGAAGATCATAGACATGACACATCTGTGTATATATTAATGTTTATTGCACATTCAGTGGGGTGTTGCAGCTGGAGCAGTACAGGGCCATGCAAACCCCACTTCACATTGTCAGCCCGTGGAGGGCCTGCCAGAGTCCTTCAGGTAATGACAAGTACATCAGAAGAGGAGGAGTTGATTCTGCAGTCTGATAGCTGTGTCATTGATGACCAAACAGAATATGGCAGTCCATGTCGAGGTTCAAGGTGAGTGTCGCAGAGTGCATCGGGGGACAGTGGAAGGTGATGGTGCAGAGGGCAGAACCAAGCAGAAATAGGCCACATGGCAGAAATGAATGCTACTGCATCCTTCTGACCACGGAGGCAAATTCATCCGCATCTTCGTCCCCTGCTGTTGCATATGCCTCACATGTGGGTGGTGGTGTTCTGTCTCCAGCACTTTGTGGTACTGACACATCAGGGTCTGGAGATGTGGATGGGGTGGTAGCAGCAGCATGCATCAGCGCCAGGACTTGCGGCAGTAATGCCATGAGGAAGGTCTTAATGGCAGTGAGGGACCCAGCTACGTCTCGCTGGTGTGCAGCCGTGGCAGACGATCTTTCTGCCTGCGTCCGCTCCATGTTCTCCATGATCCTCCGCATGTGTCCCAACTCCCAGGCGAGTTCGCTGGAGGCACTCTGGCAAGACAGTCGTTCTTGTTGCAGAGTAAGGACTCTGGCGATGTCAACCATGGTTCGTAGGAGAGCATGGAGCGGACTGTGGGTGTCTGTTAGGGACTGTGCGTGGTCCCTGATGGGACTTAGACACCCATGTATGGCATCTAGTTTGGCTGTCATGCAGTCAAACCCCACCTGCACCTGTTCAGCCAGCTTCTCCTGGCACCCCAACACACGGCGTTGGAAGGCCATGTGTTCGTCATGGGAATCCTGGGAGGTAGCCGTGGTGGTGGGTGCTGCCTGTTGTGTGTTCTGTGCAGAGGGTGGGTTCTCCTCATAGCAGCTGGGCTACCCTGCTCCTGGAAGTGGGCTGCGGAGGCTCTCCACGAGCTGTTGGAGGGCATCGGAGTCAAAGGTGTGGTGGTCCTCTTTGTCATCAGTGAAGAAGGGTTCGTCCTACTCTGCAGGTGGTGTTGGATTTCCCCCTGCAATGTGAAGGGGAGATGTAGTTTAACATTGAGTTCACATGTTTCACATGTATGTTGATGCATTGTACATGTTTACATTCATGCTGCATGACAGTGTACATTATGACTGTTTGGGGGAGCTGCATATTTGATGTGTAACAGTTGTCATTCTGACAACATCACAGATGTGTGTTTGTACTTGTACATTGTCAAGTCACATTTCCCTGCAATGCCAACTGTGATTGGCCAGTTTCTATGCACATGCGGGATGAGTTGTGTCCTCTGGTCTGTTATGGACGTGTTGCGGTTTGTACCTCATCGTTGTCAATGTTGATGTGTTCTGCATGAAATAAGGGTGTGACGCATTTAGGGGCAGTTGCCCCTTCAGCTCTGATTTATCTGCCCCTTATCCCTTACATGCGGTGTGCCTCTGTCTTCTGTGCTTATGCTGTGCTGAGATATTGCATACTTGGGTGCATTGGTCTCTTGGTGCGAGTTGGGGGTCTGGGGCATGGTTTGTCTGCAGATGTGCTATGCTTAATTGTGCATGTGTGCCATTGTGCCCATCTCCCCCGTCACCCCAGTCCCTGGTCTGTACTCACCCTGTTGCTGCTGTTTCCCGTCATTTTGAGCAGTGTCGGTCCCCCAACTCCTGCCACCGTCTCCCCACTGATGACTGTGGACACCATTTCCTCCATCTCGTCCAGCTACTCCTGTGGCGCTGGACTGCCACCTCCAGTCTGCATTGCTGCCTTCCGGTTGTTTGCGAGTTTCTGCTTTGTTTTGCGCTTCACATCATTCCAGCACCTCTTGACCTCTTCCATTGACCTCTCCAGCACTCCGACTGCATTCACCTTGTCCATGATGGTCTGTCTTATTCCATTTTTAGTTGCCAGTGACACAGTTGAGGTGACGAACAGTAGTTGATGGTGTTCCACCACCTCCGTTATCAGGATCCTGTTTTCCTGTGTTCTGAACCGAGTCTTCCTCTTCTTTTTGTCCTTGCCCTTCCCTGACCCTGAGGTCCCAGGCTGGTCCTCCGGGGGGCTTGTAGGCTTCTGGTTCTCCTCTGCACTTGCTACCTCCATTGTGCTTCCCTGTTTCTTGGGTTTTGCTTGAATGTTTTTTTTCTACTTTTGTACTGCATTTTCCCGCATGACGCGTGGGAACTGCAGGCCTGTGGCTGGTTTTCGCTGATTTTGTATTGCAATTGGCCTCATCCCAACTTTTTGGGCATTCGTGTTTCGCATATTTGTGGCGTCGCATTGATTTTAACGCAGTCATTTGATGCGTTATCGCGGGACTATCGCATGGTGCCGCCGGGTTGAGAATGCTACGTTAACACAGCGTTATTTTCCCGCAATAGACTGCTATATGCAAAGTTGCGTTAAGATAATTTTGCGATGATTATCACACATTCTTGAGAATATGCCCCAAAGTGTTTTTACTTTAAATTACTATTGGGCTTCTCTGAAGGCAAGTTCAGTGCCTCTCTCTTGTTCTTTGGGTTTCTCCTCTCTCTGCCTTTCTTACCTGCCTTACACTGGCATATGCACCGGAGCAGGATGGAAAACAAAGAAGTCATCCATAGGAGAAATCAAAACCTTTTCCTCATTGTTCTCCACCAAACAGTTCTTATGGTAGTGGACTTATGGGTTATAGAATACCATGAGGTTGCTATGAAATTGCATAAGGTTGCTATAAGGTCCCATGTCGTTACAGTTAGATTAGTGATATCTTTATGTCTTCTTCAGGGATGGATTGTAGGTCATATTCAGTCGTTGGAGACGGGGTTTGTCATGTTGTCTGTGGATTTCTTTCTTTGGTGTTGGAATGCAGTGATATCTCTTTTGAATCCTTTGTATATCTTTGTTGCACCAAAGAGTCTAGCTGTATGATTTGGTTGCATGAATAGGTTAATTGATTGAGTCTGGGCATGAGAACATTAAGATCCAAATACGTCAAATATTTCATAGGGCAAGACAAAAGTTTCCTTATTTGCAGTAGAAAGAAAGATAATGTGGTGAAGACCAGTATAGAAAATGAGAAAGGAAATTATCTGACTGGTTGATATCAAGATGGGTGAGCATTCCAATGCACCTGTGTCTGCAATGATAAGGTCAGGATCCATTTCTTAGTTTTGATTGGGGTCAGACAAGTACCGATAAGATTGTGGAGATTTATAAAGTTCTCTAGGGCAATGAGTGCTTTGCATTTAGGAATGCCCTTATTACTGTTGAAATTGCCCATAAAAATGTTACTTGCTACCTTATGATGCTGAGGGACCTATGGTGAGGTCAGTGAATTTGGATGTCAGCTTGGGTGGGTGGTAAATTATATGTAAGGTGGCTGTTAAAGATCGTGATAAAGCAACTAAGTCTTAGAGGCACTCAAAGGTGGAAAAAGTGGTAGTAGGTGTGTATTTGCGGATTAGTGAATATTTGTAGATGATGGTGAAACCACAATCCTGTTTCAGTTGTCTTTTTATGAATGATGGCATAACCTTTGGTTCTATGGGTTCAATTGTGTACCGGGTATAGGAATTAAGTCTGTATCCATTCAAGAATTAATCATGGTTTTCAGACCACTAAAATTTCATGTTGGCATTATAGATAATGATACACAATGATCATTCACTTAAAATATCCCAGTATAGTCACATACATTGGAGAAAATGTGTAATTGCTATGAACTGTATTAATACTTTATTACTATTTTGCAATATATGTTAGGTTAGGTCCAGTTAGGTTGTTTTTTTGTTTTTTTTAATCAAAATTTAGCTCAGTCCTGGGTAGCTGTGGCACATAGCAGACAGGCTTATTTCAAAGGTAAACTAGTGTAAAGCATTTATCAGTGCCAAAACAGTTCATATGTAAGAGACACAACACAATAAAAACCCTACTCCAATTTATAAATATTGAATATATTTTTATCTTCAAATAGACCCAAAACGGCAAAATTCAAACGTAGAGAACTAGAATTATGATTTTTGTAAGATTTTCATAAATCACGGTTTTTCACTCCAAAAAGTTTGGAAACGTTGGGAAAAAATGAACATCACCGCTTTTCACTCTTAGTGGTAGTTTATGAGCCACAAACACAATGGTCCAAGCCAAAGCAGGTTTCAGGCTGACCACGATGGAACTCAGGGTCCAAAGCATGCGCCAGGTTGACCTGGTCAAGACTTTAGTTTCGCCTTTAGAAACTTTACTAGTTCTTTATGTCGTCCGTGGTGAGGTTGGTGGGGTCCTCTGCAGCTGGAGTCCGGTTTTGAAATCAACGTCGATGGATCGGCTAAGCGCAGGGGTCCAGTAAAAGCCTTGGTTCTTAACAGCATTCAAGGCTACTCACAAACCAGCAAATTGTGGTAGTCTATGAGCTTCAGACTCTGTGTTCAAAAATTTCTATCTTTGGTTTTGGATCGCAAATTAAGGTACTGTGGCAAGAAATGGTGACTTTAGCACTAGCTAAAGAGCTTTATTAGTTTTTGTGTCCCTTAAACTTAACAGGAGAATAGCAAACTAGCCCTCGGAGTCACCTCAATGGTCCTTGGCATGAGTGTAGCAGGTCCAGCCTTTGGAGTCTCTCTTCATGAATTTAACAGCAGGAGTAGCCCTTCACTATCTGAAGACCTGTCTTGATTCAGTAGAGGCAGCAGGTGCAGTCTTGTCTTCCTTGTTGCAGCCCTTCTGTCTGGGGTACACAGGTCCAGCAGGTGCAGTCCTTCTTCTGTTTCTTTCTGAGTCCAGCAGTGTTCCGAGGCAGACACCAGGGGTTCCACTTTTATGCCAATTTTAAGTGTGTGGATGGGTAGGACTTACTAGCCACTGGGGCTACAAACCCTACAGAGCAACCCTACCCACTATTACATAATTTCCTGCGGGGTTAGCACTGAACAATTGCACACTACATCTCTCTGTCCAAATCAAAGATGTTGGGTCCCTTCTTCCCTGGGCCAGAGCTGTAGGCGCACCCATGAGGTAGTCTAGCATAATGAGACACCCCTCCTGGAAAATCGTTTTTGGAATGGGTTTTCGTCCTCTGGAGAAGATGTTATCCTATCTAAAGTGGGCAAACTTAGGTGTGACATACATTTGCTATTTTTCCTGGGGCTCCACTGACTCCCCTTCTCAGTATATTTCAACATTCAAAATGTCCCCTGATTTCCATCTCTTAGCTTGTCTCAGGTGGTATACCTGAAGTCTCCCCCTGGGTGCTGCACGTTGTTTCAGACCTGTCATTGGAATGTGCAACCCCATCTTGCCGGTACACTGAGCTGATTCAGGGTCCATAAAGTACGGAGCCGCTCCAATCCATAATGGGGTAGGGGAACTTCCCCAGCATTCTCTGGATCAGGCTCCCCAACTATGGTGATAATGTTTACTGCGAGCACCTCTGAGGAGCCATCTTGATTGTTCTTCAGTGGGCCAGCACCCAACTCCTTACAGGTTCAAGCCACAGAGGGTGGAATCTGCCTGAAATAAATTATTTACCCATGCCACCCCTTTTTTCTGGATGTGAACTCACCCTCAGCTAGGTAACCAAAGGTCTGCTTTCCCAATTGTGTCCCAATGTTGGAGCATTGTGGGAGACTCAGTGAATGCCTCCATCCGGCCTTGGAGTTATTCCCTCCTCCAGGCATACAAATTTAGATTCAGTCTAACCAACCTATATTTGTAGCCACAGAGTACATTTGAACCTATACATGTACAATTACAGCAACAAACGTACATTTGTAACAGTGACTCAATGACTGAACAGATTTAGAGACCCAAATATATATATTACAATGCATATTTGCGCTGCTAAAAACCGTAGAAAGGTCACATCTTCAAACAGGACAACTCCTTATGGAGCACCATATAACACTACTTGGAATTTAAAGGTACTATGGGGCATATTATCAAGCCAGGCGATAATGGGCTTGATAATATGCTCTATAGAATTCCAATTAAAGCCCATGTTAGATGTGAAGGACATCTAACATGGGCTTCAATTGGAATTCCATAGAGCATATTATCAAGCCCATTATCGTCGTTTTAGCAGCAATTTTCTGCCGCTAAAACGGCAATAATTGTATTGCCTGGCTTGATAATATGCCCCAATGTGTGCACACAGGAACGGTGCAAAGATTATCAGTCCAACTGGCAAAAAATTGTTTTTGTATGTGATGATTCCTCCATTATATATCCCGAGGAAACGGGAAATGTGCAGCTCCGAAGTTCAATATGGAATTCTAACGTGCCTACAACTGAACACTCCACAAAACACCACATATGCATTTTTCACAAGAAATTAGGATATTTGTTTAATGCTATAATTCATTATTTAAAAAGCGCTTTACCTGATATGTTTCAATACTTTTGAGGCTCTCTCTTTTTCTAGATGTGGCACTCTGTGTTCATTACAACCTTAACTTTCAAATAAAAATGTTATTTTTTTAGTAAAAATATATATTATCTTGTGTATTATGTAGCATTTACTACAGCAGATTTAGTACCATTGTAATTACCAAATGAACTATTCTCAGAAAGACAGAAGGATGAAAGGCTGGAATGCCCTTGCTGGAATTCAAACTATGCCCTGCAGATAGCATTTCACTGAAAAAAAAAACAGGTTACAGAGAATTTATACTTTGGCTCAGGTTTCACTCATACAATACCAGGGAAATTCAGCTGTTATTGTTAGTGAGCTAACTATAACTCGAGCCCCCGCAATGCACTGCTTATGACCTCACATATTACATCACTCATGACATGGCCACAGACATCATTGATTAAATCTCAAGGTTTTTAGCTAGTAGTTGTGTTTGCAGAGTGGTGGGGAAACGGGGCTGGGCCCCCAACCAGCTCTCAGGAATCCCGCTGTGTAGGACTTTCAGGAGGTACCTGAAGGGCTTCTTGGTCTCCAAGGTTCCTTTGGAGTAAAGTGGACTTCATCTCCCAACCAGAAGTCCACCAGAGCCGTGTTTGGAGAGTGGTATAGAAAGTGGGTATGGCCTCCGAAGACCTCAGCAGCCAAGGGGACTTCATCCCCCAACCAGTAGCGCACCAGGACGCGTGTTTTCAGACCCGGAACCCGAAGTGTAGTGTGGGTGCCCTGGTCCGACCCAGGGTATCCACATTTTCAACGTTGGGGACCACGGGGGGAGCCTGAAGGTCACCGGGGTCCCTGCTAGCCTGCTAGCATGCATCTCCCTGGATCTCAAAGCAATGTGTCTGTTTCTCTGTGTGCTTGACAGCGGACAGGGAAACAGACATGCTCTGCTTTCAGAAAGCAAAAGCGTGTTCTGCTCTTGCTTGTTGAAAGCAGAGCTGAGTTTGCTATTACTTGGCGTGAGCAGTGCTCTCGCCAAGCCATAGCAAACTGCAATGTCCTGGCGGTGGGTAACCTGGACATTGCTAGAGCCAGCCCTGGGGGGTGGCGGTCCCTAGGGTATAGGGCCATCTAGGGCTCCAGGAGGGGGGCCGTGCAGCCCCCCTCCAATGTTAACTTCTGCCCAATTACTGTGTTTGTGCCCCGGGGAGATGGCTGTCCCCGGGGCTGCGGATATGTAACAGTACAATATATATAAGGTGACCCTTCCTGCACATAAACAATCCCAAAAAAAACAATGACGTTTTTCAACTTCAATGTGTGCTGCATTAAGCAGCACACATAGAAGTTTCAAAACGCCATGAATGATTGTTTATGTGCAGGAAGCGAATCCTTCCTGCACATAAGCAATCATTTACCCCAACGCAGGCACCCTTGTACTATGGGGCAAGGGTGCCTGCGTTGGCGCTAGGCTGAACTCAGCGCCAGTGCTAGGGAAAAACGCAGGGGTGCCCCACATTCTTGTGAATACGGCGCATCCCTGTGTTTTCAGAATGGAGAAGCGTGCCGTTAGCAATGTTTGCTTAGCACCACGCTTCTCTATTCTGTTGTATATATGTCCCAAAGTTTCTTCCATAGTACTGTCTCAGTCTCATGCTTTCATAATGCTGGGGCCAGCATTCTGTCTTTTGTTGTTGATGCCATCCCTGGTGATACTCCTGCTGTTTTATTGTGTGAATGAGAAGGGCTGTGACTACTACATATTTCACACCTAACCTTAGGCACTCAACTTTGACAAAGAGGGAACAAGTAGCAAGGAAGCGATGCTGCGGCTATTTAAAATATGTAGTGCATGCTCTAACAGAACAAGGGCATATGTAGCAGCAAACAGTCTTGCTAATAAGCAAGGCCCAGAAAGATGCTTTACTCAGCACTCTGGCCTGCAGCATCAGTCCACTGCAAGAGAGAGATCGTAACCCTCCAAGACTGAAACCCGTTACAGACCATTTACTCATGCACTTTGCTTCAGTAGTTTATTGACTTTCACATGCCCAGCAGGTGGAGCAGAACAGCTTATATTTTGTCATTTTTAGGATTGTTTTCTTATTCCAAGTGTGAGGCAGCAGACGGCTGTTACTGGTCAGGTAGCCAGGTTCAGGGGAAGGAGAGCTAGAGATGGAACGGCCAGAAGAGAAGCATTGGCCCTTGCAGCAGACCTCTTTCACATCCTTCTTTATTTCAGTGGCAGCCGACACAGAAAAATACCAGCAAGGCGGGTGGAAGGGGTGCAGGGTGGAGAGAGGGAGCAGCAGGAAGCACACAGGGGAAGCGCGCTGCAGCCGAGGCTTAAGCATGAGAGCAGCATGGGGATTGGCCTAAGCGGCCTGAAAAGACACGTGCTCAGACAGAAGCACAGGGAGTCTGTGCTGTTCCTCCCTCCTGGCTCTACAATACAGCCATGTTGAAGAAACCTAAATTTGCATGTCAGTTTAGCCGGCCTTAGACAGCCGGCCAAACTGACATGCGCACTTACAGGTGCACATACCACTCCTCCTAACGCCCTTCCATGGCCCGGCTCCACCCCTCCCTGCACACGCTCGATCAGAGCCCCCAGCTAGAAAATAAAATGATAGGAAGATATTTTATTTTTCAGGTGTTGGCTCTGAACCAGTGGGGCGACGCTCCTCCGCCATTGCGGAGGAGCCGCCACTGCTTTATTTGTGCCAAAACAGGAGCCTCAACAGTTAGACTTACTGCTGATGTTGTCTTTGCCCCAGGGGACATCAGTGAATGATGATACTGTCGTTGTTTTGCTCTTGGCAAGATAGGTCTACCTAAGGCAGGCAAATGAGAGATTCAGGAGTTTAGGAACAAGGGTATTGATGGAAATTGGTGGAACAGGCGAATATATTTTCATTGCTCCTATTCCATCCTAGTAATTTCAGGTTATTCGTTTTTCAGTTCGTTTTTGACATGTGCATGCTCCTAGATTGCAAGAGTGTTCTGTGTCTGTGGTGGGGTAAATGTGCATTCCACTTGCTGGCCTTTTGTCAATGTATGAGTCGATTCCAGGAGTGGAGGTGTTGTTGAATAATTAATAAAAAGGTGAAGAGGTTCAACGACATCATAGCAAACTGCCTTTGCACAAAGAACGTGAATCTAAAGTCAGCCATGGTTATGATAAATTCTGAGACTCCTTTCTTACTTTAAGAGGCAGATATTCAGAGTTGCCACTCAACTGTAGAAATGATTGCGAAGGAGGGCAACAGCAATTGAAAAGATATTTTTTTAAAATCATCTTATTCTTGAAATTCCTAAAACTGAAAGGTCCAAAACAACAAAACAGGCGTTTTCCTGCTTAGGCCCAGCTCTGTGGAACTGTATTTCAAAACACAGAAGGCTTCTTTTCATTTAGACTATACCCCTCAGACTGAACTTAACTCCCATCCCTCCTTGTTCCTTTGGTAACTGCCCAGAGCTGTCTTGCTACTTATAAAGCACTGTGTTGCCTGGTGTGTAGGTCATACTATATAAACATAGCAGTTTGCAGGTGGATGTCTGGACTGCACATGTCTGAGGAACATAATTCAACCAAGGTCCCCTCACACAATCACAATAATTTTATATAGCACTTACACTGCAAATGTGTCATGCAGCACAGTACTGCTGTGAAAATGAAGCTGTTTGGGTGCACATCAGTGCATCCCTGTGCCCAATGAGAGGCCACAAAGATTAGCACGAGTAGGGTCCCAAGCCGTGTTACAGTTTCTAATAGGCTTCAAGCCCTTAGCTGGTAGATGAATAGAGGTGGGTCTTCCCCTCAGTAATCCTGGCCCTGCTGCTCTGCCTCAGGCCTGCTCTGTTTACATGAAAGAGAGTGTAAGTAAGTGAGTGGGTGTAGTGTGTGAGTGAATCAGATTGAGTGTGAATCATCATGAGGTGAGAGTGAGTGAGTGAGTGAGTGAGTGAATGAGTGAGTGAGTGAGTGAGTGAGTGAGTGAGTGAGTGAGTGAGTGAGTGAGCTAGTGAGTGAGTGAGTGAGTGAGTGAGTGAGTGAGTGAGTGAGTGAGTGAGTGAGTGAGTGAGTGAGTGAGTGAGTGAGTGAGTGAGTGAGTGAGTGTAGGTGCG
This sequence comes from Triturus cristatus, assembly GCF_964204655.1. Classification (NCBI taxonomy): domain Eukaryota; kingdom Metazoa; phylum Chordata; class Amphibia; order Caudata; family Salamandridae; genus Triturus; species Triturus cristatus. Next base: position 1,006,592,148 of record NC_140583.1, on the reverse strand, counting down.
GGTATAAGTGGGTAAGAATTACTGAGTGTCAGTGAGCATGAGTGAGACTGAGAGAGTGAGTGAGAAAGAGTGAGAGTCAGTGAGTGTGAGTGTGTGTGTGTATGTGAGTGAGAATTAGAAAGTGACAGTGAGTGGAGGGAATTTGGGCTTTTGCGTGTGTTAGAATGAAAAAGGCAGAGTGATTAACTGAGTATGAGTGACGATGAGTGAAAGTGAGTGATGGAATGTAAGTGAGTTAAAAAGAGTGAATCAGGGAGTGAGCGGGAGTGAATTTATGAGTGTGTATTAGACATGTGAGTCTGCCACAGTCCAAGGAGTATTTAAGGCTATTTATGGCTCAGGGGGCACACATGGCAATATTGTGGTACTTGCATATTGTAAGCAATACTTGGCCTAGTGGTGGGCATACTAGACGCAATCCTTGGTGTATGGCCTACCGATGGAAACATGCTAGTGCTGGCATATTGATGGTAATTCTTGGCCAAAGGAGGGTAACCATGGAATAATGGGGGTGGTGAGGAAAACCATGAGAAAATACTGGCCCTGGCATACTAGGTGGTAATTTTGGGCATATGGGTCACCAATGGGGTGAAGCAACATCAATAACAGCATTGTGGTATTGGCATATTGTAAACATTTAATGCCATTAGGGGCACTCCTGGCTTATGTGTTGCACCCATGCCAAAATGCTGGCAATAACACACCGAAAGTAATTCTTAACATGTGGGGAGGGGGACTTAACGCTTCATTAGCACACCATGAAAGTACTAAGGGGCATATTAACAAGGGCCAGCGATAACCCACATAGCGGTAGAAATATTATCGCCGGCTATCGCTGAAAATTATCGCCATGATAACGCTATATTAACAATACATAGCGCTATGGCGATAATATTTCAGAGATAGTGGTGTTTACCATGGAACATCGCTGGTTTTCCAACGATGTTCCATGGAAAACAGCAATAACATTGCTGATACAACCCTGTGGTCGTATCAGCATAATCCACCTACCATTATTAGTATGCCTTAGGGGCATATCATCAAGGCCATGCGATAATTATCACTCAGCGCTCTTAGCGCGTGGATAATTATCGCTGGCCAACTCTGAATTTTAGCGCAGAGATAACGTGCTATCAGCAACGCTTATCTCCAAAGCGATAAAATTCAGAGCGCAAGCTGCCAATTGTGCGATTATCGTTGGAAATACAGCGGTAATCGCACAAGGTTTGGCGAAAGCTTGCTGATAGGGTAATACATACTTAGCCATGATATCCACCTTACATAGGATATCATGGCTAAGTCAGTTTTGAAGCAGGCGTAAGGAAAGTAGCGATAACAGAGGTTATCGCTACTTTGCTTGTCGCTCTGCAGGTTAGCGTGCCCATTGATAATTGGAGAAATGTCGCTTAGCGACATTTCTCGAGTTATGTCAGGGCAGGAACGCCCACTTTGCATCTCATTGGAGATGCAAAGATGGGCGTTGGGGGAAAGGGCGATAATGCAAGGATTCACGCAATAGTGTGACCTTGCTGATTAGGCGATAAAATTATCGCCGCTTTCTGTCCGAAAACAGACACTAAATCGGCGATAATTTTATCTCCGGTGCTTGATGATATGCCCCGTAGTCTGGAATTTAACAGACGTTAAATTCCAGCGTTAAGGCCGAGGTAGCGCGATTATTTTTATCGCTGCACCTCCTTGTTAATATCGTGAAGCTGCCTTCGCGATATTTTCATGTGTTGTTTTCACAGCCACGCCTTCTTTGCATCTCATTAGAGATGCGAGGCGAGGCTGTGAAAAAACGGGCTCTACATCAAAGAAACACATCAAAGAAACACGCGCTAGCGTGTCCTTGATGATATTGCGATATAATTATCGCCGCTTATCGCCCGAAAACAGACGCTAAAGCGGCGATTATTATATCGCCAGTCCTTGCTAATATGCCCCAAAAATCTTTAATATGTGCCCTCTAGATTTATTGCATAATTATGTGAAAGTTGTGGATCGAAATTAAGTTTTTGACAATATTTTTATAAGGTTTTTTTTTTTTTTAGGTGGATCCCACCAAACTCTCCTAGAAGACCGAGGCTCATTTCGCTTGCTCACTGGAATATGGAGCAAGTATTAGGACTCACAACTTTCAAAGATGCCCAGCTGCCCCTACTCTGGGCCACAGTCCAGCCCACGGCTGGCCGTCTCTCACTGAAGCTGTACCAAGGCTGATTTGCTTATGGCAGGTTCCGGTCGGAAGTGGCATAATGGGCATCAAACGTTGGTCTTGATTGCGGCCAAGTAGTTACCAGTGGCTGAGATTAATTAAAAAATGAATCCATTATTTTTTGTTTTCCATAGAATTCAAGGCAGCACTTATAGATCAGAGGTTAGAAGCTCTGCAGCACTGACTCAACCTTTTATCCTTGCGTGCTGGGTGAAATGCGTGACAATGATTTGAGCAATGGTAGCATCTTTGAAAAAGATTTAACAGCGCCAGAACGAAGTCCGCCTGCGAGCCATGAAATACGGAGAGAAATAGTCCTTTCCTGATATTACTGCCCCACTTCTGCATTCATTTTTTAAAGTGTCTGACTGTTTCCGTGTTCCTTGCGCAATGTTATTCCATCACTTTACAACGGAAGAACCAATCTCAAGCCTTGCTCCCCTCACTTAACTGTCAGTCTGACTCGCTCGCTCTTTACTAAGAAATCTAATTTGAGAAAATCTATTTTGACACAGCTGCATATAACAGAGAAATTATATTTTGAAAATGTGTCATCTCTAGTTTTTGTCAGAATGGGATTTAAATTGGAAAAGAGACGTGTTTCTTTTACTTATTCTTCTTTCGCTCTTATTCTCTCTTTCTCCTCTCTCCCTTACACCCGTCACGCCTTCCTCTGTCGCTCGATTTCTTCTTCTCTTTCTTTCTGACTTTTCTCCTCATCTTTGTCAACCTTTCACTCTTTCTCTCTCTCCCGTCTTTCTGCCCTTCTACCGTTTCTCTTAGTGCTATACAAATGGCATACTGTAATACACTAACCCTGCGATTATTAACATCTTAAATGTTGGTCTCCCACCCCGGTCCTATGATTACACCGAGCCTCAATTTCGTGAGGCAGGTCGGGTTGGCCTAGACAAACGCAGTTCGCCGAGATGCGCCCAGAAGCAAAATAAGATGGCTTGTTAAATCTGCTGATGTCTTTTGGTGAGATGAAGACAAAAAAAATACACTAACCCTACTAACAGCATCATAGCGTGCACCACATACACCAGAACCAGCACCACTAACTCCATTGCACCTACACCACCTCACATAACATCAGTGTTACCACCTCTAACACCGCAGCTACTAACACACATAGCAGTAAAACCAACACCACTACTCACACTAGTAACAGCAGCACTGGCAGCAGAATATAAAGCAGCAATGCTTCCAACATTAGCAACACTATGAACTAGAACCAGCAGCAGCATTATGACTGGCACTAGCAGCAGCAAAACCACCCCCATCTCTAGTAAATCCAGCAGCAGCACCACCCACCATATCCAGCATACCCACTAGCAACAGAATGTCAAGCACCACTATCCCCACCGCTACCAGCACTAGAAATACTTACTCCACCACTGCCACCAGGATCAGCTCCATAGGCTACAGCAGCACACAAGTATAACAGAAAAAGCACAGACATAGTAACATCAACAACACTAGCAACACCACCACTGCCACTGTCAGCAACACCACAGCACACCAGTAACCATCAGCACCACAACTGCCAACACAAGCAGCAGACCAACACTTACTCCAACTCTTGATATGGCCACTTTCAGAAGGAGCACCAACAGGAGGGAGTCAAGCGACAGACAGGGTTGCTCATCTTTGTTTTCCAAAAAGGAAACGTTTGAAAAAACCTTTCTGTTCATTGACACCAGAGGTTGAACTAGGCGGGAACTACTGCAATCAGCGTCCCCATACGTTTTAATTACTAGAGCCAATCCATTCCTATACTTCCTAAAACAAAACAAGCATTGAAAATGCAATAGGTCTTGCCTTTGATTACATTAAAACCATTTGCTTTGCTAATGGTATTGTATAGCAAAGCAAATGGCTTGAACTTAATCAAAGGCGAGACCTATTGCATTTTTAATGCTTTTTTCCTTTTGTCAATGTGGAACAGCATAAACAAAAGGCACTGGCAAATCCCCAACAAGAGATAAGGCTTATTGGCTTTAACAATGCTTCTTAGATAATGTACACCTACATCTAGCCATATTTTATCAGTGTGAGGGTGTTAAGATAACGCACCAATCCGTAAGATTCGGCTAGTCATCGCAATTGGTGGAGTCGTTCAGGCCTGTCTCATTCTTGTTTTCTGACCCCTGCCGGCCGTAGGCATTGAGGCGCGTATGGGTTAAGGAAAATGTTACATTATTTTTATTTACTCTTTTCTGCCTTCCGTTCAGCATAGTTAATTTTTCATTTCCTGCACATGCGCTTTTTGAATCCTGTATATTTTTGATGCACTTTGTCACGCTTTCTTTGCTGCTTTTGGCTGAAAGATTTAGATGCGTTTCTTAGCCTTTTACGCCACATTCCTGTCATTTCTAAGCCCTGTTAAAAAGAAGCTTTACTAGGTCCCAACTCAATTTATCAACCTGGGCATTTTAAAAGAAACTTTGGCCTTGGTGGAAATTGAACGTATGACCCTCACATTAGCTCGCAGTGGACAGGTTTAAGTTACTGAGCCATCATGTGCGGATGAGTCTGACACATGCACTGTAAATTGTTAGTGGGCAGCCATAAAGTGGTGGCTTTGCAACTGCCAAACTACTCACTTGACCTTCACATAGAAATGACCACTATTTTGCTAGTACAATTCACTTACATTTATTTCACACACTTTGCGATTGATCCTTGTTAAAATGCATAGATGACAGCTTTAGAGGCATTCAACTTGAAAACAATGTCTGCACCCACCTTACCGAAAGGAGATGAGGGTATCCATGTGCACATGCAGAACCCGGGTGCAGAGTGCGGCAGTTACCTGGCTGGTGTCGGTGTGGGGGCTCCCACAAAGCTCAGCATGTAGAGGGAGCCCGGGGGCTGCCACAGGGCTGCTGCAGTGGCTGTGCACTGACCATGGAGCAGAGCGCTGCGCGGTGCTGCCGCCTCCTCTGCGAGACAGGCATGCTGCCTGGGCTCTAGAGCCTCTGCTCTGCCAGTGCCTTCGCCTGGCTAGGGCACGAGCACGGGGTGGCGCACGCAGTGAGCTTAGAGAGCACGTGCCTCCTCTCCCCAGCTCTCTCATAAACAGAGGGCACGTAGTATGCACGCATACAGCACGCACGCAGTCTACCCCAGCTCATTGTTCAAAGTGAAAGCATGCGCCATACGCGCGCGCGTGCACGTCTGTAGACAGAGCCGCAGTTGAAGGAAACCGGCGTGTTTAAAAAGCAGCGTGACAAAGCTTTTGATAAGAAGCTTAGTCGCCATGACAATGAAAGCTAAGATGGCGTCGGACTGTCCACTGTCCGTATGTACACGCGCATGCTGTTAGGTTTGGACAAATGGCGAGAGCAGCCATCTTTGTCCATCCCTACGCGTGCATGTAAGGCTTTGGAGAATCAATTGCAAAAGGCACTCGAATGGCGAGAGCACCGCATGAGCTGCTATCACCAGGCGAGACCTAAAAAGGTGATCACGAAGGGCACCATTGTGCAGCAGGGGCAGCTCTTGCTACCCACGTGGAGCTTGGGCTCACCCAGGAACAACGTGCCAGCGGGAGGATCATGCCTTGTCAAACACAGTCTGCTTCTTTTGCAGATATGATAAAAGGAGAAGTGGGTTTGCGTCAGGTTCTTATCACAGGGCCCATGTCCCTCAGAGCTCTCACTGTACTGGACAGTAGAGTTTGTTAGCAAGCCTAATTGCTTGTATAATTTGGCTTTCACTCAAAAAGGAATCTCCTGGAACAAATTAGCTTTGGAGAGTGGTCCTAGAGGAAAGTGTTACTGTCAGATAAGCCAAGCTTTTCATACTTTTCTACATTTAATTAGTTGTGTCTCGGGTCTGATTTGAAAGTTATAACATTCCATAATTTAGGTTCCTGTATTCTGAACGGCCTGCTGTACCAATTTAAGTATCTAAAAAAGAAACTTCAAAACTGAAGGGCATATTTGCAAGCCCTGAACGTCACTTTTTCTGATGTTGTGGTGGCGATAGGGGCTTCGCCTTATTCACAAGGCAGCATTAGGCCACGTGGCTTAATGCCGCCTTGAGAATAGGCCCAGTGGCGTAACGAAAATTGAGGGGGACCCCCTGCAAGGTATATGGAGGGTCCCCCTCCAGACTCTATCAAGAGCTTTCCGGCCCAAGTACTGTGCTAAGGGGGAACCCTGGAGCTTGAGGATGCCCCGCACTGCGGGGGCCTGTGTTACGCCCCTGGAGTAGATTGTTGTAGAGTTAAGTAGTACAGAGTGGAGTTTATAGAATGAAGTTGCATAGAGTGTTATGGAGGGAGTAGAGTGGAAGGGCTTAGAGTGCAATAGAGTAGCTTGGAGTGGCATAGAGTTGAGTAAAGCAGTGTGGAAGGGCATAGAGGGAGTATCGTAGAGTTGAGTAGATTGTCAGAGGTGAGTGGGATTCAGTGGAGTAGAATTCTGAAGTGTAATGGAAACAAATATTTTAATACTAATCAAAACAAACAAGTAAACTAGGTAATGACATTTCCACACATTATTGTTTGTGCTCTGTATAGCGTTTGGATAGATCGGTGAGGTAGTAACCGAGAGGACCGCATTGAAAGACGGCAGACCGTGACGGCGAAGGAACAGCAAGTTTACTGAGGGAAGCTTCCGCAAATAAAAGCGGCAGTAGGAGTTGAAGGTTTCCATACCACACATGGGACCACTCTTTGTGGGGACTGTGTGCCCTTTGTGAAAAGAAATCACTGTGACCCTGAGAGTAAAGACATTACTCCAGATATTGTGTACCCTTGTCCTGAGGAAGCCGGAAGAAATAGACGGCTGAAACGCGACCGCGACTGCGTCGACAACCATTTGAAGAGTCCAACTACTGTTGAACCTATTTTCAAACTATAGACGCACATAAATAAATGAGAGAGATGTTTTACACCTCGTGTGCAAAGGGGACTACTTCTGAATGTATCACTAGGATTAATGAGTGTACATGAATACACGTAATAGTTAGGGTATTGTATATGTTGTATATATTGTGTATCTGTACTTTTGTATGTTAGGCTGTGAAAATGATACATGTTTGATTATTATTTAATTGTCTATTCTTTATGTGTTTGTTGGTATAATGTATGTATAATCAATTGATGTGCCAGAGTCCTGCCGAATGATATGTGCATCGAACAAAATCATAAATATTTATAATTTCTAAAAAATTGAGAATGTCAGGGTAATTGCTGGTACATTGGAGAGAAAATAAAAAAGTGATTGATCCCTCCATACTCCTTTTTTTTCTACATCCTGTATAGTTTTATAAGTAAAACTATGTCTGTGCAAATGTATTGGTTATCGCAATTGAAAATCTGTTGTCTGTAATGGTATTGTGCTAGCACATCATGCATACTCCCCTTTATTCACTCCACTCTACAACCAACACTCTACTCTACTCTACTCCATGACACATCACAACACTCTATTATACTCCACTCTACATCACTACATTCCATGCTACTCTACTCTGCACCACTGTACTCCACTCCACGCCAGTCTACGCCACCCCACTCTACGATACTCCAATCTACGACACACTATGACACACTACACCACTCTATGCCACTTCACTCTAGGCCCCTCTACTCTACAACACTCCATGACACTCTATTCCACTCTACTTTATGCTACTCTACACCTCTCCATGACACTCCTTGCAACTCTACACCACTTCACTGCGCACCACTCAATGCTATGCCACCCCGCGCAATACCATGCCACTCTGACGCATTACTCCACTCTATGGCACTCCACTCTGACAGTCTGCTTTATAACACTCTACGCCACTCCAGTCTATTCCACTTTACTCCACACCACTGCACAGCTCTTAACACCACTCTTTGCTATGCCACTGTACATCCCTACACACTACGTCACTCCACTCTACTCCACACTAAGCCGCTCCACGACACTATGACCCCCTACTCTAAGACCCTCAACTCTAGGACACTCCACTCCACAACCCTCCATGCCACATCACTCTACCCCACTCCACTAAACTCCTCTCTACGGCACTCGACTCCACTCCAGGCAATGCCACTCTATGCCTTTCACACTACGCTCCTTGATTCCACTCTATGGCACAACACTCTATGCCCCTTTACTAGAAATGCAAAATAGGAGGAGCAATGTATAACATACTAATATCAGCTTTAAATACTAAATGATGTTTAAGGGGTGGCCTTCACTTAGGATGTTTGTTCATACACAATCCCAAGATACAAGTTAAAGAAAAGTAAAACATTATTAAAAGGGACCCTGTTCTGGACACCTCTGCAGACTATACATTAACGAGATAGGAGGGGCTATTATATAGCCCAATGTGTGCACTGAATAACCTGGATGCACCAGTGTGGATTTTGAGCATGTTAATGGTGATGCAGCCTTAAGGCCGACCAGCAGCACATCCAAAATGCTCAGTGGAGAGAGTATCCATTCAGTTCCTGGCTTTATCCTTGAGTTTACTGAGCAGATCTTAGGTATTTCAGGGTCAACAGGTGAAAGGGCGAGGATCAAGGTGTTCTGGAAGGAGATAACATTACAGGCGAGGTCAGAGGCGCCAAGAGCGCACGTCCACTTTTCTGGTGATAAATGGTAGGGTTCACTGCCAGGACATTGCGCAAGTCTTGCCTCCTACCTCCAGTAAAGCTCGCCCTCTGTCTCCGTTTATGGATGGGAACAGGCAAGGCGGGCCAGGGTGCTCTCTGGGTAGAGTTGCTTTTGGAGTGACAGCGGGAACCCGCCTTACCGGACAAGTATTTCACGTTTCAAATCCTTTTCATGAACAGCAGCGTGGGAGAGTGCAGTCGGCGGGGCCCTCGGTGCTGGAGGAGGGCTAGGATTTACTGGAAGCTGTTCCTGCACCAGTGTCGAGCGCGCGATGCAGCACCCTGCACTGTCGCCAGGGCTAGTTCAATGCATCGTCCACACCACTAAACATCACATGCCTGGGAAGGGTTAATAAAGTTGGGCAACAGAAGGGGAAAATGGGAGACATTGCAGGGTATGTGTGTCAAGGGCAGGCTAGATGTAGGCAGGCTGACGGACACACATTACAGTAACAGCACACACACCACCCAGACTTGTGCACAGAACTGTAAGAGAGAGCTCTAAGCATGCACTACAACACATGTGAGTTCCAGTAAACCACATGGTTATTCGTCAAATGTTGCAAACTGTCATTCCCATTGTGTGTGGCTTTCAGGCCTGGTTAACGGACGTTTATGCTGTGCATGTTCAAAGGTGTACCTGTACTGCAGGGCTGAACGGAGCTCCATTGTTGCTGTTATAAGGCAGCTCAAAAGAAAGCAGACATGAATCCCTCAACCTCTAGGGATATGCCCTGGTGTCCACCACTGTCGCACTCCGCAGCGCCCGAGGCCTCCCAGGCGCCATGCTGATGCTGCAGACGACGGTATTACAGTGAACAGCGCACTGACTGACTTATGCAGTTGCACGCCGGGACGCGGACAGGACACAGTGACTGCCTGCCGGTGTGCGGCACGCCTCTGAGTCCCCGCTTCCTCAATCCTACCTCACTTCCTTCCAGGACCAGGACGTGAAGTGAGATCACACACCCCACCCCCGCGGTGCCACAGACAGTAATCACACAACCTCAAAGGGCAGGCCCCGCCCGGCCGCCCGGGTGTTTCGGTATTAGGAACAGCACCACCTCGGCCCACAATCAGGAGCTCTCTGGCTGAGGGGGCCCCCTGGAGCTTGGGGGCCCCCCCCGCACCGCGGGGCTGCGGGGACCTGTGTTACGCCCCTGAATAAGCCCCCCTTTCATGCTAAACTTAATGTGAAAGGAGTGGGCAATGGCTGTTGCAGTGGGCGTTCCACCACACCACCCATGGATTTTGACGCTGACCCATATTTACAAGGGAAGTGTAAATATGGGTCAGCATCAAAATTAAAACCAGGGAAAACCTGGTTTTAAACAGGTGCAATGAGGAGAAATTGTTAATTTCTCCTCATTTTTGCTGTTTCTCTTTGTGCTGCATGCATTGTGCAGCACACATAGAAACAGCAAAAGGCCATTGATTGTTTATGTGCAGGAAGGTGACCCTTCCTGCACATGAACAATCAATTTAAAAAAATGACATTTTGCAACTTCTATGTATGGTTCATTAAGCAGCACACATAGAAGTTTCAAAATGCCAATTCAGATTCTTATTGTGAGGAAGGGACGCATACCTGCACATAAACAATCTTTCCCTACAACACAGGCAACCTTGCACTATGGTGCAAGGGTGTCTGAGTGGATGGTAGGCAGCTAAAATATCCGCCAGCACAGGGGTAAACGCAGGGCTGCACCATATGCTGGTAAATATGGTGCAGTCCTGGAAATGGCGGAGCGCGGCATTAAGCCAAGGTGGCTCACGCCGCGCTCCACTACTTCCTCTTAAATATGCCCTGTGTTTTGGGGGCAGACTTAAATTGTATATGTTTTCTCACTAAAAGCTAGTTCAATGGGCAAAAATCGAAAGGCGGGGCCGGCATTGGCCCCGCCGCAAATATGGCGGGGCACCGACCCCCTCCTCCCCTCGCCCTTGTGTGTCGATCAAGCGGCGCTGAACCACCGCGTCATCATGACGCGGTGGGCGCGCCATGCTTTCGATTGGTCACAATGGTGACCTATGGCCCGGAAGCGGTTAATGAGCTTCCGGGTCATGGGTGAGTTATGGGGGGGGCTGGGGGTCAGACCAGTTAGAACTGGTTTGACCCCTGGTATGAGTTTAAAGGGCGGGGGAGCACGGGACTCTGTCTCTTTGTCCCGCGCTCTTACAGAACCTGGTCGCAGCCCTCTAGGAGGCTGCTTAACCGTTTTGTTTGTCTTCCTCTGCAGGTCCGTTTCATCGAGGTATCCTGGTTCCGGTTGTGATTCCTGCAGGTCGGTTGGCGGTCGCTATCGTCCTGGGTGCGGCGCCTGGAGGCTGGTTCGCGTGCCGAGTGAGGAAGCTGAGGCATCGCTATCGTCCTGGGTGCGGCGCCTGGAGGCTGGTTCGCGTGCCGAGTGAGGAAGCTGAGGCATCGGTGTGTCCCGGTGCGCGGGGAGTTTCCGGTGCGAGATCGGGCGGAGATACGGTAGAGGGGCTTGTGAGCCCGGGTGAGCGGAGCGCGCACGCGCCGATAAGGTACTGGGTTTTCCGGCAGGAACAGCGTTAGGGTGCCTGCTGGTGGCGTATAGCGGCAAGGCTCGTTTTGTAAATTTTTTCTGGTGAAATACTGGTTTATTGCCCTTGGAGCTCACACGCACGTTGGCTGCATGTGAAAGTGGGATTGTAAGAAATAGATTATCAATTGGGAGGGCAAAGTCAGGCTGGTGACGATGATTATGGGAACATTCACCTACTGAGGTTCTTGGGGGATACAGCTGCGATTTAAAAGTAAGGCTGTTTTTTAGAAGGTATTACTCGCAGGGCCAAAGGCGCAATTTGAGGTGGGCTGGTTCAGATTCCAGCTCCTGTGAGGACCTGGCAACGCATGAGAAGTAGAATATCAGTTGTTTAAGGGCATTCATTTTAATAAGTTTGCGCATTTTGCGTAACTACATTGTGAGAGTTTCAGTGGGGCAGGGACAGTGTTTGCAGGATTGTACTGTTATTTGCCCAGGTTTATGCTGAACATTTGTGTTATTTTGTCTGCAATATTGTGATTATTGTATTACGCTAAGGCTGTGTCGCTTGTGTTGTTCCAGGTTAAGGTTGCGAAGGGAGTTAAAGTTGGGTGAAGGGGATTCAAAAGAAAGCGCAAGGGTCAAAGCAAAGGATGTCAGGGAAGCGGGGGGCCAAGCGTTCGCGCATGGAGCATATGCTAGAGGCAATGATGCGTAAGATGGCGACTATGGATAGGAGATGGGGTAAGGTGGAGCAAATTGGCCATAGCTTGGCTGAGCTTAAGCAGAAGGTTGAGGCGCAGGGTGGGCCGTCCGGAAGGCCTAAGCGAAACATAGTACCCCCGAAACCAAGGGGGGAATTGGAGGCTCTCCCTAAGAGGGTTAGATCGAAGAAGGGTAAGGTTCAGGATCCAAAAGTAGTGGAACCTCTAGAGGCACCGGGGGAGGGTGGTCCGTCTGGGCTCCCAGTAACGCAAGATACTCCAGATTTAGTACCCAGCATCCCGGGGTCAGTGGTGCCAGTACCGGCGCCAGTTCCTGTCGCCCCAGTGATTGAGCCGGTTGTTCCTAGTATTATCCCGGTAGTGCCCTCAACAAGCCCCAATGTTCCTGTATTGAACCCAGTGGCCCCGGTACCATCACCAGTAGGGGGAGGGCAGGTCCCGGTGGAGTTAGCCACTCAAATAGCGGCAGTGCTTCCATGGTTAGGAAAGGGTGGGGTTTTGCCTTTGGCGGTGGGAACCGATCCCTTGGCAGAGGCACAAAGAATGGTGGCAAAGATCATGGCGGCTCCGGGCATTGAACAGAGCCTGGGCGTGGTGAAGGCCCAGCAAGCACAGCCAGGGCCACAAGAAAGTGACAGTGGAAAAGCCGGGACGACAGAGCCTGCGGGTAAGGAGCTGGCTTTGCCATTGTTGGGCGCCGGGGTGTTACCTTCTAGGAAGGAATATTTAGCGCGCCATGTTGCAAAGGATGTGAAAGAATTGATTTGGGCTGGGGCGTATGTAAATATGTTTTCTTTGCTGGTGGATAACAGGGAAATGGAGTATGCGAAGAGACAGAAGGATTGGATGCTTCCCAGTGAGTGGCGGGCAGAAATGTCTAGATTCAGGGTTGAGGAGACATTGACAAATTGGATAAGGGCATTTTCTGTTTATATGGCCATAGTTGCTGAACGTACACCTAATATGCAGGCGGAAATGGCATGTTATCAGAGCAGGGTGGCAATGACGCATGATAAATACGGTGGTGTGGGTTGGAAGGAGTATGACATGAACTTCAGGAAGGCTAAGGAGTTTGACCCTTCATTAACATGGGACAGGGTGGATTCTATCTCTTGGTTTGATCAGTTTGCCCCCGGGCAGATGGGCAGCACAACTCAGAATTGGGGCAAGGCCCACATTTCACAGCCTCATCAGCCTTTTCGGACAGGGCCCCCCGGGGCGGCGGCGTCGGCCACTGAGAAAGGTGGAAGGCGAAAGGGAGTGTGCTGGGACTTCAATAGAAAGTCCTGTACTAGAGCCCAGGGCACCTGTAAATTCAGGCATGCATGTGCCATATGTAATCACCCCTCTCACCCAGAGTCAAAATGCTTTAAGAAAGGGAACAATGTCTCAGGGTCAAAAGGGGGGAAAAAACAGGAGTGAGGTGGAAATCCTTAACGACACGCACACGCCCATTGATGTTTTGGCTATGAATCCTTGGTTAAATCGGTATCCAGATCATGCTACAGCTAGGTTGCTGCAGGAAGGGTTTTCGTATGGTTTTAGGATACCAGTGGGGGATTACAAAGGGACAGCGGAGTGCAAAAATCAATTGTCTGTCAGAGCTAACACACAGGTTGTGGTGCAAAAAATTAAGAAGGAATTGGGCTTAGGGAGAATAGTGGGCCCATTCGACGTTCCCCCGGTGCTGAATTTTGTCTGTTCTCCCCTAGGGGTGGTACCAAAAAAGGAGGAGGGGGAGTTTAGATTGATTCATAATTTATCAGCACCCAGAGGCAAATCATTGAATGATGCCATTAATGAAGAACTTTGCAGTGTAAAGTATGCATCCTTTGATCAGGCAGTAGAGATGCTGAGGGTGTTGGGCCCGGGGGCCTGGCTGGCGAAATCTGATATTGAATCGGCATTTCAACTCTTGCCAGTACATCCTTTAGATCATCATTTGCTTGGTTTCTCATTCAAAGGTCAGTTTTACATGGATAGGTGCATGCCTATGGGTTGTTCAATCTCCTGTGCTTATTTTGAGAAATTTTGTTCTTTTTTGGAATGGGTTTTCAGACAAGTTACAGGACATCATTTTGTGATGCATTATCTCGATGATTTCCTCTTTCTGGGACCGGCGGGCTCTCAGGAATGTTCTGTCGCCTTGGAGGAATTCTGTGCCCTCATGCATACATTTGGGGTCCCCCTGGCTCAGGGGAAGACAGTGGGGCCAACGAACAAAATTGAGTTCCTAGGCATCGAAATTGATTCAGTACAGGGTTGTTTTAGGTTGCCAGAACAAAAGATTATGAAATTCCGTGCTGCATTGCAGCAGTGTTTGTTAAAAGACAAAGTGACATTACACCAATTGCAGCAAGTGGTAGGACAGTTGAATTTTGCACTACGGGTGATACCCATCGTTCGTCCAATTTCCCGTTCCATTTCTCAGGCTATGGCAGGCTTACACGAAAAACACCATCACACGCGCTTGTCATCTGAGGTTCGCCAGGACATGCGGATTTGGATAGCATTCCTGGAGGGTTTCAATGGCAGAGTGGTGTGGCCCTGTCCTCCCATTACTTCGGCAGCCTTAGGTCTATGGACTGACGCGGCGGGTAGTGTGGGATTTGGTGCCATACTTGGGAACAAGTGGGTGGCTCAGCCGTGGCCAGGGTGGTGGTGTGAGAGTGGCTTAACAGCTAACATAGGTTTTTTGGAATTGTTTCCCATCTGGGTCGCATTAACGGTATGGCCCCAGGATCTGCAGAACCAATCTGTGATATTTTGGTCGGATAACATGACAGTTGTTGAAGCCATCAATCAACAGGCAGCAAGGTGTAGAATGATTCTTCGCCTGTTGAAAGAGATAGTGCTGTTATGTATGAAATTAAATGTCCAGTTTAAGGCTAAGCATGTCCCGGGAGTGCAGAATAATGCTGCTGACGCACTCTCTCGCTTCAAGATGCAGGTTTTCAGGGATCATCTGCCATCTGCGGAGGCGACATCATCACACTTTCCAGAAGTTCTTTGGCAGATTGGTGCCCCCAACTACAGAACCTCGTGGCTGCTAGCCTAGCGCCAGGGACACGGACAGCTTATGAAGGGGCGTTTGGGTCCTACAGGTCTTTTTTTTGGGTCACGATTGGGAGGAGAGATGGCATACGTCAGGAGCATTCCTCTTGTTTTTAGACAGCTTACAGAGGGGGGGGCGCACGGTTGCGGCTGCCAGGCGACATGTAGCGGCAGTTTCCTTCTTTGCGCAGATTAGTGACACGAACGATCCCACAAAGAGTTTCATCATGAGGAAGGCATTGAAGGGGTGGCGACGAATTCAAGGTGGGGTTCCTGACACCAGGCAGCGCTGGGTGTGATCTGCAGTTCGGTGGTGGAGACTCTATTATTCAGAGCTGCCTTTGCATTGGCTTTCTATGGGGCATTTAGAGTGGGTGAATTGGTGGCTCGAAACAAGCAGGACAGGCAGGGTGGCCTTTTAATGGAGTATGTAAGGATACAAGGTGATAGTTTGCTTTTGACCATCCAAAAATCAAAAACGGATCAGGAAGCACGGGGTGAAGGGGTGGTTCTGCATAGAGCATTAAACAACCCGTGTTGCCCAGTAATGCATTTGGAAAACTTCCTCAGTGTGAGGAGCAGCGTGTTGGGTGGGGCATTATTAGTACATGCAGACGGTACACCACTTACCAGGTACCAGTTCAAAAGGGTATTGGACATGGCAATCACCAGGGCAGGCATGGATCCATGTGTTTTTGGAACACATTCTTTTAGGATAGGGGCTGCCACTGAGGCGACGGCTAGGGGGTTGCATCCCAGTAAGGTACAGAAGATTGGGCGATGGGTTTCCAACAGTTATAAGCGTTATGTGCGGCTGCACATGTTGAGAGGGCGCATTGAAATGGTGTGACTGATGCCTCTCTGTCTGTCGTTTGCTTCACAGTTTCTCAATCCTGTCACGCAGGGGGGGAACTGCCATCTCGCCAGCAACAACGTTCTACGCAAGAATCAGCACAACTACAGGTCTCAGGAACGCGGAATGTGTGGGTTGTGGGGCATTCATATGTTCGGCGTATGAAATCTGTTTTTCTTGCAGGTGATTATAGGAAACGGGCAGAACAGAAGGGGTTCACAGTATCTTTTCATGGAAAGGGGGGCCTTTGCCTTAGTCACTTTAGGGGTTTTATGACCGATCTGCTGAAAAAACACAATCCTTCTCCCTCTATCGTTATTTTACACCTGGGGGGCAATGACTTGGTCAGGTTGGGCAGGAGGGTCTTATTTGAGAGCATAATATCTGAGATTGGTTGGTTAGCCAAGGTGTGCCAAGGGGCTTACATAGTTTGGTCACATATGGTACCCAGATTTAAATGGAGAGGAGGGGACTCGGTGAGAGCTTTGAACTACTCGGTAAAGAGGGTCAATAATAAAATAGGGAAATTGTTCCGATCTCCCAAGTTACAGTGCATCGCACATGGGTGTGTTAGGGGGGAATTGTGCTTCTTAAAAGACGGGGTACACTTGACTAGGGTGGGGAATGACTTGATGTTAGAGAATTTCATGGCTTGGCTAGGGGGTCTGAGGGAAGGGGCATGACCTTTCTGAGGGATGGTTTGGGGGGGGCCAGATAGTCGGGCAACTATGCTGGCCTGTGGCGGTAAGGTCATGACTAGTGAGCAGTAAATTTAAGGTCCTTAGGGGGCGGCCTCATTCTCGGATGGGGTCGCCCAGGGGGAGGGACAAGGGGTCTCTCCTATAACTCCAGGGGCGGTACATCCGGTTGGCTGGATGGGTGCGGGGAAGGGGGGGAGTCACGCTTTCTTTTAGGCTGGTTGGCCACCCCGCACTGGCATGGACGTCATTAAATGGCGCAGAGTGCAAGACCCCCCAAATTGGCGTGGAGTTCAGTTAACGTATGGGGGTAACCGGGAGGGGGAAGTACCCTCTCGGTAAGCGGGCCCCCTGTGCATGCGCAACCCTACGGGGGGGGCGTGGTTAAATTGATAAGGATCTGACACCAGTTAATGACCTTGCCGTAGGCCCAAATAGGATACGCAGAAAGTAATTAATGTATGATTATGATCTTTATGTTATATTCGGATAGGAAAACTATGTATTAGTGATATGTTAAGGTTAGCCATCTGAAATCTGTGCATATTAATTGTAATCAAATGTCGTGTTATGTTTCTGCGTATAAAATGTAAATAATGTTTATCTCTTAAAAACTTTTGATTTGTTTTCATATTTTAATAAATACGGCCGGGGGTTGCTCGACCCCCGCCTCCAAAAGTCATTACCTATCATGTTCCTCATTTTTTAAAATGTGTTTAGGTTCAGGGGGGGGAGGGGGAAATTCGGTAGTCCCTGCCCATATCGAAAGGCGGGGCCGGCATCGGCCCCGCCGCAAATATGGCGGGGCACCGACCCCCTCCTCCCCTCGCCCTTGTGTGTCGATCAAGCGGCGCTGAACCACCGCGTCATCATGACGCGGTGGGCGCGCCATGCTTTCGATTGGTCACAATGGTGACCTATGGCCCGGAAAAGGTTAATGCGCTTCCGGGTCATGGGTGAGTTATGGGGGGGGCTGGGGGTCAGACCAGTTAGAACTGGTTTGACCCCAGGTACGAGTTTAAAGGGCGGGGGAGCACGGGACTCTGTCTCTTTGTCCCGCGCTCTTACAGCACCTGGTCGCAGCCCTCTAGGAGGCTGCTTAACCGTTTTGTTTGCCCACCCTCCATCCCCTGTTGCAAGTGATTTAATGGCTGTTGTAAGTGATGGTGTTGTTCCTTCCTTAGGCGTTTTCTCCCGCTTACAGGTCTTCAATCGTCGTATTTATTGCTATTCCTTGGTCAGGCGGTAAGGTCATGACTAGTGAGCAGTAAATTTAAGGTCCTTAGGGGGCGGCCTCATTCTCGGATGGGGTCGCCCAGGGGGAGGGACAAGGGGTCTCTCCTATAACTCCAGGGGCGGTACATCCGGTTGGCTGGATGGGTGCGGGGAAGGGGGGGAGTCACGCTTTCTTTTAGGCTGGTTGGCCACCCCGCACTGGCATGGACGTCATTAAATGGCGCAGAGTGCAAGACCCCCCAAATTGGCGTGGAGTTCAGTTAACGTATGGGGGTAACCGGGAGGGGGAAGTACCCTCTCGGTAAGCGGGCCCCCTGCGCATGCGCAACCCTACGGGGGGCGCGGTTAAATTGATAAGGATCTGACACCAGTTAATGACCTTGCCGTAGGCCCAAATAGGATACGCAGAAAGTAATTAATGTATGATTATGATCTTTATGTTAGATTCGGATAGGAAAACTATGTATTAGTGATATGTTAAGGTTAGCCATCTGAAATCTGTGCATATTAATTGTAATCAAATGTCGTGTTATGTTTCTGCGTATAAAATGTAAATAATGTTTATCTCTTAAAAACTTTTGATTTGTTTTCATATTTTAATAAATACGGCCGGGGGTTGCTCGACACCCGCCTCCAAAAGTCATTACCTATCATGTTCCTCATTTTTTAAAATGTGTTTAGGTTCAGGGGGGGGAGGGGGAAATTCGGTAGTCCCTGCCCATATAGTCAGTCACATTTTTTAAGAATAAAAATGGCTCTGAGAAAGGCATTTTGCATTTTTTGCAAGGGTCCAATGACTTTTGAGGACTTTTGAGGGAGACCTATAGGCTGAGCTTCCACAGTCGAATTGTGGGGCATATTTACAAAGAAGTGACGGAGCGTGGCGTTAGCCTTCTTGGCTTAACGCTGTGCTCCGCCACTTCTGAAATGCAGGGCTGCACGGTATTTACAACAATAAGGTGCAGCCCTGCATTTCCCCCTGCGCTGGCGCTAATTTCAGCTGCCTAGGTCCAACGCAGGCACCCTGCCACCATAGTGTAACGATGCCTGCATTGCGGGGAATGATTGTTTATATGCAGGAAGGTGTTTTGTGCAGCACACATAGAAGTTGCAACTCGTCATTTTTAAAATGATTGTTTATGTGCAGGTAGGGACACCGTCCTGTACATAAACAATCATGCATGGAGTTTGGCTATTTTTTATGTGTTCTGCACAATGCAGCACACATAAAAACAGCAAAGACAAGGAGAAATAAAGCATTTCTCCTAGTTGCGCCCTGTTTAGACCAGGTTTTACCCGGTCTCAATTTTGACGCTGCCCCATATTTACACCACTCTTGTAAAAATGGGGCAGCGTCAAAACCAATGGGTGTTGTGGCAGAACGCCCACCGAGGCACCCATTGCCCACCCCTTTCACTGTAGGTATAGTGTCAAAGGGTACCTTATTTACAAGGCAGCGTTAAGCCACGTTAAGTGGATTAACGCTGCCTTGTAAATAAGGCGAACCCTGTATTGCCACCCCAATGTCAAAAAATTTGACATTCTGGTGGCGATAGGGACTTGTAAATATGCCCCTGTGACTGAAGATACGCATTTGTAATAATTACCTTGTGAGAAGAAGAGAGGCAAGCCATAATGCATCGCGAAGTGAGGATCTGGAGAAAACATGATTATCTCTTTTTATAGGTTCAATTGTGTGTCAATCTGAACACAAGGTTTTGCCCTACTCTTTCCGAATTGTGACACTCACCTAGGTTTACATGCCATAATGAAAGATTCTCAAAGATTAATGTTATTAAATAAGGGTACAATTATTTTTTTACTGTTACATTTAGCTTTAAAATGTTTTCGCAATTGTAGTGAATGTGGCTGATAATCTTGCAGTGGGGTCTGAGGGATTGTCTTTTGGATTGATGACAATCTGAGTGTCATCTGCATAAAAATAGATTTTACATTAAACTGTTTAAGTATTGAAGCCAGAGGTTGGATGTATAGGTTAAATAATAAATGGGAGAGGTTGAACCTTTGGGCACACCTCCGTATAGCGGAGTTAAGGTGGAACAATGCGTATTTAACTGGATTAGTTGAAATCTGTCAGAGACAAAGAATTCTAACCAGGAGTAGGCTTTATTTACAATCTGCAAAGTTCTGAGACAATGTAAGAGAACTTGATGGTCGACAACATTTAATGCATAGAATAAGTACAGGAGTATTACAACTCCTGAACTACCTGAATTGACTATCAATCTCAGGTAGCTAATAACAGATGTCATGACATGCTCCATAGCGAAGCCATGATGGAAGCCAGTTTTAATTCCATTCAAAATGATTTTATGATCAACAAAGATTGCAGCTGTTTGGTGACAACTCTTTCCATTAGCTTAGCTACATATGGGAGAAGGGAGAGGGGCCTATAATATGTCAGGTCCTCAGGGTTCATGTTTGTTTTCTTTACAATAGGTGGAGTGGTGTGGCTCACTGGTTAGAGGCAGCAGACTGGGAAGCAGAGGACGGCCCGGGACCAGGGTTCAATTCCTGACGCGGCAGGGTCGTGGACCAGGGCCAGTGGACTCGATAATTTTCGCCTCGGTGCCTACTCTAACCAGGGATCACACTCGGCAACTCTGGGCATTAGCTTGCCTCATCTCCACAACGGCCCCCCACATTCGCCGGGGATGCCTGGTTTCACCTTGGAGATACCCAGGAGGGACCATCTCACAGGGATAGCCAGGATGGGTTCCCCAGCGGTCTACAGCGCCACGACGCCTCAGGGCAGCAGTGCGCTTTACAAGACGCATACATTTACATTTTTTTTTTATGACATCCTTTTTTAACGATAGGGAGCTAAACCCTTGACAAAAGTATTAATAAATTTGCTCACCATAAGGGCACTAGAGTATCCAAAAGTTTTAAGCTGGTTATTGGTTGCTGCGCCTATGTGCAGCTCATCACTAGTTTTCTTTATTTTTTCGAAGAACTACTTCGAGAGGAAGTCAACTAATTTTTTGTTTTGGCTTGATATCATTGCTAGCCAAGCCATGATTGATGAGGGTATTAGCAATTTTTTATAATTCTTGCAAGTTGGTTTGGGAATGAAGAACATAATTTGAATAAAATATTCTTTTTCTTTTCCTATCTAATTGGTGTATTTACGCATTTGTCCGATGCACATTTGTTTATCAAGAGTGTTTTACGTTTTTTGCCAATTTTTTCCAGGTCTTTTAATAGTTTCTTCTCCTCCTTAAGTGCTGCAGTGCACCAAATGTTGGCGAGGTATTTGGGGGCATATCACCATGGACCGGCGATAATTATCGCTAAGCGCACTTAACCCTAGGATAATTATCGGCGGGTAACGCGGAATTTTATCGCTGAGATAGCATGCTATTAGCATTGCTTATCTCAAAAGCGATAAAATTCCAAGCGCTAACTGCCAAATGTGCGATTATCGCTGGAAATCCAGCGATAATCTCACAAAGTTTGGCGATAGCTTGATGATAGGGCAAGGCATACTTAGCCATGATATCCACCTTCCATAGGATATCATGGCTGAGTCAGTCTTGAAGCAGGCGTAAGGAAAGTAGCGATAACAGAGGTTATCTCTACTTTGCTTGTCGCTCTGCAGGTTAGCGTGCCCATTGATAATTGGAGAAATGTCGCTTAGCGATAATTCTCCAGTTATGTCAGGGCAGGAACGCCCACTTTGCATCTCATTAGAGATGCAAAGCTGGGCGTTCAGTAAACAGGCTTGTCGTCCGAAAACGGACGCAAAAGAGGCGATAATTATATATCGCCTCCTTGATGATATGCCCCTTGGTTTTTACAATTTTATTCTCCAGTCAGGCAAGGTGTTTGATTGACTCGTTTAGAGCCAAGTAAAAAGATTGAAGATTACCATTGGCATCCTGAATATCTTCGATTTGAGGTAAATTGCAATTAGGATAGAACTAAGAAAAAGCATTCAGACATTTGGAGCTGAAGGAACTAGTCAGGTAGTCAGACCAGAGGGTATAATCCCATAAAACTAGAATTTAAAAAAAAAACAGATGGAGCATGCAATGTTCTCTCTTCTAGCTTTTGGAGGTTATTAATTTCAGTTTGAGGAGGGCAACAGCACAGAATGCAACCTAGGCGAGAATAGTGTTTTAAATCAATGGATAAAAATAAAGACCTTGTGCCCTGTTACGGGGAAAAGATCAATTTTAATGAGTTGTGATAGATTACGCAGACTCTGCCTCCTTGTTTGTGCGGCCGCATCTAATGATCTTTTAATTAGCTAGTATTACTTCATCTTGAATCGGGTTGCAATTAGAAGAGAGGCACGTTTCAGTTAAAAAGCATATCAAGCTGTTCAATTGTAATTAGCGCAAGGAATTAATTAGCAGTTTTTGTTTGCAGGTGGAGTATTAGAAAGACTTTCTCCCAATTTATGAGTGTAATAGGCAATCACTTAGGATCTAGGGAGGTAAAATATTTATGGGCAGATTTACAAGGCCCTTGCGACACTTTTGCGCCGCTGTTGCATCACTTTTGTGGCATAGTGACATCATAAAAAATGCGGCCAATTTACAACGTGATTCATCTAGGGAGATGCTTCACGTTGTAAAGCCCTGCGTCAAATTATACACGCGTCAAGTATAATGTATGCAGGGAGGGCGTTACCACGCAGGAAAGCCTCGTAAAAGTGATGCAGTGAAATCTACAAGATTTCAGTGCGCCTCTTCTAGGACGCCACTGCATCAAAACCTTACTCCTGCTTGAAGCAGGCATAAGGAGTGATGCAGTGTAGTGAAAATAGGCCTCAACATGCATTGCTGGAGTTGCATCGTGCTTGCAACACGACTCCAGCAATGCGTGACTTTTGCGCCAACAGATGCATCAGAATTTCTGATGCATCAGTCAATCCTTGTGCCACGGTGCGCCGTATTGTGGTATGGTGGTGCAAGGGTTTTGCAGGCTGGCGCAGGGAAACTGACGCATCTTTACAGATGCGTCAGTTTCTTGTAAATATGCCCCATAGAACAGTGTTAGAAGTGGGGGGGAACGGAGGGGCACGGCGTGCCCCTACTTTTAAAAATTATGCTAGTCCGTTCCCCTACTTCTTGATTTTAAAAAAGCGTTCCGGGACTGCCCTAATTCAGGCCCGGTTATAGTAAGGGCTTGAAGGCAGGCGCGAAACGCCATGGGGCTCAAAGTGCTTCAAAGCCGCCCCCCCCCCACCTACCCCGTCGTGTGTGTGCGCCCGGGCGCGCACACAGACAGTTTTTGAGATTATCGCAGCCTTACCCGAGTACTTCACAGGTCTTTAAAAGACCATTTACATGTTAACGAGGCTTTGTTTATTTTTTCACCCCTTCATCTCCAACAGGGGCATGGCGAAAGGCGACACATCCTTTCTTTGGCCGCGGTAACCTTTGCCTACTGTCCTGCTGCGTGGATGTTCTTTTTCTATGCAGCGCAGGAGAAAAGAAGTTTGTTTATTTTGATTCACCTTTCCCAACCCCTGCAGCTGCTTATCACTTCAGGCTGCGACACTAAGTTTGACTAATGGAGTAGGTAGGAGAATGTGTCACTATTTGTTTTTCTTTTTAAAATCTGCACAGGACCAGCAGGACATGTAATTCGTGTGTGCTTCATTTAATCCGTTTTTATCATTATCATGGCCGATGCAGGACAACAATAAGACAATAAAAAATGCCCAGATAACGCTGGGGATTAATGATCCTGCTGGAGAGCAATCATTTCTCTGTTAGTAGTTAAGTGCAGATGAACTGTATTTTATGTGGAAGCTCAGTGGGTTACTGTCATTGTGACAGAGATCCTTGTGTTGCTTGCAGTTCAGAAGTTACAATCCTAACATAGGACAGTGACCAATGAACTGTCATCAAAGAGCTGCACGCAAACCTGAATGGTATAGTTAGAACTTCGCGTTTTTTGTTTTGTGATATAGTTAGAACTTCCCCAGTCTTTCATTATTCTAATGTTGCTAAAATGAGTATCTTTGGGCAGATATACATTTTATCAGTAAAGCCAACCCCTAACCACTGGAGTACTCTTTAAATCCTGAGTTTGTGCTTCTCCAGACCAAACCCTCTTAAAATAACTGCCCACCAGTATGGATGACATGTGATTCATACACCTTGTAATCCTCATTGGCTTATGTGACATTCCCTGTAGGCTGATTTACATACTTGTATGATTCGTTGTCTCTGTATAATGTGTGCGTGGTGTAAAGTACTGACACACACTACACTGATATGAGTAGCGCTACACAACAAATGAAATGCATATGAGAGAGGGGCTACATAAAGATGAGGGGCACTGTTGGAGGGTGGCAGTGAGGGAATCCGAGGAGGAGGTAGTGGGAGTGGCTATGGAGCGATGAGGGGCACTGTTGGAGGGTGGCAGTGAGGGAATCTGAGGAAGAGGTCATGGGGGGAGAGGGGGGAGCTAGGGAGAGATGAGGGGCACTGCTGGAGGATGGTAGTGAGGGATTCTGAGGAGAAGGTCATGAGGGGGAGGGGCTACAGCGAAATGAGGGGCACTGGTGGAGGGTGGCAGTGAGGGAATCCGAGGAGGAGGTCATGAGGGGGAGGGGCTATGGGGAGATGAGGAGCACTTGTGGCGTATGGCAGTGATTATTGGTGTGGCGCCAAAAAAGACTTTCGCATCAGCGCTAAAGCCGGCCTTGTCATGGCCTTTCTGTTTTTGTTTATTTAATTAGCAGTAGGGTCATAAGGGCTACTGTGGAACATACTTTAAAGTGTGTGCTAATTATATTTACTGCTATATTCAATGTTTTAAGTTTGAAGGTGATTTTACTAATGTTTTTACCGGGAAAAATGAAAGTGGAGCCCGATGGTGCCTGATATGGGGCTGGGGCCCAAGGTCAGCTGTGAGATAAGGTGCACTGGAGAGGAGTAGTGGATAATCAAGCCTGTAAGGAAGTGTGTTGCGGAGTCTGGGGTCAGGTGGAGGTAGCAATGAAGAGGGATCCTCCATGAAGGCTCGAACAGTGGGAGCCCAAGTAGTGTCACTTGCCTGATACTACCACCTCAGAAACCTCCTCTTCCCATCAAAGGAAAATGACATAGAAAAAACAGTTTTTGAGAGTGATAATATTTAGAAAGAGATTTGGAAAAGAGTGCGATTTACTGGGCCTTGTAAGACTAAGAAGAGATAAAGGAGGGCCCGGAGAATTTGCAGTCTGGGTGTTGCTACTCCCAAGATAATTTTGAAAAAAAAACTATAGGGTCAAATACTGCATTTTATTTTCAACACCCCATTTTTACACAAATTCTCTCAAAAGCCATTACTGTGCTAAGACAACATCCCCAGGAGTTGACCACATTTTTTTTCAAGATGCACAATATGTTCCTCCCATAAGTCAATATTTACCTCCACTTTGCCAAGGCCTGTGTTTTGTCCTGCTTGCTCACATGTTATCTCACTCAGGCTCACTACCCCCATTATTCATTCTCATTCACTTTCCCTTTTACTCACAGTTTCACTTACTCTACGTGACTCCTTCTCACTCACTTTCTCTCACTTTCATCGACATACACTCTTTCACTCATGCTCAGTTACATTCAGGCACTCAATCATTCACACCCACATTTACTTACTCACACTCATTCTTCTTTGCAGGACACTTGAATACATATGTGCTATACTATGTTTGAGCAGCTAGCTGGCTGACATGAATAAGAATTATTTATTTATTTATCTCACTTGTAAAGCGCACTCTCACCTAACAGGCATCCTGGCACTGACAATCAAGAGTGCACAATTTGTGGATAAGAAGGAGCCCTTGTGGGTTTCCGTGAGTCAGATCAGATTCTCTTGAAGAGTTCCTTTGTCTCTGAGCCCTGCTTAACACATGTGTACAGGAGGAGCCCTATATTCATGTCCTCAATGTTTGAGACAAAAAATACTCATTGATTTCTGAACAATGAGAGTAAAAGCGTTAAGGTAACATGTCGTTCCTGCTTATATTTTGCATGCTTTACATAATCCTGCATTCCCTATGAATATTTGCTTTTCCCAGAATGTTGTTACTTTTTTTCAGGCACTGCATAATTTGAAATGAGTCACATCCAGGTGCTTATAATGGGGCAGAATTGGGTTGTAGGTGAAGACAGTGCGAGTTTCACTCAGTGGGGCAAAAGGGTGTTCGGTGGGGATAGGATGTGGCATTATGGCCAGAGCTACCAAATTTGGAACTGGGGAACCTGGTTCAGCCTTCATGCCTTGTCCATCAGACCACTCCTGAGGGAGCACCCATGATAGACTTTAGAAGGCCCCACTAGACCTTAGAAGCCCTGGTCTCTTAGCACCAGCAGGTGAACCCTACCGGTGGCCAGTTGGGTAAACTTGAAGCCCTGTCCACCACAATTCATACCCAGGTTCACCACCAGTCTTGCGGGCAGGTCTACAAAGCAGCACACCCTAGAGCAGCAGTGGCTTTGTCACGCAGTAGTTTTCCTGCAATAATAAAAGTTTCCCACACAACCCCCACGGTTTTTGACGCAGTCATAGATTTACAAGGACTTGTAATCCTGGGAATGCGGCAAAATCTTGCGCTGCCCCAGAGGAGGCATAACTAGGAGAAATATCTTTATTTCTCCTTGCTTTTTCCTCTTTCAAACTGTGCTTTATTCTGCAGCCCACATAGAAAGATGAAAAAGCCCCTCAAGATTGTTTTTGTACAGGAAGGTGCCCCTTCCTGCACAAAAACAATCCTGCATGCAAAGGAGGCACCCTTGCACCATGGGGCAAGTGTGCCTGCGTTGAAGCTAGGCTGTCGAAATGGCGCCAGTGCAGGGGGAAAAGACGGGAATGCACCATATTGGATAAATACGGCACATTCCCGCCCTTTCCCTGTGACGCAGGGCAGCGCAGCAAAGTAACTTGCTGTGCTGCCCTGCGCCACCATTCCCATAAATATGTCCCTAAGCTCACAAACAGTAAATTGACCACACTAATTATCTGTGTAAGAGCATGTATTGATAAACACAATGAGCCACTGACCTTTTTCTTGGACCTTGTTGAGTTGCCAAGCACAGCAGCAGATCTAATCTTAGATACCTTACATGCATGCTTAGAGAGACACGGTTTTACTGATGAGTATTTAAAAAGTCATTTGGTTCAGCTTGTAACAGATGGTGCTTCCAATATGATAGGTAGGAAATCCGGTGTGGCAACTCTTCTGAAACTGAAATATCCACAGTTGAGTGTATGGCACTGTGCTAACCACAAGCTGGAGCTTGCTGTGGGTGATATTTGTAAAGAAGTCGCAGGCATTAATCAGCTCAAATTTTTTTGGGATAAACTATATACCACCTACCATGCCTCTCCGAAAAATCAGAGAGAGCTTGGGGAATGTGCTCTGGAGGTAGAAGTAAGACTTCTGGCAATTGGAAAGGTGCTAGATATACGTTGGGTGTCCTCAAGTGAAAGATCTGTGAGAGCTGTTTGCATCTCTGAAAGCCTGAAACCATTAATGCACATTATAAACACCTTTTGGACCTCAACTGCTGAATGTGAACGGGGCTTTAGTGTAATGAATGATGTGCTCACACCACTGCGGAACAGAATATCAATCAATCGTCTGTCTTTTACAATGTTCATAAATATCGTGGTGCCACCTGTCATAGAATTTAAACCTGAATTTTATGTTCAGAAATGGTTAGAAAAAGGGAGGAGAAGTGCAGATGAAAGAAACTGCATGGCTCGGAGACAAATGGCTTATGATTCCACTTATAAGCGTATTTGGAATATTCTGTGATTGGAAACATGTCCCACGTTGTAAATGAATTAAATATAAACAACTTATATATTAAACCTCAAATAAACATGTTTATTGATTCTTTGAATTAAATAACGTTATAAGCTGTAACTGGTCAGTGAAATGCCAAACGTTCAAAAATTGGTATGTTTTGCTATTTCTAGCCACACCTCCGACTCCGCCCACTAATCCAATCCTTGGGTTATTCCCGCCCCCTGAGTCTCCGCCCACAGTTCCCCTACTTTTTTTCCCCCACTTCGACCACTGCCATAGAATCATATGGCCCTTTGGGAGGTTGGAGCTCGTTTTTTGGAATATCTGTTGGTCAAGAGTTAGAGATTGATGTGTCATCCAGTGTATTTTTTCCATTGGAGGGGTATTTGTAATAAAATACCCTAATTAGCGAGCCTTAGCTTGGAGGTTTCCTTTAAATGGTTATGACAGGAGATCAAATTAAGAATCTCACAGCAGTTTTTAACCGTACCTGGGTCCAGAAATTGCTTACGAAATAGGTGATTTCTGGAGAAGTTGATGCATGGTGGCAGTCCACAGGTCACGTTTAAGTGTGTACAGCCGCAGATGACCTTGCCATTGGCACATCTGCACCGCGGCTTCCATTACATATGATAAGAGAAGAGGGGGAGAACAGGCAGACACACCTGGCTCTGACCAACACCAGGCAGAAGTCAGGCAAAAGTGGAAAAATTGGTAATATTGTGAACTGGAATAAGCAGTGCTTTAAATGAAAATATAGAAGAGCAGGTACTCACTATCCGCAGACCGCCCAGCTTTTTGGCGCTTTCGCGCTTTGCACATTTATCGCAATATTGGCTGATGTGTGTAAAACCCACAATTTTAAAATTTCCATGAAAATGAAGGAGCATCCATGCTTTGTTTTGTTCCGAGTTTTTTTTAATGCTGCCTGAAAATTAGCTCTGCACAGTGCACGTCATAATGTGCCTCTGCATGACCTCAATTCTGTTGATGGAGAGCGATGTCTTGTGTGCCCTTCCTGTGCTAACTTATTTAGCTGCCATCCACCTAAAGACAGGCTCTGATCAATGTAGATTTTTTGGGCACAGAGACGTGCCTTTCCCTATTTCCCCACCTCCGTCTTGCTGCTGTTGGAGTTGCTTCAGGAAAGCAATCAATCAATCAATCAGTGACACTTGTAAAGCGCGCTACATACCCGTAGGGTCTCAAGGCGCTGGGGGGGGGGGAGGGGGGGTGCCGCTACTGCTCGAACAGCCAGGTCTTCAGCTTCTTCCTGAAGGAGAGGTGGTCTTGGGTCAGGCGCAGGTCGGTCGGGAGGGAGCAAGGATACCAAGCCCATCTCATTTTCATTTACTTGGCAGTGTGTCTCAGCGATACACCATGATAGGGTGTACAGCAAAAAACACAAACACCTATTTGGGCGTGTGTTCTTTTTCTAGCCAACAAACTATGTTTGCAGATAATGAACATTGCACCTGGTGGGCATTCGGGGGTCCCTTTACGAACCGGCTTGCAATGCGTTTGCACCACGCAACTTGGTATATGTGTAACTCAAACCGAATGTCTGACAGAATAACGACGGACAGAAAATCGAAGTACAAAAATATCGGCACAAAAATATCGAAGTAAAAAATATCGATGTCCGATCTACATAATGGTAAGTACAAAAATATCGGGAAAAAAATATTGTTGTCAAAAATATTGATGTTAAAAATATCGTTTTTTAAAAATGTTTTAATAATATTGTAAAATTAAATAAATAATACATAGAATTAAAAGAAAAATAGTTAAAAATATTAAAAGGTAGTTAAAAATAATAACTAATACTGTTAAACTAAATTAAATATATACATCTAAATTAATATATATACTTACTCCACATAGTGCAATAGTAGGGAAAGCGTTGGATAGCGTAGGGGTGAAAATTACTATTACCACTCCAGAGACTGCAACAGTAGGAAAAGCGCAGGATAGCGGGAAAGGAAAAATTACTATTCCAACTCCAGAGAGTGCAAAAGTAGGGAAAGCATAGGATAGCATAGAGGTAAAAATTACCATTCCCACTTCAGAGAGTGCAACAGTAGGGACAGGGCCGGACTGGTCGAAGCGGGCACCGGGCAATCCCCCGGTGCGCCGCACAGGTGGGGACTGGTTTTGGGCCCCTGGGGGCCGTTTTCGTACAGGGCCGTTTTTGCAGCATAGCTGCAAAATAGGCCCTGTAACAAAATCGGCCGAAAACCGGCCCCGGCAAAGAGCTCGACGGCCCCCCCCAACCGCCGAGGGGTTGGCCGAGCACTTTGCCAGGGCCAGTTTTGGTTCCCAGTCCGGCCCTGAGTAGGGAAAGCACTGGATAGCGTAGGGGTTAAAATTACCATTCCCACTCCAGTGAGTGCAACAGTAGGGAAAGCGTTGGATAGCGTAGGGGCACAAATTACGATTCCCACTCCCGAGAATGCAACAGTAGGGAAAGCGCTGGATAGCGCTGGGGTAAAAATTACTATTCCCATTTCCCGCTCCAGAGAGTGCAACAGTAGGGAATGCGTTTTATAGCGCACGGGTAAAAATTACTATTCCCACTCCAGAGAGTGCAACAGTAGGGAAAGCATTGGATAGCATAGGTGTTAGACCTGGTACCATTGGCGTGAGTCTCCCTTCCATTTTTTCTGATTGCTCCACTGTTTTTGATATGTTTTGCTGGTTTAGATACTTTGGGCAGCTTGTAAAGTGTGTCTCAGGCCTGCAATTGCAGAGCCTGAGTGCAGTCTCTGACTGCCATGTCGACTTGGCAAGTGCACCCACTTGCCAGTCCCTAAACCTTCCCTTATCTTCATATCAGACACCCCTAAGGTAGGCCCTAGGGCAGGGTGCATTGTAAGTATAAGGTAGGACATGCCCTGGTGTGTGTGGCATGTCCTAATAGTGAATTACAGCCATTTTCGTTTTTCACTATTGCAAGGCTACCTGTTCCCCATAGGCCAGAATGGGCAGTTTGATTATAACATCTTATAATCCTCACTGACTCAGGGAACTAGGTAGAAATTCGAGTTTAGTATGCCTGAACTCAGAATGATAAAATACATCTGTTAGTGAAGTTGGTTTTAACATTCTGGGGCTGATTCCGATCCGGGTCGGAAGGGCATCGAATGCGATCCGGCCGGAAAAACTACGAGTTGTACGCGTGTTTTCCGCCCGACTCGTACAGCTGTACAAGCGAGCAAGTATGATGTGAGCTACGTGAAATTCACCGACCGAGTCGTTTACGGGTCTGAACCGCTCCGTACGTCTCAGTCGGAAGCTAACCGTGGCGTGCAATGGATGCGATTGACGACCGAGCCAGTACGATGCACGCGTTTGACAGCCAGTGCGAGCCAGTGTCCGGCTCGCAAAACGTCCGGGTGGTTGCCTTTGGGGGTCCGCGTCGGACCACCTGTCACCTGCAGCCCTATGACTCGGACACAGGGGGAGACCCAAGGGTCCCCCCAACACTGGTAAGTAGGGTGTGGATGGCACCAACGCGTACCCACTGTAGGGGGTGCCGTTGCGCGAGACGCACCCATTCAGTCAATGGGAGCCCATGTACGCGTCGTACGACCGGCTCCCATTAACTTCTATGGGAGTCCGACTGAACCGAGTCTGGCAGCATACGGCCGCATCGTACTCGCTCGGTCGGACTGCAGGACTCCGGCTCGGTCAGAAAACACTCCGGATCCGGCTTGGGCGGAGTGCTTTCCGACCCGGATCGGAATCGGCACCTTAGTGTTTGAAAATACCACTTTTAGAAAGTAGGTATTTTCTTGCCTAACTATCCAAGCCTGCCTCTGCTAGGTTGTGTATTGCGTGTCTGGAGTTTGAGTGACAGGGGCTGGGGGATTCCAGGAGACAGGGTGAGTCAGCACAGGGCTGAATAGAGAGATCTGCATGAAGATGGGTGGGAGGAGTTGCACCTGGGACCTGAATAGGGCTGTGCCTTCCCTTCACTGATGTCCCTGGCCTACACTGTGAAAGGAAAGAAGGAGTCTTGTCAACAAAGTGCTCCAGGACTGACCAGAACTGGTTTGGACGAGGTAAAGGCCTCTCTGCCTTCAGAAAACAATGAGAATAGTAGTATAAATATGGGGACACAGACCCCAAGAATTTTGATCACTTCTGGAACAACAAGACAAACCTCTACCAAGGAGAAGACCTAAGAAAGCTGTAGGAGTTGGACTGCCCCCCTGCCAGTGTGCTGTGCTGTGTTGCTGGGTTGGCCTGCAGTGATTTCTTCATTGCCAAGGAGAGGAGAAGGAACTTTAAAAAAAACTTTCATCAATCTTGCAGAATATTACTCCAAGGGGTTGATTTGAGCTTGCCTCCTGACCGAAGTCTCAGGGATCCCAGACTTCACTCTTTCTGTTTGCCTGCATCTGGAACTTGCTGTTCTAGTGCTACAGAAGGAATCTGCAGCACCGACGCCCGCGAACGACGCCGTAATCTTCAACGAAGTTATGAATGCTGCTCCGACTAGCAACATGGATCCGACGCTGGCTGCCGTGCCACATCGACGCCAGCGAACAACATCGTAAGCCTGCCATAGCTGTGAGCGCTGCTCCGATTTGCAACGCCGGCCCGACGCCTACTGCTGTGCCGCATCGACTCCGAAGCTGAAATCATCACGGAGCCGATCGTCGATGTGGGTGGTCAAGAATCCATCGACACCGTGACATCGTATGAAACCGTGGTTTCGGCACCATCGTGACACCACCTTCTCTCCGGTCAGGAACCAATGCCTCCCCTGCCTGCGCAAGCATCCAGGTACCGACGCATCATCTCCCCCGAAGCAAGGGACCGATGCCGCAACGTGCCAACGACGCAGCACCTCCCTGACGCCGTGAGCTGTCTTTGTTTTCGCTATTCCAAGGTACTGTTCTTTGTGGGTCTGTTTTTTGACTCCGGGCCCGATGCCGCACACTTTGCGGTCAGCGCTGTACTTTGGAATTTCTTTGACCTCGACGTCGTGATAGCTCCAGTTGGGGTTATCTGTTGCTAAACACTGCTTTTAAGTGAAGAACCTATTTTTTAAA
Source organism: Triturus cristatus (assembly GCF_964204655.1). NCBI lineage: Eukaryota > Metazoa > Chordata > Amphibia > Caudata > Salamandridae > Triturus > Triturus cristatus. The sequence goes on along the minus strand of NC_140583.1, from coordinate 1,006,559,388 downwards.
ACTATTTCTACCATCTTGAAGAATTCTCATTGAGTACAGTATTGTGGATGTTTGTTGTTTATGGTCTTGTGAGAAGTCTATATAAAGAATACTTATTTTCATAATACAACCTGTGTGGTTTCCATCTGTAGTTGTGTCACTGTATTACTGTATGGGTTCACAAATGCTTAACACGCTGCCTCTGAGATAAGCCTGTCTGCTCGTACCAAGCTACCAAGGGCGTGAGCAGGGGTTATCCAGTAGTGTAATCCCCTTTCCCTGACTTAGAAGCAAGGGTCCCTATTTGGTCAAAGGTACCTACCTCTGCCAACTAGAGACCCCCAGTTCTAACAGTGCTGGTAAAAATTACTATTACCACATTGAAGAACCAGAACATTTTGAGCCTGGCGGCGCAGGGTACGCCTTAATCTCCTGGGTTCTCCTGCTTAGCTACACAGAGACACGGGGACACTCTGTCGGCGTAAAAGATCAGATTTATTAGCTGCAGCTAATACAGTTGTCCTAGAAGTACACACGGTATGTTCTCAGGAGACTGCCACTTCACTCCGTGGCGCACAATCTTATATAGTACATAGGTGACATATACATTAACTAAGAAAACACCTAAAACATATAAAAGGAGCCAATAAGAATAGTTCGAAAATAGGATGGAGCCAATAGGAAAAGTTGGAAAACAAAGTATCGAGTAACTCGAAGAAGCCTCTCCTCCATTTGTGTTTGCCACCCCTCCCACAGGTTAAGGTATTAACCAGGTCTGTAACAGACTTGCAGGTGGCGAGATACATTTGTGTGTTTTGGAGGGCAGTTGTGAAACAAGAGAATACGAACAGAGGACAGCGAAGGCCAGACGATAAGATAAAGTCAGAAGTGAATAGTGTGAACCAACAGATAGTTGAGACAAGGATTAGGAAAACCAGACAGGGATTAGTGTACTCGGCCAGTCTCTAACACCAGCTTTGTAAACAGAGGCACAAGGCTATTTCGACACAATATTGCAGGAAAAGCAGAAAAGACTTCGATCGTTGTGCTGCCTGAGTGAGGGCAACACAAAATGGCGGCGGAGCACAAAATAGCGGGTCAATTCGATCACGATCGAAAATAGAATTTTCTCAACTCAAGAGAGTGCAACAGTAGGGAAAGCGTTGGATAGCTTAGAGGTAAAAATGACTATTCCCACTCCAGAGAATGCAACAGTAGGGAAAGTGTTGGATAGCGCAGGGGTAAAAATTACTATTCCCACTCCAAGGAGTGCAACAGTAGGGAAAGCGTAGGTGTTAAAGATAACATACTTATAAATCAAAAAAATATTGTAATTAAATAATGATTTATAAAAAAATTAACAATAAATAAAATAAAAACGACAAATATATCAAAATTAATAATTACTTTATCAATATTAAATACTTCCCACCCTATTCCCCCAATAAACACACAACATACTCCACATAAAATTTCACACAATTAATTTAATTTTCAATTAATCACTTAATAAAAAGTAATGTGCAATTAATAATTAATTAAAAATAAATTATCAATACCAATAAATAATATTGAATAAAAATGAATTACCAATTAATAATGAATTACTAAAAAAATAATTATCACTACCCATGTTTTTATTAATTACTTAATTACAAATAAATTACTTCCCACCTTATTCCCCTATAAACCCACAACTCACTCCAATAATAAATTAATATAAATAATATATTTATCAATTTATAATAATTAATTACCAATTAATAATTAACACAAAATAAATTAATACCAATAATTAAAAAATAATAATGACTTAATTAAAATTAAATTACTTCCCATCCTATTACCCTATAAAGCCACAACCCACCCCAATCATAAATTAATACAAATAATATAATTATCAATTAATAATAATTAATTACCAATTAATAATTAATTACCAATAAATTAATTATTAATACCAATAATTAAAAAATAATAATTCCTTATGAAAATTAAATTACTTCCCTCCCTATTCCCCTATAAACCCACAACCCACTCCAATCATAAATTAATACAAATAATATAATTATCAATTAATAATAATTAATTACCAATAAATTAATTATTAATACCAATAATTAGAAATTAATAATTACTTAATTAAAATTAAATTACTTCCCACCCTATTCCCCTATACACCCAGAACCCGCTACAGAACTAAAACACAAAATGTAATTAAAAATATTTATTAATTCCTAAAAATTATTATTTAATTTACTATAATAAATTACTTTCCACCCTATTCCCCTATAAACCCACAACCCGCTACGGTACTAAAACGCATAATTTACTTTTAAAAAAATTACTAATTTAAAAAAAATGTAAACATACACATAAAATACATACTAAAATACATAACATTATCATAAATATTGCAATTATTAACATCTATAATTTTACTACCGATATTACTAACATTGATATTTGCAACATCGATATTTCTTACCTTAAGTTCGATATTCTGGTTGTCGATATTCTTGATGTCGATATTCTGTCCCTACGATATTTAAAACTCGATATAAATGTACTTCGATATTTAAAAATGGATATTTTGACTGCTCACCACTCAAACCTTAAGTGAGATTTATGAGGCCATACAAGGCCACTTTGTGAGGCCCTGAGTAGCTCCATAAATCTGGAGTAAAGCAAATCAGCACAAATCGCTGCGTGGCCTTACTCTGGACATAGGAGGCATTCCATGGGTGTTTCCATTCAACTAATGTGGTTTTTGACACATTCCCAAATTTACTGGAACTGGTAAACCTGGGAATGAGCAAAACAGATACGATTTCCCAAGAGAGGCGTAACAGGGGGATAGACCTCTATTTCTCCTCGTTACTTCCTCTTTCTGCAGCACACACAGAAAGAGGAATATGCCTCTCAGGATTGTTTTTGTGCAGTAAGGTGCCCCTTACCGCAAAACAACAATCAAGCATGCAATGCAGGCACCCTTGCACGATGGTGCAAGAGTGCCTGTAACGTGTAGGCTGCCAAAAGGGCACAATTTCAAGGGGAAAAGGCAGGAATGCTCCTATTGCTTTAAATACAGCTCATTCTAGCCCTTTTCCTGTCATGCAGTGCATCGCAGCAAGGTGACCTGCTGTGTTTCACTGCGTGGCAAGTTTATAAATCTATCCCTAGGTTTTTATGTGAGGCATCAGCAGCACAATCAAGTATTGGACATGGAGCACCACCAGTGTATGTCAGTGAAAAAAGGCTAAGATCATCATGAATTGCATTGACCCAATGTCAAATGTATTAAGTTGCATCCCAGCACATTTCTAGGCACACAAATGCAGATCCAAAGTTTCAACAGGGCCTAAAATAATATATGACAAATTCAGTCACTTGTGGCTTTTAAAAACATAATGCAGGGAGTTGAACCTGGCATCTTTTGGAATGGTTTCCCCTGACTTTTTGCTCTCTGACCTCATGTTTTTCACTTATTTTTTGCTGGCTTTAAGAATTTGAGCACTTTACCACTGCTAAAGTTCATGTGCTCTTTTCTAAAATGTGATGACAAGTGGTTTATCCATGACTGGTATATTTGGTTCACTTATAAGTTCCTAGTAAAGTGGTATCCCATATATCCAGGGTGTTGGACCTGGCCCTTTTTGCAGGGTCATCCCAAAACTTTTTGCCTTCCTCCTGGTATTTTTTCTGACCTGGTGTTGGTGGTTTTAGGACTCTGGGCACGTATCACTGCTGTCCAGTGTTAAAGTGCATGTGCTCTCTATGGTAAACTTGGTAAGATTGATCTGCCCCTGTTTGGCGTATTTAATTTACCTTTACAGTCCCTTGTAAAGTGGTATCTCATATACCCGGTGTTGGACTTGGCCCTTCTGGCAAGTTCACCCCTAGAACTTTTTTCATTTGTCCTAGCCTTTTCCCTATGGTGTATTAGTGGATTTAGGCCTCTAGGCGCTTTCACACTGTGTCTCAGTGGAAAGCGCGTGTGCTCTGTGTATGATTTAGTGAGACTGACCTGCCCTCCCATAGGAATGCATGGGGGAATGTATGTGTCCCTGGTAGTTCCTGATGCGTGGGGAGTGCAGGTGCCAGTTTGGTATGTGCGGACTCGTGTGATTAAATGCTGCGCGATGATGTGTGCGGCGTGGCTGTGTCTAGTGTGGAAGTGCCACTTCTAGACGCTGGCATTGGTTGGCTGAGGTCAGGTGACGGGCTAGGGAATCCCCAGAGTCAGGAGGAGTCACCCAGTGGTGAATAGGGAGATCAGCAGCTAGATAGGTGGGAGGAGTACACCTGGGACCTGAATAGGGCTGGGCTTTCCCCACACAATGCTGGCTCCGCCCCCTGTGGTGCGACTGATGACCCTGGCCTGCCCTGTGAATAGGGAGAGGGGCTGAGCAAAACAAAGTGCTCAGGAACCAGTTGTATCTGGTTCGCCCCTTCCCTGCACCCTTGAGACAAAGGGATTTGGTTTATAAAAGAGGGCTGTGACCCCATGAAAATGTTCTTGCATTCTGTCTTGAATCTACCAAGGGCGTGCTGCTGCTGGGGCCCAGGGGAAGGCTTGCCTCCCTGGGCCCTGCCCAGCCCCTGGATGCCCTGGATACTGGAGGACTTTACTTCTAGCACCTGGTGAGCGCTTTTTTGCTGGTTCTCTTTTTGGACCCTGACAGGAGGGGGCTTGCTGCTGGTGGGGCCCAGGAGGGACCGCCATGGGGGCTGCCTCCCTGCTGGAGGGCCCTGTGTGCAGGCCCCTGGGCGTTAGATTGCCCCCTGGATGCTGCCAAAGCATGGCCCAAACCTTTGTGCGCCCAGAATGCGCTGTGCTTCCCCAATAGAGGGAGAGCCTGGGGGCTGAGCAGCGCGGCACTGCAGCCCGGGCTGAGGGAATCCCCAGCGTAGGGATTCCCCCCCTTTTGTGATGAGCCTTGCGGGTGCCCACCCCGCTTTGGAGGGATTCCCCGTGAAGCTGCCCAGCGGGTGCCTACCCCGCTACTGAATTTGTTTTATAGATCGCGGGTGCCCACCCCGCGTCATGGCCGCCTTCTTAATTTCTCTATTTACGTTGCGGGTGCCCACCCCGTTTATTTCTCTCACGTCGCAGGTGCCCACCCCGCAACTTAACTATCTCGAAAATCACCGCTGCGGCCCCGTTCGGCTGACCCGGAAGTCAGGCACTCCTGCCCGTGACGGGGGCGGAGCCTGCAGCCGGGCGGGAAGTGGCGCCAGCGTCTCGACTCTGCGCAGGGCTCCCGTGTGTCTGAGGGAAGCCCCGCCGCCTGTGAGAAGTCCCGGCCCCTAGGAGAGGGACCGGGTGAAAGGGACGACAGCTGCCTTCGCCGAGAGCCAGTAAGAGGCGGGCTCCAGAGTGTGCCCGTTTAGTTGCTTTCTGAGCGGACCCACCTTTGCAGTTGCAGTTCCATTACGGTCATGCTGGCTTGGAGCGCCACTCCAACAACGGGGGCATGATTGAGGTTAAGAGCCCCGTGGCTCGAACAAGGGGGCATAATTGGTATAGAGCCCGGTGGCTCCAACAAGGGGGCATGTTTATTTTAGGAGCCCCAGCTGGCTCCAACGCTACGGGGGCATTATGCATTTCTGAGCCTGCGTGGCTCCAACGATGGGGCACAATTATTCTAGAGCCAGAAGGCTCCAACAAAGGGGGCATTATTGTTTCTGAGCCTGCGAGGCTCCAACGCTTGGGGACATGTGTATGTTTCAGAGCCCAGGGGGCTCCAGCGTGTTGGATATTGCTACAGGGGCCATTGAGAGCCCATGCCTCCTGTTTGCCTTCCCCAGCTGCGCAGCACTTAGTGCCAGCTGCAGCGTTTAGGCCCTGTTCTTATCCCCAGCTGCCCAGCAAGTGGTGGGCAGCTGCTACGTTTAGGTTCTGGCGCAACCTGGACTCTAATGTGATTTTGGTGCTAGGAAATGTACTGTGTAGTATGTTTTGCGCACCCTGTGTTCATGCTTATGGTGTTAGGAAATGTACTGTGTATAGTATGTTTTGCGCACCCTGTGTCTTATACCTCTAAATGTGGTTATTTCTACCTCGGAGGTTGTTTTACCTGTTTAGGTTTCTGTTAGGGAGATTGCACTTCCCTGTGCGATATACGCCCCTAGTATAGTTATACTTAGGGGGGTAGGTCTAATGCGTTAGACCAATGAGAAATTGGCCCTGTCATGTGTACATAATCCCCTGTAAATATTGCCTAGTGCCAGTGGGCACAGTGTATATTGCGTGATTACTATTCATGTGTTTATGATAATACAAAGGCTATTTTTTATATAACCTTGTGTGGAGTTCCTTTTGTGGTGTGCCTTGCGGGTTGCTGCTGTGTGTGTGTGTGTTGCGCAAACGCTTTACACATTGCCTCCGGGATAAGCCTGACTGCTCGTGCCAAGCTACCAAGGGGGTGAGCAGGGGTTATCTTTGGCGTGTAACTCCCCAGCCCTGACTAGAGTGGTGGTTTCTGCCTGGATTTGGTGCAAGCCCTAGCCAACCAGAAATCCCATTTCTAACACCCGGGCCAGTAAATTAAATGCTACTGGTGGGCTTGCAGCGCTGCTTGCGCCACCCACCAAAGTAGCCTTTCAAACCAGTCCCAGGCCTCTGCCATTGCAGGGCCTGCGTGTGCAGTTTATTGCAGCTTTGACGTGGCACATAAAGTGGTTGCCACGTCCGTGACTCCCCTTTTGCTACATATCAGTCACCCTTAATGTAGGCCCTAGCTAGCCCTATGGGCAGGGTGCAGTCTAGGTAAAAGGTAGGACATGTGCCTTAACTGTGTGGCATGTCCTGGTAGTGACAAACAGCCTATTTGGTTTCTGTTGGAAGCCGGAGTCCCAATCCTGCAGTACTACCACTAAATGCGTGACCCGGGACTCCCCACTCAACGTTAGGCCAAGTAAGGACACCGTTTGAGATAGGCCTGCTCACCCCCTTAGTATCATAGCACGAGCAGCCAGGCCTATCTCCAAGGCACAAGTGTATAGTATGTGCAACCACGCTCACAGCAACCCACTGGTGACAACACAAATGGACTCCACACGAGTTTGATAAAATGAGTATAAACTTTATATCAAAAGATAAACGATCAGACCACACGATACAACAGCCAACATATAAAAAGGGTAATATTCGTTCCGGCTGGCTGGTAGGTTCAAATCCCAGCCACCGCTTTCACAATGCTATGCTGGTCGTAATGCTAGAATCACACACATTGCAATGATCAAACAATAGTGCATTGCGTAATGATACAATCCAGTGCTGGGCAAAGGAGAAATAATACAATGTGTAACGATACCCCCCGGTACCTTGCAATGGGAGAAATAAGGTACTGTGTACCACTACAATCATGTACTGCGCAATGAAGGAATACGGCAATGTATCACACCCCAATCACGTACTTTGCAAGGGAGAAACAATGCAATGCGCACCGCTACAATCATGTACTTTGCGAATAAGGAACAATGCAATGCGTAGCTACAATCATGTACTTTGCAATGAAGAAATAATGCAATGCGGGCCGCTGCAATCGTGTACTTTGCAAGGGAGAAATAATCATGTACTTCATTATGCAGACATACTGTAGAAGTAGTAGTATTAGTGGATATTTATTTAGCGCATATATCACCCTTAGCTCTCAGGCTGTCAGGCGTCATAAGACAGTCTGGCAGTTCGTTAGCAGCAATATTGGCAATGTGTATTACGACAGTCAGCCTCTTCGATAACAGTTGCCCCCCACACGGTTCACGATGACGTAAATCACAACTTCTCACTCTGGCCACAGTACTGCAACTCCTTTGGTCAGTACGGGCCCACTCTGAGCCGAAGCAAAGGCTCACGTCACCAGAAGGACTGAGAGGCCAAGAGAGTGTCCCTCCGAGCTCGCACCCTGCACAAGCAGTGATCCACGATACCTGGGGGCACGACCCCACTCTCCTCTCCTCCTTCAACAGACTGGGCCTTCTGTGTAGAACTTCCTCAATGGGCCTCAGAGGCTCGGCCTGGCATCTCAGCTCCTCCGGGGCTGCCCGTCCGGGCCGTGACTGTTATGAAGGTCTCAGGTGGGCAAGGGGCACACGTACCTCATGCCCCTAAGATTACGTTACTCCGGGTGCACGTTCACCACAACACCCTCCGGGTCTCCTCTGGCACGAAGCCACACACACAACGCTGATGAGTCTTTACGCCGACTTCTAGTGCACATTCACCAAACACACACACCGCGCTGCAGAGATTCACTTTCTTCTGGTGCACATGATGATCAGCCGATCACCTCCACAGTCCCAGGTTGGACCAAAGCACGCACGCTGCTCCACTGAGACTTACTCCAACTCTGGTGCTCCGATATCCAGGCGCTCTTCACCAACACCTCCAACCGCACCTCGACACACTCACTGTGTCCGAGCCTCACTTCTCCTCTGGTGCACTCGAGGACCAGATGCTCTTCACTAGCGCCTCTGGTGCACCTCGACATGCTCACCGAGACTCGCTTCACCTTCAGTGCGAACGTCTCCTGTGCACCATTACACGCACCCTCCGCGTCCGAGATTCACTTAACCATTGATGGACACGCGAACCAGGTGCTCCTCACCAATGCCTGCGGTGCACCGCAACACGCACTCTTGCGCGTCTGAGCTTCACTTTTCCTCCGATGCACACACTAACCAGCCGCACCTTACCAACGCCTGCAGTGCACCACGACACGCACCCTTGCTCGTCCGAGACTCACTTCCCCTCCGGTGCACTCGATGACCAGGCGCTCTTCACTAACGCCTTCTGTGCACTACGATACACACCCAGCGTGTCTGAATCTCACTTTTCTTCCGTGTGTCCAAGTTCACAGGGCACACCGTCCAAGGGTCTCAAGCTGCCACAACGCGCACCCACCGGGTCGCTTGAAACTTCTCCTGAAACTTTTATGTTCAGGTGTTTCCAAACAGGGAGCCCTCACCTCGGGCCTCACAGCACAAAGCACAGTCTTCTTTAAGCAGGGGGACCTAGTGCACACAGCGCAGTCCCAACAGCCTCTTCCTTAATAAAAACAGCAAACTGCAGACCAGCCCCAGATCAGGAAGCAAGGATTGGTCCTTTCCAGCAGTCTCTTCAGTTGTTCCTTCCTTAGCAGAGGTTTCTCTTGTCCACGAAATGGGTCTAAGCCTTTTCAGTCTCAAACCATTTCTATTCCAATGTTCAGGGGCCTCAGTTCTCATTGTTATACCCCTAAATGTCTTTGAAGTTTGTATGTGCTCAGGGGTCCCTGACTCCTGCCTAAATCAGTTTTGGGTGTCTCCCTCCCAGTGTCACCTTTCTTCCTTTGATACTGTGGGTCTGGATCCCTAATCACTCAGCAGGAGATGGGTCAATTGGTTTATAGCACCAGCCCAGGCCTTTTCACCACCCGGGCTTCTCCTCCCCCTACTCTCCAGATGCAGGGCAGCCTGGTGCCATCTCAACCCCCTCCCTGGGTCAAGACCTCACCCAGCTCCTCAAACCTCTCAGATCCAAACAGACAATCCACATTCAGCATAGACACACAGAAATGTTTAAAGCACAAACTCAGCCACTTTCTAAAAGAGTGGTTTCTGAACACACAATAACAAAACCACTTTCATAGAAAGATATGTTATGACACTGTGAGTTCATACATACTAAACTTCACCTCTCCATTTTAAACTGATAGGAAACTAGGCTAACAAAACACAATACCCAGCCTACCCCATTCTGTCCTATGGGCAGGATGGCCTTTCACCAGTGAAAACGAAGTGGAGTGCTTTTCACTGTCAGAACACAGCACACACCTCAGTATATGTCCTGCCTTTTACTTACACTGCACCCTACCCAGGGGTTACCTGGGACATACTACAGGGGTGCCCACTGTGCACGTAAAATGGAAAGTGAGGCCTGACAAGTGGTTGCACTTGTCAGGACAACATGCTAACTTAGCTCACTGCACGCAGGCCCCACACTGAAGGCCTGAGTTCCCTTCTCTGTGTGCCTTTGCATTACTAGCCCTTGCACACAAAGGGCACATCACTAGGGACTTCACTAGTAAGGCAAACATACCAATCATGGCCAACCAATTACCATCACACTTTACACAAGCGACACTTGTACTTTTACACTAATCAGCAGTGGCAAAGTACCCAAAGCATCTAAATTGGCAACTCTATGTCAGGAAAACGGTCTGGGGGGAAGCAAAATGTTTTAGGGAACTTTAGCCATAAAGGCCAAGTCCTACAGTTTCTCACTGCTGTGAGGCTGCCCTCTCATAGAAATGCATTGGGGATTCCATGATATGTGTTTCAGTGGTAATTCCTGACATGAGAAGAGTAGCGTGATCAAGTTTGGTATGTTTGGAATAGTGGTGATAAATGCTGCGCACTGGTGTTCGCAGATATATAATCACTATTTTAGAAATGCTACTTTTAGAAGTAGTTATTTCTGTATGCTATGTTTCTTTGTGCCTGCCTGTTGTGTATTGCATGTCTGGCTCTGGATGACAGGGGCTGGGGAGGTGCAGTGGCTCCCGAGGGTCTGGGTGAGTCAGGGCTAGGCTGAATAGGCCTGATCTGCATTTGGAGTAGTAGGAGGAGTAGCATGTGAACCTGAATAGGGCTGTGCCTGCCTTCCACAATGCTGGCTCCGCCCCCCCCCCCGTGGTGTGTCTGGGGCCAGAGCCTACAATAACAATAAAGGTTTTTATGCAATTGAAAAGATGCATGTAACTACCCCCAGAACTGATTTGGACTGGGCAAAGAGCCCTGTGCCAGTGGGAAGAACAAAGACACTTGTCCTATAAATGTTGGGGCTGTGACCCCATGGGCAGTGCTTCCTGAACTGGTGCTTGCTGGAGGACTGCTGGGCGCCAGGAGGAACTGCCACAAAGGACTCCCCCTTGGATGGAGGGCCCTGTGAGCTGGCGTTGTCTGCCCCTGGATATGTCTCGCAGTGGGAGACACAGAGCATGAAGGGCCTCCCCTGCTAACAAGGCAAGTGCAGGGTGAACGCTCTACTTGTTCTTGTACCTGGTGCCAGAAGCAGCGTGTGGTCGTGCAGTGTGTGTTGGGCAGCATTGCCAGGGCCAAGCCATTGAGGAGACTTCACTCAATATTTTGTGGTCGAGGGTGGAAGCCAGGCTGAGCCTGGTTGTGAGCAGAGCCGGCCAGAGTGGCTGAGCCGGCATCTTGGTAAGCAGCCTGCGAACCCGAAGTCAGGTGGAAGGAGCCTGACCGTGCGCGGGGCAATCAGGAGAAAGCAAAGCCGGAGAAGAAGCCAGGCAGGAGCTGTGCCTGATTGTGGGAAGAGTCCTACGAAGGAGATCGTGTTGGGAGCCTCTTGAATGTTCCGAGCTTGGGCGAAGCAGCGCTCCCCCTCTACCGGCCCATGAGGAAAGGACGCCGCAGTTGCCAGCGGTGCCCCGAGGAGACCGGAGAAGCCTCGATGAGTAGGGCCTGTGAGGCACACGTTTTTTGCCTAGTATTGTCACAGCTGTGCTGCAGGGTTGCGGACAGCTGCAACGTCAGGGGCATTCTCCAAAGAGGAGACGAGGGTGAGCCGCACCCTATTGCATTACAGGCCTGGTGGGGACATTGTTTTGGCTGTATCTGTAGCTAAGGGGCTAGTTGGAAGCCTCATGTCCACAGAAGGGACACACAGTTTATAGAGCCCTTACTTTGAAAAGGGGCATTGTGGGGAAGCTCGGAACAGGCCCCTGAGGAGGAGACTGCCTAATGTTTCCCCTATGTTTTGGTGGGACATAATGCAATTAGGTGATGTGTGCACCTAATAAGTGATTACCATGCACTGTAGATGACGTATAGGCCTAAGGTGGGCATGATGTGATTATTATGTTTTGCATAATATGCTGTCCTAGGTAATGCTATGATGTACATTCCTAAGGTGTTTATGCTAAGTGCAATGTTACCAGTAGTTACTGGTTGTCTTCACTGAATGTGAATTATGACGGGTATTACAGTGGCCGATTGGCCCTGTAGTGTATATAATTCCTGTAAAGTCATACCAAGTGCCAGGTGGCACAGTGTATATATGTGATTACGTTCTAATGTGTTTTATGGATAATACAAAGGCTATTTTTACATAACCTTGTGTGGAGTTTCTTTTGTGTTGTGACCAGTGTGTCGCTGCTGTGTGAGTGTGTTGCGCAAACGCTTTACACATTGCCTCTGGGAAAAGTCTGACTGCTCTGCCAAGCTACCAAGGGGGAGAGCAGGGGTTATCTTTGGTGTGTAACTCCCTTGCCCTGACTAGAGTGGTGGTTTCTGCCTGGCTTAGGCGCATGCCCTAGCCAACAAGAAATCCAATTTCTAACACAGGGCCTATAAACCAAATGCTACTAGTAGGCCTGAAGAACTGATTGTGCCACCCACAGCAGTAGCCTTTCAAACCTGACTCAGGTCTGCCACTGCAGGGCCTGTGGGAACAGTTTACTGCCACCTCAACTACTTGCCAAGCCTTAACCTCCCCTTTTATTACATATCACTCACACCTAAGGTAGTCCCTAGGTAGCCCTAATGCCAGGGTGCTTTCTAAGTAAAATGTAGGTCATGTACCCTTTTTGTTTTACATGTCCTGGCAGTGAGACCACCCAGCTCATTTTTTCCACTGTGAAGCATGCTCCTCTTATAGGTTAACATTGGAAAATTCTTAAATACCCTTTCTACGTGTAATTACTGATTGCAAAAAAGTAGCTGATTTATGCCTTATATAATTGGACTGGTAATGGTAAATCCTGTCTTCAATACACGTCTGGGGTGGGGTGACAGCTACACTTTGTGCATTCCTTCTAGACGGCCACAAGTACAGGACACTCACCTGCATCTGCATTCATCTGCATACTGATGGGTTTCCTGGGCAAGAGGGAGGGGAGGAGCTGACACATACACCCGAATATGTAGTGGCATGGCCTCACACAAAAAAATGATTTACCCCCTGCAGACAAGATGCCGAAAGAACTGAGCTGAAAGGAGATTGTGAGATGTATCTAACAAGGAGAGACTCCAGCAATATGGGTCCCGATCCCGAGGCTGACGGCACCGCTGCAATCTCCAGAGAAAAGCACCGTGCACTCCAGGACTTACGACCACCAGCACTCTCACGGGCGGCCCCAAATGGACCGAGTAGATCAGTCTCCAGTGAAGTTTACATTGCATTTTAACTGTAATAACTTTGAAAGCACTGCTTCGTGCTGACCTAGGGAGAAAGTCAGTTCCCGATCCGTGGTGTGGATCACTGTCATTTCCCCAACATAACCGTAAAGAACCTAGTGAAAGAGCAAAGGTTCTTTCAGCTTGTACATTCTTGAAATATCCTTAGCATGAGATGCTTTAATTGTATTTTTATTGTTTTTATCTTGTTTCAAAGAGTAGAAGAGATACTATTTTCATACCTCATTGTGGAGTCTTTCTTGAGGTGTTTTCACTGTGTTACTGTATCCAAGCATGCACAATTGCTTCTTATGTTAAGCTCTGCTGACTTACTACTCTGGGTCCCTATCTGGCCAGTGCTCTCGTTGCTGCTCTGCATACCTGTGTTGGCGAAGGTCTTTCCCCGCCGCCGCGTTCCTTTCCACCAGCGCGGCCGCAGTGAGGGAGGGACTACAAGCCCCACGATCCCTTGCGGCAGGAAGCCGTCAACGCAACACCCATTTCGCGCCAGGAGGCGTTTAAATATAGAGGACATTCCCCGCGTCGCGGGATCGCGCGCGGGTGGCGCCGGGTTAAGCCCGGGACAAGGGCGAGACCGTCTGAGGCCGTCCGAGGTTGAACTAGGTTGGGTTGGGCCAGGGACCCTGCCTGAAAATTTACTTTCACTATTCTTGGACATATGAGCAGCTTGGTCTAATCAGGGTAATTACAACATCTATTTGAATCTTGTGTTTCAAGTGTTTTGTTTACCTTAGCCACCTTACTTACCTTACTCATGCCCGGAAAAAAACAAACCCCAGCTAATAATACTATAGATAATTATCTTATCCAAGTTGTGGCTAAAATTAACAGCGACAGGAGATCCTCACTGGGATTAGACTCATCCAACCAATTCCTTATGGCTGATAAAGAGAATGGGGATTCCTTGGCTTTACATAATAGTAGTACATCTTGTGTGGCTCATGACCCTCTTTACGATACAAACCCCATTTTGCCTAGTGGCGTAGTTGTTCTTACTGAAGCCAACAGTGACAGTGAAGGGGTGTCAGTGACATCCACTAATATTGAGTCCCCTTTTTCTACTACCCCTGTTCCAGCTCCGAGGGTTACTAGGGGTAAAAGCAAGGCTATCCCAAAACGAGGGGGTCTAAGATCTGGCAGAAATAAAATTGCAACCCCTCCGAGGAAAATATCTGAGGACGAGGAGGAGGAGTATGATCTGTTCAGTGAAGCTCACGTAACCCTTTCTAATGCTCAATTTACTAAACTATGGAGCATGATGGATACAAAAATTAAAGGTATAGTTAAACCTCTGGTTAGTAAAATTGACAAATTAACCGCTGAGGTTAATAGATTGGGTGGTTTACTAGAGAAAACTTTGGTGAAGACAGGAAATATTACTGAAGTTGCTGTATCTAGGGTAGAGCCAGTAACGAGTAAAACATTACTTGTTGAGAATAGTGGATCTGACTCTAATCCTGTACCACTGTCTAATGTACCTAGTGGTGCCCTTGTAGATATACCCCCTATCTCTGCCACTAATAATTCTAACCTGGGGAAAGGGTCTTTCGAGCTTGTAGTTGAAGCCTCTCCATTAGTTCTTGTCCTTGCAAATGTCCCCCCTTTGGTTTCTGGGGAGGTTGAATCTGCCCCTTCTTTATTAAATAAATCTTTATCGTGGCTTACAAACAACATGGTAATATCCCCCTGGGGGAAGCAACAATTATCTGTAGAACTTGTTAATGCCAGAAGGGTTGCGTGGATTGGTAACAGCGTTACGAGGTTCAGAGGGGATTGTGTTGTCCTTAACTTTGCTGACCCCGAGGTTTTATCAAACATCTTGCCTAACATCTTGCCTCCACAGCGAAGGTCAACTTCAATTGTACCATTGACCCTGGACTTTTTTTATCCTCGGAAAGGAAGAGGTCCGAATCCTAGTATTCTAAGAACTAAATGGAATGTTGTGACCAATAGGGGTAGTAATGATGCTGGATTCGCGAATGGGGTCTATGTGTGGAAAATAGATTTTCTGCCCTGTCAAACCTGGATGCTTGTGATTGACAACCATCTCACCATTCATCTGATTTATGCTCTACTGATGAGCTAGGTCAACGAGTAGGTACTCGACTTGAGATTGTTAATATAGAGGCCATAGCTGGTTTAACTATTGAAAACGTAAAATACAACGGTATAAACGATATTGTGATGAATGGGCTTGTCTCCAGCCCCAAACCTGTAATGGCACAGGATATTGGGAATTTATTATCTTGGAATGTGGCTGGGCTATGTTCCAAGTTGGATTGTGGTGATTGGTTTAGGTTTGTTAGCAAGTTCGATGTTTGTATTTTCCAGGAAACATGGGCCTGTGACCCCGTTTTTGCTTTGGGGTACCTAAATTTTCATGTACCAGCTTCTAAGGGCCCTAAAGGGCGTCCGATGGGGGGCCTTACTATATGGGTCAAACAATCTTTAAAGGTTGTTGTAAAAAGTGTGGAGATTGGTCAAAAAGATATTCAGCTCATTAGACTTATGAGTAACTTATCCTTATCCATCGATATTTATAATATATATGCCAGAGGTGGAAATGTAGGAAAATCTGAGGTTCTTCTTACCCTGTATAATCTCCTTGAGACACATTCTAGTAGGAAAAACATAATAATCGCAGGGGATTTAAACCGTACGTTTGAACCTCTAGATACAGGCGAAGCCTTCTTAGGTGCAGAGGAAGACAAACAATGGGACATCCCCTTACTAGATACTATTCCAGTAACTCGTTGGACAGAGGATATTCTGGGTTTGAATGCAATGTGCCTCGAACAAGGGTTAAGAGCTCTGAATGGAAGGACAAAGTCAGATAGAGTACCAGCTATGACCTTTAATAATGGGAGAAGCAAAAGTCGTATCGACTATATTATTTGTAGCCTTTCCCTTTGGTCAACTGTTAGTGATATGGTTGTAACAGAAATGTTAGAGAGTGACCATAATCCGCTATGTGTTACTCACAAATGGTGGTCGTCTGAATCCAATGCTTCTATTCCTCTGGATGATCCCCTACCCCCGCTAATTGTACCAACAAATGATATGCGTAGGTTAAGATGGACAAGTGTTAGGACGGACCAGCAAGCTATAGAAAAAATTGGAGTTGCGACCGATAAGGCTATTACGGCCCTAGAAAGTGAAGTAGGGATCACTACAGGTCAAGTTAATACTATTAAAGTACATGAGTCTCTTTTCCAAGAAATTAAAAGCTACTTTCTGAAACCAGTAAATTCTAAGATGACACGTGTTTCTAGAGCAGCTAAATGGTATAACGATGCTTGCAAGGTGGCACAAATTTCTTTGGGAGTAGCAATCAAGAGCAAAAACCTGGGGGCCATCCGCTCTGCCAGAAAGTTTTACAAAATTAGTATTGCCAAGGCGAAAAAAGATTGGGACGAAGCCCATTGGGACAAGTTGAAGTGTGCTAGTGATCGAAAAGATTCTAGATTATTTTGGCATATTGTCAAATGGGGACAAGAAAGGTCTGAAGAGGCTTGTAATAACAATGTCCCGCAGGACGCCTGGATAAATTTTTTTAGTGATCAGTATGCTATCAGGGATCAGATTGTAAATAGTACCTGCCCTATTTATACATTTTCTGAGGACAATGTCTTCACGACGGGTGAAATTCTGTTGGCCCTTAGAACCGTACACAGTGGACGTGCTCCTGGTATTGATGGGGTCCCAGCGGACGTTTTCTTAAATGACACTGAAAGGTGGTGTAAATATATTCACTTGTTAATAAACCACATTGCTAAGGGTGCAGCTATCCCGGTATCATGGCGGGGTGCTGTTATTATCCCTGTGTACAAAAAGGGTGATCGTACCCAGCCTTGTAACTACCGCCCAATTAGCCTAATTGATACAGTGCAAAAAATTGTTGGGCGAGTGATTGTTAATCGATTGCTTGATTGGGCGGAAGAATTTAATACTCTATCTCCCTTTCAGGCTGGGTTTCGCAGGGCCACCAGTACTGTGGATCAAGTTTTTCGGTTCCAGCTGATCCAGTGGAGGACTGTGGTGCTAGGTGGGGGCAGCCTTTATGCGGCTTTTGTCGATTTGCGGGCTGCCTTCGACCTGGTACCAAGGGCGAAACTGTGGGAAGTTCTTGTGGCCCTAGGGGTCCCAGGAGTCTTGTTGACTCTGATCATGAGATTACACGAAGGCACTTATGCTAAAATCCAATGGGGTGGATACGGTAAAGACACAGCCGAATTTCCTGTTGAGCGTGGGGTTCGGCAAGGGTGCTCAATGGCACCAACTTTGTTCACCCTTTTTATTAATGGCATTGTCCCCCGCATTCAATCACAGGCAGTGGATGCTCCCTCTCTTGCAGGTGTAAAAGTTCCGATTTTAATGTTCGCCGATGACACGTTAATTTTATCCAAAACTCCAAGTGGACTGCAAAAAGCATTGGCCATTTTTGATAAGTTTTGTGGGGATCACGGACTGGAGGTGAATGCGTCTAAAACAAAACTCATGGTTTTTAATCCGTATCGTAATTTTAAACCTAACATTACCATGAGTGGACGCACTCTCGAGGTTGTATCATCATTCACATACCTGGGGATCCTTATTTCTAATAATAATAGGTGGAACCAGCATTTAAATATTGCAATTTTAAGGCATAAGCAATTAGCTGGAACCATTATAAAGGAGCATAGGAAATCATTGACCAAACCGATCAAACCACCCCTGATTATATATGAGGCAAAAGCAATTGGGTCAGCATTATATGAGGCTGAGTTATGGGGGCATGAAATTTTACAGGAGTTACAAACCTCTGAGAACAATTTTTTTTAGGAAACTAACGGGTACTCCACAGAGTAGTCCGTTATTGCCTTTGAGATATGAGCTTGGCAGGAAAGAAATCTCGAAAATGGGCAAACTACGACCGATTTTATATTGGCGTAGGTTATTTACCACACCTGAGCTCTCTCATTATGCGGCCGGGTTCACTGACGTTATTAAAGCAGATTGCTTTAATAGAATTAGATGGTTCAAATCACTAAAATTTGCACTATCTGAACTAGGTCTAAATACATTATGGTCCGACCCAGCTGGGGCATCATTTCCCAATAAGACAACCCTAAAAAATATTTTTGGGGAAAATGTTGCTAACAAGAGTTTGTTCAGCATCAACTGTGGGTCCATGTCTGCTAGTTTTCTTGAGGTCAAATTGTACCCCATGTATGAACTGTATTGGGATTATATATCCAAACCTTTGGATAGGAAATTGATTTTTCAACTAAGGGCGGGCTCTCTTCCTCTTCGTAACCTAACATCTAAGTGGAGGGAAGGAGGCCCTGCTACATGCCCAGTTTGTGGGGAAGGTAATGAAACACTTGGACATTTTTTGTTCTCCTGTAAACCATACTCTACTCCAAGGCGTGTTTGGTTGGCACCTATGTGTAGGAACCTGGGTACAAAAAGTAGTATGGTGGCTTTGCGCATTGTTAGATCGACTACTTTAACTTGGATTATAATTGCCACCGCTAAGTATCTGGGGTGGGCATGGATAATAAGGCAGAGATTGCTAGTTCGGTGACTACTCTCTGCCTAGACGCTCAGAGACTGCTAGAGTACTGTCTATTCTCTGTTTAGTGTAATTTATCGTGACATCTGGAAAAGAAATTTTAAATGATTCTTTTTTAGTATAAAGATTTTATAAATTATACTTAATTGTATCATCAACATCAATGAACTTTACACCTGTGAAATGAAATTTTAAATGGTTCTTTTTTTTTTTAGTATTAAGATTTTATAAATTGTACTTAATTGCATTATCAACACCAATGAATTATACACCTGTGATTATGTATATTACTTTTCTGAAAAAATGTGTTCCTTTTTTAGAAATGTGCGTATGTCAATATGACATCTCAGATTTAATTGTTTTTTATTATATGTTTGTATGTTTGCTTTTATGAGTAATACTCGAATAAAGCACTTTTTGACTGACTGACTGTTAAGCTTAACTGTTCTGTGCCAAACTACCAAAGGGTGAGCATGGGTTGAATTAAGTGTGTGACTTACCCTGACTATAATTGTGGGCCCTACTTGGACAGGGTGCATACCTCTGCCACTAGAGACCCGATTTCTATCACTTATTATGCATTTTCACTTTTAAAACTGAAAATATGGCATCAAAAAATCAAGATGGAAAAGGGCTTTTGCCACGAAAACCAGGTAGGTTTGACAGAAAGTTAACTCAACACAATGGTGCAGTTGGTGACATTGACTGGACATTGTAAAGCTATCTGCTACCATATGGGTAATGTTTAAGACTTAAATTAAAAGCATATCTATAGAGGGCCAGTGAAATATAGTGATGCAAAAATGCCGCAAAATTTGCAACAGTATGCCGCCAACTTTTCCTTCATTATGCCGCAAATCTTCTTGATCCTTGCTGCAATATCCTGGGCGTCTGCTCCTGAGAAGTCTCACTACTGACCCAGTTAATGTATTGAAGTAGTGCTGAAAACTGCAGAGTGGGACGGGTATGCCCAGTCGTGGGTCCCGTGCTCTCCATGCCACTGGAGTCAAGCTAGCCTGGCTGATGAGGGCTGAAAGCCTGAGACTGGTCCTAGGATGCTTGTTTACAGTACAGGGAGGACCTGACCTGGCAGTTTGGGCTGGACTGTTCCCATTGGGCGCAGGGTCAAGACTGATTTGCATATGGCTGGGTCCAAACTGGAATGGTATGGTGAGCAAACAAAATGACGGATTTAGGCCCACATCTCTGTACTGGGGTGAATGTATGACATAGTTCTGCATTCTGTCCATCAATTGTTCTTTTTGTATGGCAAATCCATAATTATTCGGAAAACACTCCAGTAGCAGAATGACATGATTTTAGCGACCCTGGCTATATGTCCAAGGAGCATTGGATACAGCCAAACCTCCAACCAGCAAGTCACATAAGTATAGCGCCTTTGCTCGGAAAGAATAGTTTGGAATAATTAACACTCCATGAGAAAATCTCTAATAAGCAGACAGCGTGCAGCATATTTGCCTGCAATTGACATCATCATCCACCCAAAAGCGCTTTTTGGAGGTGGAGTGTGAAGCTGGGGCCGCGACACGTGAATGCGGAACCCATACAGTGAGGGCTAAATAGTGCCTAGCACAAATAACGCACACACACAGGATACTTGGTGTAGGCCGGAAGACCACAACTGGTTTCCGTCCGTCTTTTATATAGCCTTTGGCCACTCCTGCCCAGACGATGCACATGGTGTGGTTCCGGGGCAACCGGCCACCGTGGGGGGAGGGATTAGTTGGCCATTACATCCCTTCCCAACTTGGCGATGAACTCTACTGTCACACTTGTAAAAACACCAGTTGATGGACAGAATGCAGAACAATGTCATACATTCACTCCAGCACAGAGATCGGGGCCTAAATCCATTGCTTTTTTGCTCACCATGCCATTCCAGTTTGAACCCAGCCATATGCAAATCAGTCTTCACCCTGTGCCTCATGGGAACAGTCCAGCCTGAACTGCCAAGCCAGGTCCTCCCTGAACTGGAAACTAGCATCCTAGGACCGGTTTCAGGGTTTCGCCCCTCTTCAGTCAGGATAGCTTGATTCCAGTGGCATGGAGAGCACGGGACCCACGTCTGGGCATACTCGTCCCACTCGGTGTGACAAATGCAAAAACAACAGTTGATGGACAGAATGCAGAACAATGTCATACATTCACCCCAGTACCCCAGTACAGAGATCTGGGCCTAAACCCATCGTTTTTTTGCTCACCATGCCATTCCAGTTTGAACACAGCCATATGCAAATCAGTCTTGACCCTGTACCTCATGGGAACAGTCCAGCCCGAACTGCCAAGCCAGGTCCTCCCTGGACTGAACACAAGCATCCTAGGACCGGTTTCGGGTTTTCACCCCTCTTCATCCAGGATAGCTTGATTCCAGTGGCATGGAGAGCACGGGACCCACATGTGGGCATACCCGTCCCACTCGGGGTGACAAATGCAAAAACAACAGTTGATGGACAGAATGCAGAACAATGTCATACATTCACCCCAGTACTGAGATCTGGGCCTAAATCCATCGTTTTTTTTCTCACCATGCCATTCCAGTTTGAACCCAGCCATATGCAAATAAGTCTTGCCCCTGTGCCTCAAGGGAACAGTCCAGCCCGCACTGCCAAGCCAGGTCCTCCCTGGACTGGAAACAAGCATCCTAGGACCGGTTTTGGAGTTTCACCCCTCTTCAGCCAGGATAGCTTAATTCCAGTGGCATGGAGAGCACGGGACCCACGTCTGGGCATACCCGTCCCACTCGGGGTGACAAATGCAAAAACAACAGTTGATGGACAGAATGCAGAACATTGTCATACATTCACCCCAGTACAGAAATCTGGGCCTAAATCCATTGTTTTTTTTGCTCACCATGCCATTCCAATTTGAACCCAGCCATATGCAAATCAGTCTTGACCCTGTGCCTCATGGGAACAGTCCAACCTGAACTGCCAGGCCAGGTTCTCCCTGGACTGGAAACAAGCATCCTAGGACCGGTTCTGGGCTTTCAACCCTCATCAGCCAGGATAGCTTGACTCCAGTGGCATGGAGAGCACGGGACCCACGTCTGGGCATACCCGTCACACTCGGGAAGACAAATGCAAAAAGAACAATTGATGGACATGGGTCCCCTGCTCACTGTGCCACTGGATTCAAGCTAGCCTTGCTGATGAAGGTTGACATACCCCGAAAACGGTCCCAGGATGCTTGTTTCGGGTCCAAGGAGGACCTGGCTTGGCATTTTGGTCTGGACTGTTCCCATGAGGCACAGGGTCAAGACTGATTTGCATATGACTCACTCCAAACTGGGGTGGCATAGTGGGCAAAAGAACGATGGATTTAACCCAGATCTCTTGACTGGGGGAGAATGTTTGAATAATTCAGCATTCCGTCCATCATTTGTTGCAGTTACACAATTTAACTTCTTAAAGGCATCCTCTTCTTTGGGGCCCCATCTCCAGGAGATGACCGACTTGGTAAGGGTTCTCATGTTCGACAGTGGTGGCCAGATTAGGAATAAATCTGCCCCAGTAGGTGGCCCTCCTCAGGAAACTGCAGACATCTGAGACTGTCATTGGGGCTGGCGCTTGAGTATGGCTTTTGACTCCCTTGGATCCACTTGCACACCATCTCGATTGAACACGTAGCCAAAAAACTCAATAGAGTTCTGGAAGAAAGATAACTTTTCCTTGTGTAGGGTGACGCTGTGCTCACACAGGCATTTCAGCGTGGCTTGCAAGTGTTTGTGGTGCACCTCCGCTATTGTGGAATATATAAGGATATTGTTGCTCACATTCATGACACCCTAGAGCAGAGGTCTTCAAACTTTTGTAGGTTGAGCCCAACCAACTGAATTTTTTGAAATGTCGGGCCCCCCCACCACCTGACAGAAAATTCTGGAATCTTGTACACTACACAATTGACTGCCACCCGCATATCCCGGGCCATATCCGGCAAATAATGTTCAACGCAATGGGAGTTTAGTGAACTGTAGATTTGTGAGTGGGTGTGGTTAATGACAGGCTTATTACTCAGCTTAAAACAAACAATATGTTCCAAGATGAAATGTGTGCAAATTGTTTTTACTAGGATGCTTTGTTTTATACATGACAGATTGATAATAACACCACCAACATTAATGTGACGGGTGTGCCTGTTTTTCACCACAGAGACGGTCAATCTGTGGATGGATTTTTGTTACTGCCAACGGTGAGTGTAAAAATTCAGGACAAAGGGTCAAAATTCAGGACACAAATTCAGGACAGAAGGTCAAAATTCAGGACAAAACTTCAGGACAATAGGTACGTTTTACAGACACATCAGAGGAGGTCACGCCATAGTATATAAGTAAGCCCAGCCAAATCCAAACATATTCAACCATTTGCAAATCTATCCATCACGTATCCTTCCATCTATCATTTCACTCAACCATTCCTTCATCCATCCTTTCACTCATCCATCATCCATCCATCCACCCTATCCATCTGTACACTCATCCATTCACTCTTCTACCCATCCATTCACTCATCCATCCAGCCATTTACCCTTTCACCCATCCAGCCATCCTTTCACTTACTCATCCATCCACCCAGTCACTCATCCTTCCACCCATCCACCCTTTCAGTCATCCATCCATCCTCCCTTTCCCTCTCCATCGACCCTTTCACTTAGCCATCCTTCCTTCCATCCATCCATCCATCCACCCACCCATCCATCCATCTACTCATCCACTCATTAATCCATCCATTGACCCTATCACTCATCCACCCTTTCTCTCATCCATCTATCCTTTCACTCCTTCACTCATCTATTCATCCTTTTGTCCATCTACCCTCCCTTTCACTTACTCATCCATCCTTACATCTACCCTTTCACTCATCCTTCCATCCATTCACCCTTGCACTTATCAATTCATCAATCCATCCAACATTTCACTCATCCATCCACCCACTCATCATCCACCTTTTCACTCATCCATCCTTTCACTCATCCATCCTTTCACTCATCCATCCTTTCACTCATCCATCCACCCTTTTACCCATCCATCCACCCTTTTACCCATCCAGCTACCCTTCCACCCATACATTCAGCTATTTACCTTTTCTCTAATCCATCCTTCCATTCACTCATCAATCCATCCATCCTCTCTCATTCTCCATCTATTCAATCTTTCATTCATCCATTCACCCTTTCACTAATTCATCCAGCCATCCCTTCACTTACTCACTCGCCCACCTTTTCATATTAATTTTGAGCTGAGCCTTTTTGAGAAGAGGCCCATCAAGAACTTCACCCTCGCTGCAGAAGCCATTCCAGGACTTGGACAGGATCCACCAGGGTGGGCATGCAGTTTTCAAGTATTCCAGGGAGGGGTAGGGCTCCTCACCCCCTCCTGGACAAGACAACGAGAAGACAGGCTCTCTTTCCAAAATGTTAGTTTTGCCATCCCCCACTGTGATGTACAGTACTTAAAGGAGATACTCCAAGAGAACTGATTTAACTGATTGTCCTCCATACTTTTGTTAATCAGAGTGGGTGCGATTTTGCCAGTTCTTTATTTTATTCCAATTATAGACTGCATGTTTGCAGAACCGAGGTTTGCTTACAATTTAGTGACAGTAATTAAGCTCTGTGAAGAGAACCACGTGCTGCCTCGGGGTAATCAGGGCCGGTTCTAGGATGTTTGGGGCCCTGGGCAGAAAGGGAATGTGTGAGGCCCCTCTAAATTGCAGAGACGCATTCAGGGCAGTTTGCATCTGAATAGATGCCCCTGCGCCTGAAGCTGCAGCCCCTCCCTCTCAGTCACCTTCAAGCACCTCTTAACAGCTCATCAAGGGCTGAAGGTGTGAGGGATGCCATCCCGCTGTTTTCAAAACCTCCGTGACGGCCGAATATCAGCCATCAGATTTTCGTGTGGAGTGCGCGCCCCCCCTGGAATGGTGGCGCGCCCCCCCTGGGGGGCGCGCCCCACAGATTGAAGAACACTGCCCTAGAGGCCAGATAGCGTCTCTCTGATGGTATCCTGGAAGACCTCTGCCGCAGAAGAAATGCCAAACTTCAGTCTTTTGTGCCAGCGCAGCACCAGGCATGTCAAAAATGTGGTGATATATCTTTTTTCTTTGGAGAGGAGCAATTAATGGTATTCTGTGTTAAGGTTACAACTTGGAAAACCACATCGACCCATTGAGGCCAGCTATGATGTCATCCATTGTGGATGGTATGTGTCTCTCCCGCTTGATGGCCTTGCTTGGGTGATGCATGTTGATGCAGAGGCATATTTCCCATGTTTTTGTGGCTTCTCTGTGATGCCCATTGGGAACACCCACAATGTCGACCCAGACCCTTTTTCAATGGCAACTTGGCTCTAAAGTTTGTCCAGCTCTTTTTCGGCCAGTGGCCTTAGATGAAAAGGCACTCGGTGATGGAGAGTTTGAAACATTCAAAGTCGGGATTCGATTGTGGATCGGATTGTGCGTTGAGCACATGCACAGCAGCGTCGTAGTCATTGGCCGTGCCTGTGTTCTGGAGATTCTCAAACAATTTTCAAGGGTTGCGACAAAGTAGTTCTCCAGCCTTCCAACCCATGTTGTTCAGCAGGGCGATACAGTGGCTGGGCCGGCAAGTTCACAATCAAATAGCAGCCCTCTCACAAGTGCATGTTGCAGGGCAAACGGTCGGCTTGCATCCCTTGCTGAGGCGCTGTGTTGGCCTCATCAGCCATGGCAGGATGGTTGTGAGGGCATGCAGTTCTGGGCGTGGAGGCTTGTGTGGGGCATGGCAGGTGCACTGCTGCTTGCTGAGGCATTCTGAGTGGTGCTGGCCACAGGTTTATCCTGGGGGTGCGGCCAGTTGGCAGGGTATAGTGTGACAGGGCTTCAGGATGGGCCCCCTTAGTTCAAAAGTCATTATTGATCCGGCCAGTAGTGTGCCTCACTATGCCTTTTATTTAAAGTGTCCTTTGGAAATCAAGGCAGCTGCTCTTCTCTTTTAACTCCTGTTTCTCGCTTTTATGTCTTTAGTCTCCTATAATTTCTCTCACTCTGCCCCAGGCAGCACATGCTTTGCAAGCCCTCTGCTGGATGTATGCACTATCATCAGCTGACAGCCCCAACATGCCACTCACCGGGCTGCAGGAGTGCAGAGGCGCCTACCGGAGTATTGGTGGAGCTAGGAAGGCCTGCCCAACAGGAGGTGTGTCACACACTGATGGCAGGTGGCCCAGGGCAGCACAGCAAAGCAGATAGGCTGCCGGAAGTAGGCAAACAGGCAGGCCCCTCCATGGGGAAGGCAAAGATGCACCAAAGCTCCTCAGTAAGATGTGACTCTGCACGAGTTGGAGCAGACAGTGGGCGCGCACAGGCGTCACCGCTTAGATCAGCAGAATCCTACAAAGGTACACACCACCCAGCACATCAGGAAAGGACACGAAGGCGTACGCTGCACGTGGTGGACCCTTGTCGCCAGTGTAGCGGGGGCTTTGACATGTGCAAGCTGTTGCATCCACGGAAGGGGCCACCCACAGGTCCGGGATGCATGCAAATGAGGCCTTGCAAGCACGGTAATAATTATACCCACACACTGTGTACTGGTTAGGCGCGGACCGCCTGCGCAGCTCCGCCCATCTTTATTTATCCTTGCGCTCACTCCGGGCGGTTGAACGCAGGGGCTGGGAACTTCTGGCGTACGCCGGCAGTAACCACTAGCCCGCTGACCACCACATTCCATCTCAACTCAGTCCTTGACTGGATCTCGGGAGTCTCACAGATCACTTACTTGACAAGCAAACTCTCTCAGGCGGTTCTCTCTCAGGGCATACCTGGATGGGCCACGGCGGGGGCTGGATGCAGGACCAGGGGTGCACAGCACCAACGGTGGTCCAGGGGCTTCCAGGATTGCCTCCAGATCTGCCGGCGAGGGAGCCGGTCCTGCATGGTGGTCTTCTGCCTCTCGGGGATCTTCCTGGCTGGCGCTGTGTTCTTCGGGGTTGCCTGCGATGTCAGTCTGAGGGGTGGGGTTGTCTACTTGTTTGAACCACGATATGTTGTGGGTTACGGTTTCTCCTCCTTTCTCAACTGTCACCATAGTCCCCTTCAAGTCGATCACTGTCCAGTAACCGTGCTCATACCGAGTCCGGAATTTCCCTCCGGGCCTCCTGTCTCTCATGATGACTGTGTCTCTTTGCTGTAGCGTACGGGACACTGCTCTTCGGGCCTATCTGGCGGTGTTGTTGCACCTCTCTCTCTGCCTGAGGGTGCCTTCTTCGTCAAATGGTGCAGTGGGGAGACCATCTCGGCGGGTGCCATTGAACATTAGCGCCCAGGGTGTTTGGCGCGTTGAGCA
This sequence comes from Triturus cristatus, assembly GCF_964204655.1. Classification (NCBI taxonomy): domain Eukaryota; kingdom Metazoa; phylum Chordata; class Amphibia; order Caudata; family Salamandridae; genus Triturus; species Triturus cristatus. The sequence continues at coordinate 1,006,532,309 of NC_140583.1, read as the reverse complement.
GTGAGGGGTGCTCCGGTACCCCCGCAGGAATCTCTGCAGTTGCTGTTTTCAGTCACTTTGCTCCGCTACTGCGATGCGAAAAGTCTTGTTGATTGTCCTCGTAAAGCGTTCAATCTCCCAATTGGCCTGGGCCATTGTGAGGTGATACATCTGTGCCGGATGCCATGGTGGTGTAGGAACTCGTGGAACTCAAGCCCCTTGAACGGGGGTCCGTTGTCGCTGCGCAGCTCCCCCGGACATTTGAACATGGCGAACATCTTTTCTAGAGCGGGACCAACATGCAGGAAAGCTCTTGAGTTCACGACTTCCACCACAGGGTATTTTGAATAGCTGTCGATGAGAGCCAGCGTGACTCGGCCATCAGGGAAGCTTCCAAAACACAAGCTCAATTTCTCCCAGGGGCGTTGCCCGTGTTCCTCTGTGTGAATAGGTGTGGGCCTATCGGGCCCACTCCTCACTTGACAGGATGGACACTTCCTGACTGTTTCTTCTACACAGGTGTCCATCCCTGGGAACCAGACCTTCTCTAGCATGTGGGCCTTCATCTTTTCCACTCCTTGGTGCCCTCCATGGGTGAGCTGTGTTGCCCGTAGTTGAAGGGATCCTGGGATGACGATGCGTGGTCTTCGAAGGAGGATGCCTTCTTGGGTGAGGCTCAGCTAATTTCTGACTCTCCACATGTGTATCAGTATTTCTTTTTCTGGGCTTGATCATGTGTTTGCGGAATGTAGGAATTGATGCCACTGTCTTCCTCAGACACAACCCGGACTTTGGTAATGACTGGGTCATTTCCGGCTGCTGTAGCCACCTCTTCGAGGGTCAGCGCTCAAGGGCACGTGAGTGCCGAAATCATGTTGAGGTGGGCTTCGGTGGCGTAGGTGTTTGGTTCTTCACCTCCCTCCCTGGTCATGTCTGGGTGTCTCGACAGGAAGTCGGGCGGGTTCTTGGCACCGGGCCAGTAGGCTACATCCATGTCTTAGTGCTGGAGCCCGATGGCCCACCGTTCGATGCGTGGTGGTGGGTGGGGTGCTGATCCTTTGAACAGCGGCACCAGGGGTTGGTGATCTGTCATGACGGTAAATGGGTGCCCGCATATGTAGAAGTGGAAAAGTCTGCAGGGCCAATGGATTGCGAGGGCTTCCCTTTCAATTTGAGCATATCGCTTCTCTGTCGGGGATAGCGCTTTGCTGGCGTAAGCTAGAGCGGCCCATCGTCTGGGTTCTTGTTCCTGAGGGAGGAAGGCCCCTAAGCCAGAGGTCTTCAATCTGTGGGGCGCGACCCCCAGGGGGGCCGTGGCATCATAGGAAGGGGGGCGCGCATTCCCCAGCCTTATTGTCAGCACACAACAAAGATTGCTTAATGGCATCAGCCCGAGCGGTAGTACCAGACAAAGCCTCGCACTGGGAGCTGCTCTGAGAAGCAAACATATTGAGGATACTCCTCACCTGTTGATGAAGGGGGATGGGTTTTGGCGACCAAGATGAATAGGAGGTATTCAGGCTCAGCGGGAGGCAAGTGCCAGCTTAATTGAGCCTTGCAGGCCTGTTCATGCACTGCATCCACAAGGAAAAGTGGGAGCTGGGCTGGTGGGGTGGGGGGGAGGGGTGTATAGAGGGCCGTTCTAACCGAGGGGAAAATGGGATGGAAGTCAGAGGCCAGAACCACCCAACTACGAACTTTCCTTACGTTCTGCTATCTCAAAATTTGTCATTTTTCCTGTTTATATTTCACTTGTACTTAATCTTGCCTTTTGTAAGAGTGTTTGCAGGCCATGACTGAGAGCCCTGGAGTTCCTTGTTCAAAGGAGACTGAGTTTCTCACAGTGGCCGTCAGTGGGGTCATGAAGGTGTTCAGAATACAAGACCATCCAGTCCTTGGCCTCTCTGAAGAACAAAAGTTACAGTTTTCAAGTTGCAAATGTAATTCTGTACAAATGAACATGTCAAGGAGGTAAACAGTTGCCTAAATATTGACACAGGGTAGTCAAAAGAGAATGCAGTGCTTACAGGCGAGTGAGTTCGTAGTGTTTTTGTGATGGGTTACAACGTAAAGGAGATATGAAAAAGTGAATTCCAGAGTGACTGAAAAGACAGTGCGAAGAAGTAAGAGAATAGGTGTAAGATATTTAGATGAAAGATGCAGCGAGAAAGAGCGGAGGTGTCTATTATAGAGTGAAAAATACAGGCGTGATTGAGACACTGAACACCACTACCCCTTCCTCAGGCTTTAGTAATGTTTATTTACAGTCTCATATGTTCAGTCTGTAAACATATTCAATATTATTTATAAAATCATTGTTCGTATACATTCATCTTAAATAGATAACCATCACTGACAAAGCCAATAGTCCTGGCTGGTTTCAGACATGTCTAATGTGGTGCCAATGACGGAAATAAATGAAATTTATTTTAGGCATTCAATCCACACCCTTGATTACAAAGGCCATGCCTCTTTTACAGTCCCCCGGGGGGGGGGGGGGGGGGGGGCGGGGCTGGGGAGTGGGGTTCTAGGGGGCCGTTCTCGCCGAGGGGAAAATGAGATGAAAGTCAGAGGTCAGAACCACCCAACTATGAACTTTCCTTGCCTTCTGCTATCTCAAAATTTTTAATTTTTCCAGTTTTTTCCCACTTAGTCTACACAAAGACTTTTATAATGCATATTGTAAAGGGTTCTTGTATTCAGAAGTGATTTAACATTTTCGTTTTTTTTATTGTAGTGCATAAAAAAACCTTTGTACTGGAAAGGCTTATTGACATCTGACGCTAATATTTATATTTCCTTTTAACCCCTTCCATGCTGCGCAGATTCCGCCGCTGTGCTGACGGAATCTTGCGCGGGCGTGGTCATGACGGAACGGTTCCGTCATGAGCACAGCTCAACCGTGGCTCATGACGGAACCGTTCCGTCATGAGCACCGAAGGGGTTAAATACAAGTTTGCAGATTATTTGTAAGATTTATTTCAATTAACTTAAAACAATGTAATTACTTGCTCTCATTGAGGCATAATTCTGCCAAATATTATATTTATAAAGGGCAATCGCACGACCCTTCGTGTGATGTAGATGGTTTCCGTAGTGAAAGCACTCGCAAACATATTTAAATAGCCATTCCCCTACTTTCTGGAAAAAGACAATCCTGTTGGGATGGTTAATTTTCATAGTTAATATGCTTCAGCTGGAGTGTCCTTCAAGGAGTGTCATGTGCTATGAAACGGAAGCAGGGCAGAAAGTTAACTGTCTGGGTGAAGTAGCTTGCCTGAAAGAAATACAAATATGTGCTAGGAGTTAATCTGCAAATGTAAATAAAGGGTGTTTGAAAGCAGGTACTGGTTTTAATTGATCGAGTCTCTCAAAATTTTGTGATGACAAAGGTGCATTCTTTTTGAGTGGTAGTGCAAAGAGAACAATTGAGCTCTGAAGTGTGTGCTTTCAATTGTAATTGGATTTGTATAACGCTTACTACTCCAGCATGTGTTGAAGGGACAGTTTTGTTAAAAAAAAAAATAGGTACAATCTGGGTATTACTAAAATGCAGGTTTCAAATAATGACTTACATATTCACAGTGCTTTCGGTCGCAAGCTGCAGCCTTCTAGCACAAAAAATGCACGTCACTATTCTCCACTGCACCTTCAAAGAATTAAATCTGTGGGTCCCTGGTTACACATAGACCTCTGAAGTGCATTAAACTAATAAATGTTTCACAATGTACTATTGTGCATTTTCCACTGAGTAACAACTTTTTACATTTAATTTTCATTTAAGCTACCCGTTATTTTATACGTAGCTACCTGGCAGTGGAAAACCTAAAACATTTACAGAATACACGGTTTAATATTATTTCCCCACCGTAAAAATGATTTGCTAGGGGAATTTTAGGCGTTTATGGTTACTGATGATGAGTAACAGGTCCTAGAATTTTTTGTCAGGAAGGGGTCCTTACACCTAAAAACTTTTGACAAGGGGGTCTCGGCATCAAAAAGTTTGAAGACCTCTGCCCTAAGCCTACAGGGCTGGAGTCCACGATTATTTCTGTTCTTTTGGCGGGTTAAAGTACAGCAGCGTGGTGTGGTCGAGTAGAGCATTCTTGACGGCTTGAAACGCAGTCTCTTTGGCTAGACCCCACTGCCACATGGCATCGGCTCGCATGAGGTTTTGGAGGGGCTCTGCGATGGTGGATAGATCTGGAATGAAGCGCCCACAGTACATAGCCATCCCCAAGAAACTGCGGACTTCAGCCACGGTGAGAGGGGCAGATGCATTCTTGATGGCCTGTGACTTCTGAGGGTCTACCTGTATACCTTCTTGTGTGAACGTGTAGCCGAAGAACTCTATCTTCTGTTGAAACAGAAGGGTCTTCTCTTTGTGTAGGGGGACCCCGTGGTCTAGGAGTCTTTTCAACGTGGCTCTCACGTGCCTGTAGTGTTCTTCATCCATTGGCGAGTGGATGAGGATATCATCAGTCACATTCAATACGCCCGGTAGCCCAACTAGGATCTCCTTGACTGCGTTTTGGAATATTTCCGCGGCAGAGGATATGCCGAAATTCAGCTGTTTATATCTTTGGAGTCCAAGGTGTGTGCTGAATGTGGTTATGTTGCGACTGGCTTTGGCAAGGGCTAGCTGATAATAACCTGCATTCAGGTCCAGCTTTGAAAACCATCTGGATCCATTCAAGTCGGCCACAATGTCATCCATGATCGGCGTTATGTGGCGTTCGCGTCGAATGGCCTTGTTGGGGAGGCGCATGTCAACGCAGAGCCTGATCTTTCCCGGTTGGGGAGGTTTCTCAGTGATCACCATGTGTGACACCCATGGTGTGGGCCCAGACACCTTCTCAATGACCCCTTGATCTTCAAGCTTCTGCAGCTCTTCTTCCACTAGCAGTCGGAGATGAAAGGAGATTCCAGCCGCGGTCGGTAGTAGGAGTAACTGCAGGGCGGTGACGTGGGGAGGGGCAGGGTGGGGGGTAGTAAAATATGGATTACGGAGGTTTACAGGTAAGTTAACATATAAATTAATAAAACTAATTTCGTTGCGTGCACTGCATCCCCAAATGCGATGCTGTGCACGCAACAAAATTTGTTTTATTAATCCATAGTTTACTATCCCCCACCCTGCCCCTCCCCACGTCACCCTCCTGCAGTTACTCCTACTACCGACCGCGGATGGGAGATTCTCCTGTGTCTTAGCGCCGTAGGTGGGATGGTTGGGTCTATGTGTAGTGGGAAGGGGGGCCTCTTTATTTGTCCTAGCCCTTTGAACAGGTCTTCAAACTGGCTGAACAGTTCTATTGTTTGGTCAACTTCTATGCTCCACGCGAACGTCACTAGTCCCAGGTCTTCAGCTGCGAGACTGTTCAGAAGTGTGTCTGCCTCTTGGTTTATAACATGGATGTCGATGGTGATTTCGGTGTTGTCGGACCGCACAGACACGGTCATTTTGCCTCGGAGGGGTAGTGGTGAGCTGCCTCCATATGAGAAGATTTTTGTCTTTGACGATCAGAGTTCAGGTCGGGGCCTCAACTTGTTGTATTGCTTGATCCACATGGCTGTCACCGAGGCTCCGGTATGAATTACTGTGTTGACTTCTGACCCTGCAATCCGTATCATGCATCAGGGCTGGTGCCATTTACGACTTTTCAGGGCTTGGGTGAACGAGACGAGGTACGTCTCTTCTTCATCTGCCAACGACGAGTCGTTTCTTTAGTAGACTGTTTGCTCTTTCCTCTTCCCTCCTGGTGGTGATGCTAACAAGACACCCGACAGCTGGCGGACCGTCTTCCTCATCTGTTTAGGTCTGTTCCCCTCCTTGCGCTGTGTTGTCTTTCTGCATACAGAGGCAAAGTGGTTTGCGATTCCACAGTTGGTGCATGTCTTCCCTTGCGCTGGGCATGACTGTGAGGGATGTTCTTCATACCCGCAGTACCCGCATTGATTCTTCATGGTTTGCGGCTGGCGATCACGTGGCCTGTGGGCCTTGTCTCTCATCCTGACTGCGTCGGCCCGTTCCGTCTTGATGGTGGCGTCTTTCTCTGCGCCTCGAACCAGTGCCATGTCCATGTCTTCTGCCCGCACCGCTGACAGGTCATGGGAGCGTGCCAGCACCAGCATGTCGTTCATGGGTATGTTTGGCTGCCTGAGTATGAGGCCTTGCAGGACCTTGTTGCGTATACCTAAGATTACTTGGGCCCTGATCTCTGTCCCCCACGAGGTGAGTACCGGCCAGCTCTCGCAGCTGTGCATGAAAAGCATCTACTGATTCACCTTCCCTTTGCTTGGCTTGTCTCATGTTGAAATGCTCAAACTCTGGGTTCATCTGAGGGTCGCAATGTGCGTTTAGGGCAGTGACTGCCGCTCCATAGTTCTCGGGGGGCCCTGTGTTGGGCAAGTGCTTGAAAAGCAGGCTGATCTCTTCCCCCGCGTAGTGGAGCAGTAATGAGAGTTTCACTGCCCCGTCCTTCTCCCTGGTGGCAATGAATAGTTTTCTAGGTGACCAAGCCACATCTGCCACCTCGGTGCTGCCGTGGCAGGGTCTGCAGACTCACTGAACAGAGGCAGGACTCCTGGGGGAGGGTGGTGTGTGGTGGTCAGCGCTGGAGCCTGTGCGGCATTATCTTGGTCTCCCATGGTGGCAGCAGGTGGGTATCACTGGGTGTCGCAGTGAGGGTGCTGTGCCCTAGTGAGGAGCCTTGGTGTGCTAGGCGGTGGTGTCTGAACATCAGGATGTGTGTGGGCCGCTTGTGGGCGTGGCCTTGGAGCATGTGGGCAGTTCAGCCTGGGTTAGGGCGTTCTTATGTGGCCTACCTCTGAGGCGTGCTTGACTCACCCGAGGCGGTGTGGGCCCTGATCTCCCTGAAGAGCTGATTCTGGGGCAGGGACAACTGCAGTGTCTTGCCTTCCTTGGCATAGTCTACAGCTAGTGAGGGCCTTGGCCACCATGCAACGTGGCCTGGGGTGCCCATCGACGTTCCGGTTCACAGAGGCGCTGCAGCGCCACTCAGCAGGGCACAGACGAGCGTGCCTTGCACCGCCCTCGTCGCCAGTGTTGCATCCACTGGGGGGGTCCACCCACCAGTACCAGATGCGTGCAAATGAGGCCTTACAACTGCGCTAATAATTACATGCACACACCGTGTACTGGTTAGGCGCTGACTGCATGCGCTGCTCCGCCCATCTTTATTTATCCTCGGACTCAAGCCGGCTGCGTGAACGCAGGGGCAGGGAACTTCTGGCATGCGCCGGCAGTAACCACTAGCCTGCTGACCACCAAACAAGCAGGGTCCACGCGGTGAGGCCGAAATACTACCTAGCACAAATAAAGCACACACACACAGGATACTTGGTGTGGACCGGAAGACCATAAGCGGTCTCCGCCCGTTTCTTATGTAGCCTCTGGCCTGGATGCATGTGGTGTGGTTCCGGGGCAGCCGACCAACGTGTGGGAGGGGTTAGGTGACCATACCAGAGGGGGCAGAAAGTGTAACTGGCAAGAACATCTCATCAAACCTGAGCTCTGCTCTCTGGTGCCAGTGGAGGTGCTAAACTTCCTCCGCAGCACTGAGTTTAATTGCTACATAATTCTTATACTCGATGAAGGGGAAATAAATGGAGAGAGAAAGAAAGAGCAAGAGAGAGCGCACCAGCGAGGAAGAAACACAGACTGCTGAGAGAGAGAGAAAGAACAACAGACAGGGACATGATAAGTGTGAGGGGTTTCTCCACTAGTCAGTCACCTCTGGAGTCCATGACGTCTGAGGGCCCCTGCCTCCAGTGTATTTTCTGTACTATCCGTCCCTGGCGGAGTCGCATTTCTCAGCGCCTGTTATCTCTCTGCTGCTCGGAGCAGCAGGGTACTTTGTTCTTCGTATATCTCACTGAAGGATAAGTGGGGAGTCAGATAAGCGCTGTGAGGACTACAGCTGGTGTGAGATTCCCCTATGAATTCTGAATGTCACCGCTATATTTGTCGCTGTACTAAACTACATCTGATTTTCCACCCACCTGCCAGTCTTTAGCAAACACAAACACTTCATGTGCACCACTGAACCTTGAGTCCAGAGCCTCAAATAAAATGTGTTGATCTTCTTTGCAGAGAACCCTGATGCTACCACCAACCTTTCCCTCTCCACCCCCTTTGTGCCCCGCACCGCCTCGCGCTGTGCTTCCATTTTGAAATAATGCTGGTTCTCAAAATTACCCATGAATCGTACATTTGTAATAACTCCGAAGTCAGGATACTAAATTACCTGTCAGGTCTTTAAAAACTTAGCATAATTCTGGCGTTTAATAAAGGGAGCTATGAATAAATTGGAATTGAGTCTGATTTTCTAATTAAATGTATTTGAACGTTTCTGCGCTTAGATCAATGCATCAAGAGAAAACGTGACCATTTCCATGTTATGCCACGAGACTGGCTGCGAGCTATCCATACATCACCTTTCTCGAAGTACCACTGGGCCTGGAGCCAGAGGCGGGGTGTCTCCTGCTGCTCACACATCGTCATTCATCATGAATTACTCCATTCCTCAGTTATTATACTCCAGGATTATATAGACAACACTTCATTTATCGACCCCCCCCCTCAAATACCCAAACTAGCTCTTTAAAGCACATCACAGTATCAATTCAACACACAATGTTTCTAATATATCATGAGTTTGATTGAGAGAGAGTGGGAAATTATTAATCATTTGACTATTTTTACCATCTTGAGTGCATTGTGTAATTTTACAAATGGGCCACATTGGGAGGGATCTAAGAAAAGATCATTAATGGGTAGGGTAGGTCTGGGACAGAAAATAGGTTGGGGCGTCAGAATAAAAGCACCCTTCCCCGCCCCCCGTCCAGATACGAAGTGAAATAGTCAAAAAGAGGTGTTTCGAACAAGTAATGACAAAGTGTTTATGTGTTTTGTAAGGTGTGGGAAGACTGCATGCATAAGTGCATGCTGCAGGCAATGTTTGTGGTGAAATCAACAATAAAAATTGGCCCAACAGACCATCAAACAAGCCCAGAAGCAGGCAAAAAAACATACCCATGCGCTGATCTGCCAGCCCAGCCCTTGTGGCAGTACCTTATTGCCCTATAGGCCTCTCCGACCCCCAGGGTTTCTTTATATTGGCCAGTAAATTTCCATCAGTGTTCACGTATACCTAACAGTCAAATGTGTGAATAAAATAAATGTACAACTTTGGCAACTTATGTTTTTGAAGATCGGTCTAAGATTACATTGTGCTCGTGTGGAGGTGGAAGTGTGAGACACAACGCCTGGCTTAGTTCAAACCCTGAAAAATTGGCACAGTTAGTGAAGAAACTGATCAAACTCACAACCAATGAAAATCAGGCAACAGCGTTGTGAACAACAGGGGGGGGAGAGGAGAAAGGGTGCCCAAGTGTAACCAGGCAAGGTGAGCATGACTCCCTTCCAAGTGAGAAGACAACATCTTGCACAGTTGGAGTTGAGTCGGATGGTGTGAGAAACACTTTTAACCTTTTTTAATTAGTAAGGATAGTTAATAAAACAAGATTTCCAATTTTATCAACAAGACCCTTCAAAGGCACTGGAATAAACCGATGAGGAAGGCTCAGTGAGTTTTAACAAGGGCAGCTGAGAAACGTGGTTTCTGAAAATCATGTTTGAATCTCAGAAATTCTAGCTCGTCCTTCCATAGGTCGATAAACACAAAACCATAAACTGTGTAATAGTATCACCAGGTGTTTACACTGCTTGGAAATGACAGAAGTGTGGTATGACACACTCTGGAAAAAAAGGAAAATAACAGATATCCGGTTGTGGGCGTGTGTTATGCAGAGTGCTTGAAATGGAAAAATAGACGTGCAGGTACCCAGTACCAGAGTACCTGGTACTCTCCAATTAAAAGTATTACGTCACTCTTGAGAAGAGCAGGTACTCAAACGCATAGTCAGTACTGTTCCTAGAGATATGGATTTAGTGATTAAGATAGCTCCAGTCTTATGGCCCTGAGTGAAAAGACATCCAATCCTCATAGGACACCAAGACTGTTCGACAGGCAATGGATACTAGCCACAAAAGACATCCACGACTCAGAGGAATGTTACAGGGATACTGATGGCAGCCCAGCCACCATCACCCCCTTAGGTTCCTTGCACACATTACACAACATGGGTTCTAAGATGGAACCCTGGCCCACCCCAAAGCACACTAGGATGAAGAGGGGCCTAAATAAATAGGGGCAGCAGAAGAAATGGCTCCGGTGTCCAGAGATCTGAGCTGTCTTCGCCCCCCTCCCCCCCCCCCATTTTAGCTCCTTTTTGATACCCAACCTCGTGATGGGGGGTCGAATTTTCCTTGCCCACTTTTGGGGTTATTGCACTCTTCCTACGTTATTTTGAACAAGCTCATCTGTGCTCAGATATATAGGACATAGAAACCAGTTGTGGACCTGAACCTCACCCTTAGCGCCTTCTAATTTACTCCATCAAAAGCAACTGATAATCAAGGAGGATGGACAAGTCTTATGTTTGTGGCTTCGTCCACAACATGCAGGTTACCCATCTCAGCAAATGTCTCTGTATCTGTAAACCTACATGGAACTCACTTACAGGTGTTGTAGATGTTAAAAAACGGGGTTGCTATCATTGAACCATGTGGCACAACACAGCAGATCAAGAGCAGGAATGTTCTGGCGTAACCCACCCATGTGAATTGAGTGTGCCCCAACAGGTCGGATTAAATCCAGCCCAGGACCTGACCTCGAGGATTTTGCATACAGAAAGGAAAGACAGAAATACCATATCATTGACTGCACTTAAAACCACCTAAAAAGAATAAAGGAGGGCAAACACCATTGACATGGGTTTAATCACAACCTCCAGAGTAGCTGTTTCAGTGCCACTCAGTGGAAAGACGTCTGACTGATAAGAGTGAACAACACAAGCAAAGGCTTTAAAGGAGAGGGGGATCCCAACATTTATGTACGCTGATGATACCCAGATTCTCTTGCGGTTAGAGAATCTCCTGGCCCACACACACACACAGGAAGTATTTCCACAGACCATGAGCTACATTTGGAGGTGGGTGGTTAGTAATCAATAAAGTTCAAGTACTATTACTTGACCTCTACGCACTGTGTCTGGCGTGCTTATGCCAACATGTATTCACTGTTCAATTTTTAAAATACATTTATTCAAATATAACACTTTGAAATTATACTGTATTTAAACACATCCATGTCATAAAGCATTTGCTCTGTAACATAAATTTAATCTGTTGTAGTCACAGAAATCACATTCTTAACATGTAAAGATATGTAACAGACATTCCAATGTATGCTTGAAACCAATTCTTGATTGCGCCCAATGCATTTCGAGCCCTACTGGCCCTTCTTCGGGGGCTGTATCTGGAGAATAACATAAATGCAGGTTTGTCACAATTACTTTCAATGAGCATGGAAAAAAGTCTATATACACAGATATTTCTAACCAATATGACATTGCCCATCATTCTGAAAGAAAGAAAAACTGCTTGAACACACGTATAGTTGTGAATAATAAAAAAACTGAAAAAAGTGAAAATAGATAAAAGAATTCCAATCTTGTGAGTAAAAGAATAAACTTAATAACGCAGTCCAAAAACCACATTTTCTGTGCCTATCACACACACTTTAGAAACCTTCATGATTCATTGTGAAAGACACATGCGACATGTGAAATAACTTATTACAGTATCGGCTTTATGGAATCCTGAGGCATGAAACAAAAACCAACAGTCTAGAGTCCATATAATGGCACAATTACGAATTGGGCAGTTGGACCGCCCTAGGGCTGCCGGCTGTGACAGGGAACCGCCATTCCCTGGCATAGGAGCAGCGGTCAGAGGCTACAATATGCTCGGCGGGATCGCCACAGCCCCGCCAAGCATATTATGAGTTTTCTCTCCGCCAGGCTTTTCAAAGCCTGGCGGAGAGGAAACAAAGGTGTCTCAAACATATGTGGATGCACACAGAGTACAATAACATGCCCCCCTGTGTGCATGCTCATAGGTTCCTGCACAGCATGGACTTTCGAGTCCATGCAGTGCAGGAACCTTGTGAGGCATTCCCATTGTGGTGTCTTTTTAAAAGGCACCACCGCCTTTAAAAGGGCACCGCAGGGGGAGCCGGCCTTCCATCTGCCTTCCAGACCACTGAAAAATAGCAATCTGGCAGGCAGGCGGCGGCAACCTTCGCGCAGCGGTGGCATGGCGGTTTGCACCGCCTCGCCACTGCCCTGATGAAAGGTCATAAGGAGGATCTAAGTCTGCACCAGTAATGAATGTTAAAAGTTTGGCCGTTAAGATTGACAATCAGCTGTTGTTATAGACCTAAATCTCTTCATTGGTATCATCTTGCATGCACTATATCATATTGTTCAGGAAGACTCAGTTGGAGTCATCATTGATTGGCTTGCACGGATCACGCAAATGCTTTGTGCCTGGGACTTCCCAGGTTTCTTTTGCTAAAGATCCAAGTGGTCCAGACAATGGCAGTCAAGTTGGCGATGGACGCACTTAGGCTTGCCCATGCCACATTGATCCTTGAAAATCTACATTGACTGCCTGTTAACCAATGTGTAATGTTCAAATTATTATGCATCATATTCAAATTGTGAGCTTAGGCAGTCCTAAGCTTCATTCAGAAGAATCTACAGATCTACATTGCGCAGAGGAATTGAGGATCTTTTAATGGTACTCTGGTAGTGGTACACAAATTTTGTAAATCTAGATCAGGGCACATTGTTTTTTTTGCCAATAGAAACAAATTGTGAATTTGCTCCTCGCTAAATTGTAATATCAATCTTCTTCACTTCAATTTTCGCTCTATCCAAAGACCTGGCTGGTCAAATTTGCATTTGCTAATCAATAGTACACATATTTGTGGTCGTTCTTTTGCATACATTTGATACAGCACCCAGAGACCTTCATCAATAGCATGCTCTATAAATATACCAAAACAACCACAAACAGGGATCATTGAAGTTTTTTGTTTAGTTGAATTGCTACAGTGGATTAAAAAAGAAAGGTAATAGAAAAGCGTGAAGGTTTGACGTTTAGGCAGATCTTTGAGGTTTAGTGTTGGCTGTTTCAGCACAGGAATTAGCTACTCAACTTGTGATGTTTCAGAAAACATGCAATGAGCAAGAGAGCTGTAAGGAATAGGAAGGCAGTTGTCTGAAAAGGCAGCATTCTCAATGTGGATCCCTCAAATATGTTTCTCTGATTTAAGGAAGAGTTATTATACTTATACCAGTTTGAATTCATTTCATTGTTGTGTGTGTGTGTGCAGGTGTGTAGTGTTCGGGGCCTCTATCACTCCTGTCTTCCATGTTCTTTATTTTCTTTGCAATATTTTGGGTGCTCTTCCTTCACCCTTTGTGGATCTAGATGCAGAAATAAGGAGTGAGAAAAGTTCCCTGCAATTGTATATATAAAAACTGTTAAAGTTTATCACCAAAGTAAAAGTAAAAACACTTCAGTGGAGCATTGATGTCTATGGAAAAACCTCAATGGGTTTATCAGCACAATATTGGAATACAGAAGTTTCTGTCTGCCCTTTCCATTTCATCCAACAGCAGGGAATGATTTTGTGCTTTGGAAACACGCCCTCTATAAAATTTGAATAAGTGTTTATGGGATCCACGCAAGCATTGTGTGGCATTTTCATACTGTAGGACCCACATATTTGTGTCATGTTCTCTGTAAGAAATTGGGTTATTGGTTGAGGTGGGTGGAAGCTCCACTCAGGCAACAACCACTGTCCGTGTCAGGGTGAATCACAAAAGTCACTAAATTAACCTGTGCTTAACCCTCTAGTAGCTTGACACAAAAGCAGTCAGGCTTCCACTGTCAGGAGATTTAAACTTAAGTACACATGTCCTATATTTTAAATACAATGCACTCTGTTCTATAAGCCTTTACGGCCTACCTTAAGGGTGACATACGTGTTAAAAAGAAATGTTTAGGCTTTGCAAAAGGTTTATTTTGACAGGTCGAAATGGGAGTTTAAAACTGCACTACAGGGTGCAGTGGCAAGGCTGAGGCATGTTTTAAAAGGCTACTTCACTAGGTGGCACAATGAGTACTGCAGGCCCACAGTAGCATTTAACTTACAGGTCATGGGTACATGTAGTACCCATAGGGACGTACCAATAAATTAAATGTGTCAATTAGGTGTATGCCAATTTTACCATAATTGGACAAGACAGCATAAACACTTTAACACTGTTTAGCAGTGTTAAAGTGCACTGAGTCCTGAAGCCTACAGAACGTTCAGGAGAATACCACGCCAAGGATATCAGGTCTAATATTCGCCCCAAATGTTTGGGGGGACGGACTCTGGACATCTGGTATGTTGTCTTCTGGCATCTACTAATTTTCAACCAGATGCATATGCCCAGCTGCAAATAAGAAAAACATTTTTTTGTTTACTTTGTAACATTTGCCACTTTAGTAAGTCAGCTATTAAATGTAGATTTAAGTTTGGCATAGATGCACGAAAGTCAAATCTCAGCTATATGGGAGATGTATTACCACTTAAATATAAAGAGAAATTGGCATTTGCATAATCGGCTCATACCAAAGCAACAGGCAAGGCATGTGTTTAAAAGAAAATTAAAAATGTTTTTAAGTGGTCAGATATGCACTTAGGTGTGTACGCTATTAAAGATGTACTAAAGTTTAATAAAGCTCCTTAAAAGTGTGAAAGGTAGGCTTAAAGGAAGATGTATTCTACATGTGAATTTTTAAAAAGCAACATACTTAAAAATCCCTGTTTTATTAAACATTGTGGCCAAACTGTATTTTCCATCAACGTTTGTTAGGAAAATTCTACTATCTTTCAATTTACAGCATTTAGATACAATCATATAGACGAATACAAAATATAGGAAAATATTGAATTGTGTCAATGTTAGCAAAGGGCTTATCATTTTTACTTTGCAGCATCCCCTTTGGTTCACAGATAATTATCCCACTCCATCTCTCATTTACTTAGAGCACTGTGTCCAACTCCCAGCTTCGAAGGCTTGTGGTGCTATAAACTACAGGAAGCCCTTCCCCAACCCAAACAACATCTCCCTTTGAAATTGGGCCACTACGCCTTTTTACAGAAGAAGAGCCCTTCCTAGCATGGGATTAGGGAAGCCATCTTTGATTCCTGTAGTACAAAGGACCCGGGGCCAGTTATTCCAGTAAAGCTCTTCCTGAAACAGGTTACTGTGTTACAATGTTGTAAGCATTGGGGGGGGGCAAACTCTGAGAAGTTTATTTTAATTTGCTTAGAGGTTGTTGCGAACTTCAGGGCATGTTTTCCTTTAACAAACTGCTGCAACTCTACTTTCAGGGACCAAGGGGTTAGCAAAAGAAAAAAAATGGTCCTAATACTGTCAGAAGAAATTCCATCTACCTTACAGAAGACTCTGAAGGGATTTGTGCCTCTGGTTTCATCTTGAATCTTTGGGACTGGAAAGTTGCTCCAAGGGATACAGAAGATAGCCTCTTGCTGATCCACAGAGAATGGGGCCCAGTGCTTTCTAGGGGTGCCTGCTTGCCTTTTAGAACTACTCTCTCATATCTGGTCCTGGAGGCAGAAGACGTGTAATCACTCTGAAAAAATCTAGTGACAACTCAATGTTTTATAAGCAAGCCCATGTGCAATTTCACAGCTGAGTCTGAGGAGTGGAACAATAAATACCTACAGGATCAGGAGATTGGAATTGCTTCAGAGAAAACCCAGCACCAGCTGCAAGCAAACATTTTACTGTGAAAGTGACTGGGAATCGTGTGGTGGCTTTCCAGAACTTCAGCTCATGGCCTGCTTTCGAAGTAGACATTCTAAAAGCAGGGCCTTAGCAACTCTTCATCTCTGGATGACCTGAACAAGATGCAAAGGCTACTCAAAAATGAAGCAATCTCACAGGCTATATCTTGGCAGTTTGTCCCCCTCATGGCTTTTGACTGTAAATTTCAAGACTCGAGCTCTAATTGAGAAGAAATAACTTCTTTCTACAAAAACCTACATCGAAATACACACCGTTGCTGGTCATTTTCAAAGGGAGCCTGGGGCTAGGCCAACCTCACCCCATAGGCTTGCATTGATTTTTCAGCTCCTATTGTTTCTGATACAACACATTTTAGCAGTTCTTATTTTTGGTCTAATTTTAATCAATATTTTCACTTTAATTTAATTGGTGTGTAAATAGCATTTCTCTTATTTCCTCGACATTGCTTAGGTATTACTGCGGTGGAGTACTACTGAGGTGGAGAGGTGTGGTGCAGCGGCCAGGGCAGCTGACTTCGGAGCACAGGGTTCACGGTTGGATCCCTGGCTCTGGCGACAGCTCAACTCAGCACCATGTGACTCTGGGCAATAGCTCACTTAATTTCCACGATGGCCCCCAGCCCCTTGAGACCCGTAAGGGTGAGTAGCTTGCGCTTTACAAATACGGATTTACTGCACATCCTCCACACACAATTTTCTCCAAAGAAAGTCTTGCTGTTTGTACCAAGAAACCAAGGGTGACCAATGGATTCCTCACAGAAGCTTGTTCAACAGGTACAAATTAGACTGTTCTGGCTTTGTGGGCTCACATTATGAATGCAGCCTTTCTCTCTCCCCAGAGATTAACAATCTGGTGGTTCAGAGACATCATGGAAAATTCTGTCTTAGTCCTTTCATTTTACCTCTTTATTCCCCCCCAACCTCTTTTCTGCTACTTCCCAGAACACAAACAATGGTTGTTTCTATCTTTCCGCCGAGTAACATTGAAGGCGGACCCCAGAGGGAGTGCCTGCTTGGTCTGCGCGCCGCAATGGAGGGCTCTGGTAGTTCTTTATGATGCCTTCTGTAATCACAATTTATTAGGTTATGAAAACACAATAAATAACCAGTTAAACTATTAAATAATAAATGAACAGTGAAACTTGTTATCTATCATGAGGTATTACTGCAATATTGTCCTGAGCTTGCTGAATAGTTAATAGAATGATTTACATCATTCTTTATTGCCAAAGCAATGGCCCAGGATGCCATAAACTGTGTGAGAAAATAAAGGCATGCCCCAAAGATGCAGAGACAGTTTAGGGCAATTTAGTCTTCAGTATCTCATCTGTGTGAGGCGAGGGGCAAACCAAGTAAAACAGTTTCCCCACTGCGAAAAACCCTGCCCTGCCTTACTGCAGCATATGTGACGAGCCTCCAGTTTGAAAACACAGGGGCATATTTACAAGCCCCTATCGCCAGAGGAACGCCACTTTTAACAATGTTCCTTGCGGGATTGGGGCTTTGCCTTATTTACAAGGCGGCCTTAAGCCACATAATGTGGTTTAACGCCGCCTTCTGAATAAGGCCCCCTACCACGGTACACTTAGCATGAATGAGGTGGGCAAGGGGCTTTGCGGTGGGTGTTCCACCGCAACACCCATTGATTTTGTTGCTACCCCTATTCAGAAGGGTGGCATAAATAAGAGGCACCGCCAAAAATAGGACCTGAATAAACCTGGTTTTAAGATGGCGAAACATGGAGAAAATGCTTTCTTTCTGATTTTTGCTCTTTCTATGTCTGCTTTTCAGGGGAGTTCTTGTGAAACACACATAGAAACAGCAAAATGCCATAAATGAATGTTTATGTGCAAGAAAGTGTCCCTTCCTGGACATTAACAATCATTCCATCAACACAGGCACCTTTGCACTATGGTGTAAGGGTGTCTGCATTGGTGCTAGGCAGCTTTAGTGCCAGCGCAGGGAGAAACACAGGGGTGAGCCGTATTATTGTAAATACAGTGCATCCCTACGTTTCTTAAGTGACAAAGCGCAGCGTTAGCAATTTTGGAGCTAACTCGCACTCTGTCACTTGCTTCAAAATTTGCCCCACAGTGCCTTGCAGCTAAAAGGTATAATACCTCACAGATGACAAATGCAGGATGCCTTTCAGCTGGAAAAAGCAACATGACTTGCAGCTGGAAAATACAAACCGTCTTATATATGCAAAATGCAACACACATTGTACCAATAAAATGCTATATGCCTTGTCAATGCAATATAAAACATCCCTCAAAGATGATGAATACGACGTACTTTGCAGATGGAAAATGAAGCACGCTTTACTGGTGACAAATGCAACCCATCTTACAGCTAGAATATGCAACACACATTTGGGCTGGCTGTTACAGCACATTGTTAAGATGACAAATACAACATGAAGCTGGCAAACACAGCATGCTATGCAGCTGAAAATGCAATATAAATTTAGCACATCTCACAAATGGTTTGTGCAAAATATCTTCCAATTTATAAAAATGTGACATGCCTCAAGACTCTCCACTACAGCATGCCTTACGGCTAAAGGTTTCATATTCTAAACAGTGGCCTTCTTAAGGTCGGGCACGCCTACCACTGAATTGGAGAAAATGGACAGTAGAAAACATGGCCTGACCTCCTCCAGTAGAGTATTGTGTGACCAACAGATGGTTGTCATTCAGAATGCAACAAGGGGTGTAGTTTGGCCCTTGTCAATATGGTTGTTCTTGCTTAATGGTCCATGAGGCAATACGTTTGCTAGAAGCATACATGATCCAGGGATGCAGTGCGCAGGTACTAAGTCAGAGGTGGCTGGGGGCCAACTCAGCTGCAGCAGAACAGTAGTCCAGAGCCATTGGCCGCGGAGCCTCAGACCACAGGTGAGCAGGCCTAACTCACAGCACACTTGGCCGAAGTGATCGCAGACCTGTCCCGAAAACCATCCCTCCAGTGGTGGACTAGTAGTCATCGTACATGCCCCTTCGCTGCACCCCAAGTGTCTCCAACCAGGATACCGGCTTGGGGAGCAGCTGTATACAGATGCTGGGAGCAAGGCAGTGAACAAGAACGTTGTAGGGACCAAGCAGACCAACAGCACCCAGCCCCCACCTCTAGGGAGAGCATTGTTGGCTGGGCCTTCTTCTCCTGTGCTTTCCTGAGAAATGATTTGTGGAAACGCCGTTCTAAGGACCACACAATAGGATCGGAACAGTTATTTAAACAGGGCTAAGGGACCTCAAGTACTAAGTTCTCTATGGAAAACGGTTCACTGACAATATCAAAGACATAAATATCGTGCTACAGAAATATTGTGTCAAAAACATCGATCGCAAAAATATTTTTTTCCTATATATATAATGGTAAGTAGAAAAATATCACAAAAGCAATATTGTTTTACACTAATATCAAAAGAAATATAAAACAATATTGTTTTAAAGATATATATAGTTAAAAATAGCAAACATTTAATATATAAACATGTAACAGTACTATAATGTAAATTAAATATATTCAGATAATTAAACTATATACCTATTTCAATGAACACACATATATGTGTGCGTATGTTAATGTACACATACATAAAGTAAAACTATTATTTAAAATATTTATAATTTTAATTAATATTTTAATTTTCTAAGCAACTCAGCTGGGAAGTTGCGTCCTTGCTTCATGCTTTAGGGCAAACTTTTTGGGGATATATATATATATATATATATATATATATATATATATATATATATATATATATATATATGCTAATTCCTAACTACAACGTGCCTGAAACCTATGGTTTTTTCAGTGAATTTCAAAGGTTTTTTAAATGCTAATTTCTAACTATGCCTACAGAGATAGGACATGTGAAGAAAGAAGAAAAATCGCACAGAAAGAAAAAAAAGAAATGCAGAAAGAAGCAACAGAAGTCCTCAAAGACGAAGAAAAGTGCAGGAAGAAGGATAACGTGCAGAAAGAACAAATAGAAGAGCAGAAAGAAGCCTTGTTGCAAAATCATCCTGTACCCTCAACTTTTTCAGACGGATACTGGTGGTAACTGAGTCTGACTAACCAGTCCTAGAGCCAGTGCTATGTTAAAAGACACTCAGAATACAGTGAAAACACCTACATACACTAGGGAACACTATACGTTGGGGTCCCCCTGTGATCAGCATGACCTCCTCTGTAAGCCCCAGTATATAATAGGGCAGGGGATTAAAACTACCTCTTAAAACGCGCCCTGTGGCCGTTTTAAGTTGGGAGATTAAGTCCCCTTGAATCCTGAGGGTCCCTAGGGTCCAACTAGACCACTAGGTACCTCCAGTAAGCGCCACAGAGCTGCGTTGCTGAGAGGTGTAAAAAGTGGCACGGCCTCGACCACCTCTCTGCAACGCAGCGGAGTGGTGCTTACTGGAAGCACCTGGTGGGCTAGTTGGCCCCCAGGGTCCCTCAGGATTGAAGGGGAATTATTTCCCCAACTTAAAACGCACCACAGGGCTTGTTTGCACACGTTAACTCAGGCCCCGTCCCCTCCCTTCACCACTGTGTAAACACGCCCTGTGGCCGTTTTCAGTTGGGAGATTAAGTTAATTTGAATCCTGAGGGTCCCTAGGGTCCAACTAGCCCACTAGGTACCTCCAGTATGCGCCACAGAGCTGCGTTGCAGAGAGATGTAAAAAGTGGCACGGCCTGTACCACCTCTCTGCAACGCAGCTCAGTGGCGCTTACTGGAAGCACCTGGTGGGCTAGTTAGCCCCCAGGGACCCTCAGGATTGAAGGGGAATTATTTCCCCAACTTAAAACGCGCCATTGGGCGTGTTTGCACACGTCACCTCATGCCCCGTCCCCTTCCTTCCCCACTGTGTAAACATGCCCTGTGGCCGTTTTTTAAGTTGGGAGATTAAGTCCCCTTGAATCCTGAGGATGCCTAGGGGCAAAATAGCCCACTAGGTACGTCCAGTAAGCGCCATTGCAGAGAGGTGTAAAAAGGGGCACGGCCTGCACCACCTCTCTGCAACGCAGAGCAGTGGCACTTACTGGAAGCACCTGGTGGGCTAGTTGGCCCCCAGGCTCCCTCAGGATTGAAAGGGAATTATTTCCCCAACTTAAAACGCGCCATAGGGTGTGTTTGCATACGTCACCTCAGGCCCCGTCCCCTCCCTTCACCACTGTGTAAACGTACCCTGTGGCCGTTCTAAGTTGAGAGATTAGGTCCCCTTGAATCCTAAGGGTCCCTAGGGTCAAACTAGCTCACTAGGTACCTCCAGTAAGCGCCACAGAGCTGCGTTGCATAGAGGTGTAAAAAGGGGCGTGGCCTCAGAACACCTGTCTGCAACGCAGCTCCCTGGCGCACACTGGAGATACCTGTTGGGCTAGTTGGCCCTCAGGGACCCTCAGTATTGAAGGGGAATTAATTCCCCAACTTACAACTGGCCAGGGGGCGCGTTTGCAGAGGGCTGTGTGGCCCACCTTCTTTTTCTAATTTACTGGCCCTGGGGACCCCATCCCCCAGGGCCTGCACCCTTATTTTTTTTGTTGGAAAAAATTAATTTGGCCCTCCCAAGGCCTTAATCGGCCAACCCCCGGGTCATGGCCTTTTTTTTATTTAAATTCTTTAGGAGGGGGCTGCGTTGCCCCCCTCCTCAGGCCACTTATGGCTCCGGGGACCCCATCCCCCAGGGCCGGCCTTTGTTTTTTATTATTTTAAAAATATATATTTATAGAAACACCTAGGACATGCTGGACAAACCGTATGTACCTATCACCATGACGATTTGCGTGATATTCATTAAAAGGCGACTATGCATAGAATGAATCCACATGGAATGTATTTACACCGCTAGTGAAGCTCTGACGTGTCTGACGCCCTACCGTGCCTAATCCCGGCGCCCCCCCCGGTGGGTACTCTCCAAATAGACACCCTTGTCGTTTATTTATACAAACATGGGTAGCTATTGATGGGCACATTTAATATACACGCACACCAAGCCATTCAAATGGGATTCGACAAAAATTCGACCAAACTATGCAAGAAACCCCCCTCACGGATAATAAAAAACACATCCACCGCCGGATGTGTAATACTTTTTATTTTACTCTCTGGAAAGGAGACGAACCTCACTTGTGAGTCACAGCGTGCTCCTGGCTGAGCCCAATGCTGTGTTACACCCACCAGTGCCCGCCGATTGCCTCACACCTCTGTATTGTATTTCACCAGCTAGTGCGTATGCTATGACACTCTCTAGCCCATGTGCACTGTAACACCATCCCGTGAATATGTCATGCCACACTTGCCTTCGCACGGGTTATATTGCCCCATCTAACGTGCCTTCCTCGATGTGTATGTTATAATGCACAGCACTATGCCATACATATTACCATCTGGGATCCATATCTTTGTCACAGTACATATGCAACGTTACACTCCCCAGCACATATTTTATATTACAACTTTAGAGACTAGTTATGTTACACAACACTGCCCTGTGCATATTACACTCCAAGGCGCATATCGCATGGCACCCGCTATGCCTGTGCTATCTCGCGCTCTCCAATGAATCTTTCATTGCGCACAATGTATTGCATATTATATTTCACGCCCGGTTCATTTTATATCACACTTTTTGGTGCATAGTTTATGCCATATACTATATCAAGTTTTCATTTTCAATCGTGCTCTCAGGACTATGTTCTATATAACACTGCGTCCACCTACCCTTTTCACAGGCATTACATTTTGCGATAGGGGGTGGAGGGTCAGGGTTTTTTGCTGCCAAGTGAGCCCGGAGTCACAGTCACAAACGTCCTCTTCTTCCTGAATAAAAGTGAGATTATGCTGCATACTTGTTCATATTTTAAGTAGTTCGCACAGACACACATTTTAAAAACAATAAAGTTCCTAATACCCACCTTCTCTGAACAGTTAGCTTGCTGCCCCATCCACCTCCTCCCTATCCTCTGTTGTCTGAATCCATGGACTAGCCTCCTCCCTCCTGCCATGCATGGTCTGATGTGCTGCCACTGCCCTCCATTTAGCATGATGTACCAGTCCACTCCTCCTGCCCTCCATTGCCCAATTCTATGGCCCATCATTGACCTCCCACTTTGTTCCATGGACCTGCCACTCCTATCTACTCTGAGTGTTCTGTTGAGCTGCCACTCCCCTCCCACCCGCCTAGCATTGTCAGATGACTGTAACCTGTCCCTGCCACCTCTACCCTGCCTGTCCACATGCCATGCCCCTATCCCCTTCCTCCTGTCCTCCATGGTCCATTTTACTGCCACACCCTTCTGCCCTCCCTGATCTGTTGTGCTGCAACTGCTCCTCCTGCCTGCCCCGCGCGGTCTGTTGTGAGGCCCCTTCCCCTGAACTCTCTTGTCTGTGCCCAGGTCCTGACCCTCCCTTCTATCCTCCATGGTCCTTTGCGCACGCCCCTGCACCCTCCTTCTTGACCATCATAGCCATTGTGCTGCCACTAACCCTCCCGCTTGCCATGCATGGTCTTCTGTGCTGCCATGGCCCCTCCCACCTTCCCTGTGTGGTCAGCTAGCTGCCCCTGACCCCTTCCCACCTTCCCTCCATGGTCTGTGTGGATGCCGCCATAGTCTCATTGTTGCTCTCCATGGTGTGTCTTGTTTCTAGTGCCCCTCCTGCCTGACCTCCATGGTCATCTTGCTGCTCCTGCCCTGCCACCATGCCCCAGCCCTCTGTTTCCATGTGCAGATCCCCTATTCCCTCCCTCCTGGCTTGTCTGTTCCATTGTAATGCCCCTGATCCGTCCCTCCTGCCCTTTATGGTCTGTTATGCTGCAGCTTTCTCTCCTGTCTGCCCATTATGGTCAGCTAGCTACCATTGCCTCTTTCCCATCTGTTCTCTGTTGTCCATGTGCATGGTCCTGTCCCCTCCCTATTGCTTTCTATGGATTGTTGTGCTGCACTCCCGTCCCGCATGCGCTGTGTGGTGTATTGTGCTGCTGCAAACCCTGATGCCTGCCCTGTAGGGTCAGTTTGGTGCACCTCTCCATGTCCCTCCTGTCCTCTGTTATCCGAGTCCATGTCCCTACCCCAATTCCTCCTGCCTGCCATGATTCAATGTACCATACTGGCGAACATTTTGAACTTGGTAAGAGGGAGATTTTGAAAAAAAACTGGGGTATTGATTTTCCCCTTTGAGTTACATTGAAAAAGAGGAGATTGTAGACAGGAGACAGATCAAATAAAGCCCATTTGAGCTTAAAAACATTGGACGTTTCCTGGCTGAAACGGGTCTGTTGGCATGTATGGTTGTACTACCACTGCCTCTTTCTTCTGCCCACAATGGTCTATTATATTGCCACAGCCTCTCTTGCCAGTCCTGTATTGTTGGTTTGTTGCCCCTGCCCCCCTTTCCACTGCCCTCCATAGTCTGTTGTGCTGCCACTGCCCTTCCTGCCTGCCCAGTGTGGTCAAATTGTTGCCTCTGCACTCTCCTACCTGCCTTCAATTTTCAGAGTCCATGCCCCTGGCCTCTGCCTCTCAACAGTATCCCAATGAACAACTAGATTGCTAACATTCTATATTCATTACAAAAGTGTGGAACGCCTGACGTCATCTTGATGTAATCAAAACTGTAATACCTAGAGCATTTCCTTTAGAAATTACATATATGAGAGGGTGTTATTTGCATCACAATTATGGTTAGTGCTCTAAAAAACTAAAATGAGGACATATTTTCTGAGTTTTCTAATAGCGACAAAGAACTTTTAAATTATTTGTAATCTTTATGTTTTTTTATCCAGTTGACCACTTGATTAAATATTGCACCTTGGCGAGAGGATGTGGTGTTACTTCCAGAGCTGCAGACTTTGCAACTGGGGAACCAGGTTGGAGTTTCTGCTTCAGCTCAACATTCTGTGATTGTGGTCAAATCACTTAATCTCCCCATGTCTACAACCAAAATGAATTTGATCTTGTGTGATGTAACCAATGTTCATGTAAAGCATTCCAATACCTGACAAGTCTGCACTATATAAGACTGCAAATACACACAAAAAAGTGTTTTGCACACTTCTGTCATTGGGCTACATGTGGGCTACATCTGGGTGATATTTGTGCTGCATTTAGGCTCTTTTGTGTCTGGTGGCCATCTTGGGAGATTTATTTGTTATGAAGTTTCCTAATTTCCTCATTTACTGCAGTCTCCTCAGTAAGAAATGCTTTCAGTTTTTTACTTTGATTCCATCAAGAAGGTATTCAGATATGTCACACATTTGCCATGAATTCTGAATGTTAGCACTCTAGTTGCTCATTAGATCACTGTAGTAAAGCTACTGCTCACCACGGAAGTCTGCTGCTGGTATTAAAAGTGCATGTTTCAGTCTGCATATCAGAATTTTTTAATGAAATAGAAGAGGATTTGAGAAGTCACTCAAAATGTGCCATAATTTTTCTTTCTTCAGCACTAATCATAATTACTATGGCAAAATGAACCCCCTCATTGTGTTCCTTTTTAAATTAAATGTTTTAAGTGTTACCAGTATATTCAAATCAAGATGGCTTCAGGTGTGCCATACTTTTGTCATAAGTAAGACAGTAAGCGCTCTAGTTGTTCTTAAGAACACCCTGGGACATTCGGTCATTAGGCTATACTTGGGCTACATCTGGGTGATATTTGGGCTACATTTGAGCTCTTTTGTCTCTGGTGGCCATCTTGGGAGATTTATTTGTTATGAAGTTTTCTAATTTCCTCATATACTGCAGTCTCCTCAGTGGGAATACTTTCAGTTTTTTATTTTGGTTCCATCAGGAAGGCATTCAGATGTGTCACACATTTGCCATAAATTCTGAATGTTAGCACTCTAGTTGCTCATTAGATCACTGTAGTAAAGCTACTGCTCACCAGGGAAGTCTGCTGCTGGTATTCAAAGGGCATGTTTCAGTCTGCATGTCAGAATTTGTTTATGAAATAGAAGAGGATTTGAGAAGTCAAAATGTGCCCTAATTTT
Source organism: Triturus cristatus (assembly GCF_964204655.1). Taxonomy (NCBI): domain Eukaryota; kingdom Metazoa; phylum Chordata; class Amphibia; order Caudata; family Salamandridae; genus Triturus; species Triturus cristatus. The sequence continues at coordinate 1,006,506,517 of NC_140583.1, read as the reverse complement.
TCTTTCTGCAGAACTAATCATAATGTCTATGGCAAAATGAACCCCCTCATTTTGTTCCTTTGTAAATTAAATGTTTTAAGTGTTACCACTTTATTCCAATCAAGATGGCTTCAGGTGTGCCATACTTTTGTCATAAGTAAGACTGTTAGCGCTCTAGTTGTTTGTTAGAACACTCTGGTACATTCTGTCATTGGGCTATACTTGGGCTACATCTGGGTGATATTTGGGCTACATTTGGGCTCTTTTGTCTCTGGTGGCCATCTTGGGAGATTTATTTGTTATGAAGTTTCCTAATTTCCTCATTTACTGCAGTCTCCTCAGTAGGAAATACTTTCAGTTGTTTACTTGGTTCCATCAAGAAGGCATTCAGATGTGTCACACATTTGCCATAAATTCTGAATGTTAGCACTCTAGTTGCTCATTAGATCACTGTAGTAAAGCTACTGCTCTCCAGGGAAGTCTGCTGCTGGTATTCAAAGTGCATGTTTCAGTCTGCATGTCAGAATATTTTTATGACATAGAAGAGGATTTGAGAAGTCAAAATGTGCCCTAATTTTTCTTTCTGCAGCACTAATCATAATTTCTATGGCAACATGAATCCCCTCATTGTGTTCCTTTATAAATTAAATGTTTTAAGTGTTACCACTTTATTCCATTCAAGATGGCTTCAGGTGTGTCATACTTTTGTCATAAGGAAGACTGTTAGTGCTCTAGTTGTTCGTTAGAACACTCTGGGACATTCTGTCATTGGGCTATACTCGGGCTACATCTGGGTGATATTTGAGCTACATTTGGGCTCTTTTGTCTCTGGTGGCCATTTTGGGAGACTTATTTGTTATGATGTTTCCTAATTTCCTCATTTACTACAGTCTCCTCAGTAGGAAATACTTTCAGTTTTTTACTTTGATTCCATCAAGAAGGCATTCAGATGTGTCACTAATTTGCCATAAATTCAGAATGTTAGCACTCTAGTTGCTTATTAGATCACTGTAGTAAAGCTACTGCTCACCAGGGAAGTCTGCTGCTGGTATTGAAAGTGCATGTTTCAGTCTGCATGTCAGAATTTTTTAATGAAATAGAAGAGGATTTGAGAAGTCACTCAAAATGTGCCCTAATTTTTCTTTCTGCAGCACTAATCATACTTTCTATGGCAAAATGAACCCCCTCATTTTGTTCCTTTTTAAATTAAATGTTTTAAGAATTACCACTTTATTCCAACCAAGATGGCTTCAGGTGTGCCATACGTTTGTCATAAGTAGGACTGTTAGCGCTCTAGTTGTTCTTTAGAACACTCTGGGAAGCTGCAGTAGAACACAAAGGAATCAACTGACAGTCTCTGCCCTTGTTGGATGTACATGTTTTACTGAGAATGTCAGACTTCATTCTCACATGACTGAGAAAGATAATGTGAATTTACAGAAAATATGCTCTCAGTTAGCTTATAGATCACCTTCCAAACCTCTGTGGGAAAAGCATGAGAAAATAGTTTTCTCTCAAACATGATTCATGATATCACAGCAGAAGGATTTTTCACATGGTAAAATCACCTTAGAACACACCACAATTCCTAAAATGAGTATGGTACCATCAACAAATAATTTATAATGTAACTAAAGTCTTAAAACCTTCTATTAACTGCAATGCTTTTTAATGAGGTGCTATCATGTATATTGGTCCCAAGATGGCTGCCAACACTTCTTGGATAAAGTGCTGACAGCCAATCAGATCTCGCGATGAGATGTGTGGTTAGGCTCCGCCCAGATATATCTAGGTATTGGAGTGCTTTACATGAGCATTGGTTACATCACACAAGATCATTCATTTTGGTTGTAGACATGGGGAGATTAAGTGATTTGACCAGAATCACAGAATGTTGAGCTGAAGCAGAAACTCCAACCTGGTTCCCCAGTTGCAAAGTCTGCAGCTCTGGAAGTAACACCACATCCTCTCCCCTAAGTGCAACATTTAATCAAGTGGTCAACTGGATAAAAAAACAAAGATTACAAATAATTTAAAAGTTCTTTGTCGCTATTTGAAAACTCAGAAAATATGTCCTCATTTTAGTTTTTTAGAGCACTAACCATAATTTTGATGCAAATAAGACCCTCTCATATATGTAATTTCTAAAGGAAATGCTCTAGGTATTACAGTTTTGATTACATCAAGATGACGTCAGGCGTTCCACACTTTTGTAATAAATATAGAATGTTAGCAATCTAGTTGTTCATTGAGATACTGTTGAGAGGCAGAGGCCAGGGGCACAGACTCTTAAAATTGAAGGCAGGTAGGAGAGTGCAGAGGCAACAATTTGACCACACTGGGCAGGCAGGAAGGGAAGTGGCAGCACAACAGACTATGGAGGGCAGTGGATAGGGGGGCAGGGGCAACAAACCAACAATACAAGACTGGCAAGAGAGGCTGTGGCAAAATAATAGACCATTGTGGGCAGAAGGAAGAGGCAGTGGTAGTACAACCATACATGCCAACAGACCCGTTTCAGCCAGGAAACGTCCAATGTTTTTAAGCTCAAATGGGCTTTATTTGATCTGTCTCCTGTCTACAATCTCCTCTTTTTCAATGTAACTCAAAGGGGCATGGCATGTGGACAGGCAGGGTGGAGGTGGCAGGGACAGGTTACAGTCATCTGACAATGCTAGGCAGGTGGGAGGGAGGGGAGTGGCAGCTCAACAGAACACTCAGAGTGGCAGGTCCATGGAACACGGTGGGCAAAAGGATGGAGCAGGGCCATGCACAAAGACATCGGAGGGCAGGGGGAAGGAGAATAGGGGCAGCAAGCTAAGCACAGAGGCTAAGCAGGAGGTCAATGATGGGCCATAGAATTGGGCAATGGAGGGCAGGAGGAGTGGACTGGTACATCATGCTAAATGGAGGGCAGTGGCAGCACATCAGACCATGCATGGCAGGAGGGAGGAGGCTAGTCCATGGATTCAGACAACAGAGGATAGGGAGGAGGTGGATGGGGCAGCAAGCTAACTGTTCAGAGAAGGTGGTTATTAGGAACTTTATTGTTTTTAAAATGTGTGTCTGTGCGAACTACTTAAAATATGAACAAGTATGCTGCATAATCTCACTTTTATTCAGGAAGAAGAGGACGTTTGTGACTGTGACTCCGGGCTCACTTGGCAGCAAAAAACCTGACCCTCCACCCCCTATCGCAAAATGTAATGCCTGTGAAAAGGGTAGGTGGACGCAGTGTTATATAGAACATAGTCCTGAGAGCACGATTGAAAATGAAAACTTGATATAGTATATGGCATAAACTATGCACCAAAAAGTGTGATATAAGATGAACCGGGCGTGAAATATAATATGCAATACATTGTGCGCAATGACAGATTCATTGAAGAGTGCGAGATAGCACAGGCACTAGCGCGTGCTATGCGATATGCGCCTTGGAGTGTAATATGCACAGGGCAGTGTTGTGTAACCTAACTAGTCTCTAAAGTTGTAATATAAAATATGTGCTGGGGAGTGTAACGTTGCATATGCACTGTGACAAAGATATGGATCCCAGATTGTAATATGTATGGCATAGCGCTGTGCGTTATAACATAGGCATCGAGGAAGGCACGTTAGATGGGACAATATAACCCGTGCGAAGGCAAGTGTGGCATGACATATTCACGAGGTGGTGTTACAGTGCACATGGGCTAGAGAGTGTCATAGCATATGCACTAGCTGGTGGAATACAACACAGAGGTTTGTGGCACTTGGCGGGCACTGGTGGGTGTAACACAGCATTGGGCTCAGCCAGGAGCACGCTGTGACTCTCAAGTGAGGTTCATCTCCTTTCCTGAGAGTAAAATAAAAAGTATTATACATCCGGCGGTGGATGTGTGTTTTATCAACCGTGAGGGGGGTGTCTTGCATAGTTTGGTCGAATTTTTGTCGAATCCCATTTGAATGGCTTGGTGTGCGTGTATATTAAATGTGCCCATCAATAGCTACCCATGTTTGTATAAATAAACGACAAGGGTGTCTATTTGGAGAGTACCCACCGGGGGGGGTGCCGGGATTAGGCACGGTAGGGCATCAGACACCTCAGAGCTTCACTAGCGGTGTAAATACATTCCACGTGGATTCATTGTATGCATAGTCGCCTTTTAATGAATATCACGCAAATCGTCATGGTGATAGGTACATACGGTTTGTCCAGCATGTCCTAGGTGTTTCTATAAATATATATATATTTTTTTAAATAATAAAAAACAAAGGCCGACCCTGGGGGATGGGGTCCCAGGGGCCATAAGTGGCCTGAGGAGGGGGACAACGCAGCCCCCCTCCTAAAGAATAAAAAAAAAAAAGCCATTACCCGGGGGTTGGGGTCCCCGGGGCCGATTAAGGTTGTGGAGGGGGGCCACGCGGCCCCCTTCCAAATTTACTTTTTTCAACAAAAAAAAAATGAGGGTGCAGGCCCTGGGGGATGGGGTCCCCAGGAACAATAAATTAGAAAAAGAAGGGGGGCCACACAGCCCTCCTTCTTGAAAAAATAAAATAAATAAAAGACCAGCATCGCGCTGGAGGCCACAGCCCCTCCTTGCAGCACTCTGCAAACGCGCCCCCTGGCCAGTTGTAAGTTGGGGAATGAATTCCCCTTCAATACTGAGGGTCCCTGAGTGCCAACTAGCCCAACAGGTATCTCCAGTATGCGCCAGGGAGCTGCGTTGCAGACAGATGTTCTGAGGCCATACCCCTTTTTACACCTCTATGCAACGCAGCTCTGTGGCGCTTACTGGAGGTACCTAGTGGGCTGGTTTGACCCTAGGGACCCTTAGGATTCAAGGGGACTTAATCTCTCAACTTAGAACGGCCACAGGGTGCGTTTACACAGTGGTGAAGGGAGGGGACGGAGCCTGAGGTGACGTGTGCAAACACGCCCTGTGGCACGTTTTAAGTTGGGGAAATAATTCCCTTTCAATCCTGAGGGACCCTGGGGGCCAACTAGCCCACCAGGTGCTTCCAGTAAGCGCCACTGCTCTGCGTTGCAGAGAGGTGGTCAAGGCCGTGCCCCTTTTTACATCTCTCTGCAACGCAGCTCTGTGGCGCTTACTGGAGGTACCTAGTGGTCTAGATGGACCCTAGGGACCCTCAGGATTCAAGGGGACTTATTCTCCCAACTTAAAACGGCCACAGGGCGTTTACACAGTGGGGAAGGGAGGGGACGGGGCCTGAGGTGACGTGTGCAAACACGCCCTGTGGAGTGTTTTAAGAGGTAGTTTTAATCCCCTGCCCTATTATATACTAGGGGCTTACAGAGGAGGTCATGCTAATCACAGGGGGACCACAACGCATAGTGTTCCCTAGTGTATGTAGGTGTTTTCACTGTATTCTGAGTGTCTTTTAACATAGCACTGGCTCTAGGACTGGTTAGTCAGACTCAGTTACCACCAGTATCCGTCTGAAAAAGTTGAGGGTACAGGATGATTTTGCAACAAGGCTTCTTTCTGCTCTTCTGTTTGTTCTTTCTGCACGTTATCCTTCTTCCTGCACTTTTCTTCGTCTTTGAGGACTTCTGTTGCTTCTTTCTGCATTTCTTTTTTTTCTTTCTGTGCGTTTTTTCTTCTTTCTTCACATGTCCTATCTCTGTAGGCATAGTTAGAAATTAGCATTTAAAAAACCTTTGAAATTCACTGAATAAACCATAGGTTTCAGGCACCTTATAGTTAGGAATTAGCATTTAAAAAAACCTTAGAAATTCACTGAAAAAAAAATGTTTCAGGGGCGTTATAGTTAGCTGGACTTTTCACTCGTACAAAACCATTGAAATTCCCCCGTTATAGTTAGTTCAGCTAACTATAACTCGCGCGCCCGCAATGCACTGCTGATGACGTCACATATTACATCACTCATGACATGGTCAGTGATATCACTCATGACATCACTGATGACATCATCCTTGTGATAGAGTGGCAGACCTCCTCTCCCCCTAATATATCCTTTGATACACACATTCAAAAATAGAAACTAAAATTTTCAAAACAATGGACATACCAATACCAGTTACAACAACCTATTCAGTAATTCTAAGATCCACATACACATCCACTCATTCATCAACAGTCCTATACAGTCACTCATACATGTACTCACTCATCATATGTACTCATACACCTATACGTCCTGTTACAAACGCCACTCATCCATAGAGTTACGCACACACATAGTCACTCATGCTAATAAAGAATCAAACATCCATTTACTTACATATACAGTTATACACACACCACCACACTTACTTCTACAGAAACTTACACATACTTAGTCTTTTAAACAATCACTTATAGAAACACATACTTATTCATACAGGAACTCTTCCAATCTCTCACTCTCTCATATACTCACTTATATACAGCAATACTCACATATACTAGTTTAAAACATATGTAGTTACTCATAAAGACACTATTGAGACAGTCATTCCCTCACTAACACACCCATGCACACACTCATCCACCCATACAGTCCTGCACACATGCTGTCTTCAACACATACAAACAGTGAGTCACTCATTCATGCACCTATGCACTACACAATACCCCACACCGAACCATACAGACACTCATACTGATACTCAAAAAAACAACTAATAACCTATATAGACACACATGTAGCTACTCACCAATCCATGCAGCCACTTATACACAAAGAGAGAGACTGATACAGATATTTACATTTTTAAACATTACTCACTAAGCCATGTATTCACTAAGATACACTTAATCAGTCAGTTATACAATCAAGTTTTTCAAAAACAAATCATCCATTTACACACTTATATACCCATTTATTCTTCCATCGACCTTGAGATATACATATATAAAACATACGTATTTTCAGAAAAACACACATTCACTGGATGATGTCATCAGTGGTGTCATTTGAGATGTCATCAGTGATGTCATGAGTGATGTCACTGACCATGTCATGAGTGATGTAATATGTGACGTCATCAGCAGTGCATTGCGGGCGCGCGAGTTATAGTTAGCTGAACTAACTATAACGGGGGAATTTCAATGGTTTTGTACGAGTGAAAAGTCCAGCTAACTATAACGCCCCTGAAACCTATGTTTTTTTCAGTGAATATATATATATATATATACACACACATACACACATAATAAATTAAAAAGCATAACGAAAAGATAGTAAAAATAAAAAAATTCCCCATTTAATTATCATAAAAAAATAAACACTGTACAAAAAAATGTTTTACAAAAAATATGTTATAAATGGAATTCCGAATATATAAAAAATATACTTTAAAATATACAAAAACATAATAATAATATAATGTCAAACAATATTAACAAAACTATTACATTCTAGGAATAATAAAACTATTCCCACTCCAGTCTGTTGGACTCAGGAGGAGTAAACTGTGCTATTCCTTCTCCAGTCTGTGCAACAAGAGGGAGAGCGCTAGACTCTGGAGGGGTAAAATTTACTATTCCCACTCCAGTCGGTGCAACAGTATGGAAATCATTGGACTCAGGAGGGGTAAAATTTACTATTCACTCTACAGTCAGTGAATCAATACGGAAAGCATTGGAATCTGAGGGGCAAAATGTACTATTCCATCTCCAGCCTGTGAAACAGTAGAGAAAGTGTTGGACTCAGGACGGGTAAAATGTACCATTCCCACTCCAGTATATGCAACAGTTGGGAAAACATTGGACTCAGGAGGGATAAAATCTACCATTCCCACTCCAGTCTGTGCAACAGTAGGGAAAGCGTTGGACTCAGAAGTGAAAAAAAGTTACTCTGCCCACTACAGGTGGTACAACAGAAGGGAAAGTATTGGACTCAGGAGAGATAAAATGTACTATCCCTACTCCAATCAGTGCAACAGTAAGGAAAGTGTTGGGCTCAGGAATGGTAAACCTTTCTAATCCCACTCCAGTCTTGAAACAGTGGGGAAAGCATTGAACTCAGGAGGGGTAACATTTACTATTCCCACTCCAGTCTGTGCAACAGTAGGGAAAGCGTTGGACTCAGAAGGGGAAAATATTTACTATGCCCACTACAGGGGGTGCAACAGAAGGGAAAGCGTGGGACTCAGGAGAGATAAAATTTACTATACCTACTCCAGTCAGTGCAACAGTAGGGAAAGAGATGGGCTCGGGAATGGTAAACTTTTCTAATCCCACTCAAGTCCGTGTAACAGTAGGGAAAGCTTTCGACTCAGGAGGGGTAAAATTTACTATTTCCTTTCCAGTCTGTGCAACAGTAGGAAAAGCATTGGACTCAGGGGGTGTAAAATGTACTGTTTCCACTGCAGTGTGTACAACAGTAGGCAAAACTTTAGACTCAGGAGGGGCAAAGTTTAATATTCTTACTCCAGTCTGTGCATCAATAGGAAAAGTATTGGATTTGGGAGGGCTAAAATGTACTATTCCCACTCCAGCCAGTGCAACATAAGAGACAGCGTTGTACTCAGGAGGTGTGAAATGTACTATCCCCACTCCAGTCTGTGCAACAGTAGAGAAAGCATTGGACTCAAAAGGATTAGAATTCACTATACCCACTCTAGTTGGTGCAACAGAAAGGAATGCGTTGGTCTCAGGAGGGGTAACATTTGGTATTCCTACTCCAGTCGGTGCAACAGTAGGGAAAGCGTTGGGCTCAGAAAGGGTCAAATGTACTATTCCGACTCCAGTCCGTGCATCAGCAGGGAAAGCATTGGACTCAGGAGGGGCAAAATATAGTATTACCACTCGAGTCCGTGCAACAGTAGAGAAAGTGTTGGACTTATTAGGGCTCAAATATACTATTCCCACTCCAATCGATGCGACAGTAGGGAAAGCGTTGGACTCGGCAGGGGTCAAATATACTATTCCCCCACCAGTTGGTGTAACAATAGGGAAAGCGTTGGACTTGGGAGGGGTAAGATTTACTATTCCCACTCCACCCTGTGCAACAGGAGGGAAAGTGTTGACCTCAGGAGGGGTAAAATGTGCTATTCACACTGCAGTCGGTACAACAGTAGCGAAAGCTTTGGCCTCAGGAGGGGCAAAATGTACTACTCTTACTATTCTTACTCCAGTATGTGCAACAGTAGGGAACGCGTTGGACTCAGTAGGGGTAAAATGTACTATTTCCACACCAGTCAGTGCAACAGTTGGGAAAGTATTTCTCTTCAAACACATACCATATTTTAATACGAGTATTATTTTTTATAAAACTATTAACACAAAATGTAATTTATACATAAAAATGTTTAATCATTCATATAAAACAAATCATTGAATAATTCTTTCATTAAATTCCCACACTATACTCTCACATACCTAGCAGCCCACATTTAACATGTGTAAAATGTAAAATTATTACCATATTAAGTAATAACAAGTAATTACTAATAAATGAATAATAAATTGTTAATTAATTATTACTTAGATAACTTCCCACCCAACCCCGCCTAAAGCCCCAACAAACCACTGATAAAATCTAATTTAGAAATATATTAACTACACAAATTACATAATTCTGTATCAATTAAAAAAAAGAATAATGAATTCGCAATCAATTATTACTTAATTAACTTCCCATTCTATACCGCTACAAACTCAACAACCCATACCTAAAACATAACTTAAAAAATATAGTAAATACAAAATGTACATACTTTTTTCTCAATTAGATAAATATAAATATTAATTAATTATATTTTATTAACTTCCCACACTGTACCCCTGCAAACCTCACAATTCGCTATAACACTATAAATTACTATTTTACAATTAAATTCAAAATATATATTCCTTGAATTACAAAATATATTTAAAAACATTAACAGCAATTCTCCAAATAATATAAACAAAATATAATTAAGTTATTATATATTTCTTAACTTAAAAAAACAATCTTTTTGTCAACGATTTTTCTGCACACAATATTTCTGTATTATGATATTAAAAACTCTATATTTGTGTGACCCGATATTTATAACTCGATATTTTGTCCAAATACCATGGCAAACACTACCTTCGATGCATGTGACAAAGACCTTTTGTACCACAGAGAAATCTCATGTAGGCACATACATTAATTGCAGACCTACCCTTCAGTATTAATCTTTTATTGAGCAACAGCGAAGGTAATGAGCCATGGTTGGAAAATGGCTGAGTAAGACTGCCAGCTATGCATGTTCATATGGTAGGCCCAGCTAGGGACCCCCTTTTGCATTATCCCTGTACAGATGTGTCCTCCTGGTCTGAGACTTTCTGTGACACTACAGTGTGTTACTAGATATTTGGGTGCCGATTAAGATCCGGTAAAAAAATAGCCCGTACGACTCGTATCCGGTCTTTTTACCGTACGAATCGTACAAGTGCCGTACAAACTGCCAATTACGATTCGCATGGTAAAAAGTCCATAGGAATCGCATTGGGAAGTATTCCCCACACGTCCTCGGGTCGGAAAATGTGTCCGACACGTCCACAGACGATTTACCGTACAAATGTGAAAAGTGAAGTCTGACCGCGGAATCACGATCCATCCCGTGCGTCCGATGTTACAACCGTATGGAAAAAACACCGTCTGCACCGAACTCCCATAGCAACCATGGAGACATGTGCCCGCATACGCGCCCAACACTCCCCCCAGCCCCCGTACGTTCGAGTCGTACCCCCGTGTATGTACACCCCCACCCGTGTATGTACACCTGTGTACGTGTCGTACCCCCCGTGTACGTTCATGTCGTACCCCCCCGTATTTACACCCGTGTACGTTCGTGTCATACCCCCGGGTATGGACAGCTGTGTACGTGCTGTACCCACGGGTATGGACAGCCGTGTACGTGTCATACCCCCGTGTATGTACACCCGTGTACGTGTCGTACCCCCGTGTATGTACACCCGTGTACGTGTCGTACCCCCGTGTATGTACACCCGTGTACTTGTCATACCCCCGTGTATGTACACCCGTGTACGTGTCGTACCCCCGTGTATGTACACCCGTGTACGTGTCGTACCCCCCATGTATGTACACCCGTGTACGTGTCGTACCCCCCCGTGTATGTACACCCGTGTACGTGTCGTACCCCCCCTGTATGTACACCCGTGTATGTGTCGTACCCCCCCTGTATGTACACCCGTGTACGTGTCCTACCCCCGTGTATATACACCCATGTACGTGTCCTACCCCCCGTGTATGTACACCCGTGTGCATGTCGTACCCCCCGTGTATGTACACCTGTGTACGTGTCGTACCCCCCGTGTATGTACACCTGTGTACATGTCCTACCCCCCCTCTACGTTCGTGTCATACCCCCGTGTATCTACACCCGTGTACGTTAGAGTCGTATCCCCACCCGCGTATGCATGGAGCGTACCCCCACCACAACATTCCAAGTACGGAGCGCACCCCAGGCCCCAACATCACAACCGCATGTACGAGTCGTACCAAGCCACACACAAGGACAGCACTGTACAACAAAATGGCCCATGTACACACCGTACACACGCAAAAAACGCACGTACACAACCAGGACAAACCAAAACGACACAAGAATACACCATTCGAATGGCACAAAGCCACAAAACATGTCCAACAACCACTAAAACAACACATTCACTGACCTGCAACTGCCAAAAACAAACAGAGGCCCAAAACACCACCACTCCTTATAACACACCCACCCAAAGTTCAAACACAGCCACACCCACCAATGGACCAATAAAAAGGGCCCACACACACAAACCATGAGCCTTTGCAACAGACTCACTGCTGCCAGACCCCACAGACAACCTACAGCACCATACTAGAAGCTTTACCACACCTTACACTTGCACACCTTCACACACACACCTTCGCAAACACCCCCTCATCACATTCACACACACACCTGCACAACCACACCCACACACCCACAACCATCCACACACACCCCCCTCACCATCCACACCCACACCCCTCACCATGCCCACTAACAAAGAATCCAAAGTTCACTAGCCGAGAGTTGGAGGTCCTTGTCGATGAAATCCTCAGAGTCGAGCCACACCTCTTTGGAACATTGGTCAGACAGACCAGCCCTTCAGCAAAAACAGCCATGTGGTAGACCATCGTCGATGCTGTGAATGCTGTTGCGGACACCAGAAGGAACAAGCAGGAATGCCAAGCCAGGTGGTACGATCTGCGGAGGAGGGTCCGAGCCAAGATGACGGATGAACACAACCAGGCCAACGTCACTGGAGGAGGGCCGTCCCGCAGACCCGTACACTACCATCCCTGGGAGGAGAGGGTGATGGCCATACTGCCGGTGGAGGCAGTGGACGGATTAGAAGGACTCCGAGACCCGGGTGAGTACACAAACAACTCACCTCACATGGGGGGAACGTCATCCACAACCAAACTCACAAACAGGCACGCAACCACCCCAAGCTATCGCATGACTCAACCACACTCCATGAACACGCACATGCCACTGGCGCCACCATGCCCCATGCACCCAGCTGGACAATGTCAAGTCACAGGCCACAGAAGACACCAACACATGACACGGTAAGCCGGATGGCGGGAGGTTGGGCCCCAAAAATCACATAGTGCAACTCAGAAGCAGACAACAATGCCCCCTGCCCATATGGCCTAGGTCACAGCCAGACAAACAGTGTGTCCCAACACAGGAATGACTTGCCAGCAAATGGCGGATGCCTTGCATCAACACATGGGGGTGACGGCACGTTCTTACACATGACAGCAGCTAATGAACAGCCAACACTGTGAAAGAGTGGCAGCACACACCACCACAGCAGCAGTGCAGACACAGACACTACACCCAATGGGTGCCTGGAGATCAGAAACAAACTCACATCAACAATCCAAGGGCCATTCAAAGATCTGCTAACAGTCTGTGCACAGTAAACTGGGCTGAGGTGACAGAGGGTGACACACAGAGGGAGGGAGAGGGGGACAGAGAGGGAGGGAGACACAGGGAGACGGACAGAGGGAGGAGGCTGACACACAGAGGGAGGGAGAGGGGGACAGAGAGGGAGGGAGACACAGGAAGACGGACAGAGGGAGGAGGCCGACACACAGAGGGAGGGAGAGGGGGACAGAGAGGGAGGGAGACACAGGGAGACGGACAGAGGGAGGAGGCCGACACACAGAGGGAGGGAGAGGGGGACAGAGAGGGAGGGAGACACAGGGAGAGCAAATCAGCCTTGTGGTGTGTGGGAATGTCTGCTCGTCTGCAGGTGGACTGCGTGCATGTAGACAAGGGTGGCCAGTGCCAGCACCCCCCCTCTCCTCAATGGCAAAACACAGGGCCATGTCACAACCTGTGCACGAGCACAACGACAGCTACCTGCATCATATAAGTGTGTGGAACAACTTCATGTGCCCACGTACAGTGCTACACGGAAGGCGCCAATGCACGGCTCGCCACACCTGCCCACTCCACTGCTGACTGCAGTCACACTTGATGCAGCAAGTAAGACTGTGCCACACATAGGTAAAGTCGCCAAAGCTGTGCCCAAGGGACATACCCATGCACAAGTGCACTGTGATTGGAATGCAAGACATATCCAAATTCCCAGAGGAAATGTTCCAACTTTGAAACTAATGAAACATGGATGTTGCATGGAACAAAATTAACATTGTCTCTCTCACATACAGTTCAACGTCGTGGATCACCCCCCAACACTGGGGGGGAAGACTCACAGGACCCGGCTCGGCGGGATGAAGGAGCCACCGGCAGCGACGACTCTCACCACTCTGTGGACCAACCCGACCCCGACCAACCTGGCCCCTCTGGTGTCCAACGACCTGCAGCACCTGCGTCAGGTACAACGTGTCCAACCACCACCCCCACTCCTGCCACATCCCAGGAGACACCCAGGATCCCTGCCCCACCACCACAAAGCAGCCAGGCTGGCCAGGAGGGACACGGTGTCCAGGGCACCCAGGAGGAGGCAGGCAACAACACCAATGCCACCCCTCAGGGGTCCCGGAGACCCGATGTGCCCACAAGGGCAGGCCAGGTGCAAGTGGGCAGGGGTGGTGGTAGTGGAGGACGGCGGAGGCGCCAGCCTGACCAGTTGGCTGGGGAACCGGTATATTCCCATGTCCGAAACATCCTGGACACATACCGGCAGGACACCACAGGCATGGCCCAGGTTGTGTCCATCCTCGAGGGGATCAAGACCAAGCAGGCCCAGCAACATGCGGAGCAACATGCCTGTCTACTGCAACACCAACGGAGGATGGAGGACAGACAGGCTGAGCTCGTGACGGTGTTCACGGGAATTCACACTACACTCCGTCGGATGGCCGACAACATGGGCAACCCTCCCTGTGCCAGAAGGCGTAGAACATAACCACCCACAGGGAGGGATCAGGAGGAGGAGGAGGAAACATCCGATGGAGCATCCCAAACATCGTCACGGCCTGCTTCTGAGGGTCCCCGCAGGAGGGCGGGTCGTCCACGTAAAAGACCGTGAGGGTCGGCGCAACAGCACCATCTCCCAGGACACCTGGCCTGGCACCTGGCCCACTGGAGCAACAGCAGCACAGCATCAAAAGACATTTTCTGCCACATGGCCTTGCTTGTCACTGTCTGACCAATGTTGACAAAGACTGTGGCATGGACTCTGAGGATTTCTAATGGCAAGGACACCAACTCCCCTAGTGAACTTTGGATTCCACACACCCGGAAAGCCCCTCATGTCAAACCCCCCCCCCCCACTAAAATAAAAAGTCACACCATGAAGAGAAGATGCCTGCTGGTTGCATTATTACCTTACATGTGTCTTGTAAAGTCTAACCATGCCTGAGTTCTCATTTGACTTCAACCATCCACACCCTGGGGCCTGAGTCTGGCACAGGACACACGGGTCACAGTGTATTAGGCAAGACAGACATGGAGCACCATACACACCCGTGATGGGCCCAACCAGCTGAGGGGGTGGCCGCACAACCGTGCCGACAGACATATTGAGTACAGCAACAGTCATGAGCAGAGGTCAGGGATCATGTCGAGTGTCCTGGGGGGCACCCAGGTATGTGGCAGAACCATGTCCTGCAAGCTTGAGTCAGGTGGATGCAGAGAATGGTGGCCTGGCCAACGTTGGATGCATGGGGATGGCACATGTCACAATACCCACACAGTCATGGACATCATGCACAATACACGGTCTAATCCCACACAAACAGCTTGCATCTTGCTACTCTACACATAGACACATAGCCACTATCACGGAAAACCATGCCAGACATGCCGGATGCACCGTGGCAACACACCAGCATTGACAGAGAAGAGGCACCTTGGAGGCATAGGGACACCTTTATTAGTCATGTATTTGGGATTGCAGAGGCAAGTCGGAGTACACATGAACGGGTCATGTGGAGTAACATGTGGGTCCAACACTGGCACCCCCCTTCTGCAGCACAAATGCGTGATATCCATGGAACTGGCACACAAGTGTCGGCTAACAGCTAAACACCCCCTGCTGCTCACGGAGAGACTGCCATACACCATTGATCCGCTGATGTGGAAGTCCCACACCATGTCAAGCCAATGCAAACCGTATGTGTCCGAGGGCAGTGTTACACACATTGATGCCATCATCACATTCCACAATCCCATCACTGATGACTGTCAACAAGTCTGACCATCTATTCAGGTGTACCCATCTGCATGTCATGTGTACCATGGTGATGCAACATGTCTGCAGAGGAAACAAACATCGACAGGGGCAGTGTGCATACATCATGAACTACTGCCACACCCAATACACCCCTGATGCATCCCTTACCCTAAGGAGACTTCCAAACTTGTCCGTGCGTGTAACGCTGAGTCAGCACACGATGAAGTGTCCATGAGGAATAGCAGTGCCACAACAATGCAAGCGGCAGACGGCATGCGCAAGTACCTGGGGAAGAGAGACGCACAAGAAGTCAGCCACAAAAAGCACAGCCACTTGCATGTGCATGTACTCGACACATGTATGGATGACAACATGCTAGGTCACAATTATGACTGGGGAAATACACTCATCACTGGCACCATCACTCCAGTGACACATCCACACACACCTCTGACTCACGTGCCATACATGCAGATGGAGACACACATCGCAACACATGCCACACGGGACCAATGCGTGCACACTCAGACACTGGTACTCACCACTAAGCAAAGAAGTCACGTATGAGCCGAGTCCGGATGTCCTCTTGCGGCTCCACATCCTCCACATCACTAGCCCCATTGCCAAGCCCTTCGTCCTCCACGGGTGGATGGTCCTGGTCATCTTGATCCAGGATGAGTGGCACAGCTTTCTCAACTGCCATGTTGTGCAGCATGCAGCAGACCATGAAGATTTTGCAGACCTTCGCCGGGGCATATGGGAGGGCGCCGCCGGTCTTGTGGAGGCATCGGAATCGGCTCTTCAGGAGGCCAAACGTCCTCTCTATCACTCGCCTTGTCCGGCCATGGGCGGTGTTGTAGCGGAGCTGGGCCGGCGTGATGGGGTTGCGGAGAGGTGTGATCAGCCATGGCATGTTGGGATAGCCAGCGTCCCCTACATGGAAAGCACATGGACATAACTAGGACATAACTAGGACAGGAGAAGCGGTCGTGCTGGAAGTCTACGCAAAATACAGGACAGACAGACTGTACCCACCAACAACACATGCTCGTTCGTTGCGCAGCTGCGGCATCATTTCAGGCACCCTGCTACGCCTCATGATGTAGGCATCGTGTGCTGATCCTGGAAAACGAGCACAGACATGTGAAATCACCATGTTGGACAGACACACCACAAGGGCATTGATGGAGTGGTAGTGTTTGCGATTCCTGTACGCTACCTCCTGTGCCTGTGGTGGTACCAAAGCCACATGTGTCCCATCTATGGACCCAATGACATGGGGCATCCCTCCCAGGGCATAGAATCCACGCTTAACCCCAGTCAACATTTCAGGGGTTGGGAAATGGATGAAGTCATCCAGGTGAATTAACATGGCCTCTAAGAAATCATGCAGCACACGGCAGAACATGCTCTGGGACATGCCACCAACATGAGCTATGGTATTTTGAAAGGTACCCGTGGCAAGAAAATGTAGGGCTGCCATTACCTTCAGCTTGGGTGTCAGTGCCGTAGGATACCTGTGCAGCGGTTGCAGGTGTGGTGCCAGTCTCGCCGTCAACTCCAGAATCAACCGTTGGGGGAAGCGGTAGCACCGGATACAGTCATTCTCCCGCATGGCAGCCAAGTCCGGAATTGGTCGGGGAAGAGGCGGCGCTCTGCAGTAATTTGGAAGTGACAAGGAAGAGTGAGTGCACCACAACAACAATTTCTTTGTACTGAGCACATGTTAATCTGTCTATACACATATGCTACATACGGAGTCAGGTATGTGCCACATGCCCTGGATACGTATGGCTGCCAGGTGACACTCCTACCAAGACCCAGCTACACACGGAGATTGTGAACCTCCACATGCCATGGCATGGGATTAGCTGTGTCCCAGTGTAAGTGAACAGCCAGACGCAAGACAGGAGTGACATACATCCACACATCAGCAGAAGTAGGATGTCGATTTCAGAGACTGGTAGCGGAATACTAGAGCCACAGGTCACATGACATTACACTAGGACAGCCCACACACCTTGCCATTAAGGTGTACATGTGATGACTCACCACACATTCATAGAGAGGATGCAGACATGTCCTTGTTACGCTACTCCGTGTCCCATGCATACATACGCACCTCACATCCAATACCACATGTGGCATGGTGTGCGGAACAGTGTGCAATGTCAATCTACACACAGACACATGTTGGTTGCTGCAACAGCTGCAGCTTTTGAGGGAGCTCCAACATCAAGCTAATGCAAATCCCCCACACATACATGACATAGTCACATCGTGCACTGTGGGTAGTGACATGTCAGGTGTGGTAACCCCTGTACCGGGCCTCAGGGGACACTTCCGTGTGTTGGTGTCCGTGCCATGCCAGTGACGCTCATCCCAAGTGTGCAGTACGACATGCACACATGTCAAAGGAGTCAAGGGCATGCCTGACACACATTGCACCGTCACACATTACATGTGTACACATCTCATCATACATCTGGTGCCTTCTCGACTCAGGAGTAATGTGCCACATCACAGCCTTTCACACCTGTGCCCCACACATGTAGTACTGGCCAGACAATGCCTTGATGTCCATCCATGGACAAGTATGTCAGCCCTACTCCTTCCTGTGTGCTGCCTGTCACCACTGTGATGTGTGAAAACCACTGTACTTTTGCTAAGAGGGCCTGTGTACGTTCCCGTATCACTATGGGAGTGCTGCCGTATGTGTACTCATAGTGATGGTGAGCGTACAGGCGTGTGTACGGTCCGTACCACCATGAGTACGCATACGCGAGAACACCCATAGTGGTACGGCCCGTACACGCGTGCGTACGTTCACTATCACTATGGGTGCCCTCGCGTATACGTACTCGTAGTGGTACGGCCCGTACACGCGTGCGTACGTTCACTATCACTATGGGTGTCCTCGCGTATGCGTACTCGTAGTGGTACGGCCCGTACACACGCCTGTACGTTCACTATCACTATGGGTGTCCTCGCGTATGCGTACTCGTAGTGGTACGGCCCGTACACACGCCTGTACGTTCACTATCACTATGGGTGTTCTCGCGTATGCGTACTCGTAGTGATAGTGAGCATACAGGCGTGTGTACGGGCCGTACCACTACGAGTACGCATACGCGAGGACACCCATAGTGATAGTGAACGTACAGGCGTGTGTACGGGCCGTACCACTACGAGTACGCATACGCGAGGACACCCATAGTGATAGTGAACGTACAGGCGTGTGTACGGGCCGTACCACTACGAGTACGCATATGCGAGGACACCCATAGTGATAGTGAATGTACAGGCGTGTGTACGGGCCGTACCACTACGAGTACGCATACGCGAGGACACCCATAGTGATAGTGAACGTACGCACGCGTGTACGGTCCGTACCACTATGGGTGTTCTTGCGTATGCGTACTCATAGGGGTACGGCCCGTACACACGCCTGTACGGGCCGTTGCTATGCATTTGGGGTGCCCTAGGGCCCCGGAACGCACCGTACCTGTGTGTGAAGCTCAAAATTACATAGGGGACACATGAGGGACAAGTATTAAGGCCTACATGCATGCTGGTTGTCATGGAGACCAAGTTTAAAGTTTGAATTTGTTCTGGAATGTGCACAGCAGAAGTCAGTTGGAATGAATCTACTTTGTTGCAATGGGTTTGTGGGGTTGACATCATGCTGAAGAAAAAAACACAATAAGAACCCACTGACTGTGCTAGGTTTGAAGGGATGGAAATGTGAGTGACCAATCACTCTGTACTCCTGTGCATGAAACAGGCCAGCAAGGCAGATATAAGGCAGCCAGGTCCCATGAGGGAGCACTTGCCTGCACATCTCTGGATTCCACGACCCAGCTGCTGCTACTGATTCCCTGGAACCATGTCAAGGTCTGTGGAGAGGTCACAGCCCTTCACCCTGGAGGAGAACATGGCTTTGCTGGATGTGATCCTCCCACAGTACCCCATGCTGTATGGGCGATCAGGGTATCAGGTGAGTGCAGAGTCCACTAGCACAGACTGTGTCCCTTTTTTGTGACTGTGACTTCTGGCATTGTGTCCAGGTGTCTCACACATGCTATGTACTGTAGGGGGGGTCCCAGGGGGGGAATGCCTGATGTCTCCCAGCCAGAGCATGCAGTGGTGCATGTCTGCTGTCCTCACATGCATTGTGTTTACTGTGACAATCACTGCATGGTGCATGCCACATTCTGCCTGTCTTGTCCTCCTGGGAATGTAGCCTCTACAGTCCTCATTTAATTATGTGGTCAGCCCAGTGTGACAGGTGACTGTACCCACAGATGTGTGTTAGTTCTGTGTACCTGTGCTGAGAGTGTCCACATGATGTGTTCGTACCCTGGACATCGGTGTGTGTGTAAGTCCCCTGTCATGTGGGTGGGTGCATATGTGGAGTGTGGCCCCCGGCCTGCATGAGGGATGGATATACCCTGGCCAAGTGATGTGAGCAGGGAGCAGTGCTGTGTGTCTGACGTGCAGAGCCAGCCCCACAGCTGTGAGCCCCCACTGTATAGTGGCACATGTGCAGAGTGAGGTTTGTCGCTGCATTTGGCAATGGCAGGTGAATGTCCTGTGCCTGTGTGTGTCTGTGTACTCTGCTGCGGTAGCGTCAGTGGCCTGTGGCATGTGACTGCTTAGAGGTGCTGCACATTATCCTGGTGTAGCTTGTGATGCACAGTGTGAGCCTGGATCATTGATTGTGTAGTTGCCCTCATTCCACCTGTGTCCTTTCAATGGCATGTACTGCTTTTGCCCTTCCCCAGAGGATCATGTCCCAAAGGTGCAATGCGTTGGATGCATACTATGCCTTGTTGTAAACAGCAAATGTGTTCTAATACGTGTCTCTGTGACATGTGCCAGGTGTATTGATGTAGTGTCACTTTTTCATCCTCACAGGTAGGCGCCTCTGCCAAGGAGCAGATATGGCTGACCGCCGTCAGCGCCGTGAGGAGTGCGGATGGTCGGAAGCGGCGCCTGTCCCAGGTGAGGAAACGCTGGCAGGATATCCGGTGCTGGACGCGGAGGATCGCACAGGTCCTGCTGGGGGACTCACCTGAGAGCCATAAGAACCGCGGGCGCCGCCGACTGAGCCACATCCACAAGCGTGTGCTGCCGGTGGTCTTTCCAGACTTGGAGAGGCGCTTACAGGAGATGCAGCAGCAGGAAGGGGGTAGGTACATGTGTGCTTGTTGTGTTTCACCAGCATTTGTAAGTGCACAGTTGCATGGATACACTGCCAGGGTTTAAAGGTGCTGTGCATATCCAGTTACCCACTGTATAGCTGTGCTCTCCTGCCTCCCTTCCCCTCCTTGCAATGTGTTCCCTGGTCTGTGTGTAGTCACTCCTTCACAAGGTTATCTAGGCTGGCACTTTCTCCACGTGAACTATGCCTGTAGCATCATGTGTGGGGGTGGTGTGTAACAGGTTTTGGTACCTTGCCTGTGCCCTGTCTAGTTCAGTACATGTGGGTTCCATGTCAGTTGGCACTGATGCAGAGTCCAGACATGGGAGTTAGTCTCACAAGTGTCATGCCTTACAGTGCGCATGTCCTATGTTGTGGCCTGTGACATGATGTGCATGAGTGTGCGATACGCATAGTGCAGGGATGGTGGCGTGTGTTGCAGTCATTCCCATTCAGGACCATGGAGCTGTGTTGCCACTACTGTCCCCTGGGTCATATTTTCCTAGGTGTCATGTGTGTCATCACAAAACGTGGACACTCTCAGTGTCTACAGCATAGGTTGTGCTCTGTGCCATTGTCCCCTGGACCATGTATATTGACGTGAAATGTAGTACAAGTGTCCACTGTACAGCCTGACCTGATTTTCCTTGTTCATAGTCACAGTGGCCAGTGCCTGTGTGTCTTGTTACAATCATCTGATGCTGGCCATTTGTATATGATTATTTGGACAGGCGCACCTCGGGTATTTGGCGTCCAATCTTGCATTTATGCATCCCCTGTGTATTTCACCCAGACTAAGAGGTGTACGTGCCACCTGTGTCTCAACAAATTGTCTCATGTAGGGGGTGGTTGGTGCGGGGCAAGCCTACATGTCAAAACCTGAAATCTCCTTGCTAGTTCTCGCCAGTGTGTGATGTTTGGCTGGACATACACTCAAGGTGCAGTGAGCCAGTCATGTTGGGCATGTTTTCAGTATTACCTATGCAGCATGTGCCTCAAGCTCATGATTTTGTCCCTCCTCATCCCTATTGTCGGCAACGCTGTGTGGTGCAGATGCAGTGCTGGATTGTCCCCAGGGCCTGGCTCCTATGTCAAACTCCATTTCATGTCATTTGCTATTGTGTCATGCTCTCCATGGATTTTCATTGGCATGGTGGGTCAACCAACTGTGTGTTGCATGCCCTACATCTGTACCTTGTTTTGTAGATGTTACTGATCTTTCTTTTCAGGCTATGCACTGTAACCTACGTAGATTGGACTCATGTGACATATGTATACAGGTGTGTGATTAATTGCTGTCTCTTCACCTTGCCCACAGCATCGTCGGGGGACACGGAGGGAGACATGAGCACAGACGGAGCGGAGGGACCGAGCACCAGTGCCAGCGTTGACATCGTGGCTGGCACATTGAGTGGTACAGAGGTGGAGGAGAGTGAGGCCGAGGACCTGTCCACTGGCACCACCGAATATGAAGCCGACGGGTCCGAGGATGATCTCTCCGAGTGGGCGGAGGCTGCACCAGCAGCTGACAGTGGCACAACATCGCACCCCGCCTCCTCCATTGCCATCAGCCGCCTCCCACTTGCTCGTGTCCCTTCCCAATGTGCCCGGTCACCACATGTCTCCTTCCTGCCAGGCACCGCACCCCCTGCCCCTGTCTCCACTGCTGCCGCCAATGCCGAGTCTGTGGACATCCAGCGGCAGTTGCAGATTGGTCAGGCTGCGATCCTTAATGTCCTCCATGGCCACAGCCAGGTCCTCAACAACATGGAGGCATACTTGGAGGGCATTCACTCATCGCAGGCTGACCAACGCAGCTTGCTGAGGTCGATAGACTCGACACTGACTGCAGCAGTGGGTCTCCTGCAGCGCTACGTCCAACCCCCTACCCCTGCCCCATCCACACCTCCCACTCCCATGCCTGTCCCACGTACACCCAGACGTCAGCATGCACCCACCACGACGGACACAGGCACCACACCAGCAGGGAAGGTCACCCGCACACCTCCTGGCACGCACACACAGGGTGAAGTAGGCACACCCACTGGGTCGGGGGGCAAACGTAAGACACGCAGCCAGAGTGGGAGTCCGCATTCCACCAAATCCACTCCCTCCAAATCCCCTCCCCTCAGCTCTCCTTGCCACATATCACACAAAGACTCCTTCATGGCCGCTCTGTCCCTGAGCCCCACAGTGACACCACCCCGCAAGCGGTCAAGGGAGTCCCCGGTCAGGGTGGTTGATCCCCCCCCTGTCTACACCCTCCCCCAGTGGCGCTGCGACCCATCCCTCTGACCCCCCCCGTGCAGGCAAGCTAGGGGACACGCATCCCACTGTGTCCCCCATCCAGCTGTGGCTTCTGGACTGCCCTATGGGCTTTGTAAATATTGAACTTCCTACAAACAAGACTTTTTTGGTTCATGCTGAATAAAGCAATTTATTTTTTTCCCCTTGGAACACTACTGCTTTGCTGGTATTGCTGTTGGTGGGGCTGCTACATGGTTTTGGGTGGTGTTCATGTGTTGGGTGTGTGGGAAATGTAGTAGTGTGCTGGTCATAGGGGGGACCCTGGGATCTGTGTGCCATCACACGGTGTTAGCTAGGTTTCTCTGTTCATGTAAGCAGTTGCTGCATGGTGAAATTGTCCAAAGGTGTATTCCTTGCTCTGTGTACCCTGACATCTTCCCTGCAGGGTGTTCCCAATATTTAGCGCTGAGCTGTGTGTACATTAGCTGGGTGTGTGACGGACTCCTTCAACTTTGCACATGCATGCTGAGCAATGTCTCCACCTGCATCATTCGTGGCATCCTTGGTAGTCATTGTACTTGTGTATGTGGACTATTGTAATGACTTCATGTGGACATGTTTTCTTTTCTGCGCTATGCATGCGTATACTTCCTGCCTCGCACACATGTGGTACATGTACTGCAGGGTCTTTGTGCACCTGACTGAAATTTGTGGGCATGGTATCTGTGGCTACTCCACCCTTTGCGTTCCATGGGCACTGCTGTCAGTGTTAGGCACACACCCCTCCTGTGTCTGGGCACTGCTGGGAGGACTCTGCACACACCCCTCCTATTTAACAATATGTACGCTTAGAACATACACGTGTGTGGGTTCGCTCCATGGGGGTACGGGTCGTACTTACACTGTTGGGGTGGGAGTACGCTCCATATGTACGCGGGTGGGGGTACGGGTCGTACATACATGGTTGGGGTGGGGGGTACGCTCCATACGTCCGCAGGTGAGGGTACGGGTCGTACTTACACTGTTGGGGTGGGGGTACGCTCCATACGTACGCGGGTGAGGGTACGGGTCGTACATACACTGTTGGGGTGGGGGTACGCTCCATGCATGCGCGGGTGGGGGTACGGGTCGTACTTACACTGTTGGGGTGGGAGTACGCTCCATACGTACGTGGGTGGGGTACGGGTCGTACTTACACTGTTGGGGTGGGGGTATGGTACCTACATACACGGTTGGGGTGGGGGTACGCTCCATGCATACGCGGGTGGGGGTACGGGTCGTACATACACGGTTGGGGTGGGGGGTACGCTCCATACATCCGCGGGTGAGGGTACGGGTCGTACTTACACTGTTGGGGTGGGGGTACGCTCCATACGTACGCGGGTGAGGGTACGGGTCGTACATACACTGTTGGGGTGGGGGTACGCTCCATGCATACGCGGGTGAGGGTACGGGTCGTACATACACTGTTGGGGTGGGGGGTACGCTCCATGCATACGCGGGTGGGGGTACGGGTCGTACTTACACTGTTGGGGTGGGAGTACGCTCCATACATACGCGGGTGGGGTACGGGTCATACTTACACTGTTGGGGTGGGGGTACGGTACGTACATACACGGTTGGGTGGGGGTACGCTCCATGCATACGGGGGTGGGGGTACGGGTCGTACATACACGGTTGGGGTGGGGGGTACGCTCCATGCATATGCGGGTGGGGGTTCGGTCCGTACATATCCGTACCCACGCTGTGGAATGCTTGTGGGGTCCGTACCCAGGCCTTTGCCACGTGGGTACAGCCATCCCGCCATTGTTGGGGTGACGTAGGTGTGGGCGTGGTACGACTCGTACCCACGCTCTTAAGGCGTGGGTACGGGACGTACCTGTATTGTTGTGTTGCCGGTTCGGGTCGTCAGGCACTTCCGTTGTGGCGGACGCTGGCTTTGCTGGACACGCTCCCACCCCCTCGTAGTGACCAGGGCCTGGGGGTCAGGTATATCCAGGGCATGTGTGCTGTGTGACTTTGGTGGGGGTTTTGTGGCCTGCCCCTGGTCCTGCCCCCCCTTTCCCCCCTCCCTTAGTTGTTCTGACCTTCTGCGGCGTCTGCGTTCGAACCTGTAGAGGAGGTCGACTGCTATGAGGGCCGGGATGACACGTAGGTTCGGGTCCATGTCTGTCCGTCACGTACAGGTACTCCTTGTTCGCGTCGTCCTGATTTCCCGGCAGTTTTTGGCAGCCGGAAAATATTGTCCGTGCGGGATGACGTCGGTGCGAATCGTAATTCCTGGTTCGTGAATGGCAGGCTGCATGCGTCCCGACGTCACGTCGGCGCTTTCCCGGATCGCATTTGTATGTTTATTTTCGTCGGTCGGTGTTTTGTACGATTCGTACGGAAATGGTGTTTCCGTGCGAATCGTAATTCCATGTTTGTATATTGTTACGACCGGGTACGCGTCGGACGGAGAATATGCTCCGTCCGACGGTTCGTACCCGGTTTTTACAGGATCGTAATCGGCACCTAATTATGTTACCCCTATATCACTAGCAATTAAAAGAGATTTGCTGTGGCTTCCTCTTTCTACCTATTTGTCTGCTTCCGCCTTCTCAAACACCTCAGTTAATACTCTGGTGACAACGTCGGATGATGTCCGTAAACTACCTTGATTGTTTTATTTCGTTGTCCTCTTATCAAACATTTAATGCTGTTTTAAAATATTACACTTGTACGATTTTTATAATTATATTTGGATTAATGTTTAATTACATGCAATGCTTTTCCTCACTATTGGATTTCTGTGTTGAATGCTTTACAATGACATTTATATTCTTTCCCCTCCTCTCCTCTCTTTTTCTTTTCCTTTTATTCTAGGACGCTATGTTTATTGTAACCAGTATAATTTCTATCTTTCATTATATATATTACGGTTATTTATGTTTTTTCTTACTGACCTTTGATTATATGCTGTAATGTTTTTCTGGTTTCAATAAACTCAAACTTAAAAAAAAAAAATAATTGTAGTTTTGTAAATACTGAAATAGAGTAAACTTACACAAAGGTGTGCATTTACCCTTGCGAATCAGGCACTTAAATTGATCTTTTCTTACTTGTGTGTGCTTGCTCATTGTTATCCTATGCCGCACTGTCAGACGCTCTGCCACCCTGTGCCCATGGTTTTATCTGGCATTTGCAACATTATGAAGCACTAATGTAAAGCCAGACCAATATAATGAATGGCTTATAATTATGAAGATCTATTCTTGTTGTCCTATGATGCGCTTCTAGTGACCGTGGCGCAGGAAGAAGGCAATACATGATGAACGAGGGTAATTACCAGTGACTTCAAAGTGCCCTGCTGATGAGCATGAATTTGTCCCTGTTCTTCATGTATAACCCATCAGGCATCCTCCCGCCCTGATCCTGGCGCTGGTGTCGAAGAGTCAGCACTGTGCTTGCATGAAGGGAGGTGAGTAAGTAGAAGGGGGACTATACCAAACATCGCTCACTCAGAAGAACGAGCAAGGGGGCATATCAGCAACAACCGGCGATAATTATCGCTAAGCGCACTCAGCGCTAGGATAATTATCGCCAGCTAGCGTGGATTTTTATCGCTGAGATAGCGTGCTATTAGCAACGCTTATCTCAAAAGCGATAAAAATCCTCACGCTAACTGCCTAATGTGAGATTATCGCTGGAAACCCAGCGATAATCTCACGCAATGTGGCGTTAGCTTGTTGATAGGGGCCCCCAAACTTAGCCATGATATCCACCTTCCATAGGATATCATGGCTAAGTCAGTCCTGAAGCAGGCGTAAGGAAAGTAGCGATAACAGGGGTTATAGCTACTTTTCTTTTCTTGCCGCTATGCTTCATAGCGTGGGGCTTGATGATAGGAGAAATGTCGCGTAGCGACATTTCTCCTGTCATGTCATGTCAGGAACGCCCACTTTGCATCTCATTAGAGATGCAAAGCTCGGCGTTAGGATTTCCTACGCTTACGCAAGTTTTCACGCGTTAGCGTGAGCTTGCTAATTAGGCGATACAATTATCACCGCTTTTCGGCCGAAAACGGCCGCAAAAGCGGCGATAGTTCTATCACCTCGCCTTGCTGATATGCCCCCAAGTGAGGGAAACAAAGGAGTTATTAAAATAAGGCCTAAGTCCAAACCTAGTCAGAGCCAGGTTCATACATCTCTTTTCAGCTACAGACGTTGATTTTATTCACAGTTCTTAAAAGAAACATTTACTGCTGTGCATTAATAAAGTCATATATTCTCCAGCAGCAGAAACACACCGTGTGTGAGAGATATGCAGTCCTAACAACTGCATGCAAAAGAAATCACTGTTTTAATTCGCAGGAAAAGTAGCTATGAGAGAAGCACTTTGTACGCCACGTGTGATTGGGGGGAGGCGGAAGGCAGTTAACAAGCCACAGCCCACCCCCGCAATGTTCAGTTAAAGTTTCCCACACCCCTAAAAGACGCATCACATTATAATAAACATTTAAAAGCAAGGCAGAAAGCATAGCTCCAAAACACAGAACACCTTTAAGGTCGCTGCTCAGCCCCTTCAAGTTTATAACCTGAGCTATCACCTGAGCCAGGGTGTTTTTTACCTGGAGAGCAAACCTTAGAATTGCTGACTGTTCTAACCATCTTTGTGGGCCTCTATTAGGGTCCCTTCTCTCTGCGGCCTAGGGTTGTGGTGCCCCCTGTAAATCCCTGCACCATGTGGCAAGCACTGAGAGGTGCCCGCCACACGGTGCCGGGATTTACAGTAGCCCCATTTCTCTATGGGAGCTTGTGCTGTGGCTGGTTTCCAACTGCTTCACTAGCTCCCATAGGGAAATGGTAGTTTTCGACCGCACCATGTAGGTCGCATCGTAATTGTGGTTTCGGAGCGCTTACCCGAGATCCATCGGTTCCGAAACTGCAGTGATCATAATAAGACCCACTGTGTCTTTTCTTTTACATAACAAGACCCTGCAAATCCCCAAAATACCCATTACCATCTCCTAAATATGTATTAAAAAGCTACTTCTTAATAAATCTGGAAGTGCAGTTGCTGCAGATTACAGTCCGTATTTGAACAGAACAGGGGGGTTACATTCAAGCTGCTTTATTCTGCGAGGACGCCTTTCGGCGAGTGCAGCTTATTTCTTTAGGGGACAGGAGCTTTCATATTTGAATGGACCCACCTCCATTTCAGCATGCACCCATCACAAAGAGTGCAGCACGATCAAAGGGGGACATTGGAGCAGAATATATTACACGGCGCTGTGCACCGCCATTGAAGCATTTTGGGGACTGGCGTCGACATAGTTGCCAGTCATACAGACTTTTGGGGATACAGCGATTTACCGACTCCAGAGCCATGTATCTTGGAGCCACGTGGTTGACGAGGGGTTCGCCAAAAGGAATCATCCTTGCAGCGGGACAGTGTGCTTTAATGTGTGGCAACAGGTATGGGAAAATCATTGACTTAATGAACTGCGAGGATGCCCATGTGATGGCACAATCCATAAATATCGGAACTGTCATTCAGACTGGAATTGTTTATTTAAACTCCTGCAGTACATGTAAAAACTCCCGTAGTAAGAACAGAGGGCAAAATTATAGGGATGTGAACAACCAATCCCCGTCTTCCTTCCATACACTGCTGCCAATGGGAATCCATCTAGCATTTTAAAAAGACTCTTGGAAAGGCACTGTCTTTTATATGCTGTTTGTTTGAGCGAGCTAGAAGAAGGCAAACGCCGAAACGCATCCTCACAAAATAAAGCAACTTGGATGTAACCCCGCGAGTGCAGCTTGTTTCTTTAGGGGACAGGAGCTTATATATATATATATATATATATATATATATATATATATATATATATATATATATATATATATATATATATATATATATATATATATTACCTACTGGCGGTCGCCAGTAGGTAGTTATAGTTAGGACCCCTTTTCCATAGGAAATCCGCAACATTCTATTTTGAATAACTTTGGCGCCGGTCGATGAATCCTCACGAATTTCTCAAAATAGGTGGGGCGCTAAGCTCCGCTCCTACCCTGAAAGTCTCGGGGGGATACGTCAAGCGGGGGCTGAGATAAAAGGGGGGTCCCAAAACGCGTTTTTCCCATGCATTTTTCCATAGGACCTTTAGAACGAGCTACAGCCCGAACGGCTGAACAAAATTACTAGACATTTGGCAGAGAGGTAGTCCCTATGTCAAGGAAGTGCCTTTTGTAGGTTTGGTGTAAATCTGTTCAGTAGATTCTGAGAAAATAGCCTTTAAATCAATATATATATCTGAGCCCGCTTACGGTACGCTTACCGTACGCTTACCGTAAGCTTACGGTACGCGTACGGTGGCGTGCGCGAGCGCGATTCTGATTGGCTGTTAGATCTTAGTAAACATTCGAATCGGCCGAAACCAGGAAGCGGCGGCCGCCATTTTGTGTGTTTCACTCAGAAAAAAAAGAGTGAAAACAAGAAAAGGGGGCAATGAGGAGAGTTACAGACCCCCTTACATTTGTGAGGGGGTCAAAGAAGGACTGAAAAGTACAAAGAAA
Organism: Triturus cristatus; assembly: GCF_964204655.1. Classification (NCBI taxonomy): domain Eukaryota; kingdom Metazoa; phylum Chordata; class Amphibia; order Caudata; family Salamandridae; genus Triturus; species Triturus cristatus. The sequence goes on along the minus strand of NC_140583.1, from coordinate 1,006,476,893 downwards.
ACATTTATTGATTTTAAAAAAAATCACGGGGTACGCGTACGATAAGCTTACGGTAAGCGTACGGTAGAAAAAAAAATAAAAAAATAAATGAAATTCAGATTTAAGTGTTTAGATATTAGGGGGCTCTAAAAAGAGCCGTTGTGTTTATGAAATGATTTTTTAGTGGTACCTACAAGTAAGTACCGATGCAGAGTCTAAGGTTCAAGAGGAAGACTCTGTTCCCTTCATCATTGAAGTGCACACCATCTCCTCTATAAATGTCTTGCATGTCATAACGCAAGTTGTTGTGGTAAATGGCACCCATACCATAGTCACGGAGGAAAGCAGAAACAGATTTGTTGACGTGCTTTCTTGCTTTGTCAATCTGCGGACAGAAATGATTGGACCAGTTCCATTTTTGCCTTTGGCATATGTTGGAAAACACAAAGGCAGTTTTAGGGAAAAGTGAAAACAGTTGTGCAAAGGTGTCCTTCATAAGCATTTCCAGACCTACCCCAGTCAAAGTGCCTAGGTCATTGCCACCACAGTGCACTATTATGAGGTCAGGGTGTTGGATTTGCATGAAGGATTTCACCAATGGCATCAATTGGTGCCACTTTAACCCTCTCTGACCAATCCATTTAATGTCTACATTTGGCAAAGCAAGGTCTCTCACCATATCTGTTTTCTCTGCAAACTTTTCACTCCAGAAGACATAGCTGTGCCCTACAATCCACACTGTGAACATCTTCAAAGGAGAACTGGATGCACTCAGGAGGTGTCTTTCAGTAGAATGGCAATATGAAAAGAAAGACAGTTTGGAAATGGAGGCATACATATTTTTTTCAAAACAAAAAGAACTGATTGGCTGTTTCATACCATTCTAGAATAAAAACTAGGCTGTATGTGTAAACTAATAGAAGCATGTTTTGTATTGGTACAAAAAAATGTGTTACCAAAGAACAGTACTATGGATTTGCTGTTAGGTTTGAAAAGTCAAGCACTCTTGCTCTGTGGAATTGAAACATTGTGTGGCGAACTTCTGACCTAACTCCACACAGCAGTGTTCCATGAGCTGTTGCTATGGTAGCAGGCAGAAGTCAAGTTGGGGGAAGGGTACTAGGCAGAAGTCAAGTTGGGGGCAGGGTACTTTTGGAAAAGGGTTGGTTTTCAACCAATAGAAATGTGTGATTACATTTGAAAAAAAGGGGGAAGCACTGAGATTTGAAACTTACATGTATATGTGTGGAAAAATAGAGGGAAAGTTTGCCATTATCTGGTTCTGCTGAGAGGAGAGAGGTGAACAGAACAGAGATCCTGGCTCTGATAATCTGCTGTTTGAGTGCCACATTTCTTTCACAACTAACTAATTTTAAAGGTGAGGTTAGAGTTTGAGAGGAGATGTATATGGTAAATTAAGAAATGAATAATAGAAATGGAAATTCTTTTTGTTGAAGTTATTTTTATTTTTATTGAACTTATATTGCGCGCAGCTACCCGCAGTGGGTTTCCCGGCGCCAGGGATAGACTGGAGGAGAAATCAGAAAACAAGTAATTGCAAGAGGGAGACACTAGACCGGAGGAATCTGGAACTAGAACAGGAGGGTCTTCAGTTTTTTGCGGAAAGCCAGAAGACTGGTTTCTGTTTTAAGCGCCATTGGGAGAGCATTCCACATCTTGGGGCCCAGATATGCGAATGAACGGCCTCCCATTTTTGCCAGTCGGATTCTGGGAATCGCAAGATTGCCACTATTGGATGACCTCAAAAGGCGGCCAGGCTGATATGGCTGCGCAAGATTGTGCAAGTAGGCCGGAGCGGAGCCTTGGCGAATTTTGAAGAGGATGCACAAAGTTTTGAAGGCCACTCGATCCGAGATTTTTAACCAATGGAGGTCACGTAGAGCCTGCATTGCGGACATTCTCCTTGGGACATTACGCAGCAGGCGGGCGGCTGAGTTCTGTACAACCTGGAGTTTATTGATTGTAGCTTTATCTGCTCCTAGATAAAGCACATTGCCATAGTCGATATGGGACATCACAAGGGCCTGTACGACAGTTCTACGAGTGGACTCAGGCAGCATCCATATGATCTTTTGCAACCAGCGAAGGGTGTTAAAGCAGATCGCAGCGACCTTAGTTGCCTGCTGCCTCATCGAGAGTTTGTCGTCGATTAGGACACCGAGGTTGCGAGCAACAGGCACGGGGGTAGGCAGAGGACCCATGTCACTGGGCCAATGGCGTGGACCCCAGAGATCTTTTTGTTTGCCTAGTATGATCACCTCGGTCTTGTCTCCGTTGAGCTTTAACAGATGCATTTGCATCCAAGCTGCAACGCGAGAGAGGCCGATTTTGAGGGCAGAGGTGTCCTGAGCCCTGCTGCTAGACAAAGAGAACACAATCTGCGTGTCGTCTGCGTATGAGTATATAGACAGACCGGCGTCCTCTACGATGGAAGCAAGCGGTCTGATGTAAATATTGAACAACAGAGGGCTCAATATAGACCCTTGAGGGACGCCGTAGGCAGAGGAATGAATCGCAGATTCAGCTTTGTTTGAGAAAACCTGAAAGGTGCGCTCATTAAGAAATGAGGACACCCAGGCGAGCGCAGATCCAGCAACACCGAGGGAACCGAGAGACTCCAATAGGATGGAGTGGGACACGGTATCGAAAGCAGCGCTTAAGTCAAGAAGAATCAGCGCAAAGGTCTCACCGCCATCGATACCGTGTCGGAGTCGCTCAGTTACCCCTAGGAGTGCGGATTCGGTGGAGTAATTAGCGCGAAAGCCTGATTGGGACGGATGGAGATATCCCATGTTTTCAACAAACTCATTAAGTTGGGTGTTAACATGGCGTTCTAGGATTTTAGAACAGGCTGGCAGCAGGGATATAGGCCTGAAGTTGGCAAGATTTGTGATGTCGGCACCAAATTTTTTAAGCAGGGGGACGACCATGGCATGTTTCCAGTCCTGTTCCACTCGAGATTCGGTAAGCGAGACGTTTAATAGCCTCATTAGGAATCTTCGTGGTTCAAGGTCAAGTTGTTTGAGTATCTTCATGGGGACTGGGTCCCGCGGAGATCCAGACCTGATGCTTTTTAAGCAGGATAGGAAAGAAGAGTCGTCAAATGGTGTCCAGTTGAAAATAAACTCAGTGAGGGGGGTGGAGGTATTACAATACGGACCGTGTAGAGAGGAATCAGTTGAAGAGGGAAGGGAAGCAAGAGATTGATGGATGCCCTCAACCTTAGATACAAAAAAGTCTGCAATGGCATTACATTGTGTGGCATCTAAAGCCGGCAGTGCGGGGACAGTATCAGCTCCTGTGAGTTTTTTAACTGTGGCAAAAAGAGTTCGGGGACAGTTTTGCACTGAAGTGATTGTGGAAACAATGTAGGAGGCCTTAGCACGTTTGCAGTTTGAATGATAGAGTTTTAATTCTTCTTTGTAGATCACTTTAGAGGAAGCTGAATAGGACGCCCTCCATTTCCTCTCCAGGGCTTTGCATTTGGAGCGTTGAATTTTCAGCTCCTCTGAATACCAGGGTGCTGGTGGGCGCAAGGATCTATGTTTGCTCCTGGATTGAGGGACAAGAGTCGATACTGCATCTGTCAGCCAATCAGAGATGGAAACATTCAGATTCTGGTCAGTATTGATGGAGGATGGAATAGACTCAGTTAGACGCAGGTTAAAATCGGCTATATTGAGCTTGTCCCAACGATACGATGATTTAATTTCATCCGCATGGACCCTGGCAGAGTATAAAGCAGGTGGTAGTACAAAGTGAACCGCATAGTGATCAGACCAGACAAGCGGGCGGACAGAGTGGGTACAGTCAAATGAGAGAGTAGAGATGATTGGATCCAAAAGATGGCCGGCATTATGAGTGGCTCCAGAGTTACAGAGTTTGAGGTTAAAAACCTCAAGGTCAGAAAGAAGGACTTTATTGAGGGGGTTGTTAACATCATCGAAGTGAATGTTTAAATCACCAAGAATGGTGAAATTATTAGATTTTAGTAGTGTTGCTGATAAGCAATCAATAAGTGAGGGAATCCAAGGTGCGGCATTTCCGGGCGGCCGATAAATTAGCAGACCGGAGAGCATCATTCGAGGATTAATCGTCAATTTGAACAGTGCAGCCTCACTACCTGGGAGATGTAGAGGTTCCAGTTTACATTGATAGATAGATTTATAAATGATTGCAATTCCACCACCTTTACCTAAGGGTCTGTCCTGATGCAGCACAACATAGTTAGGAGGGACGGCTGCGGCAATGTCCGGACCCGAGCTGGCCTGAATCCAAGTCTCGGTCAGGAACAGAGCGTCAGGTGATTCCTCAGTGATAAAATCGAAGATGTTTAGTTTGTTCCTAGGGAGCGATCTACAATTTAGGCTCCAGAAATGGAGAGGGGACGGGGAGGTGATAGGGCCCTTGGTGGGCTTTCTTTTTCCCCTATAGTGCTTAACGCTCTGCTGTGTCTTGGAGAGCTGCATTTTACCAGTAGTGAAGCCACAACCAGCACAAGTGAAATAATGGCAAGGCAGAATGCACAAGGAACAAGATATGGGGGTACAAGGTCGAAAAGACAGTAATGTCGTGGAAGAGTAGATATACTTACGACCACCCTGAGTCTGATTGTCGAAGGGCATAATAATGAAGGACAGCCCGTCCTGCAGCCCGTCCTCAGCGCGGACGGGCGCAGACGGGCTGACTCGGCGTGACTCCGCGCTGAACGAGGCGCGTCCGCTAGCGCGGAGAGCGACCGTATTCTTAAGTAGTGGAGAGCTAGAGCGCTCTCACTGCTGTCGCCTCCCACCTAAGATGGCCGCCGTAGGGGATGTTATCCCTATAGATCGAGTTTCAGCCCTAAGGTCAGCTGAGACCTTCTACAAGCGGTGTAAAATAGATGCAAGGAGCTGGGGAGGTATGCTGAGTGCAACAGTGTGGAAATAACAATTTAGACAAGTTTTAAAAGTTTTAAAAATCGGCGATTAAAATGCTATATTAAACGATGGTAATTCCTAGTATCAGCTAAAGTAAGCAACGCTTCTAGGGGAGCGAGTAGAATACTGTGCAATGCTGGCAAAACGCTTTCTAAATCACAGCATAAAAGTTGCGTTTATCATTTTCTGTTTTGGGAGAAATTTAAATGTGAGCAACATGTAAAATAATATGGACTATGTTTTCACGATAAATTAAGGTGTACTGGAAAAAAAAAGAATAGTTTAAGGGTTTGAGGTTGGACTCAGTAATGCAAATACATTCAGCATCACTAAGGCTGGTTGCCCTTGCTGGAATGTAGGCAGCCACCCAGGTTACACATGGTGGTGGTCTGAAAAAGCAGTTTGGACATGTGCATTTAAAAAAATCAAAAAAGTGGTTTCATAATGTGTCAGTCTGTAAAAGTGATTTTCACTTGCCAAAAAAAAAGAGCAGTAAGTGTGCTTTCAAATTGGCAAAGAAATTTCGTTTTGGGACTAATGTGAAAACATGACTCTGTGTGGAAATAGGAATTACAGGCAGAGATTTATTGCGTTTTTTTCTGGTGATTTCACAGTTGCATTAGTAGGAAAAAGGGGGAGCGATTTTTTGGGGGAAGAAGCAGACTCTTAGCACACACCCATCTGCTTGCCATGTATAATCATGCACAGTATTTACAAGCGAGTGGGGTTTTCAGGTTTCAGTCTGTTAATGCAAATACATTCAGCATCACTAAGGCTGGTTGCCCTTGCTGGAATGTAGGCAGCCACCCAGGTTACACATGGTGGTGGTCTGAAAAAGCAGTTTGGACATGTGCATTTAAAAAAATCAAAAAAGTGGTTTCATAATGTGTCAGTCTGTAAAAGTGATTTTCACTTGCCAAAAAAAAAGAGCAGTAAGTGTGCATTTAAATTGGCAAAGAAATTTCGTTTTGGGACTAATGTGAAAACATGACTCTGTGTGGAAATAGGAATTACAGGCAGAGATTTATTGCGTTTTTTTCTGGTGATTTCACAGTTGCATTAGTAGGAAAAAGGGGGAGCGATTTTTTGGTGCAGAAGCTGACTCTTAGCACACACCCATCTGCTTACCCTGTGGAATCATGCACAGTATTTACAAGCGAGTGGGGTTTTCAGGTTTCAGTCTGTAATGCAAATACATTCAGCATCACTAAGGCTGGTTGCCCTTGCTGGAATGTAGGCAGCCACCCAGGTTACACATGGTGGTGGTCTGAAAAAGCAGTTTGGACATGTGCATTTAAAAAAATCAAAAAAGTGGTTTCATAATGTGTCAGTCTGTAAAAGTGATTTTCACTTGCCAAAAAAAAAGAGCAGTAAGTGTGCTTTCAAATTGGCAAAGAAATTTCGTTTTGGGACTAATGTGAAAACATGACTCTGTGTGGAAATAGGAATTACAGGCAGAGATTTATTGCGTTTTTTTCTGGTGATTTCACAGTTGCATTAGTAGGAAAAAGGGGGAGCGATTTTTTGGGGGAAGAAGCAGACTCTTAGCACACACCCATCTGCTTGCCATGTATAATCATGCACAGTATTTACAAGCGAGTGGGGTTTTCAGGTTTCAGTCTGTAATGCAAATACATTCAGCATCACTAAGGCTGGTTGCCCTTGCTGGAATGTAGGCAGCCACCCAGGTTACACATGGTGGTGGTCTGAAAAAGCAGTTTGGACATGTGCATTTAAAAAAATCAAAAAAGTGGTTTCATAATGTGTCAGTCTGTAAAAGTGATTTTCACTTGCCAAAAAAAAAGAGCAGTAAGTGTGCTTTCAAATTGGCAAAGAAATTTCGTTTTGGGACTAATGTGAAAACATGACTCTGTGTGGAAATAGGAATTACAGGCAGAGATTTATTGCGTTTTTTTCTGGTGATTTCACAGTGCATTAGTAGGAAAAAGGGGGAGCGATTTTTTGGGGGAAGAAGCAGACTCTTAGCACACACCCATCTGCTTGCCATGTATAATCATGCACAGTATTTACAAGCGAGTGGGGTTTTCAGGTTTCAGTCTGTAATGCAAATACATTCAGCATCACTAAGGCTGGTTGCCCTTGCTGGAATGTAGGCAGCCACCCAGGTTACACATGGTGGTGGTCTGAAAAAGCAGTTTGGACATGTGCATTTAAAAAAATCAAAAAAGTGGTTTCATAATGTGTCAGTCTGTAAAAGTGATTTTCACTTGCCAAAAAAAAAGAGCAGTAAGTGTGCTTTCAAATTGGCAAAGAAATTTCGTTTTGGGACTAATGTGAAAACATGACTCTGTGTGGAAATAGGAATTACAGGCAGAGATTTATTGCGTTTTTTTCTGGTGATTTCACAGTTGCATTAGTAGGAAAAAGGGGGAGCGATTTTTTGGGGGAAGAAGCAGACTCTTAGCACACACCCATCTGCTTGCCATGAATAATCATGCACAGTATTTACAAGCGAGTGGGGTTTTCAGGTTTCAGTCTGTAATGCAGTCTGGACATGGGCTTTTTAAAAAATCTGAAAAGTGGTTTCATAATGTGTCAGTCTGTAAAAGTGATTTTCACTTGCCAAAAAAAAAGAGCAGTAAGTGTGCATTCAAATTGGCAAAGAAATTTCGTTTTGTGACTATTGTGAAAAGAAATGAAGTAATATATTTAAATAAAATAAAGGATTTTTTTTTTTAGTTTTTTTCAGGTATTGCTGAAGAGCAGTGAACAAAATTTAAGATGCCTACAAAATCCAGAGTTCAAAAAACGCTCAAAAAAACCTATATTTGAAGACAACTAGAGGACCAAAGTTAGTAGAAGATGCTGATGTTGGGAAAAAGAAAAAATCTTCTGGTAAGCAAAAAAAACAATTTCTTAAAAATATATTCAAAAGAATGAAAAATGTACAAAATGTCTGTACTCGAAAGGATGTTTTTAAAAAAAAAGAAGAGGAAAAAATTGACAATTTAGTTAATGCAAATATACCTTCAGCAACTGAAAAGATTTATATAAATAGAAAAACAGCGTTTAAAGAGATACGTAGAAAAATGTTTCAGAGAAGAGTTATGTCTAATTTGATGAAGGATGTGAAGAAATATAAGAAAAAGACAAAGTTTTATAAAAGAAAAAAAGAAATAGAAGCCATTGCAGCAAAGGCATTAGAATTAAAAAGGAAACTATTCATATTAATTTTGAATAGGATGCGTACATTAGACAAAATGGTTAATGTACTGAAATCACATAGCAAAAGGAAAAGAGTAGTGAACAGAACAAACTTTTGTAAAGTGTTTTTAGGCAAGTGGATGCATAGTTCAAGTAGTGAACCTTTTTTTAATGAAGAAAGCTATTTTCAAAGTAATAGTTTGCTGCATGCAGTTGACACCAGAGGTCGTTCATACGAAGTAAAAAATGGTTGCATAATGGAGAAGGAGATAATGGTTCCAAGAGATGAGGTACAAGTGATGGCAGATGAGGCAATGGGGAGACGTCCTAAAGCCCCAGTGTACACTTGGAATTGTAGTAGTATTTGCACTGTGCGTCAGGAATCTATTGACAAATTTCGAGAGTTTCTAAGAGAATATAGTAAAAAAAAGTATAAAACAGAAGATTAAGGTGCTTCAAAGTCTGGATCCATGCAGAGTGAGAGAGAATACTGGTTTGCAGGGTCATTCTCTGGCTTGTCTATCTAGAAAAGTGTGCAATAGTGTTTTCCATCATTTTAGGATGCTGGCTGTTCATCATACTGAAATGAGAAAGTTTGTGAGACGGTTGTATTTTGCTAAAAGTCCAGCAATAAAGTTAGATGAATTGAATAGGGCTCTGTTCCGAGGAACGGTATCAGATGTAGAGAAGGTTGTTGATGAAATTCAGTTTTGTTACTTTGGTCCTGAACAAAACAGTGCAGAGAAGGACACACTAAATGAGGAAGAAGTGGAAGAGAATGTAGAACCATTTGTAAGTAAGACATTTAATGATCACATAACAAAATTTGAAAAAATCTCTAATGAAAGACCAAATATTACTTGTATTTGTTGCCGCAGAACTCATTATAGAAAACAAACCAGGTATGTTGATCTGTACAGAAAGAGTGAAAATGAAGATAATTATAAGTGGAAGGATTTTGCCACATATATATTTCTTGAAAATTGTTTTGAATTGGGTGAAGTTCAGCGTATTTGTAAATACTGTTACAACAAGTTAGAGGAAAATAGAATGCCGACCAGAGCTGTACATAATAATTTAGAATTGGATGCTATTCCTGCTGAACTTTCTGAATTAAATACTTATGAGTCTATACTCATTCAATGTGTTCATCCGTTCCAGACCATAGTACGTATGGAGCCCAAAACTGGTAAATTTCCTCCTTCTGATTTACTGAGAGGTTTAAAAGGTAGAGTGGTGTATTTGCCCTTGGATTTGAAAAAAAATATGGAAACTATTGATGCGGATACTTTGGAAACTGAACCATTAGTTATTCTGGTTAATGGTGTACCTACAAAGAATAAGAAGATTTGGCAGGAGCTGGTAGATGTACGGAAAGTACAAAGAGCAAATTTGTATTTGAAAAGGAATAACAAATGGTATGAATCAATTTATATAGAAGAAGAAGAAGAAGAAGATTTACAAGAAGACACAGAAACACCAACTGGACAAATTGAAAAAGTGGACAAGTCAAAGGAAGAAGAAATTTATGAACATTTTAGCATACATCCTCTTCATTCAAAAGAAGTTATGGGAGACAATATTGATCTCTTTCAGATGAAGAAAGCAAAAGGAACTCCCGTGAGTGTATGGGAGGAGAGTTTGGAAGCTCGATGTTTTCCCCAGCTGTTTCCTAAAGGAAAAGGAGGACGATACGATGAACGTCCAGAACAGATTCCAGCTTCTGAGTATCGGACTACAAGACTATATGCTGAAGATCCCAGATTTCGACAAAGTATTCCTTATTTGTTCCATCTTTTATTTGAAAGCGACTTGTCTGCACTGTCTCATGCAGTAAATCACATTTTAAAAAGTGGAGTACATTTACAAAATGTGTCTGCTAAGGATTTTATGGAGAAAGTGCAGCACCGAGATGATCATTTGGAAACACAACTGATCAATCTGATGGCTTGTCAGCGTGGGACAAATGAATATTGGTACCGACGTCATGGTGAATTAAAATGCATGTTACGGAATTTAGGAACTCCAACATGGTTCCTTACCCTAAGCTGTGCCGAGTACGCTTGGGATGATTTACTGGATTTTCTACAAGAGGCAAATTCAAACATTAAAAACATCGAATACAAGACAGCAGGAGAACTGTGCTCATTGGATCCGGTTAATGTTTGCAGATATTTCAATCATAGATTTGAGGCTATGATGTCCTTCATCTGCAATAAAAAAAATCCACCTCTTGGAGAAGTAGTGGATTTCTTTTGGAGAAAAGAGTACCAGGCAAGAGGTGCTCCTCATATTCATATGCTGTTGTGGATCAAGGATGCCCCAAAGTTTGGAACAGATACTGATGAAGCAGTGTTATCTTACATTGAAGAATATGCAACATGTGCTATACCAAAAAGCACAGAAGAGAAAAAGTTAAAGGAGCAAGTTTTACGTTTCCAAAGTCATCGGTGTGGAAAATACTGTCGACGGAAATACAAGAGCAAAGAAAAATACTACACTAAATGTCGATTTGGATTTCCTAGACCTGTTCTTTCAAATGGAAGAGTTAACAGTTTTATGTCAGCTGTGAGACATACTATCACAAGAAAATCACCTAAGAATACCTACAACCTTAAAAGAAAAGAAGAATCAAAAAATATAAATGACTACAACCCAGTCATTTTATCCATGTGGAACGCTAACATGGATATACAGTATGTAGCTGACAATTCCATTGCTGTTGCTCGATATGTAACGTCTTACATTACGAAATCAGAAAAAACAGAATTGAAGAAAATGTGGGAAGAGATTTCTCACGAGAAGACTGTCAGTAAGAAGCTGTACAGTTTCAGTTTGAAGATGTTATCGCATCGAGAAATTGGATCCTACGAATGTTCAGATAGGTTATCTTCTGCAAGTCTCTACTCGAAGTCAAGAAGAATAATTTGGGCAAGTTTAGGCCTTGCAGCAATGAGAAATCGGGTACTGAAATCTGTAGGAGAAATTGAATATTTGGCCGAGAATGACCCAGAAAGTACAGATATTTTGAAATCAAACATGTTGGACACTTATTATCCCAAGAGAAGTCATCATCTGGAGAACATGTGTCTCTATGAAGTGCTGCAGAACTACATTTATTCACGGAAAGCCGCAGAAGACATCAACAATGGAAAATATAAAGTCGTTGGTGAAGAAGGATGTTTGGTGAAGCAAACAAAAGGAAGTTTGATAAATCACCGGAAGCTGAGTTGTGACACTACTGACAAGAAGGAATTTTACTACTTGGCTCTTTTACAGTTGTTTAAACCATGGCGTACAGAGGATGAACTACTGGGAGAATTTCAAAGCTATGAAGATTCTTTTAATGCTTGCAAAGACAGCATACAATGCAGTACATTCTCAACTTATCTGCAAATGTTAAATGAAGAAATTGAACAGGAAACTACAATTGCAGCAGAAATAGCTAGAGACAGTTCTCAGGACAGCCAAAGTTCAGGAACACTCAGTCAAGATCCCCTAGGACAACCAATCGTTGAAAATGAAGCATCAATAGCCATGAATGAAGTGGAAACGGCTATGAATCAAGCTCAAGAAGAATTTATAGACTTAGAAAATTTGGAAAGACAACTGAATCAAGAGCAGCAACAAATTTATGAAGAGATCAAAAACAAAATTGATCACGGATTTCTACATGAAAAAAAAGAGTGCTCATGCACATCATTTCATCCAATCAGGATGTATGTAAGCGGACAAGCTGGAACTGGAAAAAGTTTCCTAATAAAAGTCATCAGAAGCTACCTACAGCAAAAAACGGATTCTACTTTGTCTTGTGTGGTTACTGCTCCAACTGGGTTAGCAGCATATAACATAAAAGGAATCACTTTACATCGTTTGCTAATGTTACCAGTGGAGCATGAGAACAAAATACAATACAACAAGCTAACTGGAGAAGCATCCTTGGAAGTTTCAAGAGTATTGAAGAAGATGCAAGTTCTCATTATTGATGAGGTGAGCATGGTATCAAACTTAATGCTTGCCTTTGTGCATTTAAGAATGCAGCAAATTTTGAAGACAGACTATGACATGTTATTTGGTGGAAAACACGTCATAGTTTTTGGAGATCTTCTGCAGCTTACTCCAGTTAAAGGACAACCAGTATTTAATACTGTCACACATGAAGACACGAAGAAGTCATTGGGAAGCATCGGAAATACAAATATTTGGTCCTTCTTTGAGTACAAGGAACTTACTACTAATATGAGGCAAGCAAGCGATGAAGAATATGGAAGTATTCTGAAAGATATCAGAATTGGACTACTCACAGAAGTTGGCAAAAAAGCATTACAGAGTCGGCTGCTACATAATTTATTTCCAAAGGAAGAAATAGTTGCAGAGAAAATATACAAGAATATTGCAGAAAACAAAAGTGTCATCTGCTTAATGCCAACTCTACGTGAATGCTCAATATTTAATGAGGAGCTTTTGAAATTGGAAAAGGAAGAGATCAGGAAATTGGAAGCAGTGGACAAAATTGAGGATGGAAGAATTACTGTCTATATGTTTGCATGAACTGTAGAGTATTTTTAAGAAGAAATTTGGATGTTGAAAAAGGTTTAGTTAATGGAGCTATGGGAAGAGTTGTGGGTTTTATTAATTATCAGAAAAAAGAAGGAATTAAATGTTTAAAAATAAAATTTGATCAGATAGAAGAAGTTAAAGATATTTGTCGTTGTACAGTTCGTTTCATGCTTGTGAAAGACTTATATGTACGTAGGAAGCAGTTTCCGTTTTCTCTAGCATATGCTGTAACTATTCACAAGTCTCAAGGATTGACTGTAGATTGTGCTTTTGTGAACATTGGTTCAACTGTGTTCAAAGAAGGTATGGCATATGTTGCTTTGTCACGAGTGAAAACATTATCAGGTTTATTCATGATAGACTTTGATGATTCAAAAGTTAGTGCTGATACAAACTGTGTAAAGGAGTATAATAGATTAAGGAGAAGCTATGCTCCTCATTTAGGTCAGTATCCTGTGTTGGAGAAACGTGTAGTTTCTCGTAAAAGAAAAAATGAGAATATCTGTAATGAAGATGTAGAGAAGAGGAAAAAAAAGAGGAGTGATGTAATTGCAAGCAAAAAGAAAAAGGAAAATGAAGAACAGGTTGTAGGATGTCATTTTGAAAATAGCTCTGGTGTCAACTGCTACGCAAATGTAGTGCTGAATGTTGCATTTTATCTGGAAAGTTTGCAAGAGCAGATAATAGTAAATCAGGGAAAAAGATTCTGTTCAGAGCTGAGTCTCCTTTTTCAAAAGCTGAGTAAAGATAAAACTCAAATAGAAAGTGCTACTGAAATTAGAAAACTTTTAGATATATGTTCAGGACGAACACAGTTTTCTCAAAATGAACAGCAAGATGCACACGAATTTTTGATGTATTTTCTTCAGGTAGTGGAAGAAGAAGGAGTTCCCATTGAAATTTTTTTTGGTCTCTCTTATAAATGGGAACATAGTTGTGAAAATTGTTATAATATATGTTGCTCTAATGTTGATAATGAAAGGTTTATTTATTTGACATTGCCAGAGAGTAAAACAGTCACTTTTGCAAAATTAGTTAAAGATGCTAATCATAGCATGAAATGTGGTGAGTGTAAATCTGACATGTTTTCAACGTTAATTTTAAAGGAATACGGACAGTATGTAATTTTAATGATGCAACGATGTAGAGCTGATGGTTCAAAATTGGATACTTTAATAAAGAAGTTTACAGGACAGCAATTATCAATTTCAGGAAAAACTTTTGTAACTGTTGCAATAATTTTCCATGATGGACCTACTGTTACTTCTGGACATTACACAGTTTATCTTAAATGTGAAAAAGGCTGGACACTGTGTAATGATTCCCAATTGATTTTCAAACAACGTTTGCCTTTTGATTTAGCAAATTCCTATCTAATCTTCCTGAAACCTAAATTTTAGAGAGATTTGGCAAGATCTGGACAAAATAATTTTACCATTTTACTGGATTACCATTGCAATTTTGTAAAAAAAAGATTTTTTAAATTATCATTTGGCCTAATGGAAAGATAACCAATTGTAATGTGGACTTTTTTAATTTTTAATGAAACTTTCAAAAACCAATAATTTAGAGATAATCGGTAACATCTGCACAATTTAAATTTTGGAATGTTATTGGACTGCCAGTGGAAATTTTTTCAAAAATGATTTAAAAAATGACTATTTGGCCATGTGGAAAAGTAACCAATTCTATTGTGGACTTAATAAATTATTCAAAAAATTTTCGTGAACCAAAATGTTACAGAGAATCAGTGAGATCTGAACAAATTAAACTTTTGAATTTTATTGGATTACCGTTGGAAATTTATTCCCCAAAAAAATTTAAAATTACTATTTGGCCTAAAGGAAATGGAATCAGATGTATTGTGGAGTTATTTGAGATATAATATTGTGATTATACTTCTGAAACAAACATATCAGACGGTATTTTAAAGAAATAAGTATTGGTATTAGATGATATTTTTTTAGATAATTATGCATTTCTATAATGTTAAGTTTAAGTAAAAAGAGATTCTGGGCTTTTTTAATACAATCTTTGTGATTGTTATTTTTTTTTGCCCGCTGTAAAATGATGAATGCAATTGCTTTCACAATTTATAGTGAAATGCAATATATTCTGAAAACAGCAAAAATAAGGCAAAAATATTTTTTGAAAAATATGTAAATATGTGTACTGTATTATAAAATGTTTTAAAAATATTAATACTTTTTTCTTTTTTTTCAGATTGATATAGAAAAATTTCGAAAACTAGAACCATTTTTAAAGCTATTTTTTTAAAAAACAAATGAATAAATATTTTTTTGAGTGGGTATGGTAAGTCAATAATAATAATTGTAGTCTCTCAAGGACCTTGTAATGTGAATATTGATTTTTAGTGTTTTTAAAAAAAAAAAAAAAAAAGTACGCGCACCGTACGCGTACGGTAAAAAAAAAATAAAAAAAGTTTTTAAAAACATATGTAAAAAAAAGATGAAAGATAAGGTTGGCTCTTAAAAGAACCGTTGTGTTCATGCAGGGACAGAGGAAAGAAAGAATGGGAAAATTATTCAAAGCGACAAGTGTGCTGATCTATTTTGTTGTTCACTAGGGAAACACTGGTCTCCCTATGGCAAATTAGATCTTGACAAAAGGCGCATCGAATATCAACCCTCCGAAATCGAGGGTTCATTTCCAGAGGGCCAGCAAAAGGAGATGCTCCCACCACAGATGAAGGGCTCACCTGACCTGCAGAAGAAGGAGTCAGCTCTGCAGATGATGGTCCAGGCTGAGCTGCTGTGGATGTACTTGCTTGTCTTTCTGAAGAGTTACCTCCAAAAAGATGACCATGTGTCCTTCTGTGTACATCCTTGAGGTGTCTCTTCATGGTATGATTCCCAAAGGAATATTTCCTGTCAGGATTACCTCTTGAAAGTACACGCTGACACAGCTTGCAAGTTACTAAGGGTGCATTCACCTTTTGCTGGCCTTCAGGAAAAGTAAAATAATCCCATACATAAGAGGGCTTTTGTTTCCTCGCTCTCTGCCTCAAAACAGTGCTGCTAGTGCTAGCCTCACTCTCAGAAGAGCCCTGCTGTTCTGCCATCGTATCACAAAGACAACCCAGCTCCTTCTCCTAAGGGATCACAAGCAGAAATGAGGGGAATGGGTGTGGTGTAGGAGAGTTCTAGAACTGAAAGTAGTTTCAACCAATCAAAAGTTGTGTTTCATGATCACATGACCTACCGTACGCTTACGGTGCGCTTACGGTACGCTTACGTCAAAAGTGCGCATGCGCGTAAAAAAGACACGCGCTTGCGCGCATGCGCATAACAGACACTACCCGACACTTCCGCGTAACGTGCGCGTGTAGCGTACGCGCGCACGCGTCCCACGCGGAGTACGCGCGGCTACGCAAATTGCGTAACTATACGCAAGCAGCGTAGAAAAATTACGGGCGTTGCGTAAACCGTACGCTTACCGTAAGCTTACGGTACGCGTACTAAAAAAATAATAAAAAAAATAAAAAAAGTACTGCAAATAAATTTTACATGTTTATTTTAAAAAATATATTAAAAAAAAACATATTAAAGAATTTTAAAAATTTAACCATAGTCTTTATAAAAGGTAAGAAAAATAAAATAAAAATATGTTAAAAAAAATAGAAGAAAAAAAAAACAATTAGCATTTAAAAAACCTTGCAAATTCACTGAAAAAACCATGGGTTTCACACACGTTATAGTTAGGAATTAGCATTTAAAAAACCTTAGAAATTCAGTGAAAAAACCATAGGTTTCACACACGTTATAGTTAGGAATTAGCATTTAAAAAACCTTAGAAATTCAGTGAAAAAACCATAGGTTTCACACATGTTATAGTTAGCTGGACATTTTACTCGTAAAAAACCAATGAAATTCCCCCGTTATAGTTAGTTCAGCTAACTATAACTCGCGCGCCCGCAATGCACTGCTGATGACGTCACATATTACATCACTCATCACATGGTCAGTGACATCACTCATGACATCACTGATGACATCTCAAATGACATCACTGATGACATCACTGATGACATCATCCTTGTGATAGAGTGGCAGACCTCCTCTTCCCCTAATATAACCTTTGATACACGCATTCAAAAATAGAGACTAAAATTTTCAAAACAAAGGACATACCAATAACAGTTACAACAACCTCTTCAGTAATTCTAAGATCCACATACACATCCACTCATTCACCAACAGTCCTATACAGTCACTCATACATGTACTCACTTATCATATGTACTCATACACCTATACATCCTGTTACACAATGCCACTCATCCATAGAGCTACTCACACACATAGTCACTCATGCTAATAAAGAATCAAACATACATTTACTTGCATATACAGTTATACACACACCACCACACTTACTTCTACGGAAACTTACACATACTTAGTCTTTTAAACAATCACTTATAGAAATACATACTTATTCATACAGGAACTCTTTCAATCTCTCACTCTCACATATACTCACATATATAAACCAATAGTCACATATACTAGTTTTAAACATATGTAGTTACTCATAAAGACACTATTGAGACAGTCATTCACTCACTAACACACCCATACACACACTCATCCACCCATGCAGTCCTGCACACATGCTCTGTTCAACACATACAAACAGTGAGTCACTCATTCATGCACCTATGCACTACGTCATACCCCCCACCGAACCATGCAGACACTCAGACTAATACTCAAAAAACCAACTAATAACCTATATAGACACCCATGTAGCTACTCACCAACCCATGCAGCCACTTATACACAAAGTGAAAAAATGATACAGATATTTACATATTTAAATATTACTCACTAAGCCATGTATTCACTATGATACACTTAATCAGTCAGTTACACAATCAATTTTTCAAAAAGAAATCATCCATTTAGACAGTAATATACCCATTTATTCTTCTATCAACCTTGAGATATACATATATAAAACATATTTAATTTTCAGAAAAACACACATTCACTGGATGATGTCATCAGTGATGTCATCAGTGATGTCATTTGAGATGTCATCAGTGATGTCATGAGTGATGTCACTGACCATGTCATGAGTGATGTAATATGTGACGTCATCAGCAGTGCATTGCGGGCGCGCGAGTTATAGTTAGCTGAACTAACTATAACGGGGGAATTTCATTGTTTTTTTACGAGTAAAATGTCCAGCTAACTATAACATGTGTGAAACCTATGGTTTTTTCACTGAATTTCTAAGGTTTTTTAAATGCTAATTCCTAACTATAACGTGTGTGAAACCTATGGTTTTTTCACTGAATATATATATATATATATATATATATTCACTGTAGCTCGGACTAAAGGTCCTATGGGAAAATGCATGGGGAAAACGTGTTTTGGGACCCCCCTTTTTTCTCAGCCCCCGCTTGACGAATCCCCCCGAGACTTTCAGGGTAGGAGCGGAGCGTAGCGCCCCATTAGTTTTGAAAAATTCGCGAGGATTCGTCAACCGGCGCCAAAGTTATTCCAAATAGAATGTTGCGGATTTCCTATGGAAACACGGTCCTAACTATAACTATCTACTGGCGACCGCCAGTAGATAATATATATATATATATATATATATATATATATAATCTACTGGCGGTCGCCAGTAGATAGTTATAGTTAGGACCGTGTTTCCATAGGAAATCTCAAAATTCTATTTTGAATAACTTTGGCGCCGGTTGACGAATCTTCAAAACTAATGGGGCGCTCCGCTCAGCTCCTACCCTGAAAGTCTCGGGGGGATTCGTCAAGCGGGGGCCGAGAAAAAAGGGGGGTCCCAAAACGCGTTTTCCCCATGCATTTTCCCATAGGACCTTTAGTCGAAGGTACAGCCCGAACGGCTGAACAGAATTTCTTGAAATTTGGCAGAGAGGTAGTCCTCAGGTCAGGGATGTGCCTTTTGCATATATGGAGTCAATCTGTTCAGTAGTTCCTGAGAAAATTGCAGTTAAAAGCACATACATATCTATAGCCGCGCACCGTGCGCGCACCGTGCGTGCACATTAACGTGCGCGAGCGTAATTCTGATTGGTTGTTACATGTCAGTCAACATTCGAATCGGTCGAAATCAGGAAGTGTCGGCCGCCATTTTGTTTGTTTTCAGTGCGAGAGTGGAAAACGAAGGTGGCAAACATGAAAAGGGGGCAGGGTAGAGAGTTCCTGACCCCCTAGCCTTTGTCAGGGGGTCCCTAAAGGACCCCGAAGGCAGAAAAAAACATTTTAATTTTTTTTTTTTTTAAATCGCGGGGGTGCGCGCACTGTGCGCGCACGTTGAAAAAACAAAACAAAAAAAAAGAAATTTTAATACGTAGTTTATTGTAAAATAAATATATAAAAAAAATAATACATACATAACTTAGCATTTAAAAAACCGTACAAATTCACTGAAAAAACCATAGGTTTCACACACGTTATAGTTAGGAATTAGCATTTCAAAAAACTTGCAAATTCACTTAAAAAACCATAGGTTTCACACACGTTATAGTTAGGTGGATATTTCACTCGTAAAAAACCAATGAAATTCCCCCGTTATAGTTACTTCAGATAACTATAACTCGCGCGACCGCCACTCTATCACAAGGATGATGTCATGAGTGATGTCAAGAGTGATGCCACTGACCATGTCATGAGTGATGTAATATGTGACGTCATGAGCAGAGGATTGCGGGCGCGCGAGTTATAGTTATCTGAAGTAGCTATAACGGGGGAATTTCATTGTTTTTTTACGAGTGAAATATCCACCTAACTATAACGTGTGTGAAACCTATGGTTTTTTAAGTGAATTTGCAAGGTTTTTTAAATGCTAATTCCTAACTATAACGTGTGTGAAACCTATGGTTTTTTCAGTGAATTCATATATATTTATATATATATATATATATACATCACGAAACCAAGGTTGCTCTCCTTGAAGACGCCACTCACGGGGGGTTACCGCACATACACGTATGGCGGAAAAGCTAGCAGCAGGAACTCCCACTCTCCAAATCGGCTGCCAAACGCGTTTCGAGCACGCCACATGCTCTTTATTGCTGGCTTAAAGGATGAGGGAAGCAAGCATATTCGGCAAACAGGTATTTATTTGAATCAAGGTCCCGCCCCAATGGGCGTATGCAGCAAGGCCTAGTGGTCATTGTAGTCTCAAAATTATTCATGCAAGGACCCTTGTTGCCGCAAGTTAAACCCAAGTGGGTGCTTGTGCCTCCTCAATAAGTTGGTCTTTTTGCAGTAAATACATTTTCTTTTTAAATGTTCGTACGTGCCAAAAAGCGTGGAGATCATTGCCGCTTTCTGTCCAATATGTACCACAGGCAAGGCCCCCTTCGTTACAATGGGTGCGCGTGGTTACACGCACTCAGGACCCGCTATAGCAGTGGGGCATCTTCACGGCTGGACCAGCCGCTATACATCACGAAACCAAGGTTGCCCTCCTTGAAGACGCCACTCACGGGGGGTTACCGCACATACACCTATGGCGGAAAAGCTAGCAGCAGGAACTCCCACTCTCCAAATCGGCTGCCAAACGCGTTTCGAGCACGCCACATGCTCTTGATCACTGGCTTAAAGGATGAGGGAAGCAAGCATATTCGGCAAACAGGTATTTATTTGAATCAAGGTCCCGCCCCAATGGGTGTATGCAGCAAGGCCTAGTGGTCATTGTAGTCCCAAAATTATTCATGCAAGGACCCTTGTTGCCACAAGTTAAACCCAAGTGGGTGCCTGTGCCTCCTCAATAAGTTGTTCTTTTTGCAGTAAATACATTTTCTTTTTCAATGTTCGTACGTGCAAAAAAGCGTGGAGATCATTGCCGCTTTCTGTCCAATATGTACCACAGGCAAGGCCCCCTTCGTTACAATGGGTGCGCGTGGTTACACGCACTCAGGACCCGCTATAGCAGTGGGGCATCTTCGCGGCTGGACCAGCCACTATACATCACGAAACCAAGGTTGCCCTCCTTGAAGACGCCACTCACGGGGGGTTACCGCACATACACCTATGGCGGAAAAGCTAGCAGCAGGAACTCCCACTCTCCAAATCGGCTGCCAAACGCGTTTCGAGCACGCCACATGCT
This sequence comes from Triturus cristatus, assembly GCF_964204655.1. Lineage (NCBI taxonomy): Eukaryota > Metazoa > Chordata > Amphibia > Caudata > Salamandridae > Triturus > Triturus cristatus. The sequence goes on along the minus strand of NC_140583.1, from coordinate 1,006,456,125 downwards.
CTTGATCACTGGCTTAAAGGATGAGGGAAGCAAGCATATTCGGCAAACAGGTATTTATTTGAATCAAGGTTCCGCCCCAATGGGCGTATGCAGCAAGGCTTAGTGGTCATTGTAGTCCCAAAATTATTCATGCAAGGACCCTTGTTGCCGCCAGTTAAACCCAAGTGGGTGCCTGTGCCTCCTCAATAAGTTGTTCTTTTTGCAGTAAATACATTTTTATTTTTCAATGCTCATACGTGCAAAAAAGCGTGGAGATCATTGCCGCTTTCTGTCCAATATGTACCACAGGCAAGGCCCCCTTCGTTACAATGGGTGCGCGTGGTTACACGCACTCAGGACCCGCTATAGCAGTGGGGCATCTTCGCGGCTGGACCAGCCACTATACATCACGAAACCAAGGTTGCCCTCCTTGAAGACGCCACTCACGGGGGGTTACCGCACATACACCTATGGCGGAAAAGCTAGCAGCAGGAACTCCCACTCTCCAAATCGGCTGCCAAACGCGTTTCGAGCACGCCACATGCTCTTGATCACTGGCTTAAAGGATGAGGGAAGCAAGCATATTCGGCAAACAGGTATTTATTTGAATCAAGGTTCCGCCCCAATGGGCGTATGCAGCAAGGCCTAGTGGTCATTGTAGTCCCAAAATTATTCATGCAAGGACCCTTGTTGCCGCCAGTTAAACCCAAGTGGGTGCCTGTGCCTCCTCAATAAGTTGTTCTTTTTGCAGTAAATACATTTTTATTTTTCAATGCTCATACGTGCAAAAAAGCGTGGAGATCATTGCCGCTTTCTGTCCAATATGTACCACAGGCAAGGCCCCCTTCGTTACAATGGGTGCGCGTGGTTACACGCACTCAGGACCCGCTATAGCAGTGGGGCATCTTCGCGGCTGGACCAGCCGCTATACATCACGAAACCAAGGCTGCCCTCCTTGAAGACGCCACTCACGGGGGGTTACCGCACATACACCTATGGCGGAAAAGCTAGCAGCAGGAACTCCCACTCTCCAAATCGGCTGCCAAACGCGTTTCGAGCACGCCACATGCTCTTGATCACTGGCTGAAAGGATGAGGGAAGCAAGCATATTCGGCAAACAGGTATTTATTTGAATCAAGGTCCCGCCCCAATGGGCGTATGCAGCAAGGCATTTCATTGTTTTTTTACGAGGGAAATGTCCAGCTAACTATAACATGTGTGAAACCTATGGTTTTTTCAGTGAATATATATATATATATGTATATATATATATTCACTGAAAAAACCATAGGTTTCAGGGGCGTTATAGTTAGCTGGACTTTTCACTCGTACAAAACCATAGAAATTCCCCCGTTATAGTTAGTTCAGCTAACTATAACTCGCGCGCCCACAATGCACTGCTGATGACGTCACATATTACATCACTCATGACATGGTCAGTGACATCACTCATGACATCACTGATGACATCTCAAATGACATCACTGATGACATCACTGATGACATCACTGATGTCATCATCCAGTGAATGTGTGTTTTTCTGAAAATTACATATGTTTTATATATGTATATCTCAAGGTCGATGGAAGAATAAATGGGTATATAAGTGTCTAAATGGATGATTTGTTTTTGAAAAATTGATTGTATAACTGACTGATTAAGTGTATCTTAGTGAATACATGGCTTAGTGAGTAATGTTTAAATATGTAAATATCTGTATCAGTCTCTCACTTTGTGTATAAGTGGCTGCATGGGTTGGTGAGTAGCTACATGAGTGTCTATATAGGTTATTAGTTGGTTTTTGAGTATCTGTATAAGTGTCTGATGTCTGTATGGTTCGGTGGGGGGTATTACGTAGTGCATAGTTGCATGAATGAGTGACTCACTGTTTGTATGTGTTGAAGAAAGCATGTGTGCAGGACTGTATGGGTGGATGAGTGTGTGCATGGGTGTGTTAGTGAGTGAATGACTGTCTCTATGAGTAACTACATATGTTTTAAACTAGTATATGTGACTATTGGTGTATATAAGTGGGTATATGTGAGAGTGAGAGATTGAAAGAGTTCCTGTATGAATAAGTATGTGTTTCTATAAATGATTGTTTAAAAGACTAAGTATGTGTAAGTTTCTGTAGAAGTAAGTGTGGTGGTGTGTGTATAACTGTATATGCAGGTAAACAGATGTTTGATTCTTTATTAGCATGAGTGACTCTGTGTGTGAGTAACTTTATGGATGAGTGGCGTTGTGTAACAGGATGTATAGGTGTATGAGTACATATGATGAGTGAGTACATGTATGAGTGACTGTATAGGACTGTTGGTGAATGAGTGGATGTGGATGTGGATCTTACAATTACTGAGTAGGTTGTTGTAACTGGTATTGGTATGTCCATTGTTTTGAAAATCTTAATTTCTATTTTTGAATGTGTGTATCAAAGGTTATATTAGGGGGAGAGGAGGTCTGCCACTCTATCACAAGGATGATGTCATCAGTGATGTCATCAATGATGTCATGAGTGATGTCACTGACCATGTCATGAGTGATGTAATATGTGACGTCATCAGCAGTGCATTGCGGGCGCGCGAGTTATAGTTAGCTGAACTAACTATAACGGGGGAATGTCTATGGTTTTGTACGAGTGAAAAGTCTAGCTAACTATAACGCCCCTGAAACCTATGGTTTTTTCAGTGAATATATATATATATATACACATATATAGCGTCTGATTCTGAGTTTGGCAGACCACTGTTGCAGTGGTTGGGAGCCCACCGGCAGCATTCTGACCGCCATATTACGAGAACACCGCTGAGATGGCAGTGTTGTGTTGGCAGTGCAGAGGCAGCAGCATGCTTTGACTCATAGAAAGAGCCTGAGCGTATGCCGGTACCGCGCCCATGCCGCCTGCATGTCGGTACACTGTGTACCATGCATCATGTCATGCATGGCACACAGTGCATACACGACAGTGAAAGCAGAGGGAGTACAATATGTGCCCCCATGCACAACCCCCGTGGGCAAATTCACCCTGGGGCCATTGTTTGGGGCCCTTTCCCAGCCTTTCCATCAGCCTTTTCATGGCAGGGACCCTGCCATGTGCGGATAGGCGGAAAGGCTGGTCGTGATCAGCGTGGTGGTGCCAGCATCAGCACTGCCACCATTGATCACCGCTTTCACCATCTACACCCCCATTGGGATCCAGCCGGTGGTGGCAGTCTCATGGTGGAATTGTGGCAGTCTGACCCCCAACCTTGTAATCGGACCATCACCATGGTGACGGCGATCTTGGGGCCGCCGAACTTGTAATCAGGACCTAAGTGTGATGTATATGTGTTTTGGGGAATGTGATTTGTTTTGTGAGTCATTTTCTTTACTTTAATTTACATGTTTTTCTCTACTAATGTGTCCTATGAGCATTTGGGGTTTCTGGAAATCTATTTTGGTTTATAATAAACCACTCCTTTTTACTTCAACTTCGTTTTTCAGGGGTTTCCTGCAGCGTTTATTTTTTTTAACACTTTTTGGGGTTTTATATGGTTCTAACATACTTTGGTTTGTTTCAAGGGATTTGTATTGGATTTGTTTTATCTTTGCATTTTGGTGGGGTTTTCTTTTTGGTTTGGACAATACATTTTAATTATTGGTGGATTACTATTTTTTACTAAGTTAATACAGGAAGGATCTGCATCTACAGACCAGTATGCTTTATTTATTTAATTTCTTTTGCATGGGAAATGTGATTTTATACTGTTTGCTTAAATATTATCAGATTGTTCTTTGGAATTGTGTGTATAAGGTGTTGTAATACATTTATGTGATGGGTTGAGTTTGTTTTTAGTTTCTTGGTTGGTGATGTTTCTGTTTCTTTAAGAATAGTTTATATAATAATGTATTATTTCAGTCTCACTTAATTTAGAAATTATATTTTAAATGTTGACTGATGTAATAAAATATTATGTTTATTATTTATAAAAAAAACATAATTTGTTAACTTGGGGTACATTTTATCATAATTTGGTTAGTTATTATTTATTTTATATTATGTGTTTGGCTATTACTGCTAAGTAATCTATTCCTTTGCTATTTATGAAAATTTCGACTATACATTGTAACATGTCGTACATTCTTTTGTTTTGTTTGCTAAGTTTAGGTGCAATTTGACAAACAGATTGCTCAATTCGTAGTTGTTGATAACTTTACTCCTTTTGTAATGCTTCTATAAATTTATAGAGTGTGGGTTGGGTTCTTCCTAGTGTGGATTGGAAAGCATTGTGCCATCCTTCCATGGCATTGTTTCTTCTAGCTTCCTGTGGCAATGTGCTATTATTGACATTCCACCATTGTATTTTGACTTTGGGTTATCATCTGTGTCCCGAGCGAAGCACTCTGCCAACCAAAGCTTCTTCAAAATAATTCATTAGGGGGCTTAGTTTGTCTTCAGTTTTTTGATAATAATGGCTTTCAATTAGAAAATTGTAGTGGCTGGCTACATCTGTGATAGAGACATAGGCTAGTGGTATTTTTTTTTTATTTCAAATGCAAATTGACTATTTCGACAATATTCTACACTAAAGGCCAGATTATGACTTTGGCGGTCTGACCGCCTGACCGCCATTACAGCCGTAGGGAGTCTGCTTCCAAGCCACAGCATACCGAACGCCGCATTACGAGTTAATTGTTGGGCTGGTGGTGTTGCGGCAACAGTGCCACAGCAGCAGCATGTTTCTGCTCATAGAGAGCCTTCAGCACATACCCCTTCCATGGCAATATCTCCTGCACGTCGGTGCACTGTGTACCATGCACCATGCTGTGCATGGCACCCAATGCATGCACAACAGTGTAAAAAGAGGAGGGCGAAACATGTGCCCCCATGCACACCCCTCTTGAGCTACAATGCCTGAGGGCCCTTACCTGCCTTTCTGACAACCTTTTCGTGCCGGGGTCCCAGCCATGAAAAGGTTGGCGGTAAGGCAAATCGTAATCTGCACGGTTGTGCTAGCAACGGCACCGCCGCCAGAGGCCGTTGCTTTCCCCACCACCACCCTGGGATTGCTTCGGGCTTGTGGCAGTCCGATCTGCAATCTCAGAATCGGGTGCTCAGACCACCACCATGGGTATGTCAGTCTTGGGACCACCATACTCGTAAGCAGGCCCTTAGTACAGATATTTGTCGTCATATGTTTTGATTGCAATGAGCCTTGTATGGCAGTGTGGGGGTAAATTTTTTTTATCAGTTATGCCCTTCTATGGTAAACACTGATTTAGGTTTGTGTTTAAATGTGTGATATACAGTTTTATAGTCGTGAACATAAATGTATTTAGATATCTATATTGATCAATATTTAGGGTGATGTTTACACATTTGTAGTTAATGGTAAAAAATAGTTGATGGTATTATTATGATTTAAGATATATTTATTGCTTTGTTTGATAACGGTTTTGTTGATGTAATTTATTTATATGTGTATAAAATGTTTTAGGTATATTTCCGGCAATAATTTTATGCATAAATTGTTTTTTTTTGTGATTATTTAAATATTTTGGTGATAATATTGTAGACGTTATTGTGAGCATTGATATTTTTGACATATTATATTTTACATTATTTATTTCCCATATTTCTGTTTTCAGTCTATGTTAACATCGATATTTTTAACAACAATATTTGTGTTGGTGATATTTGTGTTTTTACTCGTTAAGTATAGGAAGTTGATATTTTTTTTCCGATATTTAATTTCTGATATTTTTGGGTTTCGATATTGTATGCATGTACATTATGCCTATACCAGTGATCCTTCTAGAGTGATTGTGTAATGTGTAATGTCGTCTTACACGTTATTTAAAGTATGTAGTTTATTCATGCAGCTCAAGTATGTGACTATATTTTAAGTGGTGTAGGCGTGTTTTTCACGTGAGTTGTTGCCTGATCTAATTAATGTAGCATCTTTCTGGTGCATTTGAGACTTCTTGTGTAATCTAAATTAGGTGATGATGTCTTACAGTTGAGTGATTGGATAGTTCTCAACTCGCTGTAGCATAATGGCGCCTACATGAAGAAGTAGTTCAGTCAATGAAACTAGGAAATAATTTACCACTAGACAGCATATTTCCTCTTTTCAGTGATGTCAATGGTGACTGTATCATCTGAAAGAGACGTTCTCCGACTGTTGACCAATTCAATCACCATGTGTTTAATACACAACAGATATACACTTGGGTTGTTTGTATGATGCAAAGCTGTCCTTGAAGTGTTCTTCACAGGCAAGAATGTGGAGTCTAGAAGACAGCTCATCAGTCTCCCAGCCAGGTATCTAGCATGCTATTGCAACTTGCGCGTTAGTGGAAGTCTTCATTAAGAGTTTGAGCCAGGTCTTTTTACTGCTTTGGTTGTTTGTCTACCTTGCATCTTACATCTAACACTATTAACATACGAAAGGGTCCTAGGGAATATTTAAAGACCAACAACAGACTCTATCCCGTGTGCAACACTTCTCAAACAAACTGAGTCTGGTGGTCTACCTGCAAGAGGCATACCTCAGTTACCAACACAGGCATATGAAAAAAGAAAAATTAAAAACCCCAGGCGCAATAGACAGAGACCTATGCGACTAAGAAGGATTTCCATCAATTACCAAATATGGTCAGTGTCATCATGTGGATATCCTTCCTTCCCGCCACTGAACCTCCATATCAGGGAGGCAAATTATGTGGATCAGGTATCGACCAGGTCACCAGAATCACACAAGGAGGGAAAGAGGAAACAGAGACCACTTGCTTATCTGGCGTTGAACCTCAACGTTAGGTGATAAGTATTGTAAATGATGTAGAATAGAGTGTTTGTGCAGTGCATAAAAGTGAAGTTAAAAAAGAGTTAGAGGAGAGAAAACTTTTTTTCTAGGTATCTTCTCTAATCCTTGTTAAAAATGGTGCAGAAACAGCTTTTAACAAATAGGCTGTCTCACAAAACGGTCGACATGTTTCAGCCTTTCCGACTATTAGTCGTCGGCTCTCTTCAGGACCTTAAACAATATCTGTATTGCTACTGCAACAATAATGAAGTGAAAAACATATTGAAAAACATATTAAATACAACCTTCTGGGTATACATTCCTTTGTGCAAGCGGTTTGTTTATGTTACCTACAAAAGAAAGAAAAAACAAAACACAATGCCTATGGTGAATGGGTAACTCTACTGTAGCGACTCTTGAAATTATTACTTGTCATAATAGATATATCATAGTCTCCTTTAACTATGAATTTATTAACCAAATATTTCATTCACTCGATGTGCTTACCTGTGTTGCACAAGGAGAAAACCTCACCTCACTCGGTCACTATTCAGGTAAATGGAGGCCCCGCCCTAAAAAATAGAAGGGAATTATTTCATGTGGACAAAGAAGGATAAAAAGAATGAAACTAATTCTACTTCTGTCCCTCATTTTTGTTGCTGTCTTGTGGATTACGTGTTAATCCAAAAATAGGCTCAGATAGGACACAATTTAAAATAACACTAATGTGATTATAAAAAGACAACGACATGGTTGTGAAAACGCGCCATATCTAAATCGAAAAGGTGGTGACAAAAGCTCTCCTTGATGCACATTACCCAGTTGCCACGATTCATCTGAGGTTTATATTCTAAAGACAAAAGCAGATAACTGAATTCGCTTTACCAGAATCGAAAAAACTTCTAGAGAGTGCATGCATGGTCTTAAAGGCGTGATACCTCTTTGCGCTCTAATCAGTGAAAATACTTGTGTCCTATCCGAGCCTATTTTTGGATTAACACGTAATCCACAAGATAGCAACAAAAATGAGGGACAGAAGTAGAATTAGTTTCATTCTTTTTGTCCTTCTTTGTCCACATGAAATTATTCCCCTCTATTTTTTAGGGCGGGCCTCCATTTACCTGAGTAGTGACCGGGTGAGGTGAGGTTTTCTCCTTGTGCACCACAGGTAAGCACATCGAGTGAATGAAATATTTGGTTAATAAATTCATAGTTAAAGGAGAGTATGATATATCTATTATGACAAGTAATAATTTCAAGAGTCGTTACAGTAGAGTTACCCATTCACCATAGGCATTGTGTTTAGTTTTTTCTTTCTTTTGTAGGTTACATAAACAAACCGCTTGCACAAAGGAATGTATACCCAGAAGGTTGTATTTAATATGTTTTTCAATACGTTTTTCACTTCATTATTGTTGCAGTAGCAATACAGATATTGTTTAAGGTCTTGAAGAAAGCCGACGACTAATAGCTGAAAAAGGCTGAAACATGTCGACCGTTTTGTGAGACAGCCTATTTGTTAAAAGCTGTTTCTGCACCATTTTTAACAAGGATTAGAGGAGATACCTAGAATAAAAGTTTTTTCTCCTCTAACTCTTTTTTAACTTCACTTTTATGCACTGTACAAACACTCTACTCTACATCATTTACAATACTTATCACCTAACATTGAGGTTCAATGCCAGATAAGCAAGTGGTCTCTGTTTCTTCTTTCCCTCCTTGTGTGATTCTGGTGACCTGGTTGATACCCGATCCACATAATTTGCCTCCGTGATATGGAGGTTCAGTGGCGGGAATCCACATGATGACACTGACCATATTTGGTAATTGATGGAAATCCTTCTTAGTCGCATAGGTCTCTGTCTATTGCGCTTAGGGTTTTTCTTTTTTCTTCTGTCTGTGTTGGTAACTGAGGTATGCCTCTTGCAGGTAGACCACCAGACTCAATTTGTTTGAGAAATACCTTGCATCTTAGTCAAAGTCTTCATCAGGTCATGGGGTAGGTCAATATCTAGCTTTGGCGGTAGATATTCATCTTGCTTTAAGGTACACTTTCATAAATCTTGTGGTTAGATCCTCATTGAACCTTAGGGCTACATTTTCATCAAACCTTGTGTTTTTGTCTGCATCCAACCATAGTAGAAGTCATTCAAGCCTTTAAGCTCTTTACTGAGCCTTAGTGCCAAGTCTTTACTATGTATACTCTTCATCCACCAGTGCCACTCCACACCCATGACCGTTAGCAAAGATGTTGAGCCACTGTGGCAATCTCTAGTTCCTTCCTTGTGGCCCATATGTTGGAAAGCAGGTGTGAGAAGAGAAGAATAACAAGCATCATTCCCACAATACCTACACAGACAGAATTTGCATGAGATGGAAAGAGAAATACCTTTAAACATGAAAACTATCTCTATGTCATCACAGAAGAACTATTTGACTAAAGTAGATATTCGTATTCCTTTATGCCTTCAGCCCCTATCTCTCTTTTTGGCTAACACAATGAATAAAAGATGCGGAAAACAGTACCACGCTTGCCTTAATCACGCATGTGTATGGTTCAGGCAGTGCATGGCCTAGCTGTTGCTGGACGGAAGCAGGAAGGATCGGAAGAACCAGACGCCGTGGTGAGGTTAGGGGGGCTATGGCTGGGTTTTGGAGGTGTGAGGTTGGGTTGAGGGGGTAGCTTTTGGGGTGGAGGCAGGTACGTTTACAGGGCTGGTGGGTCAGGGTTGTTTTCAGCTCTTGGCTGCGGTGGGGAACGTTTTTAGGGCTCAGGGGGGGGTCGGTCGTTTTTAGGGATTAGGGCAGGGAAGTTTTTAGTGCTTAGGGGAAGGAAGGTTTTTAGGGCTGGAGGGGAAGGAGTTGGTTTTTAGGGGGGAAGGGGTAGTTTAAGGTGTCAGAGGGGATTGGGGGGCCGTCTTAAAGCTCAGGCCGGGGGGCAGGGTTTGGGGTAGTTTTTAGGGCTTAGGGGAGGACGGGTAGTTTTTAGGATGGGCCAAGGAAGTTTGTAGGGCTCAGAGGGGAGGGGGTTGGTTTTCAGGAGGAAGGAGGGTAGTTTTAGGACTCAGGGTAGGGGCAGGGGTCGGGGGTTATGACTTACCTGTCAAGCCTTAAACAGAGATGTGTCTTTGCCATACGTGCTTTAACAATGCATATTTAGTTGTAAAGGCAAGTGAGGTAAAAGCATATGCATGGTTAAGACTTATGTGGTTGAGACCACGTAGAACCGTCATGCATGGCAGATGCATGCGTGGTCCCATCACATAACCAGAAGATGCATCTACAATGAAATCTTAATTTAATTTCAGTTCTTTGGAGAGCTCAGGTACTTATATAAAAAAAATAGACATTAGCATTTCGGCAAGTGCTTCTCTATACCATCTCCTCAGATTCTGCCTTGCTGTTTCAATGCATGGAGAAATGAGCTATCCTCTGCTCCTTCACAGCTGAAAACACCCTACCAAATGAAAACACCCTACCAAATAAATGTAATGTCTGTGTGGGACCATGGGAACCAGGTTCACCAAATTATTCATGAGACCCTGGTTGCATGACCCCATTTGAATCTAAATTGAAAACAGTTACACATAGAATGGGAGGATCGAGGGTCAAGACTGATTTGCATATGGCTGAGTCCAATCTGGGGTGGCAAAGTGAGCTGAGGAACGATGATAGATTCATGCCATGCAAGGAGCTTATCACTTTGAGCAATGTACCTTTATCGATCAGTGGCAAGCACACACTAATCAAGTAAATCACTAATATCACCAGGTACATAAGAGGTACTGTGAAACTACAATTCTAAAGGGAGACAGGGAAACCATTATCCCACTGAACTTGAACTCTGCCACCTTTATCGTGCATGTGTATACCAGATCATTGAAGGAGAGTTATCATACGAACAGGTCCCCATGGGTTTTTCTTTAAAAGAGCTCAAGATCCAGTTGCGCATTTCTCAATAAACTCCCTCCTAGTTGAGTACCGGACGCCATTCCCCCAGCTATATTGTGACCAATACATAAAATGTACAGCATTATTTTTTGTACAAAAGTGATGTGCTTTACCTTTTAACAAGGAAAAGCAGTGCCTGGACATCGATTCGGTGCCTATTGCTAGATGGTCTGGTGGGTTCTGTGTCTCTACCCTAACACAGCCTCTGTGAGTAAGGATTGGACTTCTAACCTTTGGCACCATGAGGGCCAAGTGCTCAAGGATGTACTTGTTACAAAGTTTAAGCTCAGTAGTAAGGTTAAGCCCCATGCCACCATCAGGGTCGTAGCTTCAGGGGGGTTGGGTGTTACACCCCCTTCTAATAAATGTATTCTTCAATAAATAGTTTGGTACAGGTGCTTTCAGTTGAGTATGGTGAGGTGTTTGTCGGATTTCACCTGAGATTTTTGCATACACACACACAGACAAAGCACTCACGCACACACTCTTTCGTCTCTGTTTTGAAGGTCTTAAAACATTGGTTATTTTACAAAATTACCGGTTTTAAGTACCCCTAACCATCAGCACTTTCTCTTTCAACTGCCCCCTAAGCACACCCCACATGTGTGCTTCGCATATAATGTATTTTAACAAGATATGCCAGCATGATTGTTGAGAAATCTAGAGCTCACACCAACCTCCCCCAATCTTACTGACCATTCTATGCCCTGGGGCACCGGTGGTAACTGGCTCTGATTGCCACAAGCTGAGCTCAGTAACCATTGTCTGTCCTGGAAATCCTGAAACAGTTCACACATTAGACTTACAGAGGCTGGTGTCCAAGTTACTCATCACCTCCTCTAAACCATGTTCAATGTTCATGATCTAGGATTTGTTTTTGACCAAAATCTAACACTTTACAACTTAATCAACAAAGGACCTGATTACGATGTCGATGGGACTGCCACTGACAAGCAGTCAGTGATGGTCCAAATGACAGACAGCCCTTCGATCCGACTGCCAGATTTTAATACCGGTGGTAGGGACTACAAGCAGTCAGAGGGGAGAATGCCGCCTCTGCTGGGATTGGAGATTCCAATGGGGCACGGTCGGAATCACAATCCCTGAAAGACGGCGATGCAGAAGAAGGAATCGCTGTCTGGATTACATAACCCTTTCCGACAGCCTTTTCATTGCAGTCCGACCTACATGAAAAGACTGTTGGAAAGGGACCTCAAGGGCCATAAATAAGGCCCCCATCCCTGGAGGGCCACTGCAAAGTGGCCCTAGGGGCACATGTAGTGCCCCCACTCACATCCATGCACATGCATGGCTTTTCCTGGGCCGCAGCACAAGCCGTCATGTAAAAGAGCACTTTACGACTGCCAGCACGGCGGCCCTATCCCAATGCAGTGGTTGGACCACCGACTGCTTGTCGGCCGTCTCCTGAACACCACGATAATGGTCGGTGAACTAACCGACTGCTACACAAATGATGGCCAAAGTTCCATCAGGCTGTTATTACTGTTTTAAAATAGTCAGAAAGATTTGCCGTCTTCTTTTATTATCTGTTCCCAAATCTGTGGTGCATGAAGTCACATCAATTCGCTTAGATTATAGGACCTTTCTATATTTGAGAGGCCCACAAAGTCAACCAAATAAATAGCAGATGCAGATTTTATTTATCCTGGGGCTAGCTCGCAGAACCCCCTAATTCACCCTACCATAGACTTTACTGGCTCCCTATTACTATTGGATCACTTTTCAAGATCCTATTTCTCACTCACAAAGTAGTCAATAAGGATGCTCCCTCTACCGTCAAGGTAAATTAAGCCATATCATCTAAATAAATTGATTAGATCAAATGTTTCTCATCACCAGGAGGAGCGTTGCTCGAACCTCAAGATTGGAATCCACTCCCGCTCAATCTGAGCTCACAAGAGAACTAACTCTGCTTCAGAAAAATCTCTTAAAAAACAAATGTATCTGTGTAATTTGTTATATCACAGCTTTTGCTCAATCCACTCCTAATATCTACTGCCATAATGCGATTAGTGTTTCAGTGTACTTAATAAACACATGTTTATTCATTCAATTTATGTTTATTCCGAGTTACAGCAGATGGCTAGATGTGAAATAATGAGAAAATCAGGATTGCTTATAACCAGAACTCAAATCAAGATGTGATCCTGGCCCAATGACAGGAGCTAGGAAATGGAGTAGAGCAATTTAGACTCCATCCTTTATACATTATCATTGTGCAATTTCACATTTATTCTGACATCACGTTTACTGTGTGTCTTTAATAATATTAACGTGTGTGAACATTTAAAGGCATTAGTGAAATTTAACTATTTAGAAATTGAAGCTTTATAAACGTGTGCAATAATGTTCAGTTTAAACATGAAGATGTATTCTGTATTCACGTTTTGCATTTCTACTTTAAGTCACATTTGCATATATTCTGAAAGTCATATTTGAAAATGTAATCATATACGCTTTTATCCACATTATTTGTTCTTGAGTTACATGTGCACATGTATAACCATGTATTTGAGGTACATGTTTAAATGTTTCGTTAAATTTAGCCTGACCAAAGGCCTAAATTTTGAAATGTATTTTGGATGGTTAACGTGTTCCTTATTTTTCATGTGCGTTCTCATGATTTCATTAGCTAGAGAAAATAAGTATTGTTGTATATTTTAGTTTATTGATAGTAAGGCCTGAGAAGAGAAATCTTAGCAGGAAACATGAAGACCTAATGAACAGATGAAGCCTCCTATTCATCGCACATCAGGAATAGAGAAGGGTCAAGGTTGCAGTCTATCCAGGTTCTCTGGGATGGGAAATTTAAATGATGTTGAAAATGCATACCACCAGAAGTGGAATTATTGGTTTCTGGTGGGTTAGGAGGAGATATCATTTTTGTTGAATTGTATTGTGTTTAATCAGTGTTTACTCCGTTAGAATTCATAGCAGATTCACTTAGACGTTGAGGGGTGCAGACCATGTGAAGCCTCATGCTAAACATTTATTCAAATTCTGAAAGACTACTACTGGAATTTTTACTATGGTGATGACTTCCCTCATTTCCAAAGTTTATTGAGACCCCACAATCCATTCTTATTCTAAACTTAGAAACTTGATTGGATGACTTTAGAACTTATTCATGTTTCGGAGAGAGAATCATAGTTTTTTTAAGGAACACCGATTTCTAATTCTTAGTTTCTGTATTGTTGTGGCTGTGATTATTTTATATCTTACTCTACTGATACTGAACCTATTGCAATATCTCAGCTTGCCAGTTGCTATCCTGAATCTTTTTAATATTCTTTTAACATGTAGATATACTGGACTGCTTATTAATTGGTAATAAAACTACTTAACTTCAGCCTCTAATTCTTGGTCCTTGTTGTGGGGCCAAACGAGCTTCACGAAAGTTGAATTGTTTTATTATTGCCAACTCCCTTGGCCTCTCAGTCAGCTTAAAAAGATCTATCAGATGAGTGATTGTAAAGCTCTCAGATGGTAGCCTGTCGGATGGTTAGTTACTGAAGCAAAGGGAGTTAATGTTTCCTATTCCGGACTTCCCCAAACCCAGTCCAAGCCCCTAAAGTCCATGTCTCAATTCGGAAGATCAATAGAGTTCCAGCAGTACAGAAAAGAGTTGTAACAGCGGAAGAGTGAGTATCAATAGGGCAGGGCATTAAAATTGCTTATGTCTAGCTAGCAGTGTTTTGTGGAGTGGTGTGATGCAGTGATGTTTTAGGTTGTAGTGCAAATGTGGAAGCTCATAATGCAAAGAAATTGAAGTTCTAATCGGGCTTGACCTAGCCTAAGATCCTGGGATAGTAATACTGTTGTAACCTATGTTTCAGTTACATGTTGGTATGGTCCGCACACCCCTCCGTTTGTGCCACTTGGTACGGCCTGCGAGAGGTGACAGTAGAACGTTGGCACCAGAGCCTGTGTTCTGGAGAGCGGATGACAGGAAATAAAGATCGAGCTTACCTTGTCCGGATTGCTTCACGTGTCTTCATTCTAACTACAACACTGGCGACGAGGATGGGATCCATTTTCCAGAAGGTGATGCAACAAGTGTTGGAGGGTATCAAGAACACGTTGTGTTTCCAAGACGATATTTTGATGTTTGGGGCTACAGATATCTGCTAAGGTTTTGTAGTGCTAGTCATGATATACCACCAATGACACAAATGAGAGAGGGACATTTATCTTTGTATGAGAGTAAGTTGTGGTTGGTGTGGTTGATCATTTTGCCCTGGAGTAGAGCTAAACACATCTGGGTGATTCCCCTCTGGTTGAGGTTTCACTCGAGTGTGAGTAAGAGTAGGCCGAAAAGTGTCACTCCAGACCATTTCATGTGTGACTGAATACTGTTGATTCTTTAGTGGAGCAGACAAAGTTCGTTGAACTTGCTTGGCAATGCTGTTGTACTTGAATTGCAATGTTCAAGGAGAATTGAAATGGAAGGTGAGCAGCTGTGAGTAGTGAGAAAGACATGGTGGTCTACGCTGAGATTGGAAGGTTGGCGTTAGTGCTGCTCTGTTATTGGTTGAATACATCATAGAGGGCTGTTCAGTTATTGGCTGTTGACGCTGAATGAAAGTTGTGGGTATCGAAATTATTTCCTGGTTTTAAATTAAATTATAATTGTGATTGTAGACATTATTGTTGAAAAATGAAATTCTTTAGGGCTCCACGAAATCTGATTAGAGGAGATGTGATAATATCTGTTCAAGAGGGGGAAAAGGCACCACCCAAAGACAGGCCAGGTTATTATATGGTCATAAATGTGGGCCTTCACACATGTATTTGGCTGAGAGAATGGCACAAGATCATAGGTAGAAAGAAGGTGCATTGATATTTCCACGCTATGTCACATTTCATTTGAGAATCATGGAAAACTTGAGAAGGGTATTGTACAAAACGAAGCTGCCTCCTAGGCACCTACAGTTTGAAGCACTTAAAGCTTGGGAGCACACAGCTCAGGTTAGGCAAAAGGAAAAATATCAGGGAAGAGTCTGAAAAGCAGTGATTAGCCGTGCCAATGCTAGATGGGATGCAGAACTGTGGCGGAGAACTGATCTAGTAGAGGGAACTAGACTTTACGCTGCATTGATGAGAGAAGAACTTGAGAAAAAGAAGGAAAATAAAGAGACGGAGAAAGGGTTAAAGACAGGAAATCCAGAGAGTACTGGCGAAGACAGTGATAGTGATTCTAGCAATGCTTTCCTAGATGTGTTGTTATCAACGTGTTCACCTCCATATAATGCAGCCCAACCCGAGGAAATGAATTGTGCATTTCCAAGTAGAAACTCTGGAATAGCCACAGCACCAGTAGATATGAGCAGCGGCGGCCCTCCATTAGGGCATGGGAGTGCCGCCCCCTGCCACCACCAGAAAAATAAAACAATAATAAAATGAGTTTTAAACCTGTTTTATTATTGTTTTATTTTAATCACCCTGGACCCACTCCCAGGACTCTTACGAGTCTTCGGGCGGGTCCAGGGGGATAACACTGTGGTTGGGGAGTGGTATTGCACTCCCTTGTCCCTTCTCTGCGCATGAGGGTTTGGCTGGCCATTTCAGGCCAGCCAAACCCTCATACACAGTGAAGCTTTCTCCAGCCCCAGCAGCGATGTGGGGCTGCAGAAAGCAGGCACAGTCTCCCATTCTGCCTGGGAGCACAAAGTCCCAGAGCTCAGGGCAATCCTGACACTGCTTTCCTGCAGCGTCATGATTGGCCGCCGTACATTCTGGGAGCCTATGCCTGGAAGAGCATGATGCAGCGGACGGTTGCGGCAATCGGGTAAGTAATTTGAATTTTGTTATTTTTATTTTGTATCCCCCAGCTCCCTCCTCCAGCCACCACGCCACTTTGGCAGGGTACGGATCACTACTGAATATGAGTCAGAACCTGATGGGAGAGAGTTCATGGACTAGTACCCATGTTAACCCCGCTGTTCTCAATGCCCCAAATGCAATCACTGTTATGGTCACTATTGGTCTCACACGTCCTTTGCATAAACCCGAGTCGGCAGGAACCATGACACATAGTTTGACAGTACAGTCCCTACTGGAGTAGATATATCAGCAACTGCTCCTGTGGTACTAGGAATGAGAGGAACTCCTGTTGGATTGACTCAAGTGAATATCCCTTATTTTGCCGCTATAATATCAACCATGAATCAGGAAGGATTTATTCTTTAAGGAGAGTCTGCTCAAAGATCGCACAGTTCTGACAGGTCTATTTGGAATTCACCTCAAAGTCTTATCCAAAGAAGTTCCAGAGAAAGGATAGTGTCTAATACCTCTGTAGTACAGAAGGATATGAATTCCCAAGAACAAGATGATTTTATTAGATTTTTCAGTGGTCCCAAAGAGAAGGTGAAGATTCAGAATTAGGCAGAGGAATAATTCAGTCCCCGGTGGGCAAAAATACAATGGATGTGTTCAGGCTAAAGTTAGAACTGTGGATGAGATGATACAAGGAAATCTTGATCTTTACCGATTAGAGACCTAACAGGGAAACAAGCTTGTATTCCTGTGTTAAGACATCACTAATTGTGCAGGACAAGCTCATGATAAATTGTCTGAACTGGCCTGAACTTATGAAGTAGATTTAAGCTGAACCAAGTCATTACAGAAATGTTAACATGTATGTTTTGATGAGAATGACATTTGCAGTGTGAGAACCACAGGAAGGAAATTACAAATTAAGGAATTAATTAGTAGCATCTGAAAATGGAGTGAGCTAGATAAATGGGAAGGCAGAGGAGTGAAGAAGAGAGATCAAAAGAAAACAAAGAGAGAGCTGCCTCCGTCTTTAATGGATGGAGAGGTTGCTTCAGATTTTCCATCGAGGGAAGTGCCTGGTGGAGGTTATGTCCATGTGCTTTGGAGTCGGGGTGATCTTGCATCATTCACAAATGATTTCCGAAAATTAAGTGAAAAACCAGTAGTTTTGTTAAGATTTCACAAGTCTTGTGGGTGGATTTGAATACCTTTTTTGGCATTGTGGTACCAAGTGGTTTGTCAGCAGAATGTAAAGTGGCTGGGGAGTGACCAGAGACAGAAACTCAGAGAAATCCAATGGCACATGCTCGATCACCGTTAGTGATGAAAGTACCAGCTAAAGATATTAAGTGAGTTAAGATTGACACGATGACCCAAGAGCCCAAAGTGTCAGTGCATGCCCATTATCAGAGATTGTTGCAGCTGCTTAAGCAGCGCAGTAGAATGAAAACTCTATAAGATAAAGAGAAGGAACATGTTGTGTCCCGGATTGTTACGGGATGGAGAGCTGAGATTAGCTTGACCATTCAACAGCCTTTCATCTGTTGGCAGAATAAATCAGTTGATGAGATTTTAAGACATGCAAAATAGTGTAGTGACAAATTGTAAATAAAGCATTTGAAGGAGAAATTGATGGTGGCACAGATGAAAGCAGCAAAGAGAGGAAGTCAGAGTCAACCTTTTATAGGGAATGTTGGTGCTATGCAAGGAGTGTATCAGCAGGGAAGTCCTAAGATACAAGGTGAAAACAGGGTATCTCAGCAAGGTAGAGGCTGTGGTATTCCAATTGACCCGAGTACTAGTGATTGACATGACAACTCTGAAGAGATCGAATCCTTGTCATGAATGCAATAAGTTAGGGCATTGGAAGCGGGAATGTCATCTAAATCACATCAGAGTTATGAATGAGACTCAGGTTAAGAATTAAGGATTTACACGGGCCCATATTACCCCTTATAGTCTCAGAGTGTATCGAGACCGAGAATGCACAATTCTATTGTACGTGAAGTTCCAGTGCTAGGGTTCCAAAAGCCCCAATGCTGCAGCAAAATGCAAAAGGCATCTGATTTAATTCAAAATCAAATCCCAAATTTAAATCTGAATTCCTTCCAAAATCAGAATGCGTTTCAGCAATTTCCTATGTTGGACACACTTGAGAGCTACACCTCTGATCAGTCACAGTGACAGTACTAAGAGGGAGGAGGATTGCAAACTTGGAGCAGTCTTAGAGGTAGACCAGAGTGGTCCATTTATAGAAGGCGAGCTGAATGGCTACACGGTATTGTTCTTGATCAATACAGGTGCTACCGGCTCCACTGTGTTAGAAAAGTGGAAGGTCCAAATCCACCCCTCTTGGGAAAAAGAATCCAAGTTGTAGGAGTCACAGATAAGCAAAGGACAAACCCCATAACAGAAGAAGTACCTGTAAAAATAGGGTCTTTTGAGGAGAAGCATCAGTCTGTGGTGTGTAATTCGAGTACTATGAGCTTATTAGGATGTGATATATTGTACAAGCAAAATTGCTCTATGTATAGTACCTCAAATGGAGTAGAATTCCAGACCCATTATGAAGATGTTGGCTTTAAACTGACGGGACAGGGGCCAGAACTTGGTTTGTATCCTGTAATGACATCTGAGGACTTGCCAGCAGAACTTAGGGATACAGTATAGCTGAGGTGTGGTACTTTTCAGGAAAAGATATTGGTCTTATAAAGGGAGTTAATCCAATTTTGAGCACCCAAGAATCCCAAAGTATAATCGACCCCTGAAATAATTGCTTGAATTACTCCAGTGATGGAGTCAGTGATACAACAAGCCATTTTGAAGGAGATAATGGGGAGTCCATGCAAATGACCCATATTGGGCTTGCAGAAGCCTAGCGCTAAATAACATATAGTGCAGGACCTGAGAAAGATTAACAGTATCTTTGTTCCC
Organism: Triturus cristatus; assembly: GCF_964204655.1. Taxonomy (NCBI): domain Eukaryota; kingdom Metazoa; phylum Chordata; class Amphibia; order Caudata; family Salamandridae; genus Triturus; species Triturus cristatus. The sequence continues at coordinate 1,006,436,680 of NC_140583.1, read as the reverse complement.
TGTTGTACTGTGGCATTGAATCCAGCTGTGATTTTGTTTCAAATTCCTTGTGAGGCTGAGTGGTTCACTATCATCAATTTGTGTCAGGCCTTTGTCTCTATTCCCTTGCATGAAGACAGGCAGTGCCTCTTCTTTTTCTGGTTCCAGAACCGTGTTTTGGCCTGGTGCCTAGTTCCACAAGAGTATACAGAGAGTCCCTCAAACTTTATCCAAATCCTTATAAAGAATCTTGAGGCCCTAGTCATGCCTTGTAACTCAGTCCTAGTGCAGTATATAGACGACCTACTGGTTGCATCAGATACAGAGGAAGCTTGTAAACAAGATACCACTGATTACTGAACCACTTAGCTGAGAATGGGCATAAGGGTCCTCATTTATTAGATTTTGGTGTAGGGCAGCGCAGCAAGGTATCTTGCAGCCATGCCCTATGCCAAAGTAAAAGGGCAGCAATGCACAGTATTTAAGCAATATGGTGCATTCCTGTCCTTTCTGCCTGTGCTGGTGCCACTTTGGTAGCCTAGTGTCAATTTAGGCACCCTTGCACTATGGTGCAAGGGTGCTGCCGCTGCATGTTGGATTGTTTTTGTTCAGGAAGGGACACCTTCCTGCACAAAAACAATCCTACAAGGAGTTTCCCTCCTTCCATGTGTGCTGTAGAATGCAGCACACACGGAAAGAGGAAAAAACAAGGAAAAATAAACATATTTCTCCTCATTACGCCTCACTTCGGGAGGTGTACAGATTTGATGCCTTCCCAGGTTTACATCACTTTGTAAATCTGGGGCAGTGTCAAATTGCATAGGTGCTGCGTGAGAAAACCCACTGCAACGCCTATGGAATGCCTGCCGGGCACAGAGTAAGGTAACAGCAATTTGCGCTGCGTCACTTTGCTCATGATTTATGAGGCCTCTCAAAACCATGCAGGGTGGCTTTGTGTGGCTTCATAAATCATTCTGAGAGCCCTGTGTCATGCATGTACCACTTTACATGGTGCAAACGTTATGCCGGGCTCTCATAAATAAGCCCCAAATTGTCCCAGAGTAAGTTGCAGTATTGTGAAAAGGAAGTTCTGTATCTTGGACACCACATTGAAAAAGGAGCAAGGAAGGTGTCACAAAAAATTATCTTTGCAATTTTTAAAATGAATTCCCCAACCACCCAGAAAGAACAAAGGATGTTTTTGGGAATGGTGGGCTACTGTCGCCAGTGGACATCTAATTTTTCCCTAGTGGCCATGCCTTTGCAGAGGGTGACGCACAAGGATGTATCCGATCCGATACCATGGGATAGTGACTACTTGCTTGCCTTTCTAGAGCTGGAAGTCTCTATCATGCCCGACACTTGGAAAGCCTGATTACAATCAAGCTCTACTCTTTTCTGCAGTGAGAGGGAGTGCTGTGTTTACACAAATGCATGGAAATGCGAGACAACCTTTGGCTTACTTTTCTGTTACCCTTGATCCTGTAGCTGCTGGGTTGCCTGGGTGCCTTAAAGCCGTGATAGTAGTGGGTGTCAGCATAGACAGGTGTGAAAGTATTGTGATGGGACATCCCCTAACTGTCCTTGTGCCACATGTGGTTAAGATTTTGTTAAACATACCCACACACAGAATTTAACCAACAGAAGCTTAACAAAATATAAACAGATCATACTGTCTGCAGAAAGCGTGACCCTCAAGAGATGTGCTACTTTGAATCCTGCCACCTTAATGCCTCTCCCAGGGAATGAAAATGATGAGAAGGAGATTGAGAAGGATTGTCTCAGTGTCACTGAACTATGTACAAAGCCGAGACCAGATATACGAGATGAGACACTAGTGGGATCTGATTGCATGCTGTTTGTGGATAGGTCATCTTTAAGAGACAGTGAAGGAAATTTGAGAGATGCAGTCTCGCCCAGTCTCAAGGGTAGCGAAACCTCCTGGCTTCCAAGGGTGCTCTCTGCACAAGTGGCTGAACTGACAGCTCTTACTAGAGCTTGCTGTGTCTCTGTACAGCTGAGAGTGTGCATATTTACAGATAATTAGTATGGCTTTGGTATTGTTCATGACTTTGAAAAGTTATGGTCACAGAGGGGATTTATGACATCCTCAGGATCCCCTATCCGTAATGGAGAGCATTTCATGAGATCATTAGAGTCATTACAGCTGCCTACCCAAATTGAAGTTGTGAAGTGTCCTAATTACCGCAGTGATGATGATTATGTGACACTGGGCAACTGCTATGCTGATGAAGTTGCACAAAGCTGTGCTCATGGGTAAAAAACATTCAATGATAAATATGTAAATGAGTCTGTAGATGAGACCAGCTATAACCTTCTGTTGTTAACAACAGAAGTGAAGAGATTGCAGGAGGAAATGTCAGAGGCAGAACAGCAGGATTGGATCAGAGAAGGATGTGTAAGGAGAGATGATGATATATGGGTTTAAGTAGATGGCAGACCAGTGTTATCAAACAGCATGCTATCCCCAATGGCAATACATTTCCAAAGACTGGTGCATAATAGGAGGGATGCCGTGGTTAAATTGTTTAAACATCATTGGATTAAGCCATGGTTTAGATTAGTGACTAAAGAATTGTGCCTCAAATGTGTGTCAACAGATGAATGTAGGAAAAAGAACTAAAGTGGCACTGAGTCATATAGGAAGATCAGGAGGGCCATTCAACAGAAGGCAGTTGTATTTGCCTGTGTAGAATGGGCTGAGATATATATATCCTGTGTGGATCTTCTCGAGTTGGGTGAAGGTCTACCTGACAAGGAGAAATGACAGTCCCACAGTAGCCAAGCTGTTGTTGAGAGATTTGAGAGATAGATTCAGTTTCCTGACTTCGCTGGAGTCAGATCGAGAGACTCATTTCAGTAACGAGGTCTCAAAAACGTTGTGTGCAGTGTTACAATTGGAACAGAGATTACATTGCAAATATCGGTCAGAAGCTTCTGGCATGGTGGAGCAGGTGGATGGAACGTTGAAAGCCAGATTGGCCAAAGTGTGTGCATCAACATCTCTGAAGTGGCTAGACACTTTGCCTCTTGTGCTGATAAGTCTTCATAGTGTTCTTGACAGAAAAACAGGATTATTCCAGCATTAGATAATCATGGGGAGAGAAATAAGACTACCTGCAGTGCTCACAAATGTGCTTGTGAACATTACAGACGACATGGTTCTTGACTATTGCAAGGACTAGCTGATGTTGTTCATTGCATCAGTCCTGGCAACTGGGTCCTGGTGAAGAAACATGTTCGAAAAAAATGTCTGGGGCCTAAATGGACGTGGACCGTGCCAGGTCATCCAAGTGACAAATACTACTGCTAAGTGTGGAGGTCTTCCCAACTGGATTCCTGCAGCCCACACTTATAGAGTGGAGTTTCCTCTTGATAATGTGACAGTACCTCTTCCTGAACTGCAACCCACAACTGAAAGACAGCAAGAAGAGGGTGCACTGAGTGCCGAGACTCGGTAAGAGCTTGTGGCAGCCTATCCTCAGCCTGACGGATGTCTTGATGAACTGAAAGTTGAGGATTCTTGGCCGGAACCGCTACCTGAGCCAGTCTCAGACCTTGACAAAGGGTCTAGTGTTGTGCCATGCTGAGTAGTGACAAAGGACTGTTGGCCAAGAAGGCAAGAAAGAGAGAGATTAAGATTGCCTACAGAACGAGGACTGAGGATCCTGGCCTAAGTGACAGCAAAAGTGAACAATCTGTACTCAAGAGATCTAAAAGATCTAGAATACCATCTCGGAGGTACTCATCCCCTGAATGGACATATTTTGCTGATGATGGTTAAGAGGGGGAAACCTGTGATTTGGGGAAGAAGAGTGGGATCCCAGTTGAACCTCCATGAACTCAAGCTGCAATCTGAACTGAGTTTAAACTTGCACTCTCATTGAACGAACTGATTTCAAATACTGTTGATATAATCATTTGATCTGAACTTTGACCTGTGCTTTGTTAAAAATAATACAAAGCGAGATTGTTTAAAAAATTAAGAAGATTCCCCAGGGTGAGGCAGTGGGAGGGGCGTAAGGGTGTCATTTAACAGAAGACGGAGTAGGGAAGTCTGACACAGACTTTGTACATAATGTTGACTTTGCATTTAGTTTAATAAGTGTTCACTCCATTAGAAATTAGAGCAGATTCCCTTAGGCATTGAGGGGTACAAACGTCTCTGCTTCATTTATTCTTGCAAGTGTGAAGCCTCATGCTAAACATTTATTTGAATTCTGAAGGACTTCTACTGAAGTCTTTATTATGTTGACACCTGCCTGCATTTGTCAATTTTCTTGAGACCCCACTCTATAATCCATTCTTATTCTAAACTTAGAACCTTAATTGGATGACTTTAGTATTTATTTATGTTTCAGAAAGAGATTTGGAGTTTCTTTAAGGAATACCTATTTCTAATTCTCAGTTTCTGTATTGCTGCAGCTGTTAATATTTTATATCTTCTCTACTGAGACTGAACCTTTTGTGATAGGTCCGCTTGCAAGCTGTAATCCTGTATCTTTTTATTATTCTTTTAACATGGATGTATACTGGGCTGATTATTCATTGGTAATAAAACTACTTAACTTCAACCCACGATTCCTGGTCCTTATTGTGTGGCCAAATGGGCTTCACAAAAGTAAAATTGTTTTAGTATTTCTAACTCCCCTAGCCTCTCAGTCAACTTAAATAGATCCACCAGATGAGAGGTTGTAAATCAATCACCTGCACGCTCTCAGAAATTATATGGGATAAAACTGGGATAAAGCCAGGGAAAAATCATACTGCATAAACCAGCTACAGTGTGACTGTCAGAATCAAGAGGGTCTCTCGCCCGCAATGCTGGGTGACAGCGACAGTGGTACTGGAAAAACATTACCAGAGTTAGAGGTGTGGATCACCTGCCCAAACAAATACAAAACATAACAGATTTAGGAATTTAATTTCGGACAAGTAAGGTAGCTCACAGAGGAGATTTCCAGGGACATTGAGCTGTGTGAGTGCAACAAATGTCTGCTCAACCAAAGCTATCACAAAACTTTCCACCCTAAAGATGAATTATGACTTTGTTTTAAATATCAAAATTTGTGGCATCATGGCGTGGCCTGGCGCTGGTGAAGATGGCCGCCTGAAGAAAGAGCTCCGCCGGGGCAGAGCCCTAAAACCCTTAAATCCGGTACAAATCCTGCATGAGAGACCGCTGACCATCCGCAGTGTTGTCGGAGCGTCATCCGACCTGATCGCCGCAAACTCCGGACTGCAAAGGGACCTCCTGGGCCCGTTCCCAAACTCAGAGGTGGTGCCGGGATTGCTAGGAAAGGCCCGCACAACGATCGGAGGTAAAACCTTGAAATGCCCTCCATCAACCCTGCTCTGCTGATTACCTGACAGGGAGCAGACCGACACTGCTTTCTTCCTTCTCCGCTCCACGCCTCCCTCTGCCGCGTCCGGCAGCCAGCCATCGTCTGCACCGGGGTCCGCCCGGGCCTCGGCAGCCGCGGCAGGGGGGCGGGAGCTCACGATCCAGGAGTTCCCAGGGACCGCTCTGCATGGGTTCCTGGATGGGGGGGCAGATCGTGGCCTGTGCCTTGCATCACAATATACAATGCCCAGCTGTAACCGGTGAGCAGAGCTGGGGCAGCGGGCCTTCGTTTCCTTTTTCCCGTTCCCCCCGTGGCCACACCAACATCAGCTCTACCAAGCAGGACAGCAATTGGGCGAAGCGACTCCATGGCAGCACACGAGATCTGCAGAGGTTGGTGGTGGCGAGCCCAGATCTCCCATGTGCGTTTATGCAGGCGGCCCTGACATACGGACCGGCCATAACTGAGAGCCACCTTGGGACATGCACGTACCGCCCACAATAGAGGCAGAGCAGATTCACCGGACACGCTGGGGTGCTGTGTCCGCGCAGGAGGCTGGTATCAGGAACCGCTGAGTGCTGGCCTAACACGCGGTCAGCCAGCATCAGTGGCAGCTGTCATCCAGAAAATCAACGGTGGTGCCCCCAGGGACCTACGGGGTGTACACCATCCCCCCCACATACACACCCATCGTGCTCACAGCAGAGGGGTGCCACACCCGATACGATCGGCTATCAAACACCCTGCCTGGCCAACTTGAAGTACTGGTAACAAAGACACCACAGGCGATCAGTGGGACTGCCCGTACCGTAGAACTGCGTTGGGGGGTTCAAGAGCTGTGGAACTATCCCTCCGGTGAGTGGGCCGGCCGCGTGCGTCCCTATCATGAAGCTTAAGGGTGGTACAGCGGTGCAAACAAATAAACTTGATAAATATGCGATTCCAAAGCAAATTCCCCCAGTTGAAGGAACCCAGGGATGGGCAGACTAGAGACAATGAGCCATCTCTCACCTCCATAATGGCGGCCATCCAGGTGCTGGGAGCTATGCTTGAAACCAAAATTGATACGGTAGCCATCGAAATGAACTTGTTAAGGGCCATCATGAAGAAAACTGCGGACAGAGTTAAGGTAAATGAAACAAATGTTCTGGAGCTCCAAATCTCCACTAAAAAACTTGAAGAGCGGGTCCAGCAGCTCGTTCACCAACACCGCCAGAAGGCCCTGAAACTTGAGGACCAGGAGAGACGAGCCCGTCACAACAACATAAGAGTAGTCAGGGTCCCAGAGGGCTCAAAAGGACCAAGGGTTGGCCTCTTCCTTGAAGATTTAATCCTCAATCACCTCAAACCGAAATGGCTCTCCTCCCTCTTCACGATCGAGAGGGCACACCGGGCACCGATTCCCCAACCAAAACCTGGGGCGGCTCCCAGGACCATCATCGCAAAAATCCTCAACAACAGGGACCGTGACGCAATCCTACAAGTAGCCCGAACACAAGGGGACCTACACTACGAAAATGCAACGGTTCGATTCTTCCCGGACTTTACGCTTAATGTCCAACAAGAACGGCGCTTCTTTGATGGGATCAAAAGGGCGCTACGAGAAAGAGGAATCAAATACATGATGTTTTTCCCGCAAAGCTTAAAATCATTGCCGATGGAAAATCATTGTTTTTCACGACTCCAGCGGAGGTGCAGAATTGGTTGGACAAGACGCCCATGCAGAGATCATCAGCGACCGTAGGGAATAACTGGAGAGACACCCACGCCCATTTGCCGGGCTCAGAGGATGGCAGGTCGGACTTAGATATGCGGAGTCAGCGATCCTGGAGATCAAGGTCCAGCAGGCCGGGGACACTTGTGGCCAACAGAGACTGAACAAACCTGTTTTTGGTGGTGTTGGACTTATGGATCTGCCCCGACAAACTGTAATGTATAAAACTTTACTATGAGGAGGCGGAGCGGGGGGTATGTCATTAGACACTGGCCCTGCGGGACTGAGGGGTCCTTAAACTGACAACTTCCTTGGATGGGTGGGGGCAGGCCCCCGTCGGCCGGAGCCGGTGCTAGCTAGTATTCCCCGCAACTGTTGATCTGTTCCTGGGGCAATATGCACTCTGCTAGTTGGGGATGTGGGTAGTTTTGAACCTACGTAGCAGGGTAGCAGGGAGGGTGGGTTGGTATCTGGGGGTTTTATCTTCAGTTTTATTGTAAACAGTTCTCGGGGATGTTGGGGGTAGGTACTGGTTACACACAAACAGAATTTTTCTAGCTTGGCTGTGTTGCATGTTTCAAAGATTTGGCGGGAATCCTGTTTTTAAAAATGAGTACGCAGTGGGATAAGCTCCTAAGTTGGAATGTCAATGGGTTGGGAGACAAGGTAAAATGAAGCATTGGTCTCCAATACATAAAACGCCAATCCCCAGATGTCGCCCTACTCCAAGAGACACACCTAATCGGTAATACCTGTAAGGTGCTAAATAGATGGGTATACACAATGGTGGCACATGCCGGCTTCACCTCCGGCTCACGAGGGGTGGGCATCCTACTTAAACGTACCTTCCCGCTCAGCATAAAGCACACCTGGACCGACCCACTGGGGTGCTATGCAGTGGTCTCGGGGCACTGACAGGGCCCACACAACATTCAGTCCAGCTCTGACACACGGTAAATCGTAGCCTAGGATGGGCCAAGAAGCTCACGCTTGCCACTCCACTATGAGACTCTGAGTGCCTGGGTACACTTGGGCGAACCAACGGCTTGGACAAGTTGGACCTAATTGGGCTCTCCCGCATCGGGGATCTATGGGGAATAAGCGGGGTGGTCTCATTCGCCTCACTCCAACAGACACATGAGCTAGCGGACTCAGAATATTTTAGATATGTACAAGTTAAACACTCCCTCCAATCTAACATCCCGGCGGGTTCCTCCCTTCTGGAGTCTTCTCCCCTAGAAGATAGATTGCTGGATGGGTACTTGCCGGACAAAGCTATCTCCCTCACATACAAAAAGCTCATACATAACACTCCGGACCCCTTAACATCATTGAGGGGGAAATGGAGGCAGGATGGCCTGGAGTTGGACGACGAGGAATGGCAGGAAGTACTGTCCTCTCCAAGGGAGGTCGCTATTTCATCCAAATTGAGGCTTGTCCAGTTAAAGATTTTACATCGAGTATATCTCTCCAGCCAAAGGCTGGTGTTCATGGGCAGGATTGAGGAGGGGCTATGTAAAAGACAATGTGGCTTGGAAGGCTCCTTTTTGCATACTATTTGGGAGTGTCCGTTAATTCAAGACTACTGGAAAAAAGTGCACGAATGTATGAGCACAGTCTGGGGAGTGGAAATTCGGCTCGAAGCCAAGGGATGTCTCCTAAATGTCTGGGAGCCCACGGACCTTAACACCAAGGGCAAACTCTGGGCAACGCTTGGTCAGATGGTGGCCAAGCGGAACATCGCCCGTCTGTGGGGAGCAGCGGTACCACCCACACTAACTGCCTGGAAGGCGGATATGGACTGGTGTATGGTAAAGGAGAAGACGGTGTATGTAGCATGTGGCTGCCCCCGAAAATGGATAGCGATCTGGAATAAATAGAATGTCAATCGTGGCAATATTTGTGAGCCCCCAAATGTCCCCACCCTTGACGAACCATTGACTCCTTGATATGTATAGATAGTGAACATCTTGTCCTACCACACATGATATCATATACTATGTAACAGCCTGACTTGCGAATATGTGACACTGCTGAAATTAATGACTAACTGTATGCGATGACCTTCCCATTTCACAGTTTTAATAAAAACAGTTTATAAAAAAAAAAAAAAATTGTGGCATCTTCAAGCATGAGCATACAACATTTAGCTATTTTCACAGAGCTGAGTGAGAATCTGCTGACTCTTTAAAGCACCACCTGAGACAAACCGGTATTACCACGTCCTATCTGGATTCACACAAAGCAAGCTGTCAGTTCTCACAATAACATCGTTCAGAACAAGCTGCCATTACCTAAACACAGCAAGAATTAATCAGCTCATTTAGCTATTTTTATGGTGCAAACTAAACTCCAGACCAAGTGTCTGCAGACTGAGATAACTTTAAAGTAGCCTACATGGGATCAGGTATGTAAGGAAATGCCAGCTTTAATGCCAGTTTTTCTGAACTTTTCCTGGATGGAAAGAGATCTTTTTTTTAAAGGACAAGTTCCGCCACCCTTTCCACTACTAAATTCATACTATTGCCCATTTCTCATGCTCATCTTTGGGTACCCGGGACCTTGGTTCCGGAATGTGTCCCAATGTAGTTCAGGAGCCTTTCAAACACAATGCAGTAAGAGTCATTGGAGCATAACAAGGCTGCACCTCAATGTCTTGAATCTGGCAACTCTCCTGACCTCTCAGGCATGTGCAGTTTGTCAGGTGAACTGGATTCCATTGTAACCCACTTCTCCCTATTCATCCTGGAAAGGTTAAGTCTGGAGAGATGGCATGATGGTAAAAAAAGGAAAAAGAGGAAAACACAGGATATGGTGATGGCTCCAGTTGAATAACGTCTTCCCTGAATTGTTAGAGGCAAGGGATTCTGGGTTATGGTTTGAGCCTTTGCCAAAGGCCCATAAAAGAACACGCTAACATACCATACACTATACTGATTATAATAACTGAAAGCAGTGTATCATAACTGAAAGACTGAATGTCCCAATCACTGATTCTGGTGGAGCTCTAACTACACTTGAGCCAGCAGGATAAAGCTTAAGTGCACAAATTACTACAGTACTTGGGTTCACCACCCCACCTGGGTAGAGATTCTGAGGGAAATATGGTGGAAAATGTCTGTCTTTCAAAAAAATTTATTTTCTTTAGGTACCAGTCTGAGGAAGGCAGTCTCCATCTCACTACATAAGTACTGGAAAGATAAAACAAGAATTGGAATAATGTAGATTATTAGTAAGTAATGTCTCCAACCAAACAGTCCTCCCACAAAGGAAAGTACTACTACAGGAACTTTCAGGGGGACACCTTTTGGGATCTCATTCTCTCATATGCAGCCTGGTTCTCTGTTGTAGAACAATGGAGTAGGTGGGTGGGTGAGGGATCCCCACATTTTAAAGGCACAGGATATAACATAAACTGGGGGAGCACACAATTAAAAAACAAACATGTCCGATTGGATAATTGCGACATAGAGTTGTAAAGTTTCACTCTTTAACCACCTGATTTTAGGAAAAAAGCGAATAGGCATTCATATTCTCCTGTCTAAGTTAATGCGGGCTCACATCCAGGGCACAAGTTGGGGGTACACACAGATGGGCGGCGTCCAGCCACTATTTTCACAGAGTGGAAGCTGTCCCTCCAGTCAAGAAGTTAGGCCCCAGTGAAATATGCTGATCTTCTCCCAGTGTAACTTTTCAACATCGGGACACATTTAGCAGCGCCTGTCCATTATGTGCTTTCTGTTCCAAGCAGCAATGTGCAGGCAGTGAGGGGACATTCTTATTTTCAGCTCCTGATGTGCCAAAGACAAAGGCCTTATGTAAATGGGCATCAGCCCTTCTTTCGTTTGAAAAGCATCCTGGTTGGGAGCTATCTCGAGCATATAACCTAGATGCCTGAGCAATAGAGGGGAAACAAAGGCACTATTGTTATCACTCCACAAGTACTTAAAAGAAATGCCATTTGGAAGCAAGCTTTTAACTTTCTTCGATCCTACATAAAAGAGATCTGAATGCACTGGAATGTAAGATGTATCAGTCTGTACAGGTATTTACATGAATAACAATTTAAATGCCACAATTTGTTTAATGTAATTATTTTATAGCACTACTCCTCCCAATGTAGGGAATCAGAACACTTTATAACACAGGGACACATTATACATTGACAACTCATACAAGTGTGTAAATCAATGTACAGGATGTGTTACATAAGACAATGAGGGCAGGGCCATTGGAATTATGTGGCAGCAACGGGACACATTATGTTTCGGTTTGAGTGAATTATGCAGCAAGAAAAGGCAAATTATGCGGTTTAATGCAGCACTTTTAGTGCTAGTATTACCTTCTTTATTTTGGAGTTTTTACACATGTTAACACTATCTGAGCGAAGATTTCACTTCTATAGTACAACTTTGACAGCCAAATACAGAAATAATAAAATAATGGTGACCAGTTATCCTTTGCAAAGGACAATCTACTGTATGGCAACGTGCCACTGTGCTTTTAGTAACCTTTAATCTGTTTGAGCTAGAAATTTTTTTTTGTTGAAATCTGAAGATTATGAAGTAGACGATGGATTCAAAATCAGCAAATTGATAATTATGTGGAAAACTCTGCAGGTTCATAACGCCAGTGGCCCTGAATGAGGGTTAATGGATGTAGGAGTCACACATCGTCCTTCAAAGCTCATTGTGCTAGATTATAAGGACTACTGTTTATAAATTGCAAGTAACAAAACGATTCCTGTGTAAAATGCAGTAACCCATTTACCTATCTGCACATAATACAAAGTTGTCTTCTGCATGTTACACGATGTGCTTTGCAGGAGACACTTTAACCCTTTATGCTGCTTTGAATCAAAACTGTGACTACACAAAACACAGATAGCTCCAGCAAATACATTAATCACCATGGTTATTTTAACATTATTATTATTCTTTGAGATTTACTGGGCACTCAAAGATCTCAGCAGCAGGTGTTTTAAACCCATAAGATATTTTAAAAAGCTACCTTTGAAACCATTTAAGCCAGAGCATATGTATTGTGAAGTTTCTCCTTGTTGCCAATTTCTTTGTGGCAGAGTATTTTTTTTAAAATAAATGTAATTGACTGTTAGACTGCTTTGCATGGCTCTGCTTCTCGTGACCCCATCCCCTTTTTGTTGTCACACCTTGACCCCCAATTTATGGAATCCCAGGGCAAAGTTTGCCAATTTCAGCACTGCTGTAAGGAAAACATACAGGTGAGTAGCAAGGCTGGAAAATTGTTTCAAGCCTGCCTTAAGTCTGCCCTGTGATTTCTTTCCATCATGCTCATCTCCAGAATCCTGGAAGAAATCAGCAGGAAGAATGCAGAGAATATCCACCCTGTGATTCTCCCAGAATACAGCATACCAGGAAGCTGGAAGATCAACGGGGCATATTATCAAGACAGGCGATAAAATTATCGCCGCTTTAGCGGCAGAAAACTGCCGCTAAAACGGCGATAATGGGCTTGATAATATGCTCCATGGAATTCCAATTGAAGCCCATGTTAGATGTGAAGGACATCTAACCTGAGCTTCAATTGGAATTCCATAGAGCATATTATCAAGCCCATTATCGCTGTTTTAGCGGCAGTTTTCTGCCGCTAAAGCGGCGATAATTTTATCGCCTGTCTTGATAATATGCCCCAACATTCGTTGCACATAGAGATGGGCGAGCCAACAAATTAACAGGGAGAGCCAGGCCATAGCCGAGAAAAGGGTCTGGCATGGCTTTATGAGCCCGTGCACGAGCCAAACCCTGGAAATGTTTGGCAAGTAAATCATGCATGGTATGGTGTCTGCAAACTTCAAAGAAGTGCATTTAGTTAGCACACGGTAGCGTTTTAACTTAGTACATCAGATTATATCACTGCATTGAGAAGCAATTATTAAAAATATTGTTTTTTAAACAGTAACTTGTAAACATTCCTGCCCACCTTGCCCCTCCTGCAATGGCATTAGTAAACTAAGAAGCAAGTCAGTTGTCATGTATACCCTAAAATGGGACAGATTCTTATTATTAATGGCGTAAAACTGTAGTCTATTATATCAAACACACGTGGTAATTGAACAGCCCACATCCTGAACTCGCCTATCTGAAGGGGTTCTCATATGTGGTAATAAAGAAAAAGGATGCTCAGTGAAATAAAATACTTGCCTAGGATCACATAATTGGCAAGCATGGCTGCCGCGATTGATCATTTATAATCTTGTTGCTCATTGTGCAATCCTGCCTCTAGATGGATATCTTTTTCTGTGTGAACCATTAATGGTTTGTTTTCAGTTCTTGGTACACAAGGTTAGTGCATGGTATCAGGCAAAATCACATCAAAGTTCGTCTCATGGGGGCTCAAGGGCCAAAGAAAACCTCAAGTAACCCAGAGCCAGCCACCTGTCTTGAGCCTGGCTCAAGTTTTCGGTGGCTCGCCCACCTCTAGTTGCCCACCATTTAAAACAGTGAGCAGGCAGAATGTTGGTCGTTATGTTCCTGAGTCCCTACACCTGCCTTAGTCACCCTGTGCCTTGCCTTCCATTGGAACTGGAGCACAAGATGCACATAGAAAGAGGGAGAAAGAAGCCAGATGGAGATTGATAGTGGAGAGGAGTTTGCTTTATTTAGGCCTTCTTTCCAGCTCTTGGTAAGTACTACTACCCCTGCCAGAATTCCCTCATCCTACTGCAAAAGAAATAGTGTGTCTTATCTTTGGACAAAATGTTGTCCCTGTGATGTGGCATCTGCTTGACATGCGGCTCAATTTCAAGGAAATGTTTCCTACTCCAAAGGCTGGGCCCAAGGACACCATTACCAGCACCCCAGCTTTGCTTCCAAGCACTTTTTTACTTTGGAAATGGGCGAGCTAACAAAATAACAAGGAGAGCCCATGCATGAGCTGAGGTATGAAACTGGAAAGTAATTCATGCAACAAATTATGTAAAGTCACTCCACAATTCGAAAAAGTGTACTTTGTTAAAATTCAGACCCATTTTATTATAGTAGTTCAGATTATATCAGTGCACTGACAGGAATTTACTAAAATTGGTAGCTTGAATTTAGTGTTGACATTCAAGTCCACCCCTACCATAACAACAATGCTATTAATGAATAAAAGAGGCAAGCCATTTGTCATGAGCACACTATATGTGGCCTAGATTCCTACTGTGCATGGAACAACATTATATATAGTCTATCAGATGAAAGCCAAGAGAAAGGTTTGCCTAGCATCCCACAATTTGGTCAAGTGGTCAAGTCGAGATTAAGCTCTGGTTTCCTGCTTTCAAGTTGTTTAATTCTGCCCCTAGACTGGAATCACTTTATTTCTAATTTTTTTCTGTCAAAGGTTAAAGCTTTGTCTTTAAATTAATGGTGCATGAGGTTACAAAGTGGGTGGCAGGCTGATGCCACACGCAAGTCATTTGCCATGTGCACCTTATATATTGGCCTAGATTTTTGTTATACATACATGGAACAACGTTATAGCAATTAAATCACTAAAAATAATTATCTGCCTACCCCTTATAGCTAGGCCCCAGTTTAGTTTTCACTTATTTCTGTGTGTTTGTGAAAGTGCATAGATCAATGCATGTATGTTACACTTATCAACTTGAACCGATTGCGTAATCTTTGGTCGGTATCACAGACCAGTGTGCACTTATTTCCCAACTTGTAGAACTTGCATGCACATTTCTCTTCTCATCCATTCTGCAACTATGCATTTTTCCCTTCAAATAAGGGCTGCCTTGCATAATACTGCTTACTCCTCCATTACCCAAGTATTTCAGGCTTGTGTAGATGTAACTAAATCCATCAGAGCACAACAACAAAATGATGTGTAAACATTTGAGATGATGTGCGTTATTTACCAGTTCCAATCAGTAAATGTTGAAGATCTGTTTCATTGAAAGGAAGAAAAGTAATTTTGAATAGCTCTACATATTTAGCAGTACTGGATATGGTAATGTTAAAGTTACCAAGTTGCTACCCTGCCTGGTTATGGTTGGAATTGTTCTTTATATACGCAAAAAAGGGGATCCCCAATTAATTTTAGGCCTAAGAGGAGGGGAAAAAAGTAAGTGTATAAAAGAAGACCTCTTATCTGACCTTTTTAATTTAACAATGGTAATCACTCACATATAGACATTCCCCATAAACAATATTACATTACAAAACCAAATTTATTTTTCATCTTTTTATTTTTTTTGACAAAACATTCATATAATATTTTTTAAGTATCAAATATATATAATTTTTGAGTATTTTCATAAAAATATTTCCACATGAGAATTAGATCAAACAACCAATAAGATTGAAAAACAAGTGAGTTAGCTCAGCTCCTTTGTTTAGGAAAACAGTTTAGAGAAACTCACTTTTGACAGAACAAATTTGAGATACCCCCATAGAAAAACACCATCACCCTTTAATTCTCATCTGTCATTCTGCTCATACATACCATCAGTCAAACCACATAAAACAAACACTAAAATACACATCTGAGGTGGGATCCTACTGATAAAGTTTAGTCCATAGATCCAAAAGTCTATAATAATCAATCAAAAAGATGTCTATATGTGAGTGATTACCATTGTAAAATTGGAAAGGTCAGATAAGAGGTCTTCTTTTATAGAATTGTTCTTTAGCCTTCTCACCCCTACCTGCTGCAGTGATGCTGCCAAATTTGCAATGTGCTGTATCATTACACAGTAACACACAGGGTAGCTTCGCTATTACAATACTCTTAGGTCAGTCAAGCTGAGGTAATTCAGAGTTAGGATTAGTATGAGATGAAAGATCATGTGTACTTACATAGGGCTGGGTCCTTCAGGATGAGGTTACAGTGAATGCTGGACGCACACTAATTGCATGCAGAAAATATGGAAATATATACTGTTACCACCTATTAGGCATTCATTGTTTGATAATATGTAAACCTGCAGTCCCTGGAAGGTTTGTCCAAGTAGGGACACCTACTAGTCAGGTATTTTTATCTGCACACCATCTACCCCATCCCCCTTCTTTTTAGACCAACATCTTTATCATTGTATATAACAACAGAAAGTGATCCCACGTAGGTCGATGATGAAGCATGCCACCAAGGGGTAACCCTGATGTGTGAGGGTTTTACAAGAAAAACAAATGTTTTCTTCAGTGGAGAGTTATTTGAACATAACTGTACTGAGCATTT
Source organism: Triturus cristatus (assembly GCF_964204655.1). Lineage (NCBI taxonomy): Eukaryota > Metazoa > Chordata > Amphibia > Caudata > Salamandridae > Triturus > Triturus cristatus. The sequence goes on along the minus strand of NC_140583.1, from coordinate 1,006,420,417 downwards.
CTTTTTGGGAATCTGTTTACTGGCCATTATGTATGGGGTCTCTCACTGTTTCTTTATCTCTATTCTTGGGTTGTTTTTCTATGCACACAACATTTTCTTCAAGGTGTGAGCTGGGACTCGAATTGCAAGTGCCCTTTTCTTGTGAGTTAACTTTATTACCATTTCATTCTCATCCTTGGACACTGGGCACCTTACACCTATAATGTTGTGGAGCTGAAACCTATAACTGTGGAATTCGTGGTCCATTTTTTGTGTGGGTATTCTCGTGGAACTTATTCCAGGGGGATCTGCCCTTCGGTTGCGTATGTAAAGATGGTTTAGATGTAGTAATGCCAACAAGAAGAACATGAGATATATATCTGATCCTAAATGTGGAGATGACAACCTTTTGAGGGGGCACTGTGTAAATTGTAAAAACATACATGCAGCGCTCTACATGTTTTTTGGGGGTCCCATTGATAAATGTCAGGGTTGCCATTACGTTTTTCTTTCACAACCCTACACTTGCTTTGACTTTATCTACATTTTTTCCTTCCACTTTTCTGTCCTCATCATTGTTTTCCTATCTCTCTTACTCCTTCTTTCTTCACTTTCTGTCTTTCTCTCTTGCTCTGTGTTCATGGTCTGCAGGTGCCCCCCACAGCCCCATTAAGTGATAAATACGGGTGGGTAAGCAAACCTCACATAAAGAGATCAGGCAGCTAAAGCAATCACATCCACATGGAAATGTGCTGCAGATGAACTATTACACCTGGTGGAGTGGGCTGGCGGCATCATTAGCTTGTTCAGTCCTTGGGTAAAGGAAGTTTTACACTGACAAAAAACAGCACTGTCACGTGTAGCTTACAAAAGCATGAGTTGTCGCCTAAATCAGGAGTGTTGGTGTATTTACTTCTTGTCCACTTGGCTTCATAATCCCCTTCATAATCTCTGGAAGCATGCTGGGTGGTTTCCAAACATAGCAAGGATGGTGCTCTCTTCGGGTCCCATGCATTGGTTTGATCTGTCAGATAACTTTCAGCAATACTTTCTGCAGCTGCTAAGATCTCTCTGCAGTCAATGTACCTACTTCATATCAATACATAAAAGAAACGGTGTATAAGGGAAAGAATGATTCCACTTATCATAAAATCAGATCAAAAGTATACCTTTTTGGGTGCCAAGGATCATGAGGTTAAATACACATAAACCCCCTTAGGATCAGAGGGGCATATTATCAAGACAGGCGATAAAATTATCGCCGCTTTAGCGGCAGAAAACTGCAGCTAAAACGGCGATAATGGGCTTGATAATATGCTCTATGGATATCCAATTGAAGCTCAGGTTAGATGTCCTTCACATCTAACATGGGCTTCAATTGGAATTCCATAGAGCATATTATCAAGCCCATTATCGCCGTTTTAGCGGCAGTTGTCTGCCGCTAAAGCGGCGATAATTTTATCGCCTGTCTTGATAATATGCCCCAGAGATCCTACAAATTGTAAACACATCACTGTGATCCAGCACTCCACATAGTCATTTTAGATTATGATCATAAAATATGCATGTCTATTCAGCAGGTGTTGTTTAAAAAAAAAATTCTTTATTGAGTTCTTCTCTTTTTTTATATATAAAAGGACACATACAGCGTAGCCGACGCGTTTCGTCCCGGAGGACTTCTTCAGGGCAGGAATTGAAATATAAGGGGCCCTCGTCTTGTTCCCCTCCAACACTACAAGTTGTAGCGAAGCCTTCCTTTAATCGGCCAGACTAGATAAATTGCCTTTTATTTTTGCTTGATCAATCTCAATTTATTAGTGTGGTTTCACCCTATGTAGATTTTTAATAATATCAGTATATCGGAGCAGATTCCCCCCATCCAGCGGTCCATGTAGTGTTGGTGGGGAACAAGACGAGGCCCCCTTATATTTCAATTCTTGCCCTGAAGAAGTCCTCCGGGACGAAACGCGTCGGCTACGCTGTATGTGTCCTTTTATATATAAAAAAAGAGAAGAACTCAATAAAGAATTTTTGTTTTTGAAACAACACCTGCTGAATGGACAGACATATTTTATGATCATAATCTAAAATGACTATGTGGAGTGCTGGATCACAGTGATGAATGTACCTACTTCGTAGCCTTAGATGTTCTTAATTCAACTCTATGGCTCAAATCACATACATTTTCCACAATGGTGAACGTTTGAGGTGGTGTTGCTATGATTCAAATGTATCTGCATGCTACATATAGGTCTCTGCAGTAGTAGATTTTTAACACAAACAGATAAATGATCAGTTCATCTCTGTTTATTAATTCTATACATAATTCATATTATATATTTATATCATTATATATATTTGCCTTTTAGGGCTTTAAAAATCCCCCCAGTGTTTTCTACTTTTTCTTTACTGATGTGGACCACTTCACACTTGGAAGCAGAACTGTTCTTCCTGTATTATTTTACTATATTGTTTAGGATATAGTACGGTGTGAGGTTAAAGCTGAAGGAGTCCCGTCGCCAGAGCAGGCCTCGGCAACTTTTGTGTCCTGGCTCTCCATGTATCTAAGGACCCTGACTACATTGATGGCTGCAGAAATACCATCCTAGCAGGCCCCTCAAACAAATGTACCAGAGTAATTTTGAGACGGTATCTAGTTTGTCTTTGCGTATGGACCTGCGCAGAAGATTACTTATAAACTCATATCAGAAGGCTTAAAAGACTATATTGACAATGGTGGGAATGAGGTTACAGGGCAAATGCAACCTGTTTAAGGGTAAAAACACACTACTAGTGACTTCAAGTGAGTGAAAGGGGTGTGGGGACAATGAACCTGATAATGTCACCCATACAAAATTGTCTTGGATTCGTACGTCTTTCTTCACTAATGTTCATAGATCTCATGAGCCCTCCTTTGCCATTCACCCAAGGGTTTCTTGGTGCTGAATAACAGATGTTTATTGTTACCCAACTTATTGGAACTCATTATATCGACCTTAGAAGGATGAAAGGCTGAGTGCACCCGCCGGCATTTGACCCTGTGACCATGAGGTAGAACACAGGCTCCTACAGTGGAGGCATCAATCCACTAAGCCACCAGACCCTAGCTTTGCCATGTATCAAAAGATGGTCGATTATTCATCCCCCATGTAGCTGAACCTTAGTCTAGGAAGGTAGATTCTACTGCCCTTCACAAAAAAGATACCAGATGCATATTATTTTTTGAAGTAATTTTGTTACTCACATATTAGGGATTTAATTATTTAAAAGGTTTCAGTAATTTCTAATTTCTTATGGTTAATCGCCCTGTGGCAATACAGCATGGTCTGTAATTTCTGAAAAAATATATGTGGAAATATCCAGTTATAAAAGTATCTTTCATAGGGGATATCGACTTCATGCTCAGAATACCACATGCAGTGTGCAACTTGCATTTTTTTTATAATGGTCAAAGTGCTAAAATTATTAATGCATATAATAGATCTATGTTTGAAGGGTTAAAACGTTTTATAGTTTTGATATTCACAGCAATGCATAAATTGTGCTTTGTTCCTGGTGCCAAACTTTGTTTGCCTTGCATGTAGAATTTAGTGGCTTGTCTACAGTAGTTAGTAATGCATCCACATGCGGGCTGTTAATTTCTTCAGACAGTGAAATCAAGTCACAGGCTTAAGAACTGATCACCTTTCATTTGTTACATCTTGTAATGTTCCCAAATGTACTCATGCTAGACCTGCTAAACATATGTGTAAAGTCTTAAGATCTGATGTCACGTCTTGGGATGTAACTTCCTGTGAGGTCATGATTTCACTTCCTGTGATGCCACTTCCTCTGATGCCACATGCAAGGTCCTGCACTGTGATGCCACTTGCATACTTGACACTCCAACAGTGTTTCAAAGTCACAGTAATGACAATGCACAGTATATAAAGCACATGTGAGATAACATAATATAACCAGGAAAGTGCTTGCAGAGGAGTCACTTGAATACGGAGGAAAAGGCAAGAAAAATATTTTTAAAATCAATCAATCAAAAATAATCTTTATTCGGTTAAAAAAGACCATAAAAGCACATGTTAAATCACAAGAGTCAATTACTGAATTGTACATCATTATTGCCCTTCCATGGAGTCATACTGTATATTATTTCCTTAAGCTCCTCACTTAAGTAATACAATTCAACACTGTGTAGCAGATTGTTGGGGACTCACAGTGTTGTAAAACCAATAATCCTTCTAGTTGTGTTTTGTGTTTTAAAACCTTTCACAGCTAACATTTGGCATAAAAAACGGTTCTAAAAGCTGAATATAAAGTGCAAAATAACATAAAGTGCTTGGTGGACTGTAAGGACACTCTATCCAATGGGCAACAGGGTAGTTAAGCAAACCAAGTCCCAGTAAAATGGAAAACCACCAGGATGTGAATCATATTTACTTGAAGGCAGTTTTACTAAACTCTATGTTGTGGTGCCTTTATCCATAATAGAAAGGGCTCCACGCCTTCACAGGCCGACAAATTTATGAGTGAACAGTTATCATGAATAGAACTTTCTCAAGTCTCACCTTATCTCTATGAACGTGGTATGTGTCCTTTACCAAGGCCTTCAAGTGTGAGTCAATCTCGCTAGGATTCTCAAAGACACTGGGTAATCCTAGGTCATGAAAAGGGTTTTTTATATACTTAATACATGGGATTTCTTGTATATTAGTCTGTTTCAGACAATCCTCCACTATTCCCCAAGTGAAACTTAACTCCAGAATGGGCCAGATTTTAACCCACAGCAAGATTGGTGCCAAGCCTACCATATTTTCTATGAAAACTAGATCAATTTCATTATGTGTGAAAAAGCTTGATGTGGATCTGGGACGTCCTAAAGCCTTGTTAAAAATGTATTTTCTGTTGCCGGGGGATCTCCTCAGATGTTTGTCCCCAAACGCCAGATCCATATGTACCCACTGACAGGCATTTACTTCTGTATAGCATTGTCTGTTCTTTCGGGGGTTTGTGTCATAAACTTTTAGCAAATCTAAACAAAGACACACAGGCTGCCTCCATCGACTGGGATTTTTGAATAATCATATGGTCCCTTTTCAAATTGGCCCTAAATAGAATGCCCAGGTAGCTAAAGTCCAATGTTTTCTTTAATAGTGTATGCCCACTAAAACACATTTTAGAGTGGTTGATATTTGGCCCACATGTTAAAATATAGGCTTTATCATTATTTACCTTGAGGTTTAGCCCCTGCATAAAGCTATAAAATGCATCTAATAGAGCGTGCAGATCATTAGCAGTGCGGGCCAGAACGATGGCATTGTCTGCGTAAAGTAAGACAGGAACTAGACACAAACCAATTTTTGGGATGTCAGGGGTACAGCTTTTTTGTTTGTTGTCTTAAACTATATTTATATGTACCAAGCCAAGCCCTCCCTGGACCGGAAACAAGCAACCTAGGACAGGTTTAGAGGTTTCACCCTCATCAGCCAGAATAGCTTGAATCAGCTGTCAGCAGTCAGCCCATCAGAGCCCGACGCTTCATCCTTCGAAATGCTTTTTACCACTGAGGTGATTTCTGTAGGGCGGATAGAAGCCATGAGCCTTTTCCTGTCCGTGTTAGACAGCCATTTCATCGCTATGTGGGCCAGATAGTCTTCATCAGTTTCATCAGCGTTGGGGTTGCGTGTAGCATATAGTTTAGTATAATCATTACTGAATACCTTGATTATCTCAGGTGCGCTGCTAACAAGCTCGTCTTTGTCCTTATAAATTTGCGCAACCTCATTGTATCTTCTGCTAAGTCTAGTCAATGCCGCTAGCCACTCCTCTTCTGCATACACTCTGGCTGTGGCATATTTCCCTAGGTGTTTGACCTCTGTATTAGCTAGTTCATGAAATTCATCTATTTTTGCCCTAATTTGTAGTAGAAGTCTGGGTTCAGCCTTATCCCGCATTTGGCTTTCTAGCTCTTTCAGTTCTGGTTCCACCTTCTATAATTGCCTTTTGATCGATCATAGAACTCCAGCATGCATGGAGATTGTTATACCCCTCATAAATATTTTAAATGTCTCCCATATGGTGCACATCTTGGGGACGCTTCCTCAGTTAGTGCTGAAAAACTCATCTATTGCTTTCGCCAGTTCATCATGAAACACCAGGTCTAGCAATGAGTATTGCAGAAATCACCATTCTTGTGCTCTGGGCTGTATATTAGTGATTCTCATGATCATCTTTACAGGGGAATGGTTGGAGTATGTACGTGGCATGTGTTCGTATTCGCTGATATGGGGTAATAGCTCTTGCAATGCAAGCCAATAATCAATGTGCGTGTGGTGTACAGTTGAATAATGTGTATATTCTCTGCCCAGGGGTGAGCAATGTCGCCATACAGCCACCTCAGCCTCTGCTTCGGCTATTGCTGCTATAGCCGTTGCAGCTGCAGAGGGCCGTCTGGGGGGTCCCTTGGATCTGTCTAATTCAGTATACTGAATACAGTAAAAGTCTCGTCCCCAGATTTGAGGAATGTGTGCATATTTTGTGCTTTTGTCGTGGAATGTCTGGTAGAATTGCGGGTTGTCGTGGTTGGGCCAATAGATCCCAACCAGGAGCACATTAAAGCTACCTTAATAGCATCTGACTATCATGTATTGCCCCCCGGGTTCACTGCATATTTCTTGCACCTGTAGCCCTGTGTCTCTACGTATTCAGATAAATACTCCTCTAGAATGTTTAGTAAAGCATGATTCTATGCATGTGCCCTTCATTCTCCGTTGTGTTAACATCCCGTTATGCGGTGCTAGGTGAGTTTCTTGCAGGATAGCTACATCTATTTCTGTGCCTATGCAGATATGCTACAACTTTGCGGATCTTGTGGCTGTCATTTAACCCCTTCACATTCCATGTCATAAAGTTCAGGTGGGTGACAGTGTTTGCTTTAGTTTTTTCGCTTACATTACTTATTTGTATTAAAGTTCAGCTTGCGTTCCCTACATTACAAATCGGTTTTGTCTATCCAGCACTTCACTGTCAGCCTACTACATTTCATAAGTAACTGTGCTGTTAATGACCCCTCCCACGCCACATCCCCCAACATTTGACATGGCTTATTGTGTCCATCCTGTGTTGCCCTCCCCCCCTTTATAACTTGCGCAACCCTCTTGGTGTGGATCACACTTCGAGGCGGAGGAAGCCTCCCATCGCTTTCTTCCCTTGTGGTACCTTACCGTCCTTCCTCTATGCGTTACATCTGAGGGTTGGTGTATCAATCGGCACTTAGCATGTAAAATATGTATTTTAATTGTGAAGCCTCCGCCGTTCATGTGGGGGTTTAGGTTTAAGTTCAATGTCAGTGGCGTTGGTATATTAGTACAGCGCCTGTTAAGTAGACGCCCTATAGCCTTCTGTTGCCCTTTCTGTTTCCTATCGCTAAGTTTCTGTTTGGTCCTACATACTTTAGGAGTTCCAATCTAATACTGTGGGTGTTATTCGCTTTAAATGTTCATCACGCTTGCTAGTTAAATGTCAGTCTTGCTTCTCCAGTTCGCTGCCAGGTAGTCTCCCGCCTCCGCTTGATTCTGGAGGTCGCTTAGTTTCTGCTGTGTTATATCCTTTGAGGGACCGCTGCAGCAATTTGTAGTCCATGTAGATCTTGGATTTGCCATCCATTTTTACCATTAGTCTGGCGGAGTATAACATTGCATAATCCATATTAAGCTCATGCAGTTTGCGCTTCATGGGAGCAAATTGTCTCCAAGCCTCTTGTACCATTGGGGTGAAGTCTGGGAAGAGCGACAGCATGGAGCCTTCAAACTTGGGTTCTCGCAGTTCTCTCGCATGCCTCAATGCCGCATCTCCATCCCTGTAATTTAGCAGCCGTGCTATCACAGGCCGAGGAGGGGCACTGGGAGGTGGCCTGGGGCTAAGAAGTGATGAACACTTTCCACAATAAACACTAGGAAGAATGTGTCACGCCCAAGCAGTGACACCAGCAGTTTATCTGTGAATGTTTCCATGTTACCAGTTGCCATGGTTTCAGGCAGGCCTATAATGTGTATATTTTTACGCTTGGATCTCACTTCCAGATCTTCAGCCCTGTCTTGTATTGTTGTTAGGAGCTTCCCCATCTGCTTCTGGGCGTTAACGGTCTCAGTTTGGGCATCCTTGACTTCTGATACCCTTCTTTCTGCCATATCCAGGCGTTCAGCGTGTTTCTTATTCGTTCAGTCATACGATCCTTTAGGTACAGCAATGAGTCTATCTTCCCGTCTATCATGGTGAGGCTTTTTTGCATGGCTGACAGTATTCGACGGATATCTCCTCCTAGTTCGTTAGATGTGGCCCCCTGGTCTGATGATACTATTTCTGTCTCCTCCTCCCTGCTTTGCGTTGCTTAACTTGACGCTTGGGTTGCGATTTATCTACTTGACCCATGTCTGCGTGTTCCACTGTCCCTCCAGAGTCTTCAGGTTTATTTGGGGCCCACTGAGCCGCTTGCAAGATCTGATATGCACAGTTATCAGTTATTGGGCACTACATTTTACAGTAGGGGTGCCCTGCTAGGCTGAGTAAGATCACACTGTTCAGATAGTTGGCTGTTCTCGTGCCCTGTTAGTTTTTTGCCAAATAGGTTGACCATTTACATGGCGGTATGAACTGACCCCCCCGCCCAGTGCACTTTCCGCTCTCCCCTCTGATGCAGTACTCCTTCGTCTTGCCTCGCAATATTGGTCTTGTCTGTATATTAAGAGATCAGACCTGTCCTCCCCGTGTAGCTCACCACTTTTCTTTGTATTTGTACTCCTGCGTATTTAAGGCCTAATCCCCATGCAGCACTCTTGCGCCGCGTTACGCTGATATTTCTGCAATCATAGCAGAAACTGCGTGCCCTCCGCTATCATGTTTCATCATACCTAATTGTCTCTAGTTCCCTGGGTTGTCACGCACCCTCCTTCCAGCTTGTGTCGTTCTCCTGGGGTGTTGTTCGGAGCAAGTGGCAGCACACATATTATGCTCTCGGTGTGTGGTGAGTGAGTAATGGCAGTGCAGATGTAACTCTAGTTCGCACTCACAGCTGTGTGGAATGGCTCCGCAGTGCCCCAGTCGTGATTGAGGTCACCCGGCCGCCCTGTGGTTCCCCTTCTGATTTCGTAGCTTTAGAGCGTGTTCGGGCGCTCCCTCGGAAACTCCGCACGACATGCGCGACCCGGCCATTGGTCACACGCGGGCCACACCGCATCTGTGGGGCCCAGTTGTGGCCCCATCTGTTCCCTCCACCTCACCGTGTGCGTTCTGATGTTGATCTATATATGTGTCGCAGGGCTCACTGCTGTTCCGGGGCTTCTCCTGGTGTCACGGCTCCGCGAGTATGCCTCTCCTCAATCTGCCAGCCCGCACCAGAGGCTTCCACGTTGCTGCTCTTAGCAGGAGTCTTCTGTGATGAGAATCACCTCTTTGTGTAACACTTGTCGAGCACTACGATATGTGTTGTATACGTAGCAATTACTCCTTCGCATCTTGCCAATACATTTAGGATATTTAGGACGGTAATCGGAGCTCGCTTAGGTAGCGACCATCTTGGAGTAAGGAAAGCTATGCTCACAGGGGCACAGCTTGTTAAAGAGGAGTCAAGGGCATTCATATCAAAGAGAAATAAAAAAGGAGCCAGGATGCAGCCTTGTCTCACCCCCTGGGTAACTTGGATAGGACTAGTCTGTTCGCCTGACTTGGAATAGTGAACGCTCATATTCGTGTCTTGGTGATGACTTTATAGCACATGAAATAAAGAAGAATCACTCCTGCATGTCCCATAATGGCCCCAAATATGTTTCTATCAACTAAGGCAAAGGCACAGGCGACTTCAATAAAGGCCACATTCATGGCCCTTCTCCTGGTCTTGACATATTTAGCCAAGGTTAGGGAGATTTAAAGCTTATTCTGTAGTGCGCATTCCTGGACGAAACCCATATTGCACTTTGGAAGAAAGGAGTTTTCACATGCCCAAGCTTCTAACTTAACTAAGATGATCCTACCAAAGAGTTTTCTCAAAGGGTCAAGCAGTGCAATCAGGTGGTAATTGGAAGGGACGTTCTTATCCCCTTTTTTATATATGGGGACTGTGACTGACTGCCTCCATGTCTTAATTGCCCCCCCAACTATTATAGACCTAAAAACATTTGTAAGCAGCAGGACCCGGAGTTCTAAAGTAATTACAAATCTCCACCGGCATCCCATCAGGTCCTGCTGTTTTACCAGACACTGAGCGGAGTATAGCTGTGCGTACTTACCCCACAGAGATGGATTTGCTAAATTCAACTAGTGCAACAGTGGTTGCAATGGGCTCAGCAGGGAGCTTTCGATTTTTAGCACGCATTTCTGAATTAAATATTTTTACAAAATGAGCAACCCATGAATGCTCCATAATATGACAAGCAATACCTGACTCTGCCTTTTTAGTGAAAAAGGGCCTAATCGCTATTTCCCAAAAGGCTTGATTATCTTTCAGGACTGCTACTTGTTCCAAATTGTCCCAGGCCAAATAATTTTTGGTGAAAGGAGACAATACTACCCAGAGGAGCTCTAAATACAACATAGAACTGGTTTGTAAATCCATGATAGTACAACTATAAATGGTGCTGTGAAACGAGGAGAGTACTGCAAGCAAAAAAATGTATATCAATGAAAGGAACAACAAAAGATCAGTAGCTGGCAGGTAACATCTGCACATTCAGAAGCAAAAACGGTGATGTGCATACACACAACACATTGCAATGTACTGTAATATTCTTGGTGGGTCCTTTTATTGGGCAAAGCAGGAAATCCGAAAATGTCTTATTCCTCTCCCACCAATTTGTAGACAACACTTCACTCATCAAAAACCACACCATCTCTTTGGCACCCTGAATGGCTTCCTGCTCCCCATGGTACATCTGTTGTGAGGCCTCAAAAGGTTTAATCACCATTTGTGAGTATGATCAGTATGAAAAGACTTGATCTTGATGTTGCAACCCTACTGCGGTTAGGTTGCTCACAAGCCATGGCGTAGACTTGAAAGGGAGAATATTGATTATCAACATCTAGGACAACTGCAACTCATCCATCTGATAGTTAGTGAGTGAGCACATGGTCTCCACCCTTCCCCTGCTCAATGTCTCGATGGATTGTGTGAATGAAGCATGAAGGCGAGTGGCTTCAAGACAGCGTTTTCCAGAAAAGCAGATCTGATCTAATCCATTGTCTAGCTCTGATACCAATAGCATCCACACTATCGCTGCACATTGGTACACTCCAACCTCCCACAGCATTCCTGCACAGTGGTTCAATCCAATGTTTGCATCCTCTCCTAAAAGGCTATCTTAAATAATACAGAGCAATCCCTTCAATTTTTCTTAAATGCTCAATTTAACTTTGGGTGTGTGCGGGTTGATACTGTTTTGGCCAGGAAAGATACATGCTTCACAAGACCTCAATCTGTCACTTTTTTACTTCTCACTACAGGAGGCCTCAGGCCCTCCCCACGTGTAACCTCAACAGAGCTTCAGTGCCACTGAGCCCTATATGTGATCTCTACGAAAGAGAAAGGATGACTCTTCTTGCTTTATGCCAACAGCTTGCCTGTCTGCTATTGCAAGAGGTGATTTGGGCGCCAGCTTCCATGAGTCCTCTCTGGCCTGGAAAGTAGTTAAGTGTACAAGGTAGAGTAACTCCTGCGCCAGAAAATTTGTTGGATCACTGAGAGTCACCTCTTGTTACGGCACGTTTTAGAATCTCCTTTTGAGTCTAGATGAGTATGGGAATGGAAGATCTGCTATAGAAGGCAAGCCTCCCATTTACCAAACACGCTTTTCTGCCTCCACCACCATTTAGAGGGCAGCGCAGGTCTATATACCTGAAGGTAGGGCTGCTACCTGCTTAGGCATCAGAAACAACTATAAGGCAAATGGAAGGTGCTGAAAAAACCTTCATGGTATGTGCCAACTTAGGCAGCCACCACTCCACCCATTCCAAAGGTGTTGCCTTCATAACAGTCCACAATGATTGTAAATCACGACGGGATGTCAGAAATGCCTCATAATGTTCCTGAAATTCAGGGAGAAAATGTCCGCTGCATTCGCTCCCTCAGATCCTGCACCACAGCCTCTATATTTTATGATTACATTACTATGTAGCGACAGTCTTTCTTTCATAAAAGCTAAATAGGATAAAGATTGACGGTGCCATAATTCACACACTGGGGTTTCCCAGTTCACAGACAAAGACAGTATGGATCAGTGTGGAATCTGACACAGCTCAGGGTCGACAGCCTCCATGACCACTTCAAAAATTATTTCAACCTTAAAGAAAGTCCCTGGCTTTCAGCCCTCAACAGCAACAAGACCGGATGATTATTTATTTTTTGGGCATTTCGCAATTTGATTACTCTGATAACATCTCCCTAACTATATATGCAGCTATTTTTTATCTATATTATGAAAGCTGATATATAATAACACCCCTAATATACAGACACATATATGCACACATCAATATATTAATAAATTAACAGTTTTGAATATGTATTCAGAATTGTAATCATTTACCAATATGTGCATTACGTATGCATGTAACATATAGCACACAAAAATACAATTATATATATATATATATAACCGGCACTGAAGAGAGCCATTGGAGGCTTGAAACGCGTCTGCCTGAGCGTTTCAGGAACTTTGAGCACTACGCGCCTTTGAAAATAAAGCCTTTGTCAATTTACCCCGGAGCTGTATTGCGCTTTTTCTTCATGGGAGGAAGCTTTGGTTTGGATGTTAAGTCAGCAAGCAGGTCGCTGACTAGCAATACACCCTCTCGTTCTGGAGCACCGTGAAGAGACCAGCACGTTGTGGATTTCTTGCATGGACTGCATCAACACGGCGCCCCCCCAGCTGCCCAGACAGCCACATGGTTTGACAAGCGGCAAGGGGAGAGAGTAGGCGAAACGATTCGCCTGATAAGGGGCTGGCAATAGACTTTGTCCCATACCGCTGGGCATCTGAAGCTAACGTGTGGAACACAACCAACTTCGTTGGGGCATCACTTGTTGTTAGGAGAAACGCTGTTACTACACAGACACTCCATGTGAACTACACTAACCAGCATGCATCTGCTCAGCAAGGTGTGAGCTCAAGGGGCTAGCACACCTTCCATTGGAGGAGGAGTGATGACATCACAGAGGGAGCGGTCTATTTCACAGCTGCATCTTGTTGGACCCCTTTACAGAGCACAGAAGTTCGTGAAACCGGCACTGAAGAGAGCCATTGGAGGCTTGAAACGCGTCTGCCTGAGCGTTTCAGGAACTTTGAGCACTACGCGCCTTTGAAAATAAAGCCTTTGTCAATTTACCCCGGAGCTGTATTGCGCTTTTTCTTCATGGGAGGAAGCTTTGGTTTGGATATATATATATATATATATATATATATATATATATATATATATATATATATATATATATATATATATATATATATCAGCAGAACGCTCGCTCTACTTCTCCTTGCTGAGCTGCTGGAAAAAGCGAGAATGGACCCAATTTGGTGCTTAGTAGATTTTAATATGCAAGCACACCTTCCACCATGACGCGTTTCGGCAGCTCCTCTGCCTTGATCACATGACAGCGCTTACACGGGGAGGATACATTTTTAAAGTGAAATTACATGGTCACATGGTGAGTAAACATGGAAAACATTAAAACATTACAACAATGTGTAATTTTAAAAGACAGACTTATAGGTTTTACAATTTTTTATCGCTAACAAGCCTTTTATAAAATTACCCACTTGTCATGTCAATTATTGGTAAACTCATATACCTTCATATTCATAGAGTTCTATCAAACGATTAAATAATGGCTTAAATGCCTAATACCTATATGTTTTCCGATTGCTTGTATAGATTGTTTTGCATGGGACCTGTGTGAAACTAAAATATACCCGTGTAATAAATGTTTAGAAAATTAGTGAAGGAACCGGTGTTAAAAAAATTATTTTAAGTGCAAATAAGTGCAAAAAGTGCTTAAAAACTTGTGCTGAGGGACTGTTAGACTATATAACCTCCCTCAGCATTTGGTTGAAATAATAGTCACAAGATTTGTTTTCTTATGTCACAGACTATTCGATGTCTGAGCTGACTCTTATGATAGATTATATCGTGGACTGGAGATGTTCATGTGCCATGCATTTGCTGGTTGAGACTGGTGTGGTATTATGAACAGACAACGTATGTACTGTAGGAGATTGGATGACTGCCAAATGTATCAAATCTCTGTTTGGGTATACTTTGACAAAGGTATTCCAACCAAACCCGACTTCTTTAAAAATCGGACACCGACACTGGAAATGCTTTCAGCCATCCGGCTTGGGTATTTATTCTTTTTCGTTACGCGTTTCGGCACAACTGCCTTGCTCACACAGTTTAACGCGAACAAATCGATTACATTTAAACCTAAGTCACAGAGTCACATGATTGGTTCCTAAATGAACATGGAAAACAGACTACTACTTATTTCATGTAATGCCGATTCAACACACAATAATTTTTTTCTTGGCATAGTGCCAAGTTCTCTCTTTTCATGATTTGCTTTAGTTCAAGAAAATCAAATAAATTTGATTATAAAAGAACCTACAATATTTCATATATTTACAATTAATCAAAGCATCCATTTAAAGATAATAGAGAGAGCGACATTATTTGAAACACAAGTGCATTAAAATATTGATTCAGCAGTGCAAAACTCGTATAATCCCATTTTCATAATCATTGCAAAGTCATTATAGGATCTCCTTGGGCGAGTGCCCCTATCCCGAATTCAATTTGTTCATTTTTCATTGTTTCGGTCGGGCAAATCGCAATGACTATTTCATGTCAATCCACTGTTGAGACCTTGACATCCAAAGGCAGAGGAGAAAAAGAGACACATAGTAATATCTTTGTAGGACACATACTTCATAATACAGATTAATTTCATTTCAATAGATATTATAATAGATATAATAAAGTGCTAGTGCTTTGCTCAGTGCAAACATACGTGCAAACTATGCTAAATAAAGTGCTAATGCCTCCTTATATGCAAAGACCGCAGTATAATAACAACAAAGTGCTAGTGCATTACAGTACTTTACCATAGAGAAATCCATAATAAACTTATTATTTGTGTCCTATCAATATTTGAAAATCTCCTTATGACAATGACTTTTCAAATTAATAGATAAAAGAAGCTATCTATTCATTTGTGACTTAATGCAGATTAAAATATTATAAAAAAGCTTAAAAAAAGCTAAAAATGATCGAGATGGATACCTCTATTTCAAATGTACATGTAAATCTTCCTCAACATTCATGCCATGTGGACTTTTAGTGTTAAACATCAGTATATATTTAGACTCCAGTTTCCTTAATTTCCTTTCTCTGTCACCCCCTCTTTGATCCTTGGAGATTTGGTCAATAGCAAAATATACTAGTTCACTAGTATTACCTTTGTGGAATTCGTTCATATGGCGGGCAACTACATAATTTTTGTCATTGCTGCCTATTGCCCTAAGATGTTGCAAAATACGTACGTGAACCATATGAATGGTACTACCTACATACATCTTAGGGCAAGAACATTTCAAAATGTAAACAACAAAGTCACTCTTACAATTTAGAGGTTTTCTTAATTTCCAAGGGCTGTTCAAGAGAGGTGAGGTTACCTGTTGTGTGTTCTTGCCATACCTACAGGCCTTACACTTAAAACATTTATGGAAACCAGGGCTTACTTTGAGCCATCCACCTCCTTTTTTGGTTTCCAAGTTAGTTTTAAACAAGTCATCTCTCATGGATTTGGCACGGTTAAAAGTCACCAATGGCCTTCGTGAGATTGTTCCTTGTAAAATTGGATCCTGTTTGACAAGGTGCCAGTGTCTACTCAGGCTGTCTCTCACCCTAGCCTGGTATGCACTGAAACCAGTGATCATACGGATCTCACTCTGAGTGTGCTTCCTCTTTTCTTCAGCTTTTTTAGTATCTGGTTTTAATAATGCACTTCTTTCCAAACTGTCTACTTTACATTTCGCCTGATTTAGTGTTTCCAACTTATATCCTCTTTGAAGAAATCTGTGTGTTAAAGCTCCCTGGGCCTGTCCCAGAGCAACCGCTTCACTGCAGTTTCGTTTCATTCTTACGTTTTCTGCGTAAGGGATACTCATTTTTAGTTTAGCTGGATGGAAACTAGCCACGTGCAGAATTGAATTTCCAGCGGTTGGTTTCCTGTAAGTACAAGTTTGGATTGAATTCTGTGCAATATAAACCTCTAAATCTAAGTAGGTTACTCTCTCTGTACTTATTCGCTCAGTAAATTTTAGATTTAAGTTGTTTACATTAATACTTTCAATGAACTTCTGTGCTGATTCTCTGGATCCGTTCCATATGATGAATATATCATCAATGAATCGGATCCATTTGATGACATGGTCTCTCCATTCACTGATATAGTCAACTCTGAGCACCTGCTCCTCCCACCAGCCCATGTGTTGATTGGCATAGCTGGGGGCGAAGCAGGTGCCCATCGCCGTGCCCTTGAGTTGTCTGTAGGTGTCACCTCCAAATAGAAAATGATTATTATTGAGACACAACCTACACATCTCCAACAGCATATTAGTATGTTGGTAGAGGTTGATCGGTCTCAAGTTTAAGAAGTGCCTCATTGCCCTTAACCCATCCTCATGGGCAATGCTGGTATACAGGCTCACGACGTCTAGTGTTATGAGGAGATAAGAATCTTCCCATCTTACGTTTTCCAATTTATTTAAAGAATCCTTAGAGTCCTGAATATATGCTGGTAATGCTCTCACATACTGTTGTAGGAATGAATCCAGGTATTTGGAGGTTGGTTCAAAGAGACTCCCTATGGCAGAGATAATAGGTCGCCCTGGTGGTTTATCCTTGTGCTTATGAATTTTTGGTATCAGGTATAATATAGGTACCACTGGTTTATCCACTTTCAAAAAAGAATATTCTGATTAATTAAACCTATTCCTCGCCATCTTGCAAGGTCCTTTTCATATTTAAGTTTAACTTCAACTAGATTACTTTGTGGAACCAATGAGTAACAATCTTTGTCTCTCAATTGTGCGGCTGCCTCACAGTTGTATGCTTCAAGAGACCACAACACCAAATTACCCCCTTTATCTGCCTGCCTTACTACTATATCTTGTCTACTTTGAATTTTAACCATCACAGATTGGTATTTTTTGTCAAAAGCTGTTTCATTTTTCAAAAATTCTTTGCTTGAACTTAGAGATATTTCCTTCAAGTCCTTGATTACCAGGTCAGAATACATGTCTAACGCATCTTCAGGGGTGTTAGGTGTGAAGGTCGATTTTGGTCTAAACATGGTAGCTGAACTATCAAAAACATCAAGACAAAAATGTTCATCTGCCTGACTAATCTGTTCTACCACACTCGCACCATCCCCTTCTCTTATAAGCTGCTGACAATCAAACAATACCTGCATGTCACCAACATCTAGGTTGCCAGGTTCTTCACTGACCACTTGTTTAATCTCGTTTCGGTTGGTGATTTTCATATCAAAACATTTTTTTAATTTGAGTTTCCTTACATATTTGAAGAAGTCAATACGCGTTTGCGTATAGTTGAAGTTTGTGCGCTTGCAGAAAGAGAGACCAAGTGAAAGGATTTTCATTTCGTCATCTGTTAATATGAGATCCGTCAGATTTATCACCGTTGGTGCTACTTCTTCCATCCCTTGCGCTGAAACTGCTTCTTCTTCCCTGATCGCAATTCCATGCCTGCCCCGTCTGTTTTTTCGTTTGCGTAATTTTCTTTTCTTTGAGTTTGAAACGATGGGCGTAGGTTTTGAGTCCGGTCCTGATATAAAAAAACAAATTCTTCAATTACAGACGGGGGGTTTGTCATTACCAATGGTTGTGATGTTCCATCTTCAGAGAGTGAGTCTACATCAGAGCTTGCCAATGAGCTTAGATCAGATACTTCACCTGGGATATTAGACGATGTGTTAATCGTTACTTGCTTGTTCACTGATGTATTCACCTTAGAAAGTCGTTGTTTGCGAATGGTATCAAAACGACGTGCAAATGTATAGAATGCACACACATTTAATTATATATATAATATATATATATATTGTAAATAACTCATTCAATTTTAAAATACATCTATAAAATATATTTATATATTAAGAATAATTATGCAATCATTACATATAAAATATATTTCTAAAGAATAAAACAAACAAAATATATATAAATATGTATATATACATATATTTATATGTATATTTTTATATATATATACATATAATACAAATACACACACATAACCTTAGCTGTGATGTAATGATACCTGAAAAGTAATAAATATAATGTTATTATTTTTTTTACAAACCATCACTTGCCTAACCCTGCCACTTTGACTCCTAGCTGATCCAGCAGGTCCTGCTGCTGGAGGATTATGTCGCCCTAACAGTGTGTCACTTGCTGCTGTGTGTAGAACACCGCAGTGTGGCAGTGGGTGCATGCAGCACCTCATAAGGGACACCTAGCAACGACTAGTTGAACTGCAGCTTGATGTAATAATTTCAATACTTTTGCATTTGACTTGTGAGGGACACCTAGTAACGACTAGTCGAACTGGAACTTGATGTAATAATTTCAATGCTTTTGCATTTGACTCTTGAGGGACACCTAGTAACGACTAGTTGAACTGCAGCTCTTTGTAGAATTATTTTCATATTGGATACCGAAATATTCACTGCCCACTGCTAATCTCGTCCCATAATGCTTTGCAGGTCCTTTGGTTGGGATTGTATTTTTGCCCATAACTGTGCTTGGGGTGGTCTATGAGGATGGGGCCACCACTGAATCATTCAGCATGACATGCTCTTTGTGTTCAAGGCATCTGCGTGCTCCTCCCCCTAGGTTAGGTAGGACCCCAAAATCATCACCTCTCTCATTGCCTGTTATTTTTCATTTTCAAAGTTCACTTTTGTGAATTCGTTATATGCTTTTTAGTATGTAAAGTTATTTTATCAAAGCATTTGTTGGTGCAGTTTAGTAGCTGACTCTGTTACATGGAGCAGGAGTTCATTGCCCAGGGTTACTTAACATGTAAGTGTTGTGCTTGCTCCTACTTCTCCAGGCCCCCCTCCAATGCCAGTGGGACTCTTTCCATCTGACTTGAGAAGGCAACTTTAAAGCAGGACTAACCTACTACCTGTATCTGACCCATACACCATATATGTTGGCCTGCACTTGTGACTTTCACCCAGTCTAGCACTACTAGATAAGTGTGAATGTCACTTTCTGCTCCTTGGTGTTATTGTTACCTACAGTTTCGAAAATTCATGTCCCTCGTTCCACTGACTGGGTTTTTGTCATTCTGGTACTCTATTTTCTTACATTAGTTTGGGTTTTTCTTGTTTCAACTTCATTACTGCAGTGTGCTGAGATAATACTTTACACATTGCCACTAAGTTAAGACTCAAAGATTTGTTCCAAGCTACCTGAAGGTTAAGCATGAGTTAATTTAGTGACTTTTATGATTCACCCTGTCAAAGATTGTGTTTATTACTTGAGTGGGATTTCCACCCCCTCTTAACTAATAACCCAATTTTTATACTGGGTTTCTACAGAGCTTGAGAATGATTAATAGACACAGAGATGATATAATTGGTCCTCCAACATGTAACTTAATGTTTTATATATGAATTAGTATTACCCACAATTATTAGATGTTGTACATATATATGATTTGTATATTGTAGATTTGTATATTTTTAATTGTAAATATTTTTGGATGTGTTTCATTGCAGCCCAGATGAAATACTTTCTAAGGGTCGAAACGCATTGGCTGGACATACACGTTGATTGTAACAAGATAATAGATGAAAAATAAAATCAGATTATTTTTACAACAAATGCTGATCAAAACTTGCTTTATGGACTGAATAAGAAATATCATGTTGCCACCACATCACAAAGATAGAAATGTCATTAATTGTCTCTGGATGGAGCAATCAAGGACTTCTCTCTATTTTTTATTTGTTGTCTCTCACAACCAGTTCTGTGAGCAGCCGCTCTCCAACTGGAATTGGTGCCCGGCTCACTAGCAGGAAAAAGGAAGGGCTAGGCCCAGATGTAAGCTGTATTTGCCTGTGACAGGTAATGCACCTTTTGACATTAAATACGTTTCTGAGAACAGTGCAGATTGCCATCCAATGAGATGGAAAAAGATCTCCCTACATTCAAACAAATGTCACCACAGGGGAGCCGTTAACAGTCAAGTGCACTGAAGACCGACAGAAAGGCACATTTGGCTTGGGCAGGAAAATTATAACTTTTTAAAAGTGTCATTATCAAAATAGTAATATCAAATCTGACTTGCCCATTAAGTCTGATTTTAAAGTATTATTAAAATGAGTCATTTTTCTAGCTACTTTCAAACTGAAGTTAAGTATTATAAAGTGCTATGATATAACCCAGTGTTTTGCTACAGGAAGCCAACGTTGCCACAGTGGAAAATAAAAGTGGAGGTTTTTCACTGCCAGGACCAGTAGCGGCTGATACCGAACAGGGGTGGTGCGGCGGTGGGTTAATTAACAAAAAAAACACTTACCTCAGAACGGCTGGCCGGCTGCCGCCTCCCTAGCGTCCTCTTCATCTTCCGGTCTCCAATCCTGCCTGGCAGCAGCAGCAGGAAGCACCCGGCACACAGGCTCCCCACAGCTAATAACAACGCCTATATTTGACATCACAATATTTTGTGACACAATATCTGTGTCAATTGATTTTATAAGTGATTTTGTGGTGGAATACCTACTGAATGTGTCATAATGGCAGTCATGTAAAAGAAAACTGTAATGCAGTCTATCCAGGCAGATCTCTGATTCGCCTTAATCTTTTTCTACACCTATTACCTCCTTGAGATCCATGAGATTACAGAGTGTACAATTATCTGCCACAGTCAACACAGGAAATTGTATTGAGAACATAAAAGAAAAAAATACCAACACAAAAAGAGACCTGAAGAGCTAATGAGAGCTGCCATCATACCACAAACTATCAACTGTGTGCTTCTTTTTCTCACACTTTCTCATCCATAACACTGCAAAGCCCTGCGTCCCATAATATGATAACTGTACCTAAGTGGTCAACAGGTTTCACATGGAAACACTTCCCATGAAGGCTTAAAGCAAAGACATCACCCTTTCAACTGCACACCCCACATATTGTTGAGTGCTATTCGTGTGAATAAGTGCTTCAGAGTCCCACATAGTGGTAGAAAACACTATACAAATGCTAAAACACACTACAATATATATTTCAACAGGAACAGTAACTCAATCAGGGGCCTGGCCATAATAGAGATTTGTCTTTGACATGCAGGTATGAATACCATTAAAGTCAATAAAAGCTGTGGCCCTGAGATCTACAATAAAAGCAAATAATATGTAAGGGCTCAGATGATGGTGAAGCTATAGAAATGGTATATAGCTTGCAGCACCTAATCTAGTTTCAATAAATAAAGCTTGTCTTTCCTCAATGGGTTGGTGAATTTCACCTGGATATAAAAACATCTGCTAGCTTCCTCTGTGCATTATTCATGGTTTCAGTTTTTAAATATATACATGAATATAAAGCTGCAGTACTTATAAAGCACAGGCTATAAACACCTTCTGGTAACAACAATAAACTACGCTACATAAGAAAACGATAAAAACATAATGCTACTACCAGCTTCAATAATACCCATACATTTATGGTGCGTGTAAGGCAGGTCCCAATAGGCAAACAATGCCGCAGTTCTGCTGGGATAATTTATGTCTCAGCAGAGCCTGCATCAATTCTTTTGTTGCAAGACACATCAGCAGCCAGAGGAGTAGTACAGTAGGCAAACACCCCTCTGGGGGAAACGTTTCACAGTCCTCAACTAATCATATTTACTAACCAGTGACTGGTAGCGATGATTGCATTCTGTGTGAAAGACAAGGGGAGCCATAGTTAGTCTGTTCCTATAGATTGAAGGGCAGTGTACATTGCGATGATATCCATAGTCAGACACACACTAAGGGGCATATCAGCAACACCCGGCGATAATTATCGCTCAGCGCTCTTAGCGTGAGTATAATTTTCGCCGGCTAGCGTGGATTTTTATCGCTGAGATAGCGTGCTATTAGCAACGCTTATCTCCTCAGCGATAAAGATCCTCACGCTAACTGCCTAACGTGAGATTATCGCAGGAAACCCAGCGATAATCTCACGCAATGTGGCGTTAGCTTGCTGATAGGGACTCACAAACTTAGCCATGATATCCACCTTCCATAGGATATCATGGCTAAGTCAGTCCTGTAGCAGGCGTAAGAAAAGTAGCGATAACAGGGGTTATCGCTACTTTTCCTGACGCTATGCTTCATAGCGTGGGGCTTGATGATAGGAGAAATGTCGCTTAGCGACATTTCTCCTGTCATGTTAGGTCAGGAACGACCACTTTGCATTTCATTAGAGATGCAAAGCTGGGGGTTAGGAATCCTGACGCTAAAGCAAGGTTTCACACGTTAGCGTGGCCTTGCTAATTAGGCGATAAAATTATCGCCGCTTTTCGGCTGAAAACGGCCGCAACAGCGGCGATAATTTTTTATCGCCTGCTTGGAAATATGCCCCTAAGAAAGGTAAACACATGCATTCAATTAGTAAGGAATACAACCTAATTAACTGAGCTCACGGTTTTTATTAGAGAAAATTCAGTTGCAGGTCTATTTCGTGAGGTAATGTATATAACGTGCAGGTGATGCAGGGAAAGCCAGCAATGATAAGACTTAAGCTGGCTGCCTCGTATACTTTTCGAATGAGTGCTAGGGAAACTAAACCTGGAAAACCCTCTTCCCAAATCCTGTACACACAGATGCCATATTGGCAACAGTAAAGACACGGGATAGATAGCATTATTTCTGACTGTGAAAATCGTAACAAATACAATAAATTATCTACAATATATTATTTCCAAGATTTACTAAAGTTGCTGCACTGCGTTGGGAGAATGGGAGAGAGCAGAACAGCGCCATATCCTTGGAAATACATGTGTTTTTTTGTCTTTTCCTGTGCTGGTGCATTTTAGCTGTCATGCTACAGTGCTACAGTTTGGTATATTTATTTATCCTGCAGAAAATTAACACACATCATTAGAGTAGTTAAAGTGTATATACAGATTTCTATGTTGAAGCTACACCTCCTAAGGTTTGTGATTAACATTTCAAGCACTTGTTTATAACTTTAGAGGGTCCTCTATTAACTATTTGTGGAATAGCAGCTTCAGGAAATAATTGTTCTCTTTGTATTGATCATCTACACCATTGCTTTGTTGCCTCTTCCTCCCATAAGAGTGGTTTTAGCACAACTGGGGCGTTTCCTGCCTTCTCCTCCTCCTCTTCCTCCTTTAATTGATCTTCACACCATGATGCACTCAACTGGATGTCTTCAATTAACTTGTTGCATGAGCAACCCCTAGGGCAATGAAGAGCAGCAAAAGTCCATGATCAGAAAAAAACACCAGTACATACACTCAAAATTACTTATTTAAAGGTGCGTGTACTTACTGGTGAATGGTACTTCCTACATATGGCAGTGTATCTTCAAGAATTTTATTGACATCTCAAATTTTGACTCATTACTACAAGCAAGCTTTAGTAAATTCATTAATCCTATGGAAAACAATTTTTCATTTGACTGAAGAGGAACCTTTAGTAATAACATGTGGAGCTGCAGCTTCATGAAAGAAATTGAGGTTTTTGCATCTGACTCAAGATGGACATCCAGTGACGCCTTGGGGAATTTCAGCTTCATAAAAGGATTCTGAGGATTTTGTATCTGACGTGAGAGGGACTTCTAGTAACGCCTTGGGAAATTGCAGCTCTGAGAAAGAATTTTCAAAGTTTTGCAGCTAACTCCAGAGGGGCCTGTAGTGACTTGAGGAACTGAAGCATCATGAAACGCTTTTGCATCTGACTTGAGAGGAACACCTAAAAACGACTAATGGTATTGTAGCTTTATGAAAGAATTTCAATGCTCTTGCATTTGACTATCGAGGGCCCTCTTGGAACTGACTCGAAGAGGACAGCTAGTAATGCTTTGAGGAATTACAGTTCTGTGAAAGAATTTTAAAGATTTTGCATCTGACTCGTGCACGACCACTAGTAGCGACTTGGGAAAGCGAAGCTTCAGGAAAGAATGTCAATGCTTTTGCATCTGACTCAGAAGGGATTTCTAGGACCGACTTAATGAAATGTCTGTTTGTGTACGTGTATAACTATATAATAGTATTGTGGTGCTCCACTGACATTGATATTTTGCTTATTTCTAATACAGAATAGGGCAGTATACTTTCATATAAGGGACTGAGATTATTTGCAAATATGTATACTGTAACTCCAAAGCCCGTTTGCTAAGAATAACTTTGAATGCACTTAGATATACTAGTGACTTCTAGTATTTTGTACTTGAAAGCTGACACCCTGATGCTTTACAAAAAAAAATATATATATATATAAGAACTTTTAGTCAACCATCTCTAGCCATTAAATTAACTAGCTGACCACTCCCAGAACAGTACATATCATTAGATGATCCCACTTCTATCATAAATGCATAAAATCTAGGAGGATTGATTATAAAACCTTCCACACCCACTTTAAACATAAACTTCCATAAGAAGGCACATGTATGTACCAATGTGTGCTAGTTCCTACATATGTTATGGTCTCATCACTTACCTTGAAAAAATAAAGATTATTTACATCTGTAATTTTGAATCATTTTACAAACCAGCTTTGTGAAATTAATTTATCCTAGGGAAAACAAGCACAAATTAGTAAAATAGCAAATTTGTGTATGCTATTGTATATGCCAAAGCCACCCACCCTCACTTTGATGAAGGTTATTTGATACAGTTGGGTATGATTTCAGAGGACCTCTAGTGATGAGTTGTGGAACTTCAGATTCATGAAAGACTTTGAACGCTTCTGTATTTGACTGGAGAGTGACCTCTAGTAACAACTTGTGGAACTGCAGCTCCATGAAAGAATTTCAATGCTTTTACATTGACTTGAGAGGGACTTTTAGCAATGGCATGTGGAGAGGTAGATTCATGAAAGAATTTTGAGCATTTTTTCTGCTAAAGAATTTTGAAGAAGACTCTATAAGGATCTCTGATCGAGACTTAAGGAACTGAAACTTCATGAAAGAATTTCTATGCTTTTGCACCTGATTCGAACGGGACCTTGAGGAACTACCTGAGGAACTGTAGCTTCATGCAAAGATGTCAATGCTTTTCCATCTGACTGAAAGAGGCCTCAGGAACGACTTAATGAAATGCGGATTTGTGTGAAAATATCAGTTAAAACATACTGTTTTAAACTAACAAAACCACTGAAATTCGCCAGTTATAGTTGCTATTATTCATGCCCTGAAGCAACTATAACTCACTTCATCCCCATGCATAGTTTTGTCATTAATGATGTAATTCCAAATATTGCAGTAATGTTGTCAATGATGTCTTAGAACATGTCATCAGTGATGTAATGTGTGGGGTCATTAGCAGTGCTTGGCAAAGGCATGAGGTGTAGTTACTTTAGGGCAGAAGTTGGGGAGTCTGGCACCCAAACTCCCACCGGCGTGTATGGCTGAATATGAGAGGTGTCAATTAAAGTAAGATAGAGCTGCTGACTTTGTCAAAGGGTCAAAATGTCAAAATATAAAAATTGGGACTACTGGCTTTATGAAGGGTTCAAAATATCAACATGTATGTACCACATGCATTTTTTTGTGAAACAATAACCAACAATTCTAATGAAATGTATTTTTCATTAATTCATATGGTTCTCTGTTTACTGTTCTCTGTTTAATAAATGTGATTGTCATTAAAAAATGTAATAAACTTAAATCATCACATCAATGAATCTTTGTTTGACCATTTTCAAGCTACAAATTGCAGCTATAGAATTGACCACAAGAGGCGCAGCACTCCTCCTAAACAATATAAAGTTCCAACCAGGAGTGCTTAAAAAGAATATGGTAAGCTTGCCTAGGGTCATTGGTTTACTGACTGAGGAGAATTACTTTTTTTTAAGTCCTGGTGGGCTGCTACGCCCCCCTGCTGCTCATTTTTTTTATTTTTATTATTTATATTTTGGGTGTTTCAATGCCCACCAGCGACACCCAGATATTTATCCTTAGTTGGTTGCTGCGTATGGAGTCCTAGGGCCCCCGTGGTCCTATGTGCTCCCCAGAGTTTGCGCAGGAGCTAGCAATTCATTTTTTTTGTTTGTTTTAAGTAATGGGAAGGTGGCATGAGGCTCCCCTCTCCAAGCCAACTCTTGCCCCATCCACCCCATCCCCCGGGGCTGAACTATATGTAAATGGAAGGGGAGTGTGTTGCCCCCCTACCCGAGTCAACAATAGCCCTGGGACCAAATCCTCAGGGACCAAGGATGAGTGCCAGAGTGCCCACTTGGAGCACCTAAAACACACAATGTTGGGGGCCAAAAGGAGGAAGTCCCAGGGCCCCTGTAGCCCTGCAATCTTCCCTGTATGCACCCATGCTGGGTGCAGTGGGAGCCGACTTTGCTCCTGCCAGGTGGCAGCAGGTTTTCTTCTCTGCTCCTGCTGGGCTGAAGCAATCTCTGTTTCCTTGTGAAAGAATTTTGAAGACTTTGCATCTGACTGTATTCCTGTCCGCGAGTACAGATGGGAGCAAACAAATGCAGCTGGTGCCCACTGCACCAGGAATGGTGCGGGAAGGGGAGCCAGCAGGGGCCCTAGGGTGCTGTCCATGGCCCTAAAGTTTGCATTTGCTGAGGGTGTCCCGGGTGGGAACGTGTGAGGTTCTCAGGGCCTCGTAATGGCCCGCTGATGGGTGCTGCAGGCCCCCATCCACACCCACTCTCATCTTTAAAAAAAAAAGGGGTCAATAAAAGGATCTTTATCTGAATATAAAGATGTGAACAAAAGGATCTTTCACCAAATATGTCTATCTATTGGTTTCTATTTTGCTTCTTCCTACCGTAGCTCATAGCATAACCCCGTAGGCATTTTACTGGCGCACAGAAAAAGTGCCACTTAAAAAACAGTGTCCCATCCATACATTTGAAAGCACTTAACTTAGAGTTAAGAGTGACTGCATGCACCTATACAAACTAGATTGTCTTCACAAGTCTCCCATAGCAATCAAGACATTTATTGAACATTGTGATATTGATTCATCAGAATTTATATATTTACTTATGCTATAGAAAATATGCACAATTTATTGGAATAGCAAAGGTGTACATGTAAGACGCAGCCCCTCAACCTTGTGAAGGAATTTTGAAGCAGTTGCATCTGACTCGAGAGGGCATTTAGTAACACTTGAGTTATTATAGCTTTATGACAGACTTGTTAAGCAGTTGCATATGACTTGAGAGGACTTCTAGTAAAGTGTTGAAGGACTGCAGACTTGTTAAAGATTTCAAGACGTGGCTTCTCTCTCTAGAAGGACATCTAGTATCATATCTTAGCTATGTGATAAGGTAGACCAATTGGCTTTGTCAATGTTGTTTTTATCTGCAGACAATCAAAGTCCATATTCATCTCAATGAGTTCTCACATATAGTCTGAAATTTGTGGCGTACCATTCTACCTAACATCTCAAAGAGTTCTGGTGCTGTAACGTTTTTATGAAGCACCATAGTATGGCATTAGAAAACAAATCAATATTCACATTGAGCTCATCGTTTTCATTTTCTAAAACGCTGAATTAACACATCATTGACAGGTATCAGTATGGGCCATTAACACATTAGGACCATTATTAATTAATCTTGTTTAGAACATAATCACATTGGACTATTGCTATTTCACTAGTCAGCAAATGATGCCCAAGTGCCATTATGATTATGTTCAGTTATCACATTATTACAATTGCCATTGCAACACGTCAGCACATGTATCACATTACAACACATGGGATTCTGTAAACCCTGTGTAAATACATGTCTCTAAGCATCTAATTTCTTCCTAATCTGCGACTAGTGACGCACCCAGTCACCGATTATAAAGAAAAGACGTCAGAACTCTACTATTATAAGTTATTACAGTCAACTTCTAGGATAACAATGCCTCCTGTCATAGCCAGAAGCCGAGGTGTAAGGCTGGTCAGGTCAAGGAGTATAATTAAAGCAGCTGTTTAGTAACAAAAACTGAACACTGCTACTCTTTTGTCTGCTCTTTCTTCTAGCTTACAATGACAAGCAGAGAATTTTTTTTGGGGTGCACCTTATGTAGTTAGAGAAAAGCTAGATTCTTTCTGCATGTTTCTATACATTCCGAGCTACAGAATTATTTTCTTAAATTAACTAATGAACTGTTTCTAATATCTGTGCGCAACAAATATCTAACAGGTTTTTGATGTGTTTAATTTTCAACTACACGTTTTATTTTTCTTCCCCATTCTTACAATCATGCTCTCTCTTCCATATGAAAGAGCTACACACCAAAGTTTGAAGTGGTTTCTGGAAAATGCGATGGTGTAACCATGTATTATACGAGATAAAGTATATGATAAGGATATTGCAAGTCACCTGGGTGTTCCATAACCTTATAAAGTAACTTGGCCTTTAGCCTCGTTTCTTTATATGGTTATGGAACACCTCAGTGACTTTCAATATACTTATCATGTACGACAGGGGGTACTTTGTCCCTTATATAATGATTGCCATTGTAACAAGTTATCACTTGATGACCAAGTGCCTTTGTACTTAGTTACAACATCATTAACAATGCTGGTATAAATAGCCACAGCCAGCAAATCAAGTCCAAAAATCTATTATGCAAAATCATGACCAGTTTTCCAAAGAGTTAACATTTTAATATTCAATAAAAGGAAAATCCTTTATATTTCCACTAAAAATACCTTTATGAATAGATAACAAAAGTCGATGTATGTTTATATATCCTAAGCATTCAGTGTATGCATTGTTTTTAATTCAGCCACTTCATTTTTTATAATTGAGATAGCGCCTACTGGAAAGAACTTAGCAAGTAGAACTACATTTTGAGTGGTTGGTGAGCATGACCATTGAATGGATCTCCCACTACCAGTGTTATTCAGAGACATTTTAATGGAAGATTTCTCAAGGGATTGTGTTGCCCTTGCAGTGTCACCACGCAACACATGGTCCTGCTTTGCTTAGTAAAACTAAAGTAACGCAAAGAAGTGTAAATCGCTGCCTTGCATTACTCTGGGAAGGTGTTCCATGGGTGGAGCATAGGTGTTCTCAAGTGTCCACCCCATGGATTTTGGCGCATTCCCAAATCTAACAAAACACGAGGGGAGCCTGTCTGATTCCACCAATTTGCACAGCCTCATTACTGAATGAATTAAATGAATTAAATTCAAATAGTTAGATCCTTTATTTATCCATGTTTTTTTCTTGTTTTTAATTTTAATCCTTTTTCCACGTCTGTTCAATTCGTTTCACTCATTCCAAGGTTTTACGATGGTATTCACACAAACACAGGAGCACCACGGAGTTCCACATGTCACATTTTTGATAAAAATAACCCAATGCATTTCGAGATTAGAAATCCCTTTGTCAGGGGCATCTACGATATAAAAGATCAACAATAATAATAATTTTACAATCTGTGTTATCATTATAATACCAATGCTACTTGCAACCAAATTACTTCCATTTTGCTCAAATTAACGTTCAATGCAACATTACAAGTGTGGATAAAGGCGCTACATAAAGATAACACTCTCCAAAACGTTGTTTTAATACCAAGCTATGTAAACCTGGGAATGTGTCAAAATGCTACGCCTTCTCAGGGGAGGGGCAACTGGGAGAAATATCTCTGAAGATTGTTTTTTGTGCAGGAAGGTTTCCCTTCCTGCACAAAAACAATTCTGCTTGTAATGCAGGCACCCATGCACCGGGGCTTAAGCATACCTGCGTTAGGGTACGGGAGCACATTGTGTGCCAGCGCAAGGAGGGGAGAGTAATGTGCCATATAATGTTAAATATGGTGCATTCCTGCCCTCTCCTGCAGCGCAGCAAGGTGTCTTGCTAAGTTGTGTTGTATGAAAGTATGAGAAATGTGGCCCTAAGTGTCTAAAGAGATATTTGAAAAATACAAGGAGAAGCGTGAGAGGGGAGGTTTAGACTATAACTTGGTAAAATCCCCATTTTACCACTTTTCAATGCACCTGTTGGACGCAGCTTCCATTGATACAGCAGGTGCAGTGGCACCAGGACCAAGAGGCCTGATGGGCCCCCTGAACACTGATTATTGCTGTATTTCACAGTTCAATGTCCCCCCCCCCCCGGCAGAATTTGGAGAGGGGCCACTGAATATCCAATATATCATTGATATTTATAGACTTTATGGTGAATGCCCCACCCGCGTGCAGGACCTTGCGTATCACCCCCTGGTTTAGAAAGAGTCCACAGTGGTCATTTTGTTCTTTGCACTAGGGCCCATGATGCACTGGCTACATCACTGAATGAAAACAGTCTTTCCTCTCCCCCCAGCAGTTCTGTGAATGACCAGACTTAAAACCGGCCATCATTTCAAACACAATGTTGGTATGTCACTGGCTCTGCTGCGACCCTCCATGCTCCTATCTCAAGGTCAATATCTGCCTAAGAAAATACACAGGGGCGCCAGTGGCGTAGCTAGGGGGGGGCGGCGGGGGCGGTCCGCCCCAGGCCGCACTATTTTGGGGGCGGACAAAGGCATTCAGATAAGGCTCGGCTTGCTTTCGTGGACGTTCGGGGACGGGCAGAGAAGGAATAGGACTCGGGCAATGTCCTCTTCTTTTTTGTGCTGGCAGCTGTCCCCCCCTCTCTTCCTATTATTCCCTCTCTTTCTGTCTTGCTCCTCACTTACTGAAAACCGTAACTTGAAGAAACGGTTCACAACCTCTTTCCTGCTTTCATTTAGTTGCTTCCCTGTGAAATGGATCCAAAAAAGAAAAACACTCTTGCAGGAAATGCCCTTTTTCTGACATTTTTCTATTTCAAAGTGCAGCGGGATGGAGAGAAATAGAAGGTTTTAAATATGAAAAATAAATAAAGCAAGACAGAGTGGTTGCAAAGTGGCCAGATTGGTTTTATTCAAGTCAAGTCAAGTCAAAAAAGCTTTATTTCGATAAAAATTGTATCATAAAAGCATTGACAAACAAACATAAAAGGTACAATTTATCGAAAAAGAAGCATATAAAACAAGTATTAATATCTGGGGATGGACTAACCATCTGATTGCTTTACACCAGCCTAAAATAAGTTGCAGTGTTAGTGACTTCATTAGTAATAGATTTAAAATATGATCATTATAAATAATTAATAAATATCAAATATCATTAAAAAAAAAAAAAAAAAAAAAACTAAAGATATCCCAAAAGCTTTTGTACAGTAAAATCAAGGTTACAAAAAATTGAACAGGATCATGTAATGAGACGGAGGAGTTTACTTCTAATGTTCCATGACCACCCCAGAAATTTAGCCACACCACAGACCAGCACTAGGCTAGTATCAGATCGTAATATTCTTAGTGCCACACGGTAGTTTGATGTGCCCAGCATTCGGCAAACGGGGCCTAGCCATCTACTTCTTGGGTTTTTGTATGCTGGGCATTCAAACATAATGTGTGCCGTGCTTTCCACCTTCCCCCTGCAACTCGGGCAAGTATCTGGGGTCTGGTGGGGAGGCTTCCATTTGCTAGTAAACTCTCGGGTTGGAAGTGTCTCAAGTCTAAATTGAAGATACAATGACCTATCCCTTGGTTTCTGTACAAAGTCTAGGTAGGACTCGAAACTAACAGCTTGTTTGTGAGTGTAAAAAGCATCGGCTAACCCACCCATGTTACTAAGCTCCTGACGGTCGATCCATGCCCAATAGGCTCTTTTAAGGTCTACCTTACTCAGGGGTGCCCCGTGCTCCCAAGCTTCTCTAAAACCTAGCAGATTAAGAGACTTCTTGATGTTACAGAGCCAACTTACTCTATGTGAGCCCAGAGAGTTCATTACTTCTCTTAGGCCCTCAGCATATTTTGCTAGCTCCGAAGTGAGCCAAAGGCGAGCCCGAAATAGCAGAGGGCGTAGCCTTGCCATGTCCTTAATTGAGCGCCTACCCAGGTCGCTTAAAAGGGGTTTTAGTGGAGTACCCCTTGGAAGTGAAACCAGTTCTCTCAAAAATGTATTCTCGGACCTGGAAATTTCATCGAGATTATCATAGTCCCAAAGTTCGGCTCCATACAGTGCCGAACCAACTGCTTTGGCCTGGTAGATAACTAGCGCGGGAGCGATTGGCTTGATCTGCGAGGAGCGATGTTCTTTTGCAATAGCCCCCGTGGCCCGTTTATGGTTTAGCAGCATCTTATCAATATGGGGTCTCCAGCTTAAACTGTCGGAAATTCTGATACCGAGATAATCAAATAATTTTACGTGCTCCAAAGGGGCTCCATCGAACGTGATGGCAACGTTGGGTGATCTACGCGATTTAAAAGAGAGAAGCTTGGTCTTTAGGGTGTTAATGGTCAATCCTCTCAGTTTGCAGAACAAGTGGAATCTATCCAGGGGCATCAGCTGGAATATCTTGCAAAAACTTCACCACCCCATTCACAAATAAGGAGAAGAGGGTGGGTGCCAATACACAGCCCTGGAGAACTCCTCTGTTAACTGGGATCTTTGCTGTTTTCTGGGCCTGGGTTCCCCACCTCACCTGTGCATAGTTGCCCTCGTGAAGACGGACCAAAAGGTCGAGGACAGGGGGAGGTGCACCCATGTCCTTCAAGACCAACCAAAGGCGATCACGAGGGACCAGGTCAAAGGCAGTCTTCAGATCTAAAAAAGCCAAATGAAGACTGCCCCTGCCGATCAGGACCACCTTCCAGTATAGTAGAAGCAGCCTAAAGACCTGGTCGATCGTGCTCGTGTTTGGTCTGAATCCTGCCTGATAGTGGGACAAGATGTTATTCTCATTGGCCCACAATGGGATACGCTCCAGCAGGACCCTGCCAACCACCTTCTGGCTAACGTCAATAAGACTTATTGGTCGGTAGTTGGCAGGGTCCTCCCTAGAACCCTTTTTGAATATTGGGATCACCTTTCCATGACTCAGGAATAGGCGATCCCTTAAGAAATACATTGAGCAGGATGGTAAAATATCCTGCCCAGTGTTTGGGGTCTGATCGAAACAGATCACCAGGAAGGCCATCGGGGCCAGGGGCCTTGGCTGGGACTATTTTGTTAATAGCAATCGTGACCTCCTCCTCCAAAAAAGGGTCATATCTCTCAGAAGTCAGATCGGCCAAAGCGGTGTAAGAAAAGGCCCGAGAGCTTTGAATATCCTCACCAGAATAGAGTTTTGAGAAATGGACAAACCATTCCTGGTTTGTAATGTGATTTAAAATTATGTCGGGGTCTGAACCTTTTGAATTTCTACAGAGATTCCAAAATGCAGTCCCGTCTCTAGCTAAGCTAGCAGCTTTCAAGGCCAATCAGTGAGTTTTCTCCCAGGCACACTTAGCTTTAGCTGATGGCTAAAATTTCCCGGGAATAGCAAAGAACACGGTGAGGCACGTCCTACTTCCTACGAGGGTCTTCCATCCATAGACCATCTTGACCAAAAGAAAAAAAGAAAGGAAAAAAAGAAGATATATACTCCAATATATCATTGAAAGGAGTATAATATATATCAAATCATCTTTTAACCACGTCTCCGCATTTAACCGGAAATCACCGGCGTATTTGTTGCTTCATCAGTCTTTCTCTCAATACGTCCCTTTTACCAAAGAATATCGGCTGATAAAAGCATCAGTCACAAGTGACTACTCTATCAGCGAGCATCATATCTCAACATTTTTCGACCTTTTTACTCCTATTGTTGTTATGAGAAAAATTGTGTGGCTTTCCTGACGAAGGCGCTAGTGCGCCGAAACGCGCGTCGAAGATAATCTATTGCCGCAACTTTGTATATCTTGAATGCTTATATTTTGATTTATCTTCCTTATTTTATATTGTGTTCATTGAATAATTTTTTGATGTTATTGTATCTGCATTTTAGTCTGTATTTTGCTAAGTTTTGTTAATATATTTTTATAAAATATGTGTATACTTTCTTAGAAAATGTATTGTGTTTTGGTCATATGTTGATTTAAATATAAAACACTATTTTATGTTGACAACAATAAAAAAATGATTTTTTAAATTGTATTACTATATGGTACACTGGCTCTTATTAAAAGTCTTTCTAATGTTTTTAGTTCTATATCAATTGACCTAGTGGCTGATATCTGTATCAATTTTGATTGCCTAGGAATATACTCTTCACTGTGTTTGTTGCCCTGTCCTAGGAATTGACCTAAATATTCTACAGGGGGTCCTTGTTACTTCCAAAACACTTAGCTTTAGCCACAGCCTTTCTATAGTCTGATCTAGCAATTTGTACTTGGTGACAATCCCTGTTTTTAACAGCGGTTATAAGGTTTTTCTTTCTAATCTTGCATTCAGAACTATACCAAGAGCCAGAAACTTTGTACCTATTGGGTTTACAGGTGAGAGAGGATGCCAAAAAGAGTGACCCTATCGACTCAACTGTGGCTGTGTGGATGATCCCAGCCCTTAAACTCCCGTCTGGTTCATCAAATGCTCTCTTGAGTTCGATAGTTTTTGTCAACAAAATCTCTTTTATTGTTATAAGTTTTTGCTCATCACAGGAGATTGTTGGCCATTTAAGATATCTTTTGCAATTCGATGGGGTGACTTCTTTGGTGATCATAATAGGGCTAGGGACAAAACTTGGTAGATCGGAAAACCATGGTCTCTTCATAGTCAAGCACAGGGGATTATGGTCACTGTCGATGGTTGGGACTATGACCAAATCCACTGCGTTTCGCCATAGTCTGCGATCGATCAAAATGTAGTCAATACGAGATGGGCTAGAAATTCTGTTGAAAGTAAATGCACCATGGGCATCAGAGGGGAGCCGACCATTGGCAGCTCTCAACCCAAATTCCAATGTTAAAGCATTCAGTTGGATTGCCACTTGCGTCCACTTCTTGACTGGAGGAATTACTAAAGGAGGTATACCCCACCTGGCGTCTTCCTCCTCAACCTCTAATAAATCTTCAGAGGCAAGTGGCTCATAGGTGCAATTCATATCACCTGCCACCAAAATTAATGAGTTTGAGGGACAGGAGGAAAGCTCCTCTCCGAAGGTAGAGACAATCGATGACTTGGTACCACCTTTAGTGCCTCTAATATATACATTAAAGAGCTCAATAGTGGGCCCCCCTTTTGGCCCTCTCATTGTTATGCGCATCACATCTGGTGATACGCTTTGTGTGTGACAGACTCTACAAGCAAGAGCGATGTTCACCCATATTATGAGGCCTCCTGAGGGGCGCCCTCGGCCGTTGGATACTGCTGGGACACAGTAGCAAGTATATCCAGACTTGTACAATGGTGTCAAGCTCCAGGTCTCTTGAAAAATACAAATATCGTGGGTTACGATATAATCATTCCAGTCTGGCAATACAAGCTCTCTCTCAAACCGGCAATGTTCCATGAAATAATTTTGACGTTAGTATTTAGTGCGTGGGGCAATGGAATAACAGTGTCCATAATATACAAATCGGGAGCTGGAAGATCAATCCCACCTTCCCCCTTTTTCTCACTGGGGACGTAGGAGATGGCTGTTAGAGGAAACGATTCACTAACCATATTAGAGGCAACGCAAGAGAATGTGCTAGATTTGGTAGATAAGTTCACAACAGGTGTTAGTCAGTCAATGTGTTCCAAGGTGGATTGGTCCTCTTTCTGTAGATCAGGTGGCACACCCCTCGTCCTAATTGGCTTGGGGAGGGTAAGGGGAAAGCGTCTAAATTGGATAGAGGATGAATCTGGGGAAGATGATCTATATTCAAGAGTTAGAAGACCATCGGCTAATAAATAATTAGCCAAGGTGAGCTCAATGGTGTCCGCAGGGTTGCCGTCCGTTCTTCGTCTAAGGACCCTAATTAGGTCATCTCTAATAAGAGATCGGCAACCTCTAACATGACGAATCCAGTGAGTAACCTTATTTTTTTTTAAAGAATTTCTTTATTATTTTTTTTCAAAACAGCACATTAGCCCCTCACCCCCCCCCCCCCCCCGGGGAACAGGTATCTCATATATTTTCCAAACAGAGAGATTATTTATACAAAAAAAAACCTGGAAGGCAAACAAAATTTTGCGGTATACGACATATCAATATCCAGTTTCCACAGTCAATTTTCTTGTGTCCAAGCAATCAATGGTGCCCAAATCTTCATACCCCTCTTCCTCTTATCCCTCCCTTTATTCTTATAAATGGCAACCTCCAGACTGCAAGTCGCTAATAGCCGAGCTCTCCATTCAAAGAATGAGGGGGGTATTGGATCTATCCAAGCTGAGGCGACACACATCCTAAAGAAGGCCATACCAACAAAAATCAGCCCCTGTTGCTCACTAGATCGAGTGTTGTTGGAAACACCCAACAATACTTCAGTATTCGTAATGTTAATTTTACAGTATAAAATCCTTGATAGAAAGTTAGAGATCTCAGAGAGGACTTTGGTTAAAGCGGGGCATGAAGCAAACATATGTGTTATATCTGCTGCTGGAAGAACACAGCACGGACATAACGTTCCATTCCCCGTCCCCCATTTTGCTATTTTTTCTGGGGTGTAATAAAGTGAAAAAAATGTTTTGAAAAATTGTGCCTGAAGTTTCATAGACATTAAATGAGTTAATGACATATCATAGGCATCGCAAGGGATTTGAGATGTAACCCCCAGTCTGGTCTGCCAGGTCATCATATGTTTGTTCATATCATCGGGTAATAAAACATTTAGTCCTGCATATATCTCCCCGATTCTCGGGGTCTTGACTAGTCTCAATTTTTCTATAATATCACACCGATGAAATTTAATGCGACCGCCCAATTTCTTACATAAGAAATCTCTCACCTGAAGAAATTTAAAAAAATCCTGATTTGTCAAATGGAACTCAATTTTTAATTCATCAAATGATTTTATTCCCCTACCAGAAAAAAAACACCCAAGTCGTTTAACACCTAGTTCAGCCCATCTCTGTATATATATATCATGAAAAATTTCTGGAAGATCCGTATTCTGAAGTACCGGGGTATAGTATGAATATCGACCTAAACCGATTAATTTTTTTATACTACTCCATACTTTGAAAATTCTAGAAATAGTTTTAAATTTTACTTTTTTGAAATAATCATCGTTCATATGGCGCCACAGGCAACCGATACTATCATCACCCAGAATAAGTTCTTGCGGGGTGGGTGTATTGTGACCCATTGAATTCTCCATTAGGAGACTATTGCTATACTTTAGTACAGTGGCCCAATAATATAGTTTAAAGTTTGGTAATGACCATCCCCCACGTTCTCTAGGTAAAGTAATCCATCTAAGTGCTCTACGTGATTTATTGTATCCCAAAATAAAATGTGAAAACATAGAATCGATGTTTTTGAAAATTAGTGGGGAAAATTCAAGACAAATAGTTCTAAAAAAATATAAAAATTTAGGAAAAAATTACATTTTAACCACATTGCATCTTCCACCAATAGTTAAATGTAGATTGTGCAGCCGAGATCATTCTTTTTTAGTTTGGATTATTAGGGGCTGAATATTATCATCCACAATATTTTCGATTTTAGCACTCATGCTTACCCCGAGATATATTGCTTTATCGACAATCCTCATATCATTCATAATGATTTTATTATTTACTACTATCTGGGTTTTGCTAGAGTTCAATTTATACCCAGAAATTCGACCGAAATCCAATGCTTCTTGTTCTATATGTTTCATCGCTTCGGTGGGATCGCCTGTAACAATAGCTATGTCATCTGCATAGCCCAAACATTTTATTTCTAGGTCTCGTATTTTAATGGGAGGTATTGAGGTTTTAAATTTTAGTCTTTGTATAAATACATCGATATAGATGGCAAACAAAAGGGGTGAACAAGGGCATCCCTGTCTTGTACCCCTATGGATGGTGAAGCTATCAGACAATATCCCATTGATCAAAACACGGGCAGAGGGGTTTATATAGAGTTGCTTTATTGCCTGTATATATTTTTCTCCAATCCCGCAGTTTGCCATGGCTGCCCATAGAAATTTCCAGGAGACCCTGTCAAAAGCTTTTTCTGCATCCAACAGTATAAGCGACATAGGGTCTCCTGTCACACCTGTGTAATCAAAAAGGGACATAACTCTTTGTATGTGATCGGTTGTGGATCTCCCGGGAATAAAGCCATGTTGTTCTTCCGAAACAATTCTATGGATAATGGGTGCCAGTCGGGCAGCTAAGATTTTAGAGTAAATTTTTGAATCCCCATTAATCAAGGTAATCGGGCGATAAGAACCCATTTCTTTAACGTCTTTATTTTTCTTCGGGAAGACAATAATTTTGGCATTTGACCAAGATTTCGGTGGGTTCCCTCCCTGAAAGATATGTTGGAAAAGTAATGTTAGAATAATCTTTAATTGTGGGGCAAATTTAGCATAAAATTCGGTAGGAATTCCATCCGTGCCCGATGCTTTTCCCTTGGATAGGCCAGTTATTGCCATTAGTATTTCTTCCCATGAAATTGGACTATCAAGAAATTCCTTGTCATCAGATTGCAAACATTCTGGGGTTGATAGATCTAAATATGTTTTGGGGTCCCCACTATCGTTATCATCTTCATGGTATAATTTCCTTTAAAACTTCTGAAAAGCCATTCTTATTTCAGCGGGTTCAGATCTTAGGCCCATATCTGGATCTCTAATTTCTTTGATTAATGTGGATGAAATTTCTTCTCGAGTTCTAACAGCTAGCTGATGCCCCACAGTTTCATTAAACTCGTATATTTTTTTCATATTGGCGTTAGCCCGAACGATTGCTTTTCCAATTAGTATTTCGGAGATGTAATTTTTAGCTATTGTCACTTTACCCATCTCATTATCTAACACCCTACCTTCCTGTATTGCTTTAGTTAGATCCTCTTCAGCTCTTCGTAGATCTTGCTCTAACAATGCCATATTTTGTTTTTCCCTTTTATTATTTTTTAAAGAGAATTTCAAAGTTTCGCCCCTGACACAAGCCTTCAGTGTATCCCATACTACATCGATTGAAGTAGATCCAACATTATCTTCTAAAAAGACCGGGATCCATGTACTCATTTGTTGACAATATGCATCATTATATAGTAACGCTCTTTCAAATGTCCATGTATTAATGGACATTTGAAAGAGCGTTACTATATAGTAACCTTATTTTTTAAAGAATCTTCGTCCTCATACCCATCAACCTTAGGGACACCAACCATGAAAACCGTGGGCTTGTTGGCAATCGAGGGAGTTTGGGCTTTATGGGATGGGAAAAGTGAGGAGGGGACAAGGGTTCTATGAGGAAAATTAGGCTGCCTAATATTGGTATGGGAGCTTAAGATTGCACAGGGCTTCTTAGCGGTATTGCCGAGAATACTCCCAGCTCCAGACATTGAGTTTGGATCCTTCCTACCATGTGAAGGTAGGGTTTCCAATGAAATCAAGTTGGCAGTGTGGGTTCGATTGAGTGGTTGAGTTCGGATGAGAGGTATTTGTGGGAAAGGAGTACCAAGAGGAGAATTTGATAAGTGCGGGTTTGGCTTTTGGACAATCGACAACAACTCCAGTACCAATTTCTTTAAATCACTGATTTCTTGTCTTAAGGCCTTGATAGTTTCAGTGATTTGCCCTGCACCTAATGATACCCCTCCTGACTGCTCTTGATGCACCCCTGCCCCCTCTATCACAACCCTATTTCGATTGTCTGGTCCAATACATAGATCTGGTGTTACAGAAATATCAATAATATCAGTATTATCAACATTATCGGCCAATACCTCAAATCGATTATTACAAACAATAACAATTGGGTCGAGAGGTACAGGATTGACGACAGCAACAGTAAGGCCTTGTTCATCTGCATTTAACATGGAATTGTCTATGTTTCTCTGCCAATCATTCCTTTCGGTTAGTTGATTATGGGAAGACTTTTTACTAAACATTTGGGGAATGGTAACAGCACCGGATCGGATTTTACTTGGTGACACATTCTCTGAAGGGGATGTGAACATGACATTTGGGGCTGAGTCAAGAATGGTTGTACAGTCTTCGACCAGTGTCTCTATACGATCCAGGGTGGCAGGTGAAGTAGATTTCTTGGAGATCTTCCTGGCCTTTTTCCTTTTGGCTGCCCCACCGGTATTACATACAACCCCCCCGTTGGCGTCCAACAGTTTCCTTTTGCCCATCGTGGACCACACACTAGGTAAAGTTTAAGATGGCAGCAGAACTATAGAAAAACCAACCGGTAAGAGCTGAGATAAACTGGTAAATATAATAGCCCTTAGAAGTGATAACACAGTACCTTAATCTGGTTCCAGCAAAGCTGTAAGCATCGGCTACAATATATGGATGGAAGAGAGTTGGGCCAGCCCGGCCTCCTCTGGCCCCTGACGGCCACAGACGGCCCGCCCTTTGCCCGGGTAGCCTGTCCTTTTTCTGCGCCTCTGGGCGCGATGGTGGGCGGAAGTGAGGCTATACCGCTAGGCAACCTGGGAGCTGTGGTCTCCCCCAACTGCGGCCAGTGGTCTCAATTGGCGGCAGAGGAGATCCACAGCGTTGCCGTCCCAGTTGCGAATGTCGGAGCCCAGGTAGGTACGAGCTCCCAGTCTGACCTCGCTGAGTTTGACAAATGCCCCCGCTCCACCGAGGGAGCCTCTCCTTTTTCTGCGCCTCCGGGCGTGATGGTGGGCGGAAGTGAGGTGATACCGCTAGGCAACCTGGGAGCTGTGGTCTCCCCCAACTGCGGCCAGTGGTCTCAATCGGCGGCAGAGGAGATCCACAGCTTTGCCGTCCCAGTTGCGACTGTCGGAGCCCAGGTAGGTACGAGCTCCCAGTCTAACCTCGCTGAGTTTGCAAATGCCCCCGCTCCACCGAGGGAGCCTCTCCTTTTTCTGCGCCTCCGGGCGCGATGGTGGGCGGAAGTGAGGTAATACTGCTAGGCAACCTGGGAGCTGTGGTCTCCCCCAACTGCGGCCAGTGGTCTCAATCGGCGGCAGAGGAGATCCACAGCGTTGCCGTCCCAGTTGCGACTGTGAGAGCCCAGGTAGGTACGAGCTCCCAGTCTGACCTCGCTGAGTTTGACAAATGTTTTATTCACATCCAAACACATCAGCCTCACTTTACAGACTTTGCAGTGAAGCGCTACTGTTGTTTTCTCGTCTTTTTTTGAACAGCATTGTTGTCCCCAGGTGGGGAAGTGCACCATTCCTGGAGGTACTGCAATACCTGGTTGATGGATGGATTGGAAAACAAAATGTGTACCATGGCTCTGTTTATGGATGTGGTCTTTTTAAACCATACTGCTTACGTTTATTAAGGATATAAGCAATGGACATTGAAACAGTTCCCTTCAGGGCCCTGTAGTCATGTCCTTAACTTTTCAGGTAAAACCACTCGCTGATTTCTGAATAGTGAGTGAGAGATCGTTAAGGTAACCATGTTTCTGCTTACATTTCACATGCTTTACTTAATCTTGCATTCCCTATGAGTGTTTGCTGTCACATTTTTTTTAGGCAGCATATTACTCTTACCAAGTGCAAAATTTGAATTGAGCCACATCCAAGTGTTTATAGCGGGCCACAGTTGGGTTGTAGCTGAAGGCAGTGCGAGTTTCTCTCAGTGGGGCAGTATGGTGTTCAGTGGGGGAGAGGATGTGGCACTATGGCCAGAGCTGTCGAATTTGGAACTGGGGACCTAGGTTCAGCCTTCATGACCAGTCCACCAGACCACTCTACTGAGGGAGCCTATTCCCATGCTAGACCTTACAATGCCCCACTAGACCTTAGAAGGCTTGATGTCTTAGCACAAGCAGGTGTACCCTAGTGGTGTCAAATGTGAGTTAACCTTGAAGGCCTGTCCACCACAATCCATACTGAAGTTCATCTCCAGTCTTGTGGGCAGGCCTACGAAGCAGCACACCCTAGAGCAACAGTGATCCAGTCACTGTGACTCTGTCACCGAGATCACTTGAACCTTGAGCAGGTTAGGGCGGTGCAAACGCTGTGACCGCACTGGGTACCTATTTCGGGTGGGTGTGTAGTGTTTGCAAGTATATTATGGTTTAAAAAAACTTGCTGCCACCTTCCTGGCCTCCAGCAATTTTCAGAAACAATAAAAATGTCATGATAACTTCGGTGATTAATGTTCTTCCTAGAGAGAGATCCGAGTTTTGTCTAGTTGAAGGGTTGACTCCTGGAAAAGTAGCACAGAGGGTTAATATGCCTGCTGCAAAGAACATGTACCATGCAGATCACAAAGTGCACTGCTCTAATGGGGGGACCATGATGAATGGTCATTTAATGTCAGCTGTAGATGATGGATCCCTGAACAGTGTTATGTATGTGCATGTTTGCATTGTGCTGAGGGGATTACCAGGTAATTGTTCACACTGCTCTCTGATGGATGTCACATGGGGTTTTTCTGAGTGCCCAGATAGATCATGCAGTCTGTGTGTTCTCTTTTGTACTGCCAGTCACTGCCAGTCACCGGTGTATTCAACTGTGTAGCCTTGGACCGTGTCATGTATGCGCATGTAACTTGCATGATTGAGGTAACTATTAGCGCCGATATTACGTGTCTCTCGGTCCTCTTTCAAGTGCTTGCAGTCCTTTTTCCCCAGCACCCCCCACCTCCAGGGGCGGCAATCTGAGGGATAGCCCCGGGCGCCACAAGCTCTAGCTACGCCGGTAAGGGACGCAGCTATTAGAGGTGCAGCTGGCGCAGCGGGGCAGGGGCACAGAGATGTGAGAGGGGCCCAACCTACCCAGTACTGGCTGCAGGCAGACTACAAGTCACCCGTTCTGATTATTTAAGCAAGGAAGATGGGCTGGTTGGAGGAATAAAGGAGGAAAACATAAGGGAGAAATGGAGAACAGAGAGGAAAATATTGAAAGGAAAGGGGGAAGATAGAAAGGATAGAAACAAGTGGCAGAACCAGAGGAGATAATGAAAATAAAAAGGATACAGGAAAGAGGAAGAGAAGAGGGGGCAGAAATGAGGATGTCAGGGAAAGAACAGGAGGAAAAAGATGGAAAATTGTAGAAAAGTGAAGACAAGATATAGATGTGAGAGAACGGAGGGAAGGAGGTAGAGAGAACACATGCATAAAGAGGAGATTGTAAGAAAGAAGGGTAGAACAGAGATAGAAGAGAGGATGTGTGGAATAAACAAGGTAAAAGGAGAGCAAGGCGAGGAAAAGTGGGAGAAAGGGAGGAACACGATAAGGACAAGTGAGGGACAGAAGCGAATGATAGACAGTGGCGTAGCAGGGGGAGGAGGTGGTCCATCCCGGGTGGCACAAGTATTGGGGGCGGGATCTCCCCCCCCACTCTTACCTGCAGCCGTCACGGGCGGCAAGTGCAGAAATCACCAGCAACCCCCCCCCCCCCGCTCCCACACCACTGACAAGAGAGGAAAGACTAGAGGAGAGAGAGGGTAAAAGGGGATGGAAATAAAAGAGTGTCAGAGATAGTTTGGAAAGAGATAGAATGAGGAACGTGGTTCCCCTTAGCTACAGCAGATTCAGTAGCCCCGATGTCCAAGGGTGTGAGGTTCCCACAGAACTCTTTCTTGTACTAAGACCCACTACATTATCCACAACTACATCACATGGCAACTACATATTTACTATTCTTAACTCCACAGAAACTTACCCAGGCTTACTATGTGATGTAGTGATTATGTTCTTGTAATTATTGAGATAAATATTGTTCTCATGCGATATATCATATGTGATATAGTGACCCTGTGCCCACCTACTGACCACAACCAAGCATGATGTGTAACTGCTCATGCCTAGTCCTTACCAGCCATTCTGATGCCCCATCTGTAGTAACGTAGTGCACGCTGTTAAGATGTTGATAAGACGGTTTATTGAAGTCGATCATAATGTAGAGTAGATCCAATACAACAGCCCCACCAGGAGCAGCCTGCTAGCTGCTCAGCCCATCCACCAACTGTCACCAC
The DNA here is from genome assembly GCF_964204655.1 of Triturus cristatus. Lineage (NCBI taxonomy): Eukaryota > Metazoa > Chordata > Amphibia > Caudata > Salamandridae > Triturus > Triturus cristatus. Next base: position 1,006,376,255 of record NC_140583.1, on the reverse strand, counting down.
TCACACCAGTCACCCAAGCATTCCACTCATGGCCCACACACCAACATTCCACACAGAACACTCACACTGGCTGATCAAATAGAAACAAGATAACAGATAACATTACAACAACATGAAGATACTACATTATCCCCTTCCTATAAAATAGAAGAATAAAGAAACCAAACTTTTAAAAACTGTAGACAACAAAGTACAACATAAGTCAATAGTCCATAACGCAGGGATGAACGGTAAAAACCACATGACGAGTGGGAAAAGGACTACACAGGAGGAAAGATACATACGAAATACCCATCCTCCTCTTTTAATAAAGAAAAGAAAAACACAATGTGTATACTCCCCATACATGACGATACTTCACCAGCCTCACAGAAATACTCCCAATTTAGTGCAGGATGACTAGTACAAGCACAGTACTGGGCAGGCATTATACCAAAGCCAGACACGTTCCACCGGCCTGGAATTGTTCTTTGTGCTGAATTTACAGAGTAGCAATTTCTTCTGACACAAGGTTAATGCCAGGCACCCACAAGGAGCCAGTTCTCCCTTGAGCATGAAAAAAATGTGATCCAAACCTCCCAGGTCTCAGCCAACTTCAAGCACTAGAGACCTTATGCCGTGGGAAAAGAAGACCCATTTCCAAAAAATGGGATCATCAAAATCCTCACATGAATGTTTGAGAAAAACACATGAAGGTGAAGTCCTTTGACTAAAACTCAGTACCAGTGGATAATAACTATATTCAAAGATAAGTATTGCACAGAGGAGTCCTGCACGCACGGTCCCCAGTGACTAGCAGGTGAAGATACTCATTTATGACAAATTGATAGCTGTGGGAAACCTTATTATGAATAAAATAAATCTGATGTGGACAGAATGAACTTGGTGTAAGATATAAAGAATGGTTGACAGCTTTTTTCTGCCCTCGTGAGTCTAACAGAAATGTTCAAAAATACTGAAGAGGGGGGTGCCTTGATCACTCCCCCCATCGATATGCATACATTTGACAGGCCATGGAAAAGTAAGAAAGAGATAATGCTACACATATTCTTGCACAACCCAAGAGAAGTAATTTATGTCTAAGGAACCACATCCTTTTCCGCCTCCTTTGGTGCCTTCTCTTTACTCTGGTTGAGACAAGCATTTGTGCAGCAATAGTGGCGGAAGCTCAACGTCATCCTTGTGGTGTCAGCCGAGGTTCTCTATTGCCCTCTTTCTGGATCTGTTTTTGTAACTAAAGAAGATTCTGCATATCCTTTGTCACTGGCATCCTGTCCTGAAACTGTCTTGTGGGAGGGGAGGAGATTTTCATTTTTTAACTCCCCCACTCCTCCAGTTCCCCACACTATTCGTGAACTCCAATTAAAAATGGAGCAGCAACATTTTAGCTCCTCCCTTTCAAGTCTTTACTATGCCATATATACATGCATGTAGTACCATATATTTGTGAGCTTTAATATCATTAACGTAGAACGGTGCACTTGACCCAAATGCTGAAGGTGCACCTGCTGTATAATCTAGACATTTACATAAGTGTGCATACTGTTTCCTTTTAGTGGTACCAAATTGCAGTTTTCATATATATCTGCATTTGTGTAGTTTGAGTAATTGTGTTAACTCTTATACACTCATGTATTCACTTGAATAGTATCCTGCATTTATTTTATAACTGTATGTGTATCCATAACCATACATTTAAATGTGTATTGAAATGTTTTGCTACGTTAACTTGACCAAAGGGCTTAAGCATATGGACTTTTATGTTTAACCTTCAACGTGAAAGTTTGCTTGAGTTGCAATGTTTTCTTCTTCTTTGCAGATGCATTCATATGATCTCATAGTTAGTGAAAAGCACATTGTGTATGGCAGATAGTAAGGCTTGGGAGAAGAACTTCTGGCAAGGATGAGAGTCGCTAACAGACAAAGGGAGGATACCTATTCATGTTATGTCTAGAGACAGAAGGACTCCAAGGACGTCCTGATGTTCAGTCCATAAGATGAGAGTATCAAATAAGGTTGACAAGTTTTACTGTGAGAAGGTGGAAAAGTACTGGAACACATTATGTGGGATTCTCGAATATTCTGTGGAAGTTTGATTGGTAATCACACTTTAGCTGTAGTCAGATTCCTTTTAGACTCAAAATGGTACACACCTCTACGCTACATTTCTGTTGTGTGGCTTTATGCTATGCAATACTCTTGATTTTGGAGAACTTCTACAGAAGTCTCTACTATGCTGACACATTCCTGCTTTACTGGATCTACTTAGGGTTTCCCCAATTAATGCTACTTAGTTCAGGCTCAGTTTAGGAAATTTAGATTTACTCATCTATAGGCAAGAAGACCGAAAATCATATACTGATCACCAGATTTTGTTGATTATTTTCTGCATTGCTATTACTGAATTCCTTGAATGTTTTATGCTTTTGAGACTGAACTTTGTTAGACAATAAGGACAGCCAGTAGTGATTTTGTAATTTTACAAAATATTCTTGAGACCTTTATTCATCAGTCTGGCTTTGAATTTGTAAGAAACCTACATTTAATCCAATTATTTTACTTTTGGGTCCAAACTGTGTGGCCAAATAGGCTTCACTGTAAATTGAAATTTTGGATGATGTTAACTCCTCTTTATTTATCAGGCATCTAAAAATATCTATCGCAGGTGAAGTAGAATATTCGGCTTCGTGCTTTGGCAGTTGGTAGCAAAACAAGGATGGTTAGATCCTGGAATAGCAGAGTTAGAATACTATGCGTTAGAGTATTTCAGATCAAATCCCAGCCCTAGAGCCGATGTTTTGATTTTGAGAATTGGCAGAGTTCCAGCAGTTCAAGAAAGTGTTGTAACAGTGGAGATGTGAGTATTAATAGGGTTGTGCATTTTAACGGCTTATGCCTAGCTGCGGTGTTTATGGAGATTGCGTGGTGTTTGGTAGAGTTGTTTTGAATATTGTGTGAATGTGACACTTAACGTGGAGAAGCTGAAGTTGTTATCAGGTCTGACATGGCCTAAGATTCCAGTATGATATGTGTAGAAGACACTGTAGTGTAATTGTCTGCTAAAGTTTTGTGGTGCCTGTCCTCAGCCGTTGTCGATAGCACAATTGAGATAGGGATATTTAACTTTTGTGTGTGAAAGGGAGGTGTGATTTTTGTGGTGGACCGTTTGCTCAGGGGGAAGCTGATCCCCTGCAGGTCGAGGTCGCATTCAAATGTGCCTGAGTAGGTCAGAAAGTGTTATTCTGAGCCATTTCATGTATGATTTAATACTGTTGATGTCTTTATATAACAGACAAAGATATTTGTCGCAATTTTTTTGTATTTGTTTTGCATGCGTATTGTTGAGGAGAGTGCATTTATGAAAATTGTGAAATAGTAGGGTGAGCTGCTGTAAGGAGTGAGATTTACATCACGGTGTGTCATGCTGAGATTGGTCGGTTGTGGGTAAACCATTATTTTCTGCTCTTAAAGTAAATTCTGTTGGTGATTTTTGATGTTTTGCTGGAAAATGAAATGTTTTAAAGTTATACGAGATTTTTTGAAGGGAGATGTGACAATACCTATTAGGGAGGAAGAAGAGGCACCACCTGAAGACACTGAAGGTCATTATATGGCGATAAATGTAGGGCTCCATATATGTATTTGTCTTAAACATTGGGCACAAGATCACAGAAAAAGAAGGTGCACTGTCGTTTCCATCCATTGAAATTTGGAGGAGGATATTATATAAGATGAAACCACAGTCTAGACCTACACAGTTTGAAGTGCTCAATGCTTGGGAGCAAGCAGCTCATGCCTGAGAAAAGGAAAGGTTTCAGGGAAGAGTTAGAAAAGCAGAACATACTTACACTGACACAAGGTGGAATGCAGAACAGAGGAAGTGGAGAACAGACATGATCGAGGGAGTCGAATTATACCCAGCATTAACAAGTGAAGAATTTGAGAAAGGGAAGGAGAGGAAAAGGTCAGAAAAAGGGACAAGTCAAAGGAACCAAATGAGAGAAGTGACAACAGTGACAGTGATTCTAGCGATAGACTTCTAAATATGTTGCTGTCAGAACGACCACCTCAGTATAATGAGACCCAGTTAATAGGAAGTGGAGGTGCTAATGAGAATGGAATTTCCGGAGTGGCTACCACGGATGTATGTTGTTACAACGCACACTTTTACAACGCATGCACTTACAACGCATTTTTTACAACGCAAAATCCATTACCACGCATTCCATTACATAGCATGACACTACAACGCATTTTTAAAAACTACCTTTACAACGCATTCCATTACAACGCATACTACCTTTACAACGCATACCATTACAACGCATAATATTAAATTGCATTTAAGGTATTAGATAGTATAGGGGTAAAAATTACTTTTCTAACTCCAGGGGGTGCAACAGTAGGGTAAGTGTTGGATAGTATAGGGGTAAAAATTACTATTCTAACTCCAGGGGGTGCAACAGTAGGGTAAGTGTTGGATAGTATAGGGGTAAAAATTACTATTCTAACTCCAGGGGGTGCAACAGTAGGGTAAGTGTTGGATAGTATAGGGGTAAAAATTACTATTCTAACTCCAGGGGGTGCAACAGTAGGGTAAGTGTTGGATAGTATAGGGGTAAAAATTGCTATTCTAACTCCAGGGGGTGCAACAGTAGGGTAAGTGTTGGATAGTATAGGGGTAAAAATTACTATTCTAACTCCAGGGGGTGCAACAGTAGGGAAAGTGTTGGATAGTATAGGGGTAAAAATTACTATTCTAACTCCAGGGGGTGCAACAGTAGGGTAAGTGTTGGATAGTATAGGGGTAAAAATTACTATTCTAACTCCAGGGGGTGCAACAGTAGGGTAAGTGTTGGATAGTATAGGGGTAAAAAATTACTATTCGAACTCCAGGGGGTGCAACAGTAGGGTAAGTGTTGGATAGTATAGGGGTAAAAATTACTATTCTAACTCCAGGGGGTGCAACAGTAGGGTAAGTGTTGGATAGTATAGGGGTAAAAATTACTATTCTAACTCCAGGGGGTGCAACAGTAGGGTAAGTGTTGGATAGTATAGGGGTAAAAATTACTATTCTAACTCCAGGGGGTGCAACAGTAGGGTAAGTGTTGGATAGTGTAGTGTAATATTATGCATTGTAATGGTATGCGTTGTAAAGGTAGTATGCGTTGTAATGGAATGCGTTGTAAAGGTAGTTTTTAAAAATGCGTTGTAGTGTCATGCTATGTAATGGAATGCGTTGTAATGGATTTTGCATTGTAAAAAATGCGTTGTAAGTGTAGTGCGTTGTAAAAGTTGCGTTGTAAAGGTTGTTCCCCAGCTACCACACCAGTAAATGTGAGCCCTAATGTGATGAGAGCCACCCCTGTGAATACGAATCAAAATCCGATGGGAGGGAATCCAAGGATTTGTGCCCCTGGTACCTCCACAGTTCTTCATGCTCCAGATACTCTCACTGTCCAGGTTATCATTGGCTTTGTGGTTCCCAGTACAAACCAAGTTCTGCAGGAAATGTAACAAACAATTTGGCTGTCTCTGCCAAGCTAAATGCCCGAGGGAATGCTCCTACAAGTTTGAACATGGGAGGATTTGTTCCCTTAATTCAAATTAATGCGAGTTTCCCCTGTGGTACGAGTGCAGATTCAACGATTAACCAGACCGGATTTAGACCTCTAAGGTCATTCCCAGGATTGCCAGATATAGGTATTCTCACCTGGGAGCCACCCCTAAATGCATATGGTAGCACACTCAAAGAGAGGGCAGTAACTGAAGCCCCTGGAGTGCAGCCTAGGCTTAGCCCTCAGAAAGTAGACAAATGGTTGAATGTTCTCAATGCCACTTCGAATGAAAGCAGACGCTCAGAATTGAGTCAAGGAACAATTTAGTCATCATTAATAAACTTGGTGGATATAGCCAAATTGAAACTAGAATTAAACGATATGATAAATGGAAGCCTTGAATTGGCCCAACTAGATACTTACCCAGAAAATGTACTTTTGTTTATGAGAAAGGACATCACCAGAAGCAAGTCTATGATGAATTATCTGAATCAGCTCTGAAATATGAGGTAGATCTGGATCACACTAAAGCCTTACAGAAAAGCCACTGACTCTGTTTTAGTGATAAGGACCTAGAATATATGAGAATACCAATAATGAAATAGCAAATTCAGGAATTGGTTCAAAACATTCAGATTTGGAGTGCGCTTGGTAAGTGGGAAGGTAGATGGGCAAAAAAGAAGGTCCAAAGAGATCTGTGGGAGAAACGCCTCCTCCTGTAGAAGGGGGAGCGGGTACTAAAAGTTTCCCCTTACAGGAAGTACTCAGCAGAGGTTATGTCCATGTGCTTAGTGTGAGTAAGAGTGATCTTGCGTTATTCACAAACAACTTCCCAAGATTGAGAGAGAAGCCTGTAGAACAGTACAAACAATTTGAGCGGTTTGTGAAAATCTCAAAGGTTTTGTGGACTGATCTGAATACCTTGTTTGATATTGTATTTGCAAGTGATTTGTGGATAGCATGCAAAATAGCCACGGACTGGCCAGAAAGAGAGCCTGTAAGAGATCCATTGACTGTCATCCACATTAATGAGAAAGTAATAAAAAAGTATAACCAGGTGATGATGGGGTCAAAATTTAAGGACTTACCCTAAGATATTGACTGGGTTGATTAATGCATATTATAGGAGACTGTTGCAGGCATTTAGGCAGTGCAGTGGGATGGAGATGCTGGCGACCAAGGAAATGGGGCCTTTTGTGACCAGGTTTCTGACGGGATTGAGGCCTGAAGTTAGCATGATGATTCAGCAGCATTTGATTTGTTGGAAGAATAAGCTGGGTGATGTGATTATGAGATATGCAAAGTACTGTAATGATGAAATAGAAATGAGGCAAAAGGAATTGAAGGAGAAGTAAATGGCTCAAATGAAGGCTGCTCAGAGAGGAGGTCAGAGTCAGCCTTTTGTAGGAAATGTTCCTCCTATCTATGCAAGGAGTGTATTAGCAGGGAGCTCCTGTGATGCAATTGACCTGAGCAATGGGATTGATGTAGCTACCTTGAAGAAGTCCAACCCCTGTCCCTACTGCAATAAGGTGGGGCATTGGAAGCAAGAATGTTGTCTCAATCCTGCTAATTGCGGTCAAAATTTAGGGTTTTCACAGCCTCAGAATAATAGCCCTATGCAGTCACAAAATGTGCAGAGACCAAGGTCTCAATATTTTAATGTACCCCAAGCCGCAATGATACAAGTTCCACAACCCCGATGCCATACCAAGCTGCTAATGGCTAGATTCACTTCAACCCAAGTTCCAAATATGAATCAGAATGCTTTCCAGAATAACATTTTTTTCCAGCAGTATCCCCTGTTTGATGTGGTTGAAGATTAGGGCTCCAATCATTCCACCTGACGGTGCCTGAGTGGGGAGGAAGATTAAATGCTTGGCACAGTCTTGGAGGTAGACCAGAGTGGTCCATTTATCGATGGTGAGGTAAATGGCCACCCTGTATAATTTCTGGTTGATACTGGGGCTATGCGCTCTAAGGTTAGAACAGTGGAAGTCCAAAAAATCCAAGCTGTGGAGTTGCAAATAAACAAATGTCAAATCCCATAGCCGAGGATGTACCTGTAAATATAGGGAATGTCAAGAAGAATCACCAATTTGTGGTATGTGATTCGGTCCTGTGAGTTTGTTGAGACAGGATCCGTTGTGCAAGCTGAATTGCTCTATTTATTGCACCCCAAAGGGTGTGGAGTTCCAAACTCATGATGAAGATGATATTTTCAAATTGCCTAATCAAACCCCAGAAATGGGCGGTTCCCTATGATGACAAGTGAAGAGTTACCCCTGGATCTCAAAGATACAGTGAGATTAGAAGTTTGGGATTTTTCAGAAAAGTACACTGGACTCATCAAAGGAATTGATACTGTCTATTTACAGTTAAAGCCTAATGTTTAGTACCCAAGAAACCCACAATATAATCTGACCCCTGAAACGTTTGCTGGAATTACTCCAGTAATTGAAACAAAGATCCAACAAGGTATTTTGAAGGAGATTATGGGGACCCCATGTAACTCACCCATTACGGATTTACAGAAGCCTAGCGGTAAGCACAGCATTGTCCAAGACCTCTGAAAGATAAAAAATATTGTGGTTCCCTTGTCCCATAGTACCAAATCCTGCTGTGATGTTGTTTCAGATTCCATGTGAAGCTGAGTGATTTACTGTTATTGATCTTTGTCAGGCCTGTTTCTCTATACTGTTGCATGAGGACAGTCAGATCCTCTTTGCATTTCTATTCGGCAGTCGTATTTTGGTATGGTGCAAAGTCCCACAATGGTATACGGAGCGGCCATGCATTTTCAACCACATTCTTAAAAATAGACCTGGAGTCCTTGGTTAGGCCCTGTAACTTGGTCCTGTTGCAGTATATTGACGACCTGTGGGTTGCATCAAATACTTAAGAAGCTTGCAAGACTAATACCATTGCTTTTTTGAACCACTTGTCCCCCCAATAAGTTGCATTTTTGTTTGAAAGAAGTCCTGAATTTCGGTCATCACATTGAGAAAGGAGTCAGGAAGGTGTTGCAGGAAAGAATCTCGGGGATTCTGCAAATGAGCAGCCAACAACACAGAAAGAAGTCAGGATGTTCTTGGAAATGGTGGGCTACTGTTGTCAGCGGAAACTCAATTTTTCCCTAGTGGCCAAGCCTTTTCAGAGGCTGACACACAAGGATGTGTTGGATCCGGTACCTTGAGATAACGACTACCTGGCTGCCTTCCTAGAAATGAGAGAAAGTCTCTGCTACGCACTAGGAGTGCCTGATTACAGCAAGAACTGTTTGCTTTTCTGCAGTGAAAGGTAGGTTTGCCCTCTCTCAGTGCTTACACAGACACATGGAAGTGCACGTAGACCTGTCACTTATTTCTCTAATATCCTTGGTCCAGTAGCTGCAGCATTGCCTGGGTGGCTCAAATCCGTGGCTGGTGCTGGTGTCTGCATTGAGAGGTGTGAAGGCATTGTTATGGGTCATCCTCTAACTGTGTATGTGTCCCATTCTGTGGAGATATTGTTGACGTGTACTCGCACTCAACAATTGACAAACAACCGATTGACCTGGTATGAGCAGATCATGCTTGCAACTGAGAATGTACAGTTTTAAACCTTGCAACCTTGTTGCCCCTTCCTGAGAGTGACAGTGATGATGGTGAAGGGGAGTATGACTATCTAGATAATATTGAACTGTGCACCAAGCCAAGACCAGATATACAATATGAGCCACTGCCTAAATCGCATTGTTTGTGGATGGCTCATGTTCATGAGACCATGGAGGAATTTAAGAGCTGCCTATGCTGTCTGTACAGTTTCAGGAGTATACAAAACTTCATGGCTCCAAGAAGTACTTTCTGCACAAGTGGCTGAATGAATTGCTCTTACAAGATCATGCTGTGTCTCAAACCAGCAGTTAGTGACCATTTTCACTGATAGTCAGTATGGCTTTGGGGTCGTTCACGATTTCAGAATGTTATGGTCCCAGAGGGGGATTATGACCTCTTCGAGGTCTCCCATCTGGAACAAAGAACAAGTGAGAAAGCTTCTTGAGGCATTACAACTGCCTGCTTGAGTTGCAGTCACAAAATGTGCTACTCATTGCATGAAGGGGCACCTTCCTGCACAAAAACAATCACTACAGTCATTTTCCTTTTTCAATGCGTGCTGTAGAATACAGAACACTTTGAAAGAGGAAAAAACGAGGAGAAATCAAAATATTTCTCCTCGCTGCGCCTCCTCTGGGGAGGCACATTGACACGCATTTCCAGATTTACGATTACTCGTAAATCTGGAAATGTGTCTCCTTCCATGGGTGTTGCGTGGGAAAACCCACAGAAATACCCATGGAACGCCCCTTCGACGCAAAGTGCTGCATGTGAAGGGGTCATATTTACAAGGAGAGGAAAAGTCACGCAGGGTGGCTTTTCCTCTTCTTGTAAATATGTAGAAGTGAAATGCGCATCCAGTACATCACAAAAAGTGACGTAATGGTGGCACAGGGGGCTCGTAAATCTGCCCCTTTGTACATAATCTTATTTTATATTATTTGAACTTTGGTTTTGTCCTTTGGACAGGTGGAAATCAACAGAGAAGACACCCAAAGGTTCAGTTTTAGAGAAAATGATGGAAGCCAAACCTAATATTAGTAGACGTAGATACATAATAACAGTCACACTAATACTTATAGTTGTAGTACTAATCATTTTTCTTGTTGGATATCCATCTACATCTAATTCAGTTGAGATTAAGTCCACACTTATTCCCAAATCCTCACACCCTAGTGTTACTAGCTTGTACTCATTAGATGAAACAGAGTTACACGTAGATACATCTATTCTTATTTTAAACTGCTTTATGAGTATATTGACACTATGGATACTATGAAGTGCTGCATGTGCACGCAATTGCCTGCATCAGCTGCAGAGGGTATAATTTATCACGATATACCTTTGACTTGCGGTGTTACCTGTAGTATTTTGATAAGCCTTGTGTATGGAAAGGAACATTTTGAATATTATTTTTCCAATCAGAATTTCGTTTTTCAGAAGTCCCCATACTTGAGCACCTAAATCGTCACATTGATCCCAGTGCTAAGTAAGAATTAATAAAATGTTCTTTAAACCTATCAGGACAATAGACACTGCCTATGCTCATTGAGACAGTTTGACTTGCCTTCTAACAGGGGTTGAGAAGAAATGTCTACAAGACAGGAAGAGAAGTATGGACTCTAGGTCAAAAACAGACAATAACATTAAGAATCAACATAAGTGAAACTAAGGAAGAAATAGAGCATCTAGTGGCAGGAAATCAAGCAGCATTGACTCTAGATTGAAAACATAAAGGGAAATTGTGTATATTTGTGGAGAGATCTTCATTTGGCAATCATTTTGAGTGAGTGCAACTATATATTTGAAGTTAGGGAAATTGAAATGTATTTTTGATAGGTGATGATCCTGTTAATGCTGGGAGTCTACTATATTTGTGGAGGACATGTTTACTTCACATTGCCCAAAGGCTGGTATGGTACATGCTATCTAGGTGTAGTCTTTCCAAAGTTTCATCATGTGGAACATCTCAGTGACAAAATGGTGACTCGCACATGCGAAACACAAATGGGTTGCACAGCCTTCTGCACATGAGTGTTCATTTTTATTCACTTCAACCATAGTAATCCAATTTTTTCCTTTTTATTTCACAAATAATTTTCCAAGTTCATCCATCACGCCAAAGGAATGAAACTTCTATATATTTTAGCATATTATATATTCCAGAATTGCCAATCCAGGCCTATTCATGAACATTAGAAATTTCAAATCCTCCAGATAATTACGAACATGTGGCACCCAATGCATTTCGGTCCTAGTGTGACCTTCCTCAGGGGTATCTGCAATTTTATATAAAAAATACATATATCAGTCCTCTTTTTGATGAACTCACAATGATTATCACACAAATAATAAATCATAAATCGTACAGTCTTCCCAACACCCCAATCTGTAATATAACAAAACGAGTGAACTGCCCAACCTCTCTGTGTACTAAACAATATGAAATTTTAAAATGTGATAGAAAACGTGACCCCACCAACCCTGTATTAACCACACTAAGCCTGTTATATCACGGAGTCTTGTGGATGTTAAAGGTTCAGCAATGCTGCTCCTACATTCCTGACATGAGTAAGGAGTTGAAGACGTCTATCAAGAATATTTCTGACTTGCACAAGGATATTGTAGGAAAGTAGGATCTGCTTCATATGGTTACACGTTTTTTGCTGGATGTAATGCTGTTTTTTAATAGTCTGACTGGGATCCTGCTAATCAGGACCCCAGTCTATCTGCTTTCTCCCTAAACTGTTATGCATGTACTTAGGTACACCCCAGATTGGATACAGGGGTGCCCTTGTCAGTCCCTAGTATATGGTACACATGTACCCAGGGCAGAGGTACCCCAGAGGTCTCCCATGGGCTGCAGCATGTATTATGCCACCCATGAGAGACCATTCAAAATGGAACTACAGTCCTGCCATTGCAGCCTGTGCAAGTTGGCGCATGCACCACTTACTTAAGATATAGGTTTACTATATCTAAGGGTCACTGCACTTAAAACCTACTAGTCACCCCTATAGCAGGCCTCTACAATTCTGAGGGCAGGGTGCTCTGTTCTAAGTGAGAGGGTGCCCCTGCATGAGCAGGACACCCCTGCAGCCTATGTAGTCCATTCTCCACGGTTGTCAGTGAAGTAGCCATATACTATATATAGAGGGGCATTACGCAAACACGTGATGACCATCTTGAAAACGGCTGCAACCAACCCTATTGTGTATGATGTCAAACATGTTGGAATTATAACCCCACACCAGTAACCGGTGTGGGATGATTCCACCCACCAGGAAGGCCCTTCATAGGGCCCTCAGTGTTCCCGGTACCAGCCTTCAACCTTCGGACAGCACAAAATGGTTGCTGCTGACCAGAGAGACATTTCTGCCCTCCTGCTGCCGAGCCAAACTCGAGCAGGGGAAGGCAGAACAATAGGTATCCTGTCACAGGGAGGTGTGACCACCTCCCAGACAGAATTTAGTGTATTAGGGCTGTGTGGGTGTGCTTGCCAGCGCCTGAAAACCTGCAGGAGGGGCACATTTGGTATCCCTGTGCATAGTCCAGTTCAAACCAGTCCTGGGAGCAGCCGGCGCGAAACTGGACAAAGGACATGGGACTAACCTCCTCCCTGTCCAGACCCTCCCCTGAGAGGGCCCCTAAATCTTTCCAACCCTCTCCTGTGGGTACTTAAGGGCTTACCTGGTTGTAAGATCTTAGATTCATCGTGGAAAAGATTCAGAACTGAAACCACTGCACTTCGACCGTCTGGGCACTCTGGACTTCGCTGGACTTCGTTTGGGCTTGACTTCGTCTCCCTCTCAGTCTGGTGCATTGTTTGTGCCTGTGCACCATACAGGATCCGTGTAGGACCTGTGGAGCATTCAAGACACCTGAAGATAATCTCCCTTGGAGTGAAGAAGTCACTCCCCTGCAATCGCAGGCACCACAACACTGCTGACCGGTCTGCTGATCCCAAGCTCCTCCAGACTCTGAAAAGTGCAGCAACACAGGAGGTGGGTTTTTATGTTCCTTGAGGCCCGAACTGCCCTTTCACCGAGTTTGAGGTCAGAATCCCTTGTGGGGGCTGCAATACCCAAACGCCTGTGCGCCACGTTCTTTTGCAAGTGCCTTGCTTGGTAGCAATCCTGTGACAAGTGCATTGGGCTTCGAGTAGCCCCAACCTCTGGCACTATTTTCTACAAAGATCTTCACCCACCTCACACCGTGTGCCCCGTGGCCTGTTGTTTTGTGAAAATGCCAGAGGTTCTCTTGCGACTCTTGTGCCTCTAGTCTGTGGGTCCAATTGAGGGTCATATTTAATTTCCTTGGGCTCCTCTGATTGATCTGGGCTTGCCATGACTCCCCTGCTTGTGGAGAGTCTCCTGGACCTTGCTGGTCTGAATCGTACACTTCCTTGACTACCTACATGAGTTGCTTTTGTCAAGGCTTGTTGACTCTCCCGCCGGACACCGACCCCACAGCACTCGACATCCTTTATGGGACAGCTCACATCCTGGTCATCCTCAACATTGCCTGGTCCCCGCAGGTGCAGAGTCAAGGTCACTGTCAACTATCCTGAAGCCCCCGACACCGGTCGGCATTCGTCTACCGAGCCCCTGGTCATTCTCAAGTGAGGTGTCCAGAAGGTTTTTAAAAGCAGATGCAATTGTTTAGGTATTCTGGACGGGCCCGATTCACAGAACTAACTTAAGACAAAATCCTAAACTTACTACCATTTTGGTATTCACAGAAGGCACTTACTCATTTTGGTATTCACAGAAGGCACTTACTCATTTCGGTATTCACAGAAGTTAGGAGTCCTAACTTTAGGACTCCTAAATGCCTTCTGTGAATACCGAAAGTCTTAAAATTAGGATTTTTCTCAGTTTAGTAGTAGTATAGTTAGGACTCCTAACTTTAGGACTCCTAAATGCCTTCTGTGAATACCGAAATTCTTAAAATTAGGATTTTTCTCAATTTAGTAGTCCTAAGTTTAGGACTCCTAACTTTAGGACTCCTAAATGCCTTCTGTGACTACCGAAAGCCTTAAAATTAGGATTTTTCTCAGTTTAGTAGTAGTATAGTTAGGACTCCTAACTTTAGGACTCCTAAATGCCTTCTGTGAATACCGAAAGTCTTAAAATTAGGATTTTTCTCAATTTAGTAGTCCTAAATCTAAACTTAGGACTACTAAATTGAGAAAAATCCTAATTTTAAGACTTTCGGTATTCACAGAAGGCATTTAGGAGTCCTAAAGTTAGGAGTCCTAACTATACTACTACTAAACTGCGAAAAATCCTAATTTTAAGACTTTCGATATTCACAGAAGGCATTTAGGAGTCCTAAAGTTAGGACTCCTAACTTCTGTGAATAACGAAATGAGTAAGTGCCTTCTGTGAATACCAAAATGAGTAAGTGCCTTCTGTGAATACCAAAATGGTAGTAAGTTTAGGATTTTGTCTTAAGTTAGTTCTGTGAATCGGGCCCGACCAGTCTTATGCAGTGCCTTGAAAGTATGAGTAAGGAGTTTGAATTGTGCTAGTTTGTGTATGGGAAGCCAATGGGGCACCTTCGGGTGTGGAATGAAGTGAGTGAGGCATGGGAGGTTGAGAGTGATTTTGGTTCACAGGTAGTGAATAGTCTACAGCCTTCTAATGAGTTTTTTTTTATCCCTGCATAGAGGTTGTTCCTGTAGTCCAGCTTGCTTGTGACCAAGGCATGTAACACAGTTTTATAGGCGCTGATTGGAAAGCATTTGAAAATATTCCTCAGCATCTTCCGAGCATGGAAGCATGAGGCAGTGACAGTGATGACTTAGGTGGTAATGTCACGTTTGTTGTTGATGACCATCATGAGAATCTTGGCTTGGGTGTGGGTGCTGGTCCTAGCTCTGTTGGGCACCAGGTGGAGTCCTGCAGTGAAATGGTCTTCCTGAAGATCATGGTTTCAGTCTTGTCAGTGTTCAGCTTCAAACAGTTGGTCTTGATCCACTGTGCGATTTCAGTCATGCAGGAATTGTACTTGATCCGGGGTACTGGTTGTCTTGTCTATTAGGGTAAGAATGAGTTGTGTGTCGTAGGCATAGGAGAGGACATTGAGGTTGTGAGAGTAGATGATGATTGCTAGAGGGATCATATATGTGTTGAACAGGTTTGGTCTGAGGGAGGAGTCTTGAAAAACTCTGCAGATGAGTTTACTGGCGTCCAAGGTGTTCAGCACTAGGATGACTGACTGTGCCCTTACAGTCAGAAAGGAGCAGATCCATCCGAATGCATGTCGTTGGATTCCGATGTTATGTAGGTGCTGTGATGATGACGGTTTTCATGCCGCGGTTGGGTCTGAAACCAGACTGAGTGGTGTCAAAAAGTTGGTGGTCATTGAGTTATTCGGTAAGGCATCTGTTGATGATTTTCTCTAAGACCTTGGCCGAAAATGGTAGCAGGGAGATCAGTCTAAAGCTGTCCTTTCTGAAACCGAAGCTTTGCGCCACAATAAAGAGTAAACTCTGTAATTCCTCAGAGAAAACAAAGATGCATCATTAATCCACATGATTAAGGGCACACTGAAAGCATTTCTGAAAGCTTAGTAATATTAGGATTAGACATTGTAGAATGCTTTAATATGTGATAAACAGATCCAGAGAGATTTTAAACTTATTTACGGCCAATCTCACAATGCCATGGCACTTCTACTCAATTCTCCAAATAAAAACATTCTAGCCAAACTCTTCTACCCAAAAATTCAAACGATCAGGGAGGGGCGTGGGGGGGGGGGGGGAGGATTGACTATTTCTCATCCAAATCCGTACTGAAAACAAAGCACTCTCTGCATCTTGGTTCTCCTTCAAACCTATTCAAGAAGATCACCTGAAATCCATCATATCTAAAACTAGCTTATCACCCTCTTCTTCTTACCCTTTGCCACTATCCACTGCCAAGGAACAAGCTGACATCCTTACATATGGCTTTTCAGACACCGCAAAATAGGTTATGGGTTGTGTGTCAAAACACTGAGAACAAAAATATTGTGGGGCTTCCATTGAATCATTCCTGCTGGAACCAGCGTGAAGTTACTTTCTGTTGATTTAGTTTATAATAATGCAATTAGATAACAAAAACTGATATTGCAGTAAAGTGCTTGTGAGAATCTAATTGCTGTCTGCACAAAAGACTCAGCTGCATTGTGAAATGTGAATAATGGTCGACATTTTGTACGGTGCAATATTAAATCTAGGCTGTAAGTCCCTATACCAACTGAGTCACTGGTTGATCATTTTCAATTAATTTGCAGCATTATAAAGTCTTATAGTTCTCATAGAGACATATTGAAGAGCAAATAGTTTGAGTTTCACTTTTACCAAAGTTATTGATGCTTTAATTAATACGCCCTCTGGCAAAGTACTTAAACCTCATGGGGTCCTGATGGATTTTCAACACAGTCTGGACTTGTGGGTCTCTCTTTAGGAAAATGCTTGTTCTGATAATATTCTCAGTTATCGTTCCAAATCCTTTATTTTTCCTATCTACAATAAACAACTTTGTGGAGGTAAAATTTTCATAATCAGATCTCAGGACTTCCAGGTTCTAATGGGATGGGAAAGTGAGCATGGATTTAGATCACGACTTGGCACAGTGGAACAATGCTCTTGTGAAAGTGTATGTGTTCCCAGGGTGCTCACTGCTATCATAGTTCTCACCTCAGTCTTCAACCGAGTTATAGATTGAACGTTGGATGATCTTAGTTATGGGTGTAGAAGATGCTATGAAGTCTCTCTATAGCAAGTTAACAGCTTGTGTTAGATTACACCTTCACAGTGAAGTCACTGTAAGTTTTGAAGTAGCTAGAGGTTTGCAACCCCCTTTTATTTATTCTTTAAGCAAAGTTGCTTGAGGGAATTTAGGCAGGGCACTTCTAGATTGGGCTGCAAATCCATTCCAGTTTCTCTATTTGCAGATGATGCTGTTTTGATATCCTGAACTGTGTATGGTCTAAAGAAATTGATAGAATGCTATGTAACATTAATGGCTAACATAAATCTTTGATACAAACATCTCCAAGACATTTATTTTAATCAATGGTCAAGTCTTGAAGAAAGTGCCCTTTTATCTTACTTAAGTGTCTCCCTCCTTTGATAATTCAAAAAATAGGCAAATCTTTATAGCTTAGGGAGCTAAGTTTACACAAACTATGAGGATGATTTCTCAGTTTTCCTCTAAAATAGGAAATAAACCTACACAATGAATTAGGACTATCATGATTAGTACATTTATCTCAGCTGCCTCCAATGGTGCAGGTGTCTCAGCTACAATGCATGTGTCACGCCTACAAATCTACTTGTGTTGTATGGCCTTATTTTAATTTAGTTTTTGCAGTTTATGAATGGAATCTTTTATCCATGTTTAGAGTTAGTATTGTTCACCATCTGTTATCATTAACTAAGGGGTGAGCATCAGACCAAATATTAAAATTACTCTTCTCTGATAAATTATCCACTCAAACCCGATCCATTAGATATATTTTGTGATTTCTGTAGACCAGCAAGAGTGTATGTGCCTTTATTGCTGGAAGAGAGACAGTCACTAATTGTTCTTTTTTTTCATATTGACAAATTCGGTCTTTAACTCTAACCTGTTATGGTATAGAGTGATTTTTAAAGAGAGTTGTTACGGTGAGGTCAGTTGAAAGAGATTCGATATCTAGTTATTGTTTTGTGAAATTCACATTTTGAAATGCCTATGGAGGTCTTTTGCCTAATATTTTTGTCTTATTGTTTTTGAAACAATGTTTATGAAATGTTATTTGTGATTCGATTAATTTATTTTGTATTGCTGTGGTTTTTTTTAACCCAATAAAACAAATGATTGATTGATCGGTACTGTAGTAACCTAATTTTGGCTTCTTTTTTAATAGTATAATAAAAAAATTCTAAAAGGACTCATTGAGTCTCTTACCGTACCCTGTACTGCAAAAGGTGATTGGCACATTTGTTGTTAAGTAAAGATATATTGAAATAACAATATAGGACTATAATAAGAAGTATATAATGAAAAAATGAGAAGAACTTTCTAAGCTAATACTTAGACAAAAGCAATTTTAAGATTTTAACAGAAAAGGGGGAGGAAAAGGGGAGGAGAGAGGAGTGGGTAAAAGAGAGGGAAGAGAAAGACAAGGGGAAATAAAAATCGGCAGCAGAATATTCATGGAAAAATCACATTAAAGAAGAAACTGAACATAATGATATTAATCATAATGTTATTAAGACGGTTCTTAACAATATTAATGAAGAGTAAGTCAGATGGGTAACCTGGAAAGAAATGTAGTGAGTGGTGAACAAAGTACATCTTTTTTAATCAGTAGGGATGTAGAGGTGGCAAATGCACGATCCAGTCTGTGGTGATGGCATAACAGGTTCCACCAGGCTGGATGTGAGATTTTAGAAGTGTCTTTTCAATTGACGGTGATACTCTGGAAAGTAATAGATAAAAACAAGTCAACAAACTTACCTACGTTTCTCTGAGCGTTCCAAATAGGAGAGGAGCAGTCCAGAAAAATGTGTACAATTTCAAAAGGAACATTGGTGGATAAAATCTCATTTAACTTGTTGCAAATGAGTGACCAAAAACTCTTAACCATAGGACAACAAAAGAACATATGAAAAGTAAAGATATTTAATTCTACATTTCCACTACATTGTTGTGCCTTAGTAAGTGATCCTGTGTTGTATCCCCCAGCAAAAAAATGATGTTCGTAGCAGAATTAAATGAACCTATGATGTAGAGTATCGAACTAGTTCTCTGACTACAAGAAGGAGTATAGATTTCATTGGTGCAGCAGGTGCAGTGACACCGGTGTGCCAGAGGCCTGAGGGGCCCACTGAACTCTGATTATTGCTGTGTTTCGCAGTTCAAACAGTGGCCAGAGGGCCATTTCCTTTCTTCAACCTGGGCCCAGGGCACACTGACTACGCCACTGAGCATTAGTCAAACTGGTTTGTATACACTGCCTGCAACGCTATGCCTCACACTCCCTTCAAATTAAGCTTGCATAAAAAGAGATCCAGACACACACAGATATGGCCAGTGCTTTAAATGGGCCGGTACTTGCTGGTACTAAGTACTGGCACTTCCCAGTTTCCTCCCTTTTAGTACTTGCACTTTTTCTTGTAAAAAGAGAGTACCTGTACCCATCAAGTTGGAACAGGGTAAG
The DNA here is from genome assembly GCF_964204655.1 of Triturus cristatus. Lineage (NCBI taxonomy): Eukaryota > Metazoa > Chordata > Amphibia > Caudata > Salamandridae > Triturus > Triturus cristatus. The sequence goes on along the minus strand of NC_140583.1, from coordinate 1,006,356,904 downwards.
GTACAGGGGGTGTGGAAGGTGATTATAATAAGTGGGCTGGTGACTTAAAGTGCATTAAGGGACTTATAGTTTTTAATTGCTTTTAAATTAACGAATATTTGTATTTATATCACAGATTCACAATGGATTTGTATTTGATTTTATGTGCTTTTATGGTCTATTTCTAGTATACTGAATAAAGATTTTATTGATTGAAGTGGGCTGTCAGAGCAAAGCCTGCTGTGCTTCTCTCTGACAGTTGTATCCCTGTGCTAGGCCCGACTGAGCCACAGTTGAAATATGCAGCAGAGTCTGGCTTTCATAGTGGCAGGGTGGCTCACTGATTAGGGCACTGTAAGCTGTGCATCACACCGATTAACAGCACAGTGGCCGAACAAACCCTCACACTGTATGTATGATGTGGGGTGTGCTGTTTTCGACCTCATTTGACACACAGCCTACACTCATACTTCATGTTAGTTTATAGAGTGTTTGTCATATGTGCTGAATGCTATTGACATGTGTGAATACATCTACATGTGTACAAGTGCTAGTGAGAGACAAAGCGTGTGCTCTTGGTTTTTGTCTAGTTTTCACTCCTGATAAAAAGATGACAAAGGCCCAGATATTCAGCGCAGATATTAATATTTTTTATGTAAATTAATATTTTACACTACATTAAATGTAACAATAATAAAAACGTTGCATAGCGTAGGGAATAAAATTAGTATTCACACTCCAACAAGTGCAAAAGTATGGAATGTGTTGGAAAGAGGGTGGGTACAAATTACTATTCCCACTCCAGTGAGTGGAACAGTAGGGAAAGTGTTGGATAGCGGGTGGGTAAAAATAACTATTCCCACTCCAGCGAGTGGAACAGTAGGGAAAGTGTTGGATAGCGGGAGGGTAAAAATGACTATTCCCACTCCAGTGAGTGGAATAGTAGAGAAAGTGTTGGATAGCGGGTGTGTAAAAATTACTAATCCCACTCTAGTGAGTGTAACAGTAGGGAAAAAGTTGGATAGCGGGTGGGTAAAAATTACTATTCCAACTCCAGCGAGTGGAACAGTAGGGAAAGTGTTGAATAGCGGGAGGGTAAAAATTACTATTCCAACTCCAGTGAGTGGAACAGTAGGGAAAGTGTTGGATAGCGGGAATGTAAAAATTACTATTCCCACTCCACTGAGTGCAACAGTAGGGAAAGTGTTGGATAGGGGGTGGGTAAAAATTACTATTCCCACTCCAGTGAGTGCAAAAGTAGGTAAAGTGTTGGATAGCGGGAGTGTATAAAAATTACTATTCCCACTCCAGTGAGTGCAACAGTAGGGAAAGTGTTGGGTAGCATAGGGGAATAATTTAGTAGACCCACTCCTACAATATAATTAAAATTAATTAACAAATAATTAATTAATTAATTAATTAATTCTTATTTACCTCCCACTATTTTCCCCTATAAACGTCACCTTCAATAGTGTAAAATATTAATAAATTAACGTAATTAATTAACAATTAATTAGTTTGCTAATGACAATTAACAATAAAATGAATAACCTTCATATCTAAATTAATTAACACAATTAACACTATAAATTAACTTTGAATAAATATTATATAAAAATTAATAAATATTGAATTTAATTTAAATTAATTCCCACTCTACTCACCCATGAACACTCAACACACTCCTAATTCCTTTTACATAATTAACATATTACTAATGTATTTATTAATAAATAATATTTAATTAATTACTAATTAATGAAAAATACACAATTTACATATTAATTAAATTAAAAACTTGTATTACTCACTTTTTAAATATTTAATAAAAAATGAATTAACTTAATTAATAATAGTCATTATTAAAATTAAATTATTAATTAATAAATTATTAATTTGTATAAATAAATTAAATTAGTTCCCACCCTATTCCCCTATAAACCCACAACCCACTAATATACACAAAAAGTAATTAACAATAGTAATTATTAAACACTAAATTATTAATTAATAAATTATTACTTTTTATAATTACAATTAAATTACTTCCCACCCTATTCCCCTATAAACCCACAACCGGCTACAGAACTAAAAAAAAATTGTAACATACATTAAAAAAATATTATATACTTTTAACACATATGCTAACAAATAATGCAATTTAAAAAAAATCGATATAATTAAATTCGATATATTGACATTCTATATTACTTACCTATATGTTGATATTATTTTCAACTAAATTATGTCTATTCTATATTCTGTCCACTCGATATTTTGTAGTCGATATTATGTCCTTTCGATATTAAAAATTCGATATTTAGTCCGTTTACAATTCAGCCCTGCCTCTAATAATAGAGGCACACCATTCCAGGGATCACACCCACATGGGTTCTGCTGGTAGCCTATGGCTGTCATCTGCAGGCTCTTGCTACTGAAAGCCACTGTCTTCAGGACCGGTTTGAAAAGATCAGGGTGGGGGATAGACAGCAAAGGAGTTCAGAAAGTATTGGGAGGAGAAGCAGTAGAGTCACTCCAATCCTCAAACAGTCCAAAAGTCCAAGGACCTTTCTGACATTTTGGGGCATATGTACAAGCCCCTATCACCACCACAACGTCACTTTTACCGCTGTTGTGGTGGCGATAGGGGCTGCGCCTTATGTACAAGGCAGCGTTAAGCCACTAAACGTGGCTTAACGCTGCCTTGTACATAAGGCCCCCTTTCACAATATGGTTAGCGTGAAAGGGGCATGCAGTGGGTGTTGTGGTGGACATTCCACCGCAACACCCATTGTATTTGACGCTGCCCCGTATGTACAAGGGTGGCGTATATAGTCGGCTGCGCCAAAATTAAGACCAGTAAAACCCTGGTGTTATGTTGGCGAAACGAGGAGAAATTTATTTTTTCTCCTCGTTTTTGCTTCTTCCATGTGTGCTACCTTGTGCAGCACACATGGAAAAAGCAAAATGCCATGGTTTGTTTATTTGTAGGAAGGTGTCCCTTCCTGTACATAAACAACCTTTAACCCCTTCCCCGCTCATGACGGAATCGCTCCGTCATGAGCCACGGTTGCCGTGTGCTCATGACGGAACGGTTCCGTCATGCCTCGACCGTTGGCGGCCGCGCCGCCCACGCGGCGCTGTTTCCCCGCCTGGCCGGGGGGACAACGCAACTGGGCGGAGTCATGACGGAACCGCTCCGTCATGAGCACAGCTCAACCGTGGCTCATGAAGGAGTGGCTCCGTCATGAGCACAGCGCCACCGCGCTGCCCCCCCGCATCCCCCAGCGCTGCGGCGGAATTCCCGCCGCAGCGAAAGGGTTAATACACATGCCATTTTTTCACTTTCATGTGTGCTGCATGAAGCAGCACACATGAAAGTGACAGAATGGCATTTTAGGATTGTTTATGTGCAGGAAGGGACACCTCCCTATACATAAACAATCCTCCCCTGCATGCAGACCCGCTTGCACTCTGGTACAAGGGTGTCTGCGTGGGTGCTAAGTTGCTAAACTTAGCGCCATTGCCGGGGGAAACGCAAGGCTGCATCACATTCTTGTAAATATGGTGCAGCCTTGCGTCTCAGAAGTGGCGCAGCATGTCGTTAAGCCAAGAAGGCTAACGACACGCTCCGCCACTTCCTTGTACATATCCACCTTTGACTTCTCACCAAGAGCACCACGCCAGCAAGGTGCGAGACCAGAGCTCACCCAGAGCCCTGCATGTCTCACTTGTGAGTCTGCCACTGACTCTCTGTGTGTGACCTGAGGAGAGTCATTGACCCCCCTATGTATCCACCTGTTATGATAACTCAATGACTATCTATATGTGCCTGACTGAGCCTTTCACCCTGGGGGTAACGTGAGCAGTAAACTACCCTGGTTGTCCAGCTCCTGAGTCACTGACTGTGTGACTGAGGAAACCCACACGTTAGGACCCACCACTTACAAAGAAAGATCTTCAGTCAACACTGAGGCATTCTTGAAACTCTGATCCCGTTCAGTCAATGCCCCCTTCCTGGCCCAGCTCTAAGCCCTGCCCCTAAACTCACTGAAAACCCCGCCCCTATCACCACGCCTACCCAATTGGAGGGCATATTATCAAGCACGGCGTTAAAATTATCGCCGCTCTGCGGCAGAAAACTACCGCTAAATCGGCGATAAAGGGCTTGATAATATGCCGCAGAGAATTCCAGCTTCTATGGGAATTCTCAAGGGCATATTATCAAGTCCATTATCGCCGCTTTAGCAGTAGTTTTCGATAATTTTAACGGTGTTTCTTGATAATATGCCCCTGGGTGAGTACCTGCACTTTTCTTTTCTTAATTAAAGTACTGGATCTGAACACGTGCAGCAGTAGCGTAACGTAAATGTGTGGGTCCCCCTGCCTGAGTCTCCGACATATCGTAGATATTGATTGGCTTTCTGCAGAATGGGGTACCCTTGCCAGTGTTCGGGCTGCGGGGGCATGCGTTACTCCCCCCGCGTGCCGAAATAATTATATGGATACACGTGGAGTTATGGTCATAGGCACGAAAATGGACATACAACACAATATGCTTCATTTTTCTCTCGCACGCTGTCTATTGCTCTAATTTTTTTGTGTTCGCTTGTTTACCCATCTCTCTGCGCCCTTGCCTCTCCTTGACCTCGCTCTTCTTCCCAATGTTGTCCTCATCTCTTTTTCTTCTCCACCTTCTTCAGTTGGTTCTCTCCTCGTATCTCCCTAATTATTCCGTTTCTTAACCTTCTCTATTTCGCCAGGGTCTCCCCAATCCCTAGCTGTTCTCTCTCTTCCATGCTTTAGTGCTTTCCACTTTCCTTGTTTCCTAGCCTCGCTGTGTAGTCTTTCTTTGTGCTGCATCGTGATACAAGTGAATTTTAAATTTTAACCACTATGTAGAAGTTCCGCTCCTTCGCCTTGCCTACAGTGACATCTAGTGGCCATATAACAATATGCAGAGCTCTGTGACTATCACCCGGCGATGAATAAAGAGAGAGAATATTTGCATGGAGCGAGTAAGCCTACTGAATAAACTTGAAGATGCGACAAGCGGCCCGTTAATAGCACTTTCGATTCAATATACGTACGTAAGGCATGTTATTAATGTTCGCGCAAGGAAGCAATAACTTTAAAATATAAATTGGTATCACCTAAGTATCGCGTGCACTGGCGCGAACGCACCCAAGCTCTTGGAGCCCTGCCTGGGCTTGAGGAAGCAAATGAACCCTCATCAGAACTTCCAAGGCAGGTGGGAATTGGCTTTGTGTCCCTGCTTGCTCTCGGTGAAGGCAGGCTTGGAGGCAAGGTCCATCGGACAGGGCTGGGAGGCAAGTGTGGATCTGGGCCCCTGTGGTCCAAGTTGGTGGACCCGGGTCCTGCCACCACCTGGCTGTGAACCACTGGACCGCAGGGGGTTTTGGAGTACCCTGTCACTTGTAATCCGGAGGAAGGCTACCTCCATTTCATGTAATCTGTGCGCAACAAGTGACAGAATGGACTGAAGTACCAAATGCACCCGGAACTCCTTGAGCCCTGGCTGGGCTTGAGGAAGCATATGAGCCCTCATCTGGACTTCAAGGGCAGCCTAGCCATCTGGACGTAAAAATGGGAAGCATTGCCCATGACCAGATGGCCGAGGGGCTCGGTTCATCCAGATGGCTGGGCTCAATAGACGAACATCTGGTCACGCTGTGCCTTGACGAAAGGGCTTCGGCTTGTTGTTGGAGTGGATGGGGACTCTGCAAAAGAGGGTTGTTGACCTTCAATCCATAGTCGTTGATGAACAGGAGCTTACTTGGGTAAAGTGCTTTCATTCAGGTATGGTGAGGTGTGTGTCAGACTTCAGAAAGAATTTCTACATAAATACAGACAAAAATGCTCACACACAATCTGCTGCTCAGCTATGAAAGTCATCAAAAATGTTTATTTTGCAAAATATTGTTTTCTCTCACCTAGGGGCATATTTGCAACAGGCAGCGATAATTAGCGCTGAGCTTGTATACCGCATTTTTTTCTATCGCTGAAATATTTCGCCAGGCTAGCGTTGTATTAACAACGCTTAGCACCGTGGCGATGTAAATTCCAGCGATAGCACCCTTTTCCATGGAACATCGCTAGTTTTCCAGAGATGTTCCATGTAAAACGGCGATATGCTTGATGATACGACAAGAATCCACCTCCCATGTTAGGTACGCCTTAGTCAGGAATTTAACAGACGTTAAATTCCTGCGTTAAGGCATACTTAGCGCAATTAAAATAATCGGTTCCCCGCTTTGTAAATGCCGCGAAGCTGCCTTCACAATATTTACCCATGCTGTTTCCACAGACACGCCTACTATGCATCTCATTAGTGATGCGAAATTAGGCGTGCTGGAAACGGGAGCAAAATCAGCAAAACACGCGATAACGTGTCTTTGCTGATAAGGCGATAAAATTATCGCCGCTTTTCGGGTGAAAACGGCCGCAAAAGCAGCGATAGTTTTTTATCGCCTCATTGTTAATACCCCTACCTGGGCTTTAAGTGGGATGACAAAACTGGGGGGTCTCTCAAAGGGGCGTGGCCAATGTAATTAAGGAGGTGGCTTAAAAACACGTAAGCGAAAAATCTGTGTTCAGCACAGTGTGCCGCCCGACTTGTATTTTGCTGTTCCTGTCATTGCGTCCAGCTATATGATACAAGTCACATCATACCTACAAGTAGGACTATTGGCTTTGTCAATGGTTGCTAGTTGCATAAGATTAATAAGCAGCAACTATGGCTTTTATATAATATTGAAAAAACGTCCACTTAAAGCCCTGGTGACACCACGACAATGTTGCTGCTCCTGAGTTTCAAAAAGAGAAGGGAAATCCAGAGAGAAAATGACTCTCTTTAAAGGATTTCCCTTCCCCTATAACGCTCACCACGCGCACCTCGATGTGCCTGCTGTCCGTCACTAGAGTCCGGGGGAAAAAACGGATCGCATGTTTCAGGGCACAATACAGAGCCTGATAGAGACCCGTTTCGAGGCCCCCTTAAAAACACTGCCGGTGCTCAGACCCGGTGAGAACCGGCCCACTTAAAGCCCTGACCCCTACCAATCTGCGTTCATCGCTCTCCACTGACCTGCTTGTCGTTTAATGTAGTTTAACATTATATACCAGCGTGATTATTAGAAAAACTTAAGCTCACACCCCCCAATCTTACTTACCAAGCTACACCCCTGTTTATGAACATCATCGATGGCGCTTTTGTGTTGGGTTTAGCTCTGCTGGTGGGGCTATTGGTAATTTCATAAAAAGAGAACTCTCTACTCTCTTTACTTAGAAAAGAGAACTGTACGCAGTTTGGTTGAACATCTGGGTTTATTACCTCAGAGCACAGAGAAGGCCAGGAATTCATCCCCATTAAGATCAATTCAGCTCCTGTCACATCCCGCAATCATAAAGCACCCCCAGGGCAACTTACAGTCAATGGGCGCCTCACAATCGCCACCCTCCAACTTAACTCCCACCGTGGGCTTTCCACTCAAACCCAGGAAGGACCTAAGACTTATTTCCTGGAATGTGTCAGGCCTGTCCTCCAAGTTCTCTGATGAATGGTGGTTACAGTTTATTAAGTTGTTTAAAATGATTTGCTTGCAACAAACATGGGAAGCCAAGAATAATGTTTTCCTAGAAGGGTATAAGACTATTTTTTGCCCAGCGATGGGCTCTAGTGCGGGCAGACCGAGGAGGGGTCTCATCATTTTTGTTGCTCTTGAGTATTGTGACACTAGACAGATTATGAAGTGGGACTCCCAGGCATTCCAGGGTGTAAAATTGTGCACTGGGAGAGCTCTTTCCAATGTGATAATTAATTTCTATAACGCAGAAAGAGGGCCGGGTTGGACTTCTAATTTTAAAGCCTTAAGTAGTGCCTTAGATTCACTAAAGGGGGGAGGGCCTCGGGCAGGAGAATCTTATCCTGGCAGGGGATTTTAATTGTCATCCGTGCCCAAATTTCATAACGCCTGTTACCCAATGTATAACCTTGCCCAATTTCGGAGGGCTTGCACTTGGAGCATACCATGGAAGGGGAGGTGATAAAAAAACTTCTTACACACGCACAATCTGGTTTTTACTTTACATCGGTTGTTAACCCGGCCTACTTCTTAAATCCCTCCGACATACAAAGGAAAGGGATCCGCCACGATCATCGATTTCATTTTTGAATCTGCTTGTGTGGGTTGGCCTCCTGTTTCTTTCAATATTTTATATAGCCCCTTCAGTGAACATAATCCTCTGACCCTCTCCATGGAAGGGGGTGGGAACCAACCAGAGGGCACCCAAAGCCCTGGATTTGTAATGACAGTATGCATGTATGTATGTTTGTATGTATGTATGTATTTGTATTGCGCGAGCCCAGCTGAAATGCAGCAGAGCGTTGTTCAGGGTCAAAGGCAAAGAAACAGTGAACAGGTAATTGGAGGGGGTAGTGGTATTCTAAGAGTGAGAGATTGGACTATTACTGGATTGAGACATAGTGCTCAATAAAGAGCTGTGTCTTCAGTTTTTTCCCAAATTGAAGTATTGTTCGGGTAGGATGAAAACTGGGATGTCACACCAGATCACAAGTGCCTAGCTGGAGAATGCATGTTGCCTTTTTGTCTTTTTTGCACTTCTTCAACTTCAAGCTGATTTTATCCTAGCTGTGGGCGTGAGAAGAAACAGTGAAGATGATGGGCCTGTCAGCCATTTATATATATTTTAGTCTGACTCAAGTATATTTAGTTACACTTGAGTCAGAGGTTCCATAAGAAGAGTATTTTTGTTTTGCTAACTTCAGTGCAATTTGACAAATCTTCATGACACTTTCCAAAAATGAAGTTCATCCACCTCTGCTCCTTCCTGTAACGTTTTAGGATGGTACGACAAGTGGGGGCTGAGAAAAAGGTGGCCACAAAACACTGTTTCCCATAGGAAAAATTAGACAACGATACAGAAAAATGGCAGAACAGAATTACACCAGATTTGGCAGAAAGCTAGATCTTTACACAGGAAGTGTGCCTCTTGTGATGTGGTGCAATTTTGTTCAACTGTTTTAGAGAAATTAAGGTTAAAACATATTGGATGTCCACCATATGGCAAAATTAGGCATTTTCATTGGCTTGATTCATGAGGATCTTGCAAGACCCCGCAATGTTATTGGAGACCACAACATCAATAAAAATGTTGTGTTCGCCATTTTTAAACTGAGTGACTCACTTTTCAAGTCCTGAAAACTTCTAAAACGATACAGAAGGAGCCAGGGAAGGGAACCATGCCCCAAAAGCCCTTGTTCGGATCCCAGGGGAATCATCCCCCCAAAGGGCTAAGTAGAAAAGAGATGTTTTGCACAGTTGTGGACCCGTGGGAGTCCCGCAGGACTCAGCACAGTCTCTTTGGTCCAGAAGGACAAAAAATCACTGTAAATTTTGTTTTAAAATGATAGCCAAAAAACAACTTGCCCCTGTGGCAACTGCCCTCCCTTACTCCTCATGGGTGAATGCTATGCGTACTGATATGTCGGCGTACGACCTGGACAGAGACCAAGGCCTGCATCAAAGGCCATGCATGGTGATGGCTTGAGTGAAGCAGTCAGGCACGGCATTCAACCCACCCCCACCTCACTGTGATGCACTGCTAATGACTTCACATTTTACATCACTGATGTCATCTGAAATCTATGGCAGTTAATGTCATACTTATGTAAGTTACATAAACCTGGCACATTTTCTTGCTTTTTGGCTTTAAAATGGTAGCCCCTTTGCAGGGAATTTCTAAGGTTTTTTTTAGCATACGTTAAAAAGTTACTATTTTTCCCCACATATAACTCAACTTTAACCTTTTTCAGGGAATATGGGTGTGTGTATGTGTGTATATATATTATGTGTGCACTACACACTGGGGGGCAGATTTACAAGCCCCTTGGGTCATTTTTGTGCTGCGTTGCATCACTTTTTCTAAAGCATCTAGGGAGATGCATCACGTTGTAAAGCCCTGCATCACATTATACCTGCGTCAGGTATAATGTATGCAAGGTGGGCGTTCCTAGGCAAAAAAGCCTTGTAGAAGTGACGCAGTGAAATCTACTAGATTTCACTGCACCACTTCTAGGACACCACTGCGTCAAAACCTTACGCCTGCTAGGAGCAGGCATAAGGAGTGACACAGCACAATGAGGATAGTCCTCCCCATGCATTGCTGGAGTTGCGTTGTGCTTGCGACATGACTCCAGCAATGCGCGACTTTTGTGCCAACAGATGCTTCAGAATTTCTGACGCATCTATCAATCCTTGCACCATGGTGCGCCATATTGTAAATAGGGCGCATCCATGGTGGCGGAAGGGTTTCTCAGTGTGACGCACGGAAAGGGACGCATCTTCCGATGCGACACTTTCTTATAAATCTGCCCCTGGAAGTTGTCACGATGTAGTTATAGTTAGGTCAGAGTATCCATAGGAAGAGAGTTTTTTGTTTCACTAATAACTTTGGCAATTTTCGATGAATCATCACAAATCTTTCCCCAAAAAGTTCCTCAAGCTCAGTTCATTCCTGGAAAGTTTTAGCGCAATCTACAAGGCGGCAGCCAAAAAAGAAGGTCCCTAGATGCATTTCCCTCATGAAATTTCTTTAGGGAATTTTAGACAGTGCTACAGCCAAAACGGCTGAATGGAACATAATTACGTGAAGTTTGGCAGATCTTCACCAAGAAAGTGGGGTTTTTTGTTATTTGGAGTTATTCTGTTTGGTAGTTATTAAGAAATTAAGGTTAAAAATGTATAGATATCTGAATTGTTGGGTTGAAATTCAAGCCTTCTGATTGGCTGGGGGTGCTTTTTTAGAGTAAAAAACACTGATTGGCTGACCACAACATGAAAAGAAATGTTGTGGTGCCTTTACAGGATTAGGGGACTTGGTTTTCTGCACTGAAAAGGTTTTTGAAAAAGGACATTAAGGGGCAGGATTGGGATACCCTGAACCTTATCCGTTGTGGTGGTGGGTCCTAGTACCCTGGTCTCATTTCTCTTGCACTCCCATGAAACTTCGGACCAACTGAGACTACACAGTGGCGGTTATATATATATATAATTTCTTTTAAAATAATGTCTCACTTGTTAAGATCTGGGGTGTAATGTACCTAACAAGCGTCTGCATTGTAAAGACTGCATGGTAAAGGTGGGGTAAGGGTTAACAGATGCTTGATAAAGGTTACATATGCTTTGTAGCTGATTCATCTGGTTCTAAAGATGGTGTGACTGGCAAAGGGAGGGAGTGGAGCTCCATGAGGGCAGGGATATATGTATCAATCGTAAGTGGAGCGACATGACGTTCCTTTCCCGGACGCACAGCTGAAATCCTTTAACAAAAGGAAACTTCACTTATCCATTTTCCTTTATCTTTTTATTGCCAAATAAATCCATTACTTTGCACAGTTAAAGTTTGTTTTAACAATCACATGTGCAACGGTAAATTTATTTCCAACATTTCAAATGTTGCAGTTTGCCAATACAGGCAGGGATATATGAACATATTTTGTCAAACCTTTGCCAAAGTGTGCTGTGGGATGTGTAATATCCTAATGGGTGATAGCGTGAAGTCTGCCAGGCCATTGAGCATGTCATGGGCACCATCTAGAGGTAAAAATATGAGGGCTAGAACAGCAGTTCTAAAGTTGCTTTTTAGTGGGAATGGCTCGCTTTCTTCAGTTGAAGGAGTAAGTACCAGGCCATCCTGATTTTTGTGGTTATCTGTTCCTTTAGGGTGTGATGAATGTCCAGGATGAACCTGTGAGACTTGTCCATCATGTTCTGAGGGTGATACTGTTTAGTTACATTCTTGTTATGGATCAAGTTTGTCCAGATTCATGTCCTTGGCCTTGGACTAATGGTTGGTTGTTTTTTTTGGCCAACAGAAGGCATTCTGTTTTGGTGAAGTTAAGCTTCAGGTATGTGCTTCTATACTATAGTGTCATCCGTAGCCAGATTGGTAGGTGTGCAGAGGATGGGTAGCAATGAGCTGTTCTTGAAGTTGTGCATCAACTGTTTTTCTGATGATTACATTGGAGAATGGTAGGTGAGAGATGGACAGTAGCTAGCTAGGTCCACATGGTCTTTGTGCTTCTTCAGGAGTGGGATGATTTCGCCTGTCATGAGAGATTTTTGAAAGATTCCTTGAGTGAGGGAGGTATTGACAAAAGTGAGTAAGGGTGAGAGAGCTTTTCCAAAGAAGGCTATAATGAAGGACAAGTGTAAGACACAATCTCTATAGTTCGTGGCGTTGTAGTAGTTGAGGACATCAGTGAGGTCTGCTCAAGACAGGAGTTTGAAGATTAATAATTGTAGGCTGCAGTGCAGCAGTTTGGGTATTAGAGTAGAATCATGGTTAGTGTTGTTAATGTGTTGTCTGTTCCTCTGTATTTATATTTGAAGAAGGAGATGATGGTGCTAGATTGTCTTGAAGAGCACTCACCTTTGGTTGATGGCTTGAGCTCTCTGCTTGAGGTCATCTGTAGTTCTGCTTTTCTTCCACTTTCCTTACTGACAGTGGATAGAGAGGCTTCTGTCATTGAGGTCTATGATGTACCTGTGTATAAAGTGCTCAGCTTGCATCTGGGTATTTTAATTAGACTGTGGGTGTTCACATGATTTTCCAGAAATATGTTGAAGTTATTTAGAACTGTCGGTAATGAGGACATCTAAGAAGTGCAAGAATATGGATGCAAGCCATGTTTTATTATGAGGAGTGTATCATAGTTGTGATGGATCAGGAGGTGTTTGATGTCAGGAGCATGTAGCACTGGAGAATATGTATGCATGAAGTGGAATATATGTTAGTTATTTTAAAGGTTTATGAGGTTTATTGCATATGTATGTAGTCTTGTATATGTGTTATGAAGATGTGGTATGAGTACTTGTATGTGCTCGATCTTGGTGTGATTGTGGGGATATATTGCAGTGAAGCAGGACTTCTAGACCTAACGGATCCTTGCAGCTATCACTTTTGGTTGGTTGTGCCCTTCACTGTGGATTCCCTTAGAAGTTGATTGAAGTAGGAAATAGGCAAGACGCGTGTCACTTCCTGTAGTGGTGGGCTCTGAAAACTGCAGTGATGTCACTTCCTGTGGAAATTGATACAAAAGAATGAGTTAAACATATTGGGCTTCTAATTTAAGGATGGTTTTATCCAGAGGGCTGTCATGACATTTTAATAGGCAAGAAGTTTGTCACTTCCTGTAGAACTGGGTGGTGGGAACTGCAGTGATGTCACTTCTTATGGAAATGGATCCAGGAGAATAAGTTAAACTTATTGGGCTTCTTTTTTAAAGATGGTTTTATGTAGAGACCTGGTTTGTCACTTTCTGCAGTAACTGATGGCGGGAAGCACAGAAATTCCACTTGCAACGGAGATGAATCCTAGAAAAAAGTCCACTTGTATGTTAAAGTAAATCTGACCAGATTAACCCTAATTGCAACTGTCGTAAACATGAGAGGGCGTCTAAATGACATGGTGGTTCTCATTGTATACATTTGTGTATTTAAATCCCACCAATAACATTTATAATTTCAACTTGTATGGCCAAAGACTTAAAACGTATTTGAGCTTTAACCCTTCTTACCAGCTGAAGGATGTTCTTCATTATGAAGAGCTCATACAGAAATGAAGTTCAGTTCCTACCTATAACCTGACCCATGCCAGGACCAAAAGGAACTGCAGATCACATCTATTCAACCTGCTCTGAATCATCAACACCACCTGCTTCTATCTTTTCAAGAACCCAAAAACATGCATTGTTAGAATCCGGGTTCTCTGGTTGGCACAGGTAGGTACTTGTGACAAGCAGGGAACCTTTCCTCTAGTCAGGGTAAGGGGTTACACTCCTAAAATAACCCCTGCTCACCCTCTAGGTAGCTTGGCGCGAGCAGACAAGGCTTATCTCAGAGCGTTATAGGTAAAGCATTTGTGAACACATACAGTAACCAAGTGACAACACTACAAATGGACACCACACAGGTTTTATATTAAAAATAAGGATTCTTTATATAGAGTTACCACAAGACCATTAAACGACAAAAAATACACAATACTGTTACTTTAGATGGTAGAAGTTTGCTTAGTTCTCTTAAGTTCTTAAATGCGACACTTTAAGTCAATGTACCTTAGATGCGACACGCAGGGCAACGAAAGTGTTGCAATGATGCTGATGCGATGAAGTTTTTGGTGCAAAGAAATAAAGACGTGAAGATCTTCCAGATGCGTTACGCTTCTCCGATGGTGCGAGAAGACTCGACTCGATGCGTCAGCTACAGCGGCGTCACCCCTTTACGCGATGCGACGACAGCGGCCTTGGCAGCGGCACTCTTCTCCGACGTTTGCAAGACGCTTCCGCTCGATGCAATGCTGCAGAGGCGTCACCCCTTTACACGATGCGACGACAGCAGCTCCGACGGCGGCACGCTTCTCCGTGGATACGAGGCGCTTTTCTTGATGCGGTGCAATGCGACAACTACGATGGCTGCGATGGCGACACGCTTCTTCCTCGATGCGAGACTCTTCTCTTGATGCGGTGCAATGCGTCAGCTGCGATGGTTGCGATGGCGACATGCTTCTTCGGCGTTGCGAGACACTTCCGGAATGATGCGAGATGCTTCCGCTCGATGCGATGCTGCAGCGGCGACACCCTTTGCGAGATGCGATGACAACAGCTCCGACGGCGGCACGCTTCTCCTTCTCGAGTCGCGCTTCCAGCTCCTTGCGACACGCAGTCCCTCAGAAGGCCCAACAACAGCAGCAGGCACTTCCAAAAGACTCTGGAGAGCTGGGGGTGAAGTCCACTGGTCCTGGGACTTCGTTCAGGGGGCAAGCTCAGCACAAGCCCTTGGAGATCTTTTAAGCACAAGTTGTAATAAAGTCTTTGTAGTCTTTTCTCCTCTCCTTTCAGCAGCAAGGCAACCACTGCAGGCGAATCCCCCAGGTCAGGGACAGTACTCCTCCTTACAGCTTTCCCAGTTCCTTCTCCTCAGGCAGAGGTTCTTCTTGTCAAGCAGGATCTAATTTCTTGGGAGCAGGGTCCCAATACTTATACCCCTAATTCCTTTGTTCCTCTGGGGTAGAGGAGCCTTTGCCCAGTCCAAACCAGTTCTTGAGCACTTTGTTGACATGACTCTGCCTTTCTATTCAGGGTGCAGGGCAGAGACATCAGGCGCTCCACAGGAGGTGGAGCCAGCATTGTGGTGGCAGAGCACAGCCCTATTCAGAGTCCAGATGTACTGCTCCCACCCATCTGGATGTCAATCTCTACATTCACCACCAGGCTACCTAGCCCTGCCCCTCTGGGTTTCCCCAGCCCTGTCACTCACACAAACCAGACAGGCAGATACACATCATAGCAGAGGCGGGCTGAAATGGTTAGGCAAGCAACTACCAACTTTCTAAAAGTGGTATTTGCAAACACAGAATATTAAAATAAACTTTACTAAAAGATGTATTTTATTATTCTGAGTTCAGGCATACTAAACTCGATTTTCTACCATGTTCCCTGGGTCTGTTAGGATCATAGGATGTAACAATTCTAACAGCCCATTCTGGCCTATGGAGAACAGGTAGCCTTACAATAGTGAAAAACGAAAATGGCTGTAATTCACTATTAGGACATGCCACACACATCAGGGCTTGTCCTACCTTATGCTTACAATGCACCCTGCCCTTGGGCCTACCATAGGGGTGACTAATATGAAGTTAAGGGAAGGTTTAGGGACTGGGAAGTGGGTGCACTTGCCCAGTCAGCATGACAGTACCAGACTGCACGCAGGTTCTGCAATGGCAGACCTTAGACACATTTTACTAGGCCACTTCTGTGGGTGGCACAACCAGTGCTGCAAGCCCACCAGCAGCATTTGTATTTACAAGCCCTGGGCACTTCTGGTGCACTTTACTGGGGTCTGATAGTAAACTAAATAAGCCAATCATGGAATCCAATCAACATATACATTTTAAATAGGGAGCACTTGCACTGTGGCACTGGTTGGCAGTGGCACAGTGCTCTGAGCAGCTAACACCAGCAAAACACATGAGGCACAGCGACAAAAAGTGGAAGGGAGACTCACGCCAAGGTGCCAGGTCTAACATGCATCAACCACAACCACACCAACCGCAGTCACAGCCCACCCTACAGAAAAACAATTTGATCTATTTAGCTTCACCACAATGAGTGTTTCAGGCATTGCTCAGTTTGGAGCTTCTTTACAATTGGGCTGAATCCAAAATGTATGGTCCTAGCCAGTCCTATTTGTCTACTGTTGCTGTGCAAGTGCCAAATCATGAAGTATTCAAATAGATGGTGAAACAATAAAAGAGAGTGCTATTCAGTTCATCCACCTCACAACACTGTACACTGGGTCTCCTTCAAGGGAGACATGAAAAGGCTATCCTCTGGTCTCACTGTTCAGGATGCTTTTCAAGGCATTAGGTGGCATGCAACAGTTGCAAAGCTCTCCTTGAAGAAATCCCATACAGATGTCAGCATTTTGGTACAATTTAATACCAAAGTATACCAGTGGTTTCATCCCAGAGGTCTCAGCTTTGGATTGTGTGCCACTGACAATGGCATTAATATTTTCAAAGCCATAGCTGAGGAAAGATACTTTAAAGCTCTATCCGTAGTGCATTTCATCAACTTGATTGTGTAGGACTTTAAAAGAAGTAGTAGTCAACAACATATTGGTCACCTGTTTCAGGATTTTCACTCATTTCTGTCATTCTTTCAAAGGCCAGAAGCAGTTGTGATTCATTCAGCATGCTAATAGAGTTCCTGTTACAGCCTTCATACAGTAGGAACCAACTACTTTGAACTCCAACTTCTACATGCTGCAACGCTTGTTTGAGCAGTGCAGGTCTGCCAATTATTATGTACTACAAAGGAGGGGGGATGCAAATGCCAAAGCCATGATGACAGAGATTGACAAATGGGAACTAGTAGAGTACCTGATCCAAATATTAGTGCCTTTGGAGATTTTGACATGGGAGGTCATAAAGAAAGCCAGTACCAGGAGACAAGGAATCCATTATTGTATATGCTGCAGGAACAATTGCAAAAGGTGGAGCAAACATTTACCAAAGTCAATGAAGAACTTGCTGCTTGGCTCAACAGTGCAATCCTTCCTGTGAACACATTTCAAAGGCTGCAAAAAGAGATTAAGAGATTGTGCCCTCCAAAGAGTACATCTCTGCCACAGAAGTAGATCCACAGTATAAGAAAACCTCTGCTCACTTTCATTCTTTTTTCAAAAGTGAATCTCTCAATTGACAATAATTGGATCGACAATAAAGCTGTTCAACTAGAAGATGAAGGATTTCAAATTCAATACTATAGCAGGACTGAATTGCTGCCTTCAACTTCTGCAGCATACAGTGTTTGTCCAGGAACAAGATGCATGTCACAAATGCAGCAGCAGCACCCACCAGTGATAAAACCACTGCCTGTTACTAAACATACAGGACCCACAGATTCACTTCCAACATCTGCAAGGAGTTGATTTATGAATGCGGCAGGAAATAAGTGCATAGGCAACGCCAAAACAGCAAGTGTCAATAACAATGACACAACACAGGTCTACTTGGATCAAGACCCTTCAACCTCTTGGCATGGGAAAAAAGGAACAATAGCTAGAACTCAGGAGGCCAGCAAAAAATATCTAGCATGTCCTGTAGCTAGTGTATTTTCTAAACACACTTTCAGTGCAGCAGGGATACATGCCACTGTCAGAAGGACCAGCTTCTCTCCTCAAAACATGGAGAGACTGGCAATGAGCAAAAATTCATACTCCAAAATTCAAAGACTCCAGGAGATATAACCATAGTTGAGGAAAGTTTCCTGGACATCACAAGTATGGCAAGTGATCATCCACCAGATGACCTCCCTGAATTTTAGGATGAACTCTACTTTCTAGATTATAAATGAAACAATTACACAACAGAAATGTCTGTAAAATGTGTGAAATGGGTTTTATGTTTAGATTTGGTGTGCAGCTATTTTAAATTAACCTAACCTACATGTATCTGTGTTTGTGGCACACATTAACAATCATGAAGGGCACAGTTATTTGGCCTCATGACAAATTGGTGAACAGTGCAAAAGAAAAAAACTGTTTCAACTGAATGGTAGGCTTTATAGTGAGAAATGAATGGCATCTAACTGACCAATAGACAACTCCAGCCCTTTTCCTGAAAAAACAAGATGTCTACCTCTCATGGCTCTCTTGCCTAACCCCACATTCACACACTCAGCTGTAAGTGAAGATGCAAAGGACTGAACTGCATGGATTATGTATGTCTCATCCATGGCAAAAAAGAGACACATAGATAGGTAGATCAATACTGCACTTACAATAAGCAACTTGCATCATGTAATTTTTTTTTTGTAAATATATTTATTAAAGTTTTCAACAGATCACAATAGCCCTAATGTTAAAACAAAACACACACAGTCGCCGGCAGGCTTAACGCAAAGCCAAGTCAGTTACAATCAGAGAATATGTCATAATATGAGAGAGGCACAGTGGGCAATATTAATAGTGGCCACATTTCCAGCAAAAGGAAGACCCTCCTTGGACAGAAGGGGCGGGCATCCCGTAAAAGGGGGGCATATAGACAACAATAGCAATTGGGCCAAGTCAAATCCCCTTGCAAGCACACCACTCACACCCCTCGGCAACTGTCTATCGCAGCAAGGGTGAGGAAGCAGAGCAAGGGGACCAGGGAGAGATAAGCACCACTGCCTCAAGCCAGCATCAGCTAGGACTGGTGTACCATCATCCGAGTCTGACACGGAGGCTCCAGAAGTGGCCTCAGTCAGAACTATCCAGCCCCCTCGTTCCACACGCAGACTAACAAAATGGCATCCCAAACTGTCTCCAGACACCTGCAGACTCCATGATGCACCCCAAAACCGGTGTAGGCCCCACCTCCAGAGCACAGCGTAGGGCCCTGCTGCCCCCCAGTTCAGCACTTCAGCAATGACCAACAGAGGAAATGTCAGCATCCAGATATCAGAGCCCAGTGGGCCCCTTGGGCAGTGGAAAAACAAAAAGAATAGCCGTGGGGATAAAGGTGGACCCCCAATTAGGTACTGCAGTGTGTGCAGGGTCCAGGTCAAAAGTACAAGGATTTGTTGCCCCCAGCTCAGTCTTCTATAGGCCAATAAGGAGAGGGCCAGCAGTAATGCACTGGAGCTCCGGGACCCAGGGGCAGTGAGACGTGAGGACAAACCACTTAGGGGACCTGCCCCATCAAGAAGAGCGTAGGGGTACAGGGCCCACAGAGCAGAACCCACTGCACGGCCACAGGCAGATTCCAAAGTGGCACTGTTGAGCTGGGTGGGCCATAGGTGTCCATCCGTTGCCGACTGCCATAGAGCACAAAGCAAGATCGCGGAGGAGGGCAAGTCCACAGGCCCCTGCAGAGCTCCCAGCAAAGGGGGACTCTTCCCTACAGCAATTCACCACCACGGCACTTCACAAAGCAGCCTCCAAAATCAATGCAGGCCGGCATTCTGGAAGAGTGCGTTGGTGATGCACAGAAGATCGCGGCAGCCCAACGACTTGGAATCACCGCCCCGGGGTGCCGCAACCAGATATCCTAGGTCTTTAACTCCTTGGGCAGCCTTCCCCGTGTAAAAGAGACGGCAGGGGTTGCTGTGAAAGGCCAGGATGATCACGGGCAGCGGGGTTCTCTGTTGCTCGTGTCTTCAGGGCATGCCGGCTGGCTCTGCCACCCCCCAAGTAACTTGCATCATGAATGCCAAATTATTACTCCTGATGATATCTCATGCTTAGCATAGATATGCTTGGTTGATAAGTTGATTCAAGAGGAATGTTGGGAGTGTTACTTAATTAGCATTTTGGTAATTTACAGGCCAGACTCTTTTGATTCTTCTGAAATTTCTCAGTTTAACAATACTAGACTAAGACTAAAATGCTTTTTATTTTCTCGTTCTACAGGTCTGTCTTCTTTCGGAAGAAATGCAATCTGAAAGTCTCAAGAGCAATATGCAGAAGAAAGACCAATACCTATCTGCTTCTATGGGATGCAAGAGGACTCAAAGAGACCTACCCCTGTGGACCTAAAATGAGAAGGGTGAGTAATTTATAATAATGCAGACTAGTGGCTTGAGTGGCAATCCCTAAGAGATTGTCAACTTGTGGTGGACATGATGATGCTAGACATAGCAAACTATTTTGTTGTTTGGTTGGTCAGTCATTCAGGGTACTTGCAGCCAGTTGTCCAGGATAAGTAGTACTAAGTTTAGCCTCAGTTAATTGTATTCTAGCTAATGCTCTTCACTCTGATTCCTTGTGTACCATGCTTGCGCTGATTCTCACACACTGTAATGTTTTTTTCTCATTCTACATATTTTCTCCTCTGCAATGGCCATTTTGGGTGTCAGTCCAGACAACTATAGCTAACTTAGGAGTCTGTTGGCTGCTAATGACTGAATAGGTTTGTTGGACCTGGCCTCTTTGCAGGACCACTCCCAAACCTTTTGCCTTCACCTCCTGGTCTGATGAATTTGTTTTTGTTGGCCATAGGAATCTGCACTACACGACTGATAACCAGTGGTAAAGTGATTGTGCTTACTCCCAAAAACATGGTAAAATCAATTTACACCAAATTGGCACACTTTATTTACTTATTAGTCCCTAGTAAAGTGTTATACCATATACCTAGGGCCTGTAAATTAAATGCTACTAGTAGGTCTGCAGTTCTTATTGTGCCTCTCACTTCAGTAGTCCCTTAAAACATGTCCCAGGTCTGCATTGCCGTCTCAATGCAGTTTTAAACTGCTAATTCAACTTGCCAAAATAAGTTTTAAAATCCTAAAAAGAAGGAAAATATAAAGTGTTTTTTATAAATGATTATTAACCCACCCACAACAGACCCACCCCCTACATAACTCCCTCGGAACCCACAAAACTAAACTGTACTAAACTGATTTACTCCATTCGTAACTGTTGCCACCCACTCCATCTGTGACAGACACACCTCTCTAACTCCATCAATGACCAACAAAACTAACCTATACTAATCTAATGTTACCCGTTCCCAACTATTCCTACCTCCACCTCTCTCCCTGCTCAAAACACACCTCCAAAATTTCAAATCTTTGCTTAATTTCCCTTTGTCCCTCCTTTAATTCAACAATGCCTTTGAGGGCTTTTTGGAGGAGCGCCTCTATGGTTGAAGGGGTAGTAGTGGTGGCTGCCCTCTGGTACGACAATCCACTCAGCCGCCTAGGATGGCTGGGGCAATGAGCCTTTGCACTCATTTCCACTGGCTGGGAACTGGAAGTCGGAGCAACTGCTGCTCCCTCCTCCTCCTCTAGTATCACCAGCCGGGGATAGGCCTCCATTTTTCAGAGGCACAGCCAAGAGGCTACCTCCTGCCCATGCCTTTCCTCCTTGGTAGTATTGGTGGAGGTTTTGGATGGGTCTCAGTTGGGAACAGCGGGATATTTTGGAAAGAAGAAAACAACTTTTTTTTTTTTTTTTTGCAGAGTTTTATATAGCGCGAACTTGACCCGAATCCAATCAGGTATCAGAGCCCTTTACATAGCACCAGTTACGTTACATGAGGACACACATTCATTTTTTTTGTTAGGCACAGGGAGATTAAGTGATTTGCCCAGAATCACAGGATGTTCAGCGTCATTACCGAGACTCGAACCCAGTTCCCCAAGTCCGAGATCGAGCGCCCTAGCCGTTAGGCCAACTAGTCTTCATAGAACCCATTGCAAGCGCATTTGTATGATAATTCAGGCACACTGCATTGCTCGCTCTCTAGGGTCACTGGAATCTTTTGAGTTGATTCTTAGTCCCTGTTACTTTAATGGTATTCACATAATTAAAAGTGGCAGTATGTTCTATTAATTCATTGCAAAGTTATATGCATTGCCATCGAGAACTGTGGTGGTTTAAATGTATGCTTTACAATTTATTTCACGACATTATGCAACAATAATGAAGCTAATATGGTAAGGAAACATTATGTTTGGACATCTATTGGCATATAACAATAATTTCAGTAGCCTACTCTTTCTGTACTCCCAAATCCCTTCCCTAATCCACTGACCACACCACATCCAAACAACATTTTTTTTTTTTTTTTTTTGCAGAGTTTTATATAGCGCGAACTTGACCCGAATCCAATCAGGTATCAGAGCGCTTTACATAGCACCAGTTACGTTACATGAGGACACACATTCATTTTTTTTGTTAGGCACAGGGAGATTAAGTGATTTGCCCAGAATCACAGGATGTTCAGCGTCATTACCGAGACTCGAACCCAGTTCCCCAAGTCCGAGATCGAGCGCCCTAGCCGTTAGGCCAACTAGTCTTCATAGAACCCATTGCAAGCGCATTTGTATGATAATTCAGGCACACTGCATTGCTCGCTCTCTAGGGTCACTGGAATCTTTTGAGTTGATTCTTAGTCCCTGTTACTTTAATGGTATTCACATAATTAAAAGTGGCAGTATGTTCTATTAATTCATTGCAAAGTTATATGCATTGCCATCGAGAACTGTGGTGGTTGAAATGTATGCTTTACAATTTATTTCACGACATCATGCAACAATAATGAAGCTAATATGGTAAGGAAACATTATGTTTGGACATCTATTGGCATATAACAATAATTTCAGTAGCCTACTCTTTCTGTACTCCCAAGTCCCTTCCCTAATCCACTGACCACACCACATCCTCACCGCTAATTTGTTCCCAGTACAACAAATATTATTCCTTAGATGAGCAAGTTGGTGTTAGCTAAGGTTGATATTTAAGGCCATGGCTTGAGCTAAGTTTAGGTTTGCTATGGACAGGTTATGTGGTTATAGAAGATAGAATATCAGTATAGGAAATGGCATATGAGGAAGAAACTAAGGGGCATATTATCAAGCACAGTGTTAAAATTAATCGCCGCTTTAGCGGCAGAAAACTGCTGCTAAAGCGGCGATACTGGGCTTGATAATATGCCGCAGAGAATTCCAATAGAAGCCCATGTTGACACCAGAACATGGGCTTCTATGGGAATTCTCAAGGGCATATTATCAAGCCCATTATCGCCGCTTTAGCGACAGTTTTCTGCCGCTAAAGCGGCGATAATTTTAACGCAGTTTCTTGATAATATGCCCTTTAGGAAGATGTTGAGGGAGAATTTGGAACGTGTTGAGAATGGGGAGGGATGGGAAGTGGTAGGTATGGATGAACAATGGGCCCTGGATAAAGGCAACTTGAACACACTTCTTCATCTTCCCTTAATTTAAATGACCAAAGGGCAGAGGCAGAAACTGGGCTTAGGAAGGAGCACGGAAGGAAAGGAATATCTGAAGAAAACACAATTTCGTGCAGCAGTAATTATTGAGGAAAGAATGAGACCTTGGCTAACAACTCGACCCAGCACCCACTTTTTTCTCCTCCTCCTCCTTGTGAAGTTCCTCATCATCCTCCTTCTCATTATCTGCCTTGGCAAGTTCTAAAAAACAAGGCACACATTTAGTAATCATACTACAACCACTAGTATTTTATTCAACAAATCTGAATTTATTGCTAGCCACAGAATCACTTTGAAAGGTATACCTTTATATTTAAAAAATAAAATACTTAGAAACCTAGCACTAGAAGTATTTTAATAATGAGGAAAGGCTAGGAAAGAATCAGGAAAACAATGATTAACGGAAGGAAAAAGAAATGGAGTGGGGTAAAATAAGAGGGGGAAGTGAGAGGTGGATGATACAATAATAAGAAAAATGGGGGAGATGGGAAAGTTGAAAGAAATTCGGCTGCGGAAACAGAAGGGAATATAAATAGGAAGGAAAAGTGTGCTATGGACACTAACTAAAGAAGTTAAAGAGGAAGTCAGGAAAAAAGTTAGAAAAAAATACAAAAGAAAGGAAATACAGTTTGACAGATCGCCACACTACATATTACTATAAGTGAGAATGTTCATTGAAATCTAAAAAGAATAAATAAATAATTACACATGACTAACTACCACCAGTGGGGATACCTTCTGGAGTGATGGTGGCAGCAGAGAAAGACATTTCTCCATGGGGTATCCTCTTTTGGTGGTGTTTCTGGAGGAGGAAAGAGAAATAAGAAGCTAAGGGACCAATTACGACTTTGGCTGTGCGGTGCCTGGTCTGCCCTGCTGCAGCACCCCCAAAGCCGTGTTTTGGTCGCCCAGCAGATTAGGAGTTTCCTCCTGCCTGGAAGGCTCTTTTTTGGCTTTTCCACAGAGGGCACCACAATAGGAACAGAAAAAACAGTTCCTGCACGGCATGGACTGAAAAGTCCATGCACTGCAGGAACTGGTGTGCATGCACACAGGGGGGCACAAAATGTACCCCCTGTGTGCATCCACAGGGTGCAGAGACACCAGTGGGCCCTGTAGATCCCCCTTTGTTTCCTCTCCTTCAGGGTTTTCATAAAGGAGGAGGAATAGCCATGAAAACCCTTGCAGAGAGAATACTCCTAATATGCTTGGCGGGACTGCATGGTCCCTCTAAGCATATTGATGCGCCTACACAGCTGCAACACTGCCAGGAAATGACAGTTACTTGGCGGCTGCGGAGGGGCCGTGGCAGTCCAAACACCCGACTCATAATAGGGCAGTCAGGATTCCGCCACCACTTCTCCCCCACGAGTCTGAAATTCCATGGACTGCCAGACTCATAATCAGGCCCTTAATAGTACTATCTATATTAATATTAAAGTGCTTGATATAACAATGTACAGGTAAACAACTGTACTTCATGAGTAACCAACCCAGTTCCCCCTTTAACCTTCATCCGAGAAACAGCTCATTGTCGCACAAATTAGTTATAACGCCAAAAGACTGCTATTGTCACACTAAAGCAATCTGCAATTAAAGTTGATAATAATGAGCTGACCTCACAGGGAAGGAGACTGTGCAGTGACAAGAGAGTCATGGAAGAGCCTCATCACTAGATTTTCACTCTGTGCTCCCAACTTCCAGTCCATCAACCTAAGACTAAGCTCACCTGGCTCTGACACTGGCTGCTGACAACCAGGTGGCCTCCACTGACTCAAAATGGATCATTGGAACTGATTTTTTAAATCCCTATAGGCAGCACTATGACTTCCAATCCACTTAGTCTCCCGGGCACGCTCCCTGGCATTCCACACTAGTTTCTTTCTGGACATGTAGTGAGTTAAGTTTAGGGCACACTTTAGTTCTTCCCTATGTTAGCCTAACTGTAGGTTGTAGGCTGCTTTTGCTTTGCTCACTTTACAAAGTAACTCGCTTGTTTTTGTGCCACACTATTATTTTAGAAATAGGCTGCACATGTTTTTGTTATTCAACTCTTCTGTTGGGATTCAGTATGAACATTTCGTACAAGGTTGAACAACATTGTGGCCTATTTTATTCTGTGGTCGGTCACTAGCACATTCTAACATATATACATAACAGAGAGACCCAGCTGCTGTTTTGTTACATAGCACTTCTTATCATATAAGCTGAGCCATTTTGAAAACAGAGAGGAGGATTTCTAGCAGTTGAAAGGTGTCAGAATGAGAGTCCTACATATTCACAAGTCTGAGATACAGACCAGCTAATGGCAAATGCCAGTTATGGGGGCAGTTCTAATGTCAGAGATCAGTGATATATCACTGTGCTCACGTAGGGGCAGATTTAAAGCAGGCGTAAGAAGTGACGCAGTACAGTAAGTATAGGCCTCAAAATACATTTCTGGAGTTGCGTCATTCTTGCGACACAACTACAGCAATGCATGGCTTTTGGGCCAACAAATGCGTCAAACAGATGTGTCAGAATTTCTGACGCATCTGTTAATCCCTGCGTCATGGAGCACTGTATTGTAAATACAGCGCATCCATGGAGGCGCAAGAACATTTGATTGTGGCGCAAGGAAACTGACACATTTATGCAGATGCGTCAGTTCCTTGTAAATCTGCCCCATAGTGAGGTTGGTCTTAGGCAAACATATCATTCACGATAATAGGGCCTTTCATTGTATACAGTTTATTCATAATGCTAATTACACTGCTCATTTGTATATGTTTCCTAATTGCAGCACAGTTGCTTCATGATACAGCACAATAGTTTCAATAAATATTGTAAACTTTTCCAGTGTCTTTCTTTTGTTTATTATGGAGATGCATGAATGAGAGAACAAAAGGTGAGGGATGACCTGTTAACGAGGATCCACTTGGGGACTAGAGTGTTGTGTTCTGGGGTGCCAACCTTCCTGTTACTCTGGGAAGGTTAGGAGGGCAGGTAAGGTACTAGGAGCCAGTCAGGATTTGGGCCCATAGGTACTGATGCAGTACAGTGACTCAGTCCCTACCTACTGACGTTCTGTGATCCCAGGCATAGTTCTGTTTCCAAACAGAATTCCTGCAACAGACTAAGCATGACCCATTTGTCTCCTACAAATTAAGTCGAAAGAATACTTAATGTATAATATGTGTATAAGCTCATTTATGTACACATAAAGATACATTTCTATATAGTTAATGTTATTTAAACATAATTTGTTTTCTTGAGTGTTAAACAGTATTTAATATCTAGTTCATTCTGCATATGCAAATGTGTGCTCACTTACATATATATATTGAATATATATATATATATTCAGTGAAAAAACCATAGGTTTCACACACGTTATAGTTAGCGGACATTTTACTCATAAAAAACCAATGAAATTCCCCCGTTATAGTTAGTTAAGCTAACTATAACTCGCGCACCCGCAATCCACTGCTGATGACGTAACATATTACATCACTAATGACATGGTCAGTGACATCACTCATGACATCACTGATGACATCTCAAATGACATCACTGATGACATCATCCAGTGAATGTGTGTTTTTCTGAAAATTAAATATGTTTTATATATGTATATCTCAAGGTCGATGGAAGAATAAATGGGTATATAAGTGTCTAAATGGATGATTTGTTTTTGAAAAATTGATTGTGTAACTGACTGATTAAGTGTATCTTAGTGAATACATGGCTTACTGAGTAATGTTTAAATATGTAATTATCTGTATCAGTCTCTCACTTTGTGTATAAGTGTCTGCATGGGTTGGTGAGTAGCTACATGGGTGTTTATATAGGATATTAGGTTGTTTTTTGAGTATCAGTGTGAGTGTCTGCATGGTTTGGTGGGGGGTATTACGTAGTGCATAAGTGCATGAATGATTGACTCTCTGGTTGTATGTGTTGAAGACAGCATGTGTGCATGTCTGTATGGGTGGATGAGTGTGTGTATGGGTGTGTTAGTGAGTGAATGACTGTCTCAATAGTGTCTTTATGAGTTTCTAAATATGTTTTAAAGAAGTATATTTGACTATTGGTGTATATAAGTGAGTATATGTGAGAGTGAGAGATTGAAACAGTTCCTGTATGAATAAGTATGTGTTTTTATAAGTGATTATTTAAAAGAGTAAGTATGTGTAAGTTTCCGTAGAAGTAAGTGTGGTGGTGTGTGTATAACTGTATATGCAAGTAAATGTATGTTTGATTCTTTATTAGCATGAGTGACTATGTGTGTGAGTAACTCTATGGATGAGTGGCATTGTGTAGCAGGATGTATAGGTGTATGAGTACATATGATGAGTGAGTACACGTATGAGTGACTGTACAGGACTGTTGGTGAATGAGTGGATGTGTATGTGGATCTTAGAATTACTGAAGAGGTTGTTGTAACTGGTATTGGTATGTCCATTTTTTTGAAAATTTCAGTCTCTATTTTTGAATGTTTGTATCAAAGGTTATATTAGGGTGAGAGGAGGTCTACCACTCTGTCACAAGGATGATGTCATCAGTGATGTCATTTGAGATGTCATCAGTGATGTCATGAGTGATGTCACTGACCATGTCATGAGTGATGTAATATGTTACGTCATCAGCAGTGGATTGCGGGTGCGCGAGTTATAGTTAGCTTAACTAACTATAACGGGGGAATTTCATTGGTTTTTTATGAGTAAAATGTCCGCTAACTATAACGTGTGTGAAACCTATGGTTTTTTCACTGAATTTGCAAGGTTTTTTAAATGCTAATTCCTAACTATAACGTGTGTGAAACCCATGGTTTTTTCACTGAATTTGCAAGGTTTTTTAAATGCTAATTCCTAACTATAACGTGTGTGAAACCCATGGTTTTTTCAGTGAATTTGCAAGGTTTTTTAAATGCTAATTCCTAACTATAACGTGTGTGAAACCCATGGTTTTTTCAGTGAATTTGTATGGTTTTTTAAATGCTAATTCTTACCTATACCATGTGTGATTCCCATGGTTTTTTCATTGTTTTTGTATGGATTTTTTAATACAAATTCTTATATTTAACGTGTTTTTTTTTTTTATTTGCAAGCTTTTTTACTTTTTTTTTTTTTACTTCATATTCTCTTAAAACACTATGCTTAATTTTTAAAAATTCTGCATTATATTATTTTTTCTCATTTTTTTTTTTTTATTTTTTTTTAAGTGCGCATACGGTAAGCTTACGGTAAGCGTACGGTTTGCGTAATGTTCGTAATATTTCTACTCTTTTTGCGTATGGTTACGCAATTTACGTAGCCGTGCGTACAGCGTACGTGGCGCGTAAGCGTGTACGCTACACGCGCACGTTACGCGGAAGTGTTGCGGCGTGCCCGTTATGCGCATGCGCGCGAGCGCGTGTCTTTTTTACGAGCATGCGTACTTTTACCGTAAGCGCTCCGTAAGCGCTCCGTAAGCACACCGTAAGCGTAACGTACGCGCACGGTGGGTCATGTGATCAAGAAACAAAACTTTTGATTGGTTCAAAGTAGTTTCAGTTCTAGAACTCTCCTACACCACACCCATTCCCCTCATTTCTGCTTGTGATCCCTTAGGAGAAGGAGCTGACTTGTCTTTGGGATACGATGGCAGACCAGCACTCTTCTGCTGAGAGTGAGGCTAGCAGCACCACCATCAGGCAGAGAAAGAGGAAACAGAAGAGCTCTTTTATATGGGAGTATTTTACTTTTCCTGAGGGCGAGAAAAAAGTCAATGCTACTTTGGTGACTTGCAAGCTGTGCCAGCGTGTACTTTCGAGAGGTAATCCCAACAAGAAGTATTCCTTCGGGAATCACACTATGTTGAGACACCTTGAGGATGTACATCCTAGGACACATGCACGACATACTAGGGGCAACCCTTCAGTAAGTCGAGCAAGCACATCCACAGCAGCTCAGCCGAGTCCTTCTTCGGAAGCTCAGCAGAGCCCTTCATCTGTGGGGGAAGAATCACCTCTTTCTGGTCCTGTGGAAACTAACCATCGGTTTGCGAGGGTTACTATGCGGTGCTCATTTTGCCATGGTCTAATTGTTCATAGGGAGACCAGTCTTCCCCTCATTAACAACAAAATAGACCAGCACATTTGTCCTACCAGCTAATGTTCCCATTCTTCCTTTCCTCTGTCCCTGCATGAACACAATGGCTCTTTTAAGAGCCAACCTTACCTCTCAACTTTTTTTATTTATTTTTTTTAACTTTTTTTTTTTTTTTTACTGTAAGCGTATTTTTTTTTTATTTTTTTTAAAAACACTAAAAAACAATTACCACATTACAAGGTCCTTGAGAGATTAATAACTAAATACTGAAAATCTGTTTGAGGAGAAGTGGAAGAAAGGGACCATCTAATTTCTGACTTACCTGACCCACCCAAAAATTTGATTATCATTTTAAATTTAATTGAAATTGCTTGTAAAAATGGTTTTATTTTTCGAAAATTTTCTTTCTCAATCTGAAAAAAAAGAAAAAAGTATTAATATTTAATAAAACATTTTATAATACAGTACACGTATTCACATATTTTCCAAAAACAATTTTTTGCCTTTTTTTTGCTGTTTTCAGAATATATTGCATTTCACTATAAATCGTGAAAGCAATTGCATTCATCACTTAACAGCGGGCAAAAAAAAAAATAACAATCTCAAAGATTGTTTTAAAAAAGCCCAGAATCTCTTCTCACTAAAACATAACATTATAGAAATGCAAAATATTAAAAAAAAATATCATCTAATAACAATAACTATTTCTTTAAAAACTATTTCTTTAAAATACCGTCTGACAATTTTGTTTCAGAAGCATAATCACAAAAATAATATATCTCAAATAACTCCACAATACATCTGGTTCCATTTCCTTTAGGCCAAATGGTAATTTTAAAATTCTTTTTTGATTAAATTTCCAATGGTAATCGAATAAAATTCCAAAATTTAAATTGTACAGATGTTACCGATTCTCTCTAAAATGTTGGTTTCCAAAAGGTTAATTAGTAATTAAATAAGTCCACAATACAATTGGTTACCTTTCCTTATGGCCAAATGGTAATTTTAAAAATCTTTTTTGATTAAATTTCCAATGGTAATTCAATAAAATTCCAAAATTTAAATTGTGCAGATGTTACCGATTCTCTCCAAATTTTTGGTTTCTGAAAGATTCATTAGGAATTAAATAAGTCCACAATACAATTGGTTACCTTTCCTTTAGGCCAAATGGTAATTTGAAAAATCTTTTTATTTGAAAATTCCAATGGTAATCCAATAAAATGGAAAAATTATTTTGTACAGATCTTGCCAATTCTCTCTAAAATTTAGGTTTCAGAAAGATTAGATAGGAATTTGCTAAATCAAAAGGCAAACGTTGCTTGAAAATCAATTGGGAATCATTATACAGTGTCCAGCCTTTTTCACATTTAAGATAAACTGTGTAATGTCCAGAAGTTACAGTAGGTCCTTCATGGAAAATTATTGCAACTGTTACAAAAGTTTTTCCTGAAATTGATAATTGCTGTCCTATAAACTTCTTTATTAAAGTATCCAATTTTGAACCATCAGCTCTACATCGTTGCATCATTAAAATTACATACTGTCCGTATTCCTTTAAAATTAACGTTGAAAACATGTCAGATTTACACTCATCGCATTCCATGCTATGATTAGCATCTTTAACTAATTTAGCAAAAGTGACTGTTTTACTGTCTGGCAATGTTAAATAAATAAACCTTTCAGAATCAACATTAGAGCCACATGAATTGAAACAGTTTTCACAACTATGTTCCCATTTATAAGAGACACCAAACATATTTTCAATGTGTACCCCTTCTTCTTCCAGTACCTGAAGAAAATACATCAAGAATTCCTGTGCATCTTGCTGTACATTTTGAGAAAACTGTGTTCGTCCTGAACATACATCTAAAAGTTTTCTAATTTCAGTAGCACTTTCTATTTGAGTTTTATCATTACTCAGCTTTTGAAAAAGGAGACTCAACTCAGAACAGAATCTTTTTCTCTGATTTACTATTATCTGCTCTTGCAAATTTTCCAGGTAAAATGCAACATTCAGCACTACATTAGCGTAGCAGTTGACACCAGAGCTATTTTCAAAATGACAACCTACAACCTCTTCAACATTTTCCTTTTTCTTTTTGCTTGCAATTACATCACTCCTCTTTTTTTTTCTCCTCTCTACATCCTCATTACAGATATTCTCAATTCTCCTTTTTCGAGAAACTACACGTTTCTCCAACACAGGATACTGACCTAAATGAGGAGCATAGGTTCTTCTTAATCTATTATACTCCTTTACACAGTTTGCATCAGCACTAACTTTTGAGTCATCAAAGTCTATCATAAATAAACCAGATAATGTTTTCACTCGTGACAAAGCTACATAAGCCATACCTTCTTTGAACACAGTTGAACCAATGTTTACAAATGCACAATCTACAGTCAATCCTTGAGACTTGTGAATAGTTACAGCATATGCTAGAGAAAACGGAAACTGTTTCCTACGTACATATAAGTCTTTCACAAGCATGAAACTAACTGTACAACGACAAATGTCTATAACTTCTTCTATCTGATCAAATTTTATTTTTAAACATTCAATTCCATCTTTTTTCTGATAATTAATAAAACCCACAACTCTTCCCATAGCTCCATTTACTAAACCTTTTTCAACATCCAAATTTCTCCTTAAAAATACTCTACAGTTCATGCAAACATATAGATTTTTTTCTAATCCAGCAGTTTCTGAAATGTTCTTCTCTAGTGAATCCAATTTATTTTTCAGTTTGCCTGTTAATGTAATAGTAATTCTTTCATGCTGAATTTTGTCCACTGCTTCCAATTTCTTAATCTCTTCCTTTTCCAATTTCAAAAGCTCCTCATTGAATATTGAGCATTCACGTAGAGTTGGCATTAAGCAGATGACACTTTTCTTTTCTGCAATGTTCTTGTATATCTTCTCTGCAACTATTTCTTCCTTTGGAAATAAATTATGTAGCAACCGACTCTGTAATGCTTTCGTGCCAGCTTCTGTGAGTAGTCCAACTCTGATATCTTTCAGAATACTTCCATATTCTTCATCGTTTGCTTGCCTCATATTAGTAGTAAGTTCCTTGTACTCAAAGAAGGACCAAATATTTGCATTACCAATGCTTCCCAATGACTTTTTTGTGTCTTCATGTGTCACAGTATTAAACACTGGTTGTCCTTTAACTGGAGTAAGCTGTAGAAGATCCCCAAAAACTATGACATGTTTTCCACCAAATAACACGTCATAGTCTGTCCTTAGAATTTGCTGCATTCTTAAATGCACAAAGGCAAGCATTAAGTTTGATACCATGCTCACCTCATCAATAATGAGAACTTGCATCTTCTTCAATACTCTTGAAACTTCCAAGCATGCTTCTCCAGTTAGCTTGTGGTATTGTATTTTGTTCTCATGCTCCACTGGTAACATTAGCAAACGATGTAAGGTGATTCCTTTTATGTTATATGCTGCTAACCCAGTTGGAGCAGTAACCACACAAGACAAAGTTGAATCCGTTTTTTGCTGTAGGTAGCTTCTGATGACTTTTATTAAGAAACTTTTTCCAGTTCCAGCTTGTCCGCTTACATACATCCTGATTGGTTGAAATGATGTGCATGAGCACTCTTTTTTTTCATGTAGTAATCCGTGATCAATTTTGTTTCTGATCTCTTCATCAATTTGTTGCTGCTCTTCATTCAGTTGTCTTTCCAAATTTGGTAAGTCTATAAATTCTTCTTGAGCTTGATTCATAGCCGTTTCCACTTCAGTCATAGCTATTGCAGCTTCATTTTCAACGATAGGTTATCCTAGGGGATCTTGACTGAGTGTTCCAGAACTTTGGCTGTCTTGAGAACTGTCTCTAGCTACTTCAGCTGCAATTGTAGTTTCCTGCTCAATTTCTTCATTTAACATTTG
The DNA here is from genome assembly GCF_964204655.1 of Triturus cristatus. NCBI lineage: Eukaryota > Metazoa > Chordata > Amphibia > Caudata > Salamandridae > Triturus > Triturus cristatus. Next base: position 1,006,323,625 of record NC_140583.1, on the reverse strand, counting down.
CACATAATTTGTGAAAGTACTGCATTCTATGGTGTCTTTGCAAGCATTAAAGGAATCTTCATAGCTTTGAAATTCTCCCAGTAGTTCGTCCTCTGTACGCCATGGTTTAAACAGCTGTAAAAGAGCCAAGTAGTAAAATTCCTTTTTGTCAGTAGTGTCGCAACTCAGCTTCCTGTGATTTATCAAACTTCCTTTTGTTTGCTTCACCAAACATCCTTCCTCACCAATGACTTTATATTTTCCATTGTTGATGTCTTCTGTGGCTTTCCGTGAATAAATGTAGTTCTGCAGCACTTCATAGAGACACATGTTCTCTAGATGAAGACTTCTCTTGGGATAATATGTGTCCAACATGTTTGATTTCAAAATATCTGTACTTTCTGGGTCATTCTCGGCCAAATATTCAATTTCTCCAACAGATTTCAGTACCCGATTTCTCATTGCTGCAAGGCCTAAACTTGCCCAAATTATTCTTCGTGATTTCGAGTAGAGACTTGCAGAAGATAACCTATCTGAACATTCGTAGGATCCAATTTCTCGATGTGATAACATCTTTAAACTGAAACTGTACAGCTTCTTACTGACAGTCTTCTCGTGAGAAATCTCTTCCCACATTTCTTTCAATTCAGTTTTTTCTGATTTAGTAATGTAAGACGTTACATATCGAGCAACAGCAATGGAATTGTCAGCTACATACTGTATATCCATCTTAGCATTCCACATGGATAAAATGACTGGGTTGTAGTCATTTATATTTTTTGATTCTTCTTTTCTTTTAAGGTTGTAGGTATTCTTAGGTGATTTTCTTGTAATAGTATGTCTCACAGATGACATAAAACTGTTTACTCTTCCATTTGAAAGAACAGGTCTAGGAAATCCAAATCGACATTTAGGGCCATATGTAGGTGGGCTTGCATTTACCACTTCATAAATACCGAATTTTACCGATTCGGTATTTATGAAGTGGTAAATGCTATGTAGGTAATGAGTCGGTAATAATTACCGATTCGTTAAAATTCGGTAATTACCGAATCGGTATTTACCGATTCGGTAATGAGGCATACCTTCCCATTGATGGGAAGGTATGCCTCATTACCGAATCGGTAAATACCGATTCGGTAATGGGGGGAACACATGCAAGGGTGGCAGGGTGTCACAATGACACCGTGTTGCACCCCTGAAACGGCCATGTGTGCACATGTGGCACACATACATGCCCTAAGGGCATGTATGTCTGCCACATTGCACACTTGTAGGCGCTTTGAAATGCATTTCCACATCCATTCTTCATTTACCACCAACTATTAGTTGGTGGTAAATACCGACTCCAAACATCACCCACACACTCCCCCTACATCTCATTTCTGTATTCGGAATTTACCGAATCGGTAAAATTACCGAATCAGTAATTTTACCGATTCGGTAAATTCCGAATACAGAAATTGTCCCCCTACATACCAAAAGCCTAAATAACGGTCGGTAACGGTATAATTACCGAAAATCGGCCGTTACCGACCGGTATTTGGCTACCTACATGAGGCCCTTAGTGTAGTATTTATCTTTGCTTTTGTATTTCCGTCGACAGTATTTTCCACACCGATGACTTTGGAAACGTAAAACTTGCTCCTTTAACTTTTTCTCTTCTGTGCTTTTTGGTATAGCACATGTTGCATATTCTTCAATGAAAGATAACACTGCTTCATCAGTATCTGTTCCAACCTTTGGGGCATCCTTGATCCACAACAGCATATGAATATGAGGAGCACCTCTTGCCTGGTACTCTTTTCTCCAAAAGAAATCTACTACTTCTCCAAGAGGTGGATTTTTTTTTATTGCAGATGAAGGACATCATAGCCTCAAATCTATGATTGAAATATCTGCAAACATTAACTGGATCCAATGAGCACAGTTCTCCTGCTGTCTTGTATTCGATGTTTTTAATGTTTGAATTTGCCTCTCGTAGAAAATCCAGTAAATCATCCCAAGCGTACTCAGCACAGCTTAGGGTAAGGAACCATGTTGGTGTTCCTAAATTCCGTAACATGCATTTTAATTCACCATGGCGTCGGTACCAATATTCATTTGTCCCACGCTGACAAGCCATCAGATTGATCAGTTGTGTTTCCAAATGATCATCTCGGTGCTGCACTTTCTCCATAAAATCCTTAGCAGACACATTTTGTAAATGTACTCCACTTTTTAAAATGTGATTTACTGCATATGATAATGCAGACAAGTCGCTTTCAAATAAAAGATGGAACAAATAAGGAATACTTTGTCGAAATCTTGGATCTTCTGCATATAGTCTTGTAGTTCGATACTCAGAAGCTGGAATCTGTTCTGGACGTTCATCGTATCGTCCTCCTTTTCCTGTAGGAAACAGCTGGGGAAAACATCGAGCTTCCAAGCTCTCCTCCCATACACTCACAGGAGTTCCTTTTGCTTTCTTCATCTGAAACAGATCAATATTGTCTCCCATAACTTCTTTTGAATGAAGAGGATGTATGCTAAAATGTTCATAAATTTCTTTTCCTTTGACTTGTCCACTTTTTCAATTTGTCCAGTTGGTGTTTCTGTGTCTTCTTGTAAATCTTCTTCTTCTTCTTCTATATAAATTGATTCATACCATTTGTTATTCCTTTTCAAATACAAATTTGCTCTTTGTACTTTCCGTACATCTACCAGCTCCTGCCAAATCTTCTTATTCTTTGTAGATACACCATTAACCAGAATAACTAATGGTTCAGTTTCCAAAGTATCTGCATCAATAGTTTCCATATTTTTTTTCAAATCCAAGGGCAAATACACCACTCTACCTTTTAAACCTCTCAGTAAATCTGAAGGAGGTAATTTACCAGTTTTGGGCTCCATACGTACTATGGTCTGGAATGGATGAACACATTGAATAAGTATAGACTCATATGTATTTAATTCAGAAAGTTCGGCAGGAATAGCATCCAATTCTAAATTATTATGTACAGCTCTGGTCGGCATTCTATTTTCTTCTAACTTGTTGTAACAGTATTTACAAATACGCTGATCTTCACCCAATTCAAAACAATTTTCAAGAAATATATGTGGCAAAAACCTTCCACTTATAATTATCTTCATTTTCACTTTTTCTGTAGAGATCAACATTCCTGGTTTGATTTCTATAATGAGTTCTGCGGCAACAAATACAAGTAATATTTGGTCTTTCATTAGAGATTATTCCAAATTTTGTTATGTGATCATTAAATTTCTTACTCACAGAGGGTTCTACATTCTCTTCCACTTCTTCCTCATTTACTGTGTCCTTTTCTGCACTTTCTTGTTCTGGACCAAAGTAACAAAACTGAATTTCATCAGTAACCTTCTCTACATCTGATACCGATCCACGGAACAGAGCCCTATTCAATTCATCTAACTTTATTGCTGGACTTTTAGCAAAATACAATCGTCTCACAAACTTTCTCATTTCAGTATGATGAACAACCAGCATCCTAAAATGATGAAAAACACTTTTACACACTTTTCTAGATAGACAAGCCAGAGAATGTCCCTGCAAACCAGTATTCTCTCTCACTCTGCATGGTTCTAGACTTTGAAGTACCTTAATCTTCTGTTTAACACTTTTTTTACTATATTCTCTTAGAAACTCACGAAATTTATCAATAGATTCCTGACGCACAGTGCAAATACTACTACAATTCCAAGTGTACACTGGGGCTTTAGGACGTCTCCCCATAGCCTCATCCGCCATCACTTGTTCCTCATCTCTTGGAACCATTTTCTCCTTCTCCATTATACAGCCATTTTTCACTTCATAAGCACGACCTCTGGTGTCAACTGCATGCAGCAAACTATTACTTTGAAAATAACTCTCTTCATTAAAAAAAGGTTCACTACTTGAACTATGCATCCATTCTCCTAAAAACACTTTACAAAAGTTTGTTCTTTTCACTAGTCTTTTCCTTTTGCTTTGTGATTTCAGTACATTGACCATTTTATCTAATGTACGCATCCTGTTCAAAATTAAAATGAATAGTTTCCTTTTTAATTCTAAAGCCTTTGCTGCAATGGCTTCAATTTCTTTTTTTCTCTTAAAAAATTTAGCTTTTTTCTTATATTTCTTCACATCCTTTATCAAATTGGACATAACTCTTCTCTGAAACATTTTTCTACGAATCTCTTTAAACGCTGTTTTTCTTTTTAAGTTAATCTTTATTGTTTCTGAAGGTATATTTGCATTAACTAAATTCTCAATTTTTTCCTGTTGTTTTCTATTTAAAACATTCTTTCCAGTACAGACATTTTGTACATTTTTCTTTTTTTTGAAGATATTGTTTAAAAAACCTTTTCTCTGCTTACCAGAAGACTTTCTCTTTTTCCCAACATGAGCATCTCCAACTAACTTAGGTCCTCCAGTTGTCTTCAAATATAGTTTTTTTTTGTGGTTTTTCCTTAGTCTGGATTTTGTAGGCATCTTAAATTTTGTTCACTGCTCTTCAGCAATATCTGAAAAAAAATTAAAAAAAATCCTTTATTTTATTTAAATATATTACTACATTTTTTATGATCTTTTCAAATATTAAAATACTATGTACCCCTTTCCTACAAGTGAAAATCACAATAACATCATCACAAATTAAATATCTAAAAACAATTCCTGTGTGCACACAGAGTCATGGTTTGATATTAGTCAGAAAACAAAATTTCTTTGCCAATTTGAAAGCACACTTACTACTCTTTTTTTGCCAAGTGATAAGTACTTTTACAGTCTGACACATTTTGAATCCACTTTTCAGATTCTGAAAACAGCACATGTCCAAACAGCTTTTTGAGACCAGCAACATGTGTAACCTGGGTGACTGACTACACTCCAGCAAGGGCAACCAGCCTTAGTGATGCTGAATGTATTTGCATTACTGACTGCAACCTCAAACCCCACTCGGTTGTGAATACTATGCATGATTCTACAGGATAAGCAGCTGGGTGTGTGCTAAGAGTCTGCTTCTGCAGAAAAAATAGCTCCCCCTTTTTCCTACTAATGCAAATGTAAAATTACCAGAGTAATACGCAATAAATCTCTGTCTATAATTCCTCTTTGCACACAGTCATGGTTTGAAATTAGGCAGAAAACGAAATTTCTTTGCCAATTGGAAAGCACACTTACTACTCTTTTTTTGGCAAGTGATAAGTACTTTTACAGTCTGACACATTTTGAATCCACTTTTCAGATTCTGAAAACAGCACATGTCCAAACAGCTTTTTGAGACCAGCAACATGTGTAACCTGGGTGACTGACTACACTCCAGCAAGGGCAACCAGCCTTAGTGATGCTGAATGTATTTGCATTACTGACTGCAACCGCAAACCCCACTCGGTTGTGAATACTATGCATGATTCTACAGGATAAGCAGCTGGGTGTGTGCTAAGAGTCTGCTTCTGCAGAAAAAATAGCTCCCCCTTTCCTACTAATGCAAATGTAAAATTACCAGAGTAATACGAAATAAATCTCTGTCTATAATTCCTCTTTGCACACAGAGTCATGGTTTGTAATTAGGCAGAAAACGAAATTTCTTTGCCAATTGGAAAGCACACTTACTAGTCTTTTTTTGGCAAGTGATAAGTACTTTTACAGTCTGACACATTTTCAATCCACTTTTCAGATTTCATGTTGGTAATAAAGAAATTTATTAAAAAAAAATTAAAAAAAAAGGGAAGGCAGCTACCACAGTGTGTTCTTCTCCCTAAGAAACTCTTGGCTGAAAAAAAAAAAAGAAGATATTAGGCAGAAAACGAAATTTCTTTGCCAATTTGAAAGCACACTTACTACTCTTTTTTTGGCAAGTGATAAGTACTTTTACAGTCTGACACATTTTGAATCCACTTTTCAGATTCTGAAAAGAGCACATGTCCAAACAGCTTTTTGAGACCAGCAACATGTGTAACCTGGGTGACTGACTACACTCCAGCAAGGGCAACCAGCCTTAGTGATGCTGAATGTATTTGCATTACTGACTGCAACCTCAAACCCCACTCGGTTGTGAATACTATGCATGATTCTACAGGATAAGCAGCTGGGTGTGTGCTAAGAGTCTGCTTCTGCAGAAAAAATAGCTCCCCCTTTCCTACTAATGCAAATGTAAAATTACCAGAGTAATACGCAATAAATCTCTGTCTATAATTCCTCTTTGCACACAGTCATGGTTTGAAATTAGGCAGAAAACGAAATTTCTTTGCCAATTGGAAAGCACACTTACTACTCTTTTTTTGGCAAGTGATAAGTACTTTTACAGTCTGACACATTTTGAATCCACTTTTAAGATTCTGAAAACAGCACATGTCCAAACAGCTTTTTGAGATCAGCAACATGTGTAACCTGGGTGACTGACTACACTCCAGCAAGGGCAACCAGCCTTAGTCATGCTGAATGTATTTGCATTACTGACTGCAACCTCAAACCCCACTCGGTTGTGAATACTATGCATGATTCTACAGGATAAGCAGCTGGGTGTGTGCTAAGAGTCTGCTTCTGTAGAAAAAATAGCTCACCCTTTCCTACTAATGCAAATGTAAAATTACCAGAGTAATACGCAATAAATCTCTGTCTATAATTCCTCTTTGCACACAGAGTCATGGTTTGAAATTAGGCAGAAAACGAAATTTCTTTGCCAATTGGAAAGCACACTTACTACTCTTTTTTTGGCAAGTGATAAGTACTTTTACAGTCTGACACATTTTGAATCCACTTTTCAGATTCTGAAAACAGCACATGTCCAAACAGCTTTTTGAGACCAGCAACATGTGTAACCTGGGTGACTGACTACACTCCAGCAAGGGCAACCAGCCTTAGTCATGCTGAATGTATTTGCATTACTGACTGCAACCTCAAATCCCACTCGGTTGTGAATACTATGCATGATTCTACAGGATAAGCAGCTGGGTGTGTGCTAAGAGTCTGCTTCTGCAGAAAAAATAGCTCCCCCTTTCCTACTAATGCAAATGTAAAATTACCAGAGTAATACGCAATAAATCTCTGTCTATAATTCCTCTTTGCACACAGAGTCATGGTTTGAAATTAAGCAAAAAACGAAATTTCTTTGCCAATTTGAAAGCACACTTACTACTCTTTTTTTCGCAAGTGATAAGTACTTTTACAGTCTGACACATTTTGAATCCACTTTTCAGATTCTGGAAACAGCACATGTCCAAACAGCTTTTTGAGACCAGCAACATGTGTAACCTGGGTGACTGACTACACTCCAGCAAGGGCAACCAGCCTTAGTGATGCTGAATGTTTTTGCATTACTGACTGCAACCTCAAACCCCACTCGGTTGTGAATACTATGCATGATTCTACAGGATAAGCAGCTGCGTGTGTGCTAAGAGTCTGCTTCTGTAGAAAAAATAGCTCACCCTTTCCTACTAATGCAAATGTAAAATTACCAGAGTAATACGCAATAAATCTCTGTCTATAATTCCTCTTTGCACACAGAGTCATGGTTTGAAATTAGGCAGAAAACGAAATTTCTTTGCCAATTGGAAAGCACACTTACTACTCTTTTTTTGGCAAGTGATAAGTACTTTTACAGTCTGACACATTTTGAATCCACTTTTCAGATTCTGAAAACAGCACATGTCCAAACAGCTTTTTGAGACCAGCAACATGTGTAACCTGGGTGACTGACTACACTCCAGCAAGGGCAACCAGCCTTAGTCATGCTGAATGTATTTGCATTACTGACTGCAACCTCAAACCCCACTCGGTTGTGAATACTATGCATGATTCTACAGGATAAGCAGCTGGGTGTGTGCTAAGAGTCTGCTTCTGCAGAAAAAATAGCTCCCCCTTTCCTACTAATGCAAATGTAAAATTACCAGAGTAATACGCAATAAATCTCTGTCTATAATTCCTCTTTGCACACAGAGTCATGGTTTGAAATTAAGCAAAAAACGAAATTTCTTTGCCAATTTGAAAGCACACTTACTACTCTTTTTTTCGCAAGTGATAAGTACTTTTACAGTCTGACACATTTTGAATCCACTTTTCAGATTCTGGAAACAGCACATGTCCAAACAGCTTTTTGAGACCAGCAACATGTGTAACCTGGGTGACTGACTACACTCCAGCAAGGGCAACCAGCCTTAGTGATGCTGAATGTTTTTGCATTACTGACTGCAACCTCAAACCCCACTCGGTTGTGAATACTATGCATGATTCTACAGGATAAGCAGCTGCGTGTGTGCTAAGAGTCTGCTTCTGCAGAAAAAATAGCTCCCCCTTTTTCCTACTAATGCAAATGTAAAATTACCAGAGTAATACGCAATAAATCTCTGTCTATAATTCCTCTTTGCACACAGAGTCATGGTTTGATATTAGTCAGAAAACGAAATTTCTTTGCCAATTGGAAAGCACACTTACTACTCTTTTTTTGGCAAGTGATAAGTACTTTTACAGTCTGACACATTTTGAATCCACTTTTCAGATTCTGAAAACAGCACATGTCCAAACAGCTTTTTGAGACCAGCAACATGTGTAACCTGGGTGACTGACTACACTCCAGCAAGGGCAACCAGCCTTAGTGATGCTGAATGTATTTGCATTACTGACTGCAACCGCAAACCCCACTCGGTTGTGAATACTATGCATGATTCTACAGGATAAGCAGCTGGGTGTGTGCTAAGAGTCTGCTTCTGCAGAAAAAATAGCTCCCCCTTTCCTACTAATGCAAATGTAAAATTACCAGAGTAATACGCAATAAATCTCTGTCTATAATTCCTCTTTGCACACAGAGTCATGGTTTGTAATTAGGCAGAAAACGAAATTTCTTTGCCAATTGGAAAGCACACTTACTACTCTTTTTTTGCCAAGTGATAAGTACTTTTACAGTCTGACACATTTTGAATCCACTTTTCAGATTCTGAAAACAGCACATGTCCAAACAGCTTTTTGAGACCAGCAACATGTGTAACCTGGGTGACTGACTACACTCCAGCAAGGGCAACCAGCCTTAGTGATGCTGAATGTATTTGCATTACTGACTGCAACCTCAAACCCTAAAAGTATTCCTCATTTATACCAGTACACCTTAATTTATGGTGAAAACATAGTCCATATTATTTTACATGTTCCTTACATTTAAATTTCTCCCAAAACACAAAATGATAAACACAACTTCAACAAAAGGAATTCCAATTCTATTATTCATTTCTTAATTTACCACATACATCCCTTCTCAAACTCATAACTCACCTTTAAAATTAGTTAGTTGTGAAAGAAATGTGACACTCAAACAGCAGATTATCAGAGCCAGGATCTCTGTTCTGTACACCTCTCTCCTCTCAGCAGAACCAGATAATGGCAAAGTTTCCCTCTCTTTTTCCACACATATACATGTTAATTTAAAATCTCAGTGCTTCCCCCTTTTTTTCAAATGTAATCACACATTTCTATTGGTTGAAAACCAACCCTTTTCCAAAAGTACCCTTCCCCCAACTTGACTTCTGCCTAGTACCCTTCCCCCAACTTGACTTCTGCCTGCTACCATAGCAACAGCTCATGGAACACTGCTGTGTGGAGTTAGGTCAGAAGTTCACCACACAATGTTTAATTTCCAAAGAGCAAGAGTGCTTGACTTTTCAAACCTAACAGCAAATCCATAGTACTGTTCTTTAGTAACACATTTTTCTGTACCAATACAAAACATGCTTCTATAAATTGACACATACAGCCTAGTTTTTAGTGTAGAATGGTATGAAACAGCCAATGAGTTCTTTTTATTTTAAAAAAATATGTATGCCTCCATTTCCAAAATGTGTTTCATTTCTTTTTCCCATTCTACTGAAATACACCTCCTGAGTGCATCCAGTTCTCCTTTGAAGATGTTCACAGTGTGGATTGTAGGGCACAGCTATGTCTTCTGGAGTGAAAAGTATGCAGAGAAAACAGGTATGGTGAGAGACCTTGCTTTGCCAAATGTAGACAATAAATGGATTGGTCAGAGAGGGTTAAAGTGGCACCAATTGATGCCATTGGTGAAATCCTTCATGCAAATCCAACACCCTGACCTCATAATAGTGCACTGTGGTGGCAATGACCTAGGCACTTTGACTGGGGTAGGTCTGGAAATGCTTATGAAGGAGACCTTTGCACAACTGTTTTCACTTTTCCCTAAAACTGCCTTTGTGTATTCTAACATATGCCAAAGGCAAAAATGGAACTGGTCCAATCATTTTTGTCCGCAGATTGACAAAGCAAGAAAGCACGTCAACAAATCTGTTTCTGCTTTCCTCCGAGACTATGGTATGGGTTCCATTTACCACAACAACTTGCGTTACGACATGCAAGACATTTATAGAGGAGATGGTGTACTCTTCACTGATGAAGGGAACAGAGTCTTCCTCTTGAACCTTAGACTCTGCATCGGTACTTACTTGTAGGTACCACTAAAAAATCACTTCATAAACACAACGGCTCTTTTTAGAGCCCCCTAATATCTAAACACTTAAATCTGAATTTTATTTCTTTTTTTCTTTTTTTTTTCTACCGTACGCGTACGGTAAGCTTACCGTAAGCTTACCGTACGCGTACCCCGCGATTTTTTTTTAAAATTAATGAATGTTTTTTTTTAACTTTTCTGTCCTTCTTTGACCCCCTTTCAAATGTTAGGGGGTCTGTAACTCTCTTCCTTGCCCCCTTTTCAAGTTATCTCCCTTTTTTTTCCTGTGTGAAACACACGAAATGGCGGCCGACACTTCCTGATTTTGTCCGATTCGAATGTTTACAGTCATGTGACAACCAATCAGATTTGAGCTCGCGCACGGCACCGTACGGTAAGCTTACCGTAAGCGCACGGTAAGCGCACGGTAAGCTGCCACAGATATATATATTGATTTAAATGCTATTTTCTCAGGAACTACTGAACAGATTTACACCAGACCTACAAAAGGCACTTCCTTGACCTGTAGACTACCTCTCTGCCAAATTTCAAGTAACTCTGTTCAGCCGTTCGGGCTGTAGCTGTGTCTAAAGGTCCTATGGAAAAATGCATGGGAAAAACGCGTTTTGGGACCCCCCTTTTTTCTCAGCCCCCGCTTGACGAATCCCCCCGAGACTTTCAGGGTAGGAGCGGTAGTCCTCAGGTCAGGGATGTGCCTTTTGCAAGTCTGGTGTAAATCTGTTCAGTATTTCCTGAGAAAATAGCATTTAAAAGCATATATATCTATAAGCGCGCACCGTACGCGCACGCTGCCGTGCGCGAGCGCGATTCTGATTGGTTGTTAGATATTAGTAAACATTCGAATCGGTCGAAACCAGGAAGTGTCGGCCGCCATTTTGTCTCTCGCAGTCTGAGGGGGTGAAAAACAAAGGTGGAGAACGTGAAAAGGGGGCAGGGTGGACAGTTCCTGACCCCCTAGCCTTAGTCAGGGGGTCCCAGAAGCACCCCCAAGGGCCAAAATATCCTATAATTTTTTTGCGAAAAATCGCAGAGTACGGTAGAAACGGAAAAATTCCGCGAACTGCGGAACGTGGGGGCGCGGTGCGCGCGCGCACGGTGCGTGAAGCGCAGCACGCGCGTACAGTACGCGCACGGGGAAAAACCTTAAAAGAAATAAATAAATAAATACATAACTTAGCATTTAAAAAAACGTACAAATTCACTGAAAAAACCATAGGTTTCACACACGTTATAGTTAGGAATTAGCATTTAAAAAACCTTGCAAATTCACTTAAAAAACCATAGGTTTCACACATGTTATAGTTAGCTGGACATTTCACTCGTGAAAAACCATTGAAATTCCCCCGTTATAGTTAGTGCAGGTAACTATAACTCACGCGACCGCAATCCTCTGCTGATGACGTCAGATATTACATCACTGATGACATATGTGTCTTTCTGAAAAAAAAATATTTGTAATATATGTATAGCTAAAAATTAATGGAAGAAGACATGGGTAAATAAGTGTCTAAATACAGTGATGTAATATCTGACGTCATCAGCAGAGGATTGCGGTCGCGTGAGTTATAGTCGCCTGCACTAACTATAACGGGGGAATTTCAATGGTTTTTCACGATTGAAATGTCCAGCTAACTATAACATGTGTGAAACCTATGGTTTTTTAAGTGAATTTGCAAGGTTTTTTAAATGCTAATTCCTAACTATAACGTGTGTTAAACCTATGGTTTTTTCAGTGAATATATATATATATATATATATATATATATATAAAATAAATCAGATTTTAGAAAAACCTTAGAAATCTAGAATTTCACTGAAAAAATTGTTTTCAACATTTAAAGTGGAGTTATATTTAGATGTTGAAATATTACCAAAACTTACATTGAAAAACAAAAAGCACTGAAATTCACTAGTTATAGACATTGAGATAATTATAACTTTCACCCTGTCATAAACTGCTTATGACCTCACATATTACATTACTCATTACATTTTACATGACCTCTTTGATGACTCCATTGATAACATAGCAAATAACATTATTGAAGTAATCTCTGATTACATCATCCAGTAATTGTGACAGTGTACAATAGAATTTGTGTACTTCAAATCATTCAATATTGTACACCTATGCTCAATTTTCCATCACCATTGAAGTAATAATAGACCTAACCTGTTGGACACATAGCACATCTATCAAGTTACCCACATTTGGTGGATGTTACCCCCTTTTTTACTGATAATCACTCCCTAACAAAATTCTTTAAAGACTCTAATTGAGTCATTTTTTAAAAAACGTTTAAGTCTTTCCAAAAAGATATTTGTTCTTACCAGGCTCACCCTCTCAAAGACTTCATATGACCTACAATTTAAGAGGATGACAAGTATATGTTTGCCACTGATAAAACACCTTCTACCAGGAGGTGGACAACCTTTTGTAGTTTGGTAAAATAGATTATACACGTTCCTGAGATGAGAACAATGGCATATGACTCTGGAGATATCCCTACAACTTCAGTGTGATTTAAATCACCTCTAAGTGGGTTACACCTACATTTTACATTATCCAACAATCTGCAATGCAGCAAAATCTTCAGTGAAGTTCTGAAAATAAAAGCACACACCTTATATATGTCCTTGTTACGTAGAATTTGTCTATAGCACTGTATTACTATTTGGCCTGGGCAGAATTTCGATTATTCTGGAGTAATCAGGGTTATTTCAGTAAATATATGTTATTTGTTAATGCTGAATTACTGATAATTATGTAATTACTTCTGTTTGCATGATTAAAAGTAATTTTGGGGGGGGAATCCTACAGTGAGAACACATTTATCAAGTGCGGGTAGCTGCTCGCTGTTTGTGTTCTGTTGCATTTAGCGCTATTTCTTAGCACAAAATGCATCCTTGTACCATTTTAGATTTGAGTGGTGTTTGTGTGCTAAACGATAATGTTAAATGCAGAATTACTCTTCTCTTGTAATTCCAGGTAATCTTGAGGAATTCTTAGGTAAATCCATGTGATTATGCTACACAGAATTACACAAGTTACTCCCACCCCTCATTACAACGATTTCACATGTGCACATGCCCAGACATCCACTGATGGATGATCTACTATCAACAGAAGCTTTGGCTTTTCTCACAGATTTTTTGCAATAGACTTTGGCTTTAAGCTGCAACCTACTTTGAAACATGCCTTTGCATCCCACATCAGATGTGCTCAGTCTTTACCTTGTTTAACATGGGGTACTATTGCACGTCAAACTCTACTGGTTTGTAAATGGTGCACCCTATAACTTTCAACATTCCCAATCAGACTTGCCTCACGGCTTACACTATTTCAATTCTATGCACCCTCATGTGTATGCCCAGTAACTCTATGCTGTATATGACTTTAAGCCCTTAAAAAAATCGTTTTTTAAAATGATGCAATGACTCATAGAGTAATGTAAATAGCACTCTCGAGGCTGATGTCATTTGAGATGCCATCAGTGATGTCATCAATTATGTCATTACCATGGCATGAGTGATGTAATATGAGAGGTCTTAAACAATGCATGACGAGGTGCAAGTTACAGTTAGTTGACAAAACTATACCTGGCGAATTTCAATGTTTTTTGTTTTTTTAAATATTAATTCTTATCAGAATTCATTACCTAATTATAATGTTACTTTACCCATGTTTTTTCAGTGTTTTCTTTTGTTTAACATAAGCTACAATCTTATTACTTTACCTAACTATAACATCACTCTAACCTTTTTCTTATTCACTTTCTGTGATTTGCTTTATCAGATTCAAACTTAAGCAGGCACCTAACCCTTCGGGCAACCTTTGGCCAACCCACACTGGAGAAAGGCCACAGTGCCTGGGCTCCAGGCAGACCCTGTGCCCAACCCACCGTGGAGGCCCGACTGTCCCAACACCCTCTGCAAACTGTCTTTTACTATGTGCTGCAGGGGGTTGGGCATAGCATCTGGCCTCTAGCCAGGCCTTGCACCCAACCTCCCAAGGGGCACCCAACTGACTGTTGTACATGGCCTCTGGGCATTCATAGTGGGTAGTTTGGCACAGAGCCTAAGTGTAGTAGGAACTTCATTCCTAGGTGACTTTGGCTGCATGGAGTGAGTGGGCACTCCATGGAGGGGTTTTTCACGGGGCAAAGATTGTGTGCAGGAGGGGCTTAATCACACCAGTCTGAATGATTGCCCACATGAGGTCAGAAACCTACAAAGTGTTCAGTGCAGGACGAAGGCTGTGGTTGGGAGGAGCTTGCATCACCTTGTGTGTCTGAAGGTTAATTTATGCTTTTCATCTGTGATACTCAGAGTACAGGCCTCTCGAACTTTACATGGGGTCCCCTGATGGTGGGAAATGCAGCACTGTGCTGCTGATCATTTAACTGAGCACTAACATTCAGATGTTAAATAAATGGACAGGCGTTTATTTACAGGTTAACTGAATTATAAGATAAGAAGCAACGAAGACATCCTGCTCCACTTAACTTAGGAAACACTTTAGACATCGTCCACGAAAGGTGTAAAAAGATGATAAAGTCTCTTTAAAATTAAAAAAAGCTGTATTCATTAACACTGGAAGCACTTCACTTTAGTACACCAAAATATATCAGTGCACTGAGAAGAATATTTTTCAGTGACAGTTTTCAAACATGAACTTAGAAACATTCAAGCCCCTCCCCCCCACCACCACCAAGACACAAATGCCAACAGTGAACTAAGGGGCACATGAGTTGTTATGTGCACTCTCTGGGTGGCCACTGTTGTTTTTATACATGAACAACATTATATTGTTATGAAATTAAGCACAAGAGCACATCCTGAACTGATGTTTGTCAAGGTGTTCTTATATGCGATAATGAAGCATTAAGAGGTAAATTGAAATAAAACAATTGCCTAGGATCACTAAATTTGTTCAAGTGGGGAATCCAGGATTAATCCCAGGTTTTCGAGTTACATATTGCAATTCAGACATTAAATTGTTTTTTGCATTACATGAGGACACATACATTTTTGTTAGGCACGGGGAGATTAAGTGATTGCCCAGAATCACAGGATGTTCAGTGTCATTGCCGAGAATCGATCCCGGTTCCCCAGATTAGAGGTTGACCACCTTAGCCGTTAGGCCAACTCCTCTCCCAAGATGGGTATCTCTTCCCCCTTTGGTTCTACATCAAAAGTTAATAGTTAGTCTTCAATTTCTGGTGCATGAGGTTAGAGTGTGGGTGCCAGACAGAAGCTACATGAAGGTTCGGCTGTTTTTGTGTTCAAGGATCCAAGATAACCTTGAGGTGAGCCACAGCCAATCACTTGGCTCGAGCTTGCTTTGAGCCTTCAGTAAATCTATCACGTAATGGCAATAAAAGAATACAAAGAAGTAGGAAGTATATAATTTGGATGGTATATAACAATTTGGTGAAGCGTGAGTTCCAGCGTCACAGTCCAGGACTCCTTTCTTCAAGATTCATAACTTTCTCACTACTCCATATTTTAGTGAGGGAACTATGAGACTGGGTTTTCTCTCCCCCATGGGAAAAATAAAATGATGGTTGGGTTACAGTTGTGTTTTCTCATCACATATGTACTTCCAGTGTTTAGTTTGATTTAACCTTTTCCTGTCACTTTAAAAAAAAAAGGAGCAGACAAATAGGTTAGGAAAGTGATTACTTAGGAGCATACAATGGATGGTTGAGTTTAATTTAAAAAAAACATGCCTTGTGGTTCCATTGTTTCCATCTTGCTCATTGCACAAAAGTTGGTGTGTGGGTGGCTTTATTGGTAAGACTCATGGACAACTCTCACTAAAAAATACCAGTTTGCTGTGGAACCTGCCCAGACTTTAAAGAGAAAGTTTGCAGTCAGCATATTTTGGCAAAACGGAAAGCTAGGATTAAACATCAAGGGCTTGATTCAGAAAGGTAAACTTAAAATTAAGTGTAAGTTCACTATTTTTTGGTATTCACAAACTAAGGAGCTTATTTATGAGAGCCCTGTATCACTTTGCACCATCTAAAGAGTAACATGCGTGACGGAGGCCTCTCATAATGATTTATGAAGCCACACGAAGCTACCCTCCATGGCTTTGAATAGTCTCATAAATTAAGAGTAAAGCAACGCAGCACAAATAGCTGTGTCACCTTACTCTGCACCCGGGAGGTGTTCCATGGGTTTTGCAGTGGACTTTCTCACGCAACACCCATGGAATTTGATGCTGCTCCAGATTTACAAAGTGATGTAAACCTGCGGAAGCATCAAATCCTTATGCCTCCCATAATGAACTGAAATATGTTCATTTCTCCTAGTTTTTATCTCTTTCCATGTGTGCTGCATTCTGCAGCACACATAGAAAGGGGAAAACTGTTCCTCAGACTGTTTTTGAGCAGGAAAGTGCACCTTCAAGCACAAAAACAATCCTGCCTGCAACAGAGGCGCACTTGCATTATGGTGCACAGGTGCCTATATTGGTGCTAGGCTGCCAAAATGGCACCAGCACAGGTAGAAAGGACAGGAATGCACTGTATTGCATAAATATGGTGTGTCCCTGCCCTTTTACTTTGGCATGGTGCTGTGCAGTAAGGTGCCTTGCTATGCTGCCCTATGCCAAAATGCAACAAAGAATTTCATTTTGCTAATAGAAATTTTACAACTGTGAATACCTTGCAGTCAGGCGTAAAACTACACCCTTAAAAAGATAGTTTCCACAGTCATGAGATTTTTACAGTTAGTAAAATTAAACTTGTAGATTGTGGATATAAAAAAAGTCAACTTACACTGAAGTGTAAGTTTACCTTTGCAAATCAGGCTCTGTGAGGTTATTTTTACTAATAGTAATTTTATCACTGTGGAGACTCCGCACTTATGGTGGAGAATCCGCGCATAAAAAGATAGGCATTTCCTATCTTTTTATGTGCAGTTTTCCGCCCTGACCTCAGTCATAAAATTACCATAGTAAAATTAAGTGAATACCCAAAAAATAATCTAGTTGCACCATAGTTTAAGTTTTTCTTTGTGAATCAGGCCCCTAGACTCCTCGTGGCGTGGCTAAAACATACCCACTGTCCAATGTCTAGCGGTGGAGGTTGGGTGTTTTTGTCTGCCCAACTCAGTGAATTGCATACATTGTTGGGGGGTCTTTGTATAGGATTTCTATAGCACTCACTACCTTAAATGACCCTGTTTTGATGCTCTCCTAAACTAACTTTACAGATAAGAGATTTGTTATAAGATGATTGTAAGGTTTCAGATTCTATGTCATTCCAATTCAATAATCCTTTGTACATTTGCCTTGCTCAAGGTAGTGATACCAAGTACTGATGGCTTACCCAAGGTACGATAGAGGGATTGCAACTCAGATACAGACTAATGCAGTATTGACAAATCTATGACCCTACTAGAGACGAGGGGCTTAATACAAAGGGCAGTGTGGAATGAAACCCCCAAATTAACTCCATGACTGACTGTCCACACCATAAGCATCTTCACTTCCAATATGCCCACCTTACACCTCGATGAATCCCTCTGTCCTGGCATTAATGTGCCCTCGGTCACATGACGGACCATACTTTTTGTCAGGAACATTGTGAACCAACGCTTTAGCAGCTACAGTGGGGGTGGAGTTTGATGGGCCTCTTCTGTCTGCAGTTCAGCAGACAAAGAATAGTAATTGACCTGAAAAGGAGGGTGAGTGAAAGGAAGGATGGATGGTTCAATGTGTGAGTGAAAGGGTGGATGGATGGATAGATGGATGGATGAATGAGTGAAAGGATGGATGTTAGAATGGACGAGTGAAAGAAGGCATGGATGGGTGAAAGGGTAGATGACTGCATGAAAGGATGGATGGATGGGCGAAAGGGTGGATAAGTGCGTGAAAGGATGGATGGCTAAGTGAAAGGGTGGATGGATGGCTGAGTGAAGGGGTGGATGGATGAGTGGATGGATGGATGGTGAACGGATTAATGGGTGGAGAGTTAAGTGAAATTATGGTTGGATGAGTGCAATGGTGAGTAGATGGATGGGTGAGTGTAAGGGTGGATTGATGAGTGAAAGGATGCATGCTCAGGTGAAAGATGGATGGATTGGTAAATCCGTATTTTGTAAATCCATATTTGTGTAAAGCGCAAACTACTCACCCTTACGGGTCTCAAGGCGCTGGGGGCCGTCATGGAAATTAAGTGAGCTATTGCCCACAGTCACATGGTGCTGAGCTGATCTGCCGCCGGGGATCGAACTGTGAACCCTGTGCTCCGAAGTCAGCTGCCCTGGCCGCTGTACCACACCTCTCCACCTCTGGATGGATGGATGGGTGGCAGGGTGAATAGATGGCTTTATGGGTGGATGGTTGTGTGAAAGGATGGAAGGATGGATGATTTGATAATGGATGAGTGACATGAAGGATTAATGGATGGATCAATGGAGTAAAGGGGTAGGTGGATGGATGAGCAAAATAATGGATGGATTGAGGCATGGATGAGTGAAAGGGTGGGTGATGGATGAATAGGTTTGTTGGATAGTTTTGAAGATGGATGAATAGGATTGGACATGTTTATTGGGATCCACCTGCTTTAGCAGCTACAGTGGGGGTGGCGTTCTTGATGGCCCTCTTCTGTCAGCAACTCAGCATACAAAGGCTTATAAATAATGTACATGGGTGGGTGGGTGAGTGAGTGAAAGGGTGGATGGATAGATGTGAGAGTGAAAGGGTTGATGGATGAGTGAGTTAAATGGTGGATAGAGAAATGAGCGAAAGAATGGGTGCAAGGATGGATGAGTGAAAGAATGGGTGGATGAGTGAAAGGGATGGTTTATGGATGAGTGGCTGGATTGATGGATAGGTTTAATGGTCAGGTTTGGATATGGATGGATGGTCTTTCACAATTCTGCTGAACAGCGAAAGACTGAATGATGGATGAAAGAATGAATGGATGACAGAATGTAACAGTGAAATGGTGGATATCAGTGAGCGGATGGTAGGATGAATAGATGAATTGCTAGATCCATAGATGGAAGAGACAAGAGAATTATTCTGGGGAGGGTCACGATGACTTGCTTCGCTTGCTTGGTGCCATAAGAGCTTTGGTTCCAAGTGGAGAGCATTTTAATTTTCTGACTACTCCCTTTCTTTTTGTCTCCTGGGAAAAGGTTTGAAATTACACATGCTTTACATGATTCTTTACCATTTAGTACTTACTTTCATATCTGAAATGCCATACTGGGTTATCGAGTAATATGAACTTCAGTGGATTGGATGATGGAATTAGTGATGGCATCAGTAGTATCATCAATGATGTCAACTCAGATGTCATCAGTGATATCATCAAAGATTGAATTGAACATACCATGCATGATGTAATATGTGAGGTCATAAGCAGTGCATGGTGGGAAGCAAGTTATAGTTAGCTCAGTGAACTATAACTGGTGAATTTCAGTGTGTATTTTAGTTTAAGATTGTATTTTTCTTTTTCTCTTGTGGGAAATCAAGCACACATGGGTGGGCAAGCACATGGTGCATTCAGTCTTCACTCCTACGTACAACTTCTCATGTAGAGTCTTGTCCCTCGAGACACTCTAGGCCCGTTATGAGAGTAAGCACTCACTAGGTACAGCCTTCACCTTGTAACAAAGCTATTACAGATAGCCAACCTCTTGAGAGCAATCAACAAGACATGAGTTACGCACAATTTTCATCCTGTACACAACCAATCATGGAGAGCTCACTCCCTTCACAAACCCAAGGCCCATGAGAAGGCCAAGCATACAGCAAAACCTTGCACCCATTAGCAGTAAAAAATGTGTAGAAAGTTTGGACTAGATGTACCTTGCTAAATACCTTCCAGTATGGTAACCTTAAAGCTGTCACATTCATTGGTTGCTGTCTTAAGTGAAGTCATCAATGATGTAACTGACCATGTCATGATTCATGTAATATCATAAGTAGTGCCTGGCAAGGGAGCAAGTTATAGTTAGCTCAGTAAACTATAACTAAGAATTTCTATTTTTTTTTGTTTTAAAACTGTAGTTTCTATAATATTACATGGCTAACTCAAACTTCTCTTTAACATTTGCTTTTTTCAGTGAAAGAAATATAAGTATTACCCATTGGCAGTTGACACTGGGTAGTTATAGCAAGGCCAGCTTTTCCATAGACATGACAGTTTTTGGTTTGCTAATAACTGTGACGCCATTTGACGAATCTTCACGAAACCTTCCAAAAAAAGTTCACCCACCTCAGCTCCTTCCTGGAAAGTGTCAGAGTGATCTGCAAATTCACTTAATCGCCTTCCTGGAAAGTTTTGGCATGATCCATCAAGCAGGAGCAAAGTAAAAGGGGGTCCCAAAACACAAAGTCCCTATACATTTTCTATAGGCTTCATTAGGTAGCGCTACCGCAAATACTACTGAATGGAATTATACCAAATCTGGCAGGAAGCTAGATCCTGGTCTGCAGAGTGTGCTTTTTGTGATTTGTTGCAAATCCGTTCAGTCATTTTTGGAAGATTAAGGTACAAATATATTTGTACATCTGGACGGTTGGGTCTGAGGGACTCCTGCAAGAGGCTCGAAAGGGGTGCCAATTCAAAAATAGAGCATTCTGATTGGCCCAGGGAGCTTTTTTCGCTAGGGTCACTTCAGTCCAGTGGGAGTCAGACTCCAGCGGGAGCAAGCTCTCTGATTGGCTGCCAGCAACATGAGAAAAATGTCCTCTGTCCTGAAGTAAAAAAAATTTTTTTTAAATCTGCGTTTTTTATCGCAATCCTGCAGGATTGCGGCAGAAACAAACAAATGAAGGCCACCATTTTTTAAATATACATATGAATAGATATTTGGGGAGGTGGGTGTTAGTAAGGCTCCGCCCCTGAGCCCTTTTTAGGCCCAATGGACCCCATCCAGTGGAGCTGGGCATATTTAATTAAAGGGGACACAGCCCCCTCCCCAAGCCAATGCTGTCCCCGGGCACCCCATCTCCTGGGACCAAAATCTAATTGAAAGTGAAGGGGGGACACATGGCACCTCTTCCCAAGCCTAAAGAGGCCCTGGTGGCCCAAATCCCCGGGGCCAAAATCAAAATGAAAGTGGAGGGGGGGTGCGTATCCCCCCAATCTGCGCCTAGGAGGCCACAGTGACCTCATCCCCTGAGCTGTATTAGAAAATAAATGAGAGGAGGCCACATGGCACCCCTAAGACTAAGATGGCCCCATCCCTGGGCAGAAATAATGTTTAAAGGGGAGAGGCCACACAACCTCCCTCCCTGAGTCTTTAACATCCCCGGGAACCACAACCCAGGCTCACTTACTGTGTCCCAAAGAGCCCACCCCTGGTACACAGTAGTTTCCTGCTTAGGCAGGGAAACATGTGTTTGCTCCCATCTGCAGGAGTAGTTTTAACTCTCCCGCTAAATGGGAGCAAATACTTAAGTCTGCTCACAGCCGGTGGGAGATTTAAAGATGCTCCCGCAGGCTAGGAGCAGGCTTGTGATCTGTTTCCCTGCCCGCACTGATGCGGTCAGGGAAACAGAACACATATTGCTCTTGCACCCCTGCCATGCACAGTTTTCTCATCAATAATTTCACTGCAAATGCTGCAGTAATATTATCAATGATGTCATAGATATTGTCATGACTGATGTAATATGTAATATGTGGGGTAATTAGCAGTGCATGCTAAGGGCAAGAGTTATAGTCACCTTAGGGAATGAGTTAGAGTTACTTAAGATAGCTATAACTATAGCTGCTGAAATTCTATGGTTTTGTGTGTGTAAAACCTGAACCTAATTATAACGTCCCTGTAACCTTTGTTTTTTCCTGTGAAATTCTACGTTTTTTTAAAATTCTATTTCCTAATTATGACGTCCCTGTACCCTTTGGCTTTTTCTGTGACTTTCTATAGTTTTTTTACGCTATTTCCTAACTTTAACGACATTGTAACCTTTATATTTTTAAAATATAAATGTTACTACGATTTGACCCATAAGTTTAATTTACTAGTATTCATTTTCACTGGTTTATAAATACATTTTATTCACACATTCATTCTAATTATATATTTTAAAACTAAAAATTATAAAATTAAAGTAAGGTAACTTATGTAGTCTTTTTATAAATGCAATGCACCAAGGACCATATTTAAGAATTTTGTGGCGCAGGGCAGTGCAGCAAGATACCTTGCTGAGTTTCTCCGCATCACAGGGAAAGGATAGGAATGTGACGTATTTATCCAATATGGCACATTCCTGTCCTTTTCCTTTGGGCTGGTGCCGTTTTGGCAGCCTAGCACCAACACAGGCACCCTTGAACTATGGTGCAAAGGTTTAAACGACGTTATCCCGGCACTCAAAAAAAAAATTTCCAATTAATATTCGTATTGGTTACTAGCCATAGGAACATGAGACAGATTATTAAGAGACTGGCTACAGAACAGAAAGGTCCTCACAATAATATATAACAAAGGATAATTTAATTAAGAATTTTGCAAAAAGAATGAAGTCGCAATCATGAGTACAAATCTGGGTTCCCTGATACATTAGGTTCTAATCATGAAAGAGAGACCTATGGTCTCCAAGTCTTGATCCAAATGAATGGCAGCCGACACGTGTTTCGTCACATATAGTGACTTCCTCAGGGCTTTGCTGGCTCTCTGATGTGAAGACGATACTGGAATCCCCTTTCGGCTATCTCTGATTACTTCACGTGGGCTTACAATAGCCGTTCTCACTGACCTCACTTAGCATGGCGGAGCCAGCAAATCATACTAAGAGTTAATATTGAGACGACCATACGGAGATCGTCATATCGATCAACAACCAGTGAAAACCATAGCCAAGCGTCCTGGGCTATAGTCTAATTACGACATGTCCTATCTGATTTTAAATATTAGAAACATTTAACGAAGACGTGTCAATTTTCACTGCAACGGTACAAATATCAGGACAAATCCTCACGTCAGAAATAGCATCTTCCAACACCTATTGGGATAACGATTACGGGTTCTTTCTGAATCTATGAGCGCTTCTCTGAGGATCAATCCAATCGTCTTAAATAAGTTCAAATCGCAAGACTAATATTCAAATTTACTCCAAACATTTCACTAATAAAGCCCTGAGGAAGTCACTATATGTGACGAAACACGTGTCGGCTGCCATTCATTTGGATCAAGACTTGGAGACCATAGGTCTCTCTTTCATGATTAGAACCTAATGTATCAGGGAACCCAGATTTGTACTCATGATTGCGACTTCATTCTTTTTGCAAAATTCTTAATTAAATTATCCTTTGTTATATATTATTGTGAGGACCTTTCTGTTCTGTAGCCAGTCTCTTAATAATCTGTCTCATGTTCCTATGGCTAGTAACCAATACGAATATTAATTGGAAAAACGGGATAACGTCGTTTAAATTTTGTTTATCACGGGGACTGCCCTTGCATGACCAGTGTATCTTCAACACCCAGGTAGTAGGGTGCTTTCTTATCCCGAGTGGCACCATACATTGAATTTGTTGTATAACCAATATTTTTTGCTCTGACAAATAGTATTGTATACCCAATCCGTTTTTTACTAACTGTTTAAGATGTGCGCCCTCATATACATTACTACCATCATTCTCTTATGGTGCAAAGGTGCCTGTGTTGTTTTTGTGCAAGAAGGGACACCTTCCTGTACAAAAACAATCCAATTCCTCTTTCTATGTGTACTGCAGAAAGTATCCGGTTTGGTAAATCTGGGAATAAATCAAAACTGACGGGAGTTACGTCGGAATTCCCACCCAAAGGCCCATGGAACACCTCCCTTGCGAAGAGCAATGAAAAGCAGCGATTTGCTCTGCATTGCTTTACCTCATACTTTTTAAGCCATTCAAAGCTATGCAAAGTGTTATTGCATGGCTTCATAAATATGAATTATAGGTTTGTGTCACTCATGTACCAAGTTGCATGGTGCAAGCATGATGCAAAGCTCTCATAAATATGCCCACAAGTCTTTTTTTTTCTTAATTTTATGGATCTGCAGATCTGTCGCAAATCCTCAGACAAATAAGGGGTCTGATGGTTATATTGCACGCATTCAATACTAAAACAACAACACATTTAATACGAACATATGCTATTGCAATTTCTACAAGTGTATCACTGCCTGTGTGTGGATGTGTGAGTGGCTGAGTGAGCGACTGTGTGAGTGTGTGCGTGGCTATATGGGTGTGTGAGTGGTTGTGTAGGTGTGTAAGTGGGTGTCAGAGAAGCTGTGTGGGTGTGTGAGTAGGTGTGTGAGCAGGTGTCTGAGTGGCTGTGTGGGTCTGTGCATGATTTTGTGACTCTGTGAGTGGGTGTGTGCGTGGCTGTATGGGTGTGTGAGTGGTTGTGTGGGTGTGTAAGTGGGTATGTGAGTGGCTGAGTGGGTGGGTGTGTATGTGGTTGTGTGAGAGTGTGAGTGACTGAGTAAGTGGATGTGTGGGTCTGTAAGTGGGTGTCTGAGTGGATTTGTGTGTTTAGGTGGTTGTGTGAGTGGCTGTATCGGTGTGTAAGTGGGTGTGAGAGAAGCTGTGTAATGTAAGGTAATGTATTTAAGTGTGTGTGTGAGTGAGTGTGTGAGTAGGCGTGTGAGTCTGTGATTAGGTGTATGTGTTTTAACTGGGGTCTGGAACCGTGGATATGCCTGAATCAGCCTGAATTCTTGAGGATCAAGGCAGGTCCAAGTGGATCCATGGATCCTCGAACACTCAAAGAAAAACCTTTTTGGACAATTTCTTTCCTATCAGAGGTCCTTCATAGACCCCTCCATCAGTACCCTGGGGTCAAATGGCCTCCATCCTGACCCCTTCTATCACTTTTACATTTTATTTTCTCCCCTGTGAACCGTGTCCCAATTAGGCCTGGGCTAAATTTCCGTTCCGCTCACTGAAATTGCGATAATTTGACATTTTCGCGTTCCGCGGAGAGCGCGAAAATGTCAAAGTTTCCGCATTCCGCAGCTTAGCGATAATTTGTTTCTTGCTCGCGCTGTAAAATAATACATTCTCACGCGCGCGCGATCGCCTTACCTGAATCCCCGCGTTCGCCGACAAGTTTTCCCGATCCGGTCGCGTTCTCCACGCCATGTTGGATTGTTGGTAGCCATTTGCGCTGACTCGCGACAGTTCAGGCCCGCAGTAATGTCATTGGTCGCGCGATCACGTCTTTCTTCTCGCGATCATGCACCGCGAGAAGAGTGAAAACAAGATGGCCGCGCCCGCGAGCAACCGCATGGGTAAGTTGGCGAGCCACGACCACGCAGAAAATACCGTGAATGGGCGGGAAAAAAACTTCCGCATCTTCGTGATATTTCCGCGTGTTTGCGGAGATTTTAAACATTTTCGCGATAATTTGCGAAAGTCACTTTTGCGAATTCCGCCCACCCCTAGTCCCAATGCACAAAAGGGTGTCTGCAACTTTCTTCTCAGGTGGCGGCCAGCCAGTCGCGGCATTGATGTTGGCGCGTGGATCTGCGAATCCGCCAGGATCCGCGTCCCCAGATATACACACATTTTTTAGTTTAATAGCTCCAAAAATATTGAGCAGATTTACACCAAATTACAAAAAGCACTCTTTCTTGACAATGATCTAGCTTTCTACCTAATTTAGTGCAATTCCTTTCAGCGGTTCGGGGGGGTAGTCATGTCTAAAATTCCTATGGAAAATAGCATGGGGAAAACACATTTTGGGACCCCCCTTTTTCTCGGCCCCGCTTGACGGATCACCCTGAAGCTTTCCAGATAGCAGCTGAAGTGAATTGGCACACTAGTTTTGTGAAGATTCGTAAAACATCACTAAAGTTATTAGCAAAACAAAAAACGCTTTTCCTATGGAAACTAGGCCCTAACTATAACTCTCTTCTGGCGACCTTATATATTAACTGAAAAAACAAATGTTAAACTAAATGACATCATCAGAACTGTCATCAAATATGTCATTGAATATGTCACAAGTGATGTAATATGTGAGGCTATAAGCAGTGTATGGTGGGGCGCAAGTTATACTTAGCTCAGTAAACTATAGCTAGTAAATTTTGGCATGTAGTTTGTTAAAACATTTATTTTTATCTGGCATATTCACCAAATTATAACGTCACATTAACCTTTGTTTTTCAGTGAATTTCTAAGGTTCTTTTAACACAAAGGCTGATATTACTACAATACCTAACTATAACATTACTGGCCTGTGGTGGACAGGTCTTGCACCCAACTCCACCAGGTATGGATAATCCCCCATGTAGTACCAGAGAGCACTCATCACAATATAAACGGGTGTCATTTTAAATAAGGCAGGTCTAGTTGCTTTGCCAAGAGGTCACTACATTAATATATAAAAGGCAGACCTATTGGCTTTGTCAACGGGTGACCACATCATGATATAAGGCAAGCTATTGGCTTTGTCAAGGGGTCACCTCATCATTATCTGAAGGTATGCCAACTGGCTTTGCCAAGGGATGGCCACATCAATATACAAGGCTAGCCTACTGGCTTTGTCAAAGGGTCACAACATCAATAAATGAAGGCAAGTCTATTGGATTTGACAAGGGAACACCACCTTAAAAAAATAGCAATCATATTCTGGTTAGACATTAAAACCTATAGATTCCAAAAACATATTCAAAAGCATTCATTATTAATAACAAGCATTACATTTGTCAAGAAAGCTTTAAATAAAGCATGCATATTGAAAACAATATTAAACACGTCAGTCATTCTATAACACTGCTCAGACCACAATATGCATTCATACAGAAAAACATAATGTGACCCAGCAATCCTCAACAAAATATCAAAACTCCAACTCTGAGAATGTACAGAAACACCATAAACTTCTCCTGGTGTCACATTTTATACACCCCAGGAAACATAAGATAAACTATTTCTGGGGGGCTATTGCACTCCCTGCAACACCCCTCCACAACACTTTTGTAATATGTTGGTGGTTCCCCTGCCCAGATAAAAGCACCACAAAGCAGGAGAAAATATGCAAATGAATACACAATGGGCATTATGGGACACTCCTTGCTGGGAGAAGTGAATAATAAATGAGCAGGTCCAGCCAAGCCCTGCTTCCTGTGTCCCATTGGTGGCTATCTCCCCAGCCCTGCGCATGCTCTTTGGCAGGGTGAAGGCTCTGTGCAGGATGAGACTGGCCTCTCCACAAAGACTTTTATACAGGGAAGGCTGTGTTTAGGAGCATTTGGCAGGATTTTGTGCTGTGCATAGTATCGTTTTGTGAGAGACTGGCCTCTCCACCATTTCTTGCATCCAACGTCCCATGAGTGGCCACACCACTGATCACACGCCACGCATGGCCTTTGGCAGGGTGAAAGCTGTGCATAGTAGGATTTGATAAAGGACTGGCCTGTCCACAAAGACCTCTATGGAGGAGAAGGCTGTGACTGGTAGCATTTGGTAGTATATTTTGTCCTCTCTGCAAAGATCTCAAACATGATTTAGGATTCTCACTTTTTCTCATCCCCTATTTGAAAGATCATGCTGAAACCTTCCAGGAAAGAGCTGAGGTGGATGAACGTTTTTGGAAAGTTTTGTAAAGATTCCTCAAACAGAGTCGAAGTTATTAGCAATCCAGAAATCCGATCTTGACAATAACTACACAGTGGCACTGCATAAAAGATGTTTTAGGAGAGTGGTTTAAGCAAGACATATTTTGGAAAATGATTTTATCACACAAAACCACACCGAGTTTATTACCAGAACCTAAAAGGCCATGACCAAGAATATCAAAACCAGGAGGACCAAGAGGTGCAGGAGAATCAGGAACAGGTGGGCCATGAAAGGGAGGACAAGGGTAACACAGGAAAAGAAGGATCAGAAAGACAAGGTCCTGGGGGACCAGGAACAGGACTAGAAGCACAAGGACCAGGGCCTGGAGGCAGAAATAGAATAGGAGGACTAGGATGGAGAAGACAAGGTGAACCAGACCTACAGGGATCAGGAGGACAAGCCCCTGAATGACTAGGCCAGTAGGAACAGGACAAAGAAAAATAGTTCAGGTCAATAAGGAACTGGGCCAGTAGGCTGAGGATTAAGACCAGAAGAAAGAAGATGCAAATGTTGGGAAGCCACAAAAATATATTTCGGATCTTATTAATGCAAATACTCGGGATCAAATCCTCTACATGAGAGTCTTTGCGCTACCAATAAGAGATTTTAACCCGCACTTGGCTGGCTTAGAGGGTGACATCTAGTGCAGGCTACGTGACAACTTTCGGCAATCATGGTTTCATTTGTTATGCAGTCGCCTGCCCTAGATCAACGAAGGAGACAACTGTTAAAACCTATCTTTTTGGCAGAGGGAGTTTGTGCTTGTGTTCAGGCATCTTCCTTTTGCTTTAGCAGCAGATCACCTGGGGGGCTGGGCAGATGTGCTAAATGTGTGAATATCATAAAACAACTACTGTCAAACTCCCGGGTGATAGCCTTTCCACCGAAACAACGTCAGTTAACAATCACATCCTTTACAATTAGTACTGGACTACCTGCACAATAGTTGGGGTGCAAGTAAGAGCGGATTTGGAGGAGAGTGGCCCCCTAGGATGGACAGTGCTCATCAATGAGGTGTAAACCTTCTTAGAAGAAATATTTGGCATTTTAAGCTTCCTGAAAGAAGATTTTTGGGGCATTTTTGTGGGTACCCTTGAATTATGGCATTCCCCGCTGGGGTAGTGTTAGATCTGGGGGTCTCTAGTTGGCAGGGTAGGTACCACTGTCCAAGTAGGGACCCTTGCTTCTAGTCAGGGAAAGGGGGATACACTGTTAAGATAACCCCTGCTCACCCTCTAGGTAGCTTGGCCTGAGCAGTCTAGGCTATCAAAGGCAATGTGTAAAGTATTTGTACCAACACTCACAGTAACACAGTGAAAACACCACAGATTTACTCCACACCAGTTTTAGAAAAATAATGTATCTTTACTAAAAACTTCACAAGACCAAATATTACAGACAAACCAACATATAATTAAAAAAGGTTACTTTAAGGATAGTTCAAGAGTTTGCAGAAAGTACTCCAGGATGTCAAAGTCAGTGTCCTGCACAATGCGACTCTCAATGCACAAAATGCGACACTCTCGTGCCCAACAGTACCTGTAGTTGCGATAAGGTTCCCAAAAGCTATAACAAGGAAGATGGCAAAGGCGATGCGATGCTCCTGAGATCCTGGGGAGGCTTTGCAGCAGCCCTGCTTCACGCAGCAGAGGTGGATGCGCCGGCTCCGATCTGTAGGGGGAGGATGCGATACCTTTGGCTTTCGTTGCGTAGGTTTCTTAGGGGGAAGCTTCACGCACAGGTTCGATGCGACACTCTTCGATGTGGTGCGATGCGTGGCGCAGCGTTGCCTTCCGGCGCCGCAATTCTCGATGCGCCACGGAACGGGACTCTGCGTCGACGCACGCAGCGATTGGAGACTTTTCACGCACCGGCAGTGGTGCGGCCCGCAAACTGGTTCTGCGACAACCCTCGCAATGGCAGGAAGCTTCACGCTTCGGGACGATGCTCGACGCACTCGGCGATGCGGAGACCCTGCGTGTTGCGATGGTGCCGCGATGAAATTTTCCACGCACTCTCGTCTTGCGACACGCAAATCGGATGATGCGCTGGGTACCAGTCACTCTTGTTCACGCTTCTGCTTCCCAGCTCCCTCAACACAGCAAAACGACCTCCTGAAGCCCCAAGACTGGGCAAGCACTCCAAGGCAGGTCAGAACTCTCTCAGCAGAGTTCCAGGGGAGCTGGTGGTGAAGTCCTTTTGTTCCTGGGACTTCTTAACAGGGAGCCAGCTCTTCTCAGGCCCTTGGAGATCAGAATCAAAAGAAGGGGACACAGCAAAGTCCTTCCCCTCTCCTTGGCAGCAAAGCAAAACAGCAAGCAGGCAGTCTTCTCCTCTTCAGTTTCTTCCAGCTTTCTCCTTGGCAGAGGTTTCTTCTTAGTTCCAAAGTGATCTAAAGTTTAGGTGTCTGGGGTCCTCTTCTTATACCCCTCCAAGTCTTTGTCTCTTGTGTTTCAGTGGGGGGATTCCCCTGCTCAAACCGGTTCCTGGGTGTGCTCTGCTCTGGAGCACCTGGTTCCTTTCAGAGTGAGGGGCAGGGTCGTTAGACGCTCAGCAGGAGGTGGAGCCTTCTTTGTGCCAGCAGAGGCAGAGTCCTCAGCCTGGCCAGCAGGGGGTGGAGCCAGCTTTGTGTTTGTCAGGGACAGCCCTATTCAGACCCAGGGACTACTCCTCCCACCCATCTAAAGCAGATCTCCCTATTCACCCTGCTGCTGACTCATCCAGGCTCCTGGAGCCACCTAGCACATCACCTGACACCAGTCAGCCAACCAGCACACAGGCACACAGGAAGGTTAAACAGGAGAATAGCTACTTTCTAAAAAGTGCTATTCTCACACAGTGAATTTAAAAACCATCTTGCTAAAAAGATGTATAATTAAATTCTGAACACAGAGATACCAAACTTGGATTTTCTATCTTGCCCTTATGGGAAGATAGGCATGTAAACAGCCTTCCCCATTCTATCCTATGGGCAAGATAGCCTCTCAGCAGTGAAAAACGAAAATGGCTGTAATTCACTACCAGGGCATGTTACACACCTCAGTACATGCCCTACCTTTCAGATACACTGCACCCAGCCCAGGGGGGTACCTAGGGCCACCATAGGGATGCCTGACATGTACAGAAAGGGAAGGATAAGGCCTGGTCAGTGGGTGCACTGGCCAGGTCGACATGGCAGTCCTGGACTGCACATAGGCACTGCAAGCAGGCCTAAGACATCATTTTAGCGCTACTCCTGTGGGTGGCACAATCAGTGCTGCAGCCCACTAGTAGCATTTGAATCACCAGCCCTGGCACACGCAGTGCACTTTACTAGGGGCTAACAGGTGAAACAAGTATACCAATCATGGATAAACAATCAACACAATAATTTACCAAGGGAGCACTTGCACTTTGACACTGATCAGCAGTGGCAAAGTGCCCAAAGCATCTAAACCAGCAAAAACGAAATCCAGCATAGCATCAAAAATACAGGAGGTAGAGGCAAAAAGTCAGGGGTAACCACGCCAAAGATGCCAGGTCTAACACGTGTCCCCTCCAGCTGAAAGTGGGGAGAACTACCCACCCTCTTGGGAGTTCTCATCGCTAAGGCGGAAAAACCTGGACAGACCATCAGCGTTGGCGTGTTCTGTACCGGGGCGGTGTTCCACCGTAAAGTCCATCCCCTGTAGGGAAATGGACCACCTCAACAGCTTAGGATTCTCACCCCTCATCTGCATCAACCATCTGAGGGGCCTGTGGTCCGTCTGAACCCGGAAGTGAGTCCCAAACAAGTAGGGCCTCAGCTTCTTCAGCGCCCAGACCACAGCAAAAGCTTCCCTTTCAATCGCACTCCACCTCTGTTCCCTGGGAAGTAGCCTCCTACTAATGAAAGCTACAGGTTGGTCCAAGTCCTCATCATTTAGTTGTGAGAGCACCGCTCCCACTCCATGCTCAGAAGCGTCTGTCTGCACTATGAACTCCTTGGAGAAGTCAGGCGCCTTGAGTACAGGTGCTCTACACATGGCCTCCTTCAGGGCATCAAAAGCTTCTTGGCAGGCACTGGTCCAAATCACTTTCTTCGGTAACTTCTTGGAAGTTAGTTCTGTCAAGGGAGCCACAATGGTGCCATACCCCTTGACAAAACGGCGATAGTACCCGGTGAGTCCTAAGAAGGCTCTCACCGCTGTCTGGGTTTTGGGGGGTTCCCAAGCCCGGATGGTATCTATCTTGGCTTGTAGGGGCGCCACCTGGCCGCTTCCTACCTGGTGTCCCAAATACACCACCGAACCCTGCCCTACCTGGCACTTACTGGCCTTGATAGTGAGGCCTGCACTATGCAGAGCCTTCAACACTGCGCAGAGGTGTTGCAAGTGTTCTTCCCAAGTGGAGCTGAACACAGCGATGTCATCCAGATATGCGGCGCTGAATTGCTCCAGCCCGGACAGTACCTGGTTGACCAGTCTCTGGAATGTGGCAGGGGCGTTCTTCAACCCAAAGGGCATGACACGGAACTGGAAGTGCCCCTCTGGCGTTGAAAACGCAGACCTCTCCTTGGCCCCATCAGTTAAGGCAATCTGCCAGTACCCAGAAGTTAAGTCAAACGTACTGAGGTAGTTGGCAGCTCCCAACCGATCCACGAGCTCATCAGCTCTGGGGATGGGGTGTGCATCAGTCTTCGTGACAGCATTGAGCCCACGGTAGTCCACACAAAACCTAAGTTCTGGAGTGGCACCTGGCGCAGCAGCTTTCGGTACAAGTACCACTGGGCTAGCCCAGGGGCTGCTGGAGGGCTCAATCACCCCTAGCTCCAACATCTTAGAAACCTCCTTCTTGATGCTGGCCCTGACCTTGTCAGCCACCCGGTAAAACTTCTGTTTCACAGGCATGCTATCTCCCGTGTCCACGTCATGGACACACCAGTTGGTGATACCGGGGGTCAGGGAGAACAGAGATGCAAACTGACCCAACACATGGCGACAGTCCCTCTGCTGTTCTGGGGTCAGGGTGGGCGAGAGGACCACTCCATCCACTGACCCATCTTGCTCCTTAGCTGCCAGGAGGTCAGGAAGAGGATCGCTATCCTCCTCCATCCCTGCATCTGTAGCCAGTAGCATTGTTATTTCAGACCTCTCAAAATGGGGTTTGAGGCGGTTCACGTGTAGGACCCTCATGGGGTTCCTGGGAGATCGCAAGTTGACCAGGTAGGTCACCTCACTCTTGCGCTCCACCACCTCATATGGCCCAGTCCACTTGTCCTGGAGCGCGCAAGGCTCCACTGGCGCCATCACCCACACCATCTGCCCAGGTTGAAATTCCATCAGAGTGGTATGCTGGTCATACCACCTCTTCATCTCATCCTGGCTGGCTTCCAGGTTCGCCTGAGCGAGGGCCCGGAAGCGCTGTGTCTGGTTGCGGATGGCCAGCACATAGCTGAACACGTCCTGAGGGGTTTTCCCCGGGGATTTCTCCCAACCCTCCTTCACCAGACTGAGAGGTCCTCTAACAGGGTGCCCGTACAAAAGCTCAAAGGGACTGAACCCTAGAGACTTTTGTGGTACCTCCCTGTAGGCAAATAATAGGCATGGCAAAAAGACGTCCCACTTCCGTCTCATGGGCTCTGTCAGCCCCATGATCATGCCTTTCAGGGTCCGGTTGAACCTTTCAACCAACCCATTTCCTTGAGGGTGGTAAGGAGTGGTGAACTTACAAGTTACCCCACACTCCTCCCACAGAGACTTCATATACCTGGAGATGAAGTTGGTACCCCGGTCAGATACCACCTCTTTGGGGAAACCCACACGGGAAAAGATCCCCATCAACGCACGGCCCACCACCGGGGCTGTGGTTGTCCTGAGAGGGATAGCCTCCGGGTACCGGGTGGCATGATCCACCAGGACCAGGATGAACCTGTTGCCTAAGGCGGTCCTGGGGTCCAGTGGCCCCACAATATCTATTCCCACCCGCTCGAAAGGGGTGCTCACTACCGGAAAAGGCTGGAGAGGGCCTTTGCATTTTCCTCCAGCCTTGCCACTTGCCTGGCAAGTCTGGCATGATTTACAAAAGGAAGCGACGTCCGTCTTCATCCCGGGCCAGTAAAAGTGGGTGGCAAGCCTTTGTCGGGTCTTGTCCTGCCCGAGATGTCCTGCAAGCGGCACGTCGTGAGCCAGACCCAGTAGGAAGTCTCTGAACCCTGCGGGTACCACCAGGGTACGTGATCCACTCGGCTCAGCAAACCTAGGCTCACTGTACAACAAGTCATTCTCCCAGTAGAGAAAAAAGTTCTTCGGATCAGCACCTGCTGCCTGGTCTGCAGCCTGGTGCCGCAGACCTTCAAGAGTAGGGCATGTCTTCTGCGCACGGCAGAACTCCTCTCTGGAGGGACCACCCTCTTGCTGCCAATGGGTCAGCTCAGGTATGTCTCCCAGATCAGCGACCTGTTCCCCTGTAGGCTCCAGGGCATCCCCCGTAGGTTCTGCTCCTTCCTGGACCGTGGGAACAGCGGGGGTGGGCGCACCACGCCCCCTGCCCTTCCTCTTTCTGGCAGGGACCTGGGCCACTGTTTCAGGCTCCAGGTCTGCTTCACAACCCTGTCTGGCTGCCATGGACCGGGTGGTCACACAGACCCACTCAGGCAAACCCAACATCTCCAAATGAGCCTGGCGTTCCACCTCCTTCCACGGGGAACTCTCCAGGTCATTACCTAGCAGACAGTCAACTGGCATGGATGGACTCACAACAACTTTGAGAGGACCTGAGACCCCCCCCCACTCAAAGGGAACATGTGCTACCTTGCAAAGGCGCACAGAGTTGTCAGCTGACACTACTGGGTGAAGTACGTCTGGAATGATCAGCTCCTCAGGGACCCACTGACACCTGACCGTAGTCACACTGGCTCCAGTGTCCCTGAGAGCCTCCACCCTCCTCCCATTGATGGTCACCCACTGCCTGTACTTCTTAGTGTTATCAGGGACAGGGGTTTCCTGGACCATCTCTGTGTCTCCTAAAGAGACAAGGGACATAACTGCTAAACCCTCCAAATCACTAGAAATTAAATCCCCCCCAAAAGCTACACTAGCTATACCCGGTGTTGGAGCACCAGTGGGTGCCTGGGATTTCTGGGGACACACAGGAGACTTGTGACCCAATTCCTGACAGTGATAACACTTAATGGGACCCTTGTTATCCGACCTGCCCTTAGGGGGCCAGGTTGGTTTGGGTTTGGACTTGGGGGGCTGGGACTGGTTACCCTGGGAACTATTTTGGGGCCCTTGTGAGAACTCCTTTTGGTTACCCTTGTCCCCCCCACTCTTCTGCTGGGGACCCTGCCCACCTTTGGCAACGGTACCCACAATTCCTCTGTGGACCCTGGTACTGGTCCAGCGGTCCGCCTCCCTAGCAAGCTCAATGGGGTCCGTCAACTTGCTATCTAAAAGATGCTGGCGCAGCTCTGGAACACATAGACTACTCAAGTGCTCCCAACTAATTAAATGTAACAACCCCTTATAATCAGTTACCTTGCTGCCCTTCATCCAACCTTCCAGTGCCCGCGAGTACAGATTCACACACTCCATCCAAGTCTCAGACTCTTTCTTCTTGGAATTTCTAAACTGCAGTCTATACTGCTCTGGAGTAAGTCCATACCTGAGACATAGGGCCTCCTTCATATTGGGATAGGTCATGGCACCTGCTAATTCTAAGGGCTCTAGAGCACTCCTCCCAGAAGCCTCAAAATGTTTCCACAGGCCCGCCCCCCAATGCTGTTCAGGCACACCATTCATTCTTAATGCTATCTCATACGATGTAAACCAGGCATAGATATCTTCACTCCTATTGTAATTCTGTACTAAATCTTTGGGGATATATACTTTACCCCCCTGCACTGGCTGTGCGCTGCCACCATTTGAACCGGACTCCACCTGCTTGGCCTTGATGTCCAGTTCTCTCATGCTCACTTCATGAGCCAGAAGCAATTTTTTCTCCTCCAAGGCACGGGCATTCTTGCTCTCCTCCGCCGCCTTGTCTACTTCTGAT
This sequence comes from Triturus cristatus, assembly GCF_964204655.1. Taxonomy (NCBI): domain Eukaryota; kingdom Metazoa; phylum Chordata; class Amphibia; order Caudata; family Salamandridae; genus Triturus; species Triturus cristatus. The sequence goes on along the minus strand of NC_140583.1, from coordinate 1,006,287,585 downwards.
TGCTTCATCTTCATTTTCATAATTTCCAATTCATGGTTTCTCACCCTTTGATTCTCCTCCAGCTCCTCTGGAGTGAGCCCCCTACTGGAATGGGAGCTGCTAGCCCTTGAGACTGGTCTGCTCACAGGCAGATCTTGGGGAACAAAACCATCCTCTTCATTTGCATCACTTTCCTCTTGGGCCTCCCACCAGGCCTTCAGGACTCTTTGTAGCACATCTTTTCTAGCTCCGCTTTTAAAAGAGCAACCACGGTCTTTGCAGAATTGCTTGAGATCTTCAACTTTGTATGAATATAAATCCGCAATGGAAAACTCCAATTCTGCCTTCTCGCTTGCTGCCACCTGAGACATGATGCTCTTGAAGAGTTACTCAAAAATAGAATCAAAAAAATATAGTATGTGGTTGTCTATTGGTCTGCACTTAAACTAGTGATGTCCACCAATTACTGTGGGTCAAGTACAAATACAAGTTCAATCCTCACCGCTGACCACCAATGTTAGATCTGGGGGTCTCTAGTTGGCAGGGTAGGTACCACTGTCCAAGTAGGGACCCTTGCTTCTAGTCAGGGAAAGGGGGATACACTGTTAAGATAACCCCTGCTCACCCTCTAGGTAGCTTGGCCTGAGCAGTCTAGGCTATCAAAGGCAATGTGTAAAGTATTTGTACCAACACTCACAGTAACACAGTGAAAACACCACAGATTTACTCCACACCAGTTTTAGAAAAATAATGTATCTTTACTAAAAACTTCACAAGACCAAATATTACAGACAAACCAACATATAATTCAAAAAGGTTACTTTAAGGATAGTTCAAGAGTTTGCAGAAAGTACTCCAGGATGTCAAAGTCAGTGTCCTGCACAATGCGACTCTCAATGCACAAAATGCGACACTCTCGTGCCCAACAGTACCTGTAGTTGCGATAAGGTTCCCAAAAGCTATAACAAGGAAGATGGCAAAGGCGATGCGATGCTCCTGAGATCCTGGGGAGGCTTTGCAGCAGCCCTGCTTCACGCAGCAGAGGTGGATGCGCCGGCTCCGATCTGTAGGGGGAGGATGCGATACCTTTGGCTTTCGTTGCGTAGGTTTCTTAGGGGGAAGCTTCACGCACAGGTTCGATGCGACACTCTTCGATGTGGTGCGATGCGTGGCGCAGCGTTGCCTTCCGGCGCCGCAATTCTCGATGCGCCACAGAACGGGACTCTGCGTCGACGCACGCAGCGATTGGAGACTTTTCACGCACCGGCAGTGGTGCGGCCCGCAAACTGGTTCTGCGACAACCCTCGCAATGGCAGGAAGCTTCACGCTTCGGGACGATGCTCGACGCACTCGGCGATGCGGAGACCCTGCGTGTTGCGATGGTGCCGCGATGAAATTTTCCACGCACTCTCGTCTTGCGACACGCAATCGGATGATGCGCTGGGTACCAGTCACTCTTGTTCACGCTTCTGCTTCCCAGCTCCCTCAACACAGCAAAACGACCTCCTGAAGCCCCAAGACTGGGCAAGCACTCCAAGGCAGGTCAGAACTCTCTCAGCAGAGTTCCAGGGGAGCTGGTGGTGAAGTCCTTTTGTTCCTGGGACTTCTTAACAGGGAGCCAGCTCTTCTCAGGCCCTTGGAGATCAGAATCAAAAGAAGGGGACACAGCAAAGTCCTTCCCCTCTCCTTGGCAGCAAAGCAAAACAGCAAGCAGGCAGTCTTCTCCTCTTCAGTTTCTTCCAGCTTTCTCCTTGGCAGAGGTTTCTTCTTAGTTCCAAAGTGATCTAAAGTTTAGGTGTCTGGGGTCCTCTTCTTATACCCCTCCAAGTCTTTGTCTCTTGTGTTTCAGTGGGGGGATTCCCCTGCTCAAACCGGTTCCTGGGTGTGCTCTGCTCTGGAGCACCTGGTTCCTTTCAGAGTGAGGGGCAGGGTCGTTAGACGCTCAGCAGGAGGTGGAGCCTTCTTTGTGCCAGCAGAGGCAGAGTCCTCAGCCTGGCCAGCAGGGGGTGGAGCCAGCTTTGTGTTTGTCAGGGACAGCCCTATTCAGACCCAGGGACTACTCCTCCCACCCATCTAAAGCAGATCTCCCTATTCACCCTGCTGCTGACTCATCCAGGCTCCTGGAGCCACCTAGCACATCACCTGACACCAGTCAGCCAACCAGCACACAGGCACACAGGAAGGTTAAACAGGAGAATAGCTACTTTCTAAAAAGTGCTATTCTCACACAGTGAATTTAAAAACCATCTTGCTAAAAAGATGTATAATTAAATTCTGAACACAGAGATACCAAACTTGGATTTTCTATCTTGCCCTTATGGGAAGATAGGCATGTAAACAGCCTTCCCCATTCTATCCTATGGGCAAGATAGCCTCTCAGCAGTGAAAAACGAAAATGGCTGTAATTCACTACCAGGGCATGTTACACACCTCAGTACATGCCCTACCTTTCAGATACACTGCACCCAGCCCAGGGGGGTACCTAGGGCCACCATAGGGATGCCTGACATGTACAGAAAGGGAAGGATAAGGCCTGGTCAGTGGGTGCACTGGCCAGGTCGACATGGCAGTCCTGGACTGCACATAGGCACTGCAAGCAGGCCTAAGACATCATTTTAGCGCTACTCCTGTGGGTGGCACAATCAGTGCTGCAGCCCACTAGTAGCATTTGAATCACCAGCCCTGGCACACGCAGTGCACTTTACTAGGGGCTAACAGGTGAAACAAGTATACCAATCATGGATAACCAATCAACACAATAATTTACCAAGGGAGCACTTGCACTTTGACACTGATCAGCAGTGGCAAAGTGCCCAAAGCATCTAAACCAGCAAAAACGAAATCCAGCATAGCATCAAAAATACAGGAGGTAGAGGCAAAAAGTCAGGGGTAACCACGCCAAAGATGCCAGGTCTAACAGGTAGACAGTCCTCTATCAATTTATTCTTAATTTATTTTCGTATGCCTCAGACCCTACAGAGAAGCCCCAGCTCTTTCAGCCTACTTTAAGCACTGCTTAAGCCCTTCAACTTTCTTAAAGTGCGAACTGTTTGTTATGTTATGTTATGTTATCAAGAGTTTTGTTAAGCGCTCAGCTACTCAAGCAGAGTGTCCCGGCGCTGACAGACCCAAGACCATAAAGCTTCTGCGGGGCGGAAGACTTACAGGCTGAACAGCCGAGTTTTGAGCTTCTTTCTAAAGGTCGTCAAGTTGTCGCACTTTCTTAGCGCCAGAGGGAGGGCATTCCAGGCGAGTGGCGCTAGGTATTTAAAGGAACGCCCTCCGATCCGGGCGCGCCTGATTGCCGGGACCACAGTGAGGGACAGTGACGCAGAGCACAAGGCTCTGGTAGGTCGATGAAAACCAATCCTCTTTCTCATATAGAGGGGGCCGATGCCATGAAGAGTTTTAAACGCCATGGTAAGTGCCTTGAATTCAATGCGCTTCTGAATGGGGAGCCAGTGCAAAGATTGCAGTAGTCCAGTGGCATGGGAACGGTGGCTAAGGCCAAAGATAGCCCGAGCGGCCGAGTTTTGCACAACCTGTAGGCGTGAGAGAAGAAACTTGGGAAGACCCAGGTACAGGACATTGGCATAGTCAAGCCTAGAGCCTATCATGGCCTGCACCGTGATCTTCCTGTGGGCGATGGAAAGAACAGGAAGAAATGTTCTTAGCATTTTTAAAATGCCAAAGCATTGACCAGCTAGGCTCATAATCTGAGGTTTCAGGGTGAGACAATTATCCATCTTAACGCCAAGATTTTTAGCCACCGAGGCCACATCAGCAGGGGGAAACATATCAGCAGGCCACCAAGACCTCCAGCATGGATCAGGAGGGCAACCAAAGAAAAGAACCTCCGATTTATCTGAGTTGCATTTTAGCTGATTACATTGGAACCATGTAAAGACCGCGGCCAAATAGCTCTTAATACGGTCTCCATTGAAATCCATATCTTTACTGCACGTGAAAAGAAGCTGGGTGTCATCGGCGTAAGAAACAATCTGGGCTCCAAAAGATTCGACTAGCGCAGCCAGAGGGGACATATAGATATTAAAAAGGATCGGACTCAATATAGATCCCTGAGGAACTCCCACTTCCAGAGGCGGCACTGTCGCAGAGTACGGAGGGGCCCAGACTGTCTGTTGGCGGTTGGTCAGAAAGGACTTGAACCATTTGAACACCGTTCCTCCAACCCCAATCTCCACAAGGCGGGTCAATAGGCGGTCATGAGGAACGGTGTCAAACGCCGCAGAAAGATTGAGTAGCACCAGCAGTGCCTTTCCCCCAGAGTCCTGAACTTCCTTGATGGCCTCCACTACCTCTAACAGAGCAGTCTCTGTGCTCATATTCGCACGGAAGCCGGATTGGGTGTGGTGTAAGAGGCCGTAGGCCTCCACAAAATGTGAAAGGACAGACTGAACATGCTTTTCTGCCACTTTAGCCAGGGCAGGGAGCAGAGAGATAGGTTGATAATTAGCATGGATATCCTGATCCAACAAAGGTTTCTTCAGGAGCGGAATGACCATTGCCTGTTTCCAGGCAGACGGCACAATCCCTGGTAGCAATGAGCAGTTTAGAATTGGATTAACCAGGGGGTTAATAGCACGAGCTATTTTAGCTAGAAACTTTGCGGGGCATGGGTCCAGAGGGGAACCGGATCTTATTTTAACGAGAAGTTCCAGTGAAGATTGGGGGGCAATCGGTGGAAAACTCAACAGACTGGGATTTACCAAGTCCGAGACAGCGGCCTTAGTTTCAGGACGAAGCACTCCCCCCCCCTTGCGAAAGCTGGAAAAGTAGCCTGAATGCTTTTAATTTTATTGGCAAAAAAACTGGCTAATTGCAGAACCCAAGGTTCCGTAAACGAGCACCTAGGCGTGATAGCCACTGGTGATGTAAATTCTTTCACAATTGCGAAGATTTCTTTGCTGGTATTAGCGGCCTCCTCAATCCGTTGAGCGAAGTATGCTTTTTTGGCCAGGTAAATGTCCTTATGATAGGCCCTGGAGCAACTTCTGTAGGCCTCCTTCAGAGGATCCAGATAATTTGCTCGCCAAGCTCTTTCTGCTTTTTTGCAGAGCCTTCTACTAGAGTTGAGCGAAGGCGTGAACCATGGGGCCGATGCACGCGGGGATTTTTTATACAACTGCCTTGGCGGGACTAAAACCACTAGGCGCTGTACAAGCCACTCTTGAAAACGAGCAAGGTCCGATTCCAAATCACCCGTGAGAAAGCAGGGGTGGGTTAGCCGATACTGATCAATCATTTCCACGGTTACTAGATGGAAAGGACGCGACCGCAGGGCTGGACATCCCACACCTCTGCTAGTCTTGGTGGTTTGTGAACGGATATTAAAAGCCACCAGAAGGTGGTCGGACCATAACACCGGGAGAGGGGGCACAACTGTCACAGAGACGGTGGAAAAAATCTGATCCAATGTGTGCCCTTTGTTATGCGTGGGCAGCGTGACGTAGGGTGAAAGGCCCAGTGGGCTAGTAATATCTAAGATTTTAATGGTGTCTGACGCATCCGTATTGTCAAAGTGGACATTAAAATCTCCCAGAAGAATAAAATGCTTAAATTGAACGCTCATGCTTGAGATCACAGCGTCCAGCTCCTCGTTAAAAGATCCAGCCGGGCCTGGGGGTCTATAAACCAATAAACCCGCGCACGATTGACCGGGGGAGAGTGTAAGACAGAACCCTAGTGCTTCGGCGCCGCGAATGTCATCAGTTGGTATAATGGAACACTCGAAGCGTCTGTCTATTACCAATGCCACTCCTCCCCCTTTGCCTGTGCTCCGATCCTTCCTTAATATGAAATAGTTCGCGGGCAGGGCATTAGCTATATCCGGACCTGACGCTTCGCCGAGCCATGTTTCCGTGAGGAACAGGCAGGTGGGCTTAGAATCGGTAAGGAAGTTAAACAGGTCCAGAGCATGTTTGCTCATAGACCGAGTGTTCAGAAGAGCACAGCTGAAGAAACGGACTGCAGAGACCTGCTCTGTTGATGCGATTATGTATTGGCTAGACTTTGCAACTTCTGTATCCGTCGACCTGCCCCTCAATGGCCAGCCACAGCTAGTGCAGTGATGTTTAACCCGAGTAGCGGGGTCAAAGATACTGCACCCGCTGTAACTGTGTTGTCTGAGGGCAAGGAGCTGTTGGGCGGAGTAATCTAAGTTTTTATCGTGGCGATGGCTCTCTGGGACCCAGGCCCGACCGCATCCGACCGCCTCCGGGACGCTGACGGGCGCAGACAGGCTTTCCTTAGGCGCTCCTTTGGCGCAGGAAAGGCGCTTCCGCTGAACGCGTCCGCTGCGCGGAGGCATCCCCGTCTTACTTTATAGTTCCCGCCCGTGAGGCAGCAAGCCTTGTCCGCCGACTGGCAAGCCTGCCTCACCCAAGATGGCCACGGTGCGAGCGTCCGACCCGATGCACGAGTCTGCAGTGAGAGGGACGCCCGGACAGCGCTGTAGGAGGAAGGAAGGCGGGGGACCAGCGGCGAGACCCCTAGAGCACCAGCAGGATACTCCACAGCCCCTAAGGTAAGAGCCGAGATCCCCAACCAGAAAAGAGAGAGTACAGCGAGAATATCTCCCGGCTTTTCGCCTCAGGAGAGAAGGGACAGTGTGCAAAAGAAGCCTTGACACAGTAAACAGATATACAGTACAACGATTAAAAAGTATTAAAAAGCAATTAAAACAGCGCGCAATTTGTGCAAATAGGCAAGTTAGCTATGAGCTGCCACAAGAGGCTCACTACCGAAGGCAGCCGCCCCGGGAGTCTCTATGGCATAGGTGTGACCAATTAAGTAAACCAGAGCACTACTACATTTTCTTTGGGGGGCAGATTTTGCCAAAAATAATGCAATGCTGTTTTCGTTAGCTAGGTTCCTCATGACACTTTCCCTCACGCCTTTGCCCCTCATGCTTTTGCTTCTCATGGCTCCACCCCCTTTCTGCTGTACCCATCTTATGGGATCACAGAGTAAACGTTTTCCGCTTCCAGCAATGCATAGCAGCTATGTTTGCCTGTTATGCGCGAGCCTTCCTGACAAGTGATGACGCTCAGCTTCCTTTGCACTTTTCACGCTGTGCACGTTTGAGCCGCTCAATGACGGGGCAAGAAGATACGCATCAGGAAACTCAGACTGAGGGAGGAATTTTAATAGCATTTTCTCTAATTATGAGTCAAAGGTTTAATAAACTTAACTGGAAGGCCAATTCTTGAACCCTGCATTATTCATAAAAATATTATTTCTTTTACATGACAATTAGCTCCTGCGCGTGATGCAGTGCGGACAGTCATATCTTGCAGGATCTTGTAGTTGTTCAGAGCTGGGAAAATGAATGTGATTAGTGCATACCTGTGCAGGTGTCTTCAATAAATGAGTAGAGGCTACATGCATTTCGTTCATTTAAATGGGAGAATTCCATTACCCCATTTTCCCTTTCTTTGCCCCTGATCCCAAGAAGACTCAGGGTGGGTAAAATCCTATATTTTTTTCTTCTTCACAATGTTATGAAACTTCATGAAAATTATGGAATATTACGCAAATGGAGGTGAATATGGTTTGCTACAATAAACCTAAACATGTCATATGAGGGGAGCAGAGGATGTCCTTCAGTGGCACATTTCCTGCTTGAATCAGTTTCCGGTATCAAAAGATTATGAAAATTTGTACAATGTGAAATTTTGCAAATTGTGTGCACAGCATGAAATTTGACACAGCTCTAAGGATGCCTCCCTTAGGTCTGATTATAATTAAGGAAATGTTGTAGGACGTGTACCACTCCACTAGCTAAAATCAACTCCAACAAGGTCCTGGAGGAGGGACCAGGTAGGACTAGAACACGCTGAGGGCCATATTTAACAAATAGCAATGCAGCTGTGCTGCATTACAGGGAAAGCGCAGGAATGTGCAGTATTTTGTACAATACAGTGCTTCCTGACCCTGCCCAGAGCTGGGGCACAATGGGCTGCCTAGCGTCAATGCAGGCACACTTGCAACATGATGCAAGGGTACCTATGTAGCATGCAGGATTGATTTTGTGCAGGAAGTGGCACCTTCCTGCACAAAAACAATCCCCTGAGGCATATTCTAATTCCTATGTGTGCTACAGAATGCAGCACAGATAGAAAGAGGAAGTAACGAGGAGAAATAAAGATATTTCTCCTTGTTACGCCTCACCTGGGAAGGTGTCGCATTTTTGCGCATTCCATGGTCTACTAGTAATGGTAATCTAAGAATGCGTCAAATTCCATGGGTACTCACGCAACGTCCATGGAACGCCTCCATGGGGTAGAGTAACACAACGCAGCCATTTGTGCTGCGTTGTGTTACTCCTGGTTTATCAAGCCACTCAGGGCCATGCAATGTAGCCTTGTGTGGCTTGATAAATTGCATTTTGGGGTTGCATCGCACATGCACCACATTGCATGGTGCAAAAGCGATGCCACCCCTGCATAAATATGGCCTTCAGTGCCTGAAATCGAATTCTGGAAGTGTAGGAGATCCCTTTCCTAGAGCTTGCTACTTTAAAGTATTAGTACTATCCTATGAAAAGTATTAAACTCCTTTTAAGAAGTAACGCAACATTGTATAATAACTGTATGTTATTCAAACAGCGACTGAACTCCAACAGGATAAGGTGCTGCTGTGATAACCAATGTCATTACTAACCAATTCATAGTATCAACCTATAAAGCATAACAGGTTGAGACAGTCTAGTTAGGATTTGAATCTGTGGCTTTCATATCGCAGAAATCAGTACAGGTGCGTTGACACGCTGAGTTCTGCCATCCGCAGAGCACAGTACTTTCAGCTAATGATAACACCCTGGATTGCAGAGTGCGCTCACTTGTGCACTAGTGGTGATGTCTACCCTTAGAAACTGCTCAGTCTCCCTTCCCAAACAAAGGCAAAGAACTCCACGTTATGACGTAGCAAATTTACTTCACATCAAACAAGGTGGTACAACAACCAATGCAACCATTAGCATTACACAAGTATACACAGCAAACCTGAATGCAAAATTGCACATATGCTATTTACATCACCTTTTGGGGGCAGTATAGTACAGAAAGACCAGATGACACAAAGTTACACATCAAACATCCTGACACTTCCAGAGACTGCATCAGTCAGGGTTTGTGAAGCACACTACTCACCCTTGAGCGTGTCAAGGAGCTGGGGGAGGGAGTGTGGACTCTCCGGTGGGGTCAGTCGAAGAGCCTGGTCTTGAGGTCCTTCCTGAACTGGTGCAGTGTTGGGTTCCATCGGAGGTGAAGAGGGAGTTCATTCCAGGACTTGGCTGCTAGGTAGGAGAAGGATCTTCCACCTGCTCTGGTCTTGTGATAGCGCGGGGTGGTGGATACGGAGAGAGAGGTTGGTTGAGCAAAAGTTTTTCTTGGGGACGTGGAAGGAGATTAGGTTTTTGAGGTATTGTGGTCCGATATTGTAGGAGTGTGTGAGCAGCTTGAACGTTATCCTTTATTCGACAGGGAGCCTGTGAAGGTCATGGAGGTGTTGGGTGATGTGGTTGTGGGATATAGAGGACAAGTCTGGCTGCGGCGGTCTGAACGGTCTGGAGTTTGCGGAGGAGTTTTTTGCTGATTCCGGCATAGAGGAGATTGCCGTAGTCCAGTCTGCTGGTGATAACTGCATGGGTGACGGTTTTCCTGGAGTTGGGAGGGATACACCTGAATGTCTTGCGCAGTACTCGGAAGGTGTTGAAGCATGCGGAGGATACAGCGTTGATCTTGCGGTTACTGGTGAGTGAAGAGTCGAGCCTAGGTTGCGTCCGTGGTCCATTGGAGTGAGTGAGTTTCTGAGAGCCGGGGGTCACCAGGTGTTGTCCCAAGTGGAGGGGGTGAACCAAGGATGAGAGTGGAGAGTGGAGCTTCAGGCAGCAGTTGCTCATCCAGGTCGCGACGGCTTCCATCCCTGCTTGGAAGTTGCACCTCATGGTATCGGGTTCCTTGGTGAGGGAGAGGATGAGCTGGGTGTCATCAGCATAGGAGACGATGCTGAGCCCATGGTTTCTGACGATGGTTGCGAGGGAGTCCATGTAGATATTGAAGAGCATGGGGCTGAGGGAGGATCTTTGGGGGACTCCGCATCTGATCTCTGTTCGTTATGAGAGGAAGGGTGGTAGTCTTATTCTCTGTGTTCTGCCTGAGAGGAAGGATTGTATCCATTCTAACACTTTTCCTTGGATGTCGGCCTCATGGAGCCTGGTGGCTAGTGTGTGGTGGGAGACGGTGTCCAAGGCTGCTGATAGGTCAAGGAGGATGAGGGCTGCTGTGTGGCTGTGGAGGGCGTGGATGTCGTCAGTGGCGGCAAGGAGGGTGGTCTCGTGCTGTTGTTACTGCGGAATCTGGATTGGGAGGCGTCCAGGATGTCGTTGGTTTCTATGCATTGGGCTAGCTGGGTGTTGATGGCCTTTTCGATGACTTTGGCTGCGAAGGGAAGCAGTGAGATGGGCCTGAAGTTCTTAAGGTCCATCAAGGTCTGTGGAGGGCTTCTATAGGAGAAGGTTGACTTTGGCGCACTTCCAGATGACAGGTAATTTGTCGGTCTCGAGGGAGCAGTTGATAGTTTGGCGTAGTTCGGGTGCGATGGCAGTGGCAGCCTTGTGGAAGATGTGCAGTGGGTGGGGGTCAGAAGGTGCACTGGAGTGGATGCTCTTCATTGTCTTTAAGGTGTCTTCTGTGGTGAGAGAGGTCCAGGAGAGAAGAATCTGTTTGGTGGCAGCGATGGGGGTGGGAGTTGAAGCGGTGCTGTGGTCTTGGTCGTCAAAGGTGTCGTAGAGTGTCTTGATCTTATGGTGAAAGAAGGAGCAGAGTTTGTCGCAGAGGTCCTGGGAGGGAGGGATGTTGATTATTTCACTGTTGGGTTTGGCAAATTCCTGTAAGATGATGAAGGGCAATGGAGAGGATTCTGTCGTTGATGAAGTTTTTCTTTGTTGATTTGATCAGTTGGTGGTACACTGTGATGGCAGTTGTGTAGGCAGAGCGTGCTTCCGGGGATTTACTGTTTCTCCACGTCTTCTCCAGTCGTCAGCAGGAGTGTTTAGATTCTAGGAGATCCGTGGTGAACCAGTTGGCTCTCTGGTTGTGTCGTCTCGTGGTGTTCTGAAGGGGGGCAAGGGTGTTGGCACAGTTGGCGATCCATTGGTGTTCGTTGCTTGCCGCTGTGTTGGCATCTGTCGTAGTTGGGTGAGGAGTACAGGTGAGGGTGTTGGTGATGTGTTCTTTGGGGACTTTGTTCCTGTTTCTGCGTAGGAGGCGGTGCGTGTGCTTGTGTGTGGTGGGTTTCATATAGGAGAAGTGGATGCAGTGGTGGTCTGTCCAGAGAAGTTCTGTGGTGTGGCTGAAGTGAATGTTGTTTCCTCCGGTGAAGACGGGGTTGAGCGTGTGTCCTGCAGTGTGAGTGGAGAAGAGTTGCTTCAGTCCTATGTTGGTGAGGTTCTTCAGAAGGGTGGTGGTGTCAGGATCATGGTGGTTGTCCAGGTGGAAACTCACGTCTCCAAGTAGTATGTAGTCCGCAGAGGCGAGGGCGTGGGGTGCAATGTATTCGGCGATGACGTTTTGTGAAGGGTGTGCGGGGTCCAGGCAGTTTGTAGGCGAGCATCTGCGGAGCGTCATTCTGGGGTTGCGCTGGATCTGGAAGTGGATGTGTTCCATGGGGGTGAGGTGTCATCCAAGTTGGTGGTAGTCATTCGGAGGGAGCTTTTCTGGATGATGGAGAGGCCTCCTGGGCGGTTGGGGTGGTCTTTCCTCTGGATCTTGTAACAATCAGAGATGTTGGTTGCAATGCCGGGTGCGGAGCTGGCATTGGTCCAAGTCTCTGTGAGGAAGGCGATGTCAGGCGTGTGGGTGTTGAGGAGGTCCCAGATTTCTATGGTGTGTCTGTGCAGGGAGCGCACGTTGAGGAGGATGCAGTTAAGTGGTTTGTGTGCACTGGCATCCGGCGGATTGGCTTACGGAGATGGGTGAAGGTATGGCGGCAGAGTCAGCAAGAGATTGGGCCATGGGTGTTGCTTGGCGTCAAGATCTGGCATATCTATTTGGTCCCTGTCGGGGCATCCCGTGACCCTTGGGCGTGCCCCACATAATCTCATGGGTATACAAGGTAGAGCTAGAAGTCTAGGGCCACCAGCAGGTCAGCCCCCCTTCCAACCAGTTTCACCCACGAAATGCTTTTCCAAAAGGATGCGGCCAACTGGGCAGCCTAGTCCCCTCAAGAATAAGTCCTGTTATCCAGCTACAATGGGCTCTAATGTAGCCACTTTCGGGTGGGTTTGTGACAAAATTCTGTCTACGACCTCTGTGTCACAGCACATCAAGGTACAAAGTTACATACTCCATGACCACTTCCAGTCATGACCCATTTCCTTTGTCCCCCGCCCCTCCATGATGGAGCAACTAAAGATGCCCACACGCACATGGAGAAGGGCACTTTGACATTAGTTCTTCTGCCCTGCTAGAAGATTCCAATGGAAATCTTGTTTATAATCTATAGATTGAGAGTCCGCAATAGTTAATGGCATCTTTCAGCAGTTCTGCAGTGTGTTGTCTCAATGAAAATGATTCCCACTTTTTGTGGTACTTATGTGTTTTTGTAAGGGAAGCTTAGAATGTGTGCATAGTTGTTGCTACTTTTTGATGTATGAAAGAGGAAGCTAGCACAGCTGTTGTCCATGGTGTACTCATTCTGTGTGTAGAAGATTGCAACCTGTGACTGTACTATTCCTAAGGTATGTAGGCGGGAGGGTGGATGATGTGTGGGTGTATATTCCAAAGTTTGCACTTCTGCATTTGCTGTAAAATAAGCTTATGCTTCTGCAGTCTGAGCTATACTTTCTATGTGTGGCCAGTGGGAACGGCTGCAAGAGTGTGCGTATCGGAGGGATAGCGGGGAAAGTTTGAATTACAGCTCTCCTGGCTGTACTTGCAGGTGAAGGTGTATCTGCATGTGCACGCAGGTGTATGTAAAGCTTGCACTGCTCTTATGTGTCTTCCACTTAGGGTGACCAGACGTCTTGGTTTTCCCCGGACGGTCCCGGTTATTGGAGCAGTGTCTCGGTGTCCTAACACTTTGCTTCAAATTAAAGAAATGTCCCGGTTTTTGCACTACGCCCGGGATAAACAAATAAATGGCCCGGTTTTTACATGCAGCGAGAAGGTGCAGCCACCCAGGATGCGTCACAATAGGGAGTGGAAAGCCTGCCAGTCGAGCAGCTCAGTGCATTAAAGGACCGACCGCGGGGATCTGCATCAAACCTGAAGGCCACCTGTCCACAGGCCAGCAGGATGGGGTTACTTCTGGGACCGGGCAAAAGCGACGGGTCTCTAATGGGCTCTCCATTTTTGCCCTCACGGTGACAAAAAATCTTACTGCTGCAACAGTACTGATGGAGCAAGGTTTCGTAGAAAAGAGACTTGCTCGGATGCAATCCACTCGTTTAACTTACTAACGAAGTATTAATCATGTTTCGTGAATAACTAATACGCACCACATGAACATGCGGGTTAGTGAAGCTTGAGTATGTGTGTACTAATGCGGATAACAAGGAAGACGGACTAATACCGCTTTAAACTGGGAACTGTCTTGCGCATGCACCAACTGCATCTACATAGTATGACGATTTAATGCTTGGAGGGAATTTCTGGCGCATGAGCAGAAGATACTAAAATGGAGTCTTGAAGCCTCGCGTGCATGGCATCTGCTTACTTGAAACGAAAACAAGCTATTTTACTAATGCTAATGCGGGGAAAGTATTAATAAGTAAAGGGAAATAGAGTAGAGGTGGGTGGTATACAGTGCGACCATTTTATTTGTGAAATTAATACTTGTCTTTCTGACTTTATTACTAGTGCGCATTTGGGCCTCTCTCGTGTAACTGAATTAAGCTGATTCGCGTGAAGTTTGCGCATGTCCACTGAAAGGGAGCCTGGAACAATGACTGAAACTTTGAATGCGAGCCAAATTAAAAGTGATACTCCCTGGTAATGATGGTGAAGAGTTCAACGAAGAAGAGTCTCATTCAAATGTTATAATATTGTTTCAAGTAAAACGTGAAGGCGTGTGAGAACCCAATTTATGAATAAAAATTAAGGGGATGGATTTGCGAACAATAGTTGAACTGATATTAATGACATGTAAGCATGGTGTGATGGAGCTTCCTCCCTTGCCTGACCAATCATAGTTTGTATTTTTACAATATTGAAACTTTAGAGGGTGGAACATGAAGAACGAAACATATAATTAGGGTAACTTTAGTTAGTTAGTCAGATGGAGATTTGCTGAATGCAGAACGGGGAAATGATATGTTGTTGCTGGGAGAGATGCTGTGAGATGCTGATGAAGAGCCGAATGCAGAACCTGAAGCAGAACTTTCAATCCTAATTTAATTGGGTTAGATCAGAAGATCGCGGAAGAATCTCGAGGAGGAAGAGAGTGTCAGAGAGGGGTGCGGCAAAATCGGCGGTATTCAAGAGAGGTCAACAATCTTGTCCTGAATCCTGTCCTGAATTCTTTGTCTCCTGAGCTATCCCGGGGGACCTTCACCAGCCCTTTGGCCAGGGGGTTGGTCTTTCACATCATCCTTGGTAATTATAATTTCTCGTTATTTGCTGATATTCTTTTGTTTCTGTCCTCTCCCTTTCCTGAACTTTGATCATTGTATGAGTCCGAAGTATATGCTTGGTGTTTAATGAATTGAATTTTCTCTCCTATGAATAATGGTGACTGCACTGTATTTTGAAATGGGTCACATGCATCTAATTTAGATAAAGGTTTAAAACTTTCCTGAGTCTGTGGTTATTTACTCCAAAATATAGAAAATATAGAATTATGTTAATTATCACCATCAAGTAGTTCAACTAATGGTCCATTGAGCAGAGAAAATAACTTTTTGATCAGTGAAAGGTTAGTTAGGAGTTTTTTGAATAACTAATCTCAAACATTGTGAAAATTATAAACTTGACAACCAGCGGTTTTACACATTGTGTGTTTATTGGCCCAGGTGAGTATCTGTTGTTGCTGAACCGCTGGATCAGTACCACGCGTCAGTGCCTTTAAAGAGACCTGTTATAGTTCTTTCACAGTCACATCATTCCAGAATTGAAGCATTTTCAATGTTATGTCCAACGAAGCGAAAGTTGTTGCTTATTTAGCTTATGCAGTTAACAACAACTGACAAAGCTAATAGTCCTGGGTTGTTGTATGTGTATTGTTACTCGTTGTATTATTTATCTGGATACAATGAAAGAAGCAGCACATTTTTCTGGCGTGACGCTATGCTAGACACAGATTTTTTTTAGCTTATGTGTTTTAACCCTTTTACCGCGGCACAAATTTCGCTGCGGTGCGGGCGAAATAATGAGGTTCGGGAAGCCCCTGGCCATCCTCCGCACACGCCAACCGTTACATTGGATGGCCGGGGGCCGTCTGACGCATGAAACGAGTTAAGCCAGGTCCTTAATTACATCGGCCATGCCCCTTGAGAGACCCTCCCCCACCCCGTTTTTTCATCACACTTAAAGCCCTGGGGACTTCTGTCAGTTTTCCTTCTATGTCTATGAACTGTCCCAGTTTTTTGTTTTGAGAATCGGGTAACCCTACTTCCACTTGTTTAATATGTGAGTGAAAATTGTACTCTGCTGTCTATGCTATAAGAGTTTATGTAACATAAGCCTCCACTACTGCTGACTAATATCTGTGAGTATGTGCTTCGAAATAAGCTTACGCTGTTTTTGTTCGTGTTTGACCTGTACTGTGTGGATGGAACCTTTCGGTGTTGCTCTCTGACCTGTACTGCTTGGAGTGTGAGGGAAGTTTGCACTTCTACTGTCTGTGCTGTAGCTGTTCTGGAAGGGGGGAAAGTTTGCACTTCTGCTACCTGTAATGAAGCTGCTCTCTATCGGATATAACTCTTTGTTAAGGTAGCTAAACAAAGAATTCCATCCGGCAGAGATCATCATTTCGCAGACAAAAAAAGAAAATCTGAGATTTAAAAAAAAAATCTGAATTCTGGCTGCCGAGTCCTTGAACGTCTGATGTCGAATCTCTGTGCCGCCAAGTTAATTATTCCATTTCTTCTTTCAGGTTATGGAGAGAAATGAAAAGAAAAAACTCTTCTGAAGCAGCACAGAAAAAAACTCTGAGCTGTTCTTGAATGAGTCACAAAGGAGTCTCGGGAGACCCTTCACACAAAAGGGAGCTTTTTAAGACTGTTTCATATGGACTGAAAGAAAGCAGGTATATTCATAGCGGTGTCTGTTCAATGCTGCTGTCCCTTAATTAGTCATCATGCAGCCGTTAATGCAGTCGTGACATTTAAGTATCTCCAGCAAAAAATGTTTGCTTTGCCCACCCCTGTCTGAACCGTCATTGAGAGAGGGAAGGTACGCTTTTATATTTTTTATTTCTTTTTCATCAACTCTATATCTGCAAATCACGATCCTTCACAGGGCACAAGTCCTAAAAAAAGAAGTGGGGAACTAGCCAAGTTTGGCAGTATGCGAGTAACGTCATGGCGTGTGACATCACAGCATCACAGGAAGTGGCATCACAAACCATGACCTCACAAGAAGTGACATCAGATCTTAACACTTCCCACACATTTTGGATAGGATTGGATAGTATTTGCAAAGCACACTTCTACCCGAAGTTGTCAAGGTGCTGAGCGGACAAAAGCAGAGAGAGAAGCTCTATCAGCGAATTAAGAAGAACATAACCACGTTTTCAGAGAGAGTCTGCATTGGAAATTAAGGGGGGCAAGGAATTCCAAAGCTTGGGGGAGGCTACAGAAAAGGAGCGGCCACCCCATCTGGACCTGCGAAATCTGGGGTAGACCATTTTTTTCTGTGTGGATGATCTCAATGTCCTCCCTGGAATGTACCATTGAAACATGGGGGCAGATTTACAAGCCCCTTGCGCCACTTTTGCGTCACTTTTCACAAAGATTTTAAATGAGGCGAGCCTTTACCTTGCACAACCTTGAATACCGTGCTCAGGACCTTGAGGGAAATGCACTTCTTGATGGGGAGCCAGTACAAGGTTCAGATCCCCTGCCTGGCGGACTGATGCTTAGGAATGTTAAGGATCAGCCTTGCCGCTGAGCTTTGTACCACCTGGGATACTGCATTGATGTTAAGGTACAGAACATTGAAGTAGTCAAGACGGGAGGTGATCAGTGCAACGATGGTGGACCGATGCAGTTCAGATGGAATATACGGCAGCACCTTTCTACGAGTTCTTAAATATAGAAACAGGTGCTGACTGTCCGGCTGACTTGGGCATCAAAAGTCAAACCCTCGTCAAAAATGATCCCCAGATTTTTCGCTGTCCTAACTGGGACAGGAAGGGGATCAACATCTGCAGGCCACCACATATTAGACCTGATGGAATTCTGTGAGCCGAATACTAGAACCTCGGTCTTGTCTGCAATGATCTTTAATGAGTTACCCTTCATCCAGCAGATTATGCTTGACATACACTGATTAAACTTCTCTGCGATTGATTACAAATCATTCAAGATGGAGACAATGATTTGTGTGTCGTCCGCATAGGAGAGCACCTGAAATCCGAATGACCTCACCAGCTCGGCCAGAGGGGTCATATAAAGGTTAAAAGGAGTAGGGCTCAATGAGGATCCCTGGGGGACTCCACATGGAAGGCCAAAGGCCTTAGTTCTGAAACCTCTGCAGCTAACGATATGCGTTCTGTAAGTCATAAAAGAGTGGAAAAGCTGCAGGGCCTGTCTCAAAACCCCCACTTCCCGCAGGCGCTGAACCATGCGCACTGGGGAGATGGTGTCAAATGCAGCCGACAGGTCGAGCATAATAAACACCGCCAAACTACCATGGTCTACCATGCGTACATTTGATCACATTATGAGATTTAACAAACTAGGATTTGCATCTCAGTTGTGGCAAAAATGTGATGCAACCCCTGCGGAAAATGTGGACCGCAATTTATGCATTTAGTTTTTTTAAACTCTTTGAAATTGGCAACAAGAAGAACTGTAGCAGTAGATCTAGTCTGCATAATTGGTTCCAAAGTCTGCATTTTAAATGATCTTTTTGGGCAGCTGCCCTATGTAGCTGGATAAGTGAATTACTGCTTTTAACAAAGAGATCCATTTATTACTTGCAGTTCATAAACTGTATTCCTTCTCATATAGCCCAGCAAACTATGAAGGACATGTGACTCCTACACCTTGTAACCCTCACTGTCTTATGTAACACATCTTGTATATTGATTTACAAATTTGTAGGATGTATTGTCAATGTATGTGTGTATGTGATGTAAAGCGCTCTGACACCCTCCATTGGGATGAGTAGCACTATAAAAGAAATTTTTAAAAATGTTGGTATTTCAATTGTTATTTATGTAAATCCTGGAACAGACCAACACATCTGGCATTCTTACAGTGCATGCATATCTCGTATATACAGGGATTGAACAAAGTAAAAAGTATGCCTCTCTTGAGTATTTGTGAAATGATAACAACAAGCTGTGTGGCTTTATTTTCCCTCCTCTTCATTTGCATCTAAGTGTGAGGCTCAGATAGCTTCCAGCCAGGGTACTCGAACAAAAGGCGGCCTGATGGACCCTTTAATTCAGCCTTTGTTATAGGCCCAGTTGTAGTCTGAAATATGAAAGCCTCTACCCCGCCCGCACGGTGCTGCTCAAAATTAAAGCAGACATCATGCAGGCACTGCTGAAAGTGTCCAGGTGTCCGAAAATTACACCGGGACAAGTTCAGCATATTACAGTGGTGCCCACTTTTTGCAGGGTGAATGGCAGCCACCCTGTGAAAATATTGGGTGGAGACCGTGTACCCGCGTGTACCCCCGACTTGTGCCCTGCGTTAAGGACACTCTATTTTTATGTACAGCTTCACAAGACTTAACCAAGAGACCGATTTTCCCAAAAAGTTTTGGGTAGATTCAACCTGTGAGAATCTTACAGTGGAAAAAGCTGAGGGTGTAATAATTATCACACAACTCATAATTCAGATCCCTGAACAAGCTCACGTTTGCCCAGGGATCAAAATTTTAGCCCTAAACTTTTCATAAGTGTGTATGAGAGTTATGATTATTGAACCATAGGGGAGAGGTATGGACCTTGGATGGTCAATATTAAATGTGTGGATTTCTGATGGGATGGAGATATATATGGGAGAAAAAGAGGTAAATTAAATTCTTGTCTAACAAATTTATGGCCACTTTATGGTCTCTCAGTCACAGTGTTAATATGCGATGCAACATTCTGGACTGACTTATTATATGTAGTTTATAAAGATCTTTTGTTCATGAGAGCGTTACCTGAGTCATTGTAAGGTGGTCATGATATATATAGAGGGCTTTTTTGTTTGCAAAACAACAGATTCACAAAAATACAAAGTTTGTAACCACAACCATCCTATTAAATATATGCCAACTCCAGTGTACAATCCAGAAAACTTTTTCTGAATTGTGAAATGGGTTTAGAATTCATTACTGAAACACAATTATTTGGAATGGGCATATTAGGAGCATTCTTTCCAAATTGTCATTCCTTAACCTATGTATCAATCGTTTGAGACCATATTCCAACTGCAAACCACTGATCAGTCACCCACTCCCAGGTTGGGGTGGTAAATGATTTACAAAGGGAAAGAGGTCCCCTTTGGATCTCTTTCCCCTTGGGAATTGTGGTGGTAGTTCCAGGAGGCCTGGGGTAGACAATGGTCCAAGCGACTTCTGCCTGCTCTCACTTAAGTTTTCCGAAACGAAAAAGATTTTCTTATTTAATGCAACCCAGGTTCTTTAAAAAACACAGCCTGCTTTGAAAAAAGGTTTCTGTTGTAAAATGGTTGTATAACATTACCTCGCATTACTTTACCACACACGCTATTACAACGCAGATTCTAAAACACATACCACTACAACGCATTTACATTCACTCACATCTGAAATACCTTTACCACGCAATCCACTACCGCGCACACTTTTACCACGATTACACTTACAGAAAAATCCAGTCACTGTCTAACACTGCCACCTACTGTTCAGAAATTGTACAATAAATCTTAAAACACTATTGTAAACGAAATATAAATATTTTTAAAAATTACATTTCTTTTGATTACATGTTACTTTTTGGGGGGGAGACCTCCTCAAGCCCCCTTTTTTAATTTCCTTTTATAGATATAGAAACTACTTACTGCATAGTCAACAATACAAACATAAATGCTTTGCAAAGACTTGCGTGATAAAGATTAGCGTGGTAAAAGTAATTTTGTTGCAAAAAATGTGTTGTAATTGCATTTTGAGATTAAAGCTTTGTGGTAAAGGCTCCTTCCCATATTTTGTGAACCGACCAATTAGTATGTAGATCAGTTCACAAAATAAAATAGCGGTCACAAATGTTGCAAACTCTTTGAAACCACTTCCATAGTGCAACTGGCCCTAGTTCCTATTTTTGATAAAAAGCATGTAAGAGAGGTCCAAAAAAAACTACAGGCTCTTGGGGGCATATTATCAAGGACGGCGTTAAAAATTATCGCCGGTTTAGCGGCAGAAAGCTGCCGCTAAAGCGGCGATAATGGGCTTGATAATATGCCCTGGAGAATTCCCATAGAAGCCCATGTTGACACCAGAGCATGGTCTTCTATGGGAATTCTTAAGGGCATATTATCAAGCCCATTATCGCCGCTTTTCTGCCGCTAAACCGGCGATAATTTTTAACGCCGTCCTTGATAATACGCCCCATTGGGGCATATTAACAAGGGCTTAGCGCTTGCATATTTATCGCCGGCTATCTCTGGGATTTATCGCCCGGTTTGCGCATTATTAACAACGCGTATCGCCGAGGCGATAAAAATTCCAGAGATAGTTGGGATATCGCTGTTTTCCATGGTGGAAAACGGCGATATCCTAGATGATAGGGCCTGTGGTCTTAGCCACAAAATCCACCCCCCATGTTAAGTATGCCTTAGTCAGGAATTTAACAGACGTTAAATTCCTGCGTTAAAGCATACTTAACGCGATTTTAAAAATCGCTACCCTCCCTTGTTAATATCGCGAAGCTGCCTTCGCGATATTTTCCCAAGGGAGTCTTGTCAGGCACGCCTCCTTTGCATCTCATTAGCGATGCGATCGGAGGCGTGCTGCAAACGGGCGCTAAGTCAGCAAGACACGCAATAGCGTGCCTTTGCTGATAAGGTGATGAAATTATCGCCGCTTTTCGCCCGAAAACGGACGCAAAAGTGGCGATAATTTCATATTGCCGCCTTGTTAATATGCCCCTTTGTTCTTCAGGGCACTGAGGGGATGGTTTTCAGGAAAAATATTATGTGATGACCAGTAAGAAATTCTTCTAAAGGCTTCCGATCAGGCAACATCGCTTCTGATCGTCTGATGGCCTTAGACAATATACTGGATAAAGAAGCACGGTTGAAACATGGCATTTGTATTATTGTTACTTAGATTTCAACAAACCCGTTTATGCTGTAAATAGACGAAAACATTTGGAAAAAACTGACAGTCGAAATTTAGTCCCTCGTACAAGACATTGTGGAGAAATGCTATAGAAATACACAGGTTCTGACTGAGTGTGAGTTAAGATACAGAACGATAGACAAGGATTGGCAAAGCCAATTGGTGTCGCTTATGGGAGATATTGCTTTTGGCAATGTTTTGTAGTGATGCTAACACATATAAGTACAGTGCCATGCCGATATAGAGATGAAGTTAATAAATGTAGTTAATCAGATGTGCTGTATGATTAACGGTTAGCTGATTCAGGAAAATACCGAACTTAGGGGCATATTATCAAGCCAGGCGATAAAATTATCGCCGCTTTAGTGGCAGAAAACTGCCGCTAAAAACGGCGATAATGGACTTGATAATATGCTCTATGGAATTCCAATTGAAGCCCATGTTAAATGTGAAGGACGTCTAACATGGGCTTCAATTGGAATTCCATAGAGCATATTATCAAGCCCATTATCGCCGTTGCTAAAGCAGCGATTGTGTTATCGCCTGGCTTGATAATATGCCCCTAAGTGTGCACTTGTAGCAGTGAAGTGACGGTGCCAAAATGTAATAATACGTGGTGTTGGTGAACGAAAACCGGGCGAGAGTGTAAAGACATTTAAACAGTGTGAAGGCATTTAAACAGTGCTCGTGCTCTTAGAAGAGAATTAGAACTCTTATCGTGCGTATTATTCTAGGTTTTCCTGAACCAGCTAACCGTTAATCATACAGCACATCTGATTAACTACATTTATTAGCTCCATCTCTATATCGGCGTGGCACTTTACTTATATGTGTTAATACACATCACGTTCTCATACCTGCATACTGAGTAGCGCATATTACTATTGTTTATAGGTATTCCCCTGACGAAGGCCACCACTGGCCGAAATGCATCAGGATAATGAAATGATCTAACAACCTGCATGCTGGGATTTGTAGTTGACTAGACTACGCAAGTTATGTTGTGAAATTAAACAATATAGCGCACCCACTACAACTTTTTGAGTAAGAGCTTTATTCAACTCTCTTATTGTCAAACAATATAAACCTCTGGAGAGCACTTTATCTATCAGCGCCCTGGAGACATATCACAAGAGTTTGGGAATGCAGCCAGACTTATCAGCTTTGCCAATGCTTGTTAGGTCTCTCCACAACGCTGTGATTCTGAGTAAATCTGCTAATCTCCCCATACATGAAAAAGAAAAATAATATAACACTTGGCAAAAAAAGCCAATAATACCAAGAAAGCAATTGTGCCCAAGTTCATGTCTTAGAGAAAACACATTTGGAAGTAGATAACATTTGTTGTCACAGTAAAAGCGATAACATCTGATGTCACAATAAACACCCATTTTGAAATAGAAAAGGGCTTCTTTGAAGTAGCTACAAATGGCAAGAGGTTCCACAGGGAGGACAGGATGTAAGAACAAATAAAAATAGTACCTTAACCACAGTCAGCGAAAGTACATCAATCAAGCTGAAGGAATCAGTACTTGGTACATGCTCCAGCCGAAAGAAGAGGAGGTGAAGCCAGCATGCATGTGCGAGTTAGAAGGCAGCAAATTAGAATGACAATGAAGCCAACTAATGTTATGAAATGGACAGCCTAAAGCAAGTTTGTTCTGAGTCCCACTTAGTATAACCATTGTATTGTTGATATTTTCCCATTTTTAATATTGCCCTTTTTCCAACAAATTTGGATAGTGTATGGTAATGAACTGTTATTACTAGATTAAACTCCTATTGACTTTCAGTGGCTGTTAAGTATCATTGGTAGAGTATTGTTGATTGAATAGCTTAAGGGTGACTCTACAAATTCGAAAATTATGATTTCTGATTATACAAAATGCCTATTTAAGTGAAAAATGAATAATGTACCTGTTGAAGTCGTACATGAATAGAATTGCAAAGCAATGAGAATGTCATCATAATTGTCTTGTGTGCCACAAATGAATTATTTAACCAAAATATGTGCTAGAGCAAGTTAATAAATGAATTAATTTTTTTGCAAAATTGTTTGCTTTGTCATATTTCATAGTATTCACATTATGTAAAAGTAAAATGTGTTCAATTTTATGTGACTAATTAGCCATACAATTTAAGTTATAGCAAATAGAGTGTAATTTAAAGATAAAAAAATATAGTTTAAGGTAATCTAAAAAGGCATCAATGTCGCTACCGTTAGATGAGACCCAACAGCGGCAGCTGCACGTTATGAGCTGGAATGTTAGAGGGGTACTTGATAAAGTCAAACAGGGTGCTATCCTTCGATACGCAAAGCGCTCCAGGTGATACTACACAAGACACATCTTCTGGGTACCAAGGCACCATGCCTGGCCCGGTATGGTTATGATCAGGTATATCACACAGGTTTCACTCAGGGCTCCAGGGGAGTTGCAATTCTCATGCACTGCCGTGTCCCATTCCTATATGACTCCCAATGGAGCGACACACATAGGAGATATATTATTGTCCATGGCTCTATCAATGGAGAACACATAACGATGGGCAGCATATATGCTCCCCCCCATTATCGCAAGCATTCATTGACTGTTTCATACATGTATGGACTCTTATACCCGAGGGTCTAGAAATCATGGGTGGAGATTGGAACGATACCATGCATGCTCATGTCGATACGGTACGGGCCTCCGGCACTAAAGAGAATCCCAAGGAGTCCAAACTACTTACTCTGGTAAACATGATGGATTGGGTGAATACATGGAGAGTGTGACATCCCCATGTCAAGGGCTGCACATACCACTCTGCTGTACATAATACATCCTCCCGACTGGATTACCTATTTATACCTGGGTCTCATATTCAGAGAATTACTGAAGCCACAATCCTTCCCCACGGCTTATCCAATCACTTCCCCATTACACTAACACTTGCAACCAACTCACATCGATGTCCATTCTGGTGGTGGTTATCCCCATGGCATTTACAAAACCATAAATATAGGGATCATATAAATTTGTCAATCACAGAGTGTTTTACACATAATGAGCATACCGTCTCTTCATCAGAGATATTGTGGGAAGCCATACAGTCTACTATACGCGGGGTTGACATAATCTACACAGCGGCGGAGGGTAAGCGCCAGCGGCAGGAGCTTTTGCAACTGGAAGCACAAATCACGACACTAGAAAGTCGTTGCCGTGAACGGGAATGTTCTATAGAGCGTAGAAATCTACGATTGGTCGAGCAACAATATCAAAGCAAACTCATGAAAGAAGCCAGGCAATCTTGGCTGGCATCCCAAAGTTGAATATATCAGTGCGGAGACAAGACCAGCAAATTACTATATGGATTATGTAAACAGACTGTGGCATCCACTCCTCTTCCCCCTATCCAGGATGTACAAGGAATGACCATCACGGACCCGGTGGAGATTGCCAGTAGTTTTGTACAATTCTACGGTGATCTATATCGACCAAGAAAGATGATATAGGTATCGCTGATTGAAAGTTCCTAAATGATATCCCACCGCGTACTGTCTCGGGAGACGCACAAGACTTGCTTGACACGCCGATTACATTACAGGAGGTCACAGCAGCTGTGTCTGAGCTACGGATGGGTAAAGACCCTGGCCCTAATGGATACCCTAGCAAATTTTATAAAGCATTTATACTCCAATTAGGTCCCCTCCTCCTTAACACCATCCAGGAATCGGTAGAGAAGATGCGTCTCCCATCGGACTGGCGGCATGCAGAGATTGTGATTTTCCCCAAATCAGGCCTGCCCGCCTGAACAACACTCCTCATATCGTTCAATAGCTCTCCTAAACATTGAGTCCAAAATCTTAGCTAAAATTCTTGTGAATAGATTGATGCCACATATGTTGGATGTTGTCCACCTTGATCAAGCCATCTTTATGCCCCATCGCTTAGCTCGTCATATTATTCGGCGAGCACATAATGCAATCGCAGCTGTAGATCGAATAAACAGACCAGCAGCATTATTATTAGCTGATATGGATAAAGCCTTTGATTCTTTTAGCTGGACATATCTATTCACAGCCTTGCCCCAATACAATTTTGCTCCACTGTTTATTAAATACATCAATCTCCTATATACTGATTTGACTGCCACAATACCAGTCGCCAACTGCACCTCACCCCCTTTTCCAGTGAGACAGGGAACACGGCAGGGATGTCCTCTGTCCCCTCTCCTTTTTGCAGTGGCTGTCAAGCCACTTGCCATATGGGTTAGGAAGGACGCGCTAGTCCGGGGATTTGAATGGACATTAGACATATATGATTGCATACACTATATGCAGATGATGTGCTCTTCTTCCTCACAGACCCATATAAATCTGGGCCCAGAATATTACGGATTATGCGGATCTTCGACGAGACATCAGGCTTGTATCTGAATCCCTGAAAGTCTACAATATGGCCACTGAGAGGCA
This sequence comes from Triturus cristatus, assembly GCF_964204655.1. NCBI lineage: Eukaryota > Metazoa > Chordata > Amphibia > Caudata > Salamandridae > Triturus > Triturus cristatus. Next base: position 1,006,261,653 of record NC_140583.1, on the reverse strand, counting down.
CCCTGGGACAGGGAACACAGGCGGAGAGCTTAAAACTAGCTAAGGATGGACTGCTATATCTGGGCGTGTTCCTATCTGAGTCCCCCCAGCTCTCATGGGATAGAAACCTTGGCATAGTTGAGGGAAAAGTGTATTCCAGCATCAAGCTTTGGGCGGGGCTGCCCCAATCTTTGTATGGAAGATCTGCAATTTTTAAAATGGTCTCCCTGCCGCAACTGCTCTATCACCTACAGAACTATGCATTTCCTTTCAGCCTTCTTGGTTTAGGCATATCAATGTCTTACTGGGATGAATCCTATGGGGGGGGGGCGGCACCTCCCGGCTAGCACTCTGTGCATGCCTCCAATCCATGTTCTGTGTGGCATTGCGGCTGCGAATATACGAGCCTATTATACAGCGTCACATCTACAGGTGATTAACGACTGGCGCTATGGCCCTAGCGATGACCCAGCGTATGCAATAGAACGCTGGATTTTAAACGGCCCGACTCTTACATCCCATTTATATAGTAGTTAAAACCATCATATGATGCTACCCACCACCAAGGTAGTTATTCTCTCTTGGCGACAATCCTTTCGAAAAATGGGGTGGTGGGGCCGCATTACTCGTGAAACACCTCTTTGGCATAACCAGCTCCTGTCCCACCTGCTGGGGCTCCAGGGGTTTCGCGAATGGGACTATATTGGTATATCGACTATTGGTGACGTCTTCCAGGGTGCGGTCCTCCAATTGTTTCAGACCCTATTTGCAGTTTCGACATGCTATCACCTCACACACAGACAAAATCATATAAATCCCACAATTTAACCCATTAGAGACCAAACTTTTTATGGGGGATCTGGGGGAACACAAGATCCCCAAAATATATCAGTCTTGTATCACTCATAGCGCCACCACCCTCGAGAAATTTAAATTTGCCTGGCAAGCAGACATCGGCCCTCTGGACTAGGACAATTTTACTGAAGCCCTTGAGTCACCTAGAGGGGCAGGTATATCCTCTCAATTGAGACTCATTCAATTCAAATACCTGCATATGGCCTACTACACACACTATAGGCTGCGGCGAGCAGACCTAATGACATCCCCTACATGCTTATGCAGGACGAGGGTTTGCTACATGCATACAGTATGGGAATGTATAGCCCTGGATAGGTCTTGGACGGGGGTGCTGGCATGCCTAGCCGAGGTTCTAGGATGGGAACTACCTAGGTCCCCCAAACTGATATTATTACACATAACAAACACAATAGGCGGCAATAAATAAGGGCCATCTCCTATGACTGGGTCTTACCATTGCCAAACGAGATATTGCCAGGGCATGGAAATGATATACACCCCCCTCCCCCAGGGCTTGGCGAAATGGAATGGATTACTGCATGGGTCTGGAGATTCCTGTCTTCCGGGCTTGTGGATGTCCGCAGAAACCTCCGAAAATATGTCAGAGATGGGCGGATTATAGGGGATTGGTCCTACCAAGGCTAGAGACAGGGGCAGACGCAATTGACTCTGAAATCAGATTGTATGGCGCACAGGAAAGAGACATGCTTTCAAAGAAGGATGAATATAATTATGACATATATCTATCTTATACATATACAAAATATTCATGTGAGGGCATTTGATTTGCTTTATTTAAAAGTTTTGTTTGTAATTGACATTTCTTATCAATAACTTATGTATACGTTCTCAAAATAACGCTGTAAACATGATTAAGATCGCAGTCATCGAATGTATGCTTATAAAATGTGTTATTAAAAAAAAGAAAATAGCTTAAGGCAGTGAGCTCCAAAAGAATAGCAAGATTGGAATTTAGGATCCTTGTAGAAGTGCAATTACTTGATGATGGCGCATGGTACAGGATGTTACGTATCCAGTCGCTACTATGGTACCAGACACAGGTGACTGAAAAGGGACAAAGTGTAATTTTATTTAACAATTCTTTTAAAGGAATATAATTTGTGGGATATATTGAATAAACCTGTACGATATTTAGTTGAATTGATAAAGGGTCACTTAAGGAAAAAAGATTGTGTCCATTTCTCACTACAAAGGTATCTCATTATGGGGGATTTGGACTCCTTAACATCCTGGTTAAAATATTGTCCATTTGGTTCATGGCAAGAGTCAATCACGCATTTGTTATGTATTTGTCCTGTGCTGCTAAACTTCAAAAAGTTTACCTGAAACCAATGTTCAATGTGAAGTGTACAGATTTACCTTGTGAATCCTACCCAGTGTATGACGGCAATTCACTGCTATTTCTAGGATACTTCTTGTGTGTTAAAGGCATAAGGAAGATCAAAATACATGTTGTCCTGATGTTCTGCATAAATGAAAACATGTAAATTATAAAAATTAATCAGAAACAGAAAGAATTTATTTATTTTGAATTTGCAATGAATACATTTTTATAGGACTCCCACTCACGCCCTTCGAATTTCAGGTTTTTGCTTTTTAATCAGCCTGCAATTTTTTTAAGTGGTAGGAAGAAAACAAATTGTGAACAAATACTGTGGTAATATAGTTAAATAGTTGCAGAATTAATTAACAACATTTCTTTTAGGTTCTGTATTTGACGACCAGCAAAGTGAACCATAAATGTTTAAGTGTATTTTTACAATAATTTTCAAATATATTGTTAAACAGTCAAAGAGTTAAATTGTTGTTTTTTTTGTTTTGCATAAATTGATTTTGGTACTAGAAAACAATAAAGATGCATGGTTTATTGTTTTTGTTGGTGGGATCATTATTATCTCTGCATACCCAAGTTGTGGGTATGTCCAATTTAAAAAAAAATCAAAATTACAATATATAAACAGATTGACAAGAAAAAGCTTTTTGGATTAACCCAGTAGATGGAAATCCATATGCAGCAGAAGTGCTGAGTAGAGAGCTTTGAGGGAAAAAATCAGTAATTGGTGGTAAGAGTAAAATCCATACGAGGCTCGGGTGTGTAAGAAAAAAGTATCAAGCCTGTAAACACTCAAAAAATCCTGCTGGGAAATCTAAATTGCTCTTGAACATCCATAAATTGTTCTCCGCAATCTTAAACCTTTTTGATAAACATACTGCAAGTTACTAGTTCGCTGCACACTTTGAATAACAACTTTAAAAAATTGGTGAGTGTGTAAGATTTACCCATAGGACTATCTTGTGATCCCTGGAGGGAATGACTACAGATTTGATGGTGTTCAAGGTGCATTTTGTTGTAAGTTAGATTGACTGGTTTCCCCAACCTCTTGAGACATTAGTTAGCAGGGCACACCCTACATAGATTCGTGCAATGGGAACAGTGGCAAAGACTTGAGAATGACTTTCACAGCGAAAACTATAGCTCAAGATGGGCAAAAAGAGGCATGTTGTTGTATGCTAGATTGAATGTTCCCATCACATCACACTAATCTCCTTTAGATTCTGTGTCAAAGATTGGCACACACGACTAAAAATGAAATGGTTACATTAATTTATCAGCAGTTTCTTTTTTTCATTTTCTTCTGATTTATATGGTATTTAGCGACTACAACTTCAATGTTTTTGAAGTTATCTTTGACAATACATCTTTATTTGTTAATTAAATCTTTTTTACCTCGTTTCTCTGTACCCTGCCCCACTTACATCAGAGTAAGTTTTCAGCTCAGCCCACCATACCCACTGGTAACCCAAAGAAACTATAAGGAGGTCTCTTGTTTGCCTCGATAAGGTCCCACTGGCAGAGTTGCTGATCTAACCTGTCAGCTGAGAGAAACTCATACAGTCAAGATACTTTAATAATATTTTTTGCAGATGTTGGTTGTTTCTAGGAAAATATATTGAGAACTGGTTCAAAGCCTCGAGTGTTTACGGCTGATCTAGGCTTTTGTAGAAATAGATCATTAAAAATTGTAAAGCTGTGTCCCAGGTCCTAGAATAACGTAGTGAGGCCATGCCTTATCGGAGAAGGGGCCAGAGGGGTAGGTTAGTGGGTTAAAGTGGTTGACTACAAATAGTGACCGCACAACATGCAAGTCGCGGCCCCCCACCGGTAAGCCTCCCAAGCAGTGAGACAACTTAGATTATGATGGTTTAACCAAGACATAGCCTTTTATTCACACAGTATCAGCAAGAATGTAACATCATAGTTTAGTAGACCTTAGGTTAAGAGAATACAGGATGCAAGATCAGCAAACAGCTCAAAGATTGTACGAGCAATACTACGATTGTCTCCATTTTCCATTAAAGCGCAACTCTACTGAATGCATTGTGCCAGAAGGACCCAACCTTATACATCAACCAGACCCTCCACCGAGGGCATCCGAGAAATTAGAGAAATTATTGTCAAACATACATTAGTGAAAACATTCCCTCCATCACATAGGAATTCATAACAACATATACACTAGGGCACCACATAGCGCTCCGTCTTGCTGGGGTATCAGTCACAAGGCAAAGCCCCCAAAATATACAACTCCAAGCCTCACAGGGTAGGGCAGAATGGTCCAGGGCCACCATTAGGTCAATCCCCCCTCCTGACAGCCCAGTGTCCACATCAATTAACATCCCGCCAAAGAGTCAGTTCAGTATGCCGCATACCACAGACGAGCCCGGACTCTTTGCCTGCCGTCTTAGTGAGTTTTCGTCGCTCTAGACGAGCAGAGAAAACATTGCCTGCCGCCCGAGTGACCAAATTAGCAGCGCCGTGAATAGAGACGGCATTCCATATTGAAAGAGATATCTTTGACAAGCACCGACTGATACCTGACTTGTGGTTCATCGGATATACCTCTGAGGCCCCCACAACGTAATCATCCGTTTGAAGTCCTTCCTGATCTTACCGGATCGGCATCTCCACAAAGGGCCCTTTTTGAATTTCAATCGCAACAAGGCCGTCACTGTTTGCCTTTTGTCCTGATGAAGACCCGTACTGACCTTACATTAGCGCAGCACAAGGGTTGAAACGTCGACTATTATGTGGACCAGTACATAGAACCTGCGCCAAAAGGAACTCTTCCATCACGCAGCTTTACTATAACTATTTAATCCGCTGGCCATTTTCAAATTTTCTAGATTTTAAACTATTCAATCAATCAATCAATCAATCATCGCATTTATATAGCGCGCTACTCACCCAGAGGGTCTCAAGGCGCTGGGGAAGGGGGGTCCGCTACTGCTCGAACAGCCAGGTCTTGAGTTGCTTCCTGAAAGCGAGGTGGTCCTGGGTCAGGCAGAGGTGGGTGGGGAGGGAGTTCCATGTCTTGGCGGCGAGGTAGGAGAAGGACCATCCCCCTGTGGTGGCTCTTCGGGTGCGGGGGACGGCGGCGAGGGCGTGGCTGGTCGATCGAAGCTGGCGTTTGGGAGCGTAGAAGTTGAGGCGGCTGTTGAGGTATCCTGGGCCTTGGTTGTGTAGGGATTTGTGTGCGTGGGTGAGGAGACGGAAGGTGATTCTCTTGTTGACCGGGAGCCAGTGCAGGTCTCTCAGGTGTCCGGAGATGTGGCTGCGACGGGGGATGTCCAGGATGAGTCGTGCTGAGGCATTCTGGATCCGCTGGAGTCTCTTCTGGAGGTTGGCGGTGGTTCCGGCGTAGGGGGAGTTGCCGTAGTCCAGACGGCTGGTGACGAGGGCCTGGGTGACCGTCTTCCTGGTCTCGGTGGAGATCCACCGGAAGATCTTACGTAGCATGCGCAGGATGTTGAAGCATGACGAGGAGACGGCGTTGACTTGTCTGGTCATGGAGAGGGAGGAGTCCAGGATGAAGCCCAGGTTGCGTGCGTGGTCTGTTGGTTTGGGTGCGCTGCCTAGGGCGGGGGGCCACCAGGAGTCGTCCCAGGTGGAGGGTGAGGATCCCAGGATGAGGACTTCCGTCTTGTCCGAGTTCAGTTTCAGGCGGCTGTTCTTCATCCATTCGGCTACCTCTTTCATCCCTTCGTGAAGTTTGGCTCTGGCGGTGGCGGGGTCGTTGGTGAGGGAGAGGATCAACTGGGTGTCGTCGGCGTATGAGATGATGTTGAGGTTGTGCTGGCGTGCGATGTCTGCGAGGGGGCTCATGTAGACGTTGAAGAGGGTTGGACTGAGCGAGGAGCCTTGAGGGACGCCGCAGATGACTTCAGTGGCTTCAGATCTGAACGGAGGGAGACGGACTCTCTGTGTCCTTCCGGCGAGGAAGGAGATGATCCACTCCAGTGCCTTCTCCTGGACTCCGACGTTGCTGAGGCGTTGTACTAGGGTACGGTTGCAGACAGTGTCGAAGGCCGCGGAGAGGTCGAGGAGGATGAGGGCCGCTGTTTCTCCGTTGTCGAGCAGCGCTCGGATGTCATCGGTGGCTGCGATCAGGGCGGTCTCGGTGCTGTGGTTGGCCCAGAAGCCAGACTGCGAGGGGTCGAGGGATCCGTTCGTCTCGAGAAAGGCGGCCAGCTGCTTGTTGACAGTCTTCTCGATGACTTTTGCAGGAAACGGGAGCAGCGAGATGGGGCGGTAGTTCTTGAGGTCGGTCGGGTCGGCCGATGGCTTCTTGAGTAGGGCGTTGAGTTCGGCGTGCTTCCAGCTCTCCGGGAAGGTGGCGTGTCGAAGGAGGTGTTGATGATGTCCCGCAGGTGGGGTGCGATGACAGCGTCGGCTTTGTTGAAGACGTGGTGAGGGCAGGGGTCGGTCGGAGATCCGGAGTGGATGGAGTTCATCGTGCGGACGGTGTCTTCGGTGCTGATCGGAGTCCAGGCGCGGAGGGTGGTGGTGGGGGGCGGTGGTTCGGTCGTGGCGTTCGTCGGTTGAGTGCTGAAGCTGTTGTGTATGTCCGCGATCTTGTTGTGGAAGTAGGAGGCGAGGGAGTTGCAGAGGTCTTGCGAAGGGGTGATGTCGTTGTTTCCGGCGTTGGGGTTGGAGAGCTCTTTAACGATGTTGAAGAGTTCCTTGCTGTTGTGTGCGTTGTTGTCCAGTCGTTCCTTGAATGCAGTTTTCTTGGTGGCGTGGATCAGTTGGTGGTGTTTTCGGGTGGCGAGCTTGAGGGCAATCATGTTCTCCGGTGTTGGGTCTCTGCGCCAGGTTCTCTCGAGGGCTCGGCAGTTCTTCTTGGAGCTCTTGAGTTCGTCGGTGAACCATGGGGCTTTCTTGCTGCCGGGTCTGCTAGGCGGGGTCCTCAGGGGGGCGAGCTCGTCTGCGCAGTCGCTGATCCACTTCGTGAGGTTGGTGGCAGCCTGGCTAGGGTTCGTTGTGCTGGTGGGAGGGTTCATGTTCAGGGAGGTCGTGAGCTGTTCGGCTGTGATCTTGTTCCAGCTCCTGCGTGCAACCTGTTGCTGGTGGTGGTGGGTCGTGGTCCTTCCGAAGCTGAAGTGGACGCAGCTGTGGTCCGTCCAGTGGAGTCCGGTGGCGTGGCTGAAGACGATGTCCTTGCTGGATGAGAAGACGGGGTCGAGTGTGTGTCCGGCGTAGTGGGTGGGGGTGGTCACCAGCTGCTTGAGTCCCATGTTGGCGAGGTTGTCCATCAGGGTGGTGGTGTAGCGGTCATTGTTGTTCTCCAGGTGGAAGTTGAGGTCCCCTAGGAGGATGTAGTCAGCGGAGCAGAGGGCGTGCGGGCTGATGAAGTCGGCGATGTCTTCGCTGAATTGTGTGCGTTGTCCCGGGGGTCTGTAGATGAGGGTGCCTCTGAGGGTGGTCTTGGGGTTGATGTGGACCTGAAAGTGCAGGTGCTCGGCGGTTGCGAGGGTGTCATCGGTGTTGGTCGTGATGCGGATGGTGTTCCTGTGGACGATGGCGATGCCTCCTCCGGTGTGGTTGATGCGGTCCTTTCGGATGATCTTGTAGCCGTCTGGGATGGCGATGGCGATGTCGGGCGCTGAAGAGGCGTTCATCCAGGTTTCCGTGAGGAAGGCGACGTCTGGTGAAGTAGTGTCGAGCAGGTTCCAGAGCTCGACGGCGTGTCTGTGGACGGAGCGGGTGTTGAGCAGGATGCACTTTAGGTGGCTGCTGCTGTTGCTCGTCGAGGTCTTGAGCACTGCTGGAGTGGTGCAGGTCCGTATGCAGGTGAACTTGCAGGCGTTGCAGCAGAAGGGTCCGTGGGTGCGTCTCGGGGTGGCTCGGTAGCAGCCCGGGATTCTTCCGGCGTTGAGTGCGTAGAGTTCGGTGGCGTCGTAGGTCCGGCGGGTGGGCTGGGGTCTGCGGGGGCCAGGGGTCCTGGCACTGGGCGCGGTCCAGGCGCAGACGGGCGCAGACGGGCTTACCTTTGGCGCACCTTCGGCGCTCAGTCGGTGCTCCCGCTGCGCGCGTCCGCTGCACGGTCGCTGAGGGGGCGACATAAGAAGGGATCCGGGAGGGCGGGTCAGCTGGGAGGCGGGGTCGCGTCCACCAATCGTCTGGCGAGGGGGCGGGGCCGCAGGCAGGAAGCGGCGGGAAGCGTGATCAGGCTGAGCGGGCGGCCCTGCGGCGGCTGGGGCGCTGCTATCGGCGGCGGTGAAGAACACACTCACTCACTATTGTACATATCACGCACATTGTCACAGAGCACTTACTTTTCACTGTGTCACTTTTATTATTACACTATTGCTTGACGGCCTTCCATAAAATAATTTTGCATATATATATGAATGACGTAATTTATATATAAAGAATTTGATTGCATATGAACTGTTTTGTGTGTTGCTTACAGTAGAATATCGCATATTATCTGAATAACGCTTGACTATGCCTAATGTGTAAAGTAATTCTTTCACCCAACGGAACCACTGTTTACCTTATAACTTACTGCCCAGGTTCTGAGGGATACTGGGTCACCCCATTATTTGTACAACTACGACTGTGGAGTCAGCAGGCAATAGTGCGGCTGTGTGTGGATCAGGCACGCAACGCCCATTGGGCTGAAAGGGCTTCAGCCCCCCCCCCCCGTTGTGTGTGGCAGCCCTGGCTGAGACAGCTTCCCGGGCACACACACAGCCGCACCCAAGTACTTCACAGGTCTTTAAAAGACCATTTACTTGCTAACGAAGATTTGTTGTTTTTTCACCCCTTCTTAGAGCCCCTGCATCTCCACTCTGACTATCGCTGGAAGAATTAGCCGCCCCCACCCCCGAACTTTTTAGTAGCCCCCCCCAAAATGTAGCTCTAGTTGCGCCTCTGGTGTGGATCTCAGGTTAGAAGCAAGCATCTGAGTATACGTCAGGTATGAGGTGACGTGCCTTGCCCTTGGCAGAGCTGTGCGTGAACTCCAGGGATGCCCTGGCAAGTGTTTCATGGCTGAGGTGCACTGGCAAAGCTGTGTGTGAAGTCTGTGACTGTCATGAAGGTAATAGAAGTCCCTCTTCACCTTACAGTGACTAGGAATACCTGCTTGAGAAGGATTAGAATAAGCCCAGCTGGTCTCAACAACCCACGTGCCCAATTTGAGCTCGCTCCAGTTTCGTGCCAGCTCAAAGAGTGCCAAGAGCTTTGGCACTGTCCGAAATGAACAAACCACCGGGAAAAGAAAACTAGAGTTTTTTTTTGTAACTGTGTTTATTAAGCTTTTACAAGGAGTGGCATGTTAGCAGTTTATACATATGGCGCTGATACAGTTTCTGATCACATCACAAGCAAAACTACAAAGTTACTGTGAAGAGTAACACGGAGGGGGCCCCCCACCCCCCTCGCTTGATCATAAGTAGCAGCCCCGGCCCCACCTCCCCCGCCACCGTGCTCGATCCATCTGCCTTTCATCCCTCCAGCTGGCTGCTAATTAAACAGTTCCTAATTGAAAATACATAATCAGCACCTGGCCGGTGCTCGCCGCGTGCCTCGCGCAGACTTATCGTCAGGGCACCAATTGTTGTCACCATTTATTTAATTTCAGAAATTATTAATCATTTTCATATCCTGTATCCATCTGCATAATAACATGCCTCAGCAGTTGCCGTCCCTCCCGCTTCAATTAGCTTTCAATGTTTGTTTCTTTTGTCCCCTCATTGTCTATATTCCGTTCTATATTCTGTTCTCATTCATTCGGATTAAACTCTCAAAACGATCATCGAAAATGTATGTTTATTATGCTGTTTTTGGCAACACCCCGCCACCGACCCCTCCTCTCACACTGTGGGGCAACACCAAGCCGCCGAAGCCCTCTCTCACCCACAGGGTCAACACTCTGCCGCCCACTAGCCTCTCTCCCCAGGCACTCCACTGGGGTAATACCCGGCCACTCCCCGCCCCCCCCCCCAACCCGGCCCCCTCCCCCGGTACCCCCATTCTCCTCCCCTCCCTCCCCCCCACACTCCTCGCCCCAAGGTAGCTCTGGCACTAGGGTCACCGTCAGGACATGGTGAGCCACAAGAGAAGGAAATAACTTGACCAATAAGATCATGCGCTTGTCCCTCAAAGCCTATTAGGTATGTCTCTCAGGAGCCTATTGCATAGATCTACAATAAACTTTTACATAAGTCCCAAAGGAGGCTGTCATAAAATGTCCCTTCAGAAGCCTTTTACTTTTTCACTTCCCAGCAATGAATCATGTGTGCCCCCAGGAGCCTACTCATATTTCCCATAGGAGCCTTTTACGTAAATGCACCCTATATGAGTCTGTCACTTATGTCTAGCCGGAGCCTGTTCATCAATCCTGGGAGCCTAGCACATATATTCCAGGAGCCTGTAACATATATCACTGGCAAGCCTGTGATATATATCCCCAGGAGTCTTTCATATAAGTGCCTCAACTGCCTGTCACGGATATACTATAGTGCTTGTCGTGTCCCACATAAGAAAAGCACATTAGTTCCCCGGAGCCGATCACACATACCACTGAGAAACTTATCGCATGTGTCCCATGAGAATCTATTACACACATCCCCCAGGACTCTATCACGTTTGTCCCAAATGAGTGTAAGTAAGTAAGTAAGTAAATATTTTATTTGTACATGATTAATTAAAATCTTTACAAATCGAGTAAAAACATTGTAAAAGAAAATTAAAAATTGCAAGGACAATTAACCAGAAGATGTTTAAAAGTTCTCTCTGTCCTGTGAGTTTGCCAGTGTAATTCAGATTATAGTTTACCATTATTAAAATCAACTGTCCTCAGGCATGAGTGTATCTCATATTACCCAGAGGAGGCTCTTTGAGCCTCACATCCTTCCCTATCCTTCCCTAGAAGCCAATCATATGTCCTGCAGAGGCCTGTCAAACATTTCCAATAGGAGCCTATTACTTATGTCTCCCAGACGCCTACCATATGTCCCCTAAAAACATGTCACATATGCCCACACATGAATTTGTCTTATAAGACCCTACCACAGATGTTCTATGTTAGACCCTTACATCCCCCCCAATAACCTATCTTATCAAATTTAGAACATTGGTCCCATGGGAGACTATCGCGTGCGCTCTGAAAGGGAATATCGCATAAGTCCTATAGGAATCTATTGCATATGTTTCGCAGGGTGCTATTGTATATGAACCCCTGGAGCCTATCACATACGTCCCATCTTTTTTCTGTTGCATCTGTCATTCAAGTGCCTATCAAATATCTCGCTTAGAAACGTATGAAATACGTTCCAGAGAGGCCTATCACTTATATCACAAGGGAGTTATCACTCATGTCACTACCTATGTATCCGAAAACCCTGAATGAGGTTTGCTCTCACCCCATGGTCTCTCCTCCATCCTTAAAGTCCCTTCTCCATATTCATGCCACCGTCCCTCTTCTTGTTCTATTCTTCCTTCTTGTGTCCCCTCTGTTCTTCTCAGCTACTACCCTTGTTATGGTCTAGCTTGATAGTCCAGCTATCGACAGACAATTACGGAGCATGACTAGAGAGGAGCTTTGGCTCCACCCACATGTTGAGAGTCAGGAGTGTATGTTTCGATTGGGCAGAAGTTGTGTGTTTCAACAAAAAAGTGCTTGCCCTTCACACAGCTGTAATCATTTTGTTTATTTATTCAGCTGTCTAAGGTTGAACATTCAGGGGTTCAAACATGACATTATAGTACTGTTATGGGTCTTAGATAACTGGATAATTTATGGTGTTTGTCTTTCTCTGACAGCAACACAGATGGGAAGAGGGCTTTTGTGAGAAATTGGCCTGGCATATGCTGGTCACTAGTTATAGTGGCCACCTTGCACCAGTCCAATTCGACTCTTATGGTAGATAGGTTTAAGACAACCTTTTAAAGAAAGCTATCCTAGTGGTAGCTATGGAGAGCAGCCTTCAGGCTAAGTCTCAGAGGAATGTAAAGCAGCTTGAATTACCAAATGAAAAGACACCACACAGGTATATATATATCAAATATATATATGTATTTATTTCTAGACACACTCTACTAATCTCTTTATGAGATTAGAAGCCAGGAACACCTTCAAATATCAACGTTTCACAATAAGTTAAGCACAAATATGGCTGGGGCCCCAGGGGCGTACCAGACCATATACTAAAAAAGAGGGTTAGGAAAGTCGACTTTCAGAATGACAAGGCCTAGGGCCTGTAGAATCGTTGGGGCTTCACAACTGCAGTGAAAGCAGGTAAGTAACAGACCCACTGGAGACGCATGCAGTGTGTGAACACAGCCGTGGGTTCCCTATTGATTACAATGGAGCAAGTCGCGGTTTGATTTTTAAAGTTTTAGGGTACTTCGGGGAAGTATACAAGCAAGCCACTTACAAGGTAAGTAAGTAATGGGCCAACACACACTAGGGCACCGGAGTGCACGAGTTACCTCACCCAGGGAAGCCGGGTGCATAGGTGTCTTTTGGTGTCGGGTCGCGTCGCTGTTTTCTATGGAGACCAAAGAAGACTTGCTGCTTGCGTCGACTGAAGAAGTGTCCGGTGGAATCCAAGGGTGGATTCGAGATGCAGATGATCTGAAAATTGAAGGGACAGTGTTCACAGTCACTTGCCAGTGACCGGGGGCCAGGGAGCTGGTTGCCCACGGAAGTTGGGTGTTTTCAGGTGATCAAGGGTATTTGCTCACGAGTTCCAGGAAGGATCGACGATGACCAGCAGCTGGATTCAGAGTGTCCCACAAGGTCTGCAGCTGACTGCGGTGTCGGCAACCGGATTGGAGCCAACAAGCCTTGGCAACAGCAAGTCTCGTGGAAAGTAAATCTAGTAAATGGTGCAGACCAGCAAGGTCTGAGGAACTTACCCAGCAAGGGTAAGTGAGGGCAGGCCTGGAGCAACCAGAGAGTTCTTTGAGTTGATAAGAAAGTCTTCGGGGGACCCACAAGCCAACGGGCAAGGGATCGCAAAGACGCCTCTTGAGGAAATGCTTCACAGGAGCCCACGGTCACTTGGGATGGGGTAGGCCTCTGATTTTCACTGCACAACCTGCTGGAGGCTTGAGCCCCAAAGTTTCAAAGCACAAGTTCGTAGAACGTCGTGAAGGGGTTTCACTCGACGATAGTGCACGGCTCCCAGGTATTGCAGTTCCTCGTCACTCGTGGGGTCCACTCACCTCAGCTTTGCTGGAGACTCACAATGGCCATCAAGAAGTCAGGAAATCTAATTCTGCGGCTGCAGGGACTTCGAACTCCGGCGGGAGAGGGAAAGTTTGCGACCGTTGATTAGAGTTTCTGGTGCCTGCCAAGCAGGGGAGTCACTCCTTGACTCCAAGGGAGATTCTTCTGTCTTCCAAAGGTAGTGGAACGTCGAAGGGCCAGGATTCTTCTTTGTAGAGCGTCGTCCAGGGTTATCTGCTTTGCAATGGCAAGGTTTGCTATCTTATACTGAAGATAGGGGAGGTACTAGCTCTAGGACCACTCCTCTGGGAGAGTCAGGGTAGGGGGTGGTTACACCCACTTCCCTTTGTCCAGTTTCGCTCCAGAGCAGGGACAGGTAGCCTCTGAACCGGTTTGAGTTGGCATATGCACAGAGGAGCCTACTGCTCCCCCAGTGCAGGACTTCAAAGCACTCTAGAAGTGCACCCACCCAGCCCCAATACACTAAATCCTGTCTGGAAGGTGATGACACCTCCCTGTGACAGGATGCCTATTGTTGGGCCTCCTCCACTGCGAGTTTCAGTCAACAGCAGGAGGGCAGCCCAGTGTCTGTGCTGGTGGCATCCATTTTGTGATGCCAGGTCTCTTTCAGATTTCTACCGTGTTACCACAGTAGGCACATGTCGTCGCCTCTAGAAGGGTGGGATCATACTCCCACATCATGGACCGATGTGGGGGTATGATTCCAAGCTGTTTGACACCAAACACAACATGTTTTGATGCAGTCATTCCAAAGTTAGCATTATAATGCACTTAAGAGTATATGGTTTAACCGTATCCACAAACAGCCACAGAGAATAGACTCTGCCAGCTGCAGAGGGGCCCTGCTCATGCAGAGGCACCCCCTCACATTGTAAACCAAGCACCCTGCCCTCAGGATTGATAGGGCCTGCCATAGGGGTGGCTGATAGGTGTATATATGTGTGTGTATGGTGAGATATAGAAACCTATACCTCAGTGAGGAGTTCTAACACTACCTCACCCAGGCTGCAGTAGCAGGCCTGTGGTGTCAGATTGAGTCTGCTTCCCAGGGGTGGCATAATGCATGCTTCAGCCCCTGGTAGGCCTGTGAAGTACCTATGCCCTAGGTACCTAAGGTACCATATACTAGGGGCCCATAAGTTACCACAGTATCCAATCACTAGTGCATCTAATATGCACACCAAGTCGTTTAGAGAGAACAGAGAGACTGGGGCCCTGATTAGCAGGGACCCAGCCAGACTATAGCCAGAAACCAGTGTATACATCAGGGAAAAAGTGGGGGCAACATAAGTGCAGATCCTACTGTCCTACAGCTTTGTTAACCTACATGGATTTTTTGGTCTGGCTTGACAGTACATTCGCAAGGTTGGCCTATTTGCATTTTCAATGCTTAGTATTTCCATGTTCCCTTTCCACTCCTCCCCTTTCCTGCTCCCCATCTGAGCATGAGAAATATTGAAGCTAACATCACACTTACTTCTTCCCTCTCAACTATCCTTTTCCTGCAGCCCTCTCTTTTTCTTGTTCCCATTTGTCTCCTTCTTTTAGGCCCTTGCCTCTTTGAAATACAATAAGATGACCTTGGCATTAAGCAGGCACTGACATAAAGTAACATCACGGACACTTCTAAAAATTCCCAAGTTTAAACCAGTGTCTCATTTACTGCATGGTCTACACTGGTTGCCAGTGGAGAAGAGGGTATCTTTAAAGGCACTGTGCCTTATGTGAAAACAAAGGGTATGCAGTTCCTAGAGTGAATGCAAGGTGTGACAGAATAACTAAGGGTACCAAGGTAGTGACAGGGAACAGGAGTGCAGAACATGAGTTGAGATGACTCCTTATTTGGAAAAGAAGACCCTCACACACCCAACAAGCGGGTGTCTTGCTTCATCACCGGGTCTTTGCTCCTTATCGGGCCGGCAGGTGCAATGCCCGATCAGGCACCTAATAGGGCCTTCCTAGCGGAGATCTTTATTCCAACGCCGATGAGTGAGGTGTGTGTGGGGGGAAGAAAAAAATATTTTATCACGGAAGTGAGTGTAGGTGCAAATGAGGTAGAAAGTGAATAGATTAAACCAGGGGTAGGTGATCCACTAAATAATTTTAATACAGTGTGGTCACCATCCTGGTTAAAACAAAAATATATAATCCGCACATTAGTCACCATAAATTATGTGGGTGTATGTGCTGGAGTATTCAATAGGTCGACATGTTTCTTGCCTTTGCATATAATAAATGGCAATTCATCAGGACCGAGGAAAAAATTGCGGCAACCTACACCTCTTTGGTGGTGCCCAACGTCTCTAGGAGATTACAATGGTGGGCACGCATACAGCACCCTAAAAAAGTGTGGTACCGTGGTTACAAAGCACACCTGCAGAGAAGGAAAATAACGACAAGTAAAAGACATAAAAAGCAACAATGTAATTGCAACAACAGGTGATTCAAGACAGTTGGTGGTGTCAAGACAACCGTGACATGCAAAGATATTGAGCAACGTATGGAGGACTTGTAAAGAACTCTAGGCAAAGCAGAAAGAAGCACAACATCCAGTGATTAATACAGTAATTAATACCAGGAACATTAGGATTGAAGGAGAAAGGACACCTAGCGAACTCACCCTCATAGGCAGTGCTGAATTCGCGGCCGGGGTGAGTAAACACTACATTTTAGTGTCCTGTAATGAGGGAAAACAAAGGGGATACCAGACAATAGCAATGTAATAGTCAATGCATCCCAGACAGTTGAATGCGGTTCGGAAAGCGGATAATAAGCGCCTCTATTGTTTAACATGTAGCAGGGGGCAAGGCAAATGACTCTGTGTAAACCGCCACAGCCCAGTGTAGAGGTGACCATTGCAAATTAGCTTAGAGGGAGCATGAGGCAAACAAGAAGCATTGCAACATCTGTGAACGCCAACACACGACCACGAGTTCCAAAACCATCCCAAGTGCTAGGGGGAGGGCACAGGAGAATGCAATGAACCGGCGGCAGACTGCGGGGCAAATCAAAGAATAATGAGAACAGCGCGGCGCAGAATTAAAAGACATTGCGTGATTGGAGAGAGGCGCTATCAAGATTAAAATTAAAATTAAAACCGCTGTCAGCATCGTGTCTCTGTACTCACGGTTCCGTATTTAAGGAAAACGCCGTCCACCTAGTATCTTCACCAGCCGCTTTAGACTAGTGTGTGTATATCGAGGTCAATCCTGTTTAAAGCCTACTAACTGTAACTCTTCGAACTGCGTCTATATGATGACGTGTCCCTGTAGTCTACCTTATATAGGCATGACGACCCGTCCAGTCAAGACACGCATGTTAGAACACAAGAGCAGTTTTCGATGCGCTAAAACCAATACAAAAATGACTACTCACTATCAGCTTAAACATCACGCCCCTAACTCCTTCCAATGGATTGTCCTTGAAGCACATCCCCAAATGTCGAAAAGAACCCTTTTCAGACTTGAACAGCGGTGGGTCCTGAGATTGGCTGCTGATACCACTGGCCTCAACGACGAAATTCCTTGGAGTATGCTGACTTGAATCCATCATGACAGTCTTTTACACACTTTGACACTCCTCTAGTTGCCGTACCCACTGTGTGCAACTCCTCAGTAATGGCCTGGTCTGCGATTATCTATGAGTGATATCTGGGGTTAACTTCTATTTTGTACTCCCCAGCTTCCTCGTGATAGTGCAGCATTGTACTTTTTACTTTTTTTCGTCCACCTTGACCCCGCTTGAGCTCAATCCATCTCGATACGCGAGGGCACTTTTAGCAACATCGCTATGTTAGTGTGACCCTGCACGCTGTTTTAATCACTGTTTTGGCTGACCTGTCTTTACCCTTGCTGCCATGACAACGAGCAACACGCTCCTCACTTCCGGCCATTTAGCGCTCTAGCGGTTCCATCGTTAGTAAGCTCACTTCCGGCTGCACCCGCCTCCCGCGTCAGCACGTCGGTGGGTGGCTTTAAACAGGATTGACCTCGATATACACACACTAGTCTAAAGCGGCTGGTGAAGATACTAGGTGGACGGCGTTTTCCTTAAATACGGAACCGTGAGTACAGAGACACGATGCTGACAGCGGTTTTAATTTTAATTTTAATCTTGATAGCGCCTCTCTCCAATCACGCAATGTCTTTTAATTCTGCGCCGCGCTGTTCTCATTATTCTTCGATTTGCCCCGCGGTCTGCCGCCGGTTCATTGCATTCTCCTGTGCCCTCCCCCTAGCACTTGGGATGGTTTTGGAACTCGTGGTCGTGTGTTGGCGTTCACAGATGTTGCAATGCTTCTTGTTTGCCTCATGCTCCCTCTAAGCTAATTTGCAATGGTCACCTCTACACTGGGCTGTGGCGGTTTACACAGAGTCATTTGCCTCGCCCCCTGCTACATGTTAAACAATAGAGGCGCTTATTATCCGCTTTCCGAACCGCATTCAACTGTCTGGGATGCATTGACTATTACATTGCTATTGTCTGGTATCCCCTTTGTTTTCCCTCATTACAGGACACTAAAATTTAGTGTTTACTCACCCCGGCCGCGAATTCAGCACTGCCTATGAGGGTGAGTTCGCTAGGTGTCCTTTCTCCTTCAATCCTAATGTTCCTGGTATTAATTACTGTATTAATCACTGGATGTTGTGCTTCTTTCTGCTTTGCCTAGAGTTCTTTACAAGTCCTCCATACGTTGCTCAATATCTTTGCATGTCACGGTTGTCTTGACACCACCAACTGTCTTGAATCACCTGTTGTTGCAATTACATTGTTGCTTTTTATGTCTTTTACTTGTCGTTATTTTCCTTCTCTGCAGGTGTGCTTTGTAACCACGTTACCGCACTTTTTTAGGGTGCTGTATGCGTGCCCACCATTGTAATCTCCTAGAGACGTTGGGCACCACCAAAGAGGTGTAGGTAGCCGCAATTTTTTCCTCGGTCCTCATGAATTGCCATTTATTATATGCAAAGGCAAGAAACATGTCGACCTATTGAATACTCCAGCACATACACCCACATAATTTATGGTGACTAATGTGCGGATTATATATTTTTGTTTTAACCAGGATGGTGACCACACTGTATTAAAATTATTTAGTGGATCACCTACCCCTGTTTTAATCTATTCACTTTCTACCTCATTTGCACCTACACTCACTTCCGTGATAAAATAATTTTTTCTTCCCCCCACACACACCTCACTCATCGGCGTTGGAATAAAGATCTCCGCTAGGAAGGCCCTATTAGGTGCCTGATCGGGCATTGCACCTGCCGGCCCGATAAGGAGCAAAGACCCGGTGATGAAGCAAGACACCCGCTTGTTGGGTGTGTGAGGGTCCTCTTTTCCAAATAAGGAGTCATCTCAACTCCTGTTCTGCACTCCTGTTCCCTGTCACCACCTTGGTACCCTTAGTTATTCTGTCACACCCTGCATTCACTCTAGGAACTGCATACCCTTTGTTTTCACATATCCATGGGCATGTATGCTGGACCTGTGATAATAATAAAACTGATTATTATTATTTGAAGCCCTCCTTTCCCTCCTTTTGGTTGATATTGATTGCACGGGTGACCCCCGCGGGAATCTCAGGATACCAAGTGGTTAGACAATGTCTCCTTGGACCATGAACTGTTAGAATTTGTCTAATTTTGATTCATTCTATTCTGTATAAATCTTTATACTTTGTGAACAAATCTCCTTGCCCCACCCCCTCTTTTTACCCTCCCATGGAGGACTTTCAAGGGCTTAGCTTTGGTGATGAAGCTGCAGCAGCTATACTCAGAACACCATCACTGCTGGCCGCCGACGGCACGTCGGCCTCTGGGAGCCATACTGAAGATTGGACATCTTTGTCTAATCTGAAACATGAGTGGCTCAAAGTGACACTCCATGGGGCCATGATGACCGAATATTTAAGAGCGAACATAGCACCCAACGGGCTGATTGTGAATAACTTTCCTCGCCTGTTCTTAGAGGATGCCCTTTTCAAAAAAGAGTGGTCCCTGGTAGCATGGAAATGCACCAGGGACTGGCTCATTCTAATCATTAACACCGCAAAAAGAATAGCGGATGCCCTGTTAATCAAGATCCAGACAGCGGAGGGTGCTATTAAGGTCATCATTCAAACTACTGCATACAAAACCAAATTAGCAGAAATCAATGCTGAACTTGCCGAGAATAGGGAATACCTGATGAAGCAAAAGATATCTAAGCTTCAGAAAGATATCAAGAAGTTCTCCACAGAAAAGGTATATCCCTACCTCAAAGCAGAATACACTTCAACAGTCACAGGGTATTCGTCAGATGAAGGTTCAGGACCCTCTAGACGGAACTCCTCAACGAACAGCGATTCTAGTACAGGGAGCTGGAACAGTAATAACAGGAAAGTAAGACCTTTCCAGACACCAGGATTTCCGGCATTTAACATGCCCCCATACCAGGGACCACCTATGTGGCAGTATCCTATATACCACCAAGGCCCCCCACCGCCCTTCTTTCCACCTGGCATGCAACAACCTTTTTTAGACAGAGGCTGGGGCAGAGGAAGAGGGCGCAGAAGAGGGCGATCACAAAAAAGAGTACAGTGGCAGGAACAACCCCCAGGGCAATGGAAACCAGGAGCCAAACCAGGGACATGAGAGATTGATTGTCAATCTCTCCCCTCGAGTGCTCACTCCGGTGGAAGAAATAGTACTCCAGAAAGGGTTGGGCTATGTTCCAACACCTAAAATTGACAGGTTTCGCGATACATGTGAGGTCCAGAACTTATTTCGCAAAGTTAGACTTCAAGCATTCTTCCAGGATCGCCCCCCGCCCACTGTTGATGATTCAGGGCTACATAGACCATCCACCTTCACACCCACAAGAAGTATGGTCCCTCCAGAAGTTCTCACGTTCGAACAGGCAGTCCTCAAAGACCTGAATTCGGAGACCAATCTCATTCCCTTCAATAATCTGCCCAAGAATGAGTCATTGGCCATTAAAACCCTGGCCAATGATACATCGATCGTAATTAAGCAAGCAGACAAAGGTGGTGCCACTGTTATCTGGTCTGCAGATGAATACGATCTTGAATGCCGGAGGCAACTCAACAATATTAGATACTACGTTCCTATCAAGGAAGACCCTACCCCGAGGTTGACCAGAACCATTTGCTCAATGGTCTCGACTGCTGAACTAGAAGGTTGGATTTCGAAAAAAGAGGCCAGCTTTCTGACAGCGAAAGAACCGGTAACCCCCTTTTTCTACTGTCTCCCTAAAATACACAAAGGGACCATACCGGTACCCGGCCGACCGATCGTGTCTGGCAGAGGGTCCATCTTGGAACCATTGTCACAATTTGTTGACCATTTCATTCAACCCCTAGTGACCACTACACCCTCCTACATTCGCGACACGACTGATGTCCTGCGTCTCCTTGAAGGGTTTCATAACCCACAGGAAATAGACCTACTGCTGACCCTTGATGTTGAGTCGCTATACACCAACATACCTCAACAAGCGACTCTCGGGGTCATTGAGGATGCTTTAATGAACAGCGAACATTCATCCAACACCCCTGTACCATTCATAATGGATTGTGCTAGTCTGGCTCTTACCCAAAAATTTTTTGAGTACAATACCCAGCTATACCATCAAATCCAGGGGACTTCCATGGGCAGTACATTCGCGCCGAGTCTAGCATGTATGTACATGTCGGCCTTCGAAGCTAGGGACATACACCACCCCTCGAACCCCTACTCCGCGAATGTACTGCTCTGGAAAAGGTTCATTGATGATATCCTTGTCCTTTGGAAAGGAGATTACACCAAATGCATAGAATTTTGCACTTGGATAAATACATTGAACCCCTACTTGAGATTTTCTCACACCATCTCTGATTCAGAAGTTCCCTTTTTGGATCTCTGTATTCGTCTTGGCGACAACAAGATCACCACGAGTCTATACCGCAAACCCACTGACCGGAATAGCCTGCTCCTCTTCAGCAGTTTTCATCCTAAAGCATTGAGGGAAAACTTGCCATTCGGGCAATTTTTGCGCATCAGGAGAAACTGTAGTTCTGTGATAGACTACCAGAAAGAATCAGGCATTCTCATGAACGATCTGCTCAAACGAGATTATCCCCGACATGTGGTAGCGAAGGCGCGTAAACGAGCCAGAAACAACAACAGGGAGAGTTTGTTGGACATTAACATCAAGGTACCTGACAAATCCATTACATGTGTCACTACCTTTACGCCTGATTCCAACAGGATCAAATCCATCATAAAGAAACACTGGGGGATTCTTAACACTGGTCATTTGGAGTTGCAGGCACCCAGATTCGCATTCAAGCGCACCAGCAATCTTAAGGATCTACTGATCCATACCAGACCAAAGAAACCTACCACAAGTTCACAAAGAATGCTGTGGGATCTTCCACCAGTTAAGGGTCATTATCCCTGTGGATCTTGCTCCATGTGCCAACAGACACGTACCAGCAAAGAACTGACATTCCCTAACGGTTTAACGTGGAACATTTCCAAACATACTAACTGTAACTCTTCGAACTGCGTCTATATGATGACGTGTCCCTGTGGTCTACCTTATATAGGCATGACGACCCGTCCAGTCAAGACACGCATGTTAGAACACAAGAGCAGTTTTCGATGCGCTAAAACCAATACAAAAATGACTACTCACTATCAGCTTAAACATCACGCCCCTAACTCCTTCCAATGGATTGTCCTTGAAGCACATCCCCAAATGTCGAAAAGAACCCTTTTCAGACTTGAACAGCGGTGGGTCCTGAGATTGGCTGCTGATACCACTGGCCTCAACGACGAAATTCCTTGGAGTATGCTGACTTGAATCCATCATGACAGTCTTTTACACACTTTGACACTCCTCTAGTTGCCGTACCCACTGTGTGCAACTCCTCAGTAATGGCCTGGTCTGCGATTATCTATGAGTAATATCTGGGGTTAACTTCTATTTTGTACTCCCCAGCTTCCTCGTGATAGTGCAGCATTGTACTTTTTA
Source organism: Triturus cristatus (assembly GCF_964204655.1). Lineage (NCBI taxonomy): Eukaryota > Metazoa > Chordata > Amphibia > Caudata > Salamandridae > Triturus > Triturus cristatus. The sequence goes on along the minus strand of NC_140583.1, from coordinate 1,006,239,229 downwards.
CTTTTTTTCGTCCACCTTGACCCCGCTTGAGCTCAATCCATCTCGATACGCGAGGGCACTTTTAGCAACATCGCTATGTTAGTGTGACCCTGCACGCTGTTTTAATCACTGTTTTGGCTGACCTTTCTTTTCCCTTGCTGCCATGACAACGAGCAACACGCTCCTCACTTCCGGCCATTTAGCGCTCTAGCGGTTCCATCGTTAGTACGCTCACTCCCGGCTGCACCCGCCTCCCGCGTCAGCACGCCGGTGGGTGGCTTTAAACAGGATTGACCTCGATATACACACACTAGTCTAAAGCGGCTGGTGAAGATACTAGGTGGACGGTGTTTTCCTTAAATACGGAACCGTGAGTACAGAGACACGATGCTGACAGCGGTTTTAATTTTAATTTTAATCTTGATAGCGCCTCTCTCCAATCACGCAATGTCTTTTAATTCTGCGCCGCGCTGTTCTCATTATTCTTCGATTTGCCCCGCGGTCTGCCGCCGGTTCATTGCATTCTCCTGTGCCCTCCACCTAGCACTTGGGATGGTTTTGGAACTCGTGGTCGTGTGTTGGCGTTCACAGATGTTGCAATGCTTCTTGTTTGCCTCATGCTCCCTCTAAGCTAATTTGCAATGGTCACCTCTACACTGGGCTGTGGCGGTTTACACAGAGTCATTTGCCTCGCCCCCTGCTACATGTTAAACAATAGAGGCGCTTATTATCCGCTTTCCGAACCGCATTCAACTGTCTGGGATGCATTGACTATTACATTGCTATTGTCTGGTATCCCCTTTGTTTTCCCTCATTACAGGACACTAAAATTTAGTGTTTACTCACCCCGGCCGCGAATTCAGCACTGCCTATGAGGGTGAGTTCGCTAGGTGTCCTTTCTCCTTCAATCCTAATGTTCCTGGTATTAATTACTGTATTAATCACTGGATGTTGTGCTTCTTTCTGCTTTGCCTAGAGTTCTTTACAAGTCCTCCATACGTTGCTCAATATCTTTGCATGTCACGGTTGTCTTGACACCACCAACTGTCTTGAATCACCTGTTGTTGCAATTACATTGTTGCTTTTTATGTCTTTTACTTGTCGTTATTTTCCTTCTCTGCAGGTGTGCTTTGTAACCACGGTACCGCACTTTTTTAGGGTGCTGTATGCGTGCCCACCATTGTAATCTCCTAGAGACGTTGGGCACCACCAAAGAGGTGTAGGTAGCCACAATTTTTTCCTCTTTCCTCGGTCCTGATGAATTGCCATTTATTATATGAAAAGGCAAGAAACATGTCGACCTATTGAATACTCCAGCACATACACCCACATAATTTATGGTGACTAATGTGCGGATTATATATTTTTGTTTTAACCAGGATGGTGACCACACTGTATTAAAATTATTTAGTGGATCACCTACCCCTGTTTTAATCTATTCACTTTCTACCTCATTTGCACCTACACTCACTTCCGTGATAAAATAATTTTTTCTTCCCCCCACACACACCTCACTCATCGTCGTTGGAATAAAGATCTCCGCTAGGAAGGCCCTATTAGGTGCCTGATCGGGCATTGCACCTGCCGGCCCGATAAGGAGCAAAGACCCGGTGATGAAGCAAGACACCCGCTTGTTGGGTGTGTGAGGGTCTTCTTTTCCAAATAAGGAGTCATCTCAACTCCTGTTCTGCACTCCTGTTCCCTGTCACCACTTTGGTACCCTTAGTTATTCTGTCACACCTTGCATTCACTCTAGGAACTGCATACCCTTTGTTTTCACATATCCATGGGCATGTATGCTGGACCTGTGATAATAATAAAACTGATTATTATTATTTGAAGCCCACCTTTCCCTCCTTTTGGTTGATACTGTGCCTTATGCACAAGGATCTTCACAAGACTGGCCGTCATATTTTCAAGAATGGTTTGCATGGTACGTGCCAGCAAAAGTCTTAGATCTAGCTCTGCATTCATGGTCACGGTCGCAAGATTCAAAAGAGCAAACTGGAGTGGCAGAACGCTAGCCTATCAGGGGGGAAAGCTATGGAACTCTCTCCCCCTGGCTCTCCGCTTGCAGCTGGCACTGCAGGTATTTAAAAAGCAGCTAAAGACTTGGCTGTTTCCACTTTAATTAGTGTGGTCACCTTGGTTTGTTTTAATTTCCCCTAAACCTGTGGCTCCTTCTCTCGGCCTGAATCTGCTTAGCGCTAGGACACCCTCGGTTAATGTGCACTTTATAAAGCTATTTCATTCATTCACATCATGCTTACCTCTTGCATCTTACCTAATTCCCTCTAAATTGGCCTCTAAATGCTTCAAAGAGACATTTGACTAGCACAGATGAAAGATGAGCATCTAATGTCATATTATTTGTATTTATATAAAGTCAACTTATCCCCAAAAGTGTATCCTGGCTCTGTGGGGTATGAACTTCCTGAACAGGATAAGGGATCTGGAATGGAAAGCAGGATAAAACCTCTAAGAGGAGATAGAGAAACATGAAAATAAGAAGAGCCAGGTATTCAGCTGTTTTTTTAAAGGAAATAAAAATCTCTGTCAGCTACGGGCCTTGGGGTAGGGTGTTCCAATGAAGTGCTGCCAGGAAAGAGACAGGGTGGCCACTGGTTGTGGAGCGGTAATTAAGAGGACCATAAATCAGAGATAGGGGGATCAAACAAAGGACACATGCTGTTTGAAGAAGGAGCTTCTGTTTATTTGATACTGTGGCCTGGTGCCGAATATCCCCTTGTGTCGTACAGGAGGTTGACTAGAGCCTGTTTGTGCATGAGGAGCCGTTGAAGGGTTTGCAGAAGTAGCTTTGAGGAAGTGCAGGCAGGGATAATGAGACCTAGCCATGCCACAGTTTGAATAGCCTGGAGTCTCCTCAAAAGATACTTCAGGATGTCCACATAGAGCGTGTTTCCATCGTTGAGATGGCTTCTAATCAGCACTTACCTGAATGTTTTGTGCATCCCTAATGGGAACTATTTAAAAATCTTGCAGAGCACCAGCAGCATGCCATTGCATAACGGGACACAATGTCCGATTCGGATAGCCTTACCGACTCAGTCTGTCTGACACAGAACGGCTGTCGGAAGCCAACTTTGGGGGCCCATAGCAGGCCACCCTACTCCTGGAGGCCTCCAGTTGGGGCCTTAGGAGTACCCATGGTTCCCCTCTTTACAACCATGCACAGTATGGGGTGCCCGCCCCAGGGTGCAAGGTTTCCTACAGTCACCACTTTTTTCAATGAGAGCCTGTGCTGTCAGCCTGTGTTGTCAGTCAGAACACAGGCTCCCATTAAAGTCAATGGGAGTCCGACTGAACGGTGTCCGGAACCATCGTAATCGGTCAGTCAGACTCCCCGAATCGGAGTCGATCGGAAACGATTCCGACACAGAGTCGGTCGGAATGCTTTCCGACCTACATCGTAATGAGGTCCTAAATGATCAGATCTCCTGAACGCCCTGAACTTGAATCAATGAAGCTCTTTTAACATCAAGGAAATGTAATAAATATTCCTTTTCAGGTGGAAAAGGAAAGAAAGTAGGTAGAATGATTTCCCATGAGATATGTAAAGAAGAATTAACCTTCTGAATCCAGGATGGATCAGAACTCAATACCACTCCGTCCTCCTAGAACATAAAAAAAGGAGGATGACACATCAGAGCTGATAGCTCAACCACCTTCCAGGCTGATGTGATAGCTTCCTGGAAGGATGCCTTGTCAGAAAGGAATTTGAAATCAGAAGTCAGCAGGCATTATGTGACTGCAGAGTTATAAGAGCAAATTGAATATTTCAAAGGGAGATATAGAATTTGAAGTTCTAAAGATACACAGAGAAACTCTTGATCAACGTAGATACCAAGTTATCAGCACCCTGAACATTATTTATCAAACTCACAAAATTCTTTTACCGTCCACCATTGAGATTTCATGGTAGATAGGGAATGAATAACTTGGACTGATCCCAGAGAATGCAAAGAACATCACTTGTATAAAGAAGGTCAGTGTCTGGAATGTAATTTCAAGGTAAAAAGTCTCCTAGACCCTTGAATAGACTTTGTTAGATGAAGTGAGAGGCCCTTTTTCATTACGGTTAACCGTTTAACTTCCATGATGATGCAGACAGTCTGAGAGGTAGAAATGAGCTCCTGAGAGGATATGGAAATAGCGAAAGAATGCAAGAAAGAAAAACCAGAGACCAAAGCTGGAGGACCAGGATCTGCAGGGCCTAAAAGGAACTACTACTATCACTTCAACTCCCTTTCCTGGATCTTGCAAAGGAGCATTGAAATTAGAGAACACAAGGGAAGCTTATCTTAACCCCCTGAGCCTTCAGTAATATGTAATACTCCTGAACTCTCTCTTGATATTGGAGGCAGAACCTTGTGAGCAGAGCATTGTTCTTTTAAAAAAAAAAGAGATCCATAAATGAGGCACCATACCTTCTGCACACCTTCAGAAATGTTGTAAAGGATAAGGTCAGAGTATAAGATGGAAACAGTATGCGCAACTGATCCGCTTGCACATTGCCCTGCCAAGAGATGTGGACAGGTGAAATTGCAAGAAGAAGAGTCTTTGCCCATGATACCTCAATAATAATTTCCCTGATTCTATTCATGGCTACCTCTGCTCTGCATTCTCTTGATCAAGGGCGATCTCGAAGTGCTTGACAAGGGTGAGGACACATGCCTTTTCATGGCAAAATGTTTCCACATAAAAGCAAAATATTCAGCATGGAATCCCCACTACCTTGTCTTTATCTATACGACCAGTTTCTAAAAGATGTCTATAAAAAAATGCTGGACTCAATCCATCACTGCTCAGAAAATGCCTCCTCATCCATCTGGTATACTTGCACTATCAGGTTGTGGTACATAAATAGCCCCAGAGGAGAGCTGAAGTTCTCCTCGATCCACAGAACTAAACTGAAAATTAGCAGATGTGTGGAACATTTTCCTCTAGCTGACATGTATGTAACAGATCCACTTCAGCACAAAAAGGAAGTGGATAAACAAGATGCTGTGACAATGCAAGCATAGTAATTGTTTCCTTATTTCAGGGCCCATGGAGCGCTTACCGGATGCGCTGCGCAACTTTCAAAGTGCTAAGGATCAATTCAAATCTCTGCATGCTTGATGCTCCCACTGACTTTTGGATCCACTACATAGCCCAGTATGGAAGAATCCAAAGAATTAAAAGACAAAGTCTAATCTCAGGAGAGGGCCGTACATTCCTGACATCCATGTCTTAGTTGAAACAGGACACAAACAGGAGGGTGCTGGGAAACCCAGACGATTCATAGAGGAAAGCTGAGCTTGGGTGGGTCTTGCATTTCAGAACTTTTAATCTTTCTTGTCCCAGAGGTGAGATTCACCCCATAGGTAAATTCAGAAATGAGAACAAGGGTCATAGAAATAATCATCAAGCTCCCTACATTCCTCCTTGTGTTTTTTTCTCTACTCTTTCAGTGGTCTCCTTGTCCCTACAGCTCTAAAATGGCAATCGCCTGTCTTGAGAGTCGGTTGCTGCCTATTAAAGCTACTCTGCACCTAGTCCAGCTCATGGTTTTGTTCTCTTTTCTTCCCATCATGACTGTCTCTTCCTTTTGTTTCTTCTTGTTTTTTCCAAACCATCATGGTTCCTGTCGTGTGGTGTTTGATCTCATTTACTTTTCCGGTTCTTTGATATATAAAGACTTCCATCTTGTTGGCGAGTGCATTGCAACAAAGCTGTGTCCCCTTGCTTGTTTCCTCACTCTCTCCTCATGCTGCTCTTGACTCTTCTCTCCAGTAGAATTCCACTCTTGGATTCCTGATTCCATATTTTCTTCAATCCTTTGAAGTCTTCATCTAGCGAGGATGTTATTACGCCTTTGGCTTTTACGTCCACAGAAGGGACCAGTCTCTTGTAGGCGCTTGGCTATCACATATTCCTGTGTGGTGACCTTGTGGCTTCAGGAAACGATTACCCTTACTTTGTGCAGCCGAAAACCTGAAATCAGGTTTGTGAGCATCCTACCAAAACACCAGAGAATTCGTCAACCATCATGGCAAGCAGGACCCAGAGAGGAGGGCATGGGGAGAAAAAGAAAGCATAAGGCCAGTGAAAAGGACCGGAAGGATTGAATATCTGAATATTGACTTGAAAATATATCTAAAGTCAAAAATGTCTAAAGCAAAAATTGATGTTATAATAATATTGAGTCTTAAAATCAAAATTAACAAAAAATAGTGGGAACTGAAACATTGAGTAAAACATATCAAAAATATAATTTTAAAATATTCTATTTAATTAATTATATTAAACCTTACATTTTAAAAAGTTGCAATATTTTGAAATATATATTTTATATTATTAAAGTTAATTTATTTTCTATTTCCTAACTATCCTTTAAAAACATTTTCATTTACAAATAATCAAAAAATAATATACTATTTCTATCAAAAAATATTTAAATACAAAACATTTTAAAAAGTAGTATTTGTACAAACAATTACATCTGTTTTTTTTAATAAGCATCTCTACAAATAAATGTATTTAAAAAATGTTTAAAATCGAAATTAATTTCAGATAAATCGACAAAAATAAAAAACATTTTTTATAAAAGTTATATTTAAAGTAGCTTAACATATATTTGGAACGGGGATCGGATTGACTGTTCCTACACCAAACTAAGCAACATTAGCAAAATTGTTGGGTGATGAGGGATCAGATTTATGATTCCAACTCCAAACAAATTAAAATTGGAGGAGTGTGGTGGATTTTGGAGTCGTCAGATTTAATCTTCACACTTCAAACTAAGCAACATTGGGAAATGTATTGGACACTAGAGGGGTCCAATTTACTATTCCCACTCCAAATCAAACAACATGGAGGAAAGAATTGGACTCTTGCTGACCATGGAGAAGGTGAAAAATAAAACATGTATGGAAATAAATATAAATTAACAAAAATAAAAAGTATCAAAAATGTATTACCAATGAAAGTCAAAAGTCATAACTAAGAATGTGGCATGTTTAAAGGTTTAAATATGGCAGGCACTGCCCACTTGGGTGTTACTTTGTTCACTGTGCACTTTGTGGTTTGTTCACTAACTTTATTGACAACAAACATTAACAGAGCGCTGATTGTATATACTTGAATATAAGGGATATCAACGCTCGTTAAAATATGAAGCTTCTCATTATAGAACCCTGCATATGTTGCAATGTTTAATGATAACATCTTGATTAAGATGATACGCAAATTTTATGAAGTAACGTAGTGATTAGAATGGATTTTTCCGATCATGCCATTTAAAAACTGTGATTAATCAAATAGATTTTTCCAAACACAGATAATTTATTATTATGTCAATTTGCTCAGTCGTTTCCTTCACTGTATACAAAACATGTTAAACAAACAATGGGAATTATTTTGTTTATGTTTTTGAAACGCACGAACCGTCTCTTTAAATAGAATGGTATCCTTGCATACACCTAACCCGTGACCAAGGAGTGACGAAACTCCAAAATGCGTTGTTGTTTTTGTTGCCTTGTGAACAATAAATACGCTGAAACTGGATTTTGAGTGGCGTCTCTGTGATTTATCGAGTGGGGACAATACACCGGTTGTTGTCACAGTTTCTTTTGGATGGATATTCGAGGTTCGCTACCTCACCGCGCACTCCTCGTGTAAAGCTGGCGGGAGCATAAGCTACCATTGTGGATGGATCAAATTTCAAATGTTCCTGCCCGCCTCCATGGCTGGCGAAAAGAGACTGGCGAAGGAACTGAGAAGCAAGATGGGAAGGCATTGCGGATGTACTCATGGACCGGATTGCAGGAGGTCTTGGAGATTGGAGTCGGAAGACGCCCGCACCAAGAACTAGCATCTGTGAGGTGAGCTCGCTCAATTGCTTAAAGCGTGCATTAGTTTCTCTATACACTGGGGCTATACGAGTACAAAGTGACTGCAAACAAAGGTTTCCAGAACACTTAGGGGTCTATTATAATGGCGGGCAAATTGCCACCGCCATTATTCACCGCCCGCCTCCCATTTCCCCCTCCGCCATATTAGGATGGCGGGGGGACCCCGGCGGATGGAAAGACCGTCCGCCGGTTTTCCGCCGGTCTAACAGGAGACCGGGTGGAAAATGTGAATGATATGGTGGTCGTGTCTGCAAGACACCACCATCCATATCAAGATGCAGGCGTTGAAGTGCCTGCATGTGGGGGCCCATTGTGGGCCCCCAGGGTGTCGGGGGTGCACATGGGGGGTACCTATGGTACCCCCCTGCATTTGCATGCACAACGTGGCAGGCACCATGCGGTGCCTGCCATGTTGTGAATGCAAATGCACAAATGCATTTTTAAGATTGCGGCGGGTGCTGCTGAAAGCACCGCCCGCCGTAATGTTAAAAATGCGGGATGCGCCTGCCAGTGTGGCGGGCGCATCCTAATTGGATCTGCGGGACCGCCGCACACATAGCAGGTGGTCCCATTTGCCGAAACGATGGCGGGCGGACTTGGTCCACCCACCGTCGTAATAGACCCATTAGTGTCTAAACAGCGTGTACCCTCAGTGGCATTATCCGTGCATTGATAAGGGGAGATATAAAATAATCACACTACAAGTATGGCAGCAATGAGAGATGCAACATGGAAAGAGGCGGCAGATAAGCAATTTCCTACAGCAGCATTACACGATATAGACAACACAGCCAGTGCACTTGAACACAGTCCCACAAAACGTATAAAGCAATTATGGGACTACCTCTGGAAAACAATAAAAAAAGGAGCAGTCTAAATGCTGGGAGGCGACTGCACTCCAAAAGTATATTGAGTGTTAAGAATTTTTATAACCCCAACCTTTGACAATCCTGACCCCAACATGTTGGAGGAGTGGATGGCCAATAATCATGAATGCTCCATGGTAATATTGAAAATCCTCGTTAAATATGCAGAAAAAGATGGTGCCAAACTAAAACAAGAAATTGAAGAACTCGCCACTAAAATACAGGAGTTTTATGAACAAGAGGAATTTGACAGCGAAATGGCCAAAATTGGTGTCAGACTCTTGAAAGTGGAGGATGAAATTAAAATCAAGAAACAAAGAAAATTTAATAGGGACGAAATTGACTATCAGAAAGGGCAGATCCTTACATTTGGGAAGAAATTCGACCACTTAAGAAGGGCAGCTGAGGAAATAAGTGGAGCAGAACAACCATCCACTTCAACAATGACAAGAGATAAAGAGGTAGAAAGATCAATTGCTGAAATGGCAACCACTCATGAAGGAGATAACAATGACCAAGGAGACAAAGATACTCCATCTCAAAGTGAACCAGCTGGAGTAAAAGCAAGTATTTTAAAGGAATTCAACCTCATGACTCGTGGAAGATCAAACAACCTAAGCAACACGGGAACAGCAGCAAAACGAGGTCGCGGACGAGGAGGCAAAGGAGGAAACAAGCACAGAAAAATCGAGACAAAAGCTCCGTGGGAGTCCGAACAAGTGAAAAGAAGGCAGCAAAATGATGAACGACAAAACAGTGGTAAATCTATCTGATCTGGCATTAACTAAACACCAATTGGATGTGCTAGCCTTAGGACTCTCATATTAGCCAACCGCTAAATATAATTATACTGAGAGTCGCATTGATCTCTTTCACCTTGTAAGGAAATTGAAAATTAAAAAGTGGTATGAAACTATGAGTACTCAGAAACCTGCAAAAGAGAAAGAGAAAGCTAGTATACTTAATGTGAATGATTTGGATGTGTTACACACCATGCATGAACTGGAAGATGAACCTGGATTTATTGATAATCCCTTTCCTTTCTTAATTTGGTTAACGATGACATTGACATTGGTATGAGTGACCCCAGTGGCTTCAGACCCAAATCAATTTTCTTGCCTCAAATTGCAAATGAAGCGATTGATGTTTTCGAACGTGGTATGATTTAAGAGCTTAAATGCATAAACCATAAAAAACCTAAACAGTATAACAATCTCAAAAAAGTACAAATTGAGGCAATAAAAGAATTGGAGAATAACAAGAGCATTGTCATTAAAAAATCTGATAAAAAGGGGAAATGTCATTGTGTGGCTTCTAACAATGTATTTAAATGAGGGAATGAAACAACTTAATGATGTCGAGAGATATGAAATATCATCTAGAGAATGTTATGAAAACAACAATAAAGTGTATGAAGGAAAACTAAGTGATTGGAAAGATCAAGGTATCTTAGAATTAGAAGAATATCAATTATTGTTATGCAAGTTTCCTAAAATACCAGCACTCTATTTACTGCCTAAACTTTACAATGATGCCACAAATCCACCGGGGAGACTCATTGTCACCTCTAGGGGAAGTATGCTAAAAGCACATCAAAATATGTAGATTATTTTCTTCAGCCGTACATACAGGCCCTCCCCTCATACGTAAGGGATACAGGGGATATTTGAGGTGTATCAAAGACATTGAATGGAATGAAAATCTTTTATTAGTAGGCCTTGATGTAATTAGCCTTTACACATATATCCCCCATAACTTAGGCATAGATGCATGTAGACACTTTTTAAAAAACAGATCAATATCGCATCTTTTACACACTGGAATGATCATAGAGATGATCCACATTTGTCTCACAAGCAATTTCTTTGTGTTTGATGAAACAATCTTTAAGAAAAACTCAGGGAACGGCAATGGAAACTTGCTGCGCTTCCAGCTTTGCAGGATTATACCTTGGCTGGTGGGAGGAGCAGGTAGTCAATAACATTGAATTTTTTAAAACCAATGTCGTCCTCTGGGTTAGATACGTTGATGACATATTTTGCATTTGGAATGGAACCCAAGATAAAGCTCAGGAATATGTTACCATTCTCAATGACAATTCATTCAATCTCTCATTCAGTAGCCACACAGCCAGCAAGTCGATTGAGTTTCTTGACCTCAGATTAAATGTCGAAAGAAAAAGATGAGTGATTCACCTGTTTAGAAAACCCACAGCAGGGAATAGCTTACTGAGAACTGACAGCTGTCACCCCATTTCACTGGTCCAAAGCATTCCTTATGGTGAGTTGATGCGCTCTAAAAGTAACTGCAGTACTGACGATGGTTATAACATGGAGTCAAAAGTCATGACAAAGAGATTCAGTGAACGAGGGTGCAGCAATAAGATGATTCAACGGGCTGTAGACAAAGTGGCGAAATTGGACCGAAGTCATCTATTGTGTCCTAAGCCTAAAGAGAAAGGAAATCAGAAAATTCAGTTTACCACAAGATATCACAACAAGACATGGGATCTGAGGAAAATTTTAAATAAATAGTGGGATGTTTTAAAAACTGATCCTGATTTGGTTACACCCATCGGGCACAATACAGGATGAACTCTTAGGAAAGCGAGATCCCTACAAGATACTCTATATCATTGTCTGATAAATCGTGACAAACCCAAAAATACAATAAAAGGCTTTTATATTTGCAACCAATGTAAAGCCTGCAAATACTGCAACAGCTGCAAAACTGTGATACTGTCCTCAGATCATAAACCATTTGTGATTGACAAGCACCTTACTTGTAATACTGAATATGTGATGTATGCTCTTCTTTGTCCTTGCAAATTAGCCTATATAGGCAGTACTATCCATAGGGCAAAGAAACGCATATTGGAACATATGCGTGCCATTTGTGATAATGATAGGCATTACCCAATGGCAAGACACTTCAAATCCCATCACTCTCAGAATTGTAATTTGTTGAAATTTGTAGTGCTTAATACAGTTTCCAAACAGGAAAGAGGTGGGTATCGAACAAAAGAATTAAGGAGATTAGAATCCAAATTGATAATTAAATCTAACACCCTCTATCCAAATAGGATTAAATATGGATGAGGAAATGGCAGTGCACCTAGGCTAAGCCTCAAATTCTGGAAACATGCCCCTTTTTTCCATTGTGTGTTGTAAATTGTGGTTTTAATGAATTTCTTCTCCATTTGTTTTGGTTCAGATTGGAGAATACGAAACGCAGGAGAGCTGTAATATCTTTTGACACTTTTGATGTGTTTGTCATTACATGGTTGGTAAATATAGAAATTCAGGACTGGTTTAGCCCACTGAGGCAGAATTGATCACAAGCTAAGTGTGGCTTGTTTATATATTGGTTTGTGACTATCTTGAATCAAACTAAGAATGTGGCATGTTTAAAGGTTTGAATACGGGCAGCCATTGCCCACTTGGGCGTTACTTTGTTCACTGTGTACTTCGCAGTTTATTCACTAAACTTTATTGACAACAAACATTAACAGAGTGCTGATTGTTTATACTTGAATATAAGGGATATCAACGCTCATTAAAATTTGAAGGTTCTCATTATAGAACCCTGCATATGTTGCAATGTTTAATGATAACATCTTGATAAAGATGATACGCAAATTTTATGAAGTAGCGTAGTGATTGCAATCGATTTTTCCAATCATGCCATTTTAAAACTGTGATTAATGAAATTGATTTTTCCAAACACAGATAATTTATTATTATGTCAATATGGCAATGTGGATTCAGTCCAGTCCACCATCTACCTTGGGGACTTTAACCTTCATTGGTCAAACATTAATGACCATGCAGTTTCATGCCTCAATTCCTTCTTGAATGATCACAAATTGATTCAACATTGTGAACAGCCTACTCACATTAAATAGGAAACTCTAGACCTCATCATCTCCAAAGGTCATACCATCTCATTGGACTCCATCATACCATGTGATTGGTCGGACCATCACATCATTTCCTTCCATATCAACTCGGAGGTTTATCAGAGTAAGACACAAACAACCAAATCAAAGATTTGGAAAAGGGACCTCAGAGATATCAATACAGCTGACCGAGCAACCCGCTGCAATCGTGCCCTCTCTCCCCAATTGGACATACGTGAAGACCATGCTCTCACAGACTTCTACAACTCTTCTATTTCCAGTATCATGGATTCTATGGCCCCACTCCAACAAAAAAATGCAACTACAAAAATATCTAAACCTTGGTCAATTGCAACCTAAACTCAGAACGTCGCAATCTAAGGGCCATAGAACGTTCCTGGAGATCTGCGGACCATCTAAAATTCCTGAGAGCAGCAAGAAGTTCTTATAACAAACAAATCAAGTCAGCTAAGGCGGAATATTTCAGATCCCAACTTAACCAAACGGCTAATCGACCCAAGAAATTGTTTGAACTGGTTAAACAACAATCGGTGGTAGCCCCTAACCGATCAGCCTCGGAAGTCAGACCTCCCTCATGTGATGATTTGGCTGCCTTTTTTACTGAGAAAACTAGACTTATTAACATTGATCTGGAAACCAGGAGGGCTCTATTGCTACCCAATGAACCTGCACCCCCCCTGGCCTTACTAGACAAGGCAGCACCATGTAGCTGGGGTATCAAGAATAACGCTTCCGGGGGAGGAGCCAAGATGGCGACCGGAGCAGACGCTTGGGCGCCCGGCTCCGTCGGCCCTTGGCCTCGGACTATCATCCTGACTCCTATCCTCGCCGATTTTCGAGGTGCAACGTGTGCGACGACGCACTGACCGCGCCGCCGCTTTCCCGGAGTCTTAGCCCGCCCGGACGCCGGAGTTCTTGGTGCTTTTGTTCTCCGCACTGGACCCCTGCTCTATTGTGGCCTTGGCCGGCCCCCTGGAAGCTCCGCAGTTACCGGACCCGCTAGCGTAAACCTGAGCCCCGAGGTCCCGGTCCCACCTCACACCACGGACTGTCGCCGGATGAGCCGGGGGAGGGACGCCCGGATACCTCCTGCACCCCGCACCTGATGGGCTGGAGCTATAGGGTAAGCCCCGGTGCGGCGGGTCTCCTGCCCCGTTCTGTGGACCGCGCTGTGGGAGGCTGCAGACCCCCTTCTTCTATTGCCTAGTCGGCTGCAAAGAGAACCCGAGGGAAGGGCAGCGACTGTTGGCTTTTCCCTGTTGCGGCGCAGACCTGAGGGGAATTTCCTCCTTGCTACGACCCCCCCCCTGGCCACTGTACCGTTCTGCGGTAAAACATGGCGTTGATTGCCTGCTCGCGGCTGGGGGATGCTACTCCGGCCTCGCCCGCTGCCCGCTTCGCCCTCCCTCTACCAGACACCAGCTCCACAGTGCCGTCCCGGATTGCTACCGATGTGGGGGCGCAGCCTCCGCTGACATGCGGCTCCGTTCTGGCTGCCCTGCGGGACTTTCGTCTACAAATGTGTCTTGGCCTGCAAGCGCTGAGTGAGCGGTTTGACTCCATACTGTCGGCTGCGGGTCGTGAGCACCCCGTTTGTCATCAACAAGGCGTGGGTCTGCCAGTGCCTTTGTCCTCTTGCGGGGACGCAATGGCTGTTTATGATCGTGCTACACTGGTGCCTGCATCTGGCTATACCGGCACCCAGGATCAATCGCTCTCCAGCTCAATTGCGGTTACTTTGTCTCCCTGTTCATTGCTGCCTGCTTCGTTGTTGCCTGCCTCACCGTGCCCGCAAGAGTATCCAGCAGAGCGACACCTGACGTCCTCGAGGAACCGTTCATGGTGGCCTACTGCTTCTTTTCTGTGGAACTCCTGTACTTTACATGCCAGGTCTGGACTTTATGTGGTGCACAAGGGGACCTCAATAGATGGTCGGCGGCCATTTTGTGACTCTACTTCACCATCTTCTCCCAAGCGGCCATATTGTCTTTGTCTGCACGGGGTGCGGGGCCTTCATGTAGGGGCTGGTGTAATCTTAAGCCCGCGATCGGGCCAGGGCTGAACTGATTTATATCGCCATGGTTTCACGGATGGGCTGGACTGGAACTGGAACTGTTTGCATATGTTGTGCGCACTCGTCGCGGTTTGTCCGCCTTCATTTAAATTGTTGTGACACGTTATCCTCACACGACCGCTTTTGGCGTAGTGGGTTCTCAGTGTGTGGAGGCCATAGCTGGCCGATGGTTTCGGGCGCTCTGGGGTAGCGTAGGCTCCTCCCCACTTACCTCTCTGTTCTCTTATTTTTCTTTACTCTATTCCTACTTTCTCTCTTGTCTATATTTCGGGTTCATTGGGCGACAGGCACTATGCTGGGGGGGGGGCAGGCCGTAGCCTCCGCATTGGTGTAGGGTGGGGGGGTAATTCACTGTTTCTACTTAGTTCTATGGGCCTTTTTCTTTTATGTTTCTGCGCTATACTTGTTTCGATTCGGGGTCCGGGTGTCGGGTGGATTGAGTGGGGGCGGCTCTGGAGGGGTGCATATTTACTCATGTGACTATCCTGTTATATAACTGCATCGCCTCACTGCCTGAGATTTTTCTTCCATGACCGTTTTAATGATGCTGCTGCTCTCCCGTGTGGTGAAGCTATCTTGCGGACTCGAATCTCCTTGGTTCTTATTCTTTACTGATTTTTTCCCTGATAAAATTATTTTGAAAACCTTAAAATTAACCTTCACTTCTCCTTCCCCTGGTGTCAAGGATCTCTCCAGTGTATACCTCATGACTCGTTGCTAATCTTGACCGTGGATGCGCAGGGGATGTAATGTTTGTACCAGTGCTTAACCGTACCGTGGCCGGCCTGACGGTTGTAGGCCCGTATTTGTTCTTTTCATATGCACAAATAAAGGTTTTAAAAAAAAAAAAAAAAAAAAAAAAAGAATAACGCTTCCTAGGACACCTTTACTCCCCTCAATGAAAATGATATCAAAAAGGTTCTTCGGAGTATCAACCCATCTAATCACTTCAGTGACCCGTTACCACCTACCATCTTCAAAGTAATTAAGGATGACATCTCCCCCTTCTGGACAAAGATCGTCAATGCATCTCTGTCACAAGGCACGATCCCAGAATGCCTAAAAGAGACTCAGGTAACACCTATATTAAAAAAAAAACACAGCTGACAATATAGATCTTAACAACTTCCGACCTATCTCCGGCATCCCCACTCTAGCCAAACACCTTGCAAAATGTGTCCAGTCACAACTATGTGCGCACATCGAAAATTTCCATCTCTTGGACCAACATCAATCTGGATTTCGTAGTGGGCACAGCACTGAATCGGCTCTCTCTCACATGATGGATGACATCTTAATAATGCTGGATCAAAATTAATCCTGCCTCCTTATCCTACTTGACCTTTCCTCCGCATTTGACACTGTCAATCATGACAACCTCCTATTCATTCTGGAGCATAGGATGGGCCTTTCTGGTCAGGTGCTGCACTGGTTCTCGTCCTTCCTACAGCACAGGTCCCAAAGAGTTGAAGCGAACCACTCACTCTCCCAGCCATCCCCAGTCAGCATGGGGGTTCCCCAAGGGTCCTTCTTATCTCCCATTCTCTTCAATTTGTTCCTGGAACCATTAGCTAATGTTCTAAAATCCTTAGACATTCGCTTCCATATGTATGCAGGCGACACCCAACTCTATCTGAAAATCTCCTCCCCGGATGACATCACTTCACTCAACTCCACCCTACTGACTACCCAAAACTGGTTAACTGAGAACCACCTCCTGCTAAACACCTCCAGAACAGAATTCCTCCTCATTTCTCTCCCGAAACATACTCCTAAAATCGACCTCTGGATGAACCAACTCACCGCCTTCAACTGCTCCCCCGGCATTATCGACTCAGCTAAATCTCTAGGAGTCACCCTGGACAAGCATCTGAATATGAAGACTCATATTAGCAACATGTGCAAGGGAGCTAACCACCTTCTGAGAACACTCAGGAATCTCAAACCTTTCCTACCTCAAGCAGATTTCAAGCAAGTTGTCCAAGTGCTTGTTTTGCCGAGGCTGGTCTATGGCAGTGCTACGCTATGTGGCCTCCCCAAATACCCTTTGCCCCCCCTAAAGGCTTCACTGAACGCGGCGGGCAGATTGACTATGGGCACCAAGCGAAATGCCCACATCTCCCCGGTTTTAAAATCTCTAAACTGGCTGCCCTACGAAGCTAGAATCCAACTGAAGATTGCCTGCCTATCGCACAAAGCCCTCCACTTCAAAACCGCCACCTACCTTGCGCAAAAGCTAGAACTATCCGGAGGGGGTAGACTGTCAAGGAGTGCTAATTTCTTCCTCTTGAAACCTCAGATCTTCTGCAAAAAGAGAACATGCAGCGAGCCTTCTCTGGATCTGCTCCAAAAATTTGGAACTCTCTTCTACCGGAAATTCGCAGAATCTCTTCCAAGGTTGCTTTGAAACTGGAAGCAAAAAGATTCCTCATGAATAAGTTCTTACCTTAACATGAGGGGCAATCATTAACTCTAATCGCATCGGGCATACTATGGTATTGGTTATTATTCCTGCATATGATTATTGTATTTGTATTGGTTATTATTCCTGTATATGATTATTGTTTTTGCTCCCCTATGTCATTATGCTCCATCGTCTAGCCCACTCTTCGGTCACCCAAGTTTATAAATGATCTGTTATATGTGCGCTATTTTGATTCAATGCCTATTAGATTCCCCATTTGACTCAGGTTTTGATCTGTTACCTTCCTTCCCTCAAATTGTAAAGCGCTCTGATATCCTTCAGGATCAAGTTTGCGCTATATAAAACTTTATAAATAAATAAATAAATAAATATGATCAGTTGTTTCATTCACTGTATACAAGACATGTTAAACAAACAATAGGAAGTATTTTGTTTATGTTTTTGAAACGCACAAACTGTCTCTTTAAATAGAACAGTATCCATGCATACACCTAACCCGTGACCAAGGAGTGACGAAACTTCGAAACGCGTTGTGTTTTTATTGTTGCCTTGTCAAGAATTAATACGCTGAAACTGAATTTTGAGTGTCGGCTCTGTGATTTATCGAGCGGGGACAATATACTGGTTGTTATCACAGTTTCTTTTGGATGGATATATATATATATATATTCACTGAAAAAAACATAGGTTTCAGGCCTGATATAGTTAGGAATTAGCATTTAAAAAACCTTAGAAATTCACTGAAAAAACAATAGGTTTTGGGGGTGTTATAGTTAGCTGGACATTTCACTCGAACAAAACCATTGAAATTCCTCCGATATAGTTAGTTGTGCTAACTACATCTCGCGCGGCCGCAATTCACTGCTGATGATGTCACATATTACATCATTCATGACATGGTCAGTGACATCACTGATGACATCTCAAATGACATCACTGATGACATCACTGATGACATCACTGATGACATCACTGATGACATCATCCAGTGAATGTGGTTTGGTTTGTTATTATATATAGCAATTTGCATTGAAGAATGAGTGGATATATAAATATAAATATCTGGATGGAGGATTTAGTAGCAGTGTGATTGACTGTTTACTTGACTAATTTATAGTGTCTCACTAAATATATTGGATAGTGACTAAATTGTGCGAATATCTGTATCACTTTGTCAGTTGTTGTGTAAACTGCTGCACCAGTTGGTTACTAGCTATGTGAAAGTCTATATTATTTATTGATTAGTTAACTAAGTATTTGTATGGGAGAGTGAATGTGTGTGTGATTCAGTGGGGGGGGTGTGACTGCCCAAAGATGTGTGAATAGTTGATTCAGTAGGTATCTGAAGTTAAAACTACATGTTATAACAGTTGTTTGGGTGAGTGAATATCTTTATGGGTGTGGTGATGAGCCAATATATGTCTCAATGGTACATGTCCAACAAAATAGAAAAATAAAAGCCAGTGTATGTGTCAGTTGTTGTATATAAATAAGAATACATAAGACTCTGTGATTGTATGAGTGACTGAATGGATAACTGTATACTTGTAATAGTGTTTTTATAACACACTAAGTATGAGTTATTATCTATATGAATAGATGAAGTGGTGTTTTTTTATAAGTATATAGCTAAGTAAAAGTAAGTATGATCCATTGTTTGCATAAGTGAGTAGGATGACTTCATAAGTGATTAGGATGTGTGCTGGTGTGGAATGTCGATATAGGTGTATAAGTATATTTGATAGTGTTCTATTGATCATTGACAGCATGTATGAGTGAATCTATAGGTAAGTGATTAGATGTGTGTATAGATCTAGGAATCACTGAGTGGGTGTTTAGAAACTTGTATTGGTGTGTCAATGGTTTTAAATCTGGCACTCTGTATTTTACAGTGAGTGATGAAAGGTTATACTAGTGTATGATGAGGTGTATCTGATTGTCACGTGGATGATGTCATCAGTGATGTCATCAGTGATGTCATTTGAGATGTCATCAGTGATGTCACTGACCATGTCATGAATGATGTAATATGTGACATCATCAGCAGTGGATTGAGGGTGTGCGAGATGTAGTTAGTACAACTAACTAATATCAGAGGAGTTTCAATGGTTTTGTTCGAGTGAAATGTCCAGCTAGCTATAACACCCCTAAAACCTATTTTTTTTTCAGTGAATTTCTGAGGTTTTTTAAATGCTAATTCCTAACTATAGCAAGCCTGAAACCTATGGTTTTTTCAGTGAATTTCAAAGGTTTTTTAAATGCTAATTCCTAACTATATCAGGCCTGAAACCTGTGATTTTTTCAGTGAATTTCAAGGGTTTTGTAAATGACAATTTTTAATGTATTACTTGTTATACTGATTTTTTTTATACTGATTTTCTACATTTTTTAAACTATTTATTTTTAGATATTTTTTTTTAATTACATTATAATTACATTATACATTACAATACAAAATATACTTTTTCAGAATGAATTACTTTAGTTTAAATACTATGCAAATAGGCAATAGACTTTTAAGTACAGTAGTTACAGTTGTTGCAATGGGCAACACAATTTCAAACACAATGCAACATTGAGCTCTATGTGAATTTCTAGTCAAATGCAATTAGTTACTTTATGGATTACTTTTCTAACCACAGGACTGGATCCTAGATTCAGTCCTTGGACATCTCCTGTAAACAGTTGAGTAAAAGCATTTTGGTTACAGTAGGGATTTTTAAGGAATATTATTGTATTTTAAAAGTTGACACCGATTTTTTTTCACATAGACTCACCAATGTTATCCTATGGCAGAAAATTCACTTAGCAGGTAAGTAGTGTTATTGTTACTTTTTCTTACTCAGTTGTGGATCCTGGATCCAGCACTGGTGAATCTCCTGTAAACAGTTAAAAGAATGTGTTTAAGTCATACAGATGATTTTTTAGGAATATTTTTAGTTTGTGAAAATAGACACTTTTTTTTGCTGAAAACCTCACAATGGATTCCTATGGAAGGAAATACAAGTGAGTAAATCGGAATTCGTAGTTCGACTGATTTTAGAGGAATATTTGTACGCTTCAAAAATAGACACTTAGAAACTTTTCTGCTGAAAACCACACAATGGATTCCTATGGAAGGAAATACAAATTACTGGTAAGTACGCTTAGAATTACTTTTCAGGGCCAGTGATGGTCTAAAACATGGGCACTCACAAACATTTCCCGGGGGCCACAAAGTACCATCTGTGGCTTCCCAAGGGCTGCACCAATGCCAGCAGGGGAGGGTCAGGGTGTTGGAAATTGGGCGTAGGGGTACGCAAAGCAGATGCATGATAAAGATAAGTTGTCTAGAAAACATTCTTTGCTTGTTTACCTTTAGGTTAGTTAACCTGAAAATAAAGTATGCCAATTTCACAGCTTCCGAAATGTGCCTGCTCTGTCAAGTGAACAGCAGGCCAGTGCTGCTGTTCACCAGGGGCCGCAATTAAAGGTCAGGAGGGCCGCATGCGGCCCCTGGGCCGTACTTGAGTATCCCTGGTCTAAAAGATGCAGCACTGGGTTCTCTCCTGATAACAGGTGAGTAAATCGGAATTCGTAGTTCGGCTGATTTTAGAGGAATATTTGTACATTTCAAAAATGAACACTTAGAAACTTTTCAGCCGACAACCACTCAATGGATTCCTATGGAAGGAAATACAAGTTACTGGTAAGTACGCTTAGAATTACTTTTCAGGGTCAGTGCTGGGCTAAAAGATGCTGCACTAGGTTCTCTCCTGATAACAGGTGAGTAAATCGCAATTCAAAGTTCGGCTGATTTTAGAGGAATATTTGTACGTTTCAAAAATGGACACTTAGAAACTTTTCTGGTGAAAACCACACAATGATTTCCTATGGAAGGAAATACAAGTTACTGGTAAGTACGCTTAGAATTACTTTTCAGGGTCAGTGATGGTCTAAAAGATGCAGCACTGGGTTCTCTCCTGATAACAGGTGAGTAAATCGGAATTCGTAGTTCGGCTGATTTTAGAGGAATATTTGTACGTTTCAAAAATCGACACTTAGAAACTTTTCAGCTGACAACCACACAATGGATTCCTATGGAAGGAAATACAAGTTACTGGTAAGTACGCTTAGAATTACTTTTCAGGGTCAGTGCTGGGCTAAAAGATGCACCACTGGGTTCTCTCCTGATAACAGGTGAGTAAATCGGAATTCGTAGTTCGGCTGATTTTAGAGGAATATTTGTACGTTTCAAAAATCGACACTTAGAAACTTTTCAGCTGACAACCGCACAATGGATTCCTATGGAAGGAAATACAAGTTACTGGTAAGTACGCTTAGAATTACTTTTCAGGGTCAGTGCTGGGCTAAAAGATGCAGCACTGGGTTCTCTCCTGATAACAGGTGAGTAAATCGTAATTCGTAGTTCGGCTGATTTTAGAGGAATATTTGTACAATGGTGAAGGAAGGGGGCGGGGCCTGAGGTGACGTGTGCAAATACGCCCTGTGGCGCGTTTTAAGTTGGGGAATTAATTCCTCTTTAATTCTGCGGTCCCCTGGGAGCCAACGAGCCCACCAGGTACCTCCAGTATGTGCCAGGGAGCTGCGTTGCAGAGAGGTGTTCAGAGGCCAGGCCCCTTTTTACAACACTCTGCAACGCAGCTCCATGGCACTTACTGGAGGTACCTGGTGGGCTAGTTGGCCCCTAAGGGACCTCTGGATTGAAGAGGAACGAATTCCCCAACTTAAAACGCGCCACAGGGCGTGTTTGCACACATATCACCTCAGGCCCCACCCCCTACCTTCACCACTGTGCAAACGTGCCCCGTGGCGTGTTTTAAGTTGGGGGATTAAGTCCCCTTGAACCCTGAGGCCCCCTGGCGGCCAACTAGCCCACCAGATACCTCCAGTAAGCGCCACGGAGCTGCGTTGCAGAGTGTTGTAAAAAGGGGCCTGGCCTCTGAACACCTCTCTGCAACGCAGCTCCCTGGCACATACTGGAGGTACCGGGCTTGTTTCCAGTCCAGGGAAGGCATGGCTTGGCATTTCGGGCTGGACTGTTCCCATGAGGCACAGGGTCAGACTGATTTGCATATGGCCATGTCTGAACTGGGGTGGCAGAGTGGGCTAAAGAACGGTGATGGATCAAACCCAGATCTGTTGACTGGGTGTGAGTGTTTGATTGGTTCTGATGCTCCGTCCATCACCACCCCCTTTTGTACCGCTTTGTTCGCCATAAGTTGGCAGGGTATGCTCAGACGTGAGTCCCTTGCTCACTTTGCCACTGGATTCAAGCAAGCCTGGCTGAAGACGGCTGAAATGCCAGAAACCGTTCCTAGGAAGCTTGTTTCCAGTCCAGGGAAGGCATGGCTTGGCAGTTCGGGCTGGACTGTTCCCATGAGGCACAGGGTCAGACTGATTTGCATATGGCCATGTCTGAACTGGGGTGGCAGAGTGGGCTAAAGAACGGTGATGGATCAAACCCAGATCTGTTGACTGGGTGTGAGTGTTTGATTGGTTCTGATGCTCCGTCCATCACCACCCCCTTTTGTACCGCTGCCATTACAAACGGCAGTGTCCCGGGGGTGGGCGCCCCGGGACACTGCATGAGCCGGCCCTGGGGGGTGGCATTCCCCAGGGCCTATACAAGGCTCCAGGAGGGGGGCCACGTGGCCCCCCTCCCACATTTCGAAGTTGCTCCGGGGGTGGCAGACCCCGGGGCTGGGGGGTCCTGAGAGCCCTCCCACCCATTTTAAAGAAGCCCCGGGGGGTGAAGGTCCCCGGGGCTGCGGGTGGGCCGTGAGTCCCCCACCGATATTATGTTAGAGCCCCGGGGGGTGGCGGTCCCCGGGGCAGTGTGGGGGGGATTGGGACCTCCCCACATTATTTTATTTAAATGCCCCCGGGATTTGGCCCCCCCGGGGGCCAATTACCAAAGAAGTGCGGGAACCAGCGCTTCATTTTTTTTATTTTTTGGGCCGAAATTCGCGCTGGGTGCGCGAATATCGCCGATTTGTTTTTTTTAAATGCTTTTTGTGGGACCCCCTGAGCAGGCCTAGGGGGTCACGGTGTATCTACCCTGCCCCCTAGTCGCATTTTGGGTGTTTGTTTCTTAGGTTTCTTGTGCCTCGGTTCTACTGAGGCACAAGATGCCTGCCAACACTTCCTGATTTGGAGTGTTGACTGCCAATTAGAATACAGCTCGTGCATGGCAGGGTGCACACTGGGTGCGCATAGGGTGCGCGGATCCTCCGAGGCCATAGATATATATGTACTTTTAAATGTCATTTTCTCAGGAACTACTGAACGGATTTACACCATTTAACCTCTTCGATGCCGATGACGGAACGGTTCCGTCATGCACGCCGGTTGGGCTGTGCTTATGACGGAACCGTTCCGTCATGGCCCCGCCCGCGCTCAAATCTTTCAGCACTGCACGGGAATCCGCGCAGCGCTGAAGAGGTTAAGCAAAAGGCACAAGTCTGAACTAAGGACTACCTCTTTGCCAAATTTGGTGTAATTCCTTTCAGCAGTTCGGGCTGTAGCTGCGGCTAAAGGTCCTATGGGAAATTGCATTAGAAAAACGCGTTTTGAGACCTCCCTTTTTTGTCGGCCCCCGCTTGACGAATTACCGTGAAACTTTCAGGATAGGAGCAGACCGGAGCTGGCCAAAAGTTTTGAACATTTCACGAAGATTCGTCAATCGGCGCCAAAGTTATTCCAAATAGAATGTTGCGGATTTTCTATATAAAATAGGTCCTAACTATATCTACCTACTGGCGACCGCCAGTAGGTAACATATATATATATAAGTATTACCTACTGGCGATAGCCAGTAGGTAGTTATAGTTAGGACCACGTTTCCATAGGAAAACCTCAACATTCTATTTTGAATAACTTTGGCGCCGGTCGACGAATCCTCGCGAATTTCTCAAAATAGGTGGGGCGCTACGCTCCGCTCCTACCCTGAAAGTCTCGGGGGGATCCGTCAAGCGGGGGCTGAGATAAAAGGGGGGTCCCAAAACGCGTTTTTCCCATGCATTTTTCCATAGGACCTTTAGAACGAGCTACAGCCCGAACGGCTGAACAGAATTACTCAAAATTTGGCAGAGAGGTAGTCCCTAGGTCAAGGAAGTGCCTTTTGTAGGTTTGGTGTAAATCTGTTCAGTAGATTCTGAGAAAATAGCCTTTAAATCAATATATATATCTGAGCCAGCTTACGGTACGCTTACCGTACGCTTACGGTAAGCGTACGGTGGCGTGCGCGAGCGCGATTCTGATTGGCTCTTAGATCTTAGTAAACATTCGAATCGGCCGAAACCAGGAAGCGGCGGCCGCCATTTTGTCTCTCGCACTGAGAGTGATTTTTAAAATATCAAGCCCAAAAACATGTAAAGGGGCTGTTTTGACAACTCCCTCCCACATAGTCATGTTGAGGGAGTCCCCAAACATCCCCCAAGTGCAAAAACGGTTTTATTTTTTTTTCGGCAATTTCGCGGGGTACGCTTACCGTACGCTTACCGTAAGCGTACGGTAAAAAAATAAAAATAAAAAAAACACTATCCACACTTACCCCACCCCCTGTGCTTTTGGTGGCCGAAGGCCCCCAAAAGCACAGGGCTTATGTTAAGGGCAAAAAACACTATCCACACTTACCCCACCCCCTGTGCTTTTGGTGGCCGAAGGCCACCAAATGTACAGGGCTTATTATAAGGGAAAAAAACTTAGCATTTAAAAAACCGTACTAATTCACTGAAAAAACCATAGGTTTCACACACGTTATAGTTAGGAATTAGCATTTAAAAAACCTTGCAAATTCACTGAAAAAACCATAGGTTTCACACATGTTATAGTTAGCGAAAATTTTACTGATAAAAAACCAGTGAAATTCCCCCGTTATAGTTAGCGCAGGCAACTATAACTCACGCGACTGCAATCTTCTGCTGATGACATATGTGTCTTTATGAAAAAAATATATTTGTAATATATGTATAGCTAAAAATGTATGGAAGAAGACATGGGCAAATAAGTGTCTAAATACAGTATTAGCATCAGCAGAGGATTGCGGTCGCGTGAGTTATAGTTGCCTGCGCTAACTATAACGGGGGAATTTCACTGGTTTTTTATCAGTAAAATTTTCGCTAACTATAACATGTGTGAAACCTATGGTTTTTTCAGTGAATATATATATATATATATAAGTATATATATATATATATATATTACCTACTGGCGGTCACCAGTAGGTAGTTATAGTTAGGACCACGTTTCCATAGGAAAACCTCAACATTCTATTTTGAATAACTTTGGCGCCGGTCGACGAATCCTCGCGAATTTCTCAAAATAGGTGGGGCGCTACGCTCCGCTCCTACCCTGAAAGTCTCGGGGGGATTCGTCAAGCGGGGGCTGAGATAAAAGGGGGGTCCCAAAACGCGTTTTTCCCATGCATTTTTCCATAGGACCTTTAGAACGAGCTACAGCCCGAACGGCTGAACAGAATTACTAGAAATTTGGCAGAGAGGTAGTCCCTAGGTCAAGGAAGTGCCTTTTGTAGGTTTGGTGTAAATCTGTTCAGTAGATTCTGAGAAAATAGCCTTTAAATCAATATATATATCTGAGCCCGCTTACGGTACGCTTACCGTACGCTTACGGTAAGCGTACGGTGGCGTGCGCGAGCGCGATTCTGATTGGCTCTTAGATCTTAGTAAACATTCGAATCGGCAGAAACCAGGAAGCGGCGTCCACCATTTTGTCTACCGCACTGAGTGTTATGTATCAAACATGATGGCCAAAAACATGTTACGGGGATGTTTTGACAACTCCCTCTCACATAGTCATGTTGAGGGAGTCCCCAAACATCCCCCAAGAGCAAAAACGGCATTATTTTTTTTTCGGCAATTTCGCGGGGTACGCTTACCGTACGCTTACCGTAAGCGTACGGTAAAAAAATAAAAATAAAAAAAACACTATCCACACTTTCTCCACCCCTTGTGCAAATGGTGGCCGAAGGCCACCCTTTGTGCATGGCTTATCAGAGCACAGAAATTTCCCAAAAAATTTCAACAGATTACCTATCACAAGGAAGCGCATAATATGTCCTCCATGTGCGCACGGTGCGCGAAGCGCATCGTGCGTACATGGCCCATCTAGCGTAACGTGGGCACGGCACTAACTGCGTAAAGTGGGTGCGCGGTGCGCGAAGCGCACCGCGTGCTCACTGTGCGCGCACGGTGCGCGAAGCGCACCGTGCGCGCACGGAACGAACTGCGTTAAGTGGGCGCGCACGCCACGAATGGCGTAAAGTCACTTAGCATTTAAAAAACCGTACAAATTCACTGAAAAAACCATAGGTTTCACACACGTTATAGTTAGGAATTAGCATTTAAAAAACCTTGCAAATTCACTGAAAAAACCATAGGTTTCACACATGTTATAGTTAGCGGAAATTTTACTGATAAAAAACCAATGAAATTGCCCCGTTATAGTTAGTGCTGGCAACTATAACTCACGCGACCGCAATCTTCTGCTGATGACATATGTGTCTTTATGAAAAAAAAATATTTGTAATATATGTATAGCTAAAAATGTATGGAAGAAGACATGGGCAAATAAGTGTCTAAATACAGTATTAGCATCAGCAGAGGATTGCGGTCGCGTGAGTTATAGTTGCCAGCACTAACTATAACGGGGCAATTTCATTGGTTTTTTATCAGTAAAATTTCCGCTAACTATAACATGTGTGAAACCTATGGTTTTTTCAGTGAATATATATATATATATATATTCGACAATCCAGTTCAACTATAATTGAAGAGGCGCTGACTCCGTGGGAGATTCCGTCAAAGAAAAATATTTATTCACAACTGAATGGCCAAACGCGTTTCGACGGTCTTGCCGCCTTGGTCACTGAACACAGGTACAACACAATTGCCATGTTTTTAAATACAACGTTGTCATGGTTACCCAACCATTTAGTCATAGAGATAGAAAGGATCCCATTCTACAACAAAACAAATACGCAAATCAAATACTGTTGAATGTTTGCTAACACATTTAAACTTAATATCGTCACACATTAACTCGCTGTTGACTACATAGAAAACAGCTATGATAAATCTTACCCTAGTGGGTAGTGATTGCATGTGGCTACAAATGAAATATTTCTGGATATGTATATATGTATATATATATCATAGAACCACTATTTATGGTTGGGAAGCACAAAAATGAAATAAGTTGTGCATGCTTAATGGTGCTACCTGTGTTGGTGGAGTGGGTTAGAACTAACAGAAAAGAGAGAGCCCTTGTTACCTAAAAAATCTAATGTTTAGAATACAATAATCATTGCAGATGCACACTTAGAGCTTCATCAGCGTTCAATCCCTTAGGGATTTTACTGTCTAACAACATTATGTATCTGGATTCTAGTTTTCGTAAAGACAGTAATCTATTTCCTCCCCTGTTGTTCTTTGGGATACTGTCTATTACAAAAAATGAAAGGTCTTCGCTTCTACCACTGTGTGTGGTATTTATGTGTCGTGCCACTGGGTATGTTGGATCATCCTTGTTAATGGCACGAAGATGCTGCAATATTCTTACGTGAACTTGGTGAATTGTGCTACCTACATACAATTTATTGCAGGTGCACCGTAAGACATAAACCGCAAAGTCGGTTTTACAAGAATAGTTACTACGGATTTCAAAAGGAGTGTTCCTAAATGGTAATGTAAGGCTGCGGGTGTTGGTGCCATACTTGCATGCCTTGCATTTAGCACATTTAAAAAATCCGTTTTTGCGGTTTCAGCCATTCTGTTTTTACATTTGGTCTAGGGGAGTTACATACAAGTTCTTGACGCATAGATTTTGCACGTCTAAATGTAATTTGCCCCAATGGAGTAGTGGCACGTGGAAGGGAAATAGCACACGGCCCCTGGCAGCAACACCGCAGCGCTCCCTGCTCACTTCACTTCAGTCTGCCAAACGCGTTTCGAGCCCAATGGCTCTTGATCACTGGCCTGCATGAAAACACACAAAAACAGCATAGTTCAGCTAGGTAGCCATTTATTTCATCATAAGTCCCGCCCATCAGGGCGTAACATCGTGGCATTGGGCTCGAAACGCGTTTGGCAGACTGAAGTGAAGTGAGCAGGGAGCGCTGCGGTGTTGCTGCCAGGGGATGTGTGCTATTTCCCTTCCACGTGCGACTACTCCATTGGGGCAACCTGTTCTTTTTTGTATTTAGCGGCTGGTCCGGCCGCGGAGTGGTCCCGCCGCATGAAGTGCGGATCCAGTGCTCGCAACCGTGGGCACCTATTGCAGTGGAGGGGGCCTGACCTCTGGATTGATATTGGTGGCAGTACAGCGCTTTCACCTGCCATTTCCGATCATGAGCATTTTTGAACATTACTCCACTTGGTTTTTAATTTCAAGCGAGGACAGCATTACCCATACAAGGGCTGGTATTCAGGTCCGTTATCATGTGGACTACCGCTACCATCATGCCACGATGTTACGCCCTGATGGGCGGGACTTATGATGAAATAAATGGCTACCTAGCTGAACTATGCTGTTTTCGTGTGTTTTCATGCAGGCCAGTGATCAAGAGCCATTGGGCTCGAAACGCGTTTGGCAGACTGAAGTGAAGTGAGCAGGGAGCGCTGCGGTGTTGCTGCCAGGGGCCGTGTGCTATTTCCCTTCCACGTGCGACTACTCCATTGGGGCAACCTGTTCTTTTTTGTATTTAGCGGCTGGTCCGGCCGCGGAGTGGTCCCGCCGCATGAAGTGCGGATCCAGTGCTCGCAACCGTGGGCACCTATTGGAGTGGAGGGGGCCTGACCTCTGGATTGATATTGGTGGCAGTACAGCGCTTTCACCTGCCATTTCCGATCATGAGCATTTTTGAACATTACTCCACTTGGTTTTTAATTTCAAGCGAGGACAGCATTACCCATACAAGGGCTGGTATTCAGGTCCGTTATCATGTGGACTACCGCTACCATCATGCCACGATGTTACGCCCTGATGGGCGGGACTTATGATGAAATAAATGGCTACCTAGCTGAACTATGCTGTTTTCGTGTGTTTTCATGCAGGCCAGTGATCAAGAGCCATTGGGCTCGAAACGCGTTTGGCAGACTGAAGTGAAGTGAGCAGGGAGCGCTGCTCACTGCGTTAAGTGGGCGCGCACGCCACAAATGGCGTAAAGTAACTTAGCATTTAAAAAACCGTACAAATTCACTGAAAAAACCATAGGTTTCACACACGTTATAGTTAGGAATTAGCATTTAAAAAACCTTGCAAATTCACTGAAAAAACCATAGGTTTCACACATGTTATAGTTAGCTGGACATTTTACTGATAAAAAACCAATGAAATTCCCCCGTTATAGTTACTGTAGGCAACTATAACTCACGCGACCGTAATCCTCTGCTGATGACATATGTGTTTTTATGAAAAAAAATATTTGTAATATATGTATAGCTAAAATTTAATGGAAGAAGACATGGGCAAATAAGTGTCTAAATACAGTATTAGCATCAGCAGAGGATTACGGTCGCGTGAGTTATAGTTGCCTACAGTAACTATAACGGGGGAATTTCATTGGTTTTTTATCAGTAAAATGTCCAGCTAACTATAACATGTGTGAAACCTATGGTTTTTTCAGTGAATATATATATATATATACAGTTTCACAATGCCAAAGCTTCAGGACGCACTCTCCATAGAAAAAATCAGGCAATAACGTAGTCTGCAACTCCCTGGTTCATAACATTGCCTTACGCGTTTCAAACATAAGCTGTCCTTTGTCACAGGCAGAGCGACATCAAATGAAAGGCAAAGACTGCTGTTGAGTATTACAAATACCTTTAATTGCCTTCAGGTGAGGCCTTTTAGTTTCAAAAAATTGCATTCTGGGAACAGCAGTTCTTACATCAGCCTCGTAGTTCGTAATAAACAGCCAATGTCCACTCTCAATATATTTATAATTTCGCTATTAATGGGCTTACCAGTAGAAGCAGAAAAACGTTGTTAAAATAATAATAAATCATCATGGACCGAGAACAGCTCTTGACATCCAGAGCCTCCGGCCCGCAATTACTCTCTGCGGTGGTGCAGTCCTCACGGCATGGCTGCCGTGTATATTATACAGTTTCACAATGCCAAAGCTTCAGGACGCACTCTCCATAGGAAAAATCAGGCAACAACGTAGTCTGCAACTCCCTGGTTCATAACATTGCCTTACGCGTTTCAAACATAAGCTGTCCTTTGTCACAGGCAGAGCGACATCAAATGAAAGGCAAAGACTGCTGCTGAGTATTACAAATACCTTGAATTGCCTTCAGGTGAGGCCTTGTAGTTTCAAAAAAATGCATTCTGGGAACAGCAGTTCTTACATCAGCCTCGTAGTTCGTAATAAACAGCCAATGTTGACTCTCAATATATTTATAATTTCGCCATTAGTGGGCTTACCAGTAGAAGCAGAAAAACGTTGTTAAAATAATAAGCCATCCTCATGGACCGAGAACAGCTCTTGACATCCAGAGCCTCCGGCCCGCAATTACTCTCTGCGGTGGTGCAGTCCTCACGGCATGGCTGCCCTGTATATTATACAGTTTCACAATGCCAAAGCTTCAGGACGCACTCTCCATAGGAAAAATCAGGCAACAACGTAGTCTGCAACTCCCTGGTTCATAACATTGCCTTACGCGTTTCAAACATAAGCTGTCCTTTGTCACAGGCAGAGCGACAGATCCCTGTTTGGACAGGAAACACTCGAACACCCAGATTGCTTGCAGATAGTTTATTCGGCAAGTAGAAGAACGACGCGTTTCGCCATTACGGCTTGATCATGCTCGTATAGTACACCATCCACCATGTTTAAATTCACCTCTACGTGAAAAATTAGAAGAGGGACTACAGATGCAAATTCAAAGCATATCCTCGCAAATTGTGTGGCCATTTTGGAATATCCTGTATAGCCTTAAATATCATCTGTTTACTCATATATTTGAATACAGGTAATACTGTAGTTTGCAATGGACAGTTTAGATACCTCAAATATTGCATTGCCCAAATAAATAATTCATTGTACATACAATTAATTCAAATGTAAACAAAGCTAGTGCCCGCACTTTTTGTTGCAATTGGTGGAATATCTGTAGCCTAATGAAGAAATAATGGACCTATGGACAGTATTATTAAATTGTGGACATTCATTAAGTGCGATTGTTTGGATATTGATACTCAATGTATTACATAAGCTAAGCAAGCCCACTTAGGCTTAATGGCATGTGGAGATGGTCATATGCATAGGTGACTACAAAGAAGCGAGGTACCAATTATTATATCTGTATGAACTTTGTTGAAATCAGATTATTTGTATAATTATGTACAACAGCAGTGTCCGTACCACAATGACGATGCTATTTGCCACAACTAATTAACGTGCCGTAGGCATTGCGTGTAGTAATATTGGTTGGGATACGTAATTTTATCATATTATCATCCCATAGGAACACGTAGAGTTTATAAAGCTACTACGGTACTGCGCAGCAGTTTATATGCATTTTGCAATGCGGGCACTAGCTTTGTCTACATTTGAATTAATTGTATGTACAATGAATGACTTATTTGGGCAATGCAATATTTGAAGAATCTAAACTGTCCATTGCAAACTACAGTATTACCTGTATTCAAATATATGAGTAAACAGATGATATTTAAGGTTATACAGGATATTCCAAAATGGCCGCAAAATTTGCGAGGATATGCTTTGTATTTGCATCTGTAGTCCCTCTTCTAATTTTTCACGTAGAGGTGAATTTAAACATGGTGGATGGTGTACTATACGAGCGTGATCAAGCCGTAAGGGCGAAACGCGTTGTTTTTCTACTTGCCGAAAAAACTACCTGCAAGCAATCTGGGTGTTCGAGTATTTCCTGTCCAAACGGAGTCTGTGGAGCATATATATATATATGTGTATATATATATATATATATATATATATATAAATATATATATATATATATTCACTGAAAAAACCATAGGTTTCACACATGTTATAGTTAGCGGAAATTTTACTGATAAAAAACCAATGAAATTCCCCCGTTATAGTTAGTGCAGGCAACTATAACTCACGCGACCGCAATCCTCTGCTGATGCTAATACTGTATTTAGACACTTATTTGCCCATGTCTTCTTCCATACATTTTTAGCTATACATATATTACAAATATTTTTTTTTCATAAAGACACATATGTCATCAGCAGAAGATTGCGGTCGCGTGAGTTATAGTTGCCTGCACTAACTATAACGGGGGAATTTCATTGGTTTTTTATCAGTAAAATTTCCGCTAACTATAACATGTGTGAAACCTATGGTTTTTTCAGTGAATTTGCAAGGTTTTTTAAATGCTAATTCCTAACTATAACGTGTGTGAAACCTATGGTTTTTTCAGTGAATTTGTACGTTTTTTTAAATGCTAAGTTACTTTACGCCATTCGTGGCGTGCGCGCCCACTTAACGCAGTTCGTTCCGTGCGCGCACAGTGCGCTTCGCGCACCGTGCGCGCACAGTGAGCACGCGGTGCGCTTCGCGCACCGCGCGCCCACTTTACGCAGTTAGTGCCGTGCATGGCTTATAAAATATACGAAAAATTAAAATATTACCTTTCAAAACGAAGTGCATCATATGTCCTCCATGTGCGCACGGTGCGCGAAGCGCATCATGCGTACATGGCCCATCTAGCGTAACGTGGGCACCGTGCGTGCACGGCACTAACTGCGTAAAGTGGGCATCAGTGATGTCATCAATGATGTCATTTGAGATGTCATCAGGGATGTCATCAGTGATGTCACTGACCATGTCATAAATTATGTAATATGTGACGTCATCAGCAGTGCATTGCGGGGGAGCGAGTTATAGTTAGCTGAACTAACTATAAAGGGGGAAATTCTATGGTTTTTTACGAGTGAAATGTCCAACTAACTATAATGTCCCTGAAACCCATGTTTTTTTCAGTGAATTTTAATGTTTTTTTCAATGCTAATTTCTAACTATGCCTACAAAGTTAGGACATGTGAAGAAAGAGGAAGAAAAGCGAGCAAGAAGCAAGACAAATGCAGAGAGGCAACAGAAGTTCAGAAAGACGAAGAAAAGTGCAGGAAGAAGCAAGAGATGTGCAGAAAGAACCAACAGAGGAGCAGAAAGTCCTCCTGTGCCACCAACTTTTTAGTGACGGGAACTGGAAGTAACTGACTCTGACTAACTAGGACCGGAGCAAGTGCTATGCTAAATGACACTTAGAATACAGTGAAAACACATACATACACTAGGGAACATTATGCGTTGGAGTACCAATGTAATGAGCGTGACCACCTCTGTATTTGCCATGAGTTAGTGCCTGGGTCATTGCATGAGTACATGGGTAGTGACTGGTGATTAGAGTGCTGCAAGAACAGTGCATGGTGATTTTATAACTGCTTGGGTTTTGGCGGAGTGATTGGATAAGTACATGATGCTGGATGGGTGATTGGAGGAGTGCATGGGTAGTGACAGAGGGATTTCTGGAGTGCATGGGTACAACCTGGGTAATTGGAGGAGTGAATCAGTACTGTGTAGGTGGTTAGAGGTCTGCATGGGTAGTGCACAGGGGATTGTAGCAGTGCACGTGTTAGTGCCTGGGTCACTCCATGAATACATGGGTACTGACTGGAAGATTAGAGTACTGCTAGGAGAGTGCATAGGGAATTTATAAGTGCCTGCGTTTTGGCGGAGTGATTGGATAAGTACATGGTGCTCGTTGGGTGATTGGAGGAGTGCATGGGTAGTAACAGGGCAATGGCTGGACTGCATGGGTACTGCTCAGGTTATTGTAGCAGTGCATGAGTTAGTGCATGGGTCATTCCATGAGTGCATGGGTAGTGACTGGATGATTAGAGTGCTGCAAGGAGAGTGCATGGTGAATGTATAAGTGCTTGGGTTTTGGTGGAGTGATTGCATAAGTACACACATGTCCCATCAGGCCCCGCCCCCTCCCTTCACCACTGTGCAAACGCGCACCCTGGTGGGATTTAATTTGGGGGAATAATTCCCCTTGAATCCTGAAGGTCCCTGGGGGCCAACTAGCCCACCATGTACCTCCAGTAAGCACCACAGAGCTGCGTTGCAGAGAGGTGCTCCGAGGCCGCACCCCTTTTTACACCTCTCTGCAATGCAATTCTGTGGCACTTACTGGACGTACCTGGTGGGCTAGTTGGCCCCCAAGGACCCTCAGGATTCAAGGGGACTTAATTCCCCAACTTAAAACATGCCACAGGGCGCGTTTGCACACTTGTCACATCAGGTCACACCCCCTCCCTGCACCACTGTGCAAACTCACCAACTGGGGCGTTGTAAATTTAAGGATTAAGTCCCCTTTAGTCCTGAGGGTCCCTAGGGGCCAACCAGGTACCTCCAGTAAGCGCCACAGAGCTGCGTTGCAGAGAGGTGTAAAAAGGGGCCTGGCCTCTGAACACCTCTCTGCAACGCAGCTCCCTGGCGCATACTGGAGGTTCCTGGTGGGCTAGTTGGCCCCCAGGGACCCTCAGTATTCAAAGGGAATTAATTCCCCAACTTACAACGTGCCAGGGGGCACATTTGCTGAGTACTGCAGGGAGGGGGCGGGGTCTAGCCATGATGCCGGTTTTTTTTGGCTTTTTGTTTAAGAAGGAGGGCTGTGTGGCCCCCCTTCAGTTGCCTTTTTTCCGGCTCTGAGGACCCACTCCCCCAGAGCCTGGCCCCTTTTTAATTTTTTTTTATTAAAATGTAGACAGGAGGGGGGCCGCATGGGCCCCCCTCCTGTCGCCAATTCCGGCCCCCGGGACACCCATCCCCCGGGGCATGGCCACATATTTTTAAAATTTTTAATAAAATGTAAACACGAGGGGGGGCCATGTGGGCCCCCCTCCTGTGGCCTCTATTGGCCCTGGGGACTCCATCCCAGGGGCCGGCCTTTATTTTAAAAAATATATATTTGGGGAGGGGGGCCGCGTGGCCCCCATCCCAGGCCACTTTTGGCCCCAGGGACCCAATCCCCCGGGGCCTGGCCATCCTTTTTTATTTTTATTTTTAGGAGGGGGTCGTATGGCCCCCCTCCTCAGGCCCAATATGACCCCGGGGACCCCATCCCCCGGACCTGGCCTCTCTGTTTTTCTTTTATTATTCACGGGCCACTTCTGGCCCCGGGGACCACATCCCCCGGGGCCTGGCCACTTTGTTGGGGACCATGGGGGGAGCCACAATGCCCCCACAGTCCCTGCCGGCTTCCCGCCTCCTGCGGGAGCCAGCATTGCTTTTCCACATGGAGAGCTGCTGACATGCAGCTCCTCATGTGGAAAAGCAATGTGGTTTGATTTTTGAAATCGAGAGCAGGTTTCCTGCTCTTGCTTTCAAAACCCAAACCACAGGTTGCTATGACAGGGCGGGAGCCGCACAGCTCCCGTCCTGCCATAGCAAACAGCAGTGTCCCAGGGGTGGGCACCCCGGGACACTGTAGGAGCCGGCCCTTGGGGGTGGCGGTCCCCAGGGCCATCAAGGGCTCCAAGAGGGGGGCCGCGCGGCCCCCCTCCCACATAATGCAGAGCCCCGGGGAAGTGGGGGTCCCTGGGGCTCGGAGGTCCGTAACAAACCCCAGCATTTTCATTTTAGTGCCAGACCCTGGGGCGTGTGGGGGGGCTCGAGCTCCCCCCACACAGGTGTATTTATTTTTTTCAAAGCTCCAGGGGTGGCGGTCCCCTGGGCAGCGGGGGGGCTGCGTGCCCCCCGCAAAATAATTAATAAAAGCCCCGGGGCTTGGGGGGCCTTGGAGGCCTCCCCCACAGATTGAACAAAAGGAAGAAGCCGAGGATGGAGGCAGTCCCCGGGCTGTGGGGGGGCTGTGTGCCCCTCAACAAATCAATAATCTTGCCCAAGGGAGGTGGTGGTCCCCAGGGCAGTGTGGGGTGGATTGGGGCCCCCCACACTTTTTTTTCACTGCCCCCGGGACCTGGCCCACCCGGGGGCTTCAATACAACGAAGCGCGGAGCTAACGCTTCGTTTTAAAACAAAAAAAAAATTGTCCGGATTCGCGCACCCAGCGCGAATTCTGGCGAGTTTTTTTTTTTTTTATTCTTTTTTTGGCCCTGGGTGTCCCTGTGGGACCCCTGAGCAGGCCTAGGGGGTCAGGGTGTTTCTACCCTGCCCTTTTTGTTATTTTACACCTTTTGTTTTTCTGTTTTCTTGTGCCTCGGTTACCGAGGCACAAGATGGCTGCCAACACTTCCTGGTTTGGACTGTTGACAGCCAATTAGAATAAAGCTTGTGGTCGGGAGGGTCCGCGGATCCACCACGCCTCTAAATATCGAAACTTTTATTTTTTGATTTTCTCAGCAACTACTGAACGGATTTACACCATTTAAAAAAAAGGGCGCTTTCTGAACCAAGCAATACCTTTTTGCCAAATTTGGTGTAATTCCGTTTAGCAGTTCGAGCTGTAGCCGTGTCTAAAGTTTCCTATGGGAAATTCATTTGTTGACCTGCTTTTTTTTTATTTCTCAGGAACAACTGAACGGATGTACACCATTTAACAAAAAGGGCTCTTTCTGAACCAAGGGCTACCTTTTTGCCAAATTTGGTGTAATTCCGTTCAGCAGTTCGGCCTGTAGCCGTGTCTAAAGTTTCCAATGGAAAATAACATAGAGAAAACATGTTTGGGGACCCCCCTTTTTTCTCGGCTCCTGCTTGTTGAATGACCCCGAAACATTCAGGATAGGAGCTGACCGGAGCGGGCCACAAGTTTTGAAAATTTTGCGAAGATTCGTCAACCGGCGCCAAAGTTATTGGGGAAACAAAAAACGCTTTTCCTATGGAAACTAGGTCCTAACTATAACTACCTACTGGCGACCGCCAGTAGGTAATATATATATAATTTTAAACCTCCTACCCACCAAACACCCTTAAAAACTCAAAACCATGAAAAGGAATACATTTTACAAGAAAATAATATTTTAAAAAAAAGTCCATTTAAACTTCACATCATTATTTGAAAACTCCCATAAATCTATAAAATCAATATTAAAATGACAATGATTAAGTAATAAATATTTGAATCTTTGATATTTCAATATTATGGTACCCATGATACTATCAGTTTGATATTAACTACCATCAATAGTCTACCATTGATGTTTAAAATCCACATTGATTTGAAGATTCTAGTATAAGATTGTGTTTCATATAATGATGTATCATTTGGGAAATTGACATTCACAGTAGCTGAAGTTCAAAAAGAGAAAATATGTCTCAGCATTTAAGAGTAAATAAATGCAGATCAAGTTATTCATAGTAGACTCGAAAAAATAGGGAAATGAGATATTACTTGTGCTCCAAAACAAAGGAAGCTTGCAACTCGAAGGAAAGAGGCTAGCATGACTGGAAGAGGCCCTTTAACCGAACAATCACTTACTCGTACTGAGGAATTAATAAGGTGGTCAGTTCATCCCGAGGCAGTCTCAGCAGTGGGCACTATAGACACTTCTGCTCCACAACCAGCGTCCATGGTTAAGTGGTCCCCAGTCCAAAAACACTTGTCTATCTCCTTGCCATTGGCCCACTAAACTGATATTACATAGAAAAGTGAGTTTAAAGTGCAGCTATGCTTAAACACCAGAAAATCCATACCTACATTAGTCTTTGAACAAGAAATGCAGATAAGTAGTTAAAATAAAATAATGCAAAGTTTAACCAACACATAACTTAAAACTATTTCCAAAATCAGACCTGTGTTTGTTAAAAAAAACATTCAAGTGCATGAATTTCACCACAAATAATCTCTAAAGAAGGTAACCTGTAAACAAGCGCTGCATTATGCATGTTGCTGAATCAATCTAGTAAGCCAACATTTTCCTAAATACATATCATCACTCCAGGAGGAACAAGCATGAGAGAGGGAAGATCAAGACCGGAAATGGATGTTGGAGAGCCCAGCCATGACAATTCCTGTACAAAAGTAGAGACCAATGGGGTTAAGAGTCTTCCAACACCCACAACCACATGCTCAAGCATCACTCATACCAACCACCCAACCACAGACACAGTTAGGGTGAGGACAAAAGTACTTAAAGAAGGCTTCTGTATAGGTACAGTTCAGAATTTAGAGCACAAAGCTCAAGTGACCAGGAGGGAGAGGGTGCTGTACCAACATCTGTGCCTTTAGTCAACTAGAAAACTCAATACTTGGTGTACAATGCTAACAACTAAAGGTATTATATCCTTATAGGAGGAAGGCGGGGGGCCTTGGCACAGAATCAAAGCTGAATCAAAGATTGTGTGCAGCACAATAAATGCTGGTGAGCTGTTAATAATAATATGGAGGCCTTGACAGAGCCAGTCATTGTTTTATGTACAACATTGCATGAGGAGTCACATGCATAGAGGCACAGACAAGTCAATTTCATATTCGAGCGTTTTTTGCAAGGTAAGTGAACCGGTAGGGTAATGCCAGAGCTGTCCTTACAAGACAGATTGTCAATTTTCAGTGTTGGTTAGGTCAGGTTACCACAGACTTGAGGAGTGGCAGATTCAGAAAGTCTTTGAAACTCAGCAGTCTTTCTGTACAGGAGGTACATAGAGTACACCACACCAGGAGCCTGATTGTTAATGGTGAAGGAGCTGAGGCGTTAACTTCTGCAGGGTGAGCAACTTTGGCTAGATGGAGGAGGCATCACTACCTTGCATTTTTTCTTCATTTATTATGTTTTTAAATGTGTTTTTGTTAATGTTTAGAAAAGTATAATTGTTAATATTTTTATGATTTTTTTTTAATGGTTTAAATAGGATTTCTGTATTTTGAGAAAATGTCTATATATTTCAATTCCTCCGTCCAACAGCACAGAGAGAAGGAAGGACGCACTGATGAAAAGTGCCAACAAAGTGCATATTAAGTGCTCAATCACAAGCAGCGGCAGCTCCTCCGCTAAGGTAGAGAAGCGATGCCCCACTGCTTTTAGGCAGAGCACAGAAGGAAAAATAAAATAACAACGCGATGTTAAGATTTTATTTTTCTGGCTGAAGCAAGTTTTGGGGCGGAGCGGAGCTTGGCTGTTATCGCAGCCAGCAGGGGAGGAGGAAACATGTGTACTTAAGTGCGCATGTCTGTTTGGCCGGCCCTTCTGGGCCGGCCAAACAGACATGCGCACTTAGCATGTTCTCCCCTAGGCTGTAATGCACAGCCTGGTGGGGAACATGCACAGGCTCCCTGTCCCCAACAGAGCGCCGAACCATGGCCCTCGGACCAATCACACCGCGTTGTGCTAACTGCAGCTTTGTGATTGGTTAAGGGGAGCCTGTGTGCTTCCTGTTCCGGCCGGACCGCACCAGACGAGAGATGACGATGGAGGAGAGTCAGTGGTCTACAAGGCAAGTAATATTTATTATTTTAAACCCCCTGCCCGCCACACTCATTTAGTACAAGCCGTGACTGACAGCATCTAAGCCCAATGTGTTTCAACAACACAGCCCTAATCACGTTCAATTCAAAATTGTGTTTTTAGAGTCATAACCCGCTTTGTGACTGATATTTGAATCGCTAATAGTTTGTATATCAGAACCCAAGTTCTGAACTTGGCATATGAGCACCATCTTTGTGAATGTGGTATTTCTCCCTTTTCCAGCTGATGCCACTGTTTTACCAAACAAATGAAACCAAGCACACATTTCTCTGTCCTTGTTAGGTCGAATCTGTTTTGCTGAAGACATCTTGGGGACATTCAGAAAGCTCACCTAGGGATGCATTCCATACATTGCTGACAATTGGCTTTGTGGTTTGTAACTCACATTTTCTGCCTTTCTATTTGCTCCCTCTATTTGTTTTAGGCTGTCCAGCTTGAGTTTGTTCCTCACGTTTCCTAAATCATTTCACTATACTCTTCCACAAACTCGCTTTTTGTAAACAGGCCTTTAAATCTTGTTCTCATATTGTCACATTTGCTGTGCATTCAAAGACAGAGCTCAAATGGCAAGTTATCTTCCAAGGAAGCATAGTGTTTACTTTTCTTTCTCTGACTTCAGAGTGAGAGAATTTATGTGATAATCCTGCTGAGTACCCATGTAAAAGGTGAGGGTGTAGGATGGGTGTTTTTTCTAGCACACAACAAAAAAATGAACAGTGATGATGTTTCAGAATATACAAGAATTACTTAATTCTGAAGTGTGGTAGAAACAAATATTTGAATATAATCAAAACATATCAATACACTAGGTGATGACATTTGCACACCTTATTGTTTGAGTACAGTAAAACTGTATTTTGGTGCAAATGTAATGGTCATTTCATTTCAAAATGTGTTGTCTGTAATAGCAGTGTGCTTCCACACCATGCATACACCATACTATGGCACTCCACTCCACTCTATGCATGCCACTCTATTCTACGACACTCCACTCTACGACCTGCCACTCCACTCTACGCCCCTCCACTCTAAGACACGCCACTCAACTCCACGCCACTGCAATCTATGCCACTCACTCCACGACACAACATGCCACTTCACTCTATGCCCGTCCACATCATTTACCCCACTCCACCCCACTCCAATCTACCTAACTCCACTCCAGTGTACCCAATCTACCCCACTCCACTTCGCTACAACCTACGCCAATCTACTCTACTCCTATCTACCCCACTCCACTCTGCCCAATCTACCCCACTTCATTTTATCCCGCTCTACTCCATTTTACCCCAATCCACTCCAATCTACTCCACTCCAATCTACTCCACCCCTTCAATCTACCACACTTCAATCTACTTCACTCTACCCCACTCCATTACAATCTACCCCCCTCCACTCCACCCCAATCTACCTCACTCCAATCTACCTTACTCCACCCCACCCCACTCCAATCAATTCTACTCCACTCCGGTCTAACCCTCTTCACTCCAATCTACACCACTCCACTCAATCTAACCCAATCAACTCCATCCCACTCCAATCTACCCCATCATCCCAATCAACTGCACTCCACTCAAATCTACACCACTCTACCTAGTGTACCCTACTCCCCTCCAATCTACCCCAATCCCCTCTACCCTAATGTACCCCAATCCACCCTACTTCACTCCAATCTACCCGACTCCACTCCATTCTACCCCTCTCCGCTCAACTCCTGTCTAATATACCCCAGTCCAATTGACCCCAATCCATTTCAATTTACCCCACTCAAAGCTCCACTGCAAGCTACCCAACTCCTCTGCACTTTAATCTAGCCCACTCCACTCTAATCTACCCCACTCCACCACAAATGTACCCCTTGCAATCCACCCAATCTACCCCACTCCACTCCAATCTAACCCACTCCACTCTACCAACCTTCACTGCAATCCACCACACTCCTCACAATTACCCCACTCCACTCTAATCTAACCCACTCCAGCCCAATCCACCCCACTACAATCTACCCCACTCTATTCCACCCAATCGACCCTACTCTGATCTACCCCTCCCCAAGTTACTCCACCCCAATCTACCCCACTTCAATCTACCCCATCTACTCCACTCCAATCTACCCATTCTACCCCAATCTACCCCAATCCACTCCACTGCAATTACCCCACTCCCTCTATGCCACCCCACTTCAATCCACCCCACTCCACTCTAATCTACCCCACTCTATTCCAAATCACCCCACTCCAAACTACACCACTCCAACCATCCCTCTTCAATCTATCCCTCCAATCTACCCACTCCATTCCAATCTACCATACTCTAATCCACCCAATCTTCCCCACTCCACCCTAACGGTTCCTACTACACCCCACTCCAATCTACCCATTCCACTCCACTCTTCCCTAATCTATCTAACTCCACTCCAATCCTGACTCCAATCTATCCAAATCGAATCCACCCACTCCACTCCAGTCTACCCGGTTCCACTCTGCCCCAATCGACCCCACTCCAATCTGCCCACTCCAATCCACCAAATGCATTCCACTCCACTCTATCCCAATCTACCATACTCCATTCCACTCTACACAATTTACCCAACACCACTTCACTCTGATCTACCACATGCCACTCCAGCCCAAGCTAACGTACTCTGCCCCAATCCAACCCACTCCACCCCAATATACCCCACCTCAGTTTGCTGGTCTCTCAAGAAGGAACATAGGTTTTTGAGTGGGGAAGCATGTCGGCAGGCTGACGCCGGTCGCGGGAGCTCCCAGAGCAGCGTGTAGCATGAGCTGAGTTAAGCGATTCTCTAAGACGATTCAGCCCACTTAAGATGTGAGACGAAGCAGAAGGGAATGGACAAGATAATAATTAATAAAAACTAACCTCTGAAAAAGTACCTGGAACCTCCTTGGCCGGTTATATGGGTCGAGATACAGCGTATCAGCAGGGGACCTGGAGACACATAGCCGACCTCTGGAGGAGGACAAGGTCAGCCTCAGTGCTGGTTGGTTTCCAGACTGGTCGTGGCAGTGTCAGAACAGGAACAGGACACTGGCTGGTAAGAGTGGAGGAGAAGCCCGGGAAGAGTCGGGGCGAACGCTGTGGTGAAAGATTTAGCCTGGACTCATGAACTGACGGGGTAAGGCGCACGAGTTGGAAAGGTTTACAACGTAAAGGAATAGTGGCTTAGTTGATGGAAAAGGACTCGGACTTGCTCTCAAAAGCATTGCAGGGCAACAAGGAGAGGTAGAAGGAGGGAGAGAGGGAAGACATTGCAGCCATAGAAGGAACATGTGGTGTACGAGCGGGGATCGAGGCACCGGAGGAGGCAGGCAAGGGCACTTTTAACATGCCAACTAATAAGGGAGCCCCCTCAAATCAGATAAGAAACAGGTATCAACTAAGGTCTCATCCCGAGGCAAAATACAGAGCAGATAAATCTAGGGTGATCAGGGAGGTGATACCAGTCTCACCAAAAAGAAAAGCGATTAAATCTGGAGTGAGACAAAACCGGTGGCAAGGCAACGCGCATTCAGATAAAACCTGCCCCGTCTCTCACCTCTTATTTTAAAATAATGGAGCATGTCACACCCCCTAAAGGAGGAGGAAACAAGGTCACCCAGGTAAATTCGGTGCCCTTACAATTGGAAAATCGGTTTGCCTTACTAGCGAATGAACAAAGCGGAGATGGTCAGTGTGCAGACCAGTGTGAAATCCAGGGGGTAGATCAGCCGCGGTCGGTAGTAGGAGTTCCTGCAGGGCGGTGATGTCGGGAGGGGGTGGGCAGGGTGGGGGTTAGTAAACTATGGATTACGGAGGTTTACAGGTAAGTAAACATATAAATTAATAAAACGAATTTCGTTGCGTGCACTGTATCCCCAAATGCGATGCAGTGCACGCAACGAAATTCGTTTTATTCATTTATATGTTTACTTACCTGTAAACCTCCGTAATCCATAGTTTACTACCCCCCACCCTGCCCCTTCCCCTCCCGACGTCACCGCCCTGCAGGAACTCCTACTACCGACCGCGGCTGGGGTAGATAGAACTGCCAATTCCCTCTATACTACAGCTACATCCTCCATTGTGTCAACCTCGGGTGTTAGCCAACTTCAACTTCAACTTCAAGGTAGTGGCAGTACCTTGGAGGGGGATAATATGGAAAAGAAACAAGGAGTAGAGGGGACAATGAGTCAGGTGGAATTGATGTTTCTGAATTTAAGACAAGATATTCTCTCGAAATTTGAGATTTCTGAGATCAATCAGAAAGGGATCCATGATAAGTGCGATGTCCTGGAAGAAAAGCTGGACGATATTGCTTTACGAACTGGGGCTTTGGAGAGCAAGGTGAAGATCTTGTCAGAAGTAGTTTCAGAAAATACTAAAGATTTAGAAAAATTAAAAGCACAGAACAAAACCTTGCAGGAGGACATGGAGAAGCTCGAGATGCAGGCCAGACAAAACAACCTAAGAGTCCTTAAAATCCCGGAGGATGCAGAAGGGGGAGATATTAAGGCTTTTATATGTAAAATGTTGAAAGAAGGAATCCTGAAGGACAGACCTGACATAGACCTGGAGAAAGAGATCCAGAGAGTCCACAGAGACCCCTTTAAACTAAACCCGGCCAGAAAGACACTGAGGAAAATATTGATAAACTTCCTCAGTGCGCCGTAAAAGAGCTAGTACTGGGGAGAGCTTTGAAAGAAACGACCTTAAAATATGAGGCATTCAGTTATCAAGTCAGATCAGATCTTGGGAAAAGAACTGCTCAGAGGCAGTGGTAGCTTGGAACCAGAATGGGTGAGCTGAGAAGTAGTGGTGCCCAGGTCCAAATGAAACTCCCGGCTATGCTTAAAATAACATGGCAAAATAAAATGCATAATATTAGTAGTCCAGAGGAAGTGGACACGTTTTTGGCACAGATGTAGAGATGATTCTGATACAGACAATCGAGGTTCGAAATTGAATTTGGTAGAGATAGAAATTTTGTTTAACAGAAAAAAATAGGGGGTTTCTTCAATTTTTGTGAAAATGCATCCTGCTG
Organism: Triturus cristatus; assembly: GCF_964204655.1. Lineage (NCBI taxonomy): Eukaryota > Metazoa > Chordata > Amphibia > Caudata > Salamandridae > Triturus > Triturus cristatus. The sequence goes on along the minus strand of NC_140583.1, from coordinate 1,006,194,557 downwards.
GAACGGGAGGGTCACGAATGGCAGTTTGAACCGTTGAAGGAGTAAAAAGGCGAATTCCAAGGTGGGGGGGGGGGGGAATCACAGGGTTTGGGGAGCAAGGGAAAAAAAAGAAAAAATGGGCCCAAGATTGAAGAAGTCAGGAGGTCATAAAGACAATAGTTTTAAATATGGATAGGTTCAACAAAATTAAACTATTAACATGGAATGTGAATGGGCTGAGGAAAAGGAGAAAGCTGTCCCGGGTAACAGAATTTCTGAGGAATAGTGAGGCACACATTTTTTTACAAGAGACCCACTTGGAAGCACAAGAATGCAAACAGCTATAGCAAAGTAAGATGGGTCCAGGAGGTGCTTTCTTCTGAGCAAAGGAGAAGTACGAGGGGAGTGGCACTACTGATAAGAAGCAATGCAGGAATAAAAGTAGTCAAATATGAAACAGACCAGTCAGGGAGATGGCTGGTGGCTACAATACTGATTCAGGACAGACCCTTGATATGTGCAGTATACTACGGGCCAAACGAAGATAATCCGGAAGCACTTTCGAAACTTGAAGTCTACTTGTTAGACACAACAGCACTGATTGTAATGGGAGGTGATTTTAACTTAGTTTCAAATAAGGAAATAGATCGCACCTCCAAAGTAAAATATAATAGTCCCCCAAAAACATATGCAAGTTTAAAGAACATGATGAGAGAGTTCAACTTGCTGGATCTTTGGCGTAGTAGGATGGGGGAAACCAGAGACTTCACTTTTTATAGCAAGAAATATAGGCACCATTCACAAATTGATTATTTTCTTATAGCTCAGGAGTTGTTTACAGAGGTGGAGATAGTTAATCACATCCTGCGATATTATCAGATCACTCCGCTGTGGCTATGACTTTGAGATTACAGCAAAAAGAGGCGCAGAGGAGGTGGACAATGGATAGGACGATAATATTAAATGAAGAAGTGAAGATGTGGGGGAAAAAACAGATGAGTATTTCCAATTCAATATGGGCATAGCTAAGGATCAGATAGTCTGGGAGGCTTTTAAAGCGTATCTAAGGGGGATAATCAGGTCCATAACGGCAGGAAGGAGAAAAACCATGAAATAAGACGAAGAGAGAAAAATGAGCGAGATTAAGGGAAAAGAAGGAGAACTGCAGAAAGCATCAATGGAAAGACTAAGAACAGTGCCAGTATTAGCGAAAGAGTTGGAGGGCTTGCAGGCTGAGTTTCAGGCACAACTAGATAAGAAGCTTCTAGATAGATGGCAAACAAGTAAGCTTCAGCATTTTGCATATGGGTAGAAGTGCAGTTCCTTATTGGCGTAGAAAGCTAAGGCAGATAGGGCAAGGAATATGATAAGTAATCTAATAAGAGGTTCAGGAGAAATCATTCAAGTGGACAAAGAAATTCGTGAAGAAGCTCTAAGTTTTATGTACAAGCTGTACGGCGAGGATACAACACCAGGGCTGGAGAACATTGAGAATTGTTTAAAAATTACAATAATCCCCCAACTGACAGAGGAACAGAAGGTGTTCCTAGAAGGTGGCATCACAGAAGAAGAAATAAGGGCACAGTGCATAAAAATGGCAAGGGGAAAGGCAGCAGGACCGGATAGTCTGCCAGTAGAATTATATCTATGCATCTTGGATAAAGTGGTGCCAATTCTAAAAACTATGTTCAATAAAATATATGTAGACGGGGAGACTCCACCTAGCACATGGGCAGAAGCCACAGTCACGCTAATTTTAAAACCGAATAAAGACCCCCAGGCGATCGATTCCTATAGACCTACATTCCTATTAAATACAGTATTCTCAGGCATAGTGGCTTCACTGATTTCAAGGGGATTGTTCACTCAGACCAAAGGGGCTTCATACCAGGGAGGCAGTTGAACGAATTAACTTTCCAGATAATGGGGGCTATAGATATGGAAGAAGTAAGAAAGATTCCATTAACTGTAGTGGGAATAGATGCAGCCAAAGCCTTTGATCAAGTGAACTGGGCATACTTATGGAAGACCTTAAAAAGTTTTGGGTTCCCGAATAACTTAGTTAAGACCGTGAAAAATCTATACCTTAACCCCAAGGAAAAGGTGCTGGTAAATGGGGACCTAACCGATTGGTTCAGCATTACAAGAGGCACAAGACAGGGGTGTCCCATGTCCCCGCTCCTGTTTGATTTATATATTGAGACTTTCGCCAACTGGCTCAGGGCAGACATCTTAATTTCTTCTTTCAGTTTTGGCGAGTTAAAAATTAAACTAGCTTTATACACAGATGACCTGCTCCTTTACACGACAACCCCTCAAGAAGCAATTCCTAGTCTAATGGAGAAGGTGGAGAGATTTGGCGAGGTCTCAGGGTACAAGATCAATAGGGGAAAAACAGAAATTATCAGGGGGTGAGAAGCCAGGGAGCCAAAAATCAGATGAGATATTTCGGGGTACAGTTAACTCAGAAACTGGAGGATATCCCCTTAGTCAACTGGAAGAGAGTCAGTAAGGAGGTAAAGAGCTTACTTTTACGATGGGCGAACCTCCCTTTAAACATCTATGGGAGGGTAAATCTCGTAAAAATGATTGTCTTGCCAAAAATTACTTTTCTTTATAATTCTATCCCATTGTCTTTTAGGAAAGAAGATATAGCCAAGCTACAGGGAAAAATAGGCAGCTTTATTTGGTCGATGAAAGGCCCAAGAATAGCTTGGGAAAAAGCTTAGAAGAGGGCTCCCTGCGGGTGGGTTGGTGCTACCGGATTTACTTACTTATTGTTATGCCTTTCACTTAAAAACATTTCGAATGTTGTCTAGTAAGATTGATAGTTCATCAATGGGACTACTATTTGAAGCCATGTTAAAAGATGTGGTTCAGGGTCAGCAACACTTCCTCTTTAAATATGGAGACCCAAAGTTTTATAAGAAAGTAAAGTTGAAGATTTTAAGGGCGGCTTTAGAGACTTGGGCATTTATAAGAAAGAGAATGAAGATTCTATATTATGCAGCACGGGCCCCTATATGGGATTCTCCAGGCACCCCAGAATGCTTGAGAGATCAACTCAGTCAGCCTTTGAGAATGGGAGGTAAAAATTACTGGGCAGATCTAAAAAAAGGAATCTAATTTAGTAAGCTGGGAAGTGCTTAATAACCTTACAAGAGGGACGTTGACAAGGTTTAAATATTATCAGCTGTCATCTTGGTGGGCGACTCAAAGCTGGCCTCAGGAGGAAGAAAATTCAAAATTGGATGAAGCTGCTAGATCGGATAAGTGGAAGAGGGAAATATCTTTCTGGTATTGGGCTCTTTGGAAACAGTGGACAATGTAGAAACTGAAATCATAAATCTTTGGGGTAGAGAATACAGAGATGAAGACATCAAGAAACTTTGGTTTGCCTCGTTTGGCATGTTACAGGCTGTAGTAAAACCAGCATCGCTTAAGAGGAATCACTTGTATACGGCCTACAGAGTCTACTGGTCTCCACAAAAGTTATCTAAAGTCAAAGGTAATACGTATAACTGTCCAAGGTGTAAGTATTCTGCAGCAGATGACTTACATATGTTTATGGAGTGTCCAAGAATTAAATCTTACTGGACGGGGGTTTGCAATTTTTTGGAAGAAGTGCTGGGGACTCCAATGGAAGTAAGTACCAGTTTGATATTCTTTGGACTTACGAATGATTACCAGCTGAATGCACCTAACGGCAAGTTTACGTTCTATGTGATAATTGTGTCGAGACGAGAGATATGTAGCCTGTGGAAATCAGAAACTCCCCCAATTTTTGCTGAATGCTTAAAGAACATCATTTACATTAGTGAATCTGACATTGCGTGTGATCAAAGAAGTAAAGTTAGGATTCGGTCTGCACTGATGGATTGGAGGGAGAAGGCAAGTGAGTTCAATGATTAAGCCAAGTATACTGTTTGTCCTGGCCTCCCTAGTAACACTCCGGGGCCCCAAGTAGTGAACAGGAGATGGAAATGGAAACAGTATTTTCGTTGTGAGGAATCTCTGATCTCTCTATTCTCTACAAGGGTTGGCATAGGCTGGTGTGGAAAGATAGGGGGAATCCAAACAAGAGCATTGGCAGAATGAGGACTTAAAAAAAAGAAATCTAACCCATCTCAATCCACCCCAAATTACCCTATGCAATCTATTTTTTGATCACACACTAATATAACCATAAAGAATCGTATTCAAGTAACATAAATAAGTAACATCATCTCAAAACTTCTTGTCGTTCTTGTATTCTATAATTGGTTCTTAGAGCTTTAGTCTTTAGCCATGTGGGCCATGGTAGGAAAATTCAACCTAACCTGGTCTCAAAGCGGTCGATTGGTCGACATGTTTCCACCTCATTGCCCTCCGCATAGGTGCCACGGCCTTCTTCAGGACTAGGTGTACTGTGATACAGTGTGAGTGTGTAAATCTAGCCAGCAATCCAAGAGTGGTGGGAAAAAGGATACAACCAAACTGTGGGTTGGTGCATCAATCGAAGGATAGTGCTGTTCAACGCTGTCCCCGTATTGTTGGGAGCGCAAATGACTAACTCCCCTAGGCGCACGCACTCGAGGTGGCTTCCAAAACCTTCAGAGGAGGTCCTCGTACCCGGTTCGTCGAACAGCACCTCTGCGTAGGGCATTGAAACTGAAACATGGCGACCAATTGGCCACTTTGAGACCATGTTAGGTTGAATTTTCCTGCCATGGACCACATTCTTAGTCTTTAATCCTGACCCTTGGGTGCCCTATTAAAAGTCATCTTTAATACGCCAGGAAGTTAGTTTTATTTGCACTGTCACTCTCTTCACAAACTCCCTCCTCGCCCAGCTCATCGGAAGGTTTTAGTATACCTCCTTACCATCACAAACTAAAACATCCCTGAGCTCCTCCTTCACAGTGAGGGGATTGAAGCCTGCACTGCGACCAGGTCTGCAGTGTGAGGAGATTCCCGATGATGAAGCATGCCACCTGCGGGTGGGTGAGGGAATTTGTACTTTAAAAAGGGACCCCCTTGCTATTTTGACCCAGGGTGGATTGTTTGTGTTGCTATATTTATTACGAGGGGAGGTGCCCCCTGCAGGTCATTAAACCCCCTCGGGCCTTTTTGGTGTGTTACACAAATGAACAGTCATGCCATAGGCAGTGATTCTCCGTTGTTATTCTTTCTTCCAAACTAAAGCATTAACTCCAGCTAACTGTACAAATTCTGTTGAGAGGTGTCCTGGCGGCCATTTTGGGAGGTTGGGAAAGGCCCTACCAGCATGGTTAGGAAGCCTGATGTTTGGTACGACAAGCACCACTGCCTAAAGAAATTGGATGTGAAGCAGTGTCCTAGAGGTAATTTTAAGAGGTTGGGAAGGCCCCACCTGCAAGTATAGGAAGCTTGTTGTTTGTGTGAGTACTGATCAGCACGGGATTGCATTGGGAACTTTATGTCATCTGGTGTAAAGTTGTTGTGGGCTACACTACTGATGAATGTGTTCTGCTGATCAGTCTGTCCTCCACGGTGACAACCACCCCTTTTACCTCCTACTGGTGTCGTTATGGTGAGTTATATTCTCGACCAGTCTGTCCTGTTCATCAGCTTGTTCTGTACGGTGACAAGCACACCTGACACAATCACCCAACGGATGTTTTCTGCTTTTAATTGTTGACAATGTGTTTTGATTTTGATGTTCATTCTGTTGAAGGGCAGAAATTCAGTGGACATGTTATTTTAGTGGTTTTTTTTATTTTATTAAGGAATTCAGCTGTGTATTATTTATATTTCACTCTCTCTCTGCATTAAGCATGCAGAATGTCAAAACTTCCATCGTTCTTTTTAAGCAGTCCTGGAGAACTACCTATAAAATGGGGAAAATGTAAAAAGATGTTTGGTCACTATGCTAGAGGTTGTGATACCAACCTAAGTGTGTTTCAAAGATATTCATTACTGACTAGGGGGTGAAGGTCATGAGGTATTGGAGAACCTGCAGGAATTAAGTGCTGAGGCACAAAGGAATCTCAATGAATATTAATTATGCATTCTTCAACTTGGCAGACATTATCTTCCAAGAGTGAGTATCATTATCAAATAGTATCACTTTGGTTTGAGGGAACAAGGAACAAAGGGAACAGTGGGAGATTATGTTACCAGTCTAGCAAAACTGGCTTCCACTTATAAGTTTGGTGTTGCAAATGATGAGAAAATAAGAGATCAAAAGATGAGCCACCATGGGGGAACATGATAACAATAGCAAAAAGAGTGAAACATGTGTCCAAGTGTGTTAGTGAGCTGACTAATGACAAAAATAAACATCACACACAAGCGGAGAAAGTTGGTGAAGTGCTCTGTGAGATGAAGTGTAAAGATGACAGCAAAGAAAATAGTTTTAAAGTTGGAGGTGAATGTTTCAAGTGTGGAAGGAGTGAGCACAGAGCCAATGCCATAGACAGTCCAGCATAAATGCATATTGTAATGGATGTGGGAAGAAGGGGCACTACATGAAATGTTGTAGAAATAAGATAAGAAAGAGGTTTCTCAGGAGATCATTTTTCAAATAAAGTGACTGTAAAGGCAATGATCATCCTAGTGACAGGATGATGACAGATGGTGTGATTCATGTTCCCATTTGACTGCCATTTCCAAGATCACATTTGAGCAGTATTTTTCGAGAAATGTAAAGTTGGCTGCTATGGATATAAAACTTTGAGGGTATGGTGGTCAACCTATTAGGAGGCTTGGTTATTTTAACATGTGTATGGGGTTTGGAAAAAAATAAAAAGTTGGTTAGATGTATTTTTCAGTGAAGGTAACTTATTCGTTGCCCGCATCAGAAACTGTTGGGTGTTATTTGAATCCCAATTGCAACCTCACCCACAAGTACAGATTCAAGAAATTGACTCCGGAATGACAGATTTTGTGGCTGAGTTTCAGACGTTGTTTTCTGATAAGTTGGGTGTCTCAATAACTATAAACATCATATAAGACTCAATAGAAATGCTGCACTGCTAACAGCTAAGGTCAGGCCCATTCCAGTCAGTGTCCAGGACAGTGTTGAGTTGGAATGACAAAAATTGCTGGATATGGGAGTAATAGAGTCAGCCGATACCACAGCGCGGTTTGCTCTGGTAGTTGTTGCAAAAAAAGGTTAATGGGGACATCCCATTGTGCGTAGATCTAGGAGCACTAAATAGAGATGTTGTAGTGTATAGGTTTCCACTGCCTATTATTGACAGCTAATCTCAACTTTGGCTGAAGCATGGTATTTTACGACTCTCGATTGGCCAGTAGCATATCTTAAGGTGGAGTTGGATACATATTCTCAGGAACTAAGGGGCATATTATCAAGCCAGGCGATAAAATTATCGCCGCTTTAGCAGCAGAAAACTGACGCTAAAACGGCGATAATGGGCTTGATAATATGCTCTATGGAATTCCAATTAAAGCCCATGTTAGATGTCCTTCACATTACTCTATAATTGAGAGGGAGGAGTTTGCCCTGAAGGAAGTATTTATGAAAAAATGCCATGATTCAATTTCTTCAAGAGGAAAGAGATGGGTTATTGCTTTGCAAGAATTCAGTTTTCAGGTGGAATATATACTAAGGGCCAATTATGAATCTAGTGGTTCTCGGACCGCCAGACTCGTGGTGGCGTGGCGGATCCAGCCCCTGCCACACCCGCAGCCCGACACCCTATTACGACTCGGGCAGTGGGACCGTGCTAGGACTGCCGGCTCCAACAGGGAACCACCATTCCCTGGCATAGGAACAGCGGTCAGAGGCCGCAATATGATTGGCGGGACCGCCACAGTCCAGCCAAGCATATTACAAGTTTCCTCTCTTTCATGGCAGTTCCATTGCCATGAAAAGCCTGGTAGAGAGGAAATAAAGGCCTCAGACATATGTGGATGCTTACAGGGGGGCATAACGTGTGCCCCCCTGTGTGCATGCACATAGGTTCCTGTATGGCATGGGCTTACGAGTCCATGCCGTGCAGGAACCTTGTGAGGCATTCCCATTGTGGTGCCTTTTTAAAAGGCACCCCAATGGGAACCGCCACTCCGCCTGCCCGCCAGAGTACGAATAAGACGTAATCTGGCAGGTGGGCAGCGCAACCTTCGGCGGAGCAGTGGCGCCGCCGTCTGCACCATAGCACCACTGCTCCACCAATTCTCATAATTTGGGCCTAAGTGTTAGGAATCAGCTGACTGTTTACCTCAGTTAGTTGACAGTTGTGAGAAATATAATGTTAAATATGTTTTTTAAGAAGAGGATGTAAATGTGTGTGAAGTTACATTAGGAGTAATAACAGAATATTTTTGGAAAGAAGAGTTGGGAAAGAATCTGGTGTTGGTGGAGGTGATGAGAGATTTTCAGCAAGGTAAAAGTGGTGTGCTAGGTAAACTGTGGTTCTTACTTAAAGAGGAGCTATCTATTGATAAGGCATGAAGGCAAATTCTTAAGGGGAACTAGGCTTTGGCATCTGGTTGGTCTACATGATAAAATGATATCTCAAGCTCAAGCCCAAGGAGAGACTTTGTGCTAATTTCTGGTGGCCTGGAATGGACATTGAAGTAGAGCGGTCTGTCATGGAATGTTTAGAATGTAGGAACAGTGACAACCTTTTATCACTCTGGCAGTTACCCATGGTTTCCAGCAAACTTCCTAATCAACTATGGGAAAAATTGCAATTGAAATTGTTGGACCTATAAGTGTGCAGCTCCACCACATTGGTGATGGACAATTCGCCGCATTTAAGATACTCAGCCATGGCTGCAAAGCTGTCACCAAAGCTCCTGTTAAGTGGCAGGATTTTTGTCACTTTTTGCCACATATGCTTTTCACTGTAAGCCACCACCATTTTAGTGTGGTTTCTCACGGACGCAAGAAACTCTCTATTGGAATGATTTATATTTTGATGGGTGGAGCAGCATCCATCAGGATGGGGGAGGACATTAAGTTTACCATCCCAAGGGTACTACATCTGTCAAATTTAGAGATGGGCACCTGCCCAGTGGACATCTCTGTACCTTGAAGGGAACCGTCATCATGGCAGGTCACTCAAAAGTTACAAAAAATGTGGTTGAAGACCACTGTCAGTATTGATATACATTTATCAAACGTTTAACTGTTTTTGCTTTTCAGATACAAACTCCCAAGGTGTGAGCTTTCTCGTAGGGTATAGGGATCATTGTTTTTTCTAACCAAAATCCTAGAGGCGAGAGACAGAAAAAAACAGCACACCGTCTGCTCTAAATATAGTGAGCGGTATGATGGTTTTACTTTGATGGACAAAACTTTCTGTCAACAGAGCCAATGGAGGCGTCATTGACTGAAAGCTTATGGTAAGCCCATCTCGAAAAGAGGCAGACAGACCAAGAGTCTGTTGGACAGAGAACTCCATCGCAAATTAACCCTGTCAACCTAACTCTAAACCTGGTGCGATCCCAGGTGGCTCTTACACCAATGTTTGTGATGAAGTTACTGTGGAGTCTGCTATTTAGGGAACTTCAAGCCAGATTACCTGAGAAAAGGAAACAGAATCTATAGTTTTGTCATGCATTTTTATGACCACCTGCCTCTAAATCATGCCACACCTTTGAGACAAAAATGAGTAGTGAAATTAATTGAATTAATCTCCTGGATAAAACCTCATAGAAATACATTTTAACATACATTTTTATATTTAGAATATTTCATTTTCTTTAAAGTGTGGAGACTGCTGCTTTCTTATGTTGGGAAGCTTTGACGATTTGTATTTTGCGGCATCTCACAACAGAGTGTGTGATGCCGCACTAAGCGGCTGAGGGACATGGTGATAACTACCAAGTTAACTGAATATTTTAAAAATACCTGAACTGTGGAGTACACCAGTAATTATGGATTGACAATATTACCAGTAAAGTGCTTTAGTAATAAATATTGAAAACACCTGGTTATTTTACATGCACTTCTGTCTCATAATAATAGTGATAAGCTACACAACCTTGGTTCCTCATAGAAATACCTCCCAGACAATAAAGTGTATCAACATTAAAAAGGGCAATAAAGTGAGTTAGTTGTAAACTTAAAATGAATCAGCTTTCTTCCAGCAGTCCCAAAATTCAAAAGAGAACACTAAAATATAACTACAAGGGTAAATTTCCAAGCCACTCAACAGCAGTATAAGAAAAACAGAAACAGAAAATCATGACCTATTTGCCCTAACTGTTCTTTCTGCTTACATCCCCATTTATCTTGTGGCAATAGTAATAAAGACAGTTTACAATCAGTCATAAAGACAGTTTACAATCAGTCATAAAGACAGTTTACAATCAGTAAGTTGAAATTAAATCAAATGGGTAATAATCAGCCTACAGCAAATTAGCGTTCAACAATGATAATTTCCTAAAAGACACCTTTAAAAACTGGCCGATAGCAAAGGGTATTTCGGCTGAAGGAAGGGAAAAAAATTGAATTTAGTGCAGTGGTCCAGTCCTGGCATCTGTTTTTCAGGAAGACGGTGTGAAGGATGATCTTCCTCTCTTCTGGAAACAAGCATTGGCGTAATCAATAGGTCTAGCCTTTGGGACCTTATAAGTGTTTATCCATGCAGCACATTATCCTGAGTGCTGTGCTGCCAGGGATACGATTATTAGCTACTGGGTGATTCAGGAATACATGCTTGCCTCAGGAATCATTTATGGAAACATTCCAAGGCTTTTTAATGCACAGAAAGAAAGACAAGTGCTGTGATGCAGATGAACAGCACTATAATATTCTGTGTGCAACTACATCACTAGAGTAAGCCAATCAAAGTATTGTATGATTACATAAAATCTCAACAAAGCCTCTAAATTCCAGCACAGGTTACAATATTGCAACATTACTGTTGATGTGAAGCACGGGGTGGCAAAAGGCGATAGCATGAACAATTCTAAAATGTCGATAACCAACGATAATGAGGTAAAAACAAGATCTTATGAAGAGATAGAACCAATAAGGTACAAAATAATTAACCTATCCTCACTGACAGCTTAATAAAAACAATACATCATGTAGACAACATTATATTAGAAGAAGTTTTAAAAACAGCTAGAGCTGGCAGTTAGTAACTTGCAAAATGCAGGATGCCAAGTTATGAAGTCGGTAATGAAACAAGTGGTCTGTTACTGCTTTAGAGAAGAATAAATTGTAGTTTATCATGTGTGTGTTGGTTAAGAAGTCAAACACTGGTAAAGAATACCAAAAATGAAAGCAACAAAATACCCTGCTGTCGAAGATAGCATTGTTCAAAACGTACAGTCAATGTATAACACGAAAAGCAACAAGAATTGTTTAAGTTCAGTATAATTAATTTCATATACTTGAAACAAATCAAAATTAATTTGAAGTCAGCAGTGTTGGAAGAAAAGGTGGAAGTACTCTAAAGTGCCACATGCAGATTCAACAATTGATGGTACAATTGGGCATAACTTTCAACATGCAAGGTGCAAAGTAATCAAGACTTATCAAGTGTCTCAAAACAGTGGAGTTTCCGGTCAGAAGGCATCAGCATGAGAAACAAAGTGCGAGCACACTAAAGTGACCCGTGCATGTTCGACAATATTTATAAAAAGGCAAAGTGCAAGGTGCTAAATTGCCAAACCGTAAAGAAATGGCTCAGGACAGTGGAACCATGTGAAAAAGCAAAACGTATGAGCCAGCAATGATTATGCACAGGCAAAACATTTTAAGTGCAAGGCACCAGGTTGTCCAAATGTATCAGTTTGTATCAGCTCCATGCTAAGGATCGTACTTGATGCTCTCAGAGGAGTGTCCCTGGGAGTGGACAAGCATCTCGCAGTAGCCTTCCAGCTATAGCAAATAACTTTTCAAACCAGGCAAGTTCCATTGAGACTGTGGGCCATTGCCTCTTTGCATGTTTTTGCACCGTGCTGCAAGAACGGATTGTGGTGAATATGAGCACGACCTGCACTGCCTGTGTCCAGGTGAGTTAGCCTTCCAGTGTGCCCTGTATTCCCATACTGGCAGTGTCAATAGCCCGGTCAACGAAATGTCCTATATAGCTTGTCTTCCCAAGACTGCTTTCAAATATGGCTGGTAAGAAGTTGCTTTGTGTGATTTGTTAAGCCCCACTGCTCCTGAGATCCTTCTGATATCATCAATATCTTGTTCCTTTGATATGAGCTTGCCCTGTTCCTTTAAGGTCCTCTTTAAGTGCTGTGATGTTACAACTGGGTCATTTATCTGCTCTTTAATCAAGTTCAGTGTGTCTATAGCACTGTCAAGGTAACTAGTCCAGTAGCTCTTTTTATCCCGAAATATCAGTCGCAAGGCACCTTTCATTGAATCAGGGTCAGCACTGGCCACTTGATGATAGTATTTAATAAAGTCCTTTTAACATTCAATGTCCATTTTCACTACACCAAACTCTAAACAAATCAGTGTACGTCTAGTCATTTTGGTGGAGGTCTAATATTTTTCTGTATTTGGCTGTGTGACTCTAAGGCCTCTGTGAGCATGCCAGGAAACGCAAGACGACCATAGCTTACGGTGGGAAGTAGTTTCGCCCATGTTGCTGTTCAGATCCTCTCGGGCTTGGGCAAACATGATTTTGGCTGCTTTTTCTTCCAGGGCCTTAATGTACAAGAAGGATTTTCTAGTGTCTGACAACCAGACACCAAGATAGTTGTATTTGTACGTTGTACTAATGCTTAAAGGGCCCAACTACCATTCCAGCTGATGTTTCTCGGGTCCTCGGCCAAAAATGAGAACTTTTGTTTTTGTGGTGTTTGCAAACATGGCGTTCTTGGTGTAATATGAATGTAATATGGTCAAGGGCCTCTTCATCCTGATCTTAGTATGATCTAATAACAACAACTAATCCGCATTCTGAATGATAGGTAATTTGGTGTGTCCTAGCTTGGGGGGCAAAGATGTGTAATATTAACAGCTCCGCACCTAAATTCACCGTATATAGGTTAAACAAGGTAGGTGCAATAACGCAGCCCTGCTTCAGACCTTTATTTGTCTGCCCTCCTGCGGTGGCATGGGATTGCGTGACCTTGATCCAAACCCAGGTTTCCGCATCATTAGAGTATTGAACTGCCTATGAAAAAAGCAATGAAGTACTTTCCAACGGAGGAGATGCCACATCCCTCCTCAACCACGCCTCTATTTACCAGGCATCCTTCTCCAGAATTTTCCATTGAAAACACTGCTCACACCATCCGTTTACCAGTAAGCTCCCACAGCCCCACCCTCAGAACCTGCCCCCTGGGTATAGGAGCACTGGACATGGCAACAAAAAAAAATGCTCCCATTTGTCAGGTAGAGGGGAAATAATAAATAAACAGGGATGGCGACTGCATCAGTTAATCTCTGTGCAGCTAAAAACAAAAAAATTAACCTGACCTTGTGTAACGTAACTGATGTTTTTGTAAAGTGATCCAATACATTTGGGTCAGTTGAGTTTGCGCTCTATAAAAATCACCCCAAAAATGAATCTGACCTTGTGTAATGTATTTAGCGCGCTCCAACATTTTCTGGTCACTCGAGTTCACATTATACATTATAAAATGTCTCATAGTCTCTGGAGAGCTGCCATGAATGTGATTTGAAATTAGAGCTCTGAGAGGACGAGGACGACTGGAAGAGGCAGCGGGGCGGGCATCTTGCGACGTGGGAGGGACGAATGCTGATCCCATTTTTCAGGTAGAGGGTAAATAATGAATAAACAGGGGTGGCATCAGCATCACTTAATCTCACCGCACCTAAAAACAAACAAATTAACCTGACCTGGTGTAATGTAATTGGCACTTTTGTAGAACGCTTCAATACCTTTGGGTCAGTCGAGTTTGCACTCGATAAAATGCCCCTAAAAATGAATCTGACATTGTGTAATGTAACTAGCGCTCATGTTAAGCACTTGAACACCTTCGGGTCACTTGAGTTCACATAAAATAATCAAGCTTCAGAGAAAATGTGACTGAAGTTGCTCAAGTCTTGCCCTTAAACTGCGCTGCAAGGTTGGGCTGCTGAAGGTCCAGTGACCGAAGCTCGCTAAAGCAACATGCAGCGAAGCAGGAGTGATTTATGAGAAATCCTCGCACTTTGAAGTCAGGGAAAATTTAAAGGCGATTTAGAAAACAGCGTCTGACATTTCATCTCGGTATGGGGAGGGGATGGGGAGATTAAGTGATGGGCGCCAAAGCTGAACCACCGAAAAAGAGTAAACAGTGACACGAGCAGGAATCAATGAAAAAAAAGAGTCTCCCAAATCAACACATAAATGCAGAAGCGTAATGTTAACAGTAATTGAGTGGTGCTCTGTTGGAATAAACCAAACACAAAAAGGAGGGACAAAGAGGAAGCAACCACTAGCAAGCAATCATTTTTTAAACTTTAAACTGCAATCAAGGGACAAATAAATAAGGTAATTGGCAGGCTGTAAACCCACAGAGGGAATACAGCATGTCTCGAAGAGACAGCACATGCGCTGCCTATGCTCAACCTAAAAAAGAGACATTTAAGCAAAATATGGATCATGGAATGTTTGGCGTATGAATTGCGTGGACATAAGCCTTTTTAATGCAATATTGAAGAGATAGTTCTCAACAAGCCATGAAAAATCCATTCCACTCTGTAATCTAAAGATTACATCTCTTTTCTGTATATCAGGGACCACAACGAAATAGGGATTAATGCCCTTTGAACCTATCCACTGGGAAAAGGTTTAACAGAGCTATTAGTGGTTAAATAGGAGAAATCAAGGTTAGAACTTACGACTTGCACCGTTTCTCTTAGTAGCCATTTCAGTTTACATAAACGTAAGGGCCAAAACATTTGTGAAAATGGGAATCCGTGTCGTGGCTAGAAATCAGTGCATGCAAAATTGCAGGTAACTTAACCACTTTCTGTCTAAAAGGGCCTCCTTAGTTAAAAACAACAGTTTACCCTTGTTTGTATTATGCTCAATTAGAAATAGTGGACTACTCAAGCACTAGCGAGCAAGTTCCATGCATCAAGATGACATTTTAAGCGATTAGCTTCAATAATCATATTTACGGGGAGTTCCAACAATCTTTTTCTACACAGGGCTTTAGGAGTGCCCCACAGATATCTTTTGTCAACTGCAAACTATTCTGCTACATATATGGGGGCTTATTTACAAGCCCCTGGCGCGTCACTTTTTACCATATTGACACACCGGCGGCTCAAGGGGCTTGTAAATATGCCCATGGTTTGGCCAATAAAATATCACAAACTAGTCTTGAAAGCGGTTCAAGAGAGTAAATCCCATATATGGCTTTGAACCATCACATGGCATTGACTGTCCCCAATAGGGAGCACTTCAAGTAAGAGAAATTTGTTAACCAATTCACTTTGGAGTGAAATTTTCATCCCAAATATTCATAACCCTGGAGCTAATCCAGAGGTTCATTATTTAAATACCACTGGAATTTAGTAGATTTTTCCAAGAAAATCAACGTTTTGGTTTTATTGACAATACATAAAATGCCTCTGCTTCAAGTCTTTTTGTCATTAGGAATCGTAGTTCACATGAAGCTTGCTCCACGTTTGTCATGGTCCAAAATCCTTCAGAATGGATAACAAGAAAACACATTTGGGCAATTTCTTAATATGTGAGATACAAAATAATGAAAAATGAATTATCTCCATGGTTTCCATTCTGATTTTCCTTTACATAGTGTAGTTTAGCTTTTCGTATTGTCTTGGCCTTTGATTTCATGAGATACCATCGCAGGGGCTCCTAAGGGAGGAGTCTGTTATCCATGTAGATAATGAGTAACAGCACTAAGTGAAATTGTGTTTACTAGTTGTGAGTGGCCAAGCAGGGATGCACCATGCTACAATTCGCCCTTCACGTCTCTCAGAATAAAGAAGAAGAATTTAATTAAGTTACATATCATTAGTTTTATTACCATAATGAGAAGGTTTTTTTCAATGGATTCCATTTTAAAAATCAAAAATTAATTACATTCCAGAGGAAATGAATTTTTGTTCAGGCTGAAAAAACAAAAATGATATATGTCACTTTACTTTCTGTATAACAGAGCCACGAGTAAACTTCAAAATGTCCAGGGCCAAAGTTTGGCAGATAAAAGTAGTCTGAAAGTAGTCCTTTTCAGGAATAATAATGTGATGTGAGGTTTCTAGCTGATATGGAAACAGCAAACAGAATCCAAAACAACCATGTTTCAGAATAAGCAGAAGCTCGACCTTTTTTAAATTATTGTCACAACAATGTACGAAAATTATATAAATGTACAATCCAGAACCCTTTGCCTTACATTAGATATGGGATAAGGTACCCAATGCAGTACATTAAAAAGATATTCCAAGTCACCAAGACGTTCTGTGGTTATATAGAGGAACAAGTCTGAGTTCCTTTATGAGGTTATGGAACTCTAAGGTGACTTGAAGTATCCGTAAAATGTACGGTAAAAGGTATTTTGTTCCTTCTAAAACATGATGACACCATTACCCTTCCTGCAAACAACTTAAATACTTGGTGACTGGCTCTTTCATATGGAATGGGTGGTATGGTTGGCTATATCCTAGATAACTGCACCACACACATCCTGGCAACAGTGTCCAGAAAACAGTTGCACCTTCAAGCACAATCCTCAGATTACAACCCATGAATTGGAACAATTCAACCAGCAAATTGCTTTTGATATGCAGGTGAGCTAAGATGGGATGTGTTAGACCTGTCATCTTTTGGTGTGGTTTACCCTGTCTTTTTGCATCTGACCTGTTTTTTACTGTGTGCAGAGTTTTGTTTTCTGGGTACTTTATCACTGCTGGCCAGTGCTAAAGTGCAAGTGCTCACTGTCTAAAATGTAGTGGTGTTTGGTTTCTCCATAATTGGCCTATTTGATTTACTAGTAAGTCCCTAGTACAGTTCACCAGGTGTGCCTAGGGCAGGTAAGTCAAATGCGGCTTGTGGGCCTGCAGCACTGATTGTGCCACACAAATGAATAGCCCTGCAAACATGTCGCAGATCTGCCGCTGCAGTCTTTGTGTGCAGTTTAAGCTGCCATTTCGACCTAGCAAGTGCACCCACTTGCCAGGCGCAAACCTTCCTTTTTATTACATATACGGCACCTCTACTATAGGCCCAAGTTAGCCCCATGGACAGGGTACAGTCTACTGTTATTTTTTATAAGTCCTGATAGTGAAATACTGCTAATTTCGTTTTCACTACAGCAAGGCCTGTCTCTCCCAAAGGTTAGCATTGCAGCTGTCTTGTAATATCTTGCAAGTGTATCTTCCAATTGAGAGCTGATAGAAAATTGGAGTTTGGTGTCTCTGGACTCACAATTTAAAAACACATCTTTTAGTGAATTTGGTTTTTGAATTGCAGATAGTGAAATGCAACTTTTCGAAAGTTACCTTTTTTCTATATTAACCATTCCATGTCTCTACCTGTTTCTGAATACACGTCTGGGTCAGGGTGACAGTTGGGCCCTTGTGCATTCACTCTAGACTGTCACACAAAGGGAGCTGCGATGTGCCCTGCATATCCTGATGGGCCATCAGCAGGCTGATGAGCGTTCCTGAGCCACAGTGGTGGGGGGAGTTGACATTGACACCTGAATAGGGCTGTGCCTATCCCCACACAAATAAGTCTCCACCCCCTGTACTGTGTCTGGAGCCAGGGTAGGGAAGTGCATGGTCTTGTGCACTACAAAGACCTTTCTTTGAAGTTTGCCAGCTTCAAAGGCAGAGTTAGGAATAAGTACTGGACCTCTGACACCATATACTGAGAACACTTCTGGATTGAGGACACTCAGCCTGGAAGAAGAGCTGTGTTGTTGTCAGGAGGGACAGACACTTTGCTGTTTGCTTTACTGTGTGGACTTTTCCTTCTACATCCTGATTTCCAAGTTTCTCCAAGGGCTTGAGTTGAGCTTGCATCCTGTTGGAAGTCTCAGGGCCATCAAAGACTTCATCTGCCAGCACCTGGGCTCCTCTGCAGGAAGCCATTCTCTGCCAAGTGGTGCCAATTACACTTCGGGGCCCTTGGAAGGGGATTCTGGTGCAACAAGAAGAAAAATCAATGCATCAACTCCAAGTCATTTCAACCCGACACATCATCATAAAACGAATGCATTACTGCTGCCTGCACTGAAGCGTGGTCCCCGCTCGACGCAATGACCACGGCTTTCAGCGCAGGCCCTGACTTTTCGCCGCAGTGCCTCCAACAAACCGCCACTGTATGAGTGTCAAGCAATGCATCACTGAAGTCTGTAACACACCGTTCCGACTCCGACACAGTTCCCGCTTTAGTGCTGTGGAATCAACGCGGCGCAACTTGACTTTCGACGCACCATCAACACATCATCTCTGGGTGCCTATTTCATCATGGACACCACACCGCAGTATGGAACTAAGGTATCATGCCTGCAAACAATGCATCACCTCCCCTATGCCATGCGTCGTTCCCGGACGTAGACGGCTCAACGACTCTGCACCGCCTTAAGGAACCGACGCGTCCCTGTCTACAGCGACACATCACCTCCTCTGCGCAACACTCTGTCCCCGAGTGTCACTGGGCCAACGACCTGCATAGCAGTAAGGAACTGTCACATCACCGGCTTTTCTGACGCCTCACCTTCCCTGCTCCACGGATTGTCTTTGATTTTTAACACATTTGAGGAACTTTGTCCTGGTAAAGCGGAACCACTGATTTCTAAGAACTTTAACTTTATCTAACCTTGAAAATTCATATCTTGAGTTGTGTTTGTAGGATTTTTGTCATTTTGGTATTATGTTAATCAGATAAATATTGTCTATTTTTCTTAACTGGTGTGGAGTCTTGTTGTAGTGTCTTTACTGTGCTACTGTGTGTGTACAAATACTTTACACATTGCCTCCGACAGAAGCCTAACTGCTCTTGCCAAGCTACCAAGGAGGTGAGCATGGGTTATTCTGAGGGTGTAACTCACTTACCCTGACTAGAGTGAGGCTCCCTACTTGGACAGGGTACAAACCACTGCCAACTACACACCCCATGTCTAAGAGGCTGGCCTATGTTTCGCCATGGCAGTATATAGTTTTGTAATTGAATATATAACAGTTATGGCCCACAATAATACTGAGCTAATATTGTACATCGGTCAGCACCTAATTGGAACACACACCTCTTAACTTCACATAAGGCATATCTGCTAGGAGGGTTGTGCATCACCAGCACTGTGCGGTCAAAAACCTGTGCATTGCTAAATGAACAGGCATGGAATAACTGAAGAAATCTGTCAAACATTGCTGGTGAGTTTGGAGGACTTTAATGTAGTCCATTCCAGCACATTAAGCATGAATAGAGGGCAATACATTTGGTTTGATGACAATTGATGGTCAAGTGGCAGAACCCGTTTTCAGAGGGCCATGGAGCAATCAGGAGTTACTGGGCCTAAGTGTGGGGTTTGAGGCCTTTTACTCCTGATGTCCCCAGGCCTGACTTACCATGGGTCCGGAGCAACTGGGCCAAGTACTCCTTCAACACTTCTCTCAGTAGTAGCAGGAGTTGAGCAGTCCAAGGCTTCTCGGGGGGAGGTGTATGCAGGTGGGTGAACATAGGCTAACAACTTAAAGAGCATTCAGCAGCAGTAATAAATAATTGACTAGTCAAATACTTGCTTGTATGAAAAAAGAGTATTTATATGGAAAGACAAAATGAAATAAGGCAAACACAAACAATACACACAGTCCCCTGGGGTCGGGCTCTAGTGTTCAATAGATAGATCCCTGAGTCCCACTTGTTTCTCACTACGGTAGTAATTATTCCCCATTCACTATAGATGAAATTCAGGTTAGGCCGCAGTATTAGTCAGACTCTCAGGAGTCCCACTGCAACTCTCGTTCAAAGTCGAAATTGTTCCAGTGTATAGGGCAGAACAGGTTCCCCTCCAAGCTTTCCGGCCCAGCGATCAGTCTAACCTGCTCCTGCAAGGACCGTGCAACCAGAGTTTCTGCGGGCAGTGGCAGCAGCTGATGTTGGTGTGTAGCACTCATGGCTTTGCAGGGGTGGTGACTGAGTATCTACGCCACTTCCTCTGGTAAGTTCCTCTGATCTTTCCCACAGGTAGGGAGTTTGCCACTCCAGTTCTAATCCTCGGTCGTGGCTTGTGCCTGCATGGGTCACCACAGGGGCCTCTCTTCTCAGCGACGGTTTGTACCAGGTATGATTATTGTCCTTTACAATAACCCCACCTGGCACACACGGTCACTGACCTCACTTCACACATAGGCAATGGGCACTGGCCCAATCGGCATGGCAGCAATCTTCACGATGCCCCACTGTGGCATATGAGGTCGCTTGCTTCCCTTCACACAGGAACTATGGCCTGATCCTGCACAGCAGCAACCTTCACTGCACCCCCTCTGGCATATGAAGTAACTGACTTCACTCCGCACCCAAGCCACGGCCAGATCTCCATGGCAGTAATCTTCACGGCAGTCCCTTCTGGCATACAGGATTGCCAATCTCTTTCCACACACGGGCTAGGCATGGCATGGCAGTGATACCAACAAGGCTGCCCGTTCTGGCATCCGGGAACATCAAATTGAACCTGCACGTAGGCAATGACCCGATTGGTACATGTTGCATATACTTTACTTGTGTGAGCGTCTGACATTTCATCTCGGTATGGGGAGGGGATGGGGAGATTAAGTGATGGGCGCCAAAGCTGAACCACCGAAAAAGAGTAAACAGTGACACGAGCAGGAATCAATGAAAAAAGAGTCTCCCAAATCAACACATAAATGCAGAAGCGTAATGTTAACAGTAATTGAGTGGTGCTCTGTTGGAGTAAACCAAACACAAAAAGGAGGGACAAAGAGGAAGCAACCACTAGCAAGCAATCATTTTTAAACTGCAATCGAAGGGACAAATAAATAAGGTAATTGGCAGGCTGTAAACCCACAGAGGGAATACAGCATGTCTCGAAGAGACAGCACATGCGCTGCCTATGCTCAACCTAAAAAAGAGACATTTAAGCAAAATATGGATCATGGAATGTTTGGCGTTTGAATTGCGTGGACAAAAGCCTTTTTAATGCAGTATTGAAGAGATAGTTCTCAACAAGCCATGAAAATCCATTCCACTCTGTAATCTAAAGATTACATCTCTTTTCTGTATATCAGGGACCACAACGAAATAGGGATTAATGCCCTTTGAACCTATCCACTGGGAAAAGGTTTAACAGAGCTATTAGTGGTTAAATAGGAGAAATCAAGGTTAGAACTTACGACTTGCACCTTTTCTCTTAGTAGCCATTTCAGTTTACATAAACGTAAGGGCCAAAACATTTGTGAAAATGGGAATCCGTGTCGTGGCTAGAAATCAGTGCATGCAAAATTGCAGGTAACTTAACCACTTTCTGTCTAAAAGGGCCTCCTTAGTTAAAAACAACAGTTTACCCTTGTTTGTATTATGCTCAATTAGAAATAGTGGACTACTCAAGCACTAGCGAGCAAGTTCCATGCATCAAGATGACATTTTAAGCGATTAGCTTCAATAATCATATTTACGGGGAGTTCCAACAATCTTTTTCTACACAGGGCTTTAGGAGTGCCCCACAGATATCTTTTGTCAACTGCAAACTATTCTGCTACATATATGGGGGCTTATTTACAAGCCCCTGGCGCGTCACTTTTTACCATATTGACACACCGGCGGCTCAAGGGGCTTGTAAATATGCCCATGGTTTGGCCAATAAAATATCACAAACTAGTCTTGAAAGCGGTTCAAGAGAGTAAAACCCATATATGGCTTTGAACCATCACATGGCATTGACTGTCCCCAATAGGGAGCACTTCAAGTAAGAGAAATTTGTTAACCAATTCACTTTGGAGTGAAATTTTCATCCCAAATATTCATAACCCTGGAGCTAATCCAGAGGTTCATTATTTAAATACCACTGGAATTTAGTAGATTTTTCCAAGAAAATCAACGTTTTGGTTTTATTGACAATACATAAAATGCCTCTGCTTCAAGTCTTTTTGTCATTAGGAATCGTAGTTCACATGAAGCTTGCTCCACGTTTGTCATGGTCCAAAATCCTTCAGAATGGATAACAAGAAAACACATTTGGGCAATTTCTTAATATGTGAGATACAAAATAATGAAAAATGAATTATCTCCATGGTTTCCATTCTGATTTTCCTTTACATAGTGTAGTTTAGCTTTTCGTATTGTCTTGGCCTTTGATTTCATGAGATACCATCGCAGGGGCTCCTAAGGGAGGAGTCTGTTATCCATGTAGATAATGAGTAACAGCACTAAGTGAAATTGTGTTTACTAGTTGTGAGTGGCCAAGCAGGGATGCACCATGCTACAATTCGCCCTTCACGTCTCTCAGAATAAAGAAGAAGAATTTAATTAAGTTACATATCATTCGTTTTATTACCATAATGAGAAGGTTTTTTTCAATGGATTCCATTTTAAAAATCAAAAATTAATTACATTCCAGAGGAAATGAATTTTTGTTCAGGCTGAAAAAACAAAAATGATATATGTCACTTTACTTTCTGTATAACAGAGCCACGAGTAAACTTCAAAATGTCCAGGGCCAAAGTTTGGCAGATAAAAGTAGTCTGAAAGTAGTCCTTTTCAGGAATAATAATGTGATGTGAGGTTTCTAGCTGATATGGAAACAGCAAACAGAATCCAAAACAACCATGTTTCAGAATAAGCAGAAGCTCGACCTTTTTTTAAATTATTGTCACAACAATGTACGAAAATTATATAAATGTACAATCCAGAACCCTTTGCCTTACATTAGATATGGGATAAGGTACCCAATGCAGTACATTAAAAAGATATTCCAAGTCACCAAGACGTTCTGTGGTTATATAGAGGAACAAGTCTGAGTTCCTTTATGAGGTTATGGAACTCTAAGGTGACTTGAAGTATCCGTAAAATGTACGGTAAAAGGTATTTTGTTCCTTCTAAAACATGATGACACCATTACCCTTCCTGCAAACAACTTAAATACTTGGTGACTGGCTCATTCATATGGAATGGGTGGTATGGTTGGCTATATCCTAGATAACTGCACCACACACATCCTGGCAACAGTGTCCAGAAAACAGTTGCACCTTCAAGCACAATCCTCAGATTACAACCCATGAATTGGAACAATTCAACCAGCAAATTGCTTTTGATATGCAGGTGAGCTAAGATGGGATGTGTTAGACCTGTCATCTTTTGGTGTGGTTTACCCTGTCTTTTTGCATCTGACCTGTTTTTTACTGTGTGCAGAGTTTTGTTTTCTGGGTACTTTATCACTGCTGGCCAGTGCTAAAGTGCAAGTGCTCACTGTCTAAAATGTAGTGGTGTTTGGTTTCTCCATAATTGGCCTATTTGATTTACTAGTAAGTCCCTAGTACAGTTCACCAGGTGTGCCTAGGGCAGGTAAGTCAAATGCGGCTTGTGGGCCTGCAGCACTGATTGTGCCACAAAAATGAATAGCCCTGCAAACATGTCGCAGATCTGCCGCTGCAGTCTTTGTGTGCAGTTTAAGCTGCCATTTCGACCTAGCAAGTGCACCCACTTGCCAGGCGCAAACCTTCCTTTTTATTACATATACGGCACCTCTACTATAGGCCCAAGTTAGCCCCATGGACAGGGTACAGTCTACTGTTATTTTTTATAAGTCCTGATAGTGAAATACTGCTAATTTCGTTTTCACTACAGCAAGGCCTGTCTCTCCCAAAGGTTAGCATTGCAGCTGTCTTGTAATATCTTGCAAGTGTATCTTCCAATTGAGAGCTGATAGAAAATTGGAGTTTGGTGTCTCTGGACTCACAATTTAAAAACACATCTTTTAGTGAATTTGGTTTTTGAATTGCAGATAGTGAAATGCAACTTTTCGAAAGTTACCTTTTTTCTATATTAACCATTCCATGTCTCTACCTGTTTCTGAATACACGTCTGGGTCAGGGTGACAGTTGGGCCCTTGTGCATTCACTCTAGACTGTCACACAAAGGGAGCTGCGATGTGCCCTGCATATCCTGATGGGCCATCAGCAGGCTGATGAGCGTTCCTGAGCCACAGTGGTGGGGGGAGTTGACATTGACACCTGAATAGGGCTGTGCCTATCCCCACACAAATAAGTCTCCACCCCCTGTACTGTGTCTGGAGCCAGGGTAGGGAAGTGCATGGTCTTGTGCACTACAAAGACCTTTCTTTGAAGTTTGCCAACTTCAAAGGCAGAGTTAGGAATAAGTACTGGACCTCTGACACCATATACTGAGAACACTTCTGGATTGAGGACACTCAGCCTGGAAGAAGAGCTGTGTTGTTGTCAGGAGGGACAGACACTTTGCTGTTTGCTTTACTGTGTGGACTTTTCCTTCTACATCCTGATTTCCAAGTTTCTCCAAGGGCTTGAGTTGAGCTTGCATCCTGTTGGAAGTCTCAGGGCCATCAAAGACTTCATCTGCCAGCACCTGGGCTCCTCTGCAGGAAGCCATTCTCTGCCAAGTGGTGCCAATTACACTTCGGGGCCCTTGGAAGGGGATTCTGGTGCAACAAGAAGAAAAATCAATGCATCAACTCCAAGTCATTTCAACCCGACACATCATCATAAAACGAATGCATTACTGCTGCCTGCACTGAAGCGTGGTCCCCGCTCGACGCAATGACCACGGCTTTCAGCGCAGGCCCTGACTTTTCGCCGCAGTGCCTCCAACAAACCGCCACTGTATGAGTGTCAAGCAATGCATCACTGAAGTCTGTGACACACCGTTCCGACTCCGACACAGTTCCCGCTTTAGTGCTGTGGAATCAACGCGGCGCAACTTGACTTTCGACGCACCATCAACACATCATCTCTGGGTGCCTATTTCATCATGGACACCACACCGCAGTATGGAACTAAGGTATCATGCCTGCAAACAATGCATCACCTCCCCTATGCCATGCGTCGTTCCCGGACGTAGACGGCTCAACGACTCTGCACCGCCCTAAGGAACCGACGCGTCCCTGTCTACAGCGACACATCACCTCCTCTGCGCAACACTCTGTCCCCGAGTGTCACTGGGCCAACGACCTGCATAGCAGTAAGGAACTGTCACATCACCGGCTTTTCTGACGCCTCACCTTCCCTGCTCCACGGATTGTCTTTGATTTTTAACACATTTGAGGAACTTTGTCCTGGTAAAGCGGAACCACTGATTTCTAAGAACTTTAACTTTATCTAACCTTGAAAATTCATATCTTGAGTTGTGTTTGTAGGATTTTTGTCATTTTGGTATTATGTTAATCAGATAAATATTGTCTATTTTTCTTAACTGGTGTGGAGTCTTGTTGTAGTGTCTTTACTGTGCTACTGTGTGTGTACAAATACTTTACACATTGCCTCCGACAGAAGCCTAACTGCTCTTGCCAAGCTACCAAGGAGGTGAGCATGGGTTATTCTGAGGGTGTAACTCACTTACCCTGACTAGAGTGAGGCTCCCTACTTGGACAGGGTACAAACCACTGCCAACTAGACACCCCATGTCTAAGAGGCTGGCCTATGTTTCGCCATGGCAGTATATAGTTTTGTAATTGAATATATAACAGTTATGGCCCACAATAATACTGAGCTAATATTGTACATCGGTCAGCACCTAATTGGAACACACACCTCTTAACTTCACATAAGGCATATCTGCTAGGAGGGTTGTGCATCACCAGCACTGTGCGGTCAAAAACCCGTGCATTGCTAAATGAACAGGCATGGAATAACTGAAGAAATCTGTCAAACATTGCTGGTGAGTTTGGAGGACTTTAATGTAGTCCATTCCAGCACATTAAGCATGAATAGAGGGCAATACATTTGGTTTGATGACAATTGATGGTCAAGTGGCAGAACCCGTTTTCAGAGGGCCATGGAGCAATCAGGAGTTACTGGGCCTAAGTGTGGGGTTTGAGGCCTTTTACTCCTGATGTCCCCAGGCCTGACTTACCATGGGTCCGGAGCAACTGGGCCAAGTACTCCTTCAACACTTCTCTCAGTAGTAGCAGGAGTTGAGCAGTCCAAGGCTTCTCGGGGGGAGGTATATGCAGGTGGGTGAACATAGGCTAACAACTTAAAGAGCATTCAGCAGCAGTAATAAATAATTGACTAGTCAAATACTTGCTTGTATGAAAAAAGAGTATTTATATGGAAAGACAAAATGAAATAAGGCAAACACAAACAATACACACAGTCCCCTGGGGTCGGGCTCTAGTGTTCAATAGATAGATCCCTGAGTCCCACTTGTTTCTCACTACGGTAGTAATTATTCCCCATTCACTATAGATGAAATTCAGGTTAGGCCGCAGTATTAGTCAGACTCTCAGGAGTCCCACTGCAACTCTCGTTCAAAGTCGAAATTGTTCCAGTGTATAGGGCAGAACAGGTTCCCCTCCAAGCTTTCCGGCCCAGCGATCAGTCTAACCTGCTCCTGCAAGGACCGTGCAACCAGAGTTTCTGCGGGCAGTGGCAGCAGCTGATGTTGGTGTGTAGCACTCATGGCTTTGCAGGGGTGGTGACTGAGTATCTACTCCACTTCCTCTGGTAAGTTCCTCTGATCTTTCCCACAGGTAGGGAGTTTGCCACTCCAGTTCTAATCCTCGGTCGTGGCTTGTGCCTGCATGGGTCACCACAGGGGCCTCTCTTCTCAGCGACGGTTTGTACCAGGTATGATTATTGTCCTTTACAATAACCCCACCTGGCACACACGGTCACTGACCTCACTTCACACATAGGCAATGGGCACTGGCCCAATCGGCATGGCAGCAATCTTCACGATGCCCCACTGTGGCATATGAGGTCGCTTGCTTCCCTTCACACAGGAACTATGGCCTGATCCTGCACAGCAGCAACCTTCACTGCACCCCCTCTGGCATATGAAGTAACTGACTTCATTCCGCACCCAAGCCACGGCCAGATCTCCATGGCAGTAATCTTCACGGCAGTCCCTTCTGGCATACAGGATTGCCAATCTCTTTCCACACACGGGCTAGGCATGGCAGTGATACCAACAAGGCTGCCCGTTCTGGCATCCGGGAACATCAAATTGAACCTGCACGTAGGCAATGACCCGATTGGTACATGTTGCATATACTTTACTTGTGTGAGCGTGGTTTCCACGAGCGCTTGGAGATCACGCCGAGTGTTATGTTTCAAGGTATGATTCTAGAGAGCGGTTAATGTGATTGCGGTTAATGGGGCATTTTGTAATAGAGTCAGACTTGTGAAGACGGATTAAACTCTCCTTGTACCCTCTGATTCTTTTCCGTCATTTTTCCTCTTGGATGCACCTACCTTTTCCCACATTGGCGACGAGCGGGCACGGATTTGCCCATGCATATTTAAGATTTGTGATTTTTTGGGGGGAAAATTCAGGAAAAAGAATTATCGCATTTTGGCTATTACTACCTTAACTGATTGGATACATTTTTCTTGTGCTACTAAGCAATTACGCTACAGAGTGATTTCCAACATGTTTGATTTTTAATTTTCTTGCTTCTTCGTTTACCCACGAGAGTACCGCATCTTACCTCATGCGAAATTACCGAGGTTAGAAAGGAACTCCTTCGCATGAATATTTCCTACAGAACACAGTGAGTATAAGGAATTGGAAATGGCAGAGGATAATATATTTTCTCTTAAATAAGTGAGTATTGAACGCTGTTGTGCATTTTTTAAATTCCATCACGGTTCGCTCACCACCTTGAAATAGAATCCTCTAACCTGTTTGCCTCCCATCTCATTCTCCTGAGTTTTTGAGCACACACGCACGTCATAAAAGGAAGACAAAACATCACTACGTTACGCTGCACTCTGACCCTACGTGCCTCCATATTGAATTAATGTTATTTCATCACAGAGATCGACGAACAGCTGATTTAAAAGTGCAGCACTTACGTTTTCTTTATGAAATTAAATACCTGATGCCGCACGATCGTCGTGTGTGGTGAGGCACTTACTACAGAGGAAGGAAATTTTCAAAAACACGCATACCGCGTGTTGTGAGGTACTTTATTGATTGTCACTTATTATTTTGTTTTATTGTTTTTTTTTTTTCTTTTCTTCCTTCCTCAACTTTACCTTACGTCCCAATAGGCCTACAAGGACATAAAAACTACTGAACTACTACTACTGAACTAAATACATTTTTTTTTCTTTTTCTTTCCTTTTTGTGCGTGTGCCTTTAAGCATACTTTAATAATTTGTAACATTACCTGCTAATAGTTTTATTTGTTACGTGACATGTCGGGTATCGTTCCACCTCCTTCCTTCCTCACATCATCAGGTGACCCTCCTATGCCATGGGAGGTGTGGGAACCTGTGTTTCTGGCTTATGTTGAGGTTTTGGAAGGAGAGGATTGTGAAGCTGAAAGGAAATTATCTTTGTTAAAACATTGTCTAGGAGGATTTGGATTAAAAGAGTTTAAAACATTACCTGCTTTAGTTAATCCTGGGAGAATTAACGTATACCAGTACGCTTCTTCACAACTCAACCTACGTTTTGGAAAAAAAAAAATGTTGTCATGGAAAGATTCATTTTTTACTCACGCAAACACTGTCCTGATGAATCGATTGAAGATTATGTTTCAGCACTCAGGTCCCTTCAAGCCTCTTGTGATTTCGAACGTATCTCATATGAACAGGTACTGAGAGACAAAATTCTAATGCGAGCCAATAGCAAAAAAGTTCAGGATAAATTGTGGTCCACCTCTGATTTATCATTAAAGGCGGCCATCGATATCGCCAAACCCAACGAACATTCTGAGGAATTCGGAAAAAAAATTAGAGGCAATGAAAAATGAGGTGTGTTTAGTGTCAACAAAGAGTCCAAAGACCTTTATAAACACAAAAATACTTTTAATCCAAGGATTGACAACTCCAACAAAACTGAGAGCAAATACAAGAATTCGAACACAAAAATTGAAAGACGCAATCCACCTCTACTCTGTTTTAGATGTGAAAGTAATAGTCATTTAGCAAACTTTAAGGGTTGTCCTGCTATTGATAGAGTTTGTTCTAAATGCAATAAGAAAGGCCATTTTAGTAAGCGCTGTAAAACTACTCCGAGGAAGGTCTATTATATACAATGTTCAGATGATGATAGCACTCCCTATGATAATGATGAAAGTGAAATCAACACTGTGATTAATGTTTGCAGTGATGATGGGGTTTCAAAATTTCTTTCCTGTTTCATCAACGTTGATGGTATCAGTTTGAAATTTTTAGTAGACTCTTGTGCTTGGTATTCCATCATTTCTTCAAACGTTTTCTATGAGAATTGGCCAAACAGACCCCTTATTCACCCTGATGTATCTCCTGGGGGCTACACTGGGTACAAGATTGACTTAATAGGTTATTTTTCTGCAGATTTAAAATTCTCTGGCCGCCATACCTTCAGCAAGATTTATGTTGCAAAGTCAGGGAAATCCCTTCTTGGTTGGCCACACCAACATGAATTGGGCATTAGACTTGATCCCAGAGCCAATCCACCGGTTTTTGCAATTGAGTCGTTTGCTCATTATAAACCTATTTCAGTTGACAAATTAATCAGAGAATTTCCAGGGTTTTTCAGTGGAAATCTAGGGAAATATGAAGGATTTGAGCACGTTATTAAACTTCACGAAAATGCCACTCCCATTCGTCACAAAGTAAGGAATGTTCCACTTTCTTACGGGGACAAGTTAAAAGATATGCTAAAGAATCTTTGCAAAGAGGGCATCATAGAACCTATAGAGCCCTCCCTGTGGGTTTCTCCCATAGTTATTTCGGTAAAATCTTCAGGCGAACTCAGGCTGTGTGTGGATTTACGCAGCTTAAATCGTGCCATTTGGGTTGATGCACACCCTCTTCCCAATTTGCATGAAATGGTTTCTACTTTAGCCGATGCTCAAGTATTATCTTGCATTGATTTAGCAAGCGCGTATCACCAAGTAGTTCTTTCCGAAAATTCTAAAAATTTTACAGCGTTCATTACACCTGAGGGTCTTTTCAGATATTGCCGCATGCCGTTTGGCCTGGCCAGTGCCGCATCAGTTTTCCAGAGATTGATGAAAGAGACTCTGGAGAGATTATCTGGTGCCATTGCGTTCCAGGACGACATTCTGGTTTACGGAAAGAATGATGAGGAGCATGACCGCAATTTATATAATGTCATTGCAGCTTTAGCTGAGAAGGGCCTCACCCTTCGCTTGGATAAATGCAAAATAAAAGCAAGGGAAGTGGAATACTTAGGATACACAATCAGTGGGAAGGGCATTAAACCAAAACAAAAACACATTGAAAGTATTGTTAATGCTCCTTTACCTTCTTCATGAGAACAGTTAGTTGCGTTCCTTGGGTTAACTGAATTTTACTCAAAGTTTATCCCAAATAACTCAGCTAAAGTTGACCCTTTCAGGTGTTTGCTTAAGAAAAATGCTAAGTTCATATGGTCGAATTATATGACTGAAGCATTCGAAAAATTGAAGAAATTTATCGTTAATGCACCATGTTTAAAACCATTTGTCCCTGGAAAAACATGTATAGTTATGGTAGATGCCAGCAATTTGGGCCTTGGTGGTGTCTTACTACAAAAAGACAATTGCAATGAATGGATTGTAGCTTACGCTTCTAGAGCCTTAAGAGATGCAGAGAAAAACTATTCTGTTATTCAAAGATAGTTACTTGCTTGTATATGGGGTGCAGAACACTTTAGAAGTTTCCTGTGGGGTACTGAGTTTATTATCAAAACCGACCATAAACCACTTGTATTTTTGATGTCTCCTGGAGGTGGTAGATCTATGTCTGCACGGTTAGCCAGATTATCCTCGAGATTACAATCTTTCTGTTTTTGTATTGAGTATGCTCAAGGGAAGGCGAATATGCACGCTGACTGTATGTCTAGGTTACCTATTGCTAGTGACAAAAATTAACAGGATGATCATTGTGAAGTAGCTTTCACTACACATGATGTGAACTTAATACACAGTGGGAAACCAAGCTTGTGTGAGGATATCTGGATTTCTGAAATGGAAAAGGATGTTGAATTAAATACGGTTAAGAAATACATTGTGCAAGGGTGACCGGAATTAAGGAAATTGTCAGGTGATATGATGAGTTTCTCTAAGATTCATGATGAATTAGCTATTGAGAATGGGTTAGTCATGAGAGAGGACAAAATAATCCCACCTTTTGCTCTGAGAAACACCATCATGGAGATTGGTCATGAGGGACACCTTGGGATTTCCTTCACGACCTCTGTCCAAACTTTAAAAGTTCAAAGTCAACATGCTTGTTCGTCTGTTTAGTTGTTATTGTGTGAGTTGGTTACGGGGCACTACCACTGACGAAGTTCTGTGGTTTGGTCATTCAATTGATTTATTCGACATATGTCGGTTCCCTGTATTAATATTACCAACTTGCTCTAATACTCAGCTGGCTTTTCATTTTATGAGAGACAATTCTCTATATATGTGCAATTGAGTTCAGAAACTACGTGCTTCTACTTCCATAGATACCATTGATAGCACGGTCCATGATTGCCCATGCGAGCGCGATTGTCATAAAGTCACCATCATGACGGCCTGGACACTACGCTCACATAGGGCATAGCTTCCACTCGTGGGCTGACCCCCGTTGTTTTCCTAGCCTTGGTTTTTAAGATAAGCGTATTTCACATTGAGGTATTGTTTAATTTATAACTCTGGACTATACCTCTTATTTTCCTCAGAGCGGTGCCTCCTTTAACCTGAGCAGTTGCCAGGTGAGGCGAGGCGCATACCCAGAATTGTTCGGGTAAGTGTTAAACAATGAGCATCTTAATTATTTGATACGATGCATATACTAATATGTGTTTTGCATAATTGAATAATATTTCTTGTGCGTCTCGTGACCTATAATATATTGCTGTACCTTCCCGCTTACTTTTCATTGTGTTTGTTTTCACTTTAACAGGTAATTTCTCCTAGACCTAGTAAAGGTTCAGGTTGTATGATTTACCTTTTTCTCACGTTTAATATGCAGTAGCTTGTCGTGGTCCTGACGAAAGCTGGGGTACAAAATACCTATGAGATGAAACATGTAGACCAGATCCAACACAGTTATTTGTTTAAAACTGTCACAGCACTGTTTTAATTTGGGATCAAGGCAGCACTTAAATAAAAACCTTTTTGTGCCTTGTTTTCCAATTTTACCTATCACATTTAGTACACTCGCACTGCACACATCACCCCATACCATTTTGCAGATCGGTTCCTTTCATTGGAGCAACACATCTATAGTTGCATCTGGGACAATCTCTGAACTTCTACCAATGTTCATCTGGTGATGGATGGTTCTTTGAGAAGTCCCTGGTTTCCCAAATGATGAAGCGAGCCACTCTTTAGTGGGTGATGGGAACCTTTTTATGCATATATAGATCCTTAATGCATATGTATCCAGTGTGATATTTTGGCACGAACATTCTGTTATAGTATTTGGGGTACAGCTCTTCTTAAGGTCACTTGATTTTTCAGACTCACAGTCCTTTTTTTGTTAGATATTTCTCAAAGTGGCCTGAGGTGAAGATGGTCAAAGAGGTCACCTCACAAAGTGTGATTGAGTTCCTAGACAATATCTTTTGCAGAGAAGGAATTCCACAAGAAATTGTTATGGATAATGGACCTCAATTCATTAGTAAGGAGATGGAGTCATTCTTTGTAAAATGTAGCATAACCCATAGGAGAATAGATGTGTTCCATCCAGAGGCCAATGGTCAAGTGGAACGTTTTAACCGCGTCGTAAAGGAAGCGATCCAACTGTCCATTAAAGGGGGTCTTAATTGGAGTAATGTTTTGCAATCCATGTTACTAGCATATAGGACCTCTCCCAATTCAGCCACCTTGGCTAGTCCATTTGAACTTTTGAGAAGACGCAAACCAAGTACTAGTTTAGTCCCATGGTGGTTAAAAAAAGATTTGAATGATAATAAATTGACCGCTATCGACTATGATGTAGTTAAACGAAGGGTCAACGTGTACAAAAAAAAATGAAACAGGTCATGGATAAGAAGAGAGGTTCTGGAAGCAAACAAAAAATTGTTATTGGTGACCTTGTTCATTTGAGAAGAAAAGAAAATATTCCAAAAGGTTCTCAATGTTGGTCAGACCCAAAGAGAATTATAGAAGTGTTTAACAATGCGGTTAGAATAGAGGGAGGAAGTGTTTGGAATTTGAACAGGATTTTTTTGTTGAACGGCGTTTCCCATTCACCTAAGAATTCTTGCAAAAATATATGTTTGGATGATGTACATAATGATGTCTCCTCTAAACAGGATCCTGGTTGCTCCAATTGGGACAGTGATTCTTCCAGGAGGAAACGTGAACATCACTGTCCTGAGAGATTCAAAGATTATGTTATGGATTAGTATACATGATTCTAGAGAGCAGTTAATCTGATTGTGGTTAATGGGGCATTTTGTAACGGAGACAGACTTGTGAAGATGGATTAAACTCTCCTTGTACCCTCTGATTCTTTTCGGTCATTTTTCCTCTTGGATGCACCTAACTTTTCCCACAGTACAGTAGCCTTCTCCTCACAACTCACCACAGGAATCCACTCCCCAGGATCTCCCACTGGACTTCACTCCCTCCAGCACTTTCCTCTCCACACCTCACAGGGCACACTGGTCTTGGCAAGTAGGCAGCGACTGGTGCTCCAGGCTGCAGCGTCAGGTGGTCTTGGATATCCCTGGCTGATGTCCCCTCACCCACCTCGGAGTCTGGCAGGCCTAAGGCCCCAGCCCTAGTCACAGGCAGTAGTCTTGCAGAGCTTCTCCTGCACGCTTGATAATTTTGGGGGGCTTTACCTCCTCTTCTTATAGACCATTTCCAGACACCAAATGTGATTTAGGGTTTGAGTCTTTGAAGTTTGTGTTGGGAGTCTGCTTCCTTTTGAAGTGCCCACTCCTCTGCCTTGCCATTGCTCCAGAAAGCAGCCTGTTACAGCAAGAGAGACTCCACATCTGATAGCCCCACAACACAGGTCATAAGAACGACTAGAGGTTCACACCTGAATGTCAGGTACAGTGATGTGTGCATCAAAAGGTTAACACAAGGCTCAAGGCCTACTCGTTTATGATTCTCTTATCAGCCCTATCTCCTTCCAGAGAAGTGCCCAGGCCCCTTGCCGGTGAACTGTCCCTGAATTAAAGAGCCCCCTTTGAAGTGTACTGAAGAGCCTGGCTCTTCATCTTCTTCTTCCTCCAGTGTGTCCCTCGCAGCTCAGGGAATGCAGCAATCCACAAATCACCTAGGGTGGATTCATTTACCTCCTCATGCATCTTCAGTTAGCCCTGGCTCTCCCAAAATGGAACCCAGAGTCTGCCATGTATTGTACCATTCACAGACACACATACGTCCAGCAAATGAATAAAACACACATGCGCTGTGGAGCACTACATACTAACTTGATGTAGGCTAAGGGTGAGTTAACACACAGCAGAGGAACTTTACATGAGTGAGTGAGCCTCACTCCAGTGACACAGGTAAAAAGGGCTGTTCACTTCTACTGATCACTACACAGTATGCTGCCACCACCACGTTTGTGCTAATTAACTCTTGGTAAAAGCCAGCAGCCTTTCACCACAATGAGGGTAGCCCTTTGGGCGCCCCTCCAGGTCCAACAAGACTGCAATCAGGAGACAGGCCTTTGTCAGTGCGCACACTCATGACCCGTGTTCACTCATGACAATAAAATCAGCACCAGGGTTCCAGACATTGTTGCAGCGAGGTATTCAGGGCACGGTTACTCGTGCATCACCATGCTATGGACTTTTATGTCCCAACATCAAGGAAGAAGGAATATACATAAGCCTTGAAAAAGAGGCATCGTACTGCAGATGATACATGGTAATTAAAAAAACTGAGGAATGATTATATAAAATTAACATTGAATAATAAACACCAACTGCGGTATAGAATATGAGCGATTTGAAGTATGCCATGCAGCAGAAAGATTCTAAAAAAATTGTATAAATTGTAAAATGGGATAGAAGCTCATATTGGGGCACAAAGGGGTGTAGCTTCAGGGGGGGTGTTTGGGGCGTTACATCCCCCTAAAAATTGTGTGCTGTAGTGAATTGTTGGGAACAGGTGCTTTCAGTCGGGTATGGTGAGGTGTCTGTCGGATTTCACAGAGGATTTCTTTTTTTACATGCACGCATAGACTAAAACACACACACTCTCTCTTTCCTCTCTATTGTGAAGTTCTAAAAATGTGGATATTTTACAAAATATTTTGTTTAAATTAGCCTAACAATCTGCTCTGATATCCCTTTCCACTGCTCCTTAAGCCGTCCTCGTGTCCAGCTTCTCAGATAATGTACGTTAACAAGATGTGCCAGTGTGGTTGTTGGGAAATCTGAAGCTCACACCCCCTCCCCCAATCTTACTGACCAAGCTGCACTCCTGGGGTCACACTAGTGCATGAATGTGCAAATGCCGTAGACCAGGGGTCTTCAAACTGGAGGTGGGCCGCCCTAGGGGGGCCTCAAGGGATCCCAAGGGGGGCACCAGGGTTTGGCAAAAAGAAGCCTTGTACAGATAACAGTGCTTTGTTTTAAGATGAAAAAAATAGCGCCGCCAATCGGCTCTGTAATGGGCCATCACTACCATCTTTTGCTATTTATATCCCAGCTGGGAGTAGGTGTCAAAAGGGAAGGGACTCCAAATATTCTTCTAAACCCCCCGCCCCTACTTGTAATAGTTTCACTATGGATACTTGTGCGCGTTAGTAAGGCCTGCCTGACCAGAATAGTATGTTTGGCAATCATGTATTTGATTGCATTCTTAAAACAGTAACGGAATGGAACCGCAGTGTTTAAATATGCATAAACATATTAAAACAACGACAATTTTATAAAATAATTGTGAAAAATTCTGAGTGGGGCCCGATGATTTTTTTCTCCCCACTGGGGGGTTGCTGCATTAAAAAGTTTGAAGACCACTGCCGTAGACGAAAGGTCATAATCTAGCCACCCCATAGTCTTTGTAAGGTATCTAAAACTTGTGTTCATGGTACCAGAAGCGGAAGTAGCTCTAACGTGCCAGGAAGCCAATAAGGCAGCAGCACCCAGTTCTCATAAGAGTTTTTAGGGCTGAAGGATGTAAAGTTGCTCCATAGTGTAACTTCACAAATGTTCCTCTGTACACAAAAGTACTAGATTGGTTCCCAATAAATTCAAGTTTGCCTCATCATTGAAAGATGCGGGGAACATCTAGGGTCGTGTTTTATTAGTTTATATCCAGTACTGGCTGGAGACAGACGATGCTCTCTCCGATCTTCAAACTAGTTTTGGGAGGAGCGGTCTCGGCGCTGTTGATCAGACCTCAGAGGTGAGACTTCAGCTTTTTGTGTAAAACGCACTCCACTGAAAAAAGGTTCTATCATATGTGACCTTTATAGATCTCAAATTCGCAATAGGTCTAGTTGATAGGGAGGAATTGTGGCCTACCCTAAAATCACAAGGTATTGGCTAGCAGCTGTTAAAAGGCATACTCAGTGGTACCACGGCAGGGCTGTGTTATGAACAACAAGGAGAATGCACAGAGGCATTTTGTATCATGACAGGGATACGGCAAGGTTTTGTGCTTAAAACCACAATTTTTCTTAAATGATGCAAACACTTTTCTTACTTCCATAAACATTGATGCCTCAAAAATTTGTTATGAAAAGTTGCAACCTCCTACTTTTTGGTGATGATGCGGTGTTTTTGTTCCAAACAAAAAAGTCAATGCATTATCTGTTGATGGGGTATGTTAATTACTGCACCATGAAACATCTAAATATAAAAGTTGCTAAAACAAAATTCATGATTCTGAGTCCAAAGGCTCATTGGTTGAAAACTTTTGACATTCCTGGCCAGTAGTGTCAATTATATGAGTCTGCAGGAGCACAACATACTTATCTACTGAAAGAGTGGGCTATTTTGATTATTTATTAATTCATTTGGATTCAAGGTAGAAATTGGTAAAACAATGAGTGAAAGCCACCATCCTACTGAGACAGGCGGCTGCTGCAGTGTTAAGATCAGGTCCACTGGAGTTATGAGGCGGGCAGGGACAAATTATGTAGAAGTTTAATGTGGACCGTTTTATGATAGAATTATTTCATTACTTTATCATTTGTACACGTTTACACTTGTCTGGGCTTCAGTTGCACCATAGCAATAAGCAACAGAAAGCTTACCAGTCAAACTTTGCAAATGGCCTTGCACTGAGCGACAACACATGTTGCTGTTTTTAGTAACTTTCGAACCGTTTGAGCTAGAAACAATTTTTTTTGTTAAAATCTGCAAATTATGCAGCAGATGATGGATTATGTGGCAAATCCATAATCATGCAAAAACGCTGCGGCAGCACAATCGCATATTTCCAGTGGTCCTGATTAAGATGCAAGGCTAGGCTTGGAGACTCACCTATGACCGCCTTCTTGCAGATGTATCAAATGAAGGCTGCACTAGTGGAGCAGAGATTTAGCACTATCTGAGCACAAACTCCCTAGACAGAGTGGAGAGTAAGGGGCATATTTCTGGGCAAATCATGCAGCGCAGCAAGTTACATTGCTGCACTGTGCTGCACTGCGTGACAGCGAAAGGGCAGGAATGCACTTTATTTAAAATAACACAGCGCATTCCTGCCTTTGTCCCTGCATTGGCACTGTTTTGGCTCCCTAGTGCCGACGCAGGCATCCAAGGTGCCAGGGTTGCATGCAGGATTGTTTTTGTGCAGGAAGGAGCACCTTCCTGCACAAAAACAATTGAAAGGTTTTTTCCCTATCTATGTGTGCTGCAGAATGCAGCACACATAGAAAGAGGAAGTAACATGGAAAAACAAATAAATGTCTCCTCGTTACGCCTCAGAAGGCATATCTTTTTGGCACATTCCCAGGTCTACCACTTTTGATAAATCTGGGAATGCGTCAAAATCCATGGGAGTTGCGTAGGAACATCCACGCAACACCCATGGAACACCTTCCCAGGGCAGAGTAACGCAACACAGTGATCTGCACTGTGTTGCATTACTCCAGGTTTTTTAAGTCACTCAGGGCTACCCAAGGTGGCCTTGCGTGGAAACATATATCGCATTTAAGACTTGCGTCATGCTTGCACCACATTGCATCGTGCAAGCGTGACGCTACTCCAAGCAGAAATATGCCTCGAATTTTCTAAGAACACTGCTTAGGTTACGTCATCGTACCATCCTAACTCCACTTCCCCTCGAGGTCAGCATGGACTCGGTTGCTGACGAAATTGCATTGCATCCTATTCGCTACTGGCTGAGCCTGCATAAGAATCCGCATGGGGAGGATTATAGTAAGAAATGCTTGTGGTCGCTGAGCTTCAAATCACTATTAGAAAACCGTGGTTTATGCATTTGAAATCTGGCTTGAAGGGAATGAGTCTGGAGAACTTTGACCCACCAGAGCAAAATCATATTTGCCTGAATTGCTTAAGGAGAAATATTGGCACAGTAAGGATAGGAAGCTTCTAAATGTAATTGAGCATGGGCCCATGATGGCTTGCTACTTAATGCATAAAAAAATGTGGGTTGCCAATTGCCAGCCCTACTTAAGCACAATTTACCTGGAAGCCCACCACCGCACTCTATATCCCACACTTCCTTTGGGAAACCTACCTACACGTAATTATTTTTCTGAATGTTACCCAGCAGTTTCCAGTCCAGAATGGTCTTTGTGACTACTTTTGGGGGCAAAGATATTATTAAGCATTTTATGATTGTCTGTTCTAAAACAATGTAGATTCGCATAAGGTGGCTGGTGCCTCTTTTCGAGAAGTATAAAGTAAAACAGTACAGAATTATAGAATTCATTTACAGGATCTTGAGTTTGAGCTAATAATATGTATGTCAATCGTGATGCAGAGTACGGATTAATAAAATATTTAAATGTTTTAACGTTTGTATTGTTATTAAGTGGTGGCAATATTTCATGTTTATTATGTGTATATGTCAATGTTGTTCCTGCTTCATAGTTGGGAAAAATACAGTTTTTGTATTTGTCCTCATGATAGAAATATACAGCATTTTGTTGGGGGAAAGTTTTGAAATTCTCAGGCGTGGTTTCCAACACCATGCTTCAAAGTGTAGATTCCAAATATTCTCTTGGCAACATAAAAAGCCCGGACATGTCCCGGTTCACTTTGCATTCGTGTGTTTCGCCAAATTCATGAGATGTGTTCATATGGCTGAAAAGTAAACGCTGCCTTTTAGACACTTGTAACTAGATTGCGACCTGCCAGGGAAGAAGACGTGAAAATCAGTTTTTAACGTAAACCCGGGTCCGGAAAAGGTAAGCCCCGGACGAGGCTGGCTCGACTTGCCTCACCTGTGCCGTAATGACATAGCGACAGGTGAGTGTTTGCTGAGCACAGGGTTGCCGCGTACACAGTGTGCAGTGCCAAGGGCGCCCCGCAGCCTGGCCCTGTTATTAGCGCGTGCCTGGGGCCCTGTCCAATGCCAGCTGCCTAGCACAGGCCAGGGGTTGTTAGGCTGTCACTTGGGGGAGGGTTGTGGGGAGGGGTGCAGCCTTTCAGATTCAAATACTTCAACATGCTCCACTTGGGGAGGGCCGAGCCCAAGTAGGCGCAGAGCCATGGCAACTCTACACACTGCGACAGGGCTGGCAGAGGCCAGTCTGGGTCCGTTTGGAGCCAGGGGAGACGGGGAGCGAGGCAGGGTAGAGCGCCGGGACGGGTCCTCAAAAACAGAAGAGAGAAGTGTCCGAGAGAGGGGAGGAGGCATAGGTGGAAGGGGTGCTGAGGGGGAGAGAGGTGCATGGAGGGAGGAACAAGTGAGGTGCGCGGGCATAGAGAGGGGCAAGGGGGCATGTGGAATTGGGCGGGGCTTAAAGACGGGAGAGGGGGCAGATAGGTGCACTGAGGGAAGAGTGCACCGAGGCAGTGGAGGGGCTTCGGAGGTGGTGAAAGGGCATAAACAGGGAAGGGAGGTGCATAGAGAGGGGTGATAGCTTGGCGGAGCATACCGTGAGGCGAGCGGTTGCTAGAAAGCAATGTGCATGGAGGGAGGGCAGGTGTGCAGATAGGCGCGGGAGTGTTTGTAAAAAGAGGAGGCAGTGGTGCACGGAAGGGACCACATAGAGAGCGAAGAGGAGAGAAAGGGCGAGGGAAGTACCGAAGTCTATTTAGGTGCACTAAAGAAGCGGTGTATAGAGAGGGGGTAAACCCAGAGTGGGAGAGACAAGGATGCCTGGCAGTACAGGCGTCACTACAATTTCTTAGTCCATTTCCCACAAGAATTACGAGGTTTTTGCTTGAAACTTAAAGAGCGAGCAGCGCCCTGACGTCAGCCTCGGGGCAAGCCCCCCTCTCTCTTCGAGCTCGACTGGAGGTATCATGGCGGGCACAGGGGAGATGACCGAGTTCACCTGTATCTGTGAACTCTGCGACTGTGGGTGAGTACTCGCCACATGCATTTCCATCTTTCCACCTTGAAACTGCGCACTCACTTCTCACGGAAGTGAAGGCTCTCCCTGCCTGTGCACTGTCCCCCCTCAGTCTTGTGTGCTGCTCTCCCATCCTTTCTCGCTAAGATTGTGTTTTCACTTCCTCACTTAAGCGCAAACAGTTTCATCCTTCAGAAGCTGTTTAATGGGGTTGTAAAAGAGAGTTTGAGAGCTGGTGCATGAGTTTATCACACTGCGGTGTTTGAGTAGTAAGGTTGGGAGGGGTCGTACCAGCTCCATTCGCGTCTCTCTCTGCCTCATTCTTTTATTTTCTGTCTCCCCGCTCTCTCTTGTGTTTTTTCACTCCTTCCTTCTGCCTATCGGTCTCAGTGGGTCTCTCACTCTATTTCCGTCTGTTTCCATTTAGTCCCTCTCTGCTCTTTTATCTCTCCCCGTCACCCGTGCTCTCTCTAGAGCAGCCCCATCCCCTCAAGCCCATCTCCTTCTTACTCAGGGGCTAGCTCATTGGTTTTCATTCCCTTCCCTCCGGTGTGACTACTCTTCCCAACTTCGATGTCCTCTTCTCGTCAGTTGCCCTTTCCTCCTTTCCCACCTCTCTCCTCGCCGTGTCGCTGCTTCACTGCCTAACCTCTTTGGCTGCAGCAGTCATAGCACCACCAGTGGCAACACTACTCACCCCACCACACATAGCATGCATGCTAATAAATAAACGCACCACACATTTTTTGTTTGGGTAAAACTGCTGCAGGTGTATTACAGACACCGTTATGTAATATGGTGGGTTATCTTACGGGCGATCCAAGGGCAGGCAAACATCTGGGCCGCCTGCCCGCCTGATGATCCAAGCAGCACTGGGGCGAACCCCATCTGTGCTGCCCCTTCTGGTGATCCTCTTCCCAGATCACATGACACATTGTCCCTTATTACTCACGCCCCTTTCAGGGCGGAGTGTAGCAAGGCAAGCTCCCGGTTGTTCAGGCCCACAACCGCCCGAAGGACTAACGGGGCACCAACACGGTTTTCCAGGAACCTCCCATGAGGCTCCTGGGCTTTGCCTCTGGCACCCCCTATGGTGCCACGCAGGGGTACCCTTCTGTACCCATTTGCTTCCAGATCACTCTGTAACTCCGCCTGCAATGAAGAAGGACAACATTACAACATTCTCTGCCTCCTGCCTGCCACAAACCACGCCGGGTAAGCGGTAGGGTGGGAGACGGCGTGTCGGGCGCGCAAAGAGGACGTCCAGATAGTGAGGGAGGCATATATACACCTCCCCCTGTCCACGCGCCCCGGAAGTGACGCTCGCCTTGTGCGCCACAACAAGGCTGGGGGGGGAGGACTCCTCCCTGAGTCCCTGCCCATAAGGGGGGCGTGGGGTGCCCCGGTGGCACTAGAGGGCTGCCCTCTTCAGTGGCCCCCTGCGGGGGCCTCGGGCAGCCGCATAGCACCACCAGTGGCAACACTACCCACCCCACCACACATAGCATGCATGCTAATAAATAAACGCACCACACATTTTTTGTTTGGGTAAAACTGCTGCAGGTTTTTTACAGACACCGTTATGTAATATGGTGGGTTATCTTACAGGCGATCTAAGGGCTGGAAAACATCTGGGCCGCCTGTCCGCCTGATGATCCAAGCAGCACTGGGGCGACCCCTTCTGGTGATCCTCTTCCTGGATCACGTGACACATGGTCCCTTATTACTCAAGCCCCTTTCAGGGCGGAGTGTAGCAAGGCAAGCCCCCGGTTGTTCAGGCCCACAACCGCCCAAAGGACTAACGGGACGCCAACACGGTTTTTCAGGAACCTCCCATGAGGCTCCTGGGCTTTGCCTCTGGCACCCCGTATGGTGCCACGCAGGGGTACCCTTTTGTACCGATTTACTTCGAGATCACCCTGTAACTCCGCCTGCAACGAAAAAGGACAACATTACAACATTCTCTGCCTCCTGCCTGCCACAAACCACGCCGGGTAAGCGGTAGGGTGGGAGACGGCGTGTCGGGCGCCCAAAGAGGACGTCCAGATGGTGAGGGAGGCATATATACACCTCCCCCTGTCCTCGCGCCCCGGAAGTGACGCTCACCTTGCGCGCCACAACAAGGCTGGGGGGGGAGGACTCCTCCCTGAGTCCCTGCCCATAAGGGGGGCGTGGGGTGCCCCGGTGGCACTAGAGGGCTGCCCTCTTCAGTGGCCCCCTGCGGGGGCCTCGGGTAGCCGCATAGCACCACCAGTGGCAACACTACTCACCCCACCACACATAGCATGCATGCTAATAAATAAACGCACCACACATTTTTTGTTTGGGTAAAACTGCTGCAGGTTTATTACAGACACCGTTATGTAATATGGTGGGTTATCTTACGGGCGATCCAAGGGCAGGCAAACATCTGGGCCGCCTGTCCTCCTGATGATCCAAGCAGCACTGGGGCGAACCCCATCTGTGCTGCCCCTTCTGGTGATCCTCTTCCCGGATCACATGACACATGGTCCCTTATTACTCACGCCCCTTTCAGGGCGGAGTGTAGCAAGGCAAGCCCCCGGTTGTTCAGG
This sequence comes from Triturus cristatus, assembly GCF_964204655.1. Lineage (NCBI taxonomy): Eukaryota > Metazoa > Chordata > Amphibia > Caudata > Salamandridae > Triturus > Triturus cristatus. The sequence continues at coordinate 1,006,151,564 of NC_140583.1, read as the reverse complement.
CCCACAACCGCCCGAAGGACTAACGGGCACCAACACGGTTTTCCAGGAACCTCCCATGAGGCTCCTGGGCTTTGGCTCTGGCACCCCCTATGGTGCCACGCAGGGGTACCCTTCTGTACCCATTTGCTTCCAGATCGCCCTGTAACTCCGCCTGCAACGAAAAAGGACAACATTCCAACATTCTCTGCCTCCTGCCTGCCACAAACCACGCCAGGTAAGCGGTAGGGTGGGAGACGGCGTGTCGGGCACGCAAAGAGGACGTCCATATGGTGAGGGAGGCATATATACACCTCCCCCTGTCCTCGCGCCCCGGAAGTGACGCTCGCCTTGCGCGCCACAACAAGGCTGGGGGGGGAGGACTCCTCCCTGAGTCCCTGCCCATAAGTGGGGCGTGGGGTGCCCCGGAGGCACTAGAGGGCTGCCCTCTTCAGTGGCCCCCTGCGGGGGCCTCGGGCAGCCGCATAGCACCACCAGTGGCAACACTACCCACCCCACCTCACATAGCATCCATGCTAATAAATAAATGCACCACACATTTTTTGTTTGGGTAAAACTGCTGCAGGTTTATTAAAGACACCGTTATGTAATATGGTGGGTTATCTTACGGGCGATCCAAGGGCAGGCAAACATCTGGGCCGCCTGCCCGCCTGATGATCCAAGCAGCACTGGGGCGAACCCCATCTGTGCTGCCCCTTCTGGTGATCCTCTTCCTGGATCATGTGACACATGGTCCCTTATTACTCAAGCCCCTTTCAGGGCGGAGTGTAGCAAGGCAAGCCCCCGGTTGTTCAGGCCCACAACCGCCCGAAGGACTAACGGGACGCCAACACGGTTTTCCAGGAACCTCCCATGAGGCTCCTGGGCTTTGCCTCTGGCACCCCCTATGGTGCCACGCAGGGGTACCCTTCTGTACCGATTTGCTTCCAGATCACCCTGTAACTCCGCCTGCAATGAAAAAGGACAACATTACAACATTCTCTGCCTCCTGCCTGCCACAAACCACGCCGGGTAAGCGGTAGGGTGGGAGACGGCGTGTCGGGCGCGCAAAGAGGACGTCCAGATGGTGAGGGAGGCATATATACACCTCCCCCTGTCCACGCGCCCCGGAAGTGATGCTCGCCTTGTGCGCCACAACAAGGCTGGGGGGGGAGGACTCCTCCCTGAGTCCCTGCCCATAAGGGGGGCGTGGGGTGCCCCGGTGGCACTAGAGGGCTGCCCTCTTCAGTGGCCCCCTGCGGGGGCCCCGGGCAGCCGCATAGCACCACCAGTGGCAACACTACCCACCCCACCACACATAGCATGCATGCTAATAAATAAACGCACCACACATTTTTTGTTTGGGTAAAAATGCTGCAGGTGTATTACAGACACCGTTATGTAATATGGTGGGTTATCTTACGGGCGATCCAAGGGCAGGCAAACATCTGGGCCGCCTGCCCGCCTGATGAGCCAAGCAGCACTGGGGCGAACCCCATCTGTGCTGCCCCTTCTGGTGATCCTCTTCCCGGATCACATGCCACATGGTCCCTTATTACTCACGCCCCTTTCAGGGTGGAGCGTAGCAAGGCAAGCCCCCGGTTGTTCAGGCCCACAACCGCCCAAAGGACTAACGAGGCACCGACACGGTTTTCCAGGAACCTCCCATGAGGCTCCTGGGTTTTGGCTCTGGCACCCCCTATGGTGCCACGCAGGGGTACCCTTCTGTACCCATTTGCTTCCAGATCGCCCTGTAACTCTGCCACAACTCTGAAGGTGGCCACCTTCGCCGCCAGAGCCCCCCACCAAAACAGCTATCGTCTCACCCGCAAACTCTCCTGCCTAGAACCTCCTGCAAATCTAGATGAAAGAGAACATCCCTACTGGTTATAGATGCCCCATCTATATCCCAATAGCCCTAGACGTTAGCCTGGATCAGCTAGTGTCTGATGAAACAAAAGGCCCTTTTGGCTCGTGAAGTTGTGCCAAGAACTATTCACCCCGTGCGGGAAAGTTCCACTGCATCACATGACTCAGCCCCGTGCCAAATCTGGGCGGGACGATTGCATACACCATGGCTCACATTGCCCCATCTATTTGCTGATCTCACCTAGCTGCCGTCCTTCAAGCTCCGTGTGTGCCTGAACCTCTGCGTGCTCCATCTATGGGACAGCCGCCCACTTGCTAGGTGACCGCTCTCCCAACCCGCCTGCCTACTTTGGCTATTATGGCGAGAAGGATTATACTTAACCTTTGAACAGTCCCTATGCTTGCTAAATCATGACGCACAGGAGTGTTCATAACTAGAAGTATGTGAAAATGAGCAAGGGTGCCCTCCTGCCCTTGCCATGTATCCCTTATGGGCAGCAGTGCCCACAGTCTATAATGTGGTGTCTAACATTAAGGATAGACTAAGTCCTATTTTACCCCCCTCCTAGAATACTCACAGGTGGTGGGCGGGGTGGGGGGGTTCACCCCACCCTGCACAGCCCCAGCGGTGGGAAATTACCTGCTCCGTTAAATTTCAATTTAATATGCCTTGCCTTCCCTTGCTGCCACCTGGGATTTAGTCATTCATGCCACTGACCCACAAGGGCCTCGTACTGGGCTGTTTAAATGCAGCCCAGGATGACCTTAAACAATCAGCTTGGTGGGATACCACAAACCGCATTGGTCATGAGGACCTTAAGATGCACACAATTTTCACCTGGGCGTACCTCTCAGTGAGACCGGCTCCACACAGCTGTAAGGCCAGAGACACACATAAATTCAACCTAGTTACTGGTTTTTGCCACTTGGTACCCTACTGGTTGCAGCTCTGTGTTTTTGTGAAGCGTGCGTGCCCCCCGGGGCATGATGGCGCTGATAACCGGTGTATGTTACCCACTCGCTGATGTATCGCTAACTGCCCTTACTTGGATTGAAGGAATGCTGGATGATTCCTAAGGACTGTGGACTTAATACTCCAACCCAGTTTGACCCCAAAATCTGGGACAGGCCAAGAAGTAATCATGCCCTTCAAGGTACATCTACCCCAGCATTGACTATCAACGTATTTGGGACGCCGGTAACAGAAGATGCCCCATCCAGTCTCAGGTTGTAGCCCATAGAAGGATAACCAGGGAGCAGACAAGTCTGTGGGAACCAGGGGGAACATTCTGTGCAAAAACCTGCCCTTTCCTGAATATTGGGATGCCAAAAGATCTATAATACCCTGTCGCAATATGGCTCTAACACATTGTTTACCAAACTTTTCTGTACCACTGCACACTTGTTAGATGACAACTACCACCACCCGCCTGCTTCCCTGGCTAAAGCGCAGGTGAATATGTCTTAACTGAAGCGACCTGATACCTCCCTTGGCTGCAGAGGAATGCCCACCCAGTGTACATGGTACCTGATTCTATATGGTGCCCGCAGGTGTTCCCCATGAAGGCTTTTGTAGCCAATTGCACAATGCAGTCTCAGCATTTCGCAGTGCCTCTCTTTGCGTTGAAATTTCCTGAGTAAGTGTAAAATTATACTTTCCCACCATTGGGCTGGTAACCGGTGGCAAAGGCAGACTGGTATTTTGTGGCTTCTGACATTGCCTCTCGATATATACTACAAAACCACCGTACACCCACAACACGCCAGTACCATAGGCTTTAACAATGCTAGTTAGTTGCATAAGATAACTGAAGCCACAATTCTGGCTTCGCTGCATAGCATATTGAAAATGCATCCATTCTGAACTGGTGGGACTGTCACCTTAACGTGTTGAACATTGCATTAAGTGTCTTCCTTCAATGAGTGGCAAGCTCAACCACGATTGGGACCATTACACTAATCAACTTCCGCAACAGCCAGACTGGTCACCTGCACATAAGCCAGGTGCCGAAACCAGAAAGAGGGAGCCCTTTGGAAACGGAATAGCGGCACACAATCCCCACGTTGGAGACAAAATTTACCTTGTTGTACTGCGAAAGAGGCACATGCGGAGACAAAATAACTATTGTTTGCAAAACAGAGCCTGTCCGAAACTTTTGTCTATATTGGGACAAAAGATGAACCATGATATTATCACTGATCAAGTCTGTGATGTCATATTCGCTACCTCTGGCATATTTCTCATAATTTGCCATATGTGACTGACACCGCACTCTCCTCCTGTGCTTTGTGTGATCTTGGCCCACTTTGGTGTGAGCAGAGCCCCGTGAAGTATACTTGGCTTCATGGCCGATAATGCACAAGTATTAGGTGAGGAAGATGAAACCATACTTGCCGAGCCCCGGCCAGAACCGACAAACATTTTGCCATTTGTCATCAGTAGCACATTCATCAATAAGACATTGAGAAGGGCCACATGCATAACTCCTGGTAGCCAATGGACCTTGTTGGCCAAGCAGTGGAATCTTCGCTCAATGCCATAATACAAAACAGACTTCTTACAGCGCACGCCACCCAGGCACCAAACACAACACCGAGGTTTACACCGAACATCCCTACACAAAAGGAAAGGCACCCAAGGCCGTGCACCTATGCCTGGTGAAGGGGAGGTACTCTAATGCTGTGGATGGTGTAGGTGTGGAATTCTCACTACCGGGGCAAGCATTGGAATTGTGACTGATAATAACTTACAGAGGCAACACACTGAAAACTGTTTGCGCTGATATGCTAGGGGAAGCTGGCGCATTACCGGGCCCTTGTTGCACGTATCTGAGCGATACCAAAGTCCCAGGGGTAAATAGTACCCCCGGGACCAGGAAGGGGTGGTCAGATTTGGAGCTTCCGTACACCCAAGCACGCAGTCGCTTAATCAATCAGCCTCGCAATATTCACTTCCATGAAAAGGACGATGCCCAACTTGACTTGCCAAGAAAACACCGGCTAAACTTGGGATGATTCTTGTGCTCATGTTAAGCAGATGGAAGGATTAAAACATTGATCCTACTTGACCTCGTCATAATACCATGTTGCAGCTGGTGCCTACAGCGGTGTAAACTGTCCGCCCCGCCCAAAACAGCAGTCTGTGGTCCAAAACACGCGCACAAAAAATGCTGGCTGCAACACCGAATAGGCTTAATAAATTCTTGACTATAAAACGCTGTTAATTAGTTTCCGTTTGCGACGCCCAATGCAAGTGGTAGTAAACTCAGCCCAATGCTGGCCTAAATGTATATTCAAAACAAAACTTATCGGGCCTGCATATAACAGACATTCTCAAGCATACACTTCAAAATTCGGCTATCCTCACGCTCAGCCGCTTCTAACTGATCTAGCCTCTGAAGTCCAAAGTGTTAAATGCTTTGTAAGATAAATTCAGGCGTTGACACCTAAACCCATCACCGTTGGGACACCCTTTGTCAAAGACACATCTTTTAACTCCTCCTGACATGAACTTACAGCCAGAGGCAGGTGTAATAGACCTTAAACTACAGCGGCCCACCGTAGGGATTATTTTAGCCAAGACCCATCGGGCCGTCGTGAGTAGGCATCAAGGAAAATGGGTCTGTGTCACAGTTCAACATTCAAAAGACTATGAGGCCCCTGTCCCTTGCTGTGTGTAACACACGCTTAAACAATCTTCTTCCTGACTTGTCCTCATGCAGGCACTAGGGTGCACCTACTCAAGCCCCTAATTGCCCTTTCGCTGGTGATCCTCTGCATGGTTGAAAGTAAAGCAAGCCATGGAGAAACTGGCAAGGCACCGGCACATTATTTCCAACAGACATACACCTATGGATGGTTATTGTCACCCAGCTCCAAGGTACCACAAGATGCATCTACATCCCCGGTCTTACCCTTTTGAAAGGCGTTTTCCATTCGATCAGTTTAGTGCAAACCAGACCAAATATTTGCCCGGCTTTTGATTGACAAAACATTCGCGCGACCGCTTCAACGTTTCTATCATGTGAGAAGACTTAAGGGATCCGAACTAGCAAAGCATAACTCTTTCATTATCGGATCACGGAATCACTGGCATATTTTATATTATACCCTTGATTATACATATAATTGCCTGTTTAATATCCCAACCCTCTCCAGTCAAGCAAACACAAATATTATAAACAACGTATGTACCACCTTTGCACAGGCCTCTACATGGTTTCCAGAGAATGGCCCTTTCAGCGCCCGGTTTAAAGAGGTGGGAGGCCTCTATCACGTTTTGTGTTTTAGCCCACACTAAAACCATCTTCATGCCTTTATGGGAGTTAGGACACTGGCCCGTCAGTTCCGACAGCTGTACCTTGATGCAGGTGTCTGAGCCCAGGCCTTCACAGAGATGCCGGCGCCCCCTATGCAGAAGATCAGGGTGGCGGGGGGGGGAGGGGAATCCACTAATGAATAGGCTCCGAAAGCACTATAACGCTTGTGGTGCAGAGCACTAGGCAAGGGGCATGGCATGCTCTGGTCTGATGTTCGAGTAGAAAGGTCTGGTGCATCCGTGAACAGGTTTAGCCCTGTGAGAAGAGTGTGCTCATGTCACTTAATTAAGACATGCAACAAACCTGAGAAAACTCTTGCATCTCTACTTTAAGCTGTGAAAATGTTCTTCCTTTTTGAAAACACACAATCGGTTCTTGAAAAGACTTCCATATCTTCTAATTCTCCCAAGTGATTCGAGACAGGAGCGCCCATAGACACTGTGTCCCTCGCTCCTCACCCCATCTGGTAAACCACTCACTCGCTGGTGCTGTGCAGCGTATCCCCAGCGCGGATAGCTGAGTGGTCAGAGATCCCACTACTCCCAGTAAAGGGCGCCCCAATCAAGCACGGGAGACACTGCTCAGTTAGCACACCTGACGTCTCAGCCAACCTGCCTGGATTGCCAGCCTATAGTGCTGCTGTTCTGCTGCCTCACTGGAGGAGGGTATCACTCACCGCGTCACCCGCCGCCCGAGAGCAGCTACATGAGATAGCCTAGTGGCCCGTCAAGCCACACAATCTGTGCTGATACTTGAACCCTCGAAGAGCTTGTGAGTCACCAGCACAGTGCCAAGAAGCCATCCTGCATTTCTGCGCTACACAAATTAGCATGTGAGAAGGGGTTCAACGCAGCGGGGCAAGGGCTCAGATTACTCTATCGAGAAAGGAGAAACAACAAAACAGCGGGACAGTGCATCCCGATGGCGTAAGCACCTCATTGCACTCTGTGGAATACCTGGACAGCCAATATGTGTGTTAGTACGTGAGCCTCCAGTTGTTATCCTGATCATTCAAAGGCTATGAACAGCCACCTGTTATGCCAACCAGATACTACAAAGTTTACAATTAACAGGGCAAAATGAATAGCAAGGAAAAAACCCCTTTGGAAATGCCTACAGCACCTGGTATTCCCATGTGGTCTCCCATCCAAGTACTAACCAGGCGCGACCCTGCTTAGCTTCCGTGATCGGGCACATTCAGGGTGGTATGGCCGTAGCACGGGCCTCATCATCTCTATCCCTCTGAACAGTGTTTGTGAAAGAAGAAGTCAATTGATGTCTAGGAATATCTTACATGATACTCTGTGATAATTTACCACTGCTTTCCAGCATCCCTTTACTAAGTATCAGGTTACCCGCTAGCAGTCGCACAAGGCATTGAACAAAACCAGTCGGGCCCGTGCATAACCAGGCCGTGGGCCCAGACATGCAGCTCTCTTGCCCCTGCAACCAGGAGAAAGACACACTCCGGCGGCCGCATCTCCCAGCCCTCAACTGCTGCCACTCAAATCGGGACCCGAGCAATCTCAACCCCCAGACTGGGGAAAACCCTACTGAAATGTGCCCCCTTTCATTGGTACGGGCACACTACCTGTATCCTGTGTAAATGGACGAAAGTCCCCACACATGCTCACACGCTGCGGACCGCAGCATCTTGTGGTTTAAATTCAGGTACGCGCCAGCTCATGCACACCGCTCGGGGCGAGCGGCACTCACTGACCCCTTAGCCATGACTATTTTACCAAATGCCTGACTACCAGTTTGTCCCAGTCATAAGGCCCAGCCTGCACTCAACGCACCCACATCCACTGCCCGTGCTCCACGCCAGCGGGCTTGGCGTGCAGAAAAGCGTGTCGCGGGGAACAATGTGGTCCGGAACAGTGAGCCCCCTATGCCATTTGCGCCTCCCCCCCATGACCGCGATACATGCCCCAAAGGGGGTGTGCCTACAACTGGAGCCTTGCCCCTCCCTCCCAGGCACCACACACCGACGGAGGGGTGGTCTATCTGCAGGGACTCACACCAACGAAGAGCTCCTGGGTCCGACCAGGCGGCGTGATGCCCGGGACATCCGCCAGGCATGCAAGGATCACCTAGCCACCACTCCAAGGGCGTGATCACTAGCCACTTCCCGAAGCAAGTTAAACTCTCCTGCATATTGTATTGCTGCCATGCAAGGATCACCTAGCCACCACTCCTAGGGCGTGATCACTAGCCTCCTCCCGAAGCGTATTGCTGCCACAGAGAGGCCAAAAGCTTTCTTTTGACCGGCCCCGAAACAAGCCTGCATCGGACCAGCCAGGGGTAGCAGCAGCTGCTGGCCTCCTCCACCCGGCCCCAGTTTGGAGCCCACCCGGCCCCAGTTTGGAGCCCAGACTGGGCACAGCGAAGAGTGCTCCAGCTGCCACCAGCTAATGCCGGGCGGTGGCCTGCCTAGTACGAGGATTGGCTTGGAGTGTGTAGCACTGCTGTGGTGCACGCCCCTGGCCTACCAGGGAACCCCTCTGGGCAACCCCGGTCTGGAGCAGGCTGCATGGCATGCCAGGTGCTGGGCCAGAAAGCACGGACCGTACCCCCCCCCCGGATCTGTGCTAAACCCCCCCTCTCACAGTGGCACCTAAGGTGGCTGCCAGGCATGCAACACCCGTTGGTGCCTGCTGGGGGAGAGGGGGGGTGTTCGCACTCACCGTCCCTGCCCATAAGGGGGGTGTGGGGTGCCCCGTTGGCAATAGAGGGCTGCCCTCTTCAGTGGCCCCCTGAGGGGGCCTCGGAAAGCCGCATTGTTCAGCAAATGGACGAAGAGTAACCATGGAGAAAGGGGGGTTTAAACACCCTAAAGTAGCTCGTGCGCCAGCGTGGTGCATGCAGAAAGTGTAGAGGATGCCGCAGAAGCACTGGACACCAGAACAGAGAAAGTACAATGCGCAGGAACAACCAATCAGGGGAAGCAGGGAGTGCAGGAGCAGCTGAGCAGGGGACGTACGTGGGAGAGGAGTCAATAGAGCAGGCAGGTAGCGAAGGAAGTACGAAGGAGGCACAAGGGAACGCAGAAAAGACAGAGGAGGAAGAAGGAGTGCACGATGTGGTGAGAAGAATGACTTACTAAAAGTGTAGGAACCTAAGACAAGAAATACGTGGTCACCATGGAGTGAAGAAACTGCCAGGTACAGACAAGTGGGTTATGAGCAATGCAGGGCAAACTGCGGACAAGAAAGAAGAGGATAAATGAGAACTGGGCAAATGCAAGGACTAATTCTACATGAGGAAGCAGAGAGTGCAGGAACTGCAGACAAAAAAGGGGCTTATTGAGAGAGCAGAAAGTGCAGGAAATGGTAAGGTGGAAATAATACATTTACAGAGAAAGCTAGAAGTGCAGGGACTACTGAAGAGAAAGAAATGGGTAATGTAGAATGAAATGAACTAATGCAATCTGAAACAAATATTGGCAGCCAGGGGGCATATAGCCCAACGACCTGTAACAAACATCAATTATTAAGCCAAGTTGCCCACCCCAAAATGACCAGCCACAGATTGGCCATACATTTGACACTTTAAAACATAGATCGTGAAGCAACAGAAATAAAAATGTAGTAGACAACAATTTGGACACAAGAGCAGAGCAAGCAAGATGAGTCAGTCACTGCTTGTAGTTTTCTCTTTCTGTATTCCATTTCTTTTCAATAAACTCAGCCAACGCGTTTCACCTAAATTAGACTTCCTCAGGGCACAATCATGTGAAAAAGTGGTCTATTCCTTGTCTGAGCCACATCGTCACGATAGCATCCTTCTTAGTGTGTTGCTGTTTACCTGTCCCAAACATCGAACTCACAGGGACTTAAAATTGGATTATGAGCTGCAACCTATGGTAACTGTCTTGAGTATACAGCCCACTGCCTTTAATTTGGATCATTAGCTGCACCCTATGGTACCTGTCTGTATTATACAGCCCACTTCCTGTCAGCAGCTAGGGCAGGATGCTGGTGGATGGTTGGAAGGGACTTGGATACAGAGGGGCTTCTTTACAAGCCCCTTGTGCCGCCGGTGCAGCACTTTTTTTTAATGCACCGGCGGTGCAGTGTGTTGGCCCTTAATTACAAGGCCACGCAAAGCCACCCTGCATGGCTTTTCATGGCCTTGAAAACACGGCCTCTTTATATGCATTACTTGGCGTGAAAGGAATGTGCCATGGGTGTTGCTGTGGGTGTTCCCATGCAACACATGGATTCTGCCGCATTCCCAGATTTACAACATTTCATAAACATGGGAATGCATCAGAATCCTATGCCTCCCCAGGGAAGGCGTAAGGAGTAAAAAAGTGGAGAAATACTTTTTATCTCTCCTTGTTTTTGCCTCTTTCTATTCATGGTGCATTTTGCAGCACACATAGAAAGAGGAAAACCCCATCCATGATTGTTTTTGTGCAGGAAGATGTCCCTTTCTGCACAAAATCAATCACCCCCACAATGCAGGCACCCTTGCACCATGGTGCAAGGGTGCATGCGTTGGTGCATGGCAGTTAAGTGTGCTCCAGCGCAGTGGAAAGCACAGGGATGCGTCATATTGTTGTAAATATGATGCATTCCCCCGCTTTTAAAATGACGCAGCTCGTAGCAGCAAAATGGCTTGCAGCGCCGCTTGGCGTCATTTTGTTATAAATGAGGCCCAGAGTGTGTGAGTACTGTCATGCTGCGTGAAATTAAGGATGAGTGAGAAAGTGCTTTTTGTGCTCTACTATATAGTGACAGGAATCCATTTTGTATCTCCTGTGTGTGGTACACAAGATGGAGGACAAAGATGGAGTTTCAGATCGGAATGAACATTGTAACACCAATTCTGAGGCCATTTAAAGCGGACCAATCTACAATGAAAGGAAGAAGGGAGTCTAAGGCTCCTTTGAAGTGTAAAAAACAGTTCCCATCCCCTTTCTGCTTCAATCTTTCCCAGAGGGAGTCTCACTGTAAACTCTTTTATGTAATAGCTGAGTGAGGCGGCCTATGTGGTTTTTGTGCCTTTGTCTCAGATTTCCCTATCAAGGTCCGCCTAGCCTGGCCTCTCTTGCCGCCAAGCTTGAGAGACAAAGACCAGTCTAATAAACAAAATATTAGGGACTACCTGGAGCGATCTGAAACCCCCTCTAAATATGCATTTCTGAAATCTGCCTCCACGTCTGCTCATGTAGGATGATCTCTGGGTCGAAGCTCGTGTCAGTGTGCCAGGTTTCCGAATCACCAGTGCCAAGACCCACACAGCAGCGTGGACAAGACATTCCTGAGTTCCAGAGACAGAATTCCTGATTGCCAACGTCCTTACCATGTGGGGAAATCCTGAGCAACACCATTGCAAGGAGAGCTGTGTCCTGGTTTGAGAGGGAGAAGCAGCCTGCTGGAGAAAAGGGAGCTGCTTGTCTGGCTTCGTCAGAGGAGAGCCTGCTTTAAGACTCCTTCACCTCTGCTCCCTAATAATGAGGGAGCTCAGCAAGGAACTTGTGTTCTAACTCTTCTGGGGAAACAGCATCTGACTTGAAGTTAGGGCCCCACTCGCTATTAGAGGGGTGCTGGAAGTGCCCCCACGCAGGAGGACAATCTCTAGGAAAGAAAAACGCAGCTGTGCAAGTAGGGCAAAGAACTAAGATCGACCAAGTCTGAGGGATAGGAAGTTGGTGCTGGTGGCTGGAGGTCACCACTAGGAGGAGGATGCAGAAAATCATCCAATGGGAAACTGACCAACTAGGACTGGAATATGGCCCTTTGGAACTGCTGAAAGTGTCTTTGTCTACGATCTGGAGGAGCAGGAAACAGTTGGTCATGATTATCGGAACAGAAAATAAGGACCTCTGAAGTGGGCGATTTGGGAAATTTGTAACTATATCCAGCAGTTTAAAAAAAAAAAAAAAACGTTTTCATTTGAGGGACCAGGGCACCCACTGGAAACTGCTGGGGTGGGCACAAAGATACATAGGCGCATCTCACATTGCCCACAAAGCATGCAGACATTTTCAAACCCTAAGTCTCCCAGAAGGGACAACACAGACGCCCAGGAGAAGGAGGGCACCTGTTTTACATCACTTGCTGGGACTGGGATTCAGTGAAGTCCCTGGGAGCATCTGATCTTCTGTGTTTCAGGACAAGGGAGCTGCTAGGCAACCAGTCAACACAATTGTGTACTAGTACTGTTTGCTACGTCTGTCAGGTGAGGGACTCATTGTTAATGTTTAAATGCATTAAGTGTACCTGGAGCCAGCGGCTTGCGTGGGTTGCCAGCGCCCGGGGTACAACTTTAAAAGTAAGTATTGTGCCCCCCAACCCGTGGACTGTTAGCTCAGGAAGTGCTAATGGTCCATCCACGGGTTAGGGGGCGCAATACTTTCTTTTAAAATGTTGCGCCCCTTAGAATTTTGCCCCTGTGGACCCCCCATACACACACACGCTGCGCCACTGCCTAAACCTTCGCTAAGGTCTTTGTAGGCAGAGTGCTCAGGTTAAAGTTGTATGTCTGGTTTAGCGAATGTGAGTGCACAGTTCTTTCATACTGATTTTGATTACAGTTGAAGTCTGTAGGCCTAACTGTGTTGAACACTTCATGTTATTGCTCTAGTCCCAATTAGGGGTATTGCTAGTTGTATACGTTGGGGACAGTAGGCAAGGAAACTGTCACATGGTGCCATTTAAACTGCCAGAACAGATAGGACATTTCTTGAAGATACGTAATTTACACTCTGGTTATCTGCAAGTTCCCCCTGGAGAAGTGGTTTGTAACTGTTATTCCCACCAAGAAATTGATTACACTTTCGTATACTGTTTTGCCAAATGTATACAGTGTGCATATTGGTAACTTTATGTGCAGTATTTAACTTTGTTTCCTTTTTGAAAGACAAAGCTCAGACCGGACAGTGGTTTGGTGATTGTTATGTGTGTTACTGAGTTATAAGTTTCCAACTGACATCACCTCCCTGAGGAGCCTGACTGCTCTGTTAACGCTAAGTTGAGAGTCGGGTGCCTGGTTTACAATTTGGGGTAATAATTGTACGAGGACACCAGCGCTATACACCCACACTTGACAGTCACCCCAGACACCAAATGGGCCCTCAAATCAGTCCTCTCACCCCCACAACCACAGAAGTTGCAGTGTGTGGTAAATTCATGATTTCCTGCAAGAGAGAACAGCTTTACTGTAGGAGCAGCTGCAGGCAGCTTGGATGATCCTTCAATGGTCAAGGAACCTGATTGCTCATAACCAGGTGTCAATCAAGGATTCACTGGTAAGCAAGAGGGCGGGGTCAACGTTTCTGATTGGTAGACTCCTGGACCCAGAGCCTCTACTTTAGCAGTGATATGCTGAATCGGATGCAGATAAAGAGGTTTTTACTGTGCTAGGGAAGGAGTCAGGGGTGGTTAGGGTGACAGGGACGGAGCGTGTGGGAAAGTAAATAATGTCAGCCTCTGAAGAGGGTAGCTTGAGAGACAGAATATCGCTCTTGTCAGAAAGAGGAGGGTTACGGATGGGAAGGGGGGCAAGATCTGTGTGCAATTGGTGTGCAGGAGTTTGAAGGAGCTGAAGGAAGAGGTTATGCCTCAGAGATAGGTAGTGTACAGCATAGGATGAGCATGGCGGGGTTCCCTCTAGTAGGCGTGTGTAGGGTGGAGGAGGGCAAAGTGCCCAGGAGACGGTGAATGAGCGAATTGAAACTTATGAAAAGAAGCAGTCCAGCGCTGGTGAGGCCCCTGGAGTTAGAAGATGAATGTATGGAGGGGAGGCCGACTGGTGTGAATGATGCTATGTGGCGTAGGGGAATGGAGATTGAGATGAGGCGAGGAAGATTCTTGTGTGAGGGTGGTGTTGCTGGAAACTGGACAACAGAGGAATGAAAATTGAATGGGTCTTAATGTAAAAGTGTCTTAAAGAAGAAGGGATGGTAGGAAATGCAATGAGTATGTGATGGAAAAAGGTCTGCTGTTAGTTTACGGTTGAGTGATATGACCACTTTAGATTGATGGGAAATGCCCAACCAAAGTGAGTGATTGTAGAGTTTTGAAGATCCTTGATACTTCACTGTTGGTTGTTGATAGCTGGATGACAAAAGAGCAAAAAAGATCGGATCTTCTGTTATTTTTTGTTGTGTTATGGGTTATACATATTTACAGGTAGTTGGTATGTTGTTATTGAAAATTAGATGCATTATAAGTTTGTTGAGTGTGGCCAGATGACTAGCTGAGATGATTACGTGTTAACTGGGTTATTTGGATTGTGCATTGCCTGGCAGAATTGTGTGCTTATGTGGATTAACTGAAGGTATTGGGTGTGGCAGCAGATCCCTGAGACCCAAATGCTGGCTTATCTGGACTGTGCTGCGCAGGTGTCATGATGTCTGCTAAGATGTTTACTGTTGTATGTGGGACAGGAAATGATGGCAGTCTGGAGTAATGGGCGAACTCAGTGGTGTGGGTGAGGGCTAGAGGCATGTGAGGCCAAGTATTTTTATTGTGCTGCTCCTGCTTGCGTCATGTTGACCTCAAAGGTTTCCCGTGCTTAGTTGGGAGATGTCACAAGTAATCCAACTTCACGTTCCTGTGTGCTCAGTTTCTCACAACATATGAAGTTCGTCTTTTAGGTGAAGTGTGTTGAAGTACCCAGTAATTAACATCCTAAAATGGGATCTTGGCTTAACAAGTGAAATAACATTTTCTTCATCTGTTTGCTTAATATGGAGGTCACCAAATGTGTGTGTGTGTGTATATATATTTATATAAATACATATATTTGTTGTTGATTCCGTAAGCTCCACCTCAGAGTGCCAAGTGCAATTTGTAGTTCTTAGTCTAAAGTTAATATTAGCCAACCAGTTACAGCTACACGACTTCAATAGTAGAACGTACTATTTAAAATCAAAACATGAGAACAGAGGAGTAGGTTAGGAGAGTAGAAAGTGGCTTATTTAAAGTTAGATGGGTGGTCTGCTATTCCACCAGGGTGGTAGAGATCATAACCTCCCCCACCCTGGCAGATGGCCACCCTCTATATTTAGAAATCTCTGCTTCCCTTGCAGAGGTCTCTGCACCTTCACAGGAGCTGCTTCATGGTATCTCTCCTGGAGGCACTCTAGCTTTGTTGAGTGGCTACCATGTTTCATATAGTCTCCCTACAAACTTTGTTTTACAAAAACAAACTCCTAAGTCAGGAGTTGGTTTTTGAAAAACAAAAAAGTAAAGACCCTGGGAGTGTTTCAAAGGTGAAACAGGAACAAAAGTAAGTCAGGATGTCACACCTAAATAAGGTGGATGGTCTGAGGTACTTAAAATGTAGGCCAAATGTGAGTGTTGGTATTGAGTTACGGTGTTTCACCGATGTACCAAGCAGGGGTTCCGCAAGCAGACACATGGTGGTTCGCCTGACTCGAAATGGTGTGAGTAGACCAGCAATTTGGCAGACTGACTACTCCTCTACGTTTGTGGCAGAGTACCCGGTTCTCCATACTCTAAATAAGGCCAAAGTCTTCACAGAAAACTTGCACCAGTATTCCTTGTTTAAGGTATCACATTCTAGGAAACAAAATGGCTAACAGCATGATTGTGGTATTCTCTCAACGCTCCCTGGGCAGGCAGAAGCCATCTTTCATGGCGAGTAACCCACAATAAACGCTGAGCATATTTGTGTCTCACACTAGACATTGGGGGTTGTTTTGTGGGAATGTGGTGAGTGAGATTTATATGTTTGTAGTTAGTATGATTTAGCTTTGTCTTTTGTTTCTTTCAGGCGTCACAAGCACCACAAGAACTGCACAAAGCAAACAACAGTGCAGAGGCGCACCGGGCCAGAGGAGTGCCGGATCTCTCACTACAAGTCTACTTTCATTAACCCGCCAAGTGAGTAAATCACAGCGTGGGGGTTGGGTGGTTTTGCCACCAATGCAGTCAGTTTCACTATTGTCAGGGTATATCTCCTGCATTAAAACACAGTTTTGTGTCCATTATTATATATATTTGTTATCTACAGTCGAAATACCACATAATTTACCATGCTTTGCAAATCTATGTGACATTTCTACACATATCACTTTGGTACCTATACCTGTGACCTTGCTATGTGGTCAAGAATTATCAGCTGAAGAAACATTTATTACTTCGTAGAGACATTTTAGTGCCTAATAGCTTGGGCCAAGGCCATCCCTTGCCAGGTGTCACCTGATGCCTCTGCCGCACAGAGCAAATTGTAGCTGCTTGGATAAAGAGTCAGGGCCTGATTAGGAGTTTGTGGGATGTGCTACTACGTCACGTTTTATTAGGAGTTCCATAGAATATAATGGGACTTGTAATACAGCAGACCGGATCTCTGTCACGTTTGTGATGGAGTAACCCATCCGCCAAACTCGTAATGAGGCCCTTAGTGTTAAAGAGGACTCTACATTGATGTTAGAGTTCAGGGAAAATTATCCCACCCCCTCTATTTCTTTTTATTCCTCTTTAAAATTTAGACAGATTGGTACCTCAGGCACATGACATGTTCAAGAGTCCCAGTTGGGTCTCACTAAGCTCATCCCTTTCAGTGGGTACTACCTTTCCAACTTTACTTCTCTTTTCACAGATGCTCAGCCCCGAAGCAGTAAGAGGCCTCTTCGTACCCCTCCTCATCCTAAGCGCCCAGAGATGATGTTCAACACCACTCAGCGGGCAGAGTTTGTCCCCAGGGAACTGGGGGAGAGGACTCAGCCATATGTTCCGGTAAGGTGGAGTTGTTGGAACACGCAGACCAGCTATAGAATACAACTATCATCTAAGACTTTCTTTTCTCAAAATAACCTGAGATTCTGGGCAGGAGTGCAAGGAACCTCAACCCTAAACCCCCCACTTACCCAAACTTTTACTGTTTTATTTGATTTAATTGAAAAACACGTTGGTAGAATACCTGTTCCTCTTAAACTGTTTAATTGATGTTTTCAAGACGAATATCATCACAGATTTCTTTTTTCAAAATTGGCTTTGACATGCTTTGAGAAAATATTTAACACCTTAAGTGCTGGGGGTATCTGCTTAAATGTTGAGCCCTTTTTGATATTTGATCAGTTTGTGCTTATGTCTTCATAACCTCTTTGCCGCAAAAGATATCCAGGCGAAATGTGCATCCTTTTTTCTACATATTCAGGCTTCACACCCTTACCGTCAATGTAAAGCTCCACATAGTCTACACGTTGAGTTCCCACACTGAACTTTTCTCCTCTTATGGTCATCCCACATTTTTCAAATAATCTTTAAACGTTTTCCACAACTTCATAGTGATCTTCCCAGTTCTAACCATACACCATTATGTCATCTTGAACATATTCTATATTTTCAATCCCCTTAAGAGGCTGATGCTTTGCACTGTAGAATACTGCCAGTGCTGACACTAGTCTAAAGGGCAAGTAACAGAATATAAATATGCCATGCAAGGTTATGAATTATTTTTAACGGCTTTGAATCTGTATGGAGCACAATCTGGTGATACAGTGAATACACATTGATGGTGGAATAAATGGAAGCTCCCTTCAGCGTGTCTAGAATCTCATTTATGTTAAGCAGTGGGTGCCTATCAACCTAAATGCTGCCATTCAGGGGCCGTATTACAAGAAGTGCCTGGGGGGCTCAACGGACAGTTGCACCCGCATTTCGCACCCCTGGGGCAGTTTGGTATTACTGAAGGGGGTGCAGACGCTTGTGTGTCCCCTTCAGTAATACCAATAGCACTAGCGCACTAAATGCACCAGCGCTACCTTCAGGAGGTGTTCCCTCTTTTGCATAGCAGCGTACCCTATGCAAATGATGGGATTCCTTTGCCTCTGTGCCCGGGCCATATTACAGACGTGGGCGCAGAGGCAAAGAAGCTCTCTGGGGGCGCACTCACAGTGCACCATCTTCTAGGTGGCGCAGTGTGAGAGTACCCCCTGACAGCAGCCCGCTGGAGGGGAGAAAGGGGGTCCTATGGACCCCCCAGACATCCCCTTGCAAGCCGGGTACAGTCACTGACTGCACCCGCCTGTAATCCCCTTTAAAAGTGCAGACGGGTTGCCGTCTGCACTGTGAAAACACGGAGCGGCTGCCAGCAGTCGCTCTGTGCTTTCACATGATTGCGCTGTCCCCGGGGCAGCACGGGTTCGCGGCTGCCCTGGGGGCAGCGCATACATCGTAATAGGGCGCATTGTCATTGTTTGCACTGGGCGCACCGTTTGAACGGTGCACCCGGTGCAAACAATGACAATGCGCAATACGGCCCAAGATTGTATAAATGTGCGCACATGCATTTTTACATTGGCCTTCTGGGCTAAACCTCTGATACTTTTGTTCTTTTATTTATTACTTCATCATACGTTCTGCTTAATTCAAGTATCAGTTCTTCCTTGAACATCGTTGGCACTAACTGCACTTTGTACACCTTCGGCGTTGCCGCTTACTTCGAAATTACAATACGTTCAAACCCTGATTTTAAACACTTATCTCCAAATACATTGGAAAACCTTTCTTTTCACATACGAAAGATAATATTGTTTTTCCTTTTTCCTTCTTTACCCAACCCTTTTCTATTTTTCCTAACTTGTTGACTCTTTCGGCCCCTGCATAACACATAATCTGGACAGTTGGGAACTCATGTGATGTTCAGAGCTCTTTGTTGTGGCTATCCCAAGAGGCAACCTCCATCCTTAAATCCATACACACTTGCTTACACAGATCTTCCCTTAAACTCAAGGATAGCAATATAACAACCACAACTTCAATATGTTTCATTTCGTACGCCAGTAGACTTATGTCAGGTTTTTGTAACTCTTTATCTTTATATATGTTTCATGTATTCACCTTTTAGTGTCTTGAACCAGAATACACCATCATTCTTATATTTCTTCCTCCCACCAACATGTCACAAAATAGGGCATCTGTTTCTTTTTCTACTCCACATACTTGTACCAGGAACACATCGTTTTCATTATTAACTTCCTTTTCTACTGAATTAATTCCTCTGATGTTTGCTTTCCCATTCTTCTCTTTGCACATCCTTGCAATGTCCACGTGTATGACATATTCCTGGACCGTTCCATTCCATAGTGATATGTCCTCTAAGACCACAAGTAAAACATGTGATATCTTTGACACTATACTCACTATTTTTTTATTGTACTCTCTCTGATGTGTACATTTACTTTCTTTTTAACTGTGGTGATTCCAGTGCCACCATTCCCTCCAACTGATAATTCCTCAATGCCCGGTGATGTTTCTACTATTTGTCACATAATCTTCACAGCTTTGTCTAATGTTAAGTTCCTCGTCAAAAACAGCCTTTCCTGTATCTTTCTATTCCAACCCAATTATTGGGGAGTAACTGGGAAGTAGTCTTCTAAACAGGAGTTGGGAGGTCTTGTACATTTTAGCGTCCCTTTGGCTTTTAAACAGGGACATACCACCTTGATGAAATGCTTATGCCAAGCTAATGGTGAACAACCTTTACAACGCAACTTTTACACCGCACTACCATTACAACGAAACTATTACAACGCGAAATCTGTTACAACGCATGCCATTACAACGCATGCTATTACAACGAAATGCACTAGATGGCGTGCTAACATTAGAAATAGTGTAGTTTTACTATCCAAACACCTTCCCTACTGCAACGTGGACTGGAGTTAGAATAGTAAATTATACATTTCTAATGTCAGCACTCCATCTAGTGTACGTCGTTGTAAAAGCATGCGTTGTAAAGGCTGGCGTTGTAACAGATCTTGCGGTGTAAAAAATGCGTTGTAACGGCATGCGGTGTAAAAGCATGCGTTGTAACGTCATACATCCCAAGCTAATAGCCACTTGGCATACTTTTTTTCTTCGAAGAAAGAATACTATGAGTCTCCACAAGAACCACTACAGAACAAGACTGTCTACAATATGCACTTCCCGCCCAAGGAGCCGGTAGTGACCACCGTCCGACGGCCACCCAGTAATCTGCACCCCAGTCAAGACCGATTCGATGACCACACAACCAGCAAGGACTTCTTCAAGGACTGGAAAGGGGGGCGCCAGGCCCGGTATGGAGAGCTGCCAACTGTTGCAGGTATGCTTTAGTGCTCATGTCATGCATGTGACGGTGTGAGACCTAGAGAAAGTGGTAGAACCTAAGGCAGGCATTGCTTGTGATCCTTTGCATGCAGGAATGATGTCTCCACTGGACAATAATATCCTCCTATGGAAATAATAGCCACACACTTTTATGTCTTTTCCCAACAGGGTCCATTCTGTTCCCAGGCCAAGGTCGCGAGATGAAAACAATTACACAAGAGCACTTTGTGGAGAAAAACCTGTCCAAACCGGAACTGATAAAGAACGTCCAGTCAAATATCACCATTGAAGGTACTAGAGGGAATGTGTGTTTTTGCTCCTAGTCACTTCAAACCTCCTTTCCATCTTTTTTCATTCTCTCTCTTGTCTTGGAATACTTTTAGTTTCAATTATTTATCTCTCTTCCCTACACTATTAAAAAAAATGTATAAAATAAAGAGTACTCACAGTTTTGAAAAGAACAAATATGTAATGTGAAATTAGAAATTTCAACAACCAATAATTCAGTGCTCAGATCACAGTGCAACATAAATCTTTTACTGACATCCAGCACCATGGGCAGATTTCCTGTAATGCAGTGCAGCAACCAAATTTGCTGCAATCCATTACTCAAGGGTGGAAACCAGTGCTTAGTTTGAGCCGTTGGTTTCCAGTGCTCAGAACTAGCACTTAATCATCAACACGGGCGCTTTTCATGAGCACCAGTTCAGAACACATTCATTTGCCCAGAATCACAGGATGTTGAGCTGATGTCAAGACTCGAGCCTGGTTCCCCAGCTCCGAAATCGGCAGCTCTGGCCATTATGCCACATCCTCTCCCCACTTTCATGGTTAGTAGTTGGTTCTGTTTTAGGCGGCGCTAACTGGAGAAATGGTCTGGTGGATGCTGCCTCCTGAGGAGAGCCCCAGCACTTATGTTTTTTACAAATTAACCTCTGGTGAAAACACAGCCGAGCCATAAATACTAAGACTGGCCTGCTGCTGCTGTCACCCCTGCCAAGGCACTCTTACTAGCCTGCCTTGTGCACCATGGTGCAGAGGCGAGATTGTGCTGTCTACCATAGGATTTGTATTGGAAGCATACCGTTCCAGTGCAGGTCCCTATGCCTAGACACATTTCAGAACGATCCCACGCACTGGGTGTGTGCTGTGCACTTCAGCACACATTCAATCCATGACTTTTTGTGAGATATGAAAAATGTACTCTAGTTAACACCTGCTTCAAGGATGCATTTCTTTTGATGCAAAGTCTGAACTGGCTGTTTGATAGATTGGGCTCTGCAACAAAATCTATAGGTGTTACCAACGATGTACCCAAGTAACGCCCTCTTTACCCCCCCTTGATGCACAGGCACCCTTCATGGACAAAAAACGTTTTGCTCTGAAAGTAAATACCATGGGTTCTTCTGCATCACTTTGCATGACCTAGTGAATCTGGGCCCACCCAAATGGTTAAAAAAAGGACAATGCATTAGAAAAAAAGATGAAAAAAACACAGGCAAAATCCAGTGGTGTGACAAAGATGTTTTCAAATTAGATGTGTTCCCAAGCCAGATCTATCTAAAATTCTCACACCCATCCTTAGCATCAACACTGTCTGATATAGATTGGTTTAACAGCAATTGGCAGTTAGTTCAACATCAGTTATTCCTGTTATCTAAGTCATATCCTAATGAAGCCCGGGGCAGATGTAGACAAATACTCCTTGTGTTAGAGCAAAGACAGAGCTTGATATCAAGTATAAAGAAAAGCATTGCACAAGGCACAGATGCATCTAATGGAGCTGTTGTAGCATGTAAGCTTTGATGCTGGCTGACCAAAGCTCTAGTTACATTGAGACAGACCTACCACACAAGAAAGCTTGCATTTGGTCAGCCTTACAAAGTTGTCTATTTCTTGCCAGGTCACCATGACATGACAACAACCAATCAGAGCACATACCACCTTCAGCCACTGGGAAAACCACCAGGCCGCCGACCGCCACAACCCCAACCAGACAATGCCGCTCTGAAGCGTCCTCATGTGGAGATTGTGACCAAGTACCAGAGCGACTTCACAGGATACAGGTCACTGCCCATGCGGACTCATCCTGCCTACCCACCGCTGGACAACCTAGCCATAGATCAGAGTTTCAGGTGAGTAGCTGGTAGGGATGTTCACAAAGCACAGAACTGCATCTCACAAGCTAACCCACTCTGAATTGCCCCACTTTCCACTAATACGTACAGAATAACTTATTCACTTTCCTCCACCTCTGTGGCATCTCAGTATTTTGCTCTATGCTACACTCGATGCTGGCACTAAACTGAATTCTTCATTCTAAGACTAAGAACTTAAACCAACCTTAAATCAGCTAAACAATGTAGCTATTGTATCCTGCTTGGTCTTCATTATCTGCAAGTGGTGTAGCTAAAATGAGCAGCAGTGTACAGAAAGGATCTATGTAAGGGTCACATTTCCAGTATTTAGTGTACAACTTGAAGTGTGGGTTTATCAGAGATGAAAATGTGAGAGCTTACAGGACAGATGCAGTAATAAATTGGAAGTCCATAAATTAGGTAATTACGTACCTTTTATTGCCCTCTAACAGCTGCGGTCGGTAGTAGGAGTAACTGCAGGGCGGTGACGTGGGGAGGGGCAGGGTGGGGGGTAGTTTTTATTAATTTATATGTTAACTTACCTGTAAACCTCCGTAATCCATAGTTTACTACCCCCCACCCTGCCCCTCCCCACGTCACCGCCCTGCAGTTACTCCTACTACCGACCGCGGCTGCCCTCTAATGCACGCAAAATGTCTGTTGCTCACGCACAGATGTACTATGGATCTGTGTCACAGGGGCGGGATGAAAACTAACCATAGATTTCTATTAATAAGATTTTAGGGCAAGGTTTACAGTTCGACCAACAGGTTACTCAGTCACAAATATGACAGATATCCAGTTCGCAGCATTACAAGTGAATTGTATCGATTGGCACTTAAACACCACTGCCTGGGAAGGCTCCTAGCGCAATGCTTCTTAATTACTTGGTGTTGAACTCGGCCCTCTCTGTAGAGTCACCTCCCAAACTTTTATTTTCCTTCATCCCATCTGTTTTCTGAATTAATTTTTCTTCGCTTTTAGGACACTGGGCAAATTACCACTGCTAACCAGGCTGAAGTGCATGTGCTCGTTCCTTTAAGGATGGTAAAATTGTCTTATACCCAATTGGTATATTTAATTTACTTATAAGTCTCTAGTGAAGTGGTACCACGTGTACACAAAGGCTGTAAATGAAGCGCTACTAGTCAACCTGCAGCACTTATTGTGCCATCCACTAAAGTAGCCCTTTAAACATGCCCCAGTTCAGCCTCTAGTGCACTTTTAAAGTGCCATTTCGACCTAGTAAAATAAACCTTTTGCCAGGCTTAAACCTTCATTTTCAATATATATAAGTCACCTCTAAGGTAGGCCCTAATCAGCGCATAGGACACGGTGCAATGTATTTAAAAAGTACGCCATGTTTTTTTAGGTTTTACATGTCATGATAGTGAAAAGCACTTACATTTGTTTTACTATATTACATTTAATAAGTGATCATTTTTAATTGAGAGCAGGTCGGAATGTCATGTTTACTCTCAAATGAATTGCAATGTAAAGCCCTCTTTAATAGTAAAGTCAGATTTTAAGTCACAATTCTGAAATGCCGCTTTTAGAAAGTTGCCATTTTAATGTCCTCTCATTTGGTGCCTGCAGCCTGTTTCCTGGGTCACACAACTATGTGTCCTTGGTAGTTGGCCTTTGTGTTTCATTTCCAGACAGTGTCACAATGGAGACTGGATGTTGTCAGGAAGGGCCACCCTGATAAGATTCATGAGGGCAGAGCTGTTACGTATCACACTTGCACTTCAACAGGGGCTGCCTCTTGCACTCACAAAGAACTTCACACTAGCTTTTGTCACCCCATACATCCTGGGACCAGGGCATTGAGGAATGAAATTCCACAACTGTCTGTGAGGGGAAAACTCCAGAAGTTTCTTCCAAAAACTAGCACCAGATACAAAAATAGGACCTTCAGACCAACTCCTTGGTACACTCCTAGACCGGTACATACTACAGAAGAATGACTGCCCTGCTGCCATAGTCAGAGGACTGAAATGCTGCTTGAGGACTGATCTGCTCTCTGAGAAGAAAGACTGGACATGCCTCCTTAATCCCAGACAGAGCGACTCCAAGGCACAGGTGGCTGACCTCCTCTGAGCTACAAGGACACAACAAGCTCCAGAGGCCTCCTTGCAACTGCCCAGCTGACCTGTCTGAGCTCAGCAGGAGTTCCTGGTCCCAAGAGGTACCTTCTCATGTCCAGTTCCTGGACCCTTGGCTAGCTTCAAAGAGAACTCCTCCTGGCCTACCTGACAGTTTCATTGGAACAGACGCAAAGTCCCACAAAGCCTGGCCATACAGCTTCATCGGAACCAATGCTAAACGACGCGCAGGCCAATGCTGTGCAGACCGTGCATTAAGGATATAAGGTACAACTCTTAGAGGGCCAAATTTGCTTCTGTTTGTGGCCTGTGCAGCATCGCAGTCAGCCTAAATTTGTAACTTTGTCATGGTGCAACGCAATCTGATTCACTTAGATGGTGCTTTGGGCCTTTTAGAGCTACTTTTGTCTAAATCTTTAAAATGTAGTATCTTCAGTTCTACTGATTGTTATTTGGGTGTCAGAATGTTTATTATATCATAAGCTATTTTTCTGGTTTGGGACTTTTCTTGGTTTTGTGCCAAGCTACCAAAGTATCTCCTGCCCTAATCACACAGATGTCTTCCTCTAACTCTAGTCTCAATACATTTTCCTCTACAACATCACCAGTTTCAACAATTAGCTCCCTCTTTGCACCACAGCCTACTCTGTTCCTGCGTACAAAGTTGCTACACCAAGCATACACAGTATCATCTTCTCTTAGTAGGCCATCTCAAAGAAGAAGCTGCTTTCTGCGTCCACTCCTACCATGCATTGACTTCCTCTTTCACTTCACACCAAGGGCCATATTACACATTATCACTGTTTGCGCCCGTCGCACCTTTCAAAAGGTGCGCCGGGCGCAAACAGTGATAATGCGTCCCATTATGGTGTATGCGCTGCCCTGTGGGCAGCTGCTTCATGTTTTCACAGTGCAGGCGGCATCCGCCTGTACTTTCAGAGGGGTTTAGAGATCCACTTGCAGGCGGGTGCAGTCAGTGACTGCACCTGCCTGCAAGGGGATGCCTGGGGGGTCCATGAGACCCCATTTACCCCTGCAGAGGGCTGCTGTCAGGAAGAGCACTGACAGTGTGCCACCTCTTAAATGGTGCACTGTCAGTGCACCTCCTGAGGGCTTCTTTGACTCTGAGCACGCGTCTTTAATATGGTGTGGGCGCAGAGTCAAGGGAATTCCCTCATTTGCAAATGAGGGAACACCCTCTGTTGATAGCGCACTCGCCAGCGCTATCGATATTATAGAAGGGGACGCACAAGCGTCTGCATCCCCTTCTATAATACCTAAGTGCCAAGGTGGCGCGCAAGCAGGCGCAATCGCCTGTTGTGCCCCCGGGGCACCATCTGTAATAAGGCCCTAGGTTGTGAAAAGGAAGCTCTGATTCCTATACAAACAATACACCCAGAATAGGCAAGCAGAACCACTGCACATAGGGACGGGCTTCACAATACTGTTCTTTACTTCGGCCATGAAAAAAGGGAGCTCCTGAAGGGTGTGTGAGCAGGAAAATCACAATAGTTACAGACATGGGCCAGTCACTCTGAGTGGCTCAGCTTTGTCTTTAAAGTTTTGCACACCCCTACATAAAACACAGGTTTGCTATCATTTTACGCAAATTAGTTTAGGCTTTTTCAGCAAGGACCTGCAGAACACTTTAAATAGACAATATTTCTCTAATACCCATTTTCTAGGGCACAGAACAAGTAAGACTATTCTTGGGGATCAAAGACCTGCTCCATTTCTGAGGTCCTTGTTCATAGGGACTTTTTCCCGATGATTTGCAATATGCATTTGTGTATATTATTCATCTGTTTCAAACTTGAGAATGCAAATTTCCTTTTCACAAAGCTTTTCTGTTCAAGGTTCACTAAGAAGATGGAGAATTGTTTGAGTTGAGTGGCATAAATGTTGGATAAAACGTAACTTTTTCAAGTGGTCTCCCAGAACTGCTCAATTGTATTAGATTTGCTGAATTATTTGGACTTCGGGCACTGGAAGACAACTCATCAGCACCCAGTGCATCTAGTCTGACAGCCAAAACATGACTAGTAATTGGGTAACCCCAACTGACTTATTTTACTTCTAGGTTAAGCCACAGCGAAAACGAGAAAAACTGCACAAATGACAAAAGTGAAATGTTACATGTGGACCTTAGTATGACTTTCCGCCACACAAATTATACGTTACAACATGACATCAGGACTTCCAGCACAGCTGTACAAAAATCAGCAGCAAGCACATTTCAAAATAAACTTGTTGGACTTGCTCAAAAGCCTACTCCCAACAATAATCAAGTCATCCACAAAGCTTACCCTGGAGTCAACAAGGCCAAGGTACATAATCTTTAAATGTGACACATGTCAACATATAGTTCACATGCCTCTGCAGTAAAATAAATTAAAAGTGGTCTTTATTGCATAGTCTAAACCAGCTTACTATTAGCAAAAGTGAGCCTTATATGTAAAAATTGCTGAAGAATACACTAAAAAATAGTTGACAAACTCAGACTTTTTATATAAATGCTGTTAAGAGTACTTTTGGAAAGGTTGTGTGTCTCTGTCTGAGCTATGGTTGGCACCAAAACTGGCTTTGCAGTGGTCATGCAACCTGCAGTGATTCTAGTTTAATTTTCAAAGACCAGAGCACCATCTTCCTAGAGAGCAGAAGGCCCTCTGGGGCAGCTGGCTCCCTGCGGGATCGCTCACTGGAGGATTTCTAGATTAAAAGTTAAATACAGGAACATCAACCTACACTCATCAAAGAACTGTGAGGTGAAGCTAAAGAAGCTGGTGCCAAGTGATCATAAAAAGAACAGTCAGGAACCCTGGAAATTGTTATGTTTATGTAAAAGCAAGATATGGTCTGAGCCTGCCTTTGAAGAGGACCATTTCACAGCCAGGCTGGCTCCTGTTACCCAAAGGGTGGCAGGGGCATAGGAATAGTTTGTGTAGGTTTTCCAGTAGTGGGGAGCAATCGGTATCTCATTTTAATAGACAAGCCAACAGATGAGAATGTACAACTAAGCATAACGCTGTACCGCCATCAATAGGCTACTGTATTGTGCATAGTTCTCTTGCTGAGTAGTCAATGAAGACCCATAGCAATGATAATGAAATAAGCCTCCACAGTATGGGAAACTTGGAAGGGACTCCCCTGTGCTAGTTGTGCTCATGTGTGATTCTGGGAAATTCTCATCCTCACACTAGGTAAGAAGAGTGAATATACTCTATTTCTTTGTTATGTTCAGCAATGATTACCAGACGGTACAGAATGAGACGTACCATGGATGGGACACTACCAAGTACCCTCGTCCTGATCTTATCCGTATGAAGGAGGAGCTGACAACCATGAACAACCAAAAGGGAGTTAAGTTTGAAGGGGACACAGTGACCAAGGTAAGGAAGTACCATTCAATGTGTTTCAATCACCTCCAGTGATGCTGCCATACCAAACATCAAGCAACTTTCAATAAGATAACCATCATCTAATAACTTAATTAAACAGTAGCACAAATCCTCAACCACAACAATCTCGACCAATAATGCTGCCTCCCAAATATTTCACTGCTCAACAGTAACACTTTCCATGTTAATAACCAATGTTGCAACCACAAACACAACAAATAAATAAGCACCTTCAAAATATAACTAAACTAAGCAATACTACCTTTTCAACTATGCAGCTGCCACCAACAAAACAGACTCTAAGCAAGCACAACTTCATCAACAGCACTATACTTCCAGACACAACCCCCACGATACTCAGCAATAAGTCTGTCCCACAACCACAAAAACCATGACCAAGTGTGCTACTTGTGCTACTTCGCAATCATAACAAACTCAACCAAGAGCACTACCACCCAAAATGGCAAGCCTCATCAATAATGCTAACTCACAAATAGCTTATACGATAACACCATTTCCCTTCACGTCACCGAAATGAACATAAATAAATGCAAATATGCAAAACATTCAAACACCCAGATAAATACACACACATGCACGAACATATAGACTGTAGTGACCCGCAGGAAACGGCTTTGGAGGGGCGGAGGGAGAACATTTTAAAAAATACCACTTAAATTTTCGGCGGCCTCTGTCTCTCCTCTGTCGCTCCTCCGTCTTTTTCAGCTTCCTCCTTCCTGCAGTCCCAGCAGAAGGAAGTACCCTCCTACCGGGCTTCCCTGAGCCAATCACATCACTGCAATGCAGCGTTGTGATTGGTCTGAGCGCCGTGGTTTGGCGTTCAGACGGGGACAGGGAGGCTTTGCATTTTCCTCACCAGGCTGTGCAATACAGCCTGGTGGGGAACATGCAAAGTGCGCATGACTGTTTGGTCGGTTCAAGAGGGCTGGCCAAACAGTCATGTGCACTTAGGGAGTGTGCAAACCACTCCTCCCCCTGTGCCATCTGCCCCTCCCTAACCCAGCCCACCTGCTACAAAAAATAAAATGATAATAACAACGTTATTATCATTTTATTTTTACTGCTCTGCTTTGAGAGCAGTGGGGCGGTGCTTCTCGACCTTAGCGGAAGAGCCGCCCCTGCATATTGAGAATTAAAACATATGCAGGCTCTCTTTCTTGCTCTCTCATACACACCCACACATACATAGGCAAATATGTACATTTACAGACAAAAACACTACACACGTGATACAAACACAATGGCGCATGACTAGCAATACACAGTCAAACACATTGTGCTATAGGTTGTGTCCAAGCAAAGATACTGTGGGTGGCACTGTTTCTTATAACCTTGGAGTTGGTTAAAATCCTGCATTTTTTCCTGCATTGATGACTCTTGCCTGCCTCTTCCTCTTCAGCTCTCCTATCCCCCTCCACCCCCAAACAAGGTGTTCTTAGAGCCTATCAAGCGCCCACCAACCACCCTCAAGACTATCAACGCTAAGTTTGATGATGCCACCGCCAGCAAGTTCTTCTTCCAAGACTGGGGGGCTCAGCCCCGGATCCGATATGGGGATGGCCAAGATGGAATATCTCTCCGCCCGCTGGTGAGGATGCTTGCAATGGCAGCTGGCAGGGTCCAAAGGAAAGGATAAAGAGAATGAAGCCAACACACTGACCTGTGGGCACTAGTGCTAACGTGTGGTTATTGTTGCCTAAGTGAACGTATGTGTCATTGGAAAG
Organism: Triturus cristatus; assembly: GCF_964204655.1. Taxonomy (NCBI): domain Eukaryota; kingdom Metazoa; phylum Chordata; class Amphibia; order Caudata; family Salamandridae; genus Triturus; species Triturus cristatus. Next base: position 1,006,121,942 of record NC_140583.1, on the reverse strand, counting down.
AACTGATTTGATATTTTACATTTCAACTTCAATATTAAGCTTTCTGGGGACCTCAATAAATTTACAAGGAAGTGGTTTACACAGAAAGTAGAAACAGTTGTTGTGTGATGTAATAATACCCATCTCAGTGATGTGATAATATATTTGCTTTCAGGTCAGACTGCTCGATTCTGTAAAGTCAGAGGACTCGCCGTTGTGACATTTTGAAACCCACTGGTTCTTGCTCTGATTAGCTTGTTTCATACTTTTCTTGTTCGCTGTGTGAGTGATGTGGGTTGAGTTGTTGCAGGTGACTGGGTGTGAATGTTTGGCAATGTACAGCATTCATTCATCAACTCTTTGTGTTGCCATAGTCGCCCTACGTGGGAAGGGTATGCCTAGACATTGTGACATTTTGAAACCCACTGGTTCTTGCTCTGATTAGCTTGTTTCATATTTTTCTTGTTCGCTGTGTGAGTGATGTGGGTTGAGTTGTTGCAGGTGACTGGGTGTGAATGTTTGGCAATGTACAGCATTCATTCATCATCTCTTTGTGTTGCCATAGTCGCCCTACGTGGGAAGGGTATGCCTAGACATGGGTCCCGTGCTCGCTATGCCACTGGTTTCAAGCTAGCCTGGCTAATGAGGGGTGACACCCCAAAACCGGTACCAGGTTGCTTGTTTTACTGTCCAGGGAGCACCTGGGCTGACAGTTTAGGCTGGACTGTTCCCATGGGGAGCAGGGTCAAGACTGATTTGAATACGGCTGGGTTCAAACTGGGGTGGCATGGTGAGACTTAACCCAGATCTGTGACTGGGGTGAATGTTTGACAATGTTCATCATTCCGTCCATCATCATGTTGTGTTGCTATTGTTGCAGGCTTCCCCTGTTCCTGAAGTGGACACTCAGGTTGCATTGTTTCGCCTCTCTATATATTCATACTCTGAGTGGTCTGGTTCAGGTATCTTATACTTCCCCTCTGTGATGTGTTTGTGCTCTGAGGGAGATTCCTGATGCCCCCCCTAGTTCATCCTTATAGTACAGTGGATGCGTTGTTTTACACTTATCTTTTTAAAATGTGACTGCTGTGGTTGAAGTATCTCTATGGGTATCTCTTGGCGATTCTCCTGACATGTCCCCTTGAGAATTGCCTTTTGGTGTACAAGCAGGTAGCGCAATTTCCATCAACTAGAATGGTTCCACTTCAGCCATCACCTATGCGCCTCAGTGAGATAGTAGCGTTGCACTGAAGGTTTCTCTTGGATTAGGCTCTCCGTAGAGTGAGCCTAGTAGATATTGCACATGCATGGCTCTTCTTCTGCTACTTTTTGGCACTGTGTGGATCAGTCCTGCTCCTATTAACACAATCTAATCACCTCTTACAGCCGAAGCTTCAGCAAGAAACCACCACGAAGAGCACCTATCAACCCAAGAAGGGGGAGAGGGTGAAGAACTGCAAGCCAGAACATGATTCTATTGAGCTATTTGGGGACCAGGACTTCTCCACTGTCCACAGGGAGACATACAGGTACAGAGGGTGTTAGCCAGGGCTGTAGTGACCATTGGTCCAACCAGTGCAATGCACCGGTGCCCAGCGGAGGGAGGGAACCCAGCCTGCCCTGCACCCGCTTATGTTATTTCAGAGGATGTGTATTCTTTTTTTTTTTTAGATACAGTTCAGATCAAGGGCTTGGCTGTGTTTATGTTTTAGGGTCATGGGTACAGAGTGAGTAGAAGATAAGGGAACAATAAAGAAGAGAGAGGAAAAGTATGGAAAAATGGAGAGGGTGGGTAAATGGGGAGAAGGGCCAGAAAAGGTGACAGAGTGGGAGACGGAACTAAGGTGGAGCGAAAAAGAGAAAGGCGGTAAGGATGAGCAAAGTGGGCAAGGGAAAAGGAAGAAAAAAGAACCAGAAGTAAAAAAAGAGAGAGAGGAAGAAGAGGATGAGCGAGAAACAGAAGAGGGGGAAGATAGTGACTGTGGAAGGCAATTGAGAGAAGAGCATTAAATGGAGGAAGAAGATGAGCGAAAAGCGGGGTGGAGATAGGGAAACGACAAGGAAAAACAAGTAGACTGAGGAACTTGGAGACAAATTACATTACTGGAGCCGGTCCAGTGACACCGGGGTCAAGAGGTGACATGGATGCACTGCACCTCATTTACAGCAGTATTTTAATACAGGCTAAGGGGCCTAGCTTCATTGCTTATACTAGGGCCCATGACCCCAAGGCCACGCCACAGGAGCTAACTAATATTAACTGGCATCCTGCAGTAAATCTTCCCTACTGCAAGATTCCTTTTTTCCGACAGAGCTGTATCCGCATGAGCCTGTCACATCTAATCTTGCTCAGTGCACAGAAATACGGGTAAATCAAGAGCATTCAAAAAACGTTTTGAGAGAGTCATTCCTATGAATGCAAGTTTTGTTATATATGTTTTATAGGAAGCTTAGACCATCACACAAAATCTTCATCCATCTGCTTTGGATGTCACCAACCAAGGCTTCCTAACCAGTACGTGAAGTCAGAAACAATACGGTGAAGTAGAATAAGTTAACAACTTGTTCGATTTATAGCCCTATGCTACTCAATTTTAGGACACCATTATTTCAGTTTGTTGTATTCGCAGATGTTCCCTCAACGGTTAAACGAAATCCCTCACACCAGTTGAATGAGAAATACATGTATTCTTTTATTCTTCAAACGATCTTGTCGGATACTGCACACTAGGTGACAATATTAAGCATTCCCTAAGTAAAACATCTCTGAGTTTTGGGTAATTTAGGAGATTTTCTGGCCTGCAAACTGAAGAATTTCTGAAACTTAAAATCTCCAGATTCAGAATAAAGGATTAGCTCATAGCAGGATTTGTGTAGCAAATTAAGAATACATTACAATATGTGTGTATGTTTGTACACAAACACACACACACACACACAAATATATATGTATATGTGTGTGTGTGCATGCGTGTGGGTGTATATATATTTGTATATACACACACACACACACGCGCACACACACACATGTATATATATATTTTTTTCAATTGTCAGTGCAGGAACAAAGGACTGTACATCGGTGGTGGAGGTGTTGTGGGTAGGAGAAGAAAGGAACAAAGAGGACAGAACTGCGCTTTTATTGTTTAAATTTTTCCCTAAACCCGTTTTATGTAATCAGATATTTTGTCAATGTTTTTCGCAATTTGTTACGGCTTTGTATGTTATTGGTTTCTGTTTCTTTTATGTATTCACCACAAAGGCGCGTCTTCCAAGTGTTGTTTTGCCTGGGTATTGCTACTGTCATTACCTATACAATAAATCACCCCATTGGAGAGTCACTATATTTACAAGTGTTCATTTCTCCCTCCTCAGGCCACTCCCACTTCACGTGTGCCGCCTGGAAACCTACCTCCAGCAGCAGAAGGAAAACCTGAACCAGGCCGGACCAAATTGAGGGCCAGAGGAGGGCATCGCCTGCGCAGCTCTACTCTGGAAATGGAATCGACTGAGGGACCCGAGAATGGGCGAGAGGCGATGGCTGCTGAAAGGGGAGCCGCCATTGTTCAGACTGCAGAAGCCTTGTATTTCATGGGAGACATTTGTATCTAACAAACCCCACCTCTAATTCCAAAGGCACTGAAGGGAGAGAGAAAGAGAAAGAGAGTGTGTGTGGGATACAGTCAGAAAGGGTGGGCAGCAAATACTTCCATAATCGCATTAATAAAATTTAAAGTAAACACCTCGCATATTTTCCCAGGCAATAATTATTAACAATCACTGAGAAAACAGTAAAAACGTGTAGATCTTTAAGAATCATAGCCTCAAGTTGCCATAACTTACTGTGCCGGCTTGTATGTAACTTTCAGGGGCTTCCAATGGCCTACGGAGGCGGCCCAGTAGCATGCAGATGGTCTCCAATAACCTGTATATGACCTCCATTAGCCTTTATATGGCCACCAACAGGACATTATAAATAACCCTTGCATCAGTTTTGGGCTGCTTGTCTATCAAGTGAGGTGGTTGGCAGAACTGGCCTAGTATATTCGAGTTCTCACTGGTTAAGTAATGTGGGTTGGACAAGGCCAACAGAATCAACATTACTGTTATCTATTATGGGTCAAACAAAGTCAGGCCACAGGGGTACCTTCACATCTTTTCCAGACGTGAACAAAGTCAGGTCAAAGGGGTCCGTCCATGTCTCTTACAGAAGTATACGAAGTCAGCCACAGGGGTACCTTCACATCTTTTCCAGACATGAACAAAGTCAGGTCAAAGGGGTCCGTCCATGTCTCTTACAGAAGTATACGAAGTCAGCCACAGGGGTACCTCCACACCTCTTCCAGACATGAACAAAGTCAGGTCAAAGGGGTCCGTCCATGTCTCTTACAGAAGTATACGAAGTCAGCCACAGGGGTACCTCCACACCTCTTCCAGACATGAACAAAGTCAGGTCAAAGGGGTCCGTCCATGTCTCTTACAGAAGTATACGAAGTCAGCCACAGGGGTACCTTCACATCTTTTCCAGACATGAACAAAGTCAGGTCAAAGGGGTCCGTCCATGTCTCTTACAGAAGTATACGAAGTCAGCCACAGGGGTACCTCCACACCTCTTCCAGACATGAACAAAGTCAGGTCAAAGGGGTCCGTCCATGTCTCTTACAGAAGTATACGAAGTCAGCCACAGGGGTACCTCCACACCTCTTCCAGACATGAACAAAGTCAGGTCAAAGGGGTCCGTCCATGTCTCTTACAGAAGTATACGAAGTCAGCCACAGGGGTACCTCCACACCTCTTCCAGACATGAACAAAGTCAGGTCAAAGGGGTCCGTCCATGTCTCTTACAGAAGTATACGAAGTCAGCCACAGGGGTACCTCCACACCTCTTCCAGACATGAACAAAGTCAGGTCAAAGGGGTCCGTCCATGTCTCTTACAGAAGTATACGAAGTCAGCCACAGGGGTACCTCCACACCTCTTCCAGACATGAACAAAGTCAGGTCAAAGGGGTCCGTCCATGTCTCTTACAGAAGTATACGAAGTCAGGCCACAGGGGTACCTTCACATCTTTTCCAGACATGAACAAAGTCAGGTCACAGGGTCTGTCCACGTCTCTTACAGAAGCATACGAAGTCAGCCACAGGGGTACCTCCACACCTCTTCCAGACGTGAACAAAGTCTAACCACAGGGATGCCTCCACATCTCTTCCAGATGTGAGCAAAGTAAGGTCACAGGGGTCTGTCCACGTCTCTTCCAAAAGCGAACAAAGTCAGGCCACATGGGGTCCGTCCATGTCTCTTCCAGACATGTCTGTAAGCCACAGCTGTACATCAGGAGTTATTTTGGACGCAGCAAAATTCAAGCAAAGAGGAGAGCTAATGGTCCATTTCACAGGGAACACAGACACTGTCAACGCCTAATTAACAGATAAACAGGGAGAGATTAGTCAAGCAAGGCAATGCAGCACAGTGGAAGAGGGAGCAGAGGTGCAAGAGCAAAGCTGGTCTGGAATACATAACCAGGACACACAATCCAAAGAAAAACTAGGGCACAGCAGAGAGTTATGCCAACCATAGAAAGCCTCTGCTGCATATCAAAGATATTAGCAATGAAAGAAAACTCCAGTGCTCGGAGGTTCCTCCCGAATGTGTACACCTAATCCAAAGCAGTAGCCTACTGCACATGCTGAGGTCTGAAAACAGTAACAGCATGCACACAAGTTGCAAGAAGTGGCTGGAATAGACATAGATTTCTGTGTTTCCTGTGAATTTTCTGTGCATTTGCGGAAGAAAGTGATTTCGTTTGATGGCATGGTGTGTAGTATAAAGAAACTTCGCAAACTGTCTTGATAAGGATTACATCATGCATCACATCCAAGTTTGCAAAAGAGACCCGTATTCTATGATCCAACCACCACAACATGGAAGGGGACACCACTCTTTGCCGACTCCAGAATGAAGTGGTGCAAGGAAGGCAACTGATGAGGCAATGGAAGAGACCAAGACATTTCATTGACCACTATGAGGAGCACACAGGCATTGAATGAGTTACTTTGGATAAATATAACGCTAAGTAATAATATTCTAATCAGGTGAGGCCCCGACCCCTAGAGTCTCAACAATGAATTTATTTGTCAGCTTTCAATAAAGGTCGGGATATTCCGTAAAAGATCTTATACCACTGTCAACAGTTTGCAGCGTTTGCGAGGTATAGGCAGATGCAACCTGTCAATTATGTAAATAAAATGGGGGCCACTACCAATTGAACAGCTTGTATACTGCCCCAAATTGATAAGTTCAGATGGTTGCATCTGGATTAGTCATCATTCCTTTTGACAATCAGCAGGCCAAGGAGTTCCTCAACCACATTTTCCAGCCCTCTAGTCACTAGTAATCACAAGGCATTGCAACTGGTTGGTTTCCAACAAAAGATATAGCCCTAAATAGAGGCTTGGGTTGTGTTGATGGCCATGGGTATTGTTTCGCTTTTGCCCCAGGTTACATTATATCCTGATATATGGAAGAAATCCGCTATTGTAGATATGGGAGATAGTAGCAATATATCTTGTTTCAAGTTTGTAAGCAGAATGTCATCTGCATAAAGCAATAACTGTATGTTGCCAATCATGTCAGTTTCTGCTATTGAATCAAACTGATGGATGGCTTGCACCAACAGTTCTAGTGCTACAGGAATAATAGGGGTGGAAATGGACAACCTTGGCACGTACCACTTTGGATGCAGAAGAGGTCTGAAAGGACACCTCACCCGCAGTTGACTTGCACTGTGAATGATTAGAAAAGTCATTTTACTTTATAAGCAAAGTCTAGTCTGACTCCAAATCTGTTTAGCGTACGAAACAAGTAGTCCAATTCTATCCTGTCAAATGCTTTTTCCGTATCCAGGTATAGGGCCAAGGCTTTGAAATCTGCTTCTTTAGTGGTCTACAGGAGGTGGCGCACTGCAATGGAAAGTTCTAGGTGCCTAAGAAATAAAAGGAGTTAGGATCAACTACAATTTACCAATTACAATGTAGACCATTTGGCCACACAGTAAAGCTCAGAGTTGATTGATGTGGTTAAGTATGGATTTAGTATAAATTCAAAGCCAAGCTGATATAAATCAGTCGCAGAAACATAGTATAAAAATACAGAATCATTAAAGGATATCCAAAAACGACAGATAAAATTGATCCCCATTAACAGAAAGCAAATGAGGAATTTGGTAGCTATTACACAAAGAATAAGAAATAAAGTCCCTCATTTGGATATCGATCAGTAGAACTACCGACCGCTATAATGGCAGTCAGGAGACTGCCCGACAAGCAGTCGCTGGTCCAACCGCTGCATTAGGATAGGACAGCGATGCTGGCTGTCGGAAAGTGCTCTTTTACACGGAGGCTTGTGCTGCAGCCCAAGAAAAGGGCCACAGCACAAGCCACCATGTAAAAGAGCACTTTCTTCACATCCATGCACCATGTGCCAAGCACCATGTCCTGCATGGCACATGGATGTGAGTGGGGCACTGCATGTCCCCCAGGGCCACTTTGCAGTGATCCACGAGGGATGGAGGCCCCATTTGGGACCCCCAGAGTCCCTTTCCAACAGCCTTTTCATGGCTGTTGGACCACCATGGAAAGGCTGTCGGAAAAGGACATTGTAATGCAGATGGTGGTGCCTGCCTCGGCACTGCCGCCATTCAGAGATTTCGATTCCAACCGCCAGCCCATCGGGATCTCTGATCCTGGTGGAGGCGGCGGTCTCCCCTCCGACCTCTTGTGGTTTGACCGCCTGTATTGAACTATGGCAGTCGAACTGATGGGCTGTCTGTCAGTTGGACTGGCACCAACGGCCTGTCGGTGGTGGCCTGACCGACATTGTAATCAGGCCCAAAGTCTGAGGCGTAGATTGAGATCTTTGATCCTCTTGCATACACATGAGGTTGTCTAAGAAGACCTGCTAAACCCTATTCCAGCTGGGAATCAGGAAGCCAGGAAGGAAGCAGAGAAAGGTGTCAGTGTAGCCAAACCTCAGGAGAAGTTCTCAAAGTAAAGTATATTGTATAGCATGAAGCCACACAACAAATATGTCGCAAAGAGGTCTCTACCTCTTAGAGTCTAAAGGAGAATCTCAACAAAGCTAAAGTGCAATGCCCACTTATACCCACCAAAAGAGCATTCCAGAATTCCAGGTCACATGTCTAATTATTCCTTCTCTGTACACAAAATCTTGGCAACTGCACTTGAGATTTCTTTCCTTTGGTCCACACACTTAAAACATCCTTTCAATGCCTTCTGTCTCTATATTACACTCAGACAGATGTCCTCCCTTGCTTAGTTAAATCTTCTTACGCTTGCCAGAAAATACTCTTTTCAAACCTCACTATCTCTTTCACCCAATGTGCCTTTCTTTAACCATGAGTTCATTTAACTGCACCTGCAGAAGAAAGAAAAACATTGCATTCAGAACAAGCATTCACATTAAAATTAAGCATTGGGAAATCCAAAAGCTTAAGTTCTTTGGTAATTTTTAGTAGGGCAAGCATTTTAGTACACGTTCAAATGAATGATTACAGATACATATACAGTTACAATATAGATTTATAGCACTATTTAAATGTATACATTTTCCATTTATAATATACATGGACAGTATGATTTAAATGAATACCAGATATATAAGAACTGACACTATTAGTCGAAACACACAAATGTGGATATATGTGAGAAATGCAACTCATTGCTCCTGTAAGGAAAGTCGTTAATCTACATACTCATATAAATGTCAGGATTACACAGTAGATGCACTTTCTGTAACTGTTCAAGTGCACTACATTACGTTAATAAGGTTACAACACACAAATAAGGCCATACGTACACATATATGGCCTAATTAAACATGAAAGGGTGGAGCCAAGATTATGCTGCTCCAGTCTCATATGGTTGCGGGAAGTACTCCCTGGGACATATCTCAACTGGCAATGGTGTTAAGATGAATTCCTGATTTTTAAAGGCCAAATCCTCAAGATGGGCTGAAGCACTGATATTTAGGATAGCAAAGTTTTCCTAAAACTGAGATCTACTTCTCAAGAACCATTGGATTACCCGTATAGCACACTTTTTTGGTGATTTTACCAATCTCAGTGATTCATTATTATAACATGTTTCCGAATGTTGCGCTATTGTAAAGCTGGTTGAGTACTGTGCAAAATTTGCATAATAATACGTTTTATGGTTTAGAAGTGCTAGTCCACCTTCCGCAGCAGAACAGTATAAAGTGCTTAGTGCTAGTCTGGGGTCTAGAGTCCTGCCATAAAAATGAAGAAATCAGTGACTCTGTTTTCTTAAAGAAAGTTGCATACAAAACACATGGCAAAGCGGCAAAATAAAAATTAACCATAGACAGAATTGTCATTTTAATTACAGCTATTGCAACCCAAAGTGTGAGCTGCAACGATTTCCATTTTAATAACAGATTTTTAACCGGTATTAGTAGAGGTTTATAATTTAACTCATGGATGTCCTCTATCTTATTCGAAAACATAATACCAAGAGATCATTTAGGAAGATCATTATAACAGCTTTGCAATTCAGTGACTAGTTTTTCTGATGGGTAAATACTTAGAATGATCTCAGTCTTTAGCTTACCGATCTTATATCCACCTAGTATCTGGAAGAGTGCGAAAATTTAAAAAATACCCTTTCCTGAGAATCTCTATCAGGCACTAAAAACAACATTAGGTCATCTAAATTTAACTTTAACCAAGTCATTTTTTGTAATTCAGGACAGATTGTCTTATGACTCCGAATAACAATAGCTAATGGCTCATTGAGATGGGGATGCTTTAGTCCCCAGGTGAATAGAAAGACTGTTGATATTCCTGGTATCCAGTTGGCTTTCCCCCACGGGAAAATTGAGGCAAATCCCTCTCTGCCCCCGATGGGCAGAAAGATTGGTTGGCCTCTTTTGGGGTAGGGGTATGGTATGGCCCAATGCAAGGGAGGCATGGGTGCACCTCCTTTCTTTTGCCGCTATAGTATATTTTCTGCTGTCCAGTGGGTTTTGACCCTCGGGGGGGTAGGGGCAGATTAGGTGCAACAGCCACAACTGGAACAACCTATCTATCTGTACGCAGGGTGGCAAAAAGACTCTATAGCTCCTTCTGGATTGTGGATGTTGCTCGAAGGCAGGGAGGCTTCTCCTATTCTTTTGTTTGCAATTTGAAATCCCTAGTGTGTAGTAGGCTTTCTGTCCGGGGAGCGGGGAGGGAGCAAACCCCCTCGATGTCCACTCAGGGGGAGCAAGACTGATTTGCCCCTTTTGGGGTGGGAGTATGGCACAATGCCAGGGAGAGACATCCACACCTATTTCTTTTGCCCCTGTGCAAATTCCCTGGTGTCTAGTGGGTTGTAACCGATTTGGAGCAACCTGCCCGATTGGGACAAACCTCATATATGCTCCCAGGGAAGAAGAAAGACTCTATTGACCTGTCTGGATTGTGGGTGTGGCTCAAAGCCAGGGTAGGCCGATCCTATCTTTTTTTTTGCAATGGTAGCAATTTGAAATCCGTTCTGTGTAGTGGACTTTCAGCCCCTGCAGGAGGCTAATTTGGGGCAAAGCCCATCCTACACCCATGGGGGCAAAAATACTGATTTGCCGCTATGGGGGGAGGTATGGCCCACTGCCAATGTGGGATGTCAAAACCCCTGTCTTATGTCCCTAATGCAGAATCCCCGGTGTCTACTTGCCTCTAAACCCCTCTGGGGGGCGCGGAGTAGAAAGACTCTATTACACATTCTGAGTTAGAGGTATGGCCTGATGCTAGTATAGGCCGCCCCCGTCCTTTTGTTTGTTTTGACGTCATTATAAAATCCCTGGTATGCAATGAGCTTTCTACCCCAATGCGGGGCAATTTGAGGTCAAACACCTAAATGTGTCCCCTGGGGGGCAGAGAGACTGCTATGCTCCTTCTGGGTTGGGGGCACGACCCTGGGCACAGTGGACCACCCCTCTCCTTTGTTTGTTTTCCATTTAACGTGGTGTCTAATTGGCTTTCTGTGCCCTGGGACAGACTGGGGGCAAATCCTCCAATCTGCACTCTAGGGATGCAGAACGACTGTTGTGACCTTTTAAGGGTGGGAGCATAGGCCTGCCTATGGGGTGCCATTAAGCCTCTTATTTTTTCATTTTCTCTGTTGTCTAGTCAGCTTTCTGCCACTACTACCCCGCCCGAGAAATCAGATTGGGGGCAGACCCCTCAATTTGCCCCATAGGGGTGGCAGAAAAACTGCAGTGCTATTTTTTAGGATGCATTTGGACGTAACCTCCACATTGATTGCACCCAATTGCAATTTTGTCTGTAGATATCTTTCATATCTTGTTATTGAAGATATGTTCAACTTAAGAAAAAAAGCATCTGACCTTTATGGGTAGTAGCGAAGCATATTTTGGGAACAGGTGATGTATGACCTTTGACCCTAAGTGGTAGCACCTGAAGTGTATAAATGGTGCATCTTTGTAACTGAAATTGTTTTTTTTCCAAAGTGAGGTATCTTGGAAAGGTCATTGTGTGTACTCACAAGTCTACTGATCAGATCAAGTGAGAGGACACAAAATGTGACTGTAGAAAAGCGGACTAGTATGTAGAATTGCAGTCAGGCTTTACTAGAAGGACATGTGCTAAGTATTTCAGAGTACCATTATAGATGGTAAGTAATTGGCACGACTCGAGAGATATACAACACCAATTAATATAGACGGCATTTTTATATTAATTTTCACCCCAAATTGAACAGAATAGCATATGTATAACCGTAGTAATAGATTTTTGAAGCAATATTAAATCAGTGCAGTCAAATACATAGAGAAAATAACATTGCAGTAAAAGGCAAAAACCACTTATGACAATCGGTCACTTGCAGGCCAATTTACTTAGATCCCTTGCAGGGATACAGTCATGCGGGCCCTAGGACCAGGCCACAACAGTCAGATCAATTTTACCTAGCCAGGGGAGTCTAGGTGCAGAGTTGTTCTGGCTGTCCTTGGTGCTGAACGGAAGCCACTGATTTTACCGCTTACACAGTGCTTCAAGAAACAAAATGCAAAAACTCAACAGGTGCACAGCTGCTGCCGTCAGATGATGTTTGCATGGTGTTCTCTGTAGATGCAGAATCGAGTGTGGGGGTTGGTTACCGGACTGGTGACAAACAAGTTTTGGCAGTGGTAAGAACAATGAAAAGCTTCTGGAACTTCACTGTGTCCAGGGAAGTAATGTAGTGACCTGAAACTTTGAGGCAGGCGAGACTACAACACCCACAATGCACTGAACCACCTGGATTTGGGCGATCGCTTGGAGGGCCCGATGGCCAGCGATTCTTTGGATCCAGTGAGTATTTTTACCTGCAGGTCGCAGGGGACTAGTGTCACTAGTCCAGGGGAGACTGAGGGTGTTTCTGTTCAGGAATGTTGAGTTTAAGGCAAGGACGATGGTTGATCATTCGGTTCCAAGTCTGTTGCCTCAGGAACAAAGTATCCCTCTTTTCCTTTGTGCTGGTAGGTAGAGTCCTGTTGTCGGTGACACAGGTCTCCTCTTGGTCCTTCTTTGAAGTAAGTTGTTCAGATCTGAGGTTCTGGTGCCCGGGGGTCCCTTAAATCCTAGATTATTGGGAGTTAGGGGCAAGGGAGCTAGTAGCCAATAGCCAGCTAATCCCTTTGATAGTGTGCTTCTGAGGTGACCACATCCGGTGGTATAGGTTACTGTTTCTACCCAGAACCCACAATTTCTATCCTCCTAAAGAAGGCAGAATTCAATTTGTGGTGTACAGACCAGGATGCCCACCCTAGAGGTGTGGCCAGCCTTCCTAGGGGTGTGCACCTCCTGCATAGCTAATTTCCCACCTTGCCTGGGGCAAGGGGAGGGCTGTGTCCTCCTCAGGGGGTCAGCCCAGATGCATATCAGAGGCAGTGTGGCCTTTGAAGCTCACCGCTCTGATATGCCAATTCACTAGCCAGCGAGGGAGGATGCAGATGTGACCTCCTTCCTGTCCAGCCTTTGTTTATGACTCCTGAGGGTGATCACACTGCCTGGCAGGAGGTCAGAATCCTGTCTTGGCAGCACCAGGCATGGGAAAGCGCGAGATGATCAGTCAGAGCATAGAAAAGCTCTGGGCAACCAGGGGCCAAACTCTATGGTGCCCTCTGGGTGCATGTCACCCAGGGCAGATGAATAATGCCAGGGATGAGAAGGCATGTTGGTTGATTCCAAACATAATATATTTTATTGGTACCATAATGGAGCTGCCAATCTCGAGGGTGCCCGCTTGGCAGCCCATGTTATCCTATGGACCAATAGCACATATAGTAGTTTCCATTGGGGAACACCACTATAGGGACATAAAGGCTTGCACTTATATGTCACATACCTTTAAAATAATGCACCCTACCTCCTGGGCTGAGGAGGGCTACCTTCGGGGTGCCAAATATACATTGAAGGCAGTGTATGTGACTGTGCCACACATGATGTGGGCACAGTCGAGTTCGAGCAGTTTGCACTGCTCCCGCAGTCTGCAATGGCAGGCCTGCTGTCAGTAGGTTGCATGACTCGCCCAGTGTGCCACAAAACCGTGCTGCAGCCCTAGGGACCCCTTTACCAACAATGTAATGGGTACCACTGTACCATATACTAGAGACTTATAAGGAAGTCAAACTTTTGGCAATTTTGGATTACCAAGGGGAACATAACAGTTTTAGGAGAGAGCACAGGCACTGAGGTATGGGAAGCAGACTCCAGTGAGCTATCAGAGTCATAACCGTAAGCATTTGAAGCAAAAAGTGGGGGGTGACCATACAAGAAGAGTACTTTCCTGCCGTGACATCTGAGCTTCGAATACAAATTTTATAAGAGTTTCACAGCCTTTATTTTGTTAACCTTGTATAAATGTGAGTTGACATGGATGCTATCTTTTTCCTTTTTCAAATTGGTGCAGTTGTGTCATTTGACCTTTGACTTCTAATTACACGTTTTCTAAGTATTTCAATGCCATTATTCCATAACTGTTAAATCAACTTTGACAAGTGTTGTTAATCACTGGAATCGCCATAAAACCTACTTGAGTTTTCCTGAGTTAAATTGGCAGAGGATCCATGCCATTCGACCTTTGACCTATGAGTACACTATTTAAGTGTTTCAAGGTCCTGATTCCGTTAAAGTTGGATCACTTTTTACAAGTGTAGCATTTTTTAAGTATACGGATAAGTACTTGCATCTTCTTTAGTTAAAATGATGGAGGGTGTCATGCTATTTGGCCTTTGACCTCTAAATACTTTTTTTCTAAGTATTTAAGGTCTTTATTTCATTACCATTGGACCATATATTACAAAAGTAGCATCTTTGGAATCATCATGATGAGTATTGCATTTTCCTTGGTTAAATTGGTGGAGGGTCATGCCACTTGACCTCTGACATTTAAATTCCCATTTTTAATATAAAAAAATATTTAATTTTTGTTGAATCACTTTTAACAAGTGTGGTATCACTGGGATCATATTAATAATTTATGGTATTTCCTTGGTTAAATTGGTGCTGGGTCATGCCATTTGCCCTTGACCTCTAACTATGCATTTTTTGTCTTAAAACATCCTTATTCTGACATCATTGAGTCATTTTTGACTGGTGAATTGGTATCAATGGAATCATCATGATCATTTATTATATTAGTATGAGTTCTTGCATTTTCCTTAGTCAAATTGGAAAAGGGGGTAATGCAATTTGACCTTTGACATCTGAATATACCATTCTAAGTGTTTAAATCCCAAACAGGGACACAACACAAAGAGTTTATATAGAGAGAAAGTGGTGGTATCAAATTTAGTTTTGGCCATTTTGAATCATGCTCCATGAGGTGTCAACAAGGGTACCAATTGACAAAATAGAAATTTGTTGCTGAAGAGATATTTAACATGACTTCAGGACCTAAAATATATAGGAAGTGAGCAGCAGTATCAAATTTAAGAGCACTCCTTTTCACTTATGCTCCGCTGCTTGTAAGCAAGATAAAGGTGAAGACCATGGATAGTCTATGAGCATTGAACTATCAAGGAAGGGACAAGGCAGTATGAAGTAAGGTATACAGTGGCATAATGGTAGTGTCATGTTTAATTACAGCCCTTTTCAATCAAGCTCATGCTCTTGTCAACTTAATTCGGTCGAACAACAAAGAAGACATGCCTATGTTCTCAAAGAGTGAAGTATTTAAGAGGTGCAAGAAGCATCGCACAAGGATAATCCTCCATTTTCACCAAATTATTTATGAAAATATAAACTGAGCCTGGCTCCTTCATGAGAAGCACACGTTGAATTGACAAAAAAAATGCATATGAGTATGCCTTTAAGGTTCACAGGTGTAAGACATGGGGGTCTCACCACACTCCAGAGTCTCACATGAAATGTTTTTTAAGTAAAAAAGTCAAAAGCAATGTATGCATATGATGGAGCAGGTAAAACAAAATTTTGTATACCTTCTCTATTTTGCATGAAAATATTAATGGAGTAATACATTTACATATTAACCTGTATTAACTATGTGCTGTGGTATATTAATCAACCAGTGCATTTTGATAAACACAAATTACACGCGGGACTAAATACTAATAGCATGGCAGAATAACTATAATAACTAACAGTGGTACGCATATTAACCATAGAAGGTGTTATGATAGAAATTTGCATGATTGATGTTGCTTTTGTGAAGATTTGCGTCCCTGCTGGGACCAATTGGTGAGTATTATCGCTTTAAGTGTTGCTATAAGCTAGGAAAATACTAATATACTATGGGATTAGCGTGGGATGATGTCATCAGTGATGTCATCAGTGATGTCATTTGAGATGTCATCAGTGATGTCATGAGTGATGTCACTGACCATGTCATGAGTGATGTAATATGTGACGTCATCAGTAGTGCATTGCGGGCGCGCGAGTTATAGTTAGCTGAACTAACTATAACGGGGGAATTTCAATGGTTTTTTACGAGTGAAATGTCCAGCTAACTATAACATGTGTGAAACCTTTGGTTTTTTCATTGAATTTCTAAGGTTTTTTAAATGCTAATTCCTAACTATAACGTGTGTGAAACCCATGGTTTTTTCAGTGAATATATATATATATATAAGCCTCCCTGGGTGTTCTGTTCAACGAGCACCTCATGCAGCGGCAAACAGTCAGGTGATGACAACGCCAAAGTCCGAGTTAAGTTTTCAGTTCTTTATTTTTTATATTCACCATGTTCAAGGCGTTACACAATTTGTCGCTCCGTACTGAAACGGACCGACGCGTTTCGGCGGTATGCCTTCTACTGGGTCACCTTGGGTTCTGCATTGTGGCTCATTTAATACTATGTCCCTTCTCAGTTTTACTGACTCTTAAGAAAAACTAGAGCAACACATTCTATTCGGTATAATGGCAATAGTCTTCCCCCATTTTGGTGATCAAAACACCATATTTCTAAAGTGCATACATACGTTTTTTTTCTTTTTGTTATTCTTGATATATTTTTTCTTTTTCTTTTATTATGCTTTTTTCTTTTGTTATGTTTTTTCTATATGTCCTATATATTATTTGTATATGATATCTTTCAGTGCCGGTACTTCTACCATCGTATTTCTTGGAGCTTCATTCTGGTATTCAAAAATGCACAAAGAATAATTAATTTGCTCATGATAATCTTGTACCGATACCTCTTTAAAAATTCATAAACAACCTGAAACAATATTTAGATGTAAGTGCAAAGTAATTTAAAGTGCAAAGTGACAGGGGTTCCTGGTGTAGCGTCAATTTCATGATTTATGCTTATACATTTAAATGCTATGCTTCTCATCCAGGTACTCTAAATCATTCCCTTCAAGAATATTCTTCCCCACATTCAGGCCATTCCCTGTTCTTTTTTTAGGGGTTCATGATCTGACAATAACAGTATAATAAGGAGAGTGCAAATTAATTAATATGCAAAGTGTGGGAAGATTATTTTTCTCCACGCTCAACCCATTCCATATTCTGTTTTTTAGGGGTTCATAATCTGAAAATAGCAGCATAATCAGGAAAGTGCAAATTACTTAAAGTGCAAAGTGTGACGTGTTTCATAATCATCACCTCTTCAGTCCACATCACCTTATGTTCATATCTCAGTATCTAATCAATTAATTTTCTCCATATTCATTAATATTATGGTAAAACTTTTGCTCATTCTTTGAATGCATGATGTTCTGCCGATATTTCATCAAAAACTACGGATTTCAGTCCACTCCCGTCATAATCAAATGTACACTTAGTCTACTTAAAGTGCTCAGTGCCAATAGATATCATCTCTTCTGATGTTATAAATGGACAAATAGTGCTGCATCCTTATTGTGGCCCCATGGTATATCTGTCCCAATGGAGAGTATCAAACGTGATTCTTGTTTCCTTAATGCCTGATCATGGTCACCTCATCTCGGGTGTGCCCTCGCATGTTTTATTCCCCAATACGTGAATGTTGATAGTGACCGATCATGCATTTGGTTGAAGTGGCAAGCCACTGGGTAGTTCTTGTACCCCTTTTTGAGCGCTCTCATATGTTGGAGGATTCTTAGTTTCAATTTATTCTTAGTGCTACCGATGTATAGTTTATAACAGCCAGATTTTAACACATAGATGACAAATTCTGTATTGCATGTTATTATCTCTTTGATCGGTACTGTATAGCCTTCCAATGTGCAATAGCTCATGCTGTTCAGTCCATATTTACACGCTTTGCAGGAGTTGCACTTTGTAAAGCCCTCCAGATTTCTAGATAACCATGGCCCTTGTCCTTGTTGTTCTCGTTTGCCTATGTAGTGGCTTGAGGTCAAAGTATTTCCCAGGGATCTCACTTTTTTGGATGTAATCTGTGGTCCTTTTTCAAAACTTTCTCCAAGATGTTCATCCTTTTTCAGAATATGCCAGTTTTTTGTGAGAATTTTCTTAATACTGGGCTAAGCCATGTTGTATTCTAGAAATAATCTCTTTACAGTTTTCTTACTCCCTTCCTGTGTCTTTTGTGGGTAAAGGGACTGCCTTCTCATTTTATTCTTTAGACCTTCTCCTGGCGTCCTCAAGTACTGTCATTGGGTATCCGCGTTCTCTGAAGGTTCTGACAAGGCCACACACTTCCTCATCATACAGTTCTTCTGTTGAGCAGAGCCTTCTCACTCTTAGCATCTGGCTATATATATATATATATATATATGTATATATATTACCTACTGGCAGTCGCCAGTAGGTAGTTATAGTTAGGACCTATTTTCCATAGGAAATCCGCAACATTCTATTTGGAATAGCGTTGGCGTCGATTGATGAATCTTCGCGAAAGTTTCCAAACTTTTGGCCAGCTCCGGTCCGCTCCTATCCCGAAAATTTCACGGTGATTCATCAAGCGGGGGCCGAGAAAAAAGGGGGTCCCAAAACACGTTTTCCCCATGCATTTTCCCATAGGACCTGTTGATGCAGCTACAGCCCGAAGTGCTGAACGGAATTACACCAAATTTGGCAAAGAGGTAGTCTTCAGTTCAGACTCGTGCCTTTTGCTTAAATGGTGTACATTCGTTCAGTAGTTCCTGAGAAAATCAAAAGTAAAATCACATATATATCTAGGCGGAGCATAACCACACATCTCATCGTGAGATCTGATTGGCTGTCAGCACTTCATCCAAGAAGTGTTGGCAGCCATCTTGGGACCAATATACATGATAGCACCTCATTAAAAAGCATTGCAGTTAATAGAAGGTTTTAAGACTTTAGTTACATTATAAATCATGTGTTGATGGTATCATACTCATTTTAGGAATTGTGGTGTGTTCTAAGGTGATTTTACCATGTGAAAAAGCCTTCTGCTGTGATATCATGAATCATGTTTGAGAGAAAACTATTTTCTCATCCTTTTCCCACAGAGGTTTGCAAGGTGAACTATAAGCTAAACTGAGAGCATATTTTCTGTAAATTCACATGATCTTTCTCAGTCATGTGAGAATGAAGTCTGACATTCTCAGTAAAACATGTACATCCAACAAGGGCAGAGACTGTCAGTTGATTCCTTTGTGTTCTACTGCAGCTTCCCAGAGTGTTCTAAAGAACAACTAGAGCGCTAACAGTCCTACTTATGACAAATGTATGGCACACCTGAAGCCATCTTGGTTGGAATAAAGTGGTAACTCTTAAAACATTTAATTTAAAAAGGAACAAAATGAGGGGGTTCATTTTGCCATAGAAAGAATGATTAGTGCTCCAGAAAGAAAAATTAAGGCACATTTTGAGTGACTTCTCAAATCCTCTTCTATTTCATTAAAAAATTCTGACATGCAGACTGAAACATGCACTTTCAATACCAGCAGCAGACTTCCCTGGTGAGCAGTAGCTTTACTACAGTGATCTAATAAGCAACTAGAGTGCTAACATTCTGAATTTATGGCAAATGTGTGGCACATCTGAATGCCTTCTTGATGGAATCAAAGTAAAAAACTGAAAATATTTCCTACTGAAGAGACTGTAGTAAATGAGGAAATTAGGAAAAATCATAACAAATAACTCTCCTAAAATGGCCACCAGAGACAAAAGAGCCCAAATGTAGCCCAAATATCACCCAGATGTAGCCCAATGACAGAATGTCCCAGAGTGTTCTAACGAACAACTAGAGCGCTAACAGTCTTACTTATGACAAAAGTATGGCACACCTGAAGCCATCTTGATTGGAATAAAGTGGTAACACTTAAAACATTTAAATTACAAAGGAACAAAATGAGGGGGTTCATTTTGCCATAGAAATTATGATTAGTGCTGCAGAAAGAAAAAATAGGGCACATTTTGACTTCTCAAATCCTCTTCTATTTCATAAACAAATTCTGACATGCAGACTGAAACATGCACTTTGAATACCAGCAGCAGACTTCCCTGGTGAGCAGTAGTTTTACTACAGTGATCTAATGAGCAACTAGAGTGCTAACATTCAGAATTTATGGCAAATGTGTGACACATCTGAATGCCTTCTTGATGGAACCAAAATAAAAAACTGAAAGTATTCCCACTGAGGAGACTGCAGTAAATGAGGAAATTAGGAAACTTCATAGCAAATAAATCTCCGAAGATGGCCACCAGAGACAAAAGATCCCAAATGTAGCCCAAATATCACCCAGATGTAGCCCAAGTATAGCCTAATGACAGAATGTCCCAGAGTGTTCTTAAGAACAACTAGAGCGCTTACTGTCTTACTTATGACAAACGTATGGCACACCTGAAGCCATCTTGATTGGAATAAACTGGTAACACTTAAAACATTTAATTTAAAAAGGAACATAATGAGGGGGTTCATTTTGCCATAGACATTATGATTAGTGCTGAAGAAAGAAAATGTAGGGCACATTTTGAGTGACTTCTCAAATCCTCTTCTATTTCATTAAAAAATTCTGATATGCAGACTGAAACATGAACTTTTAATACCAGCAGCAGACTTCCGTGGTGAGAAGTAGCTTTACTACAGTGATCTAATGAGCACCTAGAGTGCTAACATTCAGAATTTATGGCAAATGTGTGACATATCTGAATACCTTCTTGATGGAAACAAAGTAAAAAACTGAAAGCATTTCCTACTGAGGAGACTGCAGTAAATGAGGAAATTAGGAAACTTCATAACAAATAAATCTCCCAAGATGGCCACCAGAGACAAAAGAGCCCAAATGCAGCACAAATATCACCCAGATGTAGCCCACATGTAGACCAATAACAGAAGTGTGCAAAACACTTATTTTTTGTGTATTTGCAGTTTTATATAGTGCAGACTTGTCAGGAATTGGAGTGCTTTACATGAGCATTGGTTACATCACACAAGATCAAATTCATTTTGGTTGTAGAAATGGGGAGATTAAGTGATTTGACCAGAATCACAGAATGTTGAGCTGAAGCAGAAACTCCAACCTGGTTCCCCAGTTGCAAAGTCTGCAGCTCTGGAAGTAACACCACATCCTCTCCCCTAGGTGCAACATTTAATCAAGTGGTCAACTGGATAAAAAAACATAAAGATTACAAATAATTTAAAAGTTCTTTGTCGCTATTTGAAAACTCAGAAAATATGTCCTCATTTTAGTTTTTTAGAGCACTAACCATAATTTTGATGCAAATAAGACCCTCTCATATATGTAATTTCTAAAGGAAATACTCTAGGTATTACAGTTTTTATTACATCAAGATGACGTCAGGCGTTCCACACTTTTGTAATAAATATAGAATGTTAGCAATCTAGTTGTTCATTGGGATACTGTTGAGAGGCAGAGGCCATGGGCACGGACTCTGAAAATTGAAGGCAGGTAGGAGAGTGCAGAGGCAACAATTTGACAACACTGGGCAGGCAGGAAGGGCAGTGGCAGCACAACAGACTATGGAGGGCAGTGGAAAGGGGGGCAGGGGCAACAAACCAACAATACAGGACTGGCAAGAGAGGCTGTGACAATATAATAGACCATTGTGGGCAGAAGGAAGAGGCAGTGGTAGTACAACCATACATGCCAACAGACCCGTTTCAGCCAGGAAACGTCCAATGTTTTTAAGCTCAAATGGGCTTTATTTGATCTGTCTCCTGTCTACAATCTCTTCTTTTTCAATGTAACTCAAAGGGGAAAATCAATATCCCAGTTTTTTTCAAAATCTCCCTCTTACCACGTTCAAAATGTTCGCAAGTATGGTATATTGGATCATGGTAGGCAGGAGGAATTGGGGTAGGGACATAGACTCGGATAACAGAGGACAGGAGGGACATGGAGAGGTGCACCAAACTGACCCTACAGGGCAGGCATCAGGGTTTGCAGCAGCACAATACACCACACAGCGCATGCGGGACGGGAGTGCAGCACAACAATCCATAGAAAGCAATAGGGAGGGGACAGGACCATGCACATGGACAACAGAGAACAGAGGGGAAAGAGGCAATGGTAGCTAGCTGACCATAATGGACAGACAGGAGAGAAAACTGCAGCATAACAGACCATAAAGGGCAGGAGGGACGGATCAGGGGCATTACAATGGAACAGACAAGCCAGGAGGGAGGGAATAGGGGTCTGCACATGGAAACAGAGGGCTGGGGGCAAGGGGGCAGGGCAGGAGCAGCAAGATGACCATGGAGGTCAGGCAGGATGGGCACTAGAAACAAGACACACCATGGAGAGCAACAATGAGACTATGATGGCATACACACAGACCATGGAGGGAAGGTGGGAGGGGGTCAGGGGTAGCTAGCTGACCACACAGGGAAGGTGGGAGGGGCCATGGCAGCACAGAAGACCATGCATGGCAAGCGGGAGGGTTAGTGGCAGCACAATGGCTATGATGGGCAAGAAGGAGGGTGCAAGGGCATGCACAAAGGACCATGGAGGATAGAAGGGAGGGTCAGGACCTGGGCACAGACAAGAGAGATCAGGGGAAGGGGCCTCACAACAGACCGCGTGGGGCAGGCAGGAGGAGCAGTTGCAGGACAACAGACCAGGGAGGGCAGAAGGGTGTGGAAGTAAAATGGAAGATGGAGGACAGGAAGAAGGGGATAGGGGCATGGCATGTGGACAGGCAGGGTGGAGGTGGCAGGGACAGGTTACAGTCACCTGACAATGCTAGGCAGGTGGAAGGGGAGTGGCAGCTCAACAGAACACTCAGAGTAGATAGGAGTGGCAGGTACATGGAACATGGTGGGCAAAAAGGATGGAGCAGGGGCATGCACAAAGACATTGGAGGGCAGGGGGGAGGAGAATAGGGGCAGCAAGCTAAGCACAGAGGCTAAGCAGGAGGGCAATGATGGGCCATAGAATTGGGCAATGGAGGGCAGGAGGAGTGGACTGGTACATCATGCTAAATGGAGGACAGTGGCAGCACATCAGACCATGCATGGCAGGAGGGAGGAGGCTAGTCCATGGATTCAGACAACAGAGGATAGGGAGGAGGTGGATGGGGCAGCAAGCTAACTGTTCAGAGAAGGTGGGTATTAGGAACTTTATTGTTTTTAAAATGTGTGTCTATGCGAACTACTTAAAATACGAACAAGTATGCAGCATAATCTCACTTTTATTCAGGAAGAAGAGGACGTTTGTGACTGAGACTCCGGGCTCACTTGGCAGAAACACCCCCTGACCCTCCCCCCCCCCAATCGCAAAATGTAATGCCCGTGAAAAGGGTAGCTGGACGCAGTGTTATATAGAACATAGTCCTGAGAGCACGATTGTAAATGAAAACTAGATATAGTATATGGTATAAACTATGCACCAAAAAGTGTGATATAAGATGAACCGGGGCGTGAAATATAATATGCAATACATTGTGCGCAATGACATATTCATTGGAGAGCGCGAGATAGCACAGGCACTAGCGCGTGCTATGCTATATGCGCCTTGGAGTGTAAAATGCACAGGGCAGTGTTGTGTAACCTAACTAGTCTCTAAAGTTGTAATATAAAATATGTGCTGGGGAGTGTAACGTTGCATATGCACTGTGACAAAGATATGGGTCCCAGATTGTAATATGTATGGCATAGCGCTGTGCGTTATAACATAGGCATTGAGGAAGGCACGTTAGATGGGGCAATATATCCCGTGTGAAGGCAAGTGTGGGATGACATATTCACGGGGTGGTGTTACAGTGCACATGGGCTAGAGAGTGTCATAGCATACGCACTAGCTGGTGGAATACAACACAGAGGTGTGAGGCACTCGGCAGGCACTGGTGGGTGTAACACAGCATTGGGCTCAGCCAGGAGCACGCTGTGACTCTCAAGTGAGGTTCGTTTGCTTTCCAGAGAGTAAAATAAAAAGTATTACACATCCGGCGGTGGATGTGTATTTTATTAACCGTGAGGGGGGTTTCTTGCATAGTTTGATCGAATTTTTGTTGAATCCCCTTTGAATGGCTTGGTGTGCGTGTATATTAAATGTGCCCATCAATTGCTACCCATGTTTGTATAAACAACAAGGGTGTCTACTTGGAGAGTACCCACCGGCGGGGGCGCCGGGATTAGGCACGGTAGGGCGTCAGACACGTCAGAGCTTCACTAGCGGTGTAAATACATTCCATGTGGATTCATTCTATGCTTAGTCGCCTTTTAATGAATATCACGCACATCGTCATGGTGATAGGTACGTACGGTTTGTGCAGCATGTCCTAGGTGTTTCTATAAATATATATATTTTTTTAAATAAAAAAAAACAAAGGCCGGCCCCAGGGGATGGGGTCCCCGGGGCCATAAGTGGCAGAGGAGGGGGTCAACGCAGGCCCCTCCTAAAGAATAAAAAAAACAAAAAAAGGCCCTGACCCGGGGGTTGGGGTCCCCGGGGCCGAGTAAGGCCTTGGGAGGGCCAAATGTATTTTTTTCAACAAAAAAAATTAGGGTGCAGGCCCTGGGGGATGGGGTCCCAAGGGCCAGTAAATTAGATAAAGAAGGGGGGCTACACATCCCTCCTTCTTAAAAAAATAAAATAAATAAAAGACCGGCATCGCGCAGGAGGCCACGCCCCCTCCTT
The DNA here is from genome assembly GCF_964204655.1 of Triturus cristatus. Lineage (NCBI taxonomy): Eukaryota > Metazoa > Chordata > Amphibia > Caudata > Salamandridae > Triturus > Triturus cristatus. The sequence goes on along the minus strand of NC_140583.1, from coordinate 1,006,097,415 downwards.
GCAGCACTCTGCAAACACGCCCCCTGGCCAGTTGTAAGTTGGGGAATTAATTCCCCTTTAATACTGAGGGTCCCTGAGGGCCAAGTAGCCCAACAGGTATCTCCAGTATGCGCCAGTGAGCTGCGTTGCAGACAGGTGTTCTGAGGCCACGCCCCTTTTTACACCTCTATGCAACGCAGCTCTGTGGCGCTTACTGGAGGTACCTAGTGGGCTAGTTTGACCCTAGGGACCCTTAGGATTCAAGGGGACTTAATCTCTCAACTTAGAACGGCCACAGGGCACGTTTACACAGTGGTGAAGGGAGGGGTCGGGGCCTGAGGTGACGTGTGCAAACACGCCCTGTGGCGCGTTTTAAGTTGGGGAAATAATTCCCTTTCAATCCTGAGGGACCCTGGGGGCCAACTAGCCCACCAGGTGCTTCCAGTAAGCGCCACTGCTCTGCGTTGCAGAGAGGTGGTGCAGGTCGTGCCCCTTTTTACACCTCTCTGCAATGGTGCTTACTGGATGTACCTAGTGGGCTATTTTTCCCATAGGGATCCTCAGGATTCAAGGGGACTTAATCTCCCAACTTAAAAAACGGCCACAGGGCGTGTTTACACAGTGGGGAAGGGAGGGGACGGGGCCTGAGGTGTCGCGTGCAAACACGCCCTATGGCGCGTTTTAAGTTGGGGAAATAATTCCCCTTCAATCCTGAGGGCCCCTGGGGGCTAACTAGCCCACCAGGTGCTTCCAGTAAGCGCCACTGAGCTGCGTTGCAGAGAGGTGGTCCAGGCCGTGCCACTTTTTACACCTCTCTGCAACGCAGCTCTGTGGCGCTTACTGGAGGTACCTAGTGGGCTAGTTGGACCCTAGGGACCCTCAGGATTCAAATGAACTTAATCTCCCAACTAAAAACGGCCAAAGGGCGTGTTTACACAGTGGTAAAGGGAGGGGACGGGGCCTGAGTTAACGTGTGCAAACAAGTCCTGTGGCGCGTTTTAAGTTGGGGAAATAATTCCCCTTCAATCCTGAGGGACCCTGGGGACCAACTAGCCCACCAGGTGCTTCCAGTAAGCGTCACTGCGCTGCGTTGCAGAGAGGTGGTCTAGGCCGTGCCCCTTTTTACATCTCTCTGCAACGCAGCTCTGTGGCACTTACTGGAGGTACCTAGTGGTCTAGTTGGGCCCTAGGGACCCTCAGGATTCAAGGGGACTTAATCTCCCAACTTAAAACGGCCACAGGGTGTGTTTACACAGTGGGGAAGTGAGGGGACGGGGCCTGAGGTTACATGTGCAAACACGCCCTGTGACACTTTTTAAGAGGTAGTTTTAATCCCCTGCCCTATTAAATACTAGGGGCTTACAGAGGAGGTCATGCTGATCACAGGGGGACCCCAACGCATAGTGTTCCCTAGTGTATATAGGTGTTTTCACTGTATTCTGAGTGTCTTTTAACATCGCACTGGCTCTAGGACTGGTTAGTCAGACTCAGTTACCACCAGTATCCGTCTGAAAAAGTTGAGGGTACAGGATGATTTTTCAACAAGGCTTCTTGCTGCTCTTCTGTTTGTTCTTTCTGCACGTTATCCTTCTTCCTGCACTTTTCTTCGTCTTTGAGGACTTCTGTTGCTTCTTTCTGCATTTCTATTTTTTTCTTTCTGTGCGTTTTTTCTTCTTTCTTCACATGTCCTATCTCTGTAGGCATAGTTAGAAATTAGCATTTAAAAACCTTTGAAATTCACTGAAAATACCATAGGTTTCAGGCACGTTATAGTTAGGAATTAGCATTTAAAAAACCTTAGAAATTCACTGAAAAACCATAGGTTTCAGGGGCATTATAGTTAGCTGGACTTTTCACTCGTACAAAACCATTGAAATTCCCCCGTTATAGTTAGTTCAGCTAACTATAACTCGCGCGCCCGCAATGCACTTCTGATGACGTCACATATTACATCACTCATGACATGGTCAGTGACATCACTCATGACATCACTGATGTCATCTCAAATGACATCACTGATGACATCATCCTTGTGATAGAGTGGCAGACCTCCTCTCCCCCTAATATAACCTTTGATACACACATTAAAAAATAGAAACTAAAATTTTCAAAACAATGGACATACCAATATCAGTTACAACAACCTATTCAGTAATTCTAAGATCCACATACACATCCACTCATTCACCAACAGTCCTATACAGTCACTCATACATGTACTCACTCATCATATGTACTCATACACCTATACATCCTGTTACACAACGCCACTCATCCATAGAGTTACTCACACACATAGTCACTCATGCTAATAAAGAATCAAACATCCATTTACTTGCATATACAGTTATACACACACCACCACACTTACTTCTACAGAAACGTACACATACTTAGTCTTTTAACCTCTTCAGTGCCCATGACGAGATAGTCTTGTCATGGAGCACGGTTGCGCTGTGCCCATGACGAGACTATCTCGTCATGAACCCCACCCACTAGTGCAACGCCCGGCACAGGAGGGGGAAAGGGCGTGGCACTGAAGGGGTTAAACAATCACTTATAGAAACACATACTTATTCATACAGGAACTATTTCAATCTCTCACTCTCACATATACTCACTTATATACACCAATAGTCACATATACTAGTTTAAAACATATGTAGTTACTCATAAAGACACTATTGAGACAGTCATTCACTCACTAACACACCCATGCACACACTCATCCACCCATACAGTCCTGCACACATGCTGTCTTCAACACATACAAACAGTGAGTCACTCATTCATGCACCTATGCACTACGTAATACCCCCCACCGAACCATACAGACACTCAGACACTCATACTGATACTCAAAAAACCAACTAATAACATATATAGACACTCATGTAGCTACTCACCAACCCACGCAGCCACTTTATACACAAACTGAGAGACTGATACAGATATTTACATATTTAAACATTACTCACTAAGCCATGTATTCACTAAGATACACTTAATCAGTCAGTTATAAAATCAATTTTTCAAAAACAAATCATCCATTTAGACACTTATATACCCATTTATTCTTCCATCGACCTTGAGATATACTTATATAAAACATATGTAATTTTCAGAAAAACACACATTCACTGGATGATGTCATCAGTGATATCATCAGTGATGTCATTTGAGATGTCATCAGTGATGTCGTGAGTGATGTCGCTGACCATGTCATGAGTGATGTAATATGTGACGTCATCAGGAGTGCATTGCGGGCGCGCGAGTTATAGTTAGCTGAACTAATTATAACGGGGGAATTTCAATGGTTTTGTACGAGTGAAAAGTCCAGCCCCTGAAACCTATGGTTTTTTCAGTGAATATATATATATATATATTATCTACTGGCGGTCACCAGTAGATAGTTATAGTTACAACCTAGTTTCCATAGGAAATCTCAAAATTCTATTTTGAATAACTTTGGCGCCGGTTGACGAATCCTCGCGCAATTTTCCAAACTAATGGGGCGCTCCGTTCAGCTCCTACCCTGACAGTCTCGGGGTGATTCGTCAAGTGGGGGCCGAGAAAAAGGGTTGGGTCCCAAAACGCGTTTTCCCAATGCATTTTTCCATAGGACCTTTAGTCGCAGCTACAGCCCGAACGGCTGAACAGAATTACGTGAAATTTGGCAGAGAGGGAGCCATAAGGTCAAGGAAGTGCCTTTTGCAGGTCTGGTGTCAATCTGTTCAGTAGTTCCTGAGAAAATCAAAAGTAAAATCCTATATATATGTGGGCGGAGCCTAACCACACATCTCATCCTGAGATCTGATTGGCTGTCAGCACTTCATCCAAGAAGTGTTGGCAGCCATCTTGGGACCAATATACATGATAGCACCTCATTAAAAAGCATTGCAGTTAATAGAAGGTTTTAAGACTTTAGTTACATTATAAATCATTTGTTGATGGTACCATACTCATTTTAGGAATTGTGGTATGTTCTAAGGTGATTTCACCATGTGAAAAAGCCTTCTGCTGGGATATCATGATTGAGAGAAAAATATTTTCTTATGCTTTTCCCACAGAGGTTTGGAAGGTGATCTATAAGCTAAACTGAGAGCTTATTTTCTGTAAATTCACATTATCTTTCTCAGTCATGTGAGAATGAAGTCTGACATTCTCATTAAAACATGTACATCAAACAAGGGCAGAGACTGTCAGTTGATTCCTTTGTGTTCTACTGCAGCTTCCCAGAGTGTTCCAAAGAACAACTAGAGCGCTAACAGTCCTACTTATGATAAGCGTATGGCACACCTGAAGCCTTCTTGCTTGGATTAAAGTGGTAACTCTTAAAACATTTAAATTAAAAAGGAACAAAATGAGGGGGTTCATTTTTCCATAACAAGTATGATTAGTGCTGCAGAAAGAAAAACTAGGGCACATTTTGACTTCTGAAATCCTCTTTTATTTCATTAAAAAATTTTGACATGCAGACTGAAACATGCACTTTCAATACCAGCAGCAGTTTTCCCTGGTGAGCAGTAGCTTTACTACAGTGATCTAATGAGCAAAACGAGTGCTAACATTCTGAATTTATGGCAAATGTTTGAATCATCTGAATGCCTTCTTGATGGGATCAAAGTAAAAAACTGAAAGTATTTCCTACTGAGGAGACTGCAGTAAATGAGGAAATTAGGAAACTTCATAACAAATAAGTCTCCCAAGATGGCCACCAGAGACAAAAGAGCCCAAATGTAGCCCAAATATCACCCAGATGTAGCCCAAGTATAGCCCAATGACAGAACGTCCCAGAGTGTTCTTAAAAACAACTAGAGTGCTTACTGTCTTCATTATGACAAAAGTATGGCACACCTGAAGCCATCTTGATTGGAATAAACTGGTAACACTTAAAACATTTAATTTAAAAAGGAACACAATGAGGGGGTTCATTTTGCCATAGAAATTATGATTAATGCTGAAGAAAGAAAATGAGGGCACATTTTGAGTGACTTCTCAAATCCTCTTCTATTTCATTAAAAAATTCTGACATGCAGACTGAAACATGCACTTTTAATACCAGGAGCAGACTTCCATGGTGAACAGTAGTTTTACTACAGTGATCTAATGAGCAACTAGAGTGCTAACTTTCAGAATTTATGGCAAATGTGTGACATATCTGAATACCTTCATGATGGAATCAAAGTAAAAAACTGAAAGCATTTCCTACTGAGGAGACTGCAGTACATGAGGAAATTAGGAAACTTCATATCAAATAAATCTCCCAAGATGGCCACCGGAGACAAAAGAGCCCAAATGTAGCCCAAAATCACCCAGATGTAGCCCAAATATAGCCCAATGACAGAAGTGTGCAAAACACTTATTATTTTGTGTTTTTGCAGTGTTATATAGTGCAGACTTGTCAGGTATTGGAGTGCTTTACATGAGCATTGGTTACATCACACAAGAACAAATTCATTTTGGTTGTAGACATGGGGAGACTAAGTGATTTGACCAGAATCACAGAATGTCGAGTTGAAGCAGAAACTCCAACCTGCTTCCCCAGTTGCAAAGTCTGCAGTTCTGGAAGTAACGCCACATCCTCTCCCCTAAGTGCAGCATTTAATCAAGTGGTCAACTGGATAAAAAAACATAAAGATAACAAATAATTTAAAAGTGCTTTATCACTATTTGAAAACTCAGAAAATATGTCCTTATTTTAGTCTTTTAGAGCACTAACCATAATTTTGATGCCAATAAGACCCTCTCATAAATGTAATTTCTAAAGGAAATGCTCTAGGTATTACAGTTTTGATTACATCAAGATGACGTCAGGCGTTCCACACTTTTGTAATAAATATAGAATGTTAGCAATCTAGTTGTTCATTAGGATACTGTTGAGAGGCAGAGGCCAGGGGCACGGACTCTGAAAATTGAAGGCAGGTAGGAGGGTGCAAAGGCAACAATTTAACCACACTGAGCAGGCAGGAAGGGCTGTGGCAGCACAACAGACTATGGAGGGCAGTGGAAAGGGGGGCAGGGGCAACAAACCAACAATACAGGACTTGCAAGAGAGGCTGTGGCAATGTAATAGACCATTGTGGGCAGAAGGAAGAGGCAATGGTAGTACAACCATACATGCCAACAGACCCGATTCAGCCAGGAAACGTCCAATGTTTTTAAGCTCAAATGGGCTTTATTTGATCTGTCTCCTGTCTACAATCTCCTCTTTTTCAATGTAACTCAAAGGGGAAAATCAATACCCCAGGTTTTTTTCAAAATCTCCCTCTTACCAAGTTCAAAATGTTAGCAAGTATGGTACATTGGATCATGGAAGGAAATGGGGTAGGGGCATGGACTTGGATAACAGAGGACAGGAGGGACATGGAGAGGTGCACCAAACTGACCCTGCAGGGCAGGCATCAGAGTTTGCAGCAGCACAATACACCACACAGGGCATGCGGGACGGGAGTGCAGCACAACAATCCATAGAAAGCAAGAGGGAGGGGACAGGACCATGCACATGGACAACAGAGAACAGAGGGGCAAGAGGCAATGGTAGCTAGCTGACCATAATGGACAGACAGGAGAGAAAGCTGCAGCATAACAGACCATAAAGGGCAGGAGGGACGGATCAGGGGCATTACAATGGAACAGACAAGCCAGGAGGGAGGGAGTAGGGGTCTGCACATGTAAACAGAGGGCTGGGGGCAAGGGGGCAGGGCAGGAGCAGCAAGATAGCCATGGAGGTCAGGCAGGATGGGCACTAGAAGCAAGACACACCATGAAGAGCAACAGTGAGACTGTGATGGCATACACACAGACCATGGAGGGAAGGTGGGAGTGGGTCAGGGGCAGCTAACTGACCACACAGGGAAGGTGGGAGGGGCCATGGCAGCACAGAAGACCATGCATGGCAAGTGGGAGGGTTAGTGGCAGCACAATGGCTATGATGGGCAAGAAGGAGGGTGCAGGGGCATGCACAAAGGACGATGGAGGATAGAAGGGAGGGTCAGGACCTGTGCACAGACAAGAAAGTTCAGGGGAAAGGGCCTCACAACAGACCGCACGGGGCAGGCAGGAGGAGCAGTTGCAGCACAACAGACAAGGGAGGGCAGAAGGGTGTGGCAGTACAATGGACCATGTAGGACAGGAGGAAGAGGATAGGGGCATGGCATGTGGACAGGCAGGGTGGAGGTGGCAGGGACAGGTTACAGTCATCTGACAATGCTAGGCAGGTGGGAGGGGAACACTCAGAGTAGATAGGAGTGGCAGGACATTGGAACATGGTGGGCAAAAAGGATGGAGCAGGGGCATGCACAAAGACATCGGAGGGCAGGGGGAAGGAGAATAGGGGCAGCAAGCTAAGCACAGAGTTTAAGCAGGTGGTCAATGATGTGGCATAGAATTGGGCAATGGAGGGCAGGAGGAGGGGACTGGTACATCATACTAAATTGAGGGCAGTGGCAGCACATCAGACCATGCATGGCAGGAGGGAGGAGGCTAGTCCATGGATTCACACAACAGAGGATAGGGAGGAGGGGGATGGAGCAGCAAGCTAACTGTTCAGAGAAGGCGGGTATTAGGAACTTTATTGTTTTTAAAACGTGTGTCTGTGCGAACTACTTAAAATATGAACAAGTATGCAGCATAATCTCACTTTTATTCAGGAAGAAGAGGACGTTTGTGACTGTGACTCCGAGCTCACTTGGCAGAAACACCCCCTGACCCTCCACCCCCTATCGCAAAATGTAATGCCCGTGAAAAGGGTAGGTGAACACAGTGTTATATAGAACATAGTCCTGAGAGCACGATTGAAAATGAAAACTAGATATAGTGTATGGTATAAACTATGCACCAAAAAGTGTGATATAAGATGAACCGGGCGTGAAATATAATATGCAATACATTGTGCGCAATGACAGATTCATTGGAGAGCGCGAGATAGCACAGGCACTAGCGCGTGCTATGCGATGTGCGCCTTGGAGTGTAATATGCACAGGGCAGTGTTGTGTAACCTAACTAGTCTCTAAAGTTGTAATATAAAATATGTGCTGGGGAGTGTAACGTTGCATATGCACTGTGACAAAGATATCGATCCCAGATTGTAATATGTATGGCATTGAGGAAGGCACGTTAGATGGGGCAATATAACCCGTGCGAAGACAAGTGTGGCATGACATATTCACGGGGTGGTGTTACAGTGCACATGGGCTAGAGAGTGTCATAGCATATGCACTAGCTGGTGGAATACAACACAGAGGTGTGTGGCACTCTGCAGGCAATGGTGGGTGTAACACAGCATTGGGCTCTGCCAGGAGCGCGCTGTGACTCTCAAGTGATGTTCGTCCCCTTTCCAGAGAGTAAAATAAAAAGTATTACACATCCGGCAGTGGATGTGTGTTTTATTAACCGTGAGGGGGGTTTCTTACATAGTTTTGGTCGAATTTTTGTCGAATCCCCTTTGAATGGCTTGGTGTGCATGTGTATTAAATGTGCCCGCCAATAGCTACCCATGTTTGTATAAATAAACGACAAGGGTGTCTACCGGGATTAGGCACGGTAGGGCATCAGACATGTCAGAGCTTCACTAGTGGTGTAAATACATTCCACGTGGATTCATTGTATGCATAGTCGCCTTTTAATGAATATCACTCAAATCGTCATGGTGATAGGTACGTACGGTTTGTCCAGCATGTCCAAGGTGTGTCTATAAATATATATTTTTTTAAATAATATAAAACAGTGGCCAGCCCTGGGATTGGGGTCAAAAAAATATAATTAGGAGACAGGCCCTGGGGGATGGGGTCATCAGGGCCAATAAATTAGAATAAGAAGGGGAACCACACAGCCCCCCTTCTTAAAAAATTAAAATAAATAAAAGACTGGCATCGTGCCGGAGGCCATGCCCCCACCTTGCAGCACTCTGCAAACGCGCCCCCTGGCGAGTTGTAAGTTGGGGAATTAATTCCTCTTCAATACTGAGGGTCCCTGAGGGCCAACTAGCCCAACAGGCATCTCCAGTATGCGCCAGGGAGCTGCGCTGCAGACAGGTGTTCTGAGGCCAAGCCCCTTTTTACACCTCTCTGCAACGCAGCTCTGTGGCACTTACTGGAGGTACCTAGTGGTCTAGTTTGACCCTAGGGATCCTTAGGATTCAAGGGGACTTAATCTCTCAACTTAGAACAGCCACAGGGCGCGTTTACACAGTGGTGAAGGGAGGGGACGGGGCCTGAGGTGACGTGTGCAAACACGCACTATGGCACGTTTTAAATTGGGGATATAATTTCCCTTCAATACTGAGGGCCCCTGGGGGCTAACTAGCCCACCAAGTGCTTCCAGTAAGCGCCACTGAGCTGCATTGCAGAGAGGTGGTCCAGGCTGTGCCACTTTTTACACCTCTCTGCAACGCAGCTCTGTGGCACTTATTGGAGGTACCTAGTGGGCTAGTTGGACCCTAGGGACCCTCAGGATTCAAATGAACTTAATCTCCCAACTAAAAACGGACACAGGGCGTGTTTACACAGTGGTGAAGGGAGGGGACGGGGCCTGAGTTAACGTGTGCAAAAACGCCCTGTGGCCTGTTTTAAGAGGTAGTTTTAATCCCCCTGCCCTATTATATACTAGGGGCTTACAGAGGAGGTCATGCTAATCACAGGGGGACCCCAACGCATAATGTTCCCTAGTGTATGTAGGTGTTTTCACTGTATTCTAAGTGTCTTTTTACATAGCACTGGCTCTAGGACTGGTTAGTCACACTCAGTTACCACCAGTATCCGTCTGAAAAAGTTGAGGGTACAGGATGATTTTGCAACAAGGATTCTTTCTGCTCTTCTTTTTGTTCTTTCTGCACGTTATCCTTCTTCCTGCACTTTTCTTCGTCTTTGAGGACTTCTGTTGCTTCTTTCTGCACTTCTTTTTTTTCTTTCTGTGCATTTTTTCTTCTTTCTTCACATGTCCTATCTCTGTAGGCATAGTTAGAAATTAGCATTTAAAAAACCATTGAAATTCACAGAAAAAACCATAGGTTTCAGGCACGTTATAGTTAGGAATTAGCATTTAAAAAACCTCAGAAATTCACTGAAAAAAACATAGGTTTCAGGGGTGTTATAGTTAGCTGGACTTTTCACTTGTACAAAACCATTGAAATTCCCCCATTATAGTTAGTTCAGCTAACTATAACTCGCGCGCCCGCAATGCACTGCTGATGACGTCACATATTACATCACTCATGACATGGTCAGTGACATGACTCATGACATCACTGATAACATCTCAAATGACATCACTGATGACATCATCCTTGTGATAGAGTGGCAGACCTCCTCTCACCCTAATATAACCTTTGATACACACATTCAAAAATAGAGACTAAAATTTTCAAAACAATGGACATACCAATACCAGTTACAACAACCTCTTCAGTAATTCTAAGATCCACATACACATCCACTCATTCACCAACAGTCCTATACAGTCACTCATACATGTACTCACTCATCATATGTACTCATACACCTATACATCCTGTTACACATTGCCACTCATCCATAGAGTTATTCACACACATAGTCACTCATGCTAATAAAGAATCAAACATACATTTACTTGCATATACAGTTATACACACACCACCACACTTACTTCTACGGAAACTTACACATAGTTAGTCTTTTAAACAATCACTTATAGAAACACATACTTATTCATACAGGAACTCTTTCAATCTCTCACTCTCACATATACTCACTTATATACACTAATAGTCACATATACTAGTTTAAAACATATGTAGTTACTCATAAAGACACTATTAAGACAGTCATTCACTCACTAATACACCCATACACACACTCATCCACCCATACAGTCCTGCACACATGCTGTCTTCAACACATACAAACAGTGAGTCACTCATTCATGCACCTATGTACTACGTAATACCCCCCACCGAACCATGCAGACACTCAGACTGATACTCACAAAACCAACTAATAACCTATATAGACACCCATGTAGCTACTCACCAACCCATGCAGCCACTTATACACAAAGTGAGAGACTGATACAGATATTTACATATTTAAACATTACTCATAATCATTATTCACTATGATACACTTAATCAGTCAGTTACACAATCAATTTTTCAAAAACAAATCATCCATTTAGACACTTATATACCCATTTATTCTTCCATCGACCTTGAGCTATACATATATAAAACATATTTAATTTTCAGAAAAACAGACATTCACTGGATGATGTCATCAGTGATGTCATCAGTGATGTCATTTGAGATGTCATCAGTGATGTCATGAGTGATGTCACTGACCATGTCATGAGTGATGTAACATGTGACGTCATCAGCAGTGCATTGCAGGCGCGCGAGTAGTTAGCTGAACTAACTATAACGGGGGAATTTCAATGGTTTTGTACAAGTGAAAAGTCCAGCTAACTATAACACCCCTGAAACCTATGTTTTTTTCAGTGAATAAATATACATATATATATATATATATATATATATATATATATATATATATATATATATATATATATATATATATATATATATTATATATATAAATATGTTATGTTTAGAATGTTTTTTCCTGTTTCTGTTTTTATATTTCTTTTATTATTAGTGTTTTACTTTTAAATTATTGAAGAAGGGAGATGTGTTATATTGTCTCTCATTAGGTCCTAATGGAATGTTGGTATTGGATTCGGGAGCCTGGCTTCAGTCAAGTTCTGGAACACTCTCCTCTTGGCAGTTAGCCGTCTGGTACCCTCTTGGCCAGACAAATAAAACATATATGTTTGTAACTCACCGTGTGCTGATCTTTTAACAGGGTGTATTAAGCTTTTCAACTACTAAGATCAAGAAAATTATTGCTTTTGTATTGTCATTTACACAGTCATTCTTGATGTTAATAAGGAATTTCCAGACATGTCATTGAGGAATGGACGGTACAGTGACAAGCCCATAATTTAGCAGCACTAAGAGACACTGGCAGCTAAAACCTTCGACCATTTTTGCCTTTCTAGCCTGGACCACTTGCATTTTGAACTCTTTAACGGCCACTTCTAAACTATTATATTATATAGAAGTGGATAGCTTCTGATATTTGTCTTATTACCTGACCATAACTACTTCGTTCTACACACGATGTCTAGCATTCTTTTGTAATCTTGTGCTCAAACACATTACGCTATGTTGTAACATGCAGTGTTTTTCATGTCTTTGTTCTGTTGTTTCAGTGGTGACCGGGAGAGCCTGATGTTCGACTCCAGGCAGTTGGCCTTGAGCTGGCGTGGAGAGGAGTCACGTTGGACCTTTAAGCTAAATAAAGCTTTCACTTTTAAAATCTATTAGTTGTATTGCTTCCCTACAACATAATTTTGGCGATGAGTTGCCAGCTCCAAGACGAGGTCGCAGCGTGAACTTCATGGTCCTGAGGAAGGCGTTCACATTTATGAGAAAGACTGTCTGCGGACTAATGGGAGTCGAGCCAAGCGTAGACAAGCAGTCAATCAAAGCGTGAAAATATGTCTGCATAGTAATGGTGAGTCGAGACAGGAGTACACAAGCAGTGAATTAAAGCACGGAAATAAGGAAATATTGAGTGGAGCAGAGTGACTCCACAAGGTAACCTAGCCAGCGTAATAGGTGCCAGTGCAATAAAGTGAGACAGCGTTGGAGTGAAGGGAGACGAAAGAGCGCATACTGTTGCTGCTCCTCAGCACAGACGGCGAAAGTGAAGGTGGAAGAATGAGGAAAGGCAAGCGAATGCAGTCACATCGAGCTTGAGCTACACTGGCCTACAGTTCACTGCAGGTGTGTGCTAATGCCGTATGGAAGGGCGCTGCCTTATCGAGCGAGAGGAACAACTGTCACTGTGAACCGCTGCTTATAATTGTACTGTAGCTACAGCTGCACCGCGCTCCGAGCGTAACAGAGCAAGGAAAGTCACCTTCTAATGAGAAATAAAGACTGTGCATAATATAGCAGTTACTCTACCATGCAAGGGGATCGGAAGGCTTCTTTCCAAAAATCCTGTTTCATCGATCGCATGGAGGTGCGTATGTCATGCTGTGCGTTGCTGAGTGTAAATTGGTGTCAGTGAGGAGCAGCCCTCTGGAGACTGTTGGGTGCAATTACAATTCAACGTGACACTTTAAAGGAAAGAACATTAGGCATCGAAATCACAGTCAGAAAAGCATGGAACTGCATGTCATTGACACATGTCAAGATTGAAATATACCTTTCTTGTGAGATCATTTAGGGAACTGTGTTGGTTTTTAAATTTACAGGTTTAAAATTTGAAAAAGGCACAGCATATTTTGGGAATTTTAGTACATTTTGGAGTCTGTGTGCATATATAGCTGTATTACACATTTAAAAATGAATACATCTGCAATAGCACCACCACCACCATTTTTGTCGCAACCAGGGGATCCGCCTATTGAGTTAGAAGAGTGGATGGATATTTTCGAGAATTAGTTAGAGGCCTTAGATGGCCAAGCATTCCGTCCAAATTGGAAAAGGGCTATGTTACTTAATGCCTTGAGGCAAGAAGGTCAACATATATTTAGATACCTACCGGCTTCAGAGGGTCATCAGGATTTGGATGTGCATGAGGAAGCTAGAAAGAATTTAGAGATAAGGTTTGTAAAAGAAAGGAATGTAGTAATGAGAAGGCACAACTTTTATACACAGCCTCAGCGGTCTGGTGAGTCGGTGGATGAATTTGTGACAGGGTTAAGAGAATTGTCATTGAGGTGCCAATTTGGTCAGATGGCTGAGGAAATTATGTGAGACCAATTAATAGTGCAATGTAAGAGTCGCAAGATGCAAGAGAGGTTGTGGGCAGCAAAAAATAGAACGTTAAATGAAGCAATAGCCATAGCGAAAATGGTTGAAGAGCCCGAGTATTGCATGAAAGAGATGGAGAAGAGGGAATCAAGAGTAGAAGTGGAGGAGGTAGATTCTACTAAACAAGAAATTGGGGCCACTGGGAAAGTGAGGCTTCAGTCAGTAAGTTTAATAAGAGTTTGCAAGTGAATAAAGCAAATAGTAGGATGTGTGGGAGGTGTGGCAGTCCGAATCACCCAACTGATGCAAAAAACTGCTTAGGGAAGGATTGCAGGAAGTGTCGGCACAAGGGGCACTTTCCCCATATGTGTCGTGGTGGAGGGACAAGCAGAGTGATGCCAATTTCAGAACAAGCACATTCTGGGAGTGGGTGTGTGGTCACTAACAGAATTTCATATGGAGATGGAGATGAAGACTGTCCAAATCGAAAGAACAGACCCAAAGCTGAATTTGAGATAAATGGGACATGTGTTTCTCTAATTGTAGATTCGGGGTCGCTCTACACAATTATTCCTAAAGTTATGTTCTGGAAGGAGTGGCCAAATATAGTTCTGATGCCAAAGGACATAAATCCAGGAGGATATCAGGGAGAGACAATCGAGATCCTGGGTTACATGGACTCTGAAATAACTTTTGGAGGAAGAAACATCTCTAGGAAAGTGTATGTGGCGGAATCTGGCCCCCCCTATACTAGGGAGGGTACCTCAGTATGATCTACATATTGTGATTAACCCACATGCACCTAATCAGGTCATGCTCATGGAGAACTTGAAGTTGACAGATATTGCTATGGGTGCAGAAGAGGTGTTTCATAATGAAATGGGTCAGTTGAAGGGTTATCTTCATAAGATAGAACTTAAAGAAAATGTTGTACCGATACAGCATAAGGTGAGAAGGGTACCCATAATGATTAGAGAGGATGTGAAGAAATTGCTGGATGAAATAATGGAGAGTGGGGTTATACAACCTGTAGAATTGTCCAGTTGGATTTCACCATTAGTCATTACACGGAAAGCTGATGGGAAGCTTAGGTTTGTGTCCACTTAAGGAGTCTTAATCAGATTGTTATAGCTGACAACTTTCCCCTTTGCAATATTAATGAACTGGTATCGAAGCTTAAGGGCGCGAAGTTCTTCACAAAGTTGGACCTAAAACACGCTTACCATCAGATCAAATTGCACAATGATTCAAAATCATTGACAGCATTCATTACTATGGAAGGCATATTCCAATTTACCGGCATGTCATTTGGACTATGTTCGGCAGCAAGTGTCTTTCAGAGAGTGATGTCAGAGGTGCTCAGGGGCATGACAAATGTTATATATTTCCAAGATGACATTCTTGTGTATGGTGACACCGAAGAGAACCACAACTTGGCATTGAAACAGGTTCTAAACAGAATTACGGAAGCAGGACTAACATTAAGGAGAGAAATTTGTTTTTCTTGCTGAGGCAATTGAATATTTGGGACACACGCTGTCAGCTAATAGAAACAGACCTAAGGAAGACTTGTTGGGGGCTATTAGATTGGTACCTTCACCTCAGGACAGGGAACAGCTGAGGTCTTTCTTGGGTCTGATTGAGTTCTATGCGAAATTCTTAAAGAACTTTGCTGCAAAAATGGAAGATATGAAGATCTTGCTGAGGAAGGGTGTGAAGTTTAGTTGGTCACCCATTCAAGAAAAGTATTTCAGCAATATTAAAAAGGACATATGTGAGACGGAGATGTTGGTTCCCTTTGACATAAGGCATAAGTCAATAATTACTGTGGATGCAAGTACCTGTGGTGTTGGAGCCATTCTGAACCAAGTTCAGACAGCAGAAGAAAGAACAGTGGCGTTTGCGTTGTGTACTGTGACGCCCACCGAACTGCACTCTTGGGTGATTGAAAGGGAGGCGTTGACAGCTGCATGGGGCATGGAACAATTCAGAATATACATGTGGGGTAGTCAGGTGATTTTGAGAACGGATCACAAACTTTTAATGAAAATCCTTTCACCAGGTGGTGCAGGGAAAGGTTCGGCGAGGCAGGCGAGACTGGCTGCGAGACTACAGGAGTACAATTACACCCTTGAGTTTATTTCTGGATGGAGGAACGTACCAGCAGACTGTCTCTCACGATTACCTTTGGACTGGGAAAGTGTGGACAGAAATGCTGTAAGGAGGAGTGAAAGTGAAGAGGTGGTGGACTGTGCTAGTGATGTACAGTGGTCTCTGGGGGCAGTAAGTGAAGGGGAGTGGAAGGTTGCGATGTCACAGGATGATGTGTTAAAAGGAGTTTCTGGACTAGTGATTAAGGGGGCGAGTAGGGAAGAGTACCTTTCCCTTATTGCTGAGACCATTTGCTAAGGTGTTGGTTGAGTTGTCCTTGGTTGGGGACGGTGTATTGGTCCGGTGCATTGTTCCACCCATCGGAGTGCATAGGAAGTTGTTTGCCATTGCTCATGAAGGACATTTTGGGCAAACAATGACGAAGAAGATCAAAGCAGAATTCAGTTGGCCAGGGATGGATGAGGAGGTGGTCCAATGGGTGGAGAGGTGTACAGTGTGCATCGAATGTGAGAAAAGACTGAAAGTTGGCTCTCAGAGTGATTTGGGGAGTAGTCATGATCCAGGACAGGCATAGAACACGGTTTGTGTGGATATTATTGGTCCATTTGAGGGGCTTAAGCATGGCAAAAAGTTTGCATTTGTGTCGCTAGATGTACATACGAGGTCGTTTGTGGTCAAGTTTATGGCTGAGATAAGCACATCCTCTACAATTGATAGCCTTACAGAAATGTTTATGGAGAAAGGGTATCCTATGAGCCTTATCAGAGACAATGAGACGCAGTTGGTCTCCCAAGAAATGAGAGAGTTTTTGGGAGCGTGTGGGGTGCAGCATTCTCGCACCGCACTATACTATCCTCAGGCAAACAGTATTGTAGAAAGGGCAAACAGGATGGTCAAAGGGGCTATCCAGTTGGCCGTGGTGAATGGTTTAAGTGTAGAAAGGACTGTGTCGCACCTGGTGGGGCGTATCGCACAACTGAGAACAGCGTAGCAAAAACTTCTCCTCTTAAATTGATGCGAGGTAGGGAGCCAAAAACAAGGTTAACTCACTTTTGGTTGAGGAATCTGTTGAAGGGGATCTGGAGCCCAGAAGTGTGGAAGGAAGGAAGAGAGATGTTCCTGCTTTTCAGAGCACAAGCGGGAGTGACAAGATAGTGCATAGTGAATGGGTGAAGATTAGATCTGGCAGGATTGTCAGAAGGTTGAGCAAATTTCGAGGATCATTTCAAGTCCGTAAGGTCTTCAAGCACTACTTGGTTCTCAACAATGATCAGAAATGGAATTTAAGGAAGGCGGCGAAGTTTGGATCGAAAGAACGGGTAAGGAACCACAGTGAGAGTGAGTGTGAGAGTTTCCCATGGGAAGATGTGTCAAGTGAAAACAGGGAAGTTGGGGCTCCTTCTTCAAGTGTGAGAGAGTCTGTTCTCACAAAGCCAGAACATCAGTTACCTGTTGTTGCTTCATCTTCTATTTCCACAAGTGTTACCTCGAAATGATGGTAGCGGGAGAGAATAAAGTATTAAGGGGCATATGTATCAAACTCCCCTCTAGCGAATCCTAATTTGCGATATTTTGCGAATCGCAAATTCAGATTCGCTAAACGGGATGTAAAAAATAAATCGCTAATCATTTTCGATTACTTAAAAGTCGCAAATAAATCGCAGAATCCCGTATTGCGATTTCTTAATAGCGAAATTCGCAAATTAAGAAATCGCAAAAACGGGAATCTGCAAGCCTGGTGCAGGCTGATGACATCACAAACAGGAAACTGGAGTGATTGCCTGCACTTGCTCACCTGAGCCACACCCAGAGGCTGCTTGTGGAGTGTGAGGAGGCTTTCCTGGAGACAGCAACCAGCAATGGATCCCAAACAACAACAGCAGGGCAAGGATGCTGAGAAAAGAAAGCGAAAACACAAGTTTTCTCAAAAGGAGCAGGTGGTCCTCATTGAGGAGATGGTCTGCAGCCATGAGCTCCTCTTTGGGAAGAAGGCACTCAAAGTCCCAGAGGCCAGGAAGAGGAAAATCTGGCTCGAAATACAGAGCAAGGTGAATGCTGTTGGAGTCACCACACGTACCATCGAGGAGCTGCGCAAGCGGTGGTACGATATGCGCCAGAGGTCCAAGGAGAGGGTGGCAGCCAGACTCAAGGATGCCAATCAGACTGGAGGAGGACCATCCACTGCAGAGCAGCCAACCCCCCATGAGGAGCTCGTGGAGTCTACCCTCCTGCCTGAGAGCGTTGGTGGTGTGGCTGCAATAGACAGCTCCGACCCCTCATCCAGCAGACAAGGTAAGATGCATGCAAAATCAACCTGCACTCCTCCCCATCCCTTGCACACTCCCCCAAATGCGCATAGTAAGCTCCCAAAATGTCAATCCAGGCCAGGTCTTACAGCACACACAGCAATGCATCATGGGACTCGTAGTACTGTGTCTGACTGTGTGTCCATGACACCATCAAAATTAAATGCAACATATGTGTTTTGGGGATCATTGAATGAAAATGTGTCAGAGGTTAGCCGTCAAAGAATTGTAACTTTATTGAGTGCCACATGCAGACAGTAACACAAACTCATGTAGTCCCCTTTACATCCACAGCACATGGCATGCCACAAGAAGACAGCGCAGAGGGAGAGGAGCCTGCAGACCCTGCGGACTCCAGCGATGACACAGACCAGCAGCCAATTCAGCGCAGGAAGCGCGCACATGTGCCCCCACTGCCTCCATTTGACGAGGAATTCCCAGCAACAGGCGATGACACCGACAGGAGAGAGGGGAGTCAGGGTGTGACAGAAATGCCCTGTCATGACGCACAAACATCAAGGCAAAGGGCACAAGCCACATCCAGATCAAGGCCCAGGAGCAGCACTGCAACAGAAGGAGAAGGGTCCGTGTTCTCCGGCTTGGAACAGTGCATGCTGCAGGAACAGCGCCTGCAAAGCAAGGCAATGCGGTCAATAAATCGCCAGCTATGCAGCATACATCAGGACAATAGGAACATGGTAGCGGCAATACATGAGCTCTGTGCCACTTTGAGGGACACCCAAGCTGCCAATGACAGGGCTGGACGACGTGCCAATGCACGCCTACACAATTATACAAAGGCAGTCAACCGCCTCTGCACCACCACCAGTGCACTCACACGCAGAAGCGTAACAATGCAGGTGGACATGGCACATTGCTGCCAGGACATTGCACGAGGGCTTGCGCAGGTAACCACTGCTGTGGAACAGCTGCAGACAGCCAATGCTGGTGGCAGCGCACTAATGGCCTCTGCTGAGAGTGAGGACACATCAAGTCGCAGCAGCATCACTCCAACCTTGCCAGGTGAAAGACGCCACAGTGGCAGACAAGTAGCAGGCCAAGGGAGCACCATGGGGGGCACTCACCCTGGACGGCAGCACCAGAGGTGATCATCTGCGGGGACACTGCCTGCAATACGGGTGCATTAACCCGAAAAGGCTGTTTGCCCTATTACTTGTGCCTTCTCTGCACTGTGTGTACAACATGTGCTGGGGACAATTACTATTTCTTGCATGTGAAGTGTGATTAAACACTTGACACATCATCAGGCTTTGTTGTCTCATTTCATCCATACTCACCTAAAAGTAGTTTTGTGTGATCTCAGTCCGTCTCTGGCGTCCAGCAGCTGCCCCAACTCCTGGTGCTGGTCTGGCAGGGGGAGCAGGGCGCTCGTCATCCGATGTGTCTGTATCGGTCACATGAATTGTGGTGCCTTTCCTCATTGCCATGTTATGTAGCATTGCACAGCTTGCCACAATTTTACAGCAGGTCTCAGGGCTGTATTGCAGTGCGCCTCCACTTTTATGCAGGCACCGGAAGCGGCTCTTCAGGATTCCAAAGGTTCGCTCAATGACGCAGTGTGTAGATCTGTGTGCCCTGTTGTAGCTCCTCTCACTAGCATTTGCAGGATCCAGGTATGGGGTCAGGATGAAGTCGCGCACTGCATAGGCACTGTCACCTGCATGGAAAAAAACACAATAGGTAAGTCAATGTCCCCCCCCTCAAGTGATGTAGTGGATGTATTGATGTGTGCAATGTATTTACCAAGCAGGTACCCCTCCCCAAAGTCTCCAGCACTCAGACGTCTGTGTATTCCACTGTGTCTGAAGATGAAGGAGTCATGTGTACTGACGGGGTATTTGGCTACGATGTCTGTGATGTGATACTTAGCGTTGCACACAATCTGTATGTTGAGGGAATGGTAGCATTTCCGATTCCTGTAGACATATTCAGTTTCTGCTGGGGGTGTGATGGCCACATGGGTCCCGTCAATGCAGCCAATGACGTGGGGGAAACGTGCAATCTGGTAGAAGTCCAGTATCGTTTGCTGTAATGCCTGTTGGGTGGTGGGAAAGTAAATGTGATGTGAGAGCCTCAGTAGCATTGCATCTAGGAAGGCATGGAAGAAGCGCGAAAGTGCACTCTGTGACACCCCACCAACCTCCGCTATGACCCGTTGAAAACTCCCTGACGCCAGGAGGTGCAGGGAGCACAGGACCTGCACATGTGTGGGAATTGTTTGTGTCCTGCGTGTAGGGTGCTCCAAGGGGGGTTTCAGCTCCTCAATCAGGTCCATAATGGTCTGTGGGTGCAGTCTGTACTTGTCATAGATGTCCTCTTCAGTGTTCTGGAACAGGGTGATGCGCAGCCTGAATATACGTTCCTGTCTCCTTCTCCTCTGAGCAAGGGCCCGAATACGCAGCCTCCTGGCTATCACGAACATTGCTGCCATTGTGGGTGGGTCTGTTGCATTGTGGGGTGGTTTAAGTACCTTGCACCAGTTTATCACCTGCAAGCAATTGGTGTTAATAGCGATTTCTTAATTAGCGAATTTCGTAAAATCGCAATTTGCGATTTTTTCATACATGTGCTTGCGATTTCTTAGTTAGCGATTTCTTTTTAGCGATTTTCGCTAAGCTAAGAAATCGCAAATTAAGTATTCGCAAGCAAAATCGCAGTTTTCATGTTTCGCAGCCTAAGAAATCGCTAATTTAGCGATTTCTTATTTTTCTGTGTGGAAGTGGGTCATACATATGAAATAGCGAAAAATCAGTCGCAAACGCTGTTTTTTACGATTCGCAGCGTTTGCGACTAATTTTTCCTTTCATACATATGCCCCTAAGGGTCCTCCAATGTATTTAAAGGATTTTGTGATGTAATATGTGCTTAATTTGTTCGCCATAAGTTGGCAGGGTATGCTCA
Source organism: Triturus cristatus (assembly GCF_964204655.1). Taxonomy (NCBI): domain Eukaryota; kingdom Metazoa; phylum Chordata; class Amphibia; order Caudata; family Salamandridae; genus Triturus; species Triturus cristatus. The sequence goes on along the minus strand of NC_140583.1, from coordinate 1,006,076,295 downwards.
GACGTGAGTCCCTTGCTCACTTTGCCACTGGATTCAAGCAAGCCTGGCTGAAGACGGCTGAAATGCCAGAAACCGGTCCTAGGTAGCTTGTTTCCGGTCCAGGGAAGGCATGGCTTGGCAGTTCGGACTGGACTGTTCCCATGAGGCACAGGGTCAGACTGATTTGCATATGGCCATGTCTGAACTGGGGTGGCAGAGTGGGCTAAAGAATGGTGATGGATAAAACCCAGATCTGTTGACTGGGTGTGAGTGTTTGATTGGTTCTGATGCTCCGTCCAGCACCACCCCCTTTTGTACCGCTTTGTTCGCCATAAGTTGGCAGGGTATGCTCAGACGTGAGTCCCTTGCTCACTTTGCCACTGGATTCAAGCAAGCCTGGCTGAAGACGGCTGAAATGCCAGAAACCGGTCCTAGGTAGCTTGTTTCCGGTCCAGGGAAGGCATGGCTTGGCAGTTTGGACTGGACTGTTCCCATGAGGCAGAGGGTCAGACTGATTTGCATATGGCCATGTCTGAACTGGGGTGGCAGAGTGGGCTAAAGAACGGTGATGGATAAAACCCAGATCTGTTGACTGGGTGTGAGTGTTTGATTGGTTCTGATGCTCCGTCCATCACCACCCCCTTTTGTACCGCTTTGTTCGCCATAAGTTGGTAGGGTATGCTCAGACGTGAGTCCCTTGCTCACTTTGCCACTGGATTCAAGCACGCCTGGCTGAAGACGGCTGAAATGCCAGAAACCGGTCCTAGTTAGCTTGTTTCCGGTCCAGGGAAGGCATGGCTTGGCAGTTCGGACTGGACTGTTCCCATGAGGCACAGGGTCAGACTGATTTGCATATGGCCATGTCTGAACTGGGGTGGCAGAGTGGGCTAAAGAACGGTGATGGATAAAACCCAGATCTGTTCACTGGGTGTGAGTGTTTGATTGGTTCTGATGCTCCGTCCATCACCACCCCCTTTTGTACCGCTTTGTTCGCCATAAGTTGGCAGGGTATGCTCAGACGTGAGTCCCTTGCTCACTTTGCCACTGGATTCAAGCAAGCCTGGCTGAAGACGGCTGAAATGCCAGAAACCGGTCCTAGGTAGCTTGTTTCCGGTCCAGGGAAGGGAAGGCATGGCTTGGCAGTTCGGACTGGACTGTTCCCATGAGGCACAGGGTCAGACTGATTTGCATATGGCCATGTCTGAACTGGGGTGGCAGAGTGGGCTAAAGAACGGTGATGGTTAAAACCCAGATCTGTTGACTGGGTGTGAGTGTTTGATTGGTTCTGATGCTCCGTCCATCACCACCCCCTTTTGTACCGCTTTGTTCGCCATAAGTTGGCAGGGTATGCTCAGACGTGAGTCCCTTGCTCACTTTGCCACTGGATTCAAGCAAGCCTGGCTGAAGACGGCTGAAATGGCAGAAACCGGTCCTAGGTAGCTTGTTTCCGGTCCAGGGAAGGCATGGCTTGGCAGTTCGGACTGGACTGTTCCCATGAGGCACAGGGTCAGACTGATTTGCATATGGCCATGTCTGAACTGGGGTGGCAGAGTGGGCTAAAGAACGGTGATGGATAAAACCCAGATCTGTTGACTGGGTGTGAGTGTTTGATTGGTTCTGATGCTCCGTCCATCACCACCCCCTTTTGTACCGCTTTGTTCGCCATAAGTTGGCAGGGTATGCTCAGACGTGAGTCCCTTGCTCACGTTGCCACTGGATTCAAGCAAGCCTGGCTGAAGATGGCTGAAATGCCAAAAACCGGTCCTAGGTAGCTTGTTTCCGGTCCAGGGAAGGCATGGCTTGGCAGTTCGGACTGGACTGTTCCCATGAGGCACAGGGTCAGACTGATTTGCATATGGCCATGTCTGAACTGGGGTGGCAGAGTGGGCTAAAGAACGGTGATGGATAAAACCCAGATCTGTTGACTGGGTGTGAGTGTTTGATTGGTTCTGATGCTCCGTCCATCACCACCCCCTTTTGTACCGCTTTGTTCGCCATAAGTTGGCAGGGTATGCTCAGATGTGAGTCCCTTGCTCACTTTGCCACTGGATTCAAGCAAGCCTGGCTGAAGACGGCTGAAATGCCAGAAACCGGTCCTAGGTAGCTTGTTTCCGGTCCAGGGAAGGCATGGCTTGGCAGTTCGGACTGGACTGTTCCCATGAGGCACAGGGTCAGACTGATTTGCATATGGCCATGTCTGAACTGGGGTGGCAGAGTGGGCTAAAGAACGGTGATGGATAAAACCCAGATCTGTTGACTGGGTGTGAGTGTTTGATTGGTTCTGATGCTCCGTCCATCACCACCCCCTTTTGTACCGCTTTGTTCGCCATAAGTTGGCAGGGTATGCTCAGACGTGAGTCCCTTGCTCACTTTGCCACTGGATTCAAGCAAGCCTGGCTGAAGACGGCTGAAATGCCAGAAACCGGTCCTAGGTAGCTTGTTTCCGGTCCAGGGAAGGCATGGCTTGGCAGTTCGGACTGGACTGTTCCCATGAGGCACAGGGTCAGACTGATTTGCATATGGCCATGTCTGAACTGGGGTGGCAGAGTGGGCTAAAGAACGGTGATGGATAAAACCCAGATCTGTTGACTGGGTGTGAGTGTTTGATTGGTTCTGATGCTCCGTCCATCACCACCCCCTTTTGTACCGCTTAATTCTGGAGAGTGGCATACATGTTTGGTATTTGAGGAAAGATGAAAGGAAAGGAGGAAGATATGTTGTAATATTGTGCTCAAACAAATTACCTTATGTCGTTACATGCAGTGTTATTCATGTCTTTGTTCTATTCCCGTGGTGACCGGGAGAGTCTGACGTTCGACTCCCGGCAGTTGGGCTTGAGTTGGCGTGGAGCGAAGTCACGTTCGACGACCTTTGAGCTAAATAAATCTTTTTCTTTAAAATCCACGAGTTCTATATTGCTTCCCTAAAACACACACACTCACTCATATCACAATCAAGGCATTAAAATATCTCACATAAGCGCACCAAAACTACAGAAATATCACATATAGAAAAGAGCGAAACTTGTCTGCTGTGGAATCTCTTAATATCCGAGCGACAAAATAATTCTGTAACGTAGTCGCAGTTTGTTGTAGACCACGCTCAAGCCCACGGGCCAACTTCACGCTATTCAAAACTTTTTCTTAAATGCAGCAGTTTCAAATATTTTAATTTTTAATAAACAGAGAAGCGATGACAATAGGGCTACAGCCATCCAGGCCTAATTGCTAATGTATTAAAGTACGGGATTTCCCTTCTAACATGTCCACTGCGTGACTCTGATGTCGAATCTGAGAGACGCGTAGTGACCATTTTGGATTGGTGCGGTGCGGCTCAACGGACAGCTGTGCAGCAGCATTTCCGGGTCAGCGTTGACAGTTGTGCATCAGTACTTCCGGGTCGGTGGTAATCCTCGTGTAGTCTGCATTTACATTCCCCGGAAGTGCTCAGTACCGGTGGTGTGCAACATGTCTACCATAGAATCCACCGAAGCCCGTGGGGCGGCGTTTAAGGACCTGGGCGAGGAGCAGCAGCCCGACGAGTTGGAGAGCCTGTGCATGCGGTGCTACCGTAATGTGAGTGGGGCGGAGTGTGCCTTGAATACGACAGAAGGGAGTTGAATTTACTGGGGTGAGGTGGACGGAACCGAGCGGATTGAGGCATTGGGGTGGCAAGCGACTGGGGAAGCGAACGTCTGAACCTGCATATGCGTCAGGAGGAAGAGAGGAGGTTTAGCGACCTTTGGTGAAAATAGGGATTAGTTACTGTTGTATTCACTAATGTTAAATTAACTTGGGAGACCTCTGGAGGGGTGGAGTGGAGAACATGTGTATGTCGGACTGCTCCCAAGATAGATTCAGCAGCTAACATAGTGAGTGGCTCAGGGCCAAAAATTGCTACTCCATAAGTGGCTTGTGCGTGAAAGTGAATGGGAATAGAGGTTATAGAGAAGGTGAAGCTTTTATAGGTGAGAGAAGTGCGGCTGGGTGGGCTTAGCAGTGGATGATTGGTGCCTCCGTTCATACGTTAGGAATTGTGCCATGGTAAGCAAAAGAATGATGGATTTAACCCACATCTATTGACTAAGGGTGAATGTTTGATTTGAGTTGCATTCCGTCCGTCATCTGTGTGTCTTTTGCATTTGTTTTACAAGCCACAAACTGTTCCACTTTAAACCAATACTTTTGTAATCGGTGCTGTTAGACCCTTTCACAGAATTAACTGGCTGTAATACCATCGACAAACATTTTTGGGTAGTGACGTAAGGAAACTAGCCATTGGAGGTCATATACCTGGGACTGCACATAACATTAACTAAGATGGAAAATACAGATCAGTGGTACTGTTGTCGGGTGAGTCACTGAGACATGCGACCACACCGACACGTGTGTAGGGTTCAAGGGACGGCCTATGGCTGAAATGAAGACAGTAGCCGGGAGTGTGCTTCAGTGGATAGCGCCGTCGTACGCCCAACTGGCCTTACGTATGCGCGTTCCCCTTTATTATAACTGGGGTCACATGACCCTGCGCGGCGTGCCCGTTGCGTCACGGGCACAACACAACATTCCTCCCCAACAAACATCAAACCAATATCAGTTCGCAAATGCCGCGTCTAATCATGCTTAGCCTTTCCTAATAACTTCTGGCGCACTCTGAACAACATTTAATCATGCAATTGGGAACAGTCTTGCGTGAAATAATCTCGCAAACGACGAGTGGGCTCCGGATTCTCTCGCAGGCGGTACTGGGACCTGCCATGCCCTAGAGTCTCTCTTGCTTCCGCACCAGACGTCACCTCACCTCGATCATTCCCGAAGCTGCCATGCTCTTCTTCGGACGCTTCACTCACAGACCCTTTGTTGGGAGTCGAAGCACTGTCGATTGATTGATTGAACACGACTCCCGGCTGGGGATGTCTCTACTCTCTGGTCCGGTTGGCCTCGGTCAGTGCCATGGCACCTGGACAGTGATCCACGCTGGCCGGCTCGGGCTGTGAGGCTGTCGGCTGGTATTTCTTAAAGCATGACACATTTCTGGTCACGGTCTCTCTTCCTCGGGTCGCGATGATTCGGGTACCCTTGACATCCACAACAGTCCACGGGTTCTTTTCATAGGGCAATCGGAACTTGCCGCTGGTTATCCTGTTTTTGAGTAGCAACTTTCGCAAACTGCACGGGTTGCGCACGCTGCTGTTGACTGACTTGAGCGTGGGCCCGTAGACATCGAGCATCTACTTGAGTCGTCGGGCACCACAGGGGGCCACTGGGGGTGATGTGGGATTGAGTCTTTGATTACTCTCCCCATGAGCAGATGTGCAGGGGCCACTCCAGTGGTAGTGTGGGGCGTCTGGCGATAACTCCGTAGAAATGTGAAGATGGCCAACTCTACAGACTGACCCTTGTCATGAGCAATGCGTATCACTTTATTTAAGGTCTGCATAAACCCTTCCACTTCCCCATTAGCTTGTGGCCACCTTGGGATAATCCTCCTGTGTCGAATGCCCAGCGCGACGAGGTAGGTAGCCAGTTCCTGCCCTTGGTAGGGGGGTCCATTGTCTGTCCTCAACTCCTGTATGAGGTCGTGAGTCGCCATGATTTTTTCAAGTTTGGGGATCACTTCAGCGACGCGGGGCGATGATCTCGACTTCGGGGTATTTGGAGTGATCATCAATAGCTACAAACATGTGTCGGGCATCAGGGAGGCTGCCAAAGTCTAAGCTGACACATGACCAGGGCGACCAAGGTCTCGGTTCGGCAATTATTGGGGCCGGACGAGGGACGTCTCCGGTTACTTGGCATGACGAGCAGGAGCGGACCGTGGCTTCTACTAGCTCGTCCAGGAGTGGGAACCATACCTTGGTTCGAAGCCGCGACTTTGTCTTGACCATCCCGTGGTGCCCAATGTGGGCCAGCTGAACGACTCAGGCTGTTAGGGCCGTCTGGATTACCAGTCGGTGTCCCATCAGTAGACATCCAGTTGTGTCCTCAGTGAGTTCGTCCCGGACGCGGTACAAGCTGTCCATTTATGCGCTGGGCTTCTACCGTCAGGAATTTCCACTCCTCTTTGGCTCTGTGCCAGTTGCCATGTTTTACAGCCACTTTGGCCCGTCGTAAGCAGTCGTCCTTGTTCGTCTCCTCTCGGAGGTCTTCCATGGAGATTGGTAGAGGGCAAGACTGGGCTGTGACACACCTGACCTATTCCTTTGTGTCATCAGCATCTTCCTTCTCCTGCTGTGTGGCTGCTCTAGGGTGACGGGATAGATAGTCCGCCGGATTCCTGGACCCTGGCTGATACTCCACCCGGCAGTTGTAATTTTGTAGCTGCAACATCCATTTCTCGATCCGGGGTGGAGGTTTGGTGGATGTCCCCGAGAAGAGGGCCACTAGGGGCTTGTGATCAGTCGCCACCACATACATCTTGCCATATACATAGAGATGAAAGTGACGGCACCCTCAATGAATGGCATTGGCCTCCTTCTCGATCTGGTAGTACCGCTGCTCCGTGTCCATGAGGGATCTGCTGGCAAAAGCTATCAGAGCCCAGTCTTCTTCCGGGTGCCGTCGTTGTAGTAGCACGGCACCTAGTCCAGTCAGACCGGCGTCTACTGAAATCAATGTAATCTCCCTGGGATCGAAGAATGCGAACATGGTCGCCTCTGAGAGTGCATCCTTGATGTCCCTAAAGACCGTGGCTTGTTCTTGGTTCCACTTCCAGGGAGTGGAGTCTTTTTTGTGAGTTCCCTCAGTGGTTGGGTGAGTGTTGTGAGGTCTCGAATGAACCGCCCGCAGTAGTTCACCATACCAAGGAAACTGCGGACCTCGGTGACATTGGTGGGGGCAGCAGCGTCCTTAATGTCACGGACCTTTTCAGGGTCAGGGTTGACTCCCTCAGTAGAGAAGGTGTAGCCAAAGAACTGTAGTTTTTTGTTCGGAAATTTGCACTTCTCCCGGTGGAGAGTAAGTCTGGCATCCTGTGGTTGGCGAAGTACCTGAGACAACCGTGAGTTGTGTTCCAGGATGGTCTTGGCGTGCACCATAATGTCATCGCTGACATTGATGACTCCCGGGATGTCTATGATTAGTTAGTGTATGATGTTTTGAAACACTTCCGCCGCACTGGACACCCAAAGCTCAGGCGGGTATATCTCCGAAGACCAACGTGAGCTGAGAATATAGTAATGTTGCGGGACGCCTCATCCAGCACTAGCTGATGGTACCCAGATCTCAGGTCTAACTTGGAGAAGCAACAGGCCCCTACCATTTCCCCAATCAAGTCCTCTATGGTCGGGGTAATGTGACGCTCCCTTTTGATGGCCGCATTTGGCAGCCTCATGTCCACGCAGATTCTGACTGCGCCTGGTTGCTTGGGCTTCCTGGTGACAACAATTGGGGAGACTCACGGGGTGGGCCCAGTCACCTTTTCGATGATGCCAGCTGCTTCTAAATTTTTCAGTTCCTCCTCCACCAGAGGACGAAGGTGGAAAGCTATTTGCCGGTGACGTAGAGCCACAGGTTGTACCGTGGGGTCGATTCCTTCGAATACATCTGAGAATTGCACCAAGATGTGTTGGACAGATTCCTGGTGCACTCCAAATGCAAATGTCACGACTCCCAAGTCTTCCGCCGCTCTGCAGCCTAATAGCATGCCCTGCCCATCCACCATAACATACACGTAGGTGTTGATGGAGTGTGTGCCATGGGAGATCAGGGTCCTGAACCGGCCCCGTATCCTCCGGGGAGTGTCTTGGCCATAGGCGAATATTATGATTGCAGTAGGCAATAGCGTTGGCGCAGGATTCATGGTCTCATACAGAGCAGAGGCCATGAGGTTGATGGTGGCACCCGTGTCAACCACGGCCATGACGTCTTGAGGGCCCACTCGGATGTTGCATTGGGGCAGTCGTCGTGCCTTCCGGGTTGTCGTTCCAATCATGTGCACTTTGTGTACCACCCGTTGTTCCTCGTCATCATCATCCATGTCACTGGGCTCTCTCGCCTTCTGGTACCATGTTGACCACTTGTCGGGGTTTCCGATACCTCTTGGACCTGCAGACCTTTTCGAAGTGATTGAATCGCCCACATCCTGAGCATCTTTTGCCCTTTGCTGGACATTCCGCTGCTTTGTGGGGTGGTCCTCTGCAGTACCCATAGGTTTTCGCCTGCCCTGGGGACGCGGTTCCTGCTTCTTTCCTGTCCACCGAGTCGCTGGCTTGGTCGTCGCCGCATTCACCGGTTCCGTCTTGACTGGGGACTTGAGGGCCGCTTCCATGTGGGCTGCTCGGGCCTTGGACAATCCTTTGGTGCGTCCCAGTGTCAGTATATCTGTTAGGGGCTTCCCAGACTCTTCTAGAATCCGTTCACGGAGCTTGGGAGACAACAGCCCTGAATTATCTGTCCCCTAATCTCTTCAGTTTCGTCACGGAATCCGCACGTGGATGTTAGATTCTTAAGTCGGGCATGGAAGGTATAGAGGGATTCTTCGGGGAGTTGGCGCGCTTGCCGGAATATGAACCTTTCATAGTTCTGATTAGCCATCGGTTCAAAGTGTCCGTTGAGAGCATTTATCAGTGTGTGGTGAGTTCTTGACGTAGCCTCTGCAAGCGTTTTGGTTATATTGTGTATGTCCTTGCCCCCCAGATGTAATAGCATGGCTCTTTTCTGATCCTTATGAATCTTAGTGGCCTCGAAGAAGAAAATGAGTAAGCGTTCCACCCAGTCTTTCCACTTAGGTGCAAGTGAAGAAGGGGAACATCCCACTATGAAGGATTCTATCGGGGGAATCGTGGACATGGTGACTCACTGCTGCCTTTTATTGTCTCCTTCCTGACACTGGTGTTTTTTATTTTTTGTGTTGCATTCTTCACTACCAACACTGCTGGTGCTCACCGCTCTGCACACTCTTTCCTTTCCCCAGAACTCGGTACTATGTGCACTGTTTCTTCTTTATTTTTCAAAAACGTTTGTGCTGACTTGCCTCTTGTAGCCCATTTCCTTTTCACAACGCTTCCTATCCACTGTGCCTGCCACTGCACGAGGAGGCAGCTCGCAGGGAGGACTGCCAATCGCAGTCGCGGGAGTCTTGAGCACGTGGCTGCTCTGAGCAGGCTCCCGTGTGCATGAGGGTGCGTGCCTCTGCGCTACCACAGCCCAGCAGCGGAGCGGCTCACACGCGGCAGACGGCCGTGAAGACGGCAGCGCAACAGCAACTCACCCCTGCGGTCGTCGGCAACCCGGGTCCAACTCTTGACACGCGGCAGCAACGGCCAGGACTACTCTGCCTTAACCTGCCGACCGCCGTACTCCCAGGCACCGGTGCACCGTGACACAAGCACTGCAAGGTCGGTGGGAGACCCTCGCGGCCACCACGCGGTGCGAGAACGGAGCACACCACCCTCGTCGCCAGCTGTTTAGTCGGGTGAGTCACTGAGACATGCTACCACACTGACACGTGTGTAGGGTTCAAGGGGCGGCCTATGGCTGAAATGAAGACCGTAGCTGGGAGTGTGCTTCAGTGGGTAGCGCCGTCGTACGCCCAACTGGCCTTACGTACGCGTGTTCCCCTTCATTATAACTGGTGTCACATGACCCTGCCTGTTGCGTCACAGACACAACATGTACAAGGCACTGTATAAAACAGGTTATGATATTTTTAACATCCTAAAATCGGACTTCAAAATTCCCGTGCATAACGCTCACTGCCCAAATTATTAGTTTGTAATTAGCTTTCTTAAATTTTTTTTAAGTGGCTCACCTAATGCTGCCATGTAGATTTGTGATGCTAAAGTTGTATCTGTCACACAGGATCTGAAAAAATGGGTGTATTGGTTTATAAGAGGCATTAAAGAATGTTTTGTTTTGGGAAGAACGGCATCTTTTGCATCAAGTGTTCATGTTTTATTTTTCTACCAGACGCCTCACTAAAATCTTTTTCCTGTTTTCAAAGGGTGTGACCAGGCTGCTCCTGACAAAAATCCCATTTTTTAAGGAAATCATTGTGAGCTCTTTCAAGTGTGATGAGTGCGGCTGGGCCAATACAGAAATACAATCTGCTGGTCGGATTCAAGACCAGGGAGTGCACTATGTCCTCTCCGTTCGTACCAAGCAGGTGACTAATTCATCATTTTAAGTTATTTTCCAGCTTGTTGAGTGACACAACCACAATATAATAAAATTAGTTTCTTGTGTGTACTACCATATTTGTTTCTGATTACCTGTTTTGCCAAGCTTATGGCTAGTACGATTCAGATCTCATAAATAAATCAGCCTTATGGATCCTTCTGAACCTAGTGTACCCAAACTGATTCAATTGGAATACAGGACTTTATTTGATATGACATACAGGGGATGATTTCAAAACTAAAAAACAATCCATCTTATAATGGGCTTGCATATGATGAAGCTAAACTGTCTTTTAAGCCTGTAGGTCTTTCTGCTGCTAAAGCGTTAGCTCTATGTCCCTCATAGTAGTCATTACCTCATGAGGATCTCTATTTGTCAGACCACCGCAAACCTTACCTGGAACCCGCAGAGTCACCTTGCAGAGACGATATGAACCAATTCCGCAGTCCCTTTCCTCCCCTTTGCATGTGTGTATATACTGAACAAGTCAAAAGGCTGGGGCACGGGAGAGGAAGTTCTAGATCTTTTGTAGGGTGTCTTCAAGGCTGTACTTTATAATATATAGGACATGGAGGACATGGTCGGTGTCTATGGGAAATTTATGATAATCCTGTATACTTCCCCCCCCCCCCCCCCCCCTAATTCCTGATATCTACCTGAGTATGAACAAATGTGATCTACTGGCCACTCACACACCCATAGCAGGAAAATAATGCAAGTATATTAAACTTGGCATGATGTAACCACCCATAGTCCAGGAATACAACAAGTGAATACTCAGTTGCTTTTCTCGTAAACTGCACTCATCTTGGCTCTTGTAAATCCAATATAGAAAGGACAAATGACTTATATTGTGGTACTGTAATGATGAACTAGCGCGTTCAACACTGAGATGCCAAAGAAACGAGACGTGTTCCAAGTGCGTACTGAAAAATGCCACAACCAGCGCTTCATGCGCAGAAAGCAACATCAAAACAAAAGCGCTTCCAAGCACATGCTGAAATGTTACAATAAGTGATCCGTGTACTGCAATTGAATATGAAAATAAAGCGCTTCCAAGCGGGTGCTTGCCAACATCCGGGTTAAGTTCTCCAAGTGTGTACTTGCTAACATCATGGTTAAGCTCTCCAAGCGCGTGCTTGCCAACATCAGGGTTAAGCTTTCCAAGCGCGTGCTTGCCAACATCAGGGTTAAGCTTTCCAAGCGCGTGCTTGCCAACATCCGGGTTAAGCTCTCCAAGCGCGTGTTTGCCAACATCAGGGTTAAGCGCTCTTAAGCACGTGTTTGCCAACATCAGGGTTAAGCGCTCTTAAGCACATGTTTGCCAACATCAGGGTTAAGCGCTCCAAGCGCGTGCTAACCAAAAATCAGGGTTCAGTGCTTCTACCGCGTATTTTTCATTGTACAAAGCAAGCGCTCCTAGAGCAGTTACTCACTGTGAGCAAGAAATGCAGGGAAGTCTTGAAGATGTGTGCAGTGGCATTCTTGAGTAAAGCTGTAGGAAGGCAAGGAATACCGCTTAGCAAGCCGCTGAGGAAACGTTCCAGCAATAGTGGAGTAACCTGGATGAGTCATTCTATGCCGTCCTCGTAACTTCGCGAAATACAAGGCAGCTTTGAGTACTTGGATGCAGGTTATATGCCATGCAACCCGGAAGTCCAACCCCTGCTGTTGGCCTCAAAGGATGCGAGAGCTGCACCGCTGACTTGAAAGCGGTTTTGCTCGTATATATTCTGCACACGGCCATGGACCAGGTTGTGTAAACAACACAACACAGGACTGGCCGGCAGAGGAATCGAAACAGTAAGGTAACGACATTACTGTATCACACGTCATTCACACCGATGGACTCGGAACCATGACACTATTGACTCTGAAAACAGCTAACAAAATAATAATTTAAGCCTTAATTAACCCACCCACCCTCAATTGGGTGCTATACAAAGCCTAGCATTCCACAGCACTTCTGTTTTGTTGGATAAGGACAGGGGAGTGCTGAAACTGTGGCTGAGCTATGGCTTCCATTACATACTATGCTTCAGAGTTTCTCTCCCTACTGGACTTGGGTAGAACTGTGGTACCTACATAGGTGGTACAAGCTAGGAAAGTCTTTTGAATGGATTCCAAGTTGTTCTTTGGCAAAGAGAAGTGGTAATTATATGGATATACTTTATTTGCCTTGTTCGCTTTGGATTCCAGTGTAACCTGCCTGCGCTTCGGTTGCATATTGGGGGTATTTGATTTTGATTACATAAGTCTTTAGTGATTCTTTGCGCATGGACGTTGAACTGTGTCTTAGATGCATGTTCAATGCACATACTTTTATTTCTGGGTCATGCCTTAGCAGACCCTGCTGCTAAGGCATGCCCTTTTTTGGATATTTATCTATTTTTATTTTCTTATTCTAGTGCTTTCTCAACCTGTTCTGTGTTGTTTTGCGGTGCCATGGCATAATTTGGCTTATCAGTCATGCTAATGGCCAAACAGTGTAAATGAGGCATGTGTTCCCTCCATCATCTTCCTCTGCTAGATCTCCTTTCCCTCCTCTAAAAAGAAGCAGAATTATTTGTCTGATTTATCTGTCCCATCCTGCTCAGTTGGTTCCTGTTCTCCTCCTTAATAAATAAAAAAAAAATGGAAACCTATTTTCGAGGAACTGTTGGTTCACAGCAGTGGTACAACATTAAGGAGAATATGGGATTTTTGGTTGAGAAGGATGCTGGTTCTTCTAAAGATCCTATCTTGAGACTGTTTTGGAAATCTCCTAATATTGGACTTCCAATATAAGATTATCTCAATGGAGGTGGTTTTTAATGAACAGAATGACCCAGATAATGTTAACCTACCCTGGTTAATGGCTAATGTAAGTAAATTTGCTTGACTCTGTGTCGATTGAGTGATCACCAGAATTAAGGGAAAATCTTCCATGGAGGCAGAGAATATCTGAAAGCATCTAGCTGAAAAGACAGTTGATGTAGCCCTCAACAAGGTGTACTCTGCTTCATTTGGCTTTGCGCACTGGAGTGTATGGAGCCTATAGAACATAATTCCTCCTTTATGACTTCGGCAGTCTTTTTAAAGCCATTCGGGAGAGAAGAGAGTTGCAAGAAAATATTGACCAACAAGTAGATTTCCCCTCTGTTATCTCCTTTTAATACAGTTGGAGGATTAGCTCTAGCTTTTGGAGTTTCAGTGACTGCTCATCGCAATGTGTTCCACAAAGACTTGAGTACAGATGCAGCACAGAGATCTTCTGCTCTTAGGATGCCATTTGAATGAACAAGACTTTTTCGCTCTGGGTTGGAAGATACGTTTCCTAAAATCTTTAGACCTTCAGAAAGCAACAATCAAAGTCTTTGTATTCCTCTTTTAATCACACAAATTGTTTCAGACAACCAACCGGAAGACAACATTTCAAAGTTTCATTTAAAACCTTCCTCCCAAGTTACAAAGAAAGCCGAGGCAAGATGGCAGTAAGGAGCAGTGACCCCGACCATGCCAAATACCAGGAAGCAGGCAGATGGTACATCTGGGCTGTAAGGATCCATCTCTCCTTGTAGGTTTGAGAGAAGTCCACCACTGACTAGCATCATAGAGTACAAATATCAGATAGAGTTCACTCCAGTCCAGTGGATACTAGGATTATTCCTATGCCGTATCTAAGGATTCAGGAAAAAAGATTGGCTAGGAGGAAAGGATTGCTGTCTTAACTCCAAAAGAAAGCGTTTGCCCCTGTTCCAGAAGATCTGAAGGGGAAGTGGATCTGTTCTATCATGCCCATAGTCCCCAAACTGAAGGGTGATTGCATGATGGTTATCACTCTGAAGTTTCTGAACAAATGTCACAGGAAGAGCTTGTTTAAGTTCGAGACCCTTCAAAGGACAATTCCTTTGATTGAAAAAGATTACTTCCTTGTTACTCTGGACTTAATGGACGCATGCCTGCACATTCCGATTGCCGAGGATCTTTAAATGGATCTTTGATTTTGCATCAAGGTTTAACATTGGTAGTTCGGAGTTCTTTCTGTTGGGTGACATTCAGCCCCAAGAGTGTTTATAAAGGTGGTGCTCCCCTTGTCGCTCAACTGCATTTAGAAGGAATACTGATCGAACCCAGTCTATACTATTAATTGGTTTAAGCTCGATCAAAAGAATAGTTCCATCTGACAATAACTACTCTAAATTACTATGGATACCTGGTGAACTTCCCAAAGTTCCAACTCCCACCCATGAAACACCTCATCTTCATTGGAGGAATGTTCAGAACTTACCTAGACATGGTTTTATTACCATCAGAAAGAGCAGGCCGCCTCCAGAAATTATTGAACTCTATTCAAGCTTTAGAAAGCCACAGCTTAATGTTGGAGGAAAATCAAGGGTCACATGACCTCAAGTGTTTTCATGTGACTGGACAAGGCTTCATATTCGTACCCCGTTATGCCATTTAAACATGTATTGGTCCCCAGTGTCTAAAAATATGGCGAATATGATCCTCGTCATTCCAGAAATCAAACTGCATTTCAGTGGTGGATGCCATGGCGAACGTACTAGAGGGAGTGCCATTTCATCCAGAAACATAGAAGATTCTAACTACAGATGCCAGCACATGTTTTGGTCTCTCCTACAGACTGCTTTTAGTTTTCTATTTTGGAAGACCTATTGTTGAAAATACAAATAGTTAGTAGGCTTGGGGTTAGCCCATTGCTTACCATTGGTTTGATTTCTTGTTGGTCTGATTTGCGTACTTCCTATTTGTTGGTTTTCTTTCCTCTTCTTGGGTGCATCCCTCCCCTTGTTCGCCATCCTTTAATTGAATGACTTCTATCCTTCAAAGGCTCACTTTCATGGAAATGGTTTTTCTTTTTAATGTATTGCTGTGCATGTGTGTTCCTGCTCTCCCTTCCGTGCTGCCGCCCCACCTCCTCAAATTCTTGCCCGTTATTGTTTCTTCCTCTCCTAGTTCGTCTGTTGCTTACCGAACCACCCAGTCTACTTAAAAAAAAAAAAAAAAAAAAAAGCGAGGAGTCGCAGGAGGACCTGACACCCAAGATCTGCATTGCTCAACACCTACTCTCTGCTTCAGCGTAGATTACCTCCCACGACTCCACCATTGCTCCTCTATCATCTCATTTTTATTTCTGTTTTCGAGGGCCCTGCACCTGAGACCGACTGCTAAGAAGGTTATTTCTTAAAAAGCAATTTTGTGCTCAATAAAATTAATTTTTTTTAAATGTACCACCCCAAGAAGGGCATATGCGTCACACTGGGTCGCTGTTGCATCATGACCCTTACCGACGCATGCTTTACGATGCATGTGTGTGTACTCCTCATCTCATTTTTTTTTCTTTCTTTGCCAAGGCTGTTCAGCATGCAAACATGTTTTTCCCAGTGCACAGCATCATCGGCAAAATGTTTTGGCAAAGCCAAGAGTTCTGCATTGGAAAGGCCAAAATTCAGCATATTGGATTTGACAGTGCTTGTTGTACAGGGGAATTGTACTTTAACAGTATCTTTTTAATTCAATTTTTTCCTTCAGTTTTAAATATTTTATACCTCTGCTCAAACTTAAATTTCAGTGCAGTGAATTTCTGTGTGGACGCAATGAACTGCATGTACAAGATATTCTGTGAAATGTATTAATTTGACATCTTATGACGTAATCGGGCCTATGCTCACAGGTGGTGCCTCAAATTCTCTCTCGCAGAAGTCAGTGATTGAAGCAGCAAGAGCACGGGGTAAAT
Source organism: Triturus cristatus (assembly GCF_964204655.1). Lineage (NCBI taxonomy): Eukaryota > Metazoa > Chordata > Amphibia > Caudata > Salamandridae > Triturus > Triturus cristatus. The sequence goes on along the minus strand of NC_140583.1, from coordinate 1,006,060,458 downwards.
AAGTTGTTCAGGTCAAACGTCTGCTCAACATTTGGATTTTTACCATAGAATGCTTTTTTTTGTTTACATGCATTTAGGATCTTGACAGGGAGGTGGTGAAAATGGATAGTGCAACAACTAGAATACCAGACCTTGACTTTGAAATTCCACCCTTTACACAGAAAGGAGGTGAGTGTTCTGTGGTCGTCCGTTCAATCAGTGAGAGGGATATACAGATCCCACTCTGAGTGAGTAATGCTTTCTGTATCCTACAGCTTGCGGCTAGCAAGGGATTGTTTTTTTTTTTATCAAACAAAATTTAATGAATGGATTATTATTGTTTTTGGTGCAGGGTAGAGTAATGCATCAAATTGGTGTTTTTGTAAGTATGTTTTTGCTTGACTCAAGATTTCTCATAGCCAACAGAATGTATTTTTTGTTGATTAATTTCCTTTTAAAATAGCCTGGTTTGCATACTCTTGTGTGCCTTTCTGATTTATAGTGTAAATATGATTTACAAAATGCTGTCACGGTATTGATTGGTTCTGTCACTGGAAGCATATATTTGTAGCCTCAGTGTTTGTATAAAGCATGCATTATTGCACAGAACATATGGCTAATTGTGACTTGACATGATCTTCACAGTCTGATAACCTGTGAGGCACTGAAAAATTGATAACTGAACATAAAACAATCTTTGTGATCGTTGTTAGAGTTGATATGTTTTTATGAAATCCAAATCTGAAGCATGGGATTTTGTGCGTTTTCATTTGCCAAATGGCCGTAACATTTTAAAAAATCCAGATTCGCAAATGGAATTAGTGCATGTTGCCAAAGGACAATACAGAAAGTTGAAGTTATGAATTTGCGCCCACAAGCCTCAATATAAGCCAGCTCCAGGTTGCTTGTGAAGAAGGTTTTCGATCGCCATTTATGACGATATGCTGTAATCAGTTTCTTGATTCGCTTTTGTGAGCGTCTTGTTTCTAATCTTCTTTTAATCTTTTGTTTTCAAAACTGATTTTGCTCTTATATGTGGTGATTTGCAGGTCCTAAACATGAGTCCACTTCAATAATTGTCTTGTTTATTTGCCATTTTGTCTGCATTGCAGTCCGTGCTTTTTTTGATGCACGATGGATTGTTGCTAAGGTCTATTTCTCTTGTTATTCTTTTTGATATGCTAGATGAGGTTTAGTTTAGAGGTGAGCACATTTTTTTTTTTTTTTATTTCGCGGGCTGAATGTAAAAAGTTTGCATGTTTGCAGATATTACCTTTTTGTTCACTTACACGTCTTACAAACTTTTTCCTAGACAAGAAGCAAAGGCATGTGAGGAGCAACCTGATTTTTTTTAAAATGTCTTTTAATGAAAGCGAAGCATGTTTGTTAGCTTACGATTCAAGTATAGTGTTTTTTGTTTAATTGCTGATTTGTGACGGTCCTAATACAAAAACGCAAGGAAAGTCCACTCTGGGGTCTTGTACTGAAACCGTTCAAGATACTTTAGATCTTCCTTCTCGCCTATCATAGACACATGTTTGAGTCCTCATTGTCCATCTTCTCTCCACAAGACCAATGGTAGTAGATTTATCATGCTATAGTAACTGTACTGGGGTCTGAGTGCACACCATTTGTTGGATGCATAGTGAATTCTGTAAAATGTTGAAATACTGATAAGCTTTTAGTCAGTGATTTGCTCATACCAGCTTATTTTAATTTCCTTCCAGCTCTGACTACAATCGAAGGTCTCATCATGAGAGCCATAGCTGGGCTGGAGCAGGACCAGGCAGCCCGACGGGTAACAGTGACTTTGGGTTTTGGGGGTGCAGTACAGGAATGGTTTTCATTTTGTGGTTGCGAAACTCAACAGTATGCATGGTATCGTACCAACACCCCCTACCCAATGAGTGTTGTTTTATAGGGGCTGGCTGTGCAATGAGATGGCTTTTAGCACCCCACCCAGCATTGTTAAGGTGCTTGACCTCCATCTTAGCAGAGTGCTGTGTTAATAGGCTCGCTCTGGGTTCTTAGCAGGGTGTCTTCTACAGTGCTTCCACTCAGCTCTTTATTTATGTAAGTAGCATAATATAGGAGTGGCTGAGCTTCTAGATTGGATTAAGAAATGTGGTAGTAAATCGCTTGGAATTCCATAAATCAGCCCTGACCTACAACAAGGTATAAATTGTAGTGGCAAAGAGCAGCCTGGCATTAGAAACTATCCTTAATAGCTTAGAGCAGCAGTGATTGGGTAGGTGATTGGTAGGTTAGCTGAATATAACACACAGCTGAATTTTGTTGTCTCTGGTGCTTGATAGAAGATGATTACATTTCTTAGGAACAACCATCAATGTGATAGCTGTCTTTGACGGTTAGCTTGGTGGAGCTAGTCTGTTCTTAGCACAAACTGGGCTTTTTGGCTATTCTTATGCTGATCGGAACTTAGTTGGCTATCTGTGACACCCTCTGGGGCTTAGTTTGCACCTTATGTGAAGGGTAGACTTGATCTGCAATGTCAAGGCATTGTTGTATTGGATTTTGCTGTTTAACTAGAAGCATGTGGCCTGGGATACGACCATTTAGATTTGTGCAGAACAGATTTGCACCAGTTTGTTGGCAGTGTATTTGGCTGTTGCTTTGGTTTATGGTACCCGCTGTGGTGCAGATTGAGCATGTAGCACTCGCATGTGATCTGTGGTATATTTATTTCATAGTTTATAGTACATCTGCACCACAGGATATGTTGGTGTGCTTTACAGAGTACCTATTCTGAACTTGAATAAGTAATTGCTTATCATCATGCAAGAGAAACTTCAGCAATGGACCTGCAGTATAGGCTAGAAAGCGTGTGTGAAAGGGTCAGTGTCGGTCAGTTGTCATAGCCAAAAAAAAAGGGGAGGGGGGTTAGATTGGTATAAGTGCAGAAAAAGGTGGTATGTTAGTAGATGTTTCCTGAGTGTTGGTAGTGAGAGTACAGTTCTTATCTTGGTGGGCAGTGAGTACCAAACAGAGGTGGTAGGTCCTGAAAAGGAGTGTTTCTGTGCATGAGCAGCTTTGAAACAAGAATTTCCAGCTGTAGTGTGATACAACTCTCATATCCCTTTGACCCCCTCAGGGTAATAAGGAGCTTGGAGAAGTTACTGTTTTCCCCCAGACTTTATAGATGAGACCTCCCCAATTCAAACTAATCCTTGCAGGACAAGGTAATCAAAGTAAAATCTCATAAAATTGGTGTCATTGTTGAACTTTTCACGCCTGTGACAGTTGGACTGCAGAGAGTAGAATGGCCTTAAACAGTGGCAAAAGAAGATTAAAGGCCACAAGCCAATATGGCATTTCCAAAACCTAGCCTAGCGATTGCCAAGGCTTTGACAGCAGGCTAGCTTATCCGAGGAGAGAAGATGCTTGACTTCTTAGAGTGATTGGAGAAATAACTTTTTGGACTTTGATACTTGAAGTATAAGGGTGAAGGTAAAGTCTTTAGTGAACCCCAAGGGTTTCTTTTTTGAAGGGGCTATAGATGGTGAGAAGTCTTCATTCCATAATATTCAACACTGTGGCATCAGATTTGTTTCAACATTTGAGTGAGATGAGGAGTTCAACATTTTGTACATTGAGCTTTACAAAATTAACTGCCATTCAATTGTTGAGTTTTTCAAAGCATGAGCTGAGAGGAGTGGGTCCCTGAGGGGAGAGGTTATTAATTACAAGTGTGTCTTCTATGTATTGTTGTACTGGGCTTTCTCAGATTTCAGAAATCAAGCTTACTGGCTCCATGTACATGTTGAACAGCCTAGGGGCTAGAATTAAACCCAGAGGAACACCACCAAGATGTAGAAGTGCTTGCCGGGATGAAATTATCCATCTTTACCACTTTGTTTTGTGAAAGAGGAAAAAACGCTCAGAACATTACCATGAAAGACACTGCAATCTTCTAAATTATTGTTCGGTGTACTGTGATCTTACCATATCAAAGGCCCTGGTGGTACCAGAAAATTGAGTAAGCAGAAGTCAGTCTTCGAGTATGCAGTGGACATCTTCCCGAATCTGTAGAGTGATTATTTCAATGCTAAAATCTGGACAGAATCCAGATTAATAGTTGGTAATTAGCTGTTCTTAGGCTATGATGGTTTTCATGTGGATAACCACACATCTTACTATCACTGTAGTTAGAAAGAAAGTTGTCCCAGGTCTAGATTTTTCTTTTTAGATGCGGTGATCCGGATGGTTTTGAATGTGTCTCAAAACTCCTTCGGTTACAGATTGTTATTAATGGCCACCACGTCGAGTTGAAGATATGGGAGTGGGTTCTAATGATTCTGGCTAGTAGTCAAGTAACTAAGTTGTAGGATTGATATGTTTGATGTGAGTAAGATCATGTGTGTTACTGAAGAGGAAGACATTCCAGTGAATAGAAGTTTTTCATGGTAGAAAAACATTACCCCAAGTATCGGAAATGATATTTTCTCAAATGGATGTTATTTCGTCAGTAAAGTAGTTGAGGATTTTTAGCTGAAGGAGAGTGAATCAATACTTTTTTCGGATAACATTGTTTTAGTACAAGATTGTAGTCATGCCTGCAGAATATTTTAATTGATTTAGTTTCATACAACTAAGGTCATAAGTAGGTCAGAAGATACTTTTATTAGCAGACAGATCCTGCTTTTCACGCATGGGGAAACCACTGTGGTGGTGTAGAGACCAAACTCTGGGAGGGGATGGGGAAGTGGCCGGACCAGTTGATGACATTGGGTGGGAAGCATGTGACATTAGTAGGATCTTAAACTATGAGGTTCAGAATTTTGCCTTTGTGTCATTGGGGTAAAAGGTCAACTGAGTTTGCATATGAGTGCAGTGCTTTCTATTGTAATATAATTTATATTTTTGTAAGGTTGTTGAGGCTTACTGTCAATTACACCAGTGGATGATGATCCAGGAATATAGGACGGTGTATCATCAAAGTGTAATACTTTGTTTTAAAGCAAACCTTTATTTTTCACAGGAGAAGGAGCAAGACGTTGCAGCCAAAATTGATGAGTTTATTGCAAAATTGGAAAAACTGAAAGAAGTCAATTCACCATTCACTTTGGTGAGTAGAGCTTGAAGTAATGTATGGAGTGCCCAGTTAAAATCATGTGCAACACTCCTAAGAGGTTATTGACATTAATAAAATCAGATTTTACAACTCTAAGTCAATTCCTGGATGAAGGAAAACGCAAAGGCAGTGATTCCTAGCGGTGCAGAGTAGGGTGTGGTATTTATTGCACTCATTAAAAACCAATACCACATGTTACTGGGTGTGGTAAATTCCTCCTATTCGGAGTTTCCCACTTTGGAATGAGCCATGACATGCCACTTTTAGAACAATTACACATAAACAGTTGACCACTAAATTGGGTACCTGAAAAGGAAGCACTCCGAAATGATCAATGTGTACTTCACCTTACCAAAAAACAGGTCTGCACATGCGTTGAAACATTTCTTTAAGTAGAATCAACAAGCCTGAACGTACCAATGATACTTTAAAGTCCATAACATGCAAACTGAATAAATGTGTCCCGTAACAAATTGTCGGAACTATTGTATTTTCTCTTATTTCTGATACATTGTTTAATGTTGCTGTTTTTCTGATGCAGTTTCTTTACGAATCTTGAGCTCTCGCTTATTGCTACAAAAAAAGAATAGAAATCAGTATAACTAGGTTGAAAAACAGAAAAAGATTAATCTTAAGTGATAAAAGTTAAAGACCCAACAAGGCTAGCGGAAGATACAAGGATTCAGACAGTTCCAAATGAAATTATTTTGTAACCAAGTGTTGGTATTCTGGCATGGTTATGTTATTTTAAGGGGATTTATATAGCGCACGATTACCCGAGGGTGTCCTGACGCTACCCATGGCGACACTATTCTCTAGACTGCAGTCTGGAGGTTGACGACTTTTGTTTTTTACCTCACCCAGATAATAGATGATCCTTCAGGAAACAGCTTTGTGGAAAATCCGTCCTTTCCTCGGAAGGACGAGGCCATGACTGTGACTCACTATAAACGAAACACAGAGCAGGACACCATGCTAGGCCTCGAGGTAAGCAGAGCTCTCTAAAGGTGACTCTTCCCACATGTTTGTCAGTGCATGGCCTCAATAGCCATTGGTTGAATTTGAACACCGAGGCTGATTTCAGGTTTGCAACTACTGCTTGAAACTGAGATGCTGATTACAGTATTGTTGCCAGGAAATGCTGCTGTTCTGTTTTATTTGTGGTCAAGGTGATTTTTTGTGTGTAAATGTTGATCCCAGAGACATTTGGTGTGACCACCCTGATCTTGTGCCTTTTTGTGTCCAGTAGACCATTCTCTAGTGGCTTGTTTGTAAACTGCTGCGGTGCTGTGTCGGTTCACCATACAGAAGTGATGAGAGGAGGTCCTTTTGAATGTTACTGGATAAAAATATACCATTACCTGAAGGTTTCTTAAGTGCCCTACATGTGGCTATGTATGAATGTGTTCTTTCCTACCACAATGCTTGGATCTAATTGTTAAATCATGTATTATTCACAGGATACTACATTAAGGCTTCAGGCTGTGCAGTTTAGAAGCTATAGTGGGCAGTACTATGGAAATTAAGGCTTCCTGCTGGGTGATGCAAGAGGTGCATTGGACAGTACTTAAGAAAAGCTGTGCAAACCACGGTGTGCACTTTGAATGCGACTTCGGCTGGATTTTTGGAGACTTTTTCTGAGGTTTTGGGGAATTATCAATCCGGCTATTGCATGAAGAAAGGGATGCAAAGTGGACGGGACCAAGATCTCGAATCCCTTTGTTACCCCAGCCACTTCTCTACGTTAAAGCAACCTTTTGCGCCAAAATCTAATGGGCTTGGTGGAATCTTTTCAAGGGCAAGACGTTGTTGCTGCGCTTGTTCTGATGTTAGAAGAAGTAATTACGAAACACATGCTGTTGGTGTTTCTACAGCCTGTCATCATTTTTAACATAGACAAAACATTTAAAATTGTAGGATGTTTAACTTTCTGGTTAGTTTTTAGGAACAGTGTAGCATTTAATGAGTCAACTCCAAATGTTTTTGTTTTTAGCCAGAGGACCATGAATCAGAACCAGAAGAAACTCCACCCGCCACTTTGGATGAATTGAGAAATGAGGTACTGATCACTTCCCATAATGTTTGACTCACGTTGGTCAGCTCTGATAGTCACCCTTTCTGGGCATTCAAGTGGTGCCTGCATGTGTAGGGGACTGGACAAAGGATATTTGCAATGGGTGAGGATGGGGAATATTACCTGGGAGCCCGGGCAGCTCTGCCTCTAGTTCTGGCAACACAGTGGCAATCTGTAGCAGAAATTATTTCTCATTACAATCTTAACCATAAATTGATGGGATTGCTGACTGTTTTCTATCTCTTTGTTTAGGTGTTGCAGTTTGGAACTAATTGCCCTGAATGCAATTCCCCAGCTAGTACCAATATGAAGTTAGTACGTATCCTTTGCGGTAATAGGATTAGAAACGTGTACAGAAGGCCTTATGCTATGCTAAATGACTAATACAAAGGATGAAATCTGCGTTGAAATGAAGACTACAGCTACAGGTCTGTGTTCTACAGCTGAAATGACCTTTAGATATGAAGCTCCAGCCAAGGTTTTGGGTCCTGTATTTCTATTGAATATTTCTCTGCTGGAAGGGATAGCTTGGGCAATGCCATTGCGGTTCTGTGGGGTTAATAGTAAGTTGTGGCTTATGCCCAGGATATACTGAAAGTGTTTTCGAGTGAATAGTAAGTAGGGCTATAAAGGGGCATGCTACAATATGTGAAGTGATAACGACAAATGTGCTTCTGGTAGACAGTGAACAGAAGTAGGACCCAGCTATTTTTTTCATTTTGACCAACCTGGAAGTTACATCTCATTAAAATGGGGAGGATGAGAGTAATTCTGGCTCAAGACTGTTTGATAGAAATTCTTTGTCGGTCTTTCCTGATCCTTTTTAAACCACTGAGTTATTGTGAAACTGTGGGACTTGCAGTGCCCAAGAGAGTAATTTCTCAAACTGCCCTTATTGTGTTATTTATGAAAACCATTGTCCTTTGTTTGATGTTAAACACCTGCCTTGCCATGTCCAGAGATACCTTCTGTTTGAATCTGTGCTTGTGTCTAAGTTATCTTGATATAACTTTATCAGAATTATACTTGTTTTGAAAGAATTGTACAGCTGCCCTCTTTGGTTTGCCCAAAGTCCACAATACAAGAGTGGTCCCCAAGTTTGAATACCTTTTTCAGCCTTGTTCTTCAATTAGTTGTATTGTTGAGATTCAGGAGCTGTTTCCTTAACTCTCCTTGCTGCAGAAATCCCACACTTCAAGGAGGTGATCATTATGGCAACAAACTGTGATACCTGTGGACATCGGACCAATGAGGTGAGTTGGGGAATCAGACCTTTAAGTCATTTAGTTTGCTTGGTTTGTTGTGCTGTCAGCATGGAAATTGGCCATAACTGGCTCTCGGAGGCACACTAAGCATTATCACAATAGTGGGGCGACATGGAACTACCAACATACAGATCATGAATTTGATGTCCTAGGCACAAGTGTGCATTATCCTCTTGCATTGCCCTATCAGATCACGGGGAATGTTTAGATTTCTAGGCTGGGTGTGTGGACCCGCCTGTTGGAACCAGGAAAGCCAGTATCACCTTTGCTATTCTGACATGAGGTCCCAAGTCCAATTATGAATTTGAATGTAAATGTATTTATTTTTCTGTCATTGGCCTTCAGTGTGACCTCATGCGATACCTATATGGTGTGGCCCATTATCCTTTGCACTGCCTGCTGGATCAATTTCCAGGGTTTCTGTTGTTCTTCTGCAGCTTTCGAGGCTCATCTTGTTGCTGTGCTGCATGTCTGATTCACATTGCATTCTTCTATTGTTTGTGCACTCCTCAAAAGTGGTGGTGGTGGTGGGTAAGTGGCACAGTGCTTTTGCAACATTGTTCTTTAATCCAAGTTTACTCCTTTTTTTTTTTTTCTTCTCTTAAACAAATGCTCTTAAGAGACTATATTTTCTTAGTGCAGTGTAACCATTTTAAGGATTACACCATACAACCTTGCATTCATACATACCGTTCATACATAGCTTTCACCACATTTCCTCTGTGTTACTAGTTGTTAAACCAGGTGTGACGTGGTTGTGCTAATTAGAGGATGTTCACCACTGCACAATGGATTGCTTGTCCTTGGTGCTTTGATTTTTACTAATAATTCTTTTGAGACAAGTTTGGCACTCCTACTGTTTCGAAATGCTTCTAGACATAGGAGCAGCCTATTATTTTGCAGTTTCAAGTTAGTGTCCAGCCTTCCCCTCTCATTGAAAAAGTCTAATAGAATCATGAGCGTGAGTGTTCTGAAGCCTAACCAAGATTGTGGTCTAAATCATAGAAAACCTAGGTGATCATTTCAGAGTTATTTCACAAATGAAAGATATTTGTACTGTGTGGACCTAGGAACATTGGATTTGGGATGCGGAGCGCTTCACGTGCAACAAGAAATGGCGAAATGCAATTGTAGTTACCAACCAGTACCAACAGGATTCATCTCTTTGGAAGGTTTTGAAAGTGGGTTTTGAGTTTTTGCCAAAAGGAGAGGAGGTTGATCTTGAGTTGGAGATTCTCTGGGACATTATAATTTGTTTTGTATAATTAATAACTTTTACTATACTTAACATTCACTAGAAAATGAGATAGTAGAGGTCTGAATAGCATGAAAGCTATTCATGAGCTATTGCAAAAATGTAACTGTATCTTCTGATGGATACTTCTACCTGCAGATTGCTTACCTGTAGAATAATTTCAAATGTCATACTGGATCAGGAAGCTTAAAAGCGGGAGTTTGGAGGGGGGGGGGGGGGGAGGAGAGAGAGGCACTGTCTTCGTATTGATGCTGTAAGTGATGTCTGGTGACACAACCCAAACTATTTCCTGAGTTTTAAGTTTTCATCACAGAAATGTAACTTAAATGATTGCAGTAAAATGTCCCTTTAGAAGCTCTTGGCGTCAAGCCATTTAGGGACTGTGAGGGACAGATGTTGATTACTGACCCACATTTCTGTTGTATTTGGTGCGTACAATTAGACCATGACTCCCGGTCACGGGAATCCTCCCTAAGTGTGCGCCCGAAGGCCATCAAAGATCGTGAAGCCAAATTGTTCAAGGCCCGGGACCATCATGACAGCCACAGCAGTCCATTGTCAAGGCCACTCTCCGGGTTACCGTCCACGCATTCTGTGGGAAGTCAGAGAAGCATAAAAACATACGTCCACAAAAGGTAAGTCTCCAAAACCCCTACATCATCCACAAAATCTTCATATTCAGAGCTGGAGTTGATCGTTGTGGAGCTGGCAGATCCTCCTCTGAGCAGCCCCGTGCCAGTATCTCCAAAGAACAGGGAACCATATTGATCACCTCCTGCACCACCTTTGGTGCTCTGGCTCCATCATTTCTAGCTTTCCCGGCATTGACACCATCTTAAACAGAGTTCCTAACAGGCTCGGACCTGGTGGTATTCCCGAATGCCATGTATGCTATTTTTGCCCGCACCACAATGCCATCCAGCACACCCCATGGTCCATGACACCTTATGGCCTGCCAAACTTTGCCTTTTGCCCTGATTCAAATGCCGTTCTGTTTGTCTTGCACTGGCTTCTCCATCTTTCTGTGCGGCACTCAACTATGCAATGCCTCAGCTATTCACACCACAGAATCCACTGATGCTGCTAACTCTGACACCGAACATGGACCCATTGGCGCCGCTTCCTTCTTTTCCTGAGACTATACATTGAAACATGTCCAGATGGGAGGCCCAGAAACTCTTAAAGCAAGAAGTGTCAGGCACTAGATCACAAACTTTTTGAATCGGACTCTGTTCCTTTGAGTGATTATGCCTATGACAATGATGGGGGAAATCAAATCTATGAGCTACCATGCCTTTCATCAGCCAGTAGACTGAACACCTCCTTCAGAGATGTAGTTGGAGCTCCCTATAGGGCCTCTCATTCCAGAAGTCATGTCCTTCCACTCAGTGGTTAAGAAAGCTTCTGCGGTGCTGGAGATGCAGCTCCGGATGGTAGATGTCAAAACGAATATCCTCAAGGTTCTCCTTCCAGCTTCATCGTTGTCAGAACCTCTGTTGCTTTTTAAATGAGGCCTTGCTGTCCCTGGTCATGGCATCCAGGGACAAGCCCACCTCACCATTCAGCAGTAGGTCTGGTGGCACGGCACTATCTTTTCTCTCTGCATATCCACTGACTGAAAGTTTGGTTACTGAAGCATCCTGCTCTTCTGGACAGTCAACCGGCACCTTCCCTTTTTGCTGAAATATAATCAAAACGCCCGGAAACGTGGAGAAAGGAAACCTTTTCAAGCGGGCAGCATGGCTCTCAAATCCCTCAATGCCACCTGTCTCTTTGCACAATGCAGTCATGCCTTATGGGATCTAGCCCAGCTGGTTAACCCTCCCCACCAACAACCTGGATGGCATGAGGACCCACTTCCATGTTGTTGTGGGACATGAATAAAGCATCTCGTTGCATCATAAAATCCAGACTGGACGCTGTAAACTCCATGTCGCATGCCATGGTTAACTCTGTCTCTTGAGATGAAATGCCTGGCTTCAAATCTCCTACTACTACTTGGATGTGCAGGCTAACTTGATAGCTCTCTCCTTCAATGGAGAAAATCTGTTTCGGGAGAGAGCTGACTTCGCTTTGGAACGGTGAGAGGCTTTAGCCTGACTGCTATAGCGGTCGACCTCGAAGCTGGGGAACCGGGTTAGAGTCTCGGCATGGACGCTCAACATCCTGTGATTCTGGGCAAATCACTTAATGTTCCTGGGCCTAACAAAATTAATGTGTCCATCTGTAACGCAACTGGTTCTCATGTAAAGTACTCTGATACCTTTGGGTCGAGTTCGCGCTATATCAAACCCCCCAATAAAGTAAGGCAACGCCCATCCTTGGGATTCCCAACAGCCTCAGCCAACTTGGCACTATCTCCAGTTACAGCACTTTTGGAGGTTTGCAAGAGGATTCATCTTCCCCCCCCCCCCCCCCCCCCCCGGGTTAATTATTGCAGCCCCAGAATATGCTGATCAAGCAATACAGGGGCAGAGCCAGAGGTAAGGGCTGCAAATCCCTCCAGCAATTTACCTCCTCCTCTTCCTCCCCTGCACTACCAGGAAAGCAGGTCTAGTTTGCTTCTCCGAGCCCTTGTGGAGCATGTGGGGCAGGGGCAGGGTGGGGGTGTTTCAAGCCAAGTCCTCCTTTCTGCCAGCCTGGAAGGCCATTACTTAGGACCATACACCCTACTCTTTCATCAGACGCCACATCTGATCCTCCCTTATCCTCTGGCCTTCTGCTAGACCATCTTTCCATCCTGCTGCTAGAAGTGGGAGCACTCCTCCTGAAGGGAGCTGTGGAGTTAGTGCTACAGCCAGAAATGGGACATGGATGTTACTGTCCATATTTCCTTTTTCCCAAGAGAGACACCGGTCCACTTCCGATGCTGGACCTCAAGGACTTGAATTTCTATCTAAGGAAGAAGTTCCAGATGATGACTCTAGTTCAGGTGGTGTTGACATTGGAAGCTGGAAACGTAATGGTGTCACTCGACCTACTGGACCCACATTTAGGTGGTATAGTCCCATCTGACGTACTTGCGCTTTGTAGAGCATTCTAAGAACCTCCAGTTTGTGGTACTCCCATTTGGTTAGTCATCGTCACCATGAGTCTTCACCAAGGTGACGGTGGGGGTTGCGGCCTATTGGACATGGCCTTTTAAGCAGGGTCACCACAGATTGTTTTGCCTTCCTTTGCTGAACCTGTTTTTTGTTGGAGTTTAGAACGCTGTGCACATTTCACCTGCTAACCAGTGATCGTGTTAGTGCTCAGCCTTGAAAACATGGTAAAATTGACCTAAACCTTAATGGCACATTTAATTTACTTGTAAGTCCGTAGTATATGGTAATACATGTACACTGGGCTTGTAAATGATCTGCTACTAGTAGGCAGCAGATTCATTGGGCCACCCACTATAGTAGCCTTTAAAACACGTTTCTGGCCTGCCACCAGGGCCGGCTCCTCCACTAATTCAGAGAAGGGTTGCCTCACTGCTCTGCCAGCAGTGTAAAAGGAAAACTAAAACGATAGTAACGTTATAGTTTTAGTTTTCCTTCCTGCTCGGTTGCGGGCTGGTTGGCCGGGCTGGCCAGTGCAGGGGACAGGGGAAGAGTGTAAAGCACACTCTAAAGTGCACATCACGGTTTGACCTGCCCAAGAGGGCCGGTCAAACAGTCATGTGCACTTTGCATGTTCCCACCAGGCTGTGTAATGCAGCTTGGTGGGGAAAATGCAAAGTCTCCAAGCTCTTGTCTGAGCGTCATTCCATGGTGCTCAGACCAATCACAACGCTGCTTAAGGCAGCTTGTAATTGGACAAGGGATTTTGGGAGCTTCCTGTTGCACCACAGAGGAGGCGGAGCAGAGGCAGCAGCACCCAGGTAAGTCAGTATATTTTTATTTGTTTTATTACCCCCTCCGCTTCCCACCACGCCCAACCACCCACACTTAGTAGCGGCCTCTACTGCCTGCCACAGCAGCCTGTACTTAAGTTTTAAACTGACATATAGACCTGGCAAAATAAACATTTTTGCCAGGCCTAAAATTCCTTTTTAATACTTATACGTCACCCTTGAGTTGGCCTCTAAAAGCTCTTAGGGTAGGGTGCATTGTATTAAAAAAGTAGGACATATGGGTATAATGTCCTGGCAGTGAAAAGTTCCTAAACTTGTTGTTCAGTGTTGTAGGGCTATCCTAAGTATCCCATAGACTAACACGGTAGTACCCCATTACACTTTATAAATGCTAATTTCAGTTTGAGACCAGATAGAGATGCTGTTTATACTGTAATGAATTGTAATTTAAAATCCTCTCTAATGGAAAAGTCAGATTTTAAGTTACTATTCTGAAAAGCCACTTTTTGAAATTTGGCAATTTTCTACCCTAATCAAATGTGCCTTTCTGCTAGTGTCCAGAGTCACAAGACTAAAAATGGTTCTCTTGTTGTGTTTGGTACATTGCTTCCTGACATTGAGTCAAAAGAAACCTAGGGGTGAGGAAAGTGAGTTTTCCTGACAGGATGGCTGGGGAGGTGCTTCACCCTGCACTGATTACACGTTAGAGGGGTCTGACTGCTACACACACAAAGGAACCTGATACCAGACCTGCCCTTGCCTTTGTCCCCTTAGACAGTTTGGAGCCAATGCAAGGGTAAGTGCATGAACTGACCACAACCTGTTTTGGGGGAATATCAGGGAATGCCCACCACACAAAGGCTGCTACCAGATATAAAAGTGGGACCTTCACATCCTCTCATCAGAATACTCCTGGACTTGTGGAAGATTCAGAATGACTGCCCTGCTGTCTGAGGAAGAGTGACTATGCTGCTTAGAGTAGAAATATTGCACCTGCTTGCCTTGAACCCATACTACCCAGAGTGACTCAAAGGGTCAGTTAACTGATCTGTGTGAGCTTCAAGGACACAACAAGCTTCCACAAGCTACAAATGCACAGCAGACCAGCACCAACTTGACATGTTTGGACCTGTGTGAGCCCTGCTGCTAGCCTCTACTGGAGTCCTGATCCCCAAGAGGTACCCTCCAGGTCCTGGACCCTTGGCTGGCATCAGTGTGAACTCCTCCTGAAGATAAGGTGGAGGTACAGACGTTGGGCTTCTCACCACCGCAAAGTAACCTCTTTGCTCCAAAAATCAACCAGCTGTAATGCAAAGTTCCAGCAGGACCTGCTCTTTGCTCTGACAGTGACCAGTAACGCAGGACTTGCACTTCACACTAAAAGTGACAGGATGCAGTGATTGCCACGCAAAGCTCCAGGGACTTTGCGCTACAGTGACAACTGTCCGCGCCGCTCGACCTGCTCTCGCACCAACAGTGACCTCTTCGCTTCCCCCGTCAACACCAACATTTTTGTTGTTCTGGTATCATTTTATCTATTAAATCTTGCTCTATCAAATTTGGTTTGAGATTTGTTTTGTTGTGTTTTCACTTTATTACTGTTTGAGTGCTGCATAAATACTTTACACAGTGCCTTGACTGCTTTGTGCCAAGCTGCCAGAGTGTTGAGCACAGGTAATTTTAGTGACTTTTGTGTTTCACCCTCACCAAGATTGTGTTTAATATTTGAGTGGGACTTCCACCCCTCTTTATTAATAGCCCAATTTCTTACAGTGCCCATCTCAGAAGGTCGGAATATCACAATCTTCCCATACCTGGCTGGCTGGCCAAAAGCTGGAACGTCAGTGGTGGTGACGCGTCCCCGTCAGCCAATAGTCTTGATAATGTTCTACCTGGACATTTCAGTCGACAGACCCAAATCTCACCTGGTGCCTTCTCCGCACCTCCAATTTATAGGGTCTGTACTGGAGGGCGCGCACGTTCCAGTTCTGAAGAGCCTATGTCTGCTGACTTCTTGGTTACGCATAGCTGTTGGAATATGGGAGCTATACAGTGGTGCCTCTGCACGCAGTGATTGCAGCATGGGACATACCTCTGATTATTGTAATCTCCCCAAGCACTGCAGCGGACGTAGTTTGGTGGGGGAACGAGGTGAATCTTTGCCGTGAATGGCCTTCACTCCCCTCACCTTGTGGCAAGGTAGTGACTGAAGCTTCTACCCTATACTGGGGTGGGAGAAGGGCTCATCAGGAGGACCTGGAGACCAGGGGACTTTGGTCTCCAGGGGAGCAGGTGATTTACATCAACCTGCTGGAACTGCAGCCAATTTGGCTGGTGCTCAAGGCCTTCCTCCCGTCCATCCAAGGTCGGTCCGTATAGATCTGATGGACAATACTACTGCAATTTGATATGTAAACAAACCATGGGGCGAAGGGTCTCCGCTCCTCTGCTTAGAAGCATTGAGGTGTGGTCTTGGGCAAACCATCAAGTGATATGGTTGACAGCCAGTCACCAGGCAGGTCCTCTGAATGTCAGAGCCAGCAGTCTGGGCCAGCGTCATCATGCTGACACTCCTACCAAAAGTTCCTCCGGACATCTTTGCCCTGTAGGGCACTACTCAAGTGGTTTTTTGGCCTTCTTGGAGAATGCTTAATGCTACCAGTTCTGTGCCCTCCTGCAGTGTCAGTTGTGGAGAGCTTTGGTTGGACGCATTTCAGTTGAGGTCGAACTTTCAGCTGCACTACACGTTTCCCACCCACACCCTTGATTCCTTAAATTTTGAAGAAAAATTTTCAAGACCCAAGCAAGTCTTTCTAATTGCCCCGGATTGGACCAGAAGTGTGTAGTATACAGCCCTTCAGTGCATCCCCCTTTGTCCACAGCTCGAGCTGCTATTCAGACCATACCTTCTCTCTCAGTTGGAGGGAATGGTGCTTCCACCTCAAGCTACGAATGCTCCAACTTCGTGTCTAGAGAGTAAGCAGGAACACATAAGCTCTTCATTTTTTTTTTTTAAACTAATTTTATTGAGTTATCCAAAGACATAGGCACATACACATACTCAAAGAAAGCTGCAAATAGACAGATTAAGTACAAACTTAGTGTGTTGAGTAGGATATTACAGTACCACAAGGCAGCACCAATCAACTGCAAGCAAAGAAGAAAGGAACTCCCGCCTACCATGGGGAAATGTAATCAAATTAGGGGGTAATCCCCGGCGCCTCTTTCACCATCTGGCAGTAGGAGTTAACGAAATCTATTAATAGGTATCTCTCCGATCAACTGCTGTAGCTTGGAACTCACCCAGCCCCCATCCCCCCTACCCCAACTAACCCCTCCTCCCACTCCCCCCTCCCCCCTTGGCATGCCGCTGAGCTAAGAGCAGATTCAGAGCTGAAGCCACTGGCAGGATAGTGATAGTCCACAGTTCATGCATTCCGAACCGCCAATGTCTGTGTGAGGGACAAGTATTCACCAAAGAGCATACCATCGTATCGGCGCCCTACTCCATGCATTATCAGTGCCACCCAGCCTTAAGTATCCGCTGCTGACTCCCCCCGGTCAGAAGAGCCGTCCGTATCTCCAGGCGGGTGTTTTACCAGCTCCACCAATGCAACCCACGCTAGCGCCATCTCCAGAGATTTGTCACTCCCAGTGCAGGCGGCCATAAGCAACCTACAGCTCCCCTCTGCCTCTGCCCATTTCACTAACTCCCTAGTCCATTGTGCTAAGTTGGGACCCGTCCTTGACTTCCAGTGGCTAGTAATCTCCCTCTGGGCCAAGACCAGCCCCAGGTCAATAAACTTGCTAGTGATTTTGGTCTTGGCAGTGTGTGGAAACCAATGTAACAAACAACAACTCGGCGTCAGCGCTACACCTCTTTCAGTTGTGGCCGCCAATCCAGACGTCACTCCCCGCCAGAACTCTCCCAGGAGCGGGCAATCCCAAAGCATGTGGAGGAACCCCGCCCCCTCCAGGCAGCACCGCGGGCACGCTGCAGAAACCCCGAAGTAGTCACTCACCTTGCCCGGGATGAGGTAAGCCCTATGTAGCACGTAAAAGTGGATTAACTGGAACCGGGCGTTCCCAGAACACTTCCAGGCCCGCTCTACTAATTCCCCCCCATGGCTTGTCCCCGATGGGCTCCCCCAAGTCCTTCTCCCACTTGAGACGTAGGGCCACCAGTGGCTTTCGCAGGCTGTGGGTAATCCGCCTGTAGAGACACGTGACCGCCTTGAACGTTCCCGCCGCAATTGCAACATATTGGCAGGCCAGCGAGGTCCGAGGTTCTGCCATCCCCTCCCGCCTGTGTCTCCTAATGGCTGCCGTCAGTGCGGCATGAAGCAGGAAATCCCCTCGCGGTATATCATGGCGCTCCACCAGGTCATTAAAAGGAAGGAGGGTGCCGTCTTCAAATAGGTCCCCTACCGCAAGTATCCCCGTCTCCTCCCAGTCCCGTAGTCTACCCCAGTCACCTCCGTGTGGTAGGGCCTCACACACCACCAGCGGGATCTCCGGAGCTCAGGGGGTACGCATGCCCGAGCGCCTGGCCAAACGGTTCCAGCACTTGCGCACCACCTGTAAGTCAGTCGGGAGCTCCCTATTCCTTATGGGTAAGCACAGCAGTACCCGGGATAGAAGCGCCAAGGGAGGGTCCGGCCCATCAGACTCTTCTCGATGTCTAAGTCTGCCCGCCATCCACTTAGTGAACCACTGGAACTGCGCTGCGTGATAATGCGCCTCTAGATCCGGCAAGGCACATCCCCCCCCCCTCCGCCCTGGGGCGCTGCATGGTGATCAGGGCCACCCTCCGACGCCCCGCACCCCATAAGAATCCCGTGAGCAATGTGTTGAGCTGCGCGAACACCTGTGTTGGGACCCAGATCGGAAGCGTCCCAAAAAAAATAGAGGAGTCTGGGTAGTGTGACCATTTTTACCAAGGCAACCCTGCCCGCTACCGATAGCGGAAGCTGTCCCCAAAACTCAAAACAGGCCTTAACCTTGCGTATAGCCCGCCCTATGTTACCCTCCAGCATGTCATTAGGGTTGTGATAGATCTGGACTCCAAGGTAAGGCAAGCAGCGAGCCTCCCACGGGACCCCCTCCACCGGCTGCGTATCATCCCTGCCTGGGCGAGTCGGGAAAAGACAGGACTTGAACCAGTTCACACGAAGCCCTGCGGCCTCTCCCAAAGAGTGCAACAGTCCCTTGGCTCCCCGGAGGGCCTCCTCCGAGTCGGCCAGAAAAAGTAGTAAATCATCGGCATACAGCGCTATGTGGTGCATTTGTCCCTCCACTACCACCCCGGGTAGTGCCGTCCCGATTGTGCCCGAACAGCCATGGGCTCCATTGCCAGAGCAAAGAGCAGAGGTGACAGTGGGCATCCCTGCCTCGTCCCCCTACCCACTGTGCAAGCAATCAGCCCCCCCGTTCGGACCCTGGCAGTAGAGTTATTATACAAGATTGCACATAAGCTCTTTTCATATGCCATCACAGGTTGTCAGCGTAATCCTGTCAGCTCGTCGCCCCTTTACTAAATCTATTTACTCTGCGAGATGGAAATCTTTGTTTCATAGTGCGCAGACAACAACGTAGACCCTCTTCGGGATTGTCTGTTTCAGATACTACAGTTTGCACTTTCTCTCAAGTGGTGTGCGATTGGCACTGTAAAATATTTAGCTGCGTTGTTGATGTTACAATGTCTCCCTGACCAGCCTGCCCTGTTTAAATCCCTTATTGTGGTGTTTTTACTCAAGGGATTGACTAAATTGTACCTTCCAACTCCCTTTGTCGTGCCCTAGTGGAGCCTTAGTCTTGTTTTTGATATTTTTAATGGGGTCTCTGTTTGGAGCCTCTTCAGAGTTGCCAGTCTCCCATGTTAACCCTCAAAGCAGTATTTTTGGTGGCCATCACCTTGGGAGATGATTCAGTGGGTTACAGGCCTGCTATTCACCTTATTTTTCTCTAAAAAATGGGTGTTGAGAATGAGACTACTTTTCTGTCTAAAGTAGTGACTACCTTTCATTTAGGCCAGACAATCCCTCTCCCAACCTTCTTTTCCCCACCCCACCCTACAAAGGAGCTTCATAGGCTGGTTCCTAAGCAAGCGTCTGCTTTTACCTAGCCATACTAATGAAATAATAAAATACCAGTATTTGTAAAGCGCACAGCTACCTCCGAAGTGGTGTCCCGGCGCTGGGGGCCGTCGGGAAGATTAAGCGAGCTAATGCCCAGAGTCACATGGTGCTGGGCTAACTTGCCGCCGGCACCAGGGATGGAACCCTGAACCCTGTAGTCCGGAGTCAGTCACCCTGGCCGCTGCGCCACATCTCTTCCACAAGAAATGGGACTGCGCGACCAGCACTTCGAGTACTGTGGTTTCCAGCAAGGCAAAGCGGACACTGTCAAGATGGACCATTCTCTGCATCAAGACACATTGTTCAAGAAAGAACTCCCAGAAGGAGTTGGGGCTCATTCCACCAAGGCAAAATCATCAACTTATACCCTTGCCAGAGGGGTTCCAGTTTAAAAATCTGCAAAGCAGCTACGTGGGCATCCCCATACACTTTTGCCAAGCTGGATTCCGGAGTACATAGGGATGGCCACTTGCCAGTTCTGTTCTGCAGGACTTTCTCATTTAACCATCCTTCAACCCTCCTTCAATGGTGTACTGCTGGTGAGGAATCTGCAGGTGGAAGTATGCATCAGAGGGAAGTTACTTGTCTGCCATGATGATACTCTTTCTACCTGTAAATTTCTCGTTCATCCCATCTGCCTCCCCATTTGATAGCATCAGAATAATCTTTATTCAGTAAAAATAACATTAAAAAATGCTCAATATAAAAACATTGCAGTGTTTGGGCCTGTAAAAATGAGCAGCGAGCAATACACAATATAAAATCATCATCACAAGACATCGGGGTATTGAGTCATATTAAAACAATATATCCACATAAAATCTCAATCATAGAAAACACCATCTCTAACAAATGACGCATAAAAATGGCCAACTCAAATCCGCTAGTAGTGAATGTCTTTAGACCCAACTATTCCACCCATAGTCAGGTTAAAAAATGCATTGTGCAAAAGTGACTGAAAGAAAGAGGAAAGAGATCATCTTATCGTAATCTTCGCCCGGCCATTCCATCATAACAAATCTTGTGCAGATCTATGCATTTAAAATAACTAGATAGCACAATGATCAAAGTAAGAAGTACATTGTGCAAAAGAGAGTGAAGGGATAAAGAGAGAGCTCCAAGATACTATTTCCCCACTCGGGTCCTCAATCTCATGGCAGTGTAAATAAATGTATAGATCATCAGACATATATATTCAGTTTGTAAAAGTTGTAGGTAAAACAGGGCAGGTCTGCATCTCCTAATATTAACACATCTTAACTGGATTAGAAGTGTATTCCTAGGCAAATTGTACAGCTTACAAAAAAACAGAAAGGGCAGCATAGGCTCACAGGGGCACAATTGAAGGGTAGAGTCGGAGTGGGCATCCGTTTGATGGATATGTTATAGGGAATGTTCAATAAGGTTCCATTAGGTTTGGAACTTTACTACTTGCTGTTTAAGCCAGTCCATCCTTTCGCTTTGAAGGCTTGGAAACATGTATGGAAAGTGATGTTGCACCATGGTGGGCACTATATGGTTTTGGTGACATCACCTGACTTCATTTCTGGCATTGATGCCAAGCCTGCATCTACCTACCAGCTATCCCACAGTCCTGAAGATCTCAGATAAGGAAAGCGTCTAAGGAAATGGTTATAGCTATAACACCAGGGTTTTGTACTACAAAACTTTACCACACCTGGAAAAGCATATGACAACCCGCTTTAATTTATTTGGTTGGGTCTTTGTAATCACTATCTTGTAAGAGGACAGGATAGCACCTTTAGTCATAAGACTGGTAAACACCTAGAGTAATGTTCAGGCTTTTGTTCAATAGTTTTATTCAATGTGGATGCTAATATCTTTATTAAGATTCTGACAGATTGGTTAAGCTGAGGCCTTACGTGATTGAAGCCGACAAAGTGGGTTTTCTAAAAAGGCAGACAGAGTGGTGATGTATGACTAGGGGCACACTTCATTGAAAAGGTATCCTGTAAAAAAAATTCCTGACCATCCTACTGAGCTTTGATGCTAAAAAGGCACTTGATAGTGAGTTTGCAGTATCTGACAGAGGTCTTAAGAGAGATCGTGTTTAGCATGAAGATGAGGGGCGGATCCTGGCAAATTACAGGGCTCCAGAAGCCTGTATTCACCATAGTAGCCCAACACTGTGCTCTTTTAATCTTCTGAGGGAACAATGCAATGATGTTCATTCTTCCATCTTCTCTTTGATGTAGCGGTATAATCACTAGTAATTTAAATATGTCAGCAGGAGACAATTCATGGATTTGTATTTGGTCGTGAACAATATAAGGTCTGCACTTTCGCAGAGGATATCTTATTGACTTTGACAAATCCAGATATCTCCCTGCCATGGTAGCTGAGGCTTTGAGGAATTTGATACTCTATCAAGTTTAAAGTTATCCCTATAAAGTTGGAGATGCTGAACCTACCCATCACAATTATTGCGATGCATTAAATTAGCTCCTTATTCCCATTTGGTTAGGCTATAACCTCAATCAAATTCCTATGTTTACATTTAACCAATAATCTACAGTGGTGGAGTACGGCAATTTGATCAGAGCTAAAGAAACAACTGAAAGAGATCTGGCAAAGTGGAAATCGCTATGTATTTCATGGCTGGGACAGTACCATAATTGAAACTAATGGTCAACATCACACCTTATACCCTTTTCACTATCTCTGTAGACATCCCTTAAAGGGAAGTAAAGGATCTGCAGGTGGACTTGATGTAATTTGTTAGGGCAGGTAAAAGACGTAAGATAAGTGTGAATATCTTAGAATCTACTAGACTGAAGGGTGGGTTAGTTTGCCCCTATGTCTTGCCCTACTACAGAGTAATTCACCCGATTGTGGTCATCGAATGGACCACAAGGAAACTGAAAAAAATTATTTCTTTGGATAGGGCATTCACAGGACGACCACTATGAGAGCGGATCGGGACACTTGGAATAGAGTCTCAAACAGCCACTTTCACCACATTGCCTCCCCTAACAATGAATGAAAATCCAGAACTTTGCTGCTCCGGAGAGAGCTACACTACTGTATCTTTAACTAAGACATTGGCTCATGCAGCCACAAATAAACCGCCGCGATTTGAGACCTAATGTCCATTGGAAAAAAAATATATATATCCATATCCATAATGCACAAAAGTATTTCCCATGGGGAGTCAGGATATATAATACTATGCCACTGGAAGATGACCCAAGAAATACTACATCATATTTACCCAACAACCTTTAAAAATATGCTGGAGATGGAAAAATAGAGGCTCAATGCTACATGTGATGGGACTGCCCTTTTTCTCAGAATCTTTTGAAAAGAGGTACCTTGTTACATCATAAGGGGCGTTGGTATTCGAGATTCCCGCTGACCCTGGCATGACACTTTTTGGTATACAAGCAGTCCATCTTTATTTGGTTGCATCAACTATAAAAGTTACAAACCATACATCAACAATCTTTAAACACATGCTAGAATACAGCAAAAATGTTCAAATGGTAATGGATTAAAATTCCTCATCAAAAGCACATTTATAAATGATGAGTGAACTAACTATTAATGCTGACAAGTATACATCAACAAAGTGATTAAAGGCCTTTCATGGATTTTCTACACTTAACTAGTGATTTAGAAAAGGAGCAAACTCCTAAAACAAACATCTAAGCTATTGAGTTGCTAAAATACAATAAGGCTTCATTACGCTTCCTAAAACCTAAACATTTTAAAATCTGTTTGAGAAAGAGGATAATATATAACCTATAAAATGTATACACAAAGTGCAGCAGATATTGTGCAGAGGCCCCATTACAAGGGCAGGAGGGTGTACTAGTTCCCCAAAGATAAGCATCTCCTTAAACACTGCAATCTCCATGCGGTACCTGCCCTGAAACGAAACAGAAGAGATCTTTCCCAACTGTTGTGTTTCAGGGCAAGATAGGACACTGGCTCTGAAGATGCTATGGTCACAAGTTAGTCTTTCACAGAACATTCAAGAAATTATTGATCACATCGTTGGTTTAAGAAGAGTTCTCTTAATTTGCCTTTAACCAATAGTTTATCTGAACTAACTATGTTGTGTAGTGCAGAAAATAAATCCGGCAGACCTATTTCAGTCCTGTATACATAGTTCAACAAGGGGAATAAAGAGGCCCCTATAAAGTTGAAGGCAATCTAGAATAACCTTCCTGTTAAAACCAGTGTCGGATTTGGCCCAAACACCAACCTATAACCGATTATGTTTCGGACAGAATTAGGTTGGCACCTTTACGAAGTTCATCTCGGAGTGTAGAATAAAATGGGAGCTAGCCAGAGGGAGACCTAGAAGACACCTACACATACGATGATTTGCATTGCTCTCAAGAGCAGATGTATTATGGTATCCCCAAAGAGACTCCGAATTGCCCCAGCATCCCTACTAAGTTTCATACATGAAATATTCATCTGGGGCTGCCACGACCCTCCCAAGCTATAAGTGTCTTCAAGGTAGCAAAAGTTATTCATACAACTCTGGGCCTGACCCCTAACTGTCGTAGATGCCATAGTTCTTCCCTAGGCCGCACACCAATATGTCCGACTTTCCAAAATTTGTTGCCAAATCGAGCATTCCCATATATGAAACAAATGTTTCAACCAAACTATGAAAGGCTTGGAGTTCTAGCCAGCAGAACAGTGTTGTCGGTGTAAAGTAGCGCCGGTACCGGAATGTTAGCAATTTTTGGCGTGTCGTTTGTAACTGTATTCAAATGGGGGCATAGGTTATTGACATGTAAAATAAACAGGAGGGGAGCCAAAATACACTCTTGATGCACTCCTCGAGCCAATGAAAAGGTATTGGTGGTTTCACCCGCAGCACCATACCGCACTGGGGTGATAAATTCTCATGCAAAATCTGTAGGAAGTTTACGATGTAGTCTTCTACACCCATATCCAACAACTTCAAACGCAGCTTAGGCCTGTTAACGGAATCAAAAGCTGCATAAAAAATCCATGAATGCCATTTACAAAGGGCAGTGCTTGGCAGACGTATATTTACCCAAGATCAACTGTACATTTAAATATTGTCCCACTGTATCTTTTCCTGGACAAAAACCATATTGAAAGAGGATAATATTTTGGCAAGTCCAGTCTCTAATTCGCTAGAAAGTTACCCTGCATATGACCTTTAATGTGCTGTCGATGAGAGAAATCGAACGATAGTATATATGCAGGTTCCTAGCCCCTTTTTAAAGATAGGGACAATGGTCGAAAGTGTCCATGACATTGGTATCTTATGGCAAAAGGAGTTGTTGAATAAAGTTACAAACAAGGTGCCCCATGGATCAATCTTAAATTAAATAAGGTCCATTAGGAACCTGTCTGGCCCTGGCGCTTTACCACCAGGGCTTTGGGGGATGCAATCCTCAACTTCTGGGAATGTAATTTGCAAGGGTGGTGCTTCGCGCAGCCTGTCACTCAGTAAGCTAGTTAATGATGTATCTTCAGCTATTTGGTACATAGAGGTGAAATGTGCTACCCAAGCGAAACCAGTTATGTTACATGTCAACAGAGGGTTAACCGGTATATCTCTCATTTGGATATTGTTTACTGTTTCTCAAAAAGCTTTACTACTGCTTCCTGAAGTTGCCTGCTCAAGTTGGTCACAATCTTTAAGTAGGAAATGCCTCCTACACCTTAGGGTAAGTTAGTAGGATTTACTCACCTCTCGAACTTCCTCAGGGTCCCTGGGATTCGAGGCTGAACCCTTTTCAAATGGCAGTTCGCCACTGAACATAAACCATCTTGGACATTTAGGGGTTGGTGTGATTGGTTTCATCATGTGCCTCTTAATACTAACACATAAGGAAGTATAATGATCTGAGCGAGCTTCTTCACTGCCCTCAGCCAAACACCCCAAGAAAAGGGACGGGTGATTTTTCACCAAAAGGTAAAGTGTTGTACTGGGTTCCTTGAGACACCAATTCAGTCTCAAACCATTACTAGAATGCTAAGAGATCTCGATTAAAGCTGCCGGGGATATTGTCTTCCTAACCGGAAAATAGCCGATGGCCTAAAGGGCATTGTGACCCCCGCCCTCCTCCCCCCCCATCGGGTCTTTGCTACCGTGGTCTGGCTTCCCCATGGGCGAAAACATTTTGTTACAAAGATATAGTCTATCTGTAAGTTGGTATAGTTGGGCTGTCCTATTCCAAACTGCCGAAGTCCAACAGATCAAATTCCACTAGGTAAAGACTCCGCTCTACCCCTCCGCATTTGTAGACTGAGGAGTCTATGACAAGACCTTTGGTACCCAAATGCTCAGAATTAATAAGTTTAGTATTAAAATCTGCACAAATGATTAATTTTGGCTGTACTACAGATGTTGATTGAAGTCTGCTTTAAAATATGAATAACTCCTTAAAATAACGTACAGGTATTATTGGTAAAATTGTTATAAAATGTATTAAAAAATGGCAAAGACACAAATTATACTTGATACACAAAACTTGAAACGTCAAACAGCTAGAGTCAATCATGGTCACCTTTACATTAAGGTTTGACTGGAACCAGACCAAGCGACCTCCCCTAGTTATGTCCCGAATAGCTGATACAGCTGAACAAGAGTAACAAGCGAGTCCAGAGCAAGAATGTGGAGAGGTGGCTCATGTGTCCTGAAAGGCAATAATATTGTAGGTAACAATAATATTGAATCAGTCGGGGTCTGTTTTCTTCCATTTTAAGCCTGCTACATTCAAGCTCAAAAAGGAAAGAGGGCCCCTCTTGCCATTAATTTCCACTGAGCTGGACCTGTATAAAGTAGCTGACCCGTTGTTGAGCGCTGTTAAAAACGGAAAGAGCGGATTCGCTGATGGTCAGTCAACATCGGATAGAACCTCAAAACGATTAACCGGTACCAAGAACAGATCCCTTGGTTGCTTCAAATAGGAACTTGACAGCTCCTGCAGTGCAGCCAAATTATCAGGACGGTGGTTGCGAAAGATTTTGGGGCCACCCTCGCTGGACTTGGATGCTAGATGGATTGAATTTGGAGCTAAGACCTGGTGAGGCTTGTAAAACTAGCCAAGAGGTACCAGCTAGATGACGCTCGTCACATGCAAGGGGTTTGATTTGTCAAACAAAAGCCTTTAGACGAGTTGCGGGGATCCGAAGTCAATAATACCGCATTCACCTGTGGCTTCCACAAGCCCAGCCTCTGTGGCCTGCTAACCATTGTAGAACCTTATTTACTAGCTGTGCATGAGACTCCAACTGATTTTCCTATAAGGAAGGCACTCCGGTAAGAACAGCAACATATACAGGCAATATGCAGGAGGGAGGTTGATAAAGTGCTAGCCACGGGGTACTTTTAGTACTATCTCCATTCCTGTTAGCCTGTACTTGCTGATCTGTTGTTGACCCAGTTGATTATGTTGACCTTGTGTACACCTCCCCCCTCCAACTTGGGGGACCTACTTGGCTATAAGTTAGTTAGTATGTGTGGAAATACAGATTGGCCCCTGTGATGGCACAGCCATCTGAGATCTGGATTCCGAAGCACCCCTCGTCGCTCCCCCTTGACTTTGGCAGATCATGGACGGCCTGCCTACCAACATATGGTGAACATCCTTAAGGACTCCCACATCTTTACACGCTCTTCTGCGGACTGGTGGGGCTCAGACCAGCAAGCTGGGTTTAAATAGTTTCCAGTGTACTATGGAAACTAGCTCGGTCTGCATCAAATCTTTAAGACTAGAACTAAAAGCGTAAGAAGGAGCTCGCTCTGAGGCTCACAAGTTCCTGCACCAGCCTCATTCAGACTTCACAGCCAACTTGGGGTGAAGCACTTCTGTTTTTATGGAGCCCACCTCCAGAGGGTCCTCTCAGGAACAGGGGACGACAACACCAAGGTTGAGGGAACTTAATTCACAGCAGCAGATAAGTCGGGTACAGCACCCAAGTTCAGTGAGAGCCTTCTCTCAGTAAGAGCGATTTCCGTGCTGAATATCCCTCAGCCCGTTCTAACATCCTGTCTTAGGAGGTACTCTTGGTGGGACGGACAGGTGGGCCATTAGTAGTTTTCTTTTTCCCCAACCTAGTCGGCAACAGTGCCTCGATTGTAGTACCCTGAATGTGAAAAGCGCTTCACCTTCTTCGGTGTTACGATATGGGTTCCGGAGTAGCGTGATACTGGCCAAAAAATCACTTTGATGGCTCGTCAGGGGTAGTAAGCGCTATATAAATGCAATTACAATACGAAAAATATCTGGGGGCTGGCTGAGAGAAAATGTGCAGGTATCTTTCGTGGGTACAAGTCTGATCAAAAGGGGGGGGGGGGGGGGGGGGGAGTCCGGCTCAGCCTCCTCCAGGCTCTGAAAAGTGTAGACAAGTCCACTCTTGGCACGGTCTTCGCCCAGGCACGACCTGCACAGCAGCTTTGCGCTTTTGTAGCACATGGGGAGGCCCAGCACAGTCCAAAAAGCCCTATACTGCAGGATGGCACTGTGCGAATAAATCACACTGTACAGAGCTTTCATGTGGAAGATGTTGCTGCGGCTAGATGGTAAGTGTTGTATTGGAATTGCAAAGTGCCCCTGGAGATAGCATAGTGGTTTGGGAAGCTTTGATAACTTATCCTCTGTGAAAATCTGTTGCATGACCTTAACCATACGAAAAGAAATTCTCCAATCTTGAAGCTAGTCAATTACTAGAAGACCGTTGCGAATGAATAAGGGCATAAACAGTGTAGGCGAGGATTATAGGGCCCACTTACATCATGAGTGCTGTGAATGGTAGGTAGGGTTGCACTTGAAGGTCTAAAAGGTGACTAAGTAAGGGGGAATTCAATATGTGAAAATGTGTTTTCCTTCTGTTATTGTTTTCTCTCCTATTTTATGTAAAACTACGGAAAAAGCTTAATTTACGAATTTGAGTAAAGAAATGTATTTCAATTAGTAAACCTTGGTTGTTATTAAATTGAGACACATCATTCAGTCTGAAAAAGTTGTTCTTGCCATGGCTTGATCTCGTTCCAGTACCCGACTATCAAACGTTTCACTGTTCTGACCTAGTATATTTCTTTGCTATCATCTTTTCTGCCTAGGTGAAGTCAGGAGGTGCCATTGAGGCACGTGGCACCAAAATAACCTTACGTATTACAGACTCTTCGGATATGACTCGAGATTTGTTAAAGGTAAGAGCTGAATAGCCAGTATTTGGGAGATTACCATGTAAATATTTTATTTTTATCTTGATTGGTAGATGTGTGGTTGAGTCATGGTTATATTATTATTCTTGGATTTTGACGTCTTGTATATTTAAATCCAAAACCTAATATTTTTGGAATATACCAACTGAGTCTCTACTAACGACCATGGTACCCAAAATTACCTGCTACTACAGCGTGACAAGACTGAAAATAGACTACAGATGATTTTTCATCACATTCTCAATGTCTACGGTTTTGGATTTAAAAGGGGGATAACAACTTGCCACATCACATGATGCATATGATTAAGACTAAGGAGGGTAGAAACGTGTGATGCACAAAACTCTCTGCTAATTAAATAATTTTTTATGCTACTTACCGGCTGGTGGGCTCTCTTTATCAAGCGGTGTTTTCTCTTTGGAATATATCGGTGAGATGCCTGCTTACGAGCGCTGATCCGCCAGGAAGGGCGTTCTTTTAGCATTTTGTGTGTGTGTATATATATATAGAGAGAGATATATCACACACAGAGTACCTCAGGTAGAAAATTATATGGTACAGATGGCAGAAAAAAACGAATTGATGCAGCATATTACTCAATTCATTGTTAATTTTTCCTTCATTAACAACAAATCAGTTCATTCATATTGCAATGTAGTTATCGCACAGAAAGAACATTAACTTTTAGGTTAAATGCATATCAAACCTCTAAAGGTGAAATGCGTGAGCGCTGCCATCGGTGATTGATGCTCTTTCTTCTTTTGTAAAAATCTGCTTTTGTTGTTATGCTCACTGAGGCACAAAGTGCCAGTTTACACTTTCATAAATGTATGACTCCTTCTTCTATATTTAACTGCAAGACCCTCCTGCATATGTGCCTAAAGCATGCAGAAGCAAAGGCTTCCTGGGGCTGAATAAGAATATTAAAAGGGTGCTGAGGCAAAACTGTGCTATCTGTGTGCATAGCTGCCGCCTTAGCAGGCGCAAGGCAAGGCTTGAGAAAGGAAAATTGTGTGTGCCTTTCAGTGTATCTTGTGAACACTATCTAGAAAATGTCTACGGTCTCTGTGTTTTTCTATAGTTTGTGCTGTAGGAATTGCCTGCTAAGCCTGCATGTAAAGTCATTCTGGCTGGGAGTATCTCCAGCTGCGTGTGAACGTACAGTGCAAATAAGTTGAATGAAAGGACAACTGATGCTTTATGAAAGTACATTAGCACCTTATTGAAGGGCAAGGCTGTGGGCATATCGGTGGAAAATGTCTTCTAATCTTCAATTCGTTGAGTAGGAGGCACACAAAAATGCCTGGAATCGGATGTTGTTCTTGAAAAGAATTGCTTTTCCTGTGCCTTAAGACTTAAACTTAGCAGGCGATCCCATTTATTCATAAGCTTTGCAAGAAGTTATTTTTAATCTGCTGTCAACCATCTTCCTCAAAACGTATTTCAATCAAAACTCTGCATTAATTCTGTTGGTTAATTATTATTTTTGATTTGTTGAGGTGAACATGGACAAGCGCAAATCATGAGCAGACCTTTCTCTGTTACTATGCTGCTTCACAGCAGAGATAACATTGGTATCTGTCTGTGGTGGACTTCAAGGTTTCCAACTGCTCCAGTGAGATGTCTTTATTGAACTACCAGCAGACACTGGCTTTGGACCCATGATGATGAGGTTTTAGCTCTACAGACTGGGAAAAAAGAGTCCTCGTTACATTAATTTCTTTGGGGTTTGGGATCACGTTCTTTGCATTAGGGGCTTGATACAGCTGTGGATTTGTTTGCATCTAAAATCTGTAATGTTTCGTACCAAGATATTGCATACCTGGGCTGAATTCTTTTTTACTTTACCCTACAAAAAGATGTTATTTATAAACTATATTTTTTGCATATCAATTTTTGAGTGGTTAGCACTAGCTTTATCCCTGCAGTATAGATTTGAGTTGTTTTCTCAAAATTCACTAAAATCTTGTGCTTTAAAATAAGATATTGAAAGACTACTCCAAAGAAAATAGTGTTTCCAATGTGGACTTGAGAGAAAAATAGGTGTTTTGTCTTTGGCCTTATAGATTGTCCTGTTTGGTTCCTCCTATATTTAAGAGCCCACGTACATTCACTTTGCCACAAACCACAGCTGTAAGACTGATGTTTCCTCTTAAAGCACTTTGAGCCAACAAAAATTGACTATGTTGTCTTCAACAGATCAAACATGCCTTGGTTATGTAATCTTTGTGCTATATGGCCCAACTCTCCATCCCACTATGTCACTGTTGCTTTAGAAATTTCTCTGATGTTTATACTTTTGCTCCTAACAGTCAGAGACATGCAACATCTACATTCCGGAGCTGGAGTTCGAGCTGGGCATGGGTGCTCTTGGCGGGAAGTTCACCACTGTGGAAGGACTACTGAAAGATATCCGAGAACTGGTAAGGGAGCATCTGGTTATACCATCTAGGGCCTGGAACATGCATATTGTTCACTGATTCTTTGAAGATCCTTTGCTCAGCCACACAAGTGGAAGTGAGAAAATATTGTTCCAGGTTCTGCCATGGAAAGAAGGGCTACTACAAACACTCTGAATTAGTATGCAGCCTTGCACAGTTCTACCCATTGATTGTAAGCATAAGCTTAAATATATCCCCAAATTGTAAGGTTAACCAGCTAGTCTCCACTGTGGAGTCATTTCGGCACTTTGTGAAATCGTTCGATCATAAAACTGCACTTATTTGCAACTTGAGAGCCATCCTTCCACTTCTTAATCAATCAGTTGTCTTGTAAAGCGTGACGATCTCCCGTAAGGGTCTCAAGGCGCAGCCCGGATGGGGAGGGGGGTAGGGGGTGGTCACACCCATTTATCTTTTCTACTTTTTTCCCCCCCATGATTTGTCCATGCTATTCGCCACAGAATTTCTCGTTACTGGGTGGTTAGAACTACTGTTTGAAACTATGCACCGCATCACACTTGAAACTAACCCCATTTCACTTAAAATCTCTATGCTAACCAGATGACAGCAAGAGTCTTCATTCATTCTTTGAGCCGCCCACCTTAGCTGCCACTAAGCTTGAGCCAATTTATTCAGAATAAATATACTTTTTGTAACACCATATTAACGATGTAGAAATCATCTACAGAACTAATTATTTCTCTTCCTGTTTTATAGATTGTGTCGAAAAACCCCTTCACAGTGGGAGACAGCTCCATCCCAGGCAGAGCAGAAAAATTACAAGAATTTGGAAGGAAGCTTGACCAGGTTTGCATCGTATTTTACAGGATTTTTAAAGGAAACATCTCGTGTCCATTGAGGGTCTCTCCCTTGTTTTGTCTGCATTTATTTAAAAGATGTGTTCATGTATTTATAAAAAGGGTAGCGGGGACAAGTCATTGTGCGCTGGTCATCAAAGCAGGGACAGACCTCACTGATGCCACAACACTGCAGGTCCCACAGCTAGAAAAAAACAAGCATTTTCAATGCAATCGGTCTCGCCCTTGGGACCTTATATGTATTTAGCTATGCAACACATTAGTCTGGGTGCTGAAACATCTACTGTTTTTTTAGCATGGAGGGAAAGTAAGTACCAAACTGCATGACATGCCAGGTATGGGAGAAATATTGACTTTCAGCAGGAAATGGTGTGTTCAGATCACTGACAATACAAGATTTGAAAAAAATACTATTGTCTACGGGTGCTCGTGGAAGACCGTTTCTATGGACTGGAATCTAGAGAACGCTAAAGTGATTCTGGTATTTTACTGACCTCTGCTGGTCGTTTTCTATCAAAGTTAAATAGAGGCAGTTGCCAGAATTAAAAAAAAAAAAAAAAAAGAAAGTCCCTAAGCAGAAAGCTATTCTGGTATTTTACTGACCTCTGCTGGTCGTTTTCTATCAAGACCGTTAAATAGAGGCAGTTGAACTGAAAAAAAAAGTCCCTAAGCGGAAGCAGACCAGTCCCAGGGCTGATGTCCAGAGCCCACAAAGTACATACACATTTAAGTATATACTAAAGTATGTACAAGAGGTCTCGAATACCCGACCTAAAAAAGGCTTGGACGGCTCAATTCAATTAACCAGACAACTATGTATAGTATTAATAAGAGATCTGAAAGACTTAAGTTGCACTATAATACATAGACTATTGCCGAGCCAATCTCTTAGTCTGCCAGAGTTCAATAAAATGTCAAATGTCTTCATTTTATGATTTATTATTTATTTAGGTTTTTTTTTTTAATCTATTTTTTATTTTACAAAGGTTGTATGTGGTTTTTGAAGGGCTGGGGTGGCTTGGGTGGGAGGTATTTGGAATGTGTGGGAGTTGGGTGTGTTTCATTTAGGGAGCGTTTGTGATTCTTCACAAGAGTAGCTCTGGGTAATCCAAACGCCAATCCTCTCACTGTTCCACCTAATGGTTCTTGGCCCTGTCAGGTGCACCACAACAGTTATCTGGTATTTTATACCCTGTGAGTCCTGTTCGCAAACGTTTGCAGTTATTTATGAAATGCAAGCAATTTGGTTGTGTCCTCTGGTTGACACGTGGTAATGAGGGCATCCACTGAAGGTCTTACTTCCGCTGTTCACAGTGCTCTTTAGCGTCTTCGTGTGAATCGTCAAGAGCCCTTGGTTTCGTACTATTGCATATTATTGCAAACGGGTAGAATTTATAACTACTGATCGCGCATAGTGCTCTTTCTGTAGGTGATTATTTTAAACCTTTCTCATAGTCTAGTGTGTTGTATGGGGTGTCCTTTGTTCATGATGGACTATAGAAAGGTGAGTGTAAAAGCATGGGTGGCAGTGTTGGTCAGGGGGCATTCACTGTGCACCAGTCTGCACTGCACTTAGGAGCATCAATCTGCAATCTTAGTAAACCTAAGTGTGACCTGCCCTCTTTATTTTGTCCAATTGCAGATCATAGAGGGGAAGATGGAAGTTCACTTGGTGCTTGATGACCTAGCGGGGAACAGTTACCTTCAGGTAAGTCTAGTCAAAAATCAATATGTGTCTGTTTCACCCAGGTAGCCAAGTTTTAGAGATATTATGTAACACTACAAGGTGCTGCAGCTGCACAAAGCAGGCTGGCTGCTGGGGGAGATGCTAGTGTTTGTTAAACCAACACGTTTAAAAGTGCCAAGGAAAGTATTTTCCCATTTGCAATCATTGCACAAGATTAGAGGTGATTGGGCTGTAATGTGCGTAGCGCAAGCTGGTTCATGCTTTCCAGTTATTCCAAATCTGTTAGACATCGCCACCTTCCCGACACAAACTCCAACACACACTCCATGCAACAAGTAAGCCCACTTTAGAACGGAGTTATAGGTTTTCAGCAGTCCATTGTTTTAATAAACCTTTTCGGGGAGCACCCGTCTTCTACTTCAAGTTGCATTTTTGAGTTTATAATACTGTTTTTTGTACATTTTTGCTAACTTAATATGTTGTGGTTGCAGAATGTGTATGCCCCTGAGGAGGATCCAGAGATGAAGGTGGAGCATTATGAGCGCTCGTTCGAGCAGAATGAAGAGCTGGGCTTGAACGACATGAAGACCGAGGGGTATGAAGGCGAAGCAGAGACCAGCAGCCGGTAGCAGTGGCTCTTTCATCACTTAATATTAATCATTTTACATGGGTGAAAGATACTGACCTTTTCATTTTGGATGTTAGAAAAGCCCATGTCATAGGCCGCATTTCTAACTCGGCTGGACATCTGGAAGAGCGAAGTTTCTTCGGTTAGGAGACAATTCTGTCTCTGTTCGCTTGAAACGTTCAAAAGGTGTTTCTGGATAAAAAGAACCATGTACTGGCATTAAAAAAAGACAAATAATCCAAGAGAGACAAAGAATGTAATGAAAATATGAATTCCAGTCAAAATTCCAGGATCATTTTCTCTTACCAACCTTGCTTTCTGGAATGGCTTCTCGTGGAGTCATGGAAAGACCTATTGGGCTTGTTACATGATTTGCTTCAATACAAAGAGCAAGCACTAAGGATTTTGAGTGAGAATTCTAATGTGGATGCAGTTTATATGATTTTAAAGAGAGCTTCTAGACCATCCTAGTGAGGATGCAAATGCTCTCCCGTCAAAGGAGGCCAATGGAAAAAAATTAGAGATAATGGAATGTTTCATGTCAGCCAGCCGCTTTCGATCGCCAGAAGGTTCAGGATCCAAAGTTTTGCTTTTGTTATTTTCCCCACTGCTCTGAAAAATTATATTCGTGTGCCATATTTTTACCAGCGTTTGCTTTTCCTTAACTGTATTTCTAATGTATAAATACATCTGTTGTGTCAAATATAATGCTGAAGAGGTCCAGGAAGCCTCTTGCAGCTAAACTTTCTCTGAAATTGGAACAGTTGCTTTGATGCGCTTTTGAGCACCTGGGTGGGGGAAATTGTGTCAGCAACGTTCAGTTCAGCCTTTTCACTTGCCTTTCCTGCAATTTTCTCCACAATATTGTGGGATGTCTAAGATAGACAACATTGCAGTGGTTTGCTGAAGTGCATCTGGTGAAAGCAGAACAGCTCAAGCAATAGCAAAATGGCAGTTGGTTTTTAATTTGCTTCAAAATAATGAGGAACTTTGCAGAAAATGAGAGCGTTTAAGTGGTGACGCTTCTATGCTCTTGAGACCTTTCCCTACCTGTTTCATAGTTCCCGACATTTTTGTTGTTAGCACTAGAGGCAAGGTGTGATTTCTAACCACACTTAAGCTGGACACCTGCTGTTGAGTAGGTATCTGGAAAACTTACTGTCTGGTGTTGAAAAAGCCTGTGTGATGCAGTCTATCTGCATTCGATTGGATGGAGAGAAAAAAGTGAAATTCTCACAAAACCACATCAAATAGATTCTTGAAGACGGGCCTTACTTCTGATAGCACTTATAATTAAATGTCTGTATTTGCGCACCAGGAATGACGCCTCCTACTTAGTTGTAGGTGGTTTTCAAGTTTAATCTATGCCAAATCCATGCTGACGGGCATTACTTCCTCTACAGTAATGCCAGTCAGCATGGATTTTGCATAGATTTTGTACAGGTGTTTAGGGGATAGTTACCATATAACATTTAGCTTGTAACAAAAATATTCACACTAAAGGTTTGGCTATTGTTAGAAGGAAGCACAATGATGTCGATCATACAGTAAATGCAATGCATTTTTTGCTTCAATTGAAAAGAGTAGGCTATTTAATTCTTCCTAGTTCCTTCTGGATTCTCCAACACAGGAAGTGAGATATTGGTAGAGTAATTCTCTCTTCCACCTCCGCTCGCCCATTGGGCTCGAACTATATTTTGGGACCCACAATACATGTGGGCGTCTAGACAAGTAGAAAAAGAATTAGTCTAACTCTATTAAAAAAGGGTCCTCCGTCCTAGTCAAATCTTACTCTTATTTCCAAAAAAACATGTTGTAGAAAAATGCAAATGAGACAAAACCAGTAGACGTTATACTGTCCAATGAGTTTACTTTTGTTAGAGCGAGAACAAATGGATAAATTGAGAGCGAGGCATCATTGAATTTTCTTTACTTTGAATGCTTAAATTGGTCAAAGCAGTTATCAAAGTAGTGTCGAAATATTGGAAGATGGTGAGAACCGGCAAGTGTTTTTAACCTCCATCTCCGAGACATCTTTTACTTTTGCTAAACACAACTGTTTGAGTTAGGTTGAAATAAATAAATTATTTTAAGTTCAGGATGATACGTGTTGTGGAATTTATATTTCTTCTCACGGGTGCGGGCGTGAGATTAATGGTTTGGAAGAGAGTAAAGACGCATGGACGTGGGACAGAGTGGCCATAACACACGGTATTTGGTTAAAAAGAAAAAAAACATAATAGTTGTTTTATTTTTAATGTTCTATTTTCCTCAGCTTTATAAGCAATATGTTATTGTATTAACTATATATGTCAGAATAAAAAGGCAAATGAGGCGAGAGTGTTTTGACGCAATGCTGGGAATAGGGCAACTGAGGCTTCCTTCCACTTAGAACTCTTCCTGATTCTTTCAAATGCAAAATTTAGGGGCACTCTAGATCTTGAGTTGAACAGAGCTCCATGTCTGTTGCTAATCCCCGATGAAGTTTGCAGTAAGGAGGCATGCAGTCACCTTTAAAATCTTCTGTATGTATTTAGCCCCGACCACAGTAGAGACCAGAAGCTCCATACTAGCCAGCAGACACCAATTGAGCAAGAGCTCCCAGCAGCTATGGAGCCCATTATATAATGACTTTACTTAAATAAACTGCTCAAGGTAAAACAAGTAACCTGACAACACACATCCCTTCTTTCCAACCTTACTAAACCTAAAATGCAAGTTGAAAAAGTCAGGTGTAGTGGTATAGAAGAAGTGGGAACACAACATAAACTAAAGGAAGCATATGTGTGTGCAACAGGTGGACATAAACAAAACCCCAAAATATGGAAACTTCCCAATATACAAAGTTATTGGCTGGTGTTACCAAACATTGTCTTCCAGCCTAACAGGTGCCCTTCTTGTCCTAGGTCGAATCTCATCCTGAGTAGTGTTCCTTTGTCTGTCTACCATACTTTTTTTTGTTAATTGGACTTTATTGGAATGGGCCAAAACAAAACAGCTGCAACCTAGATACATCATATGTAAAGTGTAGCTGTCCTTCATACCCATGTACAATGGTATGTCCATGCAATCCCGTTTCCTCCTCTAACCAGCACCATGCAGATAGTAATCGCAGGCATAAAAGGAAATAACCATCTCATTGAGACAATAGTCCAGGTAGCAGGCTGCTGTTGAACCGTTGTCCATTATGGCAAAGGGTACTTACGCTCAGATGCGTCTCAATATAATGCCAGAAGATTCACCCGGGGCAGGTTGTACATTCTAAACAGGAAGATACTGAAGATGGTTGTGGATGGGCTGCCAGATATCCCTGGGTCTCGAGGGGATAGGTAGAAGTTCAGCATACAATGTTAACTGTTTGTTACAGTATATTAGATCTGTGATCCAGTCCTTGATCTTGGGTGCCTATCCTCGTCCCCAGCGACAGGCGACCCGTCTTTTGGCAAGCAGCAGTGCCAGTGCAACACATCGCCTATTGGAGGCAGACAAGTCTTTAACATGCCCTAGGAGAGCCATTAGAGGAGTCAGCTGCACCTCTTCTTTCATGATGGAGAGGGCAGCTTGCATCTCTAGCCAGTAAGAATGCAATGTCCCACAGGACCATGCCAAGTGTAAAAAATAAATCTGCCCACCCATGCCACATCTGGCACATCGGGTGGAAGACCAAACCTGTGCTGTTTGACAGGGTTACCGTATGTCTTCTGAAGGAACTTCTAGTGGATTATCCTGAGTCTACTACTGGAAGATATCTGGCCTGTCTGCATACAGCAGAAATGCCAGTGTTCATCAGGGAGGGCAGCTCACAATTCCTCTTATCTCTGACGAGCCGTACCCCGCGGCCTGGATAATTAGCCTTCGCAGAGCATCAGAGAGAA
The DNA here is from genome assembly GCF_964204655.1 of Triturus cristatus. Lineage (NCBI taxonomy): Eukaryota > Metazoa > Chordata > Amphibia > Caudata > Salamandridae > Triturus > Triturus cristatus. Next base: position 1,006,022,185 of record NC_140583.1, on the reverse strand, counting down.
AACCACGTGCTCGGTGCTTGTGGCCTGCAACATGCTGAGCAGTGCAGTAAAATTAGGAGGTTGAGCTGGGAAATCTAGGACGGCTGCTTTAGAATTACATTTCAGTCTGAAGTACGTAAATACATCCAGAGTAAAGCCTATACCACTCCTATATAGTCTGCTTGCGTAAGGACTAAACAGTCACAATTCGAATCACCCCAATGAGTTAGTCCTCTTATTTTGAGTTTATAGAGTCTGCTTGAGGATACATGTGTGACCCACAACAGGGGGTGATATTCCACAGGGAGCCGAGATGAATAAACAATGTGCTTTCCCACTTTATGGCATAGTCTGTCATGCTGCAGTTGTGCATGCAACCCTGGATAAAGTAGTTCAGGGGCTAGCAGAAAGGATGCCAGTGAAGGGGGCGCGGGGATGGGTACCATATAACCTTGTTCAATAGCCAGTTTGGGGAGAAAAGGGGTGGAGCCAGATTAGTGAATAGCATGGTGAGGTTAAGCTCATAGATAATAAAGCCCCACGTCCAGTGCACCAATATATGTGGACAGGCTAAAGGATAAGGTATCCAGCCATGATGAACGCATTGGTCAAGTCGAACAACGCTCGTCCGCGCTGGAGGATGAGGACGCAGCAACGTGGGGAAAAACTGCTCAGTATGGAAAAGGTCCTGGAAGTGATCAGAAACCAGTATGAGGACTGAGTAGCTAGATGTAACAACTTGCACATTGTGGGAATCCCGGAATCCACCGCCATGAACCATGTTGAAGAATATGTGGAGGACATGTTGCGCTCCCTGTACGGTGACTTCCTGTCAGCGGATTCTATTGTAGAGCGGGCTCACAGAGCCCTGGGCGCAAGACCTCCCCTGGGAGCCCCAGCTAGGCCGATAATAGCCCATTTATTAAACTACAGGGACTGAGACACTGTGCTGCGCAAGGCCAGGGATCAGCAAGAAACAATATACCAGGGAAACGCTGTCTCGTTCTATCCGGATTTTATCCTGGTCGTACACGCTGCCAGATGGAAATTTGTGCCAGTAAAAAGTATGCTCCAGAAACAGGACATTAAATACTCTCTGCTCTACTCCGCACAACTACGCATTTTCCATTTGGGCAAAGGTTTGTATTTCTCCGACCCCTAGTTAGCAGCGAAATTTGTCCGGGATCTTCGACCAGTCAAGCCGCCTTCGCGATCGGAGAGGAACACGGCGGAGGGAGACCCCCTCAGTGAAAATGACTGAATATCGGTCAGTTGCTGGCCTAAGGATAAATACTCTGCGGGTTGGCATGGCTGGGCCTCCTCTCTCATCTTATCTTAATGTCGAACTTACCCTTTCAGGTCACCCTTTAAAGATTTGTATTGTCTGCCTTGTTGACAGCGGGGACTCCCCTGCTGAGCTAACCTCGTCCAGCCACCCAGCTTCCACCAGCTGCGCTACGCTGGGCCCCAAGTGGTTCCCCCTCCGGGATGAGTCTTACTCTCGTTTTGCTGGTGGGCCGCTCGTAGCCATATTGGGGAGGGGAATTGCCACGAGCCAAGTTGGGCGGATGTAGTAGGAGGTGGGTGGTGTTTTTGGGCATCTTTTTGTTTACTGTTGTCCTGTCCCCCCCCCCCCCCCCCTTCCCCCACCCCTCTGGTCCCCTCTCTGGCCTTCTGTCACATTAATTGATGCTGAGCTGGTAAGCATGCCAGAGACTGCAGCTGAGTGCATGGGCGTACCCACTGACAATGTGACCACTCTGAAAGCAATAATGTGGAATGTCCTCAGCCTGAATTATAGCAGGAAAGTGAGGCTGGTTGCTGCCTATTTTTTCTGTCATGGGGTGGATATATGTTTTTTTGCAAGAGTTGTTTCTGACGGTGGCCAACTACGTGCACCTGCAGGCATGGTGGATTGGGGAGAAATACGTTGCAAGTTACACCAATTACGCAAGAGGGACTGCGATTTATCCTTAGAAAGGGAGTACCCTGGCGCATGCGCACTGTGATATGCAACCTACAAGGAAGATATGTATTATTAGAGCGTATGCTAGGGGGACACCCATTTAGGTTGAATTTGGTATACGGGCCCAACGTGGTTGATCCAGACTTCTTTGAGGTGTGGCGACTGGTAGCAACGCTGGTTCCAGGAGCGGTCCTGTTGAGAGGGGGGGGGGGAGGACTTTAATGTAATATTGGACCCAGACAGAGACCGGTCGGGAGGCTCCCAACGCTCCCACTCATGGGCAGCGGCTCAGCTGCAGACTATCATGACAGATCACAGCCTGGCAGATACACGGCACCACCTCAACATGCGCAAAGAGGCAGGAACGTGCGTGTTCCTGGCTGGCCCTACCTGGTCCAGAATAGATTTCTGCCTGACCTCTAAGGACGTATTGACATGGGTCTCCAGGGTTTTCCACCTAGCTTACACTCTTATCTGATCATTCTCCGATGCTGCTTGAGCTTGCCCTACCAGGCCTTCTCAGTAGAGCATTTAGCTGGAGACTCCCACCGGGGGCTCTGTGTGACCAGGTGTTTCGCTAATTGATCAGCAATTTTAGAGTACTTTGCACTGAATGAGGGCATGGAAGAATACCCCTCCTCATTGTGGGAGGCATTTAAGTCTGTGATTAGCGGTGAATGCATTGTTAAACAGGTGGGTTTACTCCGCTCGCTACGGTGGAGGCATTAGGTGCCTTGAGGAAGCAATATGGGAGCTAGAAAATAAATACTTCAAAACCAGTAAGACTGAGATTCTTTGGGACATCAGAGGTAAAATTGACTAGTTTGAGGAGGCAGCTGTAAGGGAGACACACTACCTAGGGAAAGAGGCACGGGTGAGACTGTATGAGGGGGACCGCACAGGCAAAACACTAGACGGTCTCCTTAAAAAAAACCTTGGGCCAACAACTACATTAGCGAGCTACGTACAACAGAGAATGAGATGGCGATCGGCCAGGAGGCCGTCCAGGCCAAAATGCGGTCCTTCAATTCTTCACTCCATGCGTTGCGACAGTCTGCCTCCCACCCTCCCCACCTTGACTTGACTGCCTTTTTTGATTCCATCCAGCTGCCCTGGCTAGGGGCCGAGCACTGTAAATACCTGGATAAGCTGTTTTCGGAGGAGGAGGTGATTGGAGTGATTAGTGCCTTTCCTGGAGATAAGGCCCCGGGTTTGGACGGCCTGACTGATGCTTTTAACAAAGAATTTGGCACCGCAGCTGGCGCCACACCTCATCAATATGGATGAGGAATCGCTGGAGCGAGGAACGCTTCCTCCATTCCTCCGGTAGGCACGATTCTTAAACCCGATAAGGATCCGCTGGTGTGTGATTAGACCATTATCAATGATTTACCTAGACAACAAAATTCTCGCCAAATTGAATGCAGCGAGACTACTCCCACTGCTGCCCATTGTGCTGCGCCCCAACCAGTGCGGCTTTGTCCCCGGCAGGGGTACATCCCACAACCTTCGCACCTATTTCGCGACTATGCAAAAAATAGGCCCCTCCCTCCCGGCAGCTGCGATATTCCTGGACACCACCAAGGCTTTTGATGTATTGGAATGGCCATACCTTTTTGCACTTCTATCCCGCCTGGGCATGAGCCCAAAATATCTAAAGTTGATTGCCCTGCTGTGCTCCTCACAGACAGCGGTGCTCCAGATTAATGGGATGATTTCCCCTCCCTTCACGGTGGCTCGTGGCACGAGACAGGGATGCCCGTTGTCCCCCCTTCTTTTTGCTGTGGCCATGCAGCCTCTGCCGGCGAGATTGAGGCAAGCTCATGCACACCGTGAACTGGCATTTACCACTAGAGTGCTCCTGGTGTTGCTGTATGCAGACGATGTGACTCTATATATGTCAAGCGACAGGCTGAGAATCTAGACTCCCTGATCAGGGAAATCATAAGAGGTATCACTACTAATTGGAGGAAATTGGTCATCTTCCCGCTGACAACAGTCACCAAATGTGTCCAGTCAGAATACCCACTTAGCTGTGCGGGGACACCAGTGAAATACCTGGGAATCTGGCTCAGCCGCAACATCGAGGATCTCTGGCAATACAACTACGGAAGATGCATGGAATGGTTTGAAAGTAGTCTGGGATGCTGGACAGCACTGCTGCTGTCGCTCGCGGGATGACTAGCAATAGCAAATATGGTAGTTCTTCCCAAGTTCCTCCTATGTATTTGTTAACCTCCCGATTCCCCCTTACCACACACTTTAGGCGCACACTACGGTCGAATCTGATCACCCTTGCTTGGGCCGACAAACAACCCAGGGTCTCCTGAGAGACCCTGACGTTGCCTTTTGAACAAGGAGGTCTAAGGGCCCCAGACATGGAATTCTACTACAACTGCACTCAAGCCCAGTTTGGGTTTTATTGGCTCAATCCGACTCAATTAATGGCGCACACGGCACTGGAGCACGACCACGCCGCTCTGACGCCATTACACATGGTAGTTTACAGACTGCAGACTAGGCCGCTCTTGACTATAAACACAGTTGGATGCACGGTCTGGGCATGGCGAGAGCTGAGTAGCAGGGCACAGAGACGCTGTTTGTCCCCTCTGTGCCATTGCTGAGGCACCCGGCATTGCCATTCTTGAAGACATGGCTTTATACCAGAGACTGAGGAAGCTACATCTTCACGCTTTGGGAGATTAGTTCCCAGATGCATAATTTATAATGCCTGACGGAGCGTTTGCGGAGGACATCATGGGTCTGCTTGATAAAATGATGTACTATCTGCTCTGTGCTGCGCTGCGTGATTACTTCGCTTTTTTCCCCGATAGTGCCTCTAATGTTTCAGGTCTTTGAAGACTTTCTAGGTAACCCGTCACCACGTAAATTAATTACCTGGCTTTATATATGCATACAGCTCCTATCAGCGTCCCCCCAACGCAACGGGGTTGGGAAGAAATATTAGAATCTTCTATAGTATCAGTAGAACGACCTCCACAATATTGGGCAGAGCAAAAACTCCACTAGTGTGTTCTGCTTGAGTGAGCAAAGATACACAACTTGCTATCTGGTTTCTTGGTAATTGCTACGTGTGAAACACACTCAGATTTCACTGTTTCTATTACTTCCTCATCTATCATATCCTCTAGAATTTCTCCAACTTCTTCCCTGAAGGCAGTTGATATTCTCCTAGGCTTATACTTAACTGGCAGGGCACCCTTCTTCAAGATCATTTTGTGTACATACCATTTTGAGAGTCCCCAAATTCCCTTCAGATACCTCTTTGGCTCGGTCAACAGTTTCTTCCATGCTGTTTTTCACTACCACCAAAATCCGATCCTTGGCATGGGGATCATTTATGATGCGTAGATCATATTGGTGTACCCAACCCAGTATAGCAAGCCGATAATGAGATTTACACCTTCTATTCTATTTTCCTCCCACAATTCTTCACATTTGACCACATATCCCAAACCATCAATGTTCCCACCTTAGTATCCTGTAGGATCTATTTTTGTGAAACAATGCTGTGCTGTCCCATCCTTACTCACTCAAAGTGTCTGTCTATATAGTGAACATAGAACTTGAGTTAACTATTACCTGAATATGTTTTCCGTTAACCACAAAATATGCATTGGGGTCTAAGCCCCCTTTCCTTTCTTCACTTTCCTCAACCACACACAACACCCACCCCAACCATTCTTCCATGGTCTCCACTGATGCAACAGTAGTTCCGTCATTGGCTTTACACTTCCTGGCGAAATGTTTCTTTCTGCCACACCTTCTAAAATCTTTATTTATGAAACCTACTTCTACATCATGATCCTTCTCCTTTGTACATTCTGGTTCCATTTTGCTCTTGCTTGATGATGGAAGACCTCACACTGGGAAGTTCTTTTGTGCACCAATATTATATTCTCTTTCTCCTATTCTTTTCTATCTATCTCAGCAGTTGTTACAATGTCTTGTCTTTTAGACAAATCTTTAAGTTCAATTTCCTGCATACTGGCTCTAGGTTCAACAATTTTTGCAATTTCCATCGCTTTCATAAGGGTTGAATTTTTGTCAGCCCAAAGTTGCCTGCTCTTTTTTTTTTTTTTTGATCACTGGCCAATCAGTAGAGCCTTACTTAGTTCAGATGTCAAATCGCCAAACAGGGCAAGGTCTTTAAGTACCTCACTGGATAAAAAGTGATCACATTGGTTGTAAACTAAAGCTTCAAAAACCCACAAAAAACAGCCCTTTTTCCAGGTTGTTGATACAAACCAGACTTTGAGATGAATGGTATGGTAAAGTACTAGTGAGGGAGAGCAGTTTTGCAACTCATAAACTTAACAAGTCTTCCTGTTCCTCTCGCTAGTATGTCATTTGTACATTCTGGCTAAACACATTAGCAAAACCCTCTGACGTCTTCCATCATATGGTTAATATGTCAGACAGCAGAGGGTGTTGCAGCATAATACTATTTTTAACTTGCAGTTCCGTTTTGAGAGATGGACAAAAAATGCTTTATAATGCACTTAATTTAAATGTTCATGTGTATTAGAGGTGCTCCCTCACTATAGTTTACATTGATTCTGTGAAACCTATACTGTTTGGCAATAAATGTTATAGCAATGCCCTGTAAATGCATAATTTAACATTGGTGAAAATTACTGTTGACAAAGCTGCCTGTACCCCACCAGCCTCCTCCATTGCAGAGTGGTAAGTAATGGTACAAAGGAAACTAAAATACAATACTGTGAAGTAGGACCGGCAGCCAGAAGGTAAGTAGAAACTTCTTTATTTAAGTACTAGGGTGAGAGAACACAGGAACAGGTCCTACGCAAAGGACAGCAATCTCCAACTGACTCATACTACATTCAGAACCAGAACTCCCAAGAGTATGGCACTCTGTTGCTATAGAACCATGACAACCGAACACCACACACCTTCCCCCTTAAATATAAAAGCAGAATAACAGCGGAACTAGGGTGGAAAAGTAACCAAGGAAATATTGGAAAGGGAAAAAAAGGTAAATCAGAATAAAGGGTTTGGTTACAATCATAATGTGAAATTAAGGCAATGTACACTCTAGGGCTTGGTAACAAAATCCTTTAGTTTGGTTGGCATGGTTACAATTCTTCCACACCTGGTAACCTTACTATTGCCTACACTGGCAAGTGTGTTCGCCTCATGCAGAACTACCCTCAGAAACCGGAACAAGCTGACCAGCAGACTTGTCCAAAGTGCCAGGATGAGGAGGGACCTCAACCTGGGGCGCTGGAAGCGGAGAACTCCTAAGTAAACCATCTGTAGGTGCAACAAGAGTGGGTTCAAATGACAAAGACCCATCATTCCAATCATGTAACAACCAAGAATTTGAAGGCCCAACACTGTTATTATGCCAAGACAAAATGCTATTGCACTTGGCAAGTTTGCTGAGGTGCCAGAGCTTCACATCACTCAACCTTGCTGAGCATTTAAACACTTCCAAGACTTTTAAAGTGGAAGAAAAACGACTGTCCCCTTTGCATACTTTGCCAGACAGTTTAACACACACCAAATCCCCTCTTTTGAGAACACAATTTTTTTTACTTTGTGCCTTTGCTCATAGAAAGTCTTGTAGAGTTTGTGTACTTTCTCCAAATTGTTTTTTTGCTACAACAGGTGATTATTTGGTTTGATACTTCTGAGACATCCAAACCACATTGTCCTTAGTATAAGTGTCTCTATCTCTCAAAATGTTAAAAGGACTGAAACCTGTGACTGATGGATAAATCCTGTAAGCCCAAATCATCTTGTTTAACTTAACTTCCCAAACCTTTCCAGAATTGATGGGCCCTTGGACACTACCCATTATGTCCCTGTTGAAACGTTCAACAGCTCCATTGCAGGCTGGGTGGTAAACAGGAGTTTTTCTTTCATTGACACAATTTCTACGTAAAAAATCGCACAACAATTTGGCAGTAAATTGTGTGCCGTTGTCGCTTAAGTGATTTGGAAATCCCTTCTCTAAGGAACCTTTTCTATAAAAATCTCACAATCCTCGGCCACTTTGAGAATAGGTCAAATAAAACAACAATGCACTTGTCGGTGCCTTCCTTGTCTAAGATGGGACCTAAAATATCAATGGACAAATTACACCACGGACCAGAAGGCAGTTCAACATCACCTAAGGGTGGCCTAAACATTTGCAGATACTTATCAGCAGAAGCACAATGGACACAATTTCGCATGAATTTCTCCATTTCTGTGTCAATACCAGGCCACCAATAACCAGACTTAACTCTTTGCTTGGATTTCACGATGCCAAGGTGACCCTCGTGATTTAATTCTAGAATCCTGGTCCGCAATTTAATGGGTGGAACAACTCTCTTCCCACTTATGAGAAAAACAGAATCATAGACTGATAACTCACCTCGCAATTCCCAGAAACACCTACATATACCATTAATGTCACATTTCTTGGGCCATCCAAGCAAAACATATTCCTTAATCTTGTATAACGTTTTATCTTCAGCATAAACAGATTTCCACTCTTCTAATCCAGTGGCTTGTCCCCCCCCCCCCACCCCCCACATCAGAATCAATGCTGGCAACGCTGCAGTCATACCAAATGTCATTATTACTATCAACCTCTGAAACATTGATGGGGGGGTCTGCTCAAGAAATCGGCAACAACATTTTTCATGCCAGGTAAATAAATAACATAAGCATAATCTAACCGATTAAGTGACATCCTAGCTAAACGTGGCGTGGCGTGGCTCTACCTGCACCTTCAGTAATAAGTACTTTAACTAACGGCTTGTGGTCTGAACGTATGGTAAACTTGGTACCCCACAAGTACTGCCTGAATTTCCTTGTGGCCCAAACACATATTAACATCTCTTTCTCGATCACAGATTACTTCGATTCAACCTCTGTGAGAGATCTCGAAGCGAAGGAGATGGTGCTTTCCTTACCATCTGCTGACACTTGGGAAAAGACAGTGCCCAGGCCCTTTCCACTGGCATCAGTGGTCAAAAAGTTGTGAGATTTTACATCAAAACTTTGCACAGGAACAGCATTGCAAATCTCCTTTTTAGTGCAAATAAACCCATTTTGCAAACTCTCATTCCAAAAGAACTCTTGACGTACCTTAAGCAGTTGCCTCATGCCAAAGGTTTTCTCAGCGAAATCCCTGACCAACTTTGAGTAGAACTCCGCTAGCCCAATAAAGGATCGTACATCATCCAAAAAATGTAATCTGTCTATTGCAGCACAAACATTGGGCTAGTAATAGTGGTCTAAATTTCCTAAGGCATTTAAGAGTACATTTTGCTCTGCATCAACTGTTTTTTTTTTCCATTTGATTAAAAACTCGTAAACCTTCAGCTCCTAAATTCTGCAGATTATTTTATTCCCTTGGGCCCATAAACACACTCATTCATGTAGGCTAGTAAATACCGCTGGGGTCAATTTATTGTGCTAATACCTATAAGATAAATGTTATCTGATTATATCTTACCAAACCTCTTGATCTAATGTATTTTCCTATGGTCAATGGACCATTTAGTTAACTAAATAGGTGAAAGATTACATATAATAAACCTTTATTGAATAACCACAGACTTGGGAGAGTTTAAAATGTTTATCTAGTAAATTCATGTGAGCCAAGAACCATAATACAGTAAGAACACCATCTTCGAGAGAAAGAGAAAATAATTCAATCAAAATAATCGTTAAACAAAATTATTACGATGACAGAACCTTTGTAGGGAGGAAAACAGAGAACAGTACATTGACATACTACACAGAATTATATTTACCTAGTATAGTGTGGAAACCGACCCCTTGGCCAAGGAATTGGGAAGACCCCCCCCCCCCTGGGACAGATCAGGCGAGCAAAGCTCAGGACAAGATTCAGGACAGGATAAATGACCTCTTCTAGATAACGGCGCCTGCGCCGCACCCCTCTCTGATGCTAACTTCCTCCTCAATTCTTCCGCGATGTTCTCAAATATGTGCCTCCTTGATTCTTCCGCGAGGTTCTCTAGTTAGGAGCCACCTTGATTCTTCCGCTATGTTCTCTATTTGGCTCAAAAGTTCTAAGTCTGGACTTGGATCTTGTTCAGTATTTTCTCAAATTTTGGACAGCATCTCAGTCTCTCAGCATTCTCCGTCTCTCTGTGGTAACTAATCTGGCTAAACTATCTGTATTATACCTTTCTAATGGCATGTACCACCCCTAAATGTTTCGAATTTTCGAAACTCCTAACTCTGATTGGACAAGGAAAGGGGTGGTGATCATCACACCATGCTAAATTTAATACTTTTCTTTAAGCTCATTGTTCTATGTTCCCTCCCCTTAATTTACTTTCCCATGCTTTATTTCCCACCCGTATTCACAAGTTAATCAATACAATGTATACAGTTTTATTAAAATGTCTTCCGTTCTCAGGACATCACGCTTGTTCTCAGGGCATGTTTCTATGCTTCTTTTGGAGGCATAGATGCTTTGCATCACGGCTCTTGGGCTGTGTCAACTGTGCATGTGAATTGGTCACATGATGCGCAAGTTTCAGTCCTGCATGGAGGCCCAAATACAAACTAATAGAGAGGTCAAAGAAAGAGTGTATTAAAATCAAAAATTAATGATTTCATTGTATACCACTTATCTCTACTCTATTCCCATTTACTTATATAAATCTTTCGCATTAGCCTTTTAGTAAACTTACATGGTTCTTCAGCATGGCATGCTCATTATCATGTGAGTTCCAAGCGGCCATTTTAAAGGCAACTGCGCAGCTGTAAAGATTTCCCTCCAAACAATAGTACGTCATACTACTTAGATGCAGTAGATGCATGCGCAATGCAGAATCCCGCGTTTAGGGGCCATTTTAGAGGCACACGGTTACTTGTTAGTAATACACATAGGCAAGCTTCTCCATGATTCTGTGTGCTGATTTTCTGGTGCGTTATTAGTATTTACGAACACAATTATTATGGTATTACGAGTTATATTGAGTAGATTTCTTCCGAGCAAGTTTCTTTTATGAGTCCTTGCTCCATCGCGTCACCGAGCAATAATGGACCAGCAGATGCAACCACAAAAGGAGAATTGATAAAGCTGAGGAAAAAAGATCTTAAAACCATTGGAAGTAGGTAATGTAATTATAAGAAATTGTAATGTACTTGTAAAGTTAAAGAATGCTTGTTAAAAGGGTGTGGCATCACCGAAGACGAAAGTGACACTCAAGATGAAAAGTACAATTGTAATTAGGTGTGCGTTTCACTGTGCCGAGAAGATGATGAAAGGTGTGTGTATCACCGTGTAAAAAAATGACACAGAAATAGCCTCCAAATCATGGTGTGTGTGTGTCACCGTGGCAAAGAAATGGCTGCTCACACTGTAATAATAGAGCAAGCCGGTGTGCACACAAAGGTATCCAATTTAAAGATGTACGTGCGCAGAGGTAAACAGCTAGCTGAAGATTGCATTGAAATTGACACTCTAAACTTGTGCGTATCCAGACAATATAGAATGAAAATTGGAATGAACGTGGGCCGGTAACTATAGAAACATGAAGATGAGCCGGCACAAGGGGTGAAGTGATGAGCGTGATGTAGTTAAGCAACGGCGGGAGTGCTCGAACGGAATGCTTGCGCTCATGAAGTACGACCGCTTGCACAATGCTGCGATGGCGGTTGGCAGTCAGAAATAAGTAAAACCCTGATGGAAAATAGCAGGAATCTCAGGGTGATGTCGTGCTCTCCCAGTTAACACGCCTTACCGCCAAATTTGAAGGTTGTACAGAGCCTTCTCCTGTGGCAGGAACGAAGACCAGGAACCATCAAATGGCAGAGGCTGCGGCAGGGAAAATGCGGCAGGTTTGTCAGATCGTCACCAAATGTAAAGTAGGACTGGCAGCCAGAAGGTAAGTAGAAACTTCTTTATTTAAGTACTAGGGTGGGAGAGCATGGGAACAGGTCCTACGCAGAGGACAGCAATCCCCAACTGACTCGTACTACATTCTGAACCAGAACTCCCAAGATTGTGGCACTCTGCCATTGAACAATGACAACTGAACACCACACATACGTTGTTTATCTTGGCTTTGCTTGGCTTTGAGTTGGCTGGCTTGCATAATGAGCCAGTCTGCTCAAGGATGTGTGGTATTGTAATGATGGGAAAACAATTCCGCATATCCAGGTAAAATTTTAATTTAATAGCACAGCTCTGCAATAGAGGTCTACATTCAACGACCTCTGCAGAGTAACTGACAAATACAGAATCTACACACTTACCTCACAAAAGATGATGACAAATCCACACCTCGCTGCATGCAAGCAGTGACATCACACATCTTCCCCTTAAAACATAACATACAATAAAACAACATACAAAACAAACCGTATGATTAAAATAAAACATAAGGCAAAATCACATAATAACTTTAAGAATTATTCCAAAGTAGAACAATAGAATGTTGAGAGCTCCATGGAAGACAATGGGGTTGGTCTAGCTTGTAACTAAATACAGGTTTGAATCACAGATTTAGTTTTGAGTTTTGTTTAAGAATTTTTGAATTTATATGCAAGCAACAAGGGTTTTTGTAAACCCATTGAACAGTGCACAGTGTACATAACCACGTTGGTGTGTAGCCTTTCTGCTTTGTGTATAGACGCTTGACCCGACAGCAAGCGTTACACTGTCGCACCTTTGTCATTAATTAGACTAGTTAGCCTACAGGTTTAAACAGGTGTGCGCCTCCTAAAATATCCATTGAGTTCCTTTTCCCACAACCACACCTCATCAAAATTAGGGTCCAATTCTGTGACTTTATCATCTTTATCTCCCACTCGACATTTGGTTAAACAACTCCTATGCCACACCCGTCCGTTACTCTGAATGTAAGTAAGCAAATGTCATTATGCATAGTTAGTTAGAAGCTTTGCGTGCAATAAAACTACGTATGAATAAAAAATGTACAGCGATTATTCTCACTGCGCCAAGACATTGGTATTAAATCAAAAAGAAAGTGGAAAATTAAAGTACTCTTTCAGCAGTAATAATAGAGATTGAGTTTTTGATCTATTCTTAAGAATTCAGTAAAACAACTGTTCAAAATAGTGTCCATGGGATTAAAGCAATCAATCACCCCCTGTATACATGATCCAATACCAATTTGATTAAAAAGCACTCTTAAAAGGGCTCTCTTTTCACTTTAGAGAATAGGACAAATACAAACTAAATGAACAATGTCCTCCTCAGCCATACTGCATAACCAGTAGGTATGTAAATGTTTGTTCTGAAGCCAAGGCGCGGTATGTGCAAGTGCAGGAAAACGACTGAAGGGAATCCTCCTACATTTTTTATTTATGTGCAACGACCATCCAGCCTCCAGACAAGCCTGTGGTTCAAGAAATGTATATCCATCCATTCAGAATCCTCCAGCCTTGTGACCTACTTGCTAAAGCTGCCTTGTCGACAGCTGCTGAGAGTTTCTTCATTACATAGTTTATTGGGGGGGGGGGGGTTTCTTTTTAAAAAAAAAGCCTATAGAAGTCTGTTAGGTCCCAAAGTGCCCGTACGCCCAGGTCATCAAAGGCTGCGTCTAGGTATAGCAATGCGGGTCATTTTGGCTTTTTGAGATTTCAGACCAAAGAGTCTGGTTAAAGGACTGGCAACTGAAAACTATATTTTCTGCCAGGTTTTAATGTATGCCCCCTTCCTGGCAATTGATTGCTTTACCAGTCCAAATTCTAACCGAATCTGAGCAGGGGAAGCATTGGGGAGGTGGGGGGAGAAGATGGAATAGGAGTCTGTACATTTTATTTACAGGACCGCAGCGCTCTGTCTTGTAGAGCTTCGCTTCCATAAGTTAAAGCTGAACAGCTTTGTAATGTTGCAACATCAGAACATAGTTTGCTGGGAAAGCTATGGAATTATTATTTTGTTACATGCAAATAGAACCCATGGTTTGCTGCACTGCTCAATTTAAAAGATTTTTGGAAAACAAAATGAAACCTGAATGTGCAAAGCTTGTTTAGAGCAAAATAAACTGTACTTTTTTAATAATGTGGCTTAGTTATGCTAACTAAAGAACTAGGCACTGTTTTCTAATACAGAGCAACAGAAGTATATGCTTACTGTTAATGTAGATGGGGAAGTAATGGTCATCAGTGGTAAGACCAACAAGAAGTCTTACGTGACAAATACTGATTTCAGAGGTATAGTGCACAAGTCAAATAATTTTCAGTACAGAAGCCACGCACTTGAATATCAGTTACCCAACTGAATACAGGAAGAGTTGGAAAACAGAACAAGCATTGAAAATGCAATAGGTCTCGCCTTTGATTAAGTTAAAGCCATTTGGTTTGCTAATGGTATTGTATTCTAGCTTTGCATTAGTTAGTGTATATTTGTGATATGTGCATATATTTGCTCTCCCCTTGCCCCTTTCGTCTGCCTCATGCTATTGTAATCCTCACTATACGAAATTAACACACATACTATCCTTCTATTCATTCACCTCCTAAATCTGAAACACTGCTCTTTTCCTTCTAACGCTAAGCTTTAAACTACTACACAGCTAACAAAACAATTCTAACTACATACAACTACAACATATCACAAATATACACTAAATATACACTAAAATCTTGCTTTTATACAGTATACAAAAGGCTGCAAAAATCAGGCAATCCGAGTTGAGACTCAAGTTCACAGCTAATACTGTACTGCTAAGAATTTCTGCAGGTGTATTTCAGTGCACAAATACAGAAAAGAATTGCCCATACATACAACTTTTTGGGGTACTTGAAATGCAAATATAAAAGGCATAACTGAGCTCTTAATCCACACTTAAAATGACTGTGGTAGTTTACTATAGGTGCAATTGACAAGTAAAGGTTGGCATACACAACTGTAAGACACAAAAATGTACGACTGTGACATTTTCTTACATTCTGCTTGACAAATTGTGCTTTAACCAATACTCGCCGACACTCCTAGGCAAATGTAAAGCAATGTTATTTTTGTCCACCACAGAGAAAGTAGCAAAAAGACAACCCTGTGTAGTTTCATATTTATACCTGTATTCTCAGCATACTATGCAGAGGCTCTAATGAGCAAGGCAGATGCTGAAGTCGATATTGCAGTTGCATTATTGTAAGGAAAGTCAAAAGCCATCTGTAGGAGATGTTCGCTATCCTAACAGAATGTAAAGAAAAAAAGCCTATAAAAATGTGAAAATATTTTTTAATCTGCCCTGGTAGGGAGAAATTCAGTGCACACGCGTTCAAAATTGAAATAGGATGCATGGATCCTTATCATTAAAGTAACTATCATAAAGGGGAACAGATACAGTTTTGCTTTAACAGTGGACACAGCGTATGATATTTTAAGGCAAGTGAACAAACATAAAAAATGAAGACTTCACAGGAATGTGTACTAACTAATGATGCCCATTTCAAAACCAATCATCGCTACCGGTTTGAAGGCTTGCGCTATTTCTTTCTACAAATGAAGTGCTGCTATAAAGAACACAGTTGAAAATGGTGCAAACAACGTGATTAGATGTGTCTGAATGAATTAACATGGCGAGCCACAGGTCAGCTTTTTGTTGGCCTGACAAAACAGAGGCTTGGGCCATATTCACAATTGTCTTTGTCTCAAGTTGGAGTTTGTGGGGCCCGTGCAGAAGGAGTGCTATTAGGAACACGCTTGCTTTCACATGTTCACATCAAAGCCAAGCCCCTCTGAAAGAAGGACGGCGGGGCCGGGGAGGCGTTAGCCGCAAGCGCTGTGTCTAGTTCAGAAAAATATCCTTCACCGGAGTGCAAAATGGTTTTAGGTGCGTAGTCGAACGCAAGCAAGGACGTTGTTTGCAGAATGTGTTTGTATGCATCATTAACTGGATGTGCCGCACCATCAGTTCAGTTTCAGAAGCCAAGACGAATTTGAACACGTGAAAATGGTGGTCTTATGTTCTACAAATATCACATTAATTGCATTATTTGGGGCTGTTTACACGTCAATATTTCAGTGAAAGAAATGTCTTCCCGATCAGTAAGGCCCTTGGTTGAGTTGCTTACAGAAATTAAAGCAGTAGCATGACGTTAATATCATGAACACTAATTTGTGTATATTATAGAACTTTTTTTTCCATGGCAGAAACACATCCTGGCAGCTTGTTTGGCACTGAGGGGTGCCGGAGTGACCTTGTGCACCATTTCTGGAAGCGCGCCTGCCGCAAGAGCCTTGCAGGAGTGTCCTGGCTGCCAACAGAAATAGGTGTGATCCTGAGCACCAGTGCTCGCCAGGAGACAGAAAGCAACGAGGAGACAGCTCAACAGCCTGTGATTTTGGGCAAATCATTTAATTCCCCCACTCCCTCCCTGAGTTTGTGCAATATAGAAACTGCCCCCCCTCCCAAAAAAAAAAAAGTTTGGAAACACTCAACGCCTATGCTTACAACTATAAAGCACTCGCTTTTAAATGTGGGAAAGAAAGCAAGATTTCCTGCGTGTTTCAATTGCATGCTCGAATGAATATAGCAGCCCACGTCCCCTGTCCTTCATGGGCAGACAGACGGCCACGCAGGACACACTGCGTACTTCAGCAGTTCACAGCAGGTTCAGGGGAGCCCTGCAGTGCCAGGCCATGCCGAGTAATTTCTGTAGCAAGTACATTCATCGAGTCTGCCTGATGCCCGTGCCGGAGCGTGTAACTGCACTTATATCAGCAAAAGCAAAACTTCCTTACAGCACAGTACGGACGTGCACATGCTTCGCTTTCCTTGTACCTTTTAATGTAAAGCAGGGACTAAATATCACATTTCAATAAAAACAAGTGCTCGCCATTCCCGCAGTTTATTTTTGCATCGCGCTTTCACTTTAAAGTGAAATCGAGATGCAAAAATAAGCACGCGGCGCCATGTCTCCTTTTGAGACGGCCCATCCGGACTGGATCGCAGGGCTTGTTGACATAACACGCCTCTTGCGATAAGAAACTGCTTCACGACAGCCGGGATGCAAGAGAGCCAGTCCGGGTGGGCCGGCCCAAAAAGCCAAAGGGAGGCAACCCGGAAAGCTCATTTCCAATGGCAGGCCACCGTTTAGCATAAACGGTGACACCATCCAATGGAAATGAGGGGCGGGGCTTCAAGCCCTTTTCTAAAAGTCCTCATTAGCAATAAATCTCGTCGAGCGAACTACGCATGTGCGCAGCAACGCTAGGCGAGACCTAAAAAGGAAAATAAACTACACATTAGAGGATGTAAAGGAAGGGAAGGATCGAGTATCTCTGTGAAGCTTGGGCTCAGTATTGGCCAGGCTTTGATCGTCATCTACCAAAGGAGGTGGGGTCGGTCCACCCACCTTGACTGGTTAATAAAAAAACAGTTACCAATACATTTTCAGTACCCAACGAGGCTTAGTGTTTATGGCATCTTGCTCCTTTTATGGTTATAGAGCCTTTGAACAGTAAACTCCTGAGGACAAAACCACTAAGTAGTTTAGAATTTTGAAATGGCAATTGTTTTTCATCTTCCTCACATTATCACAGGAAAGCGAAAGATTAGTTGTACTAAACCAACCCCAGCCCCTAAGAGTAGCACCCTGCACTCCTTCTTGGAAAGGGCTATTGGTGTCATTTACAAAGAGATTGCATCGCCTCAGAGACAGTTATCATTGAATATTAATGACCGCATTTTGATTGTTCTTGGGGACTTGGCCCATGGTCTACTGAAGGGGAATTGAACCTACATTTTATGGGAAATGTGAGATTGTGTCCTTGGACTCTTCTAATGTATTTAAACCTGAACCTTTGCCCAAGAAGATAAAAGAGTTAATCCACCGTTAAAAGCCACAGCGTTTCTCGGTACTTCTCCTGTGGCTAATAATTCTGTGAAGCTGAGATCGTGGAAGTGTTTCTACCTGGGACTCTTTTTATGACAAACTGAAGGACACGATTGAGAACTGTTTGTGGCAGTTATTGGATTGTTTGTGTGTTACTGAGGGCGCAATCTCCAAACTTGCTGTCCCAACATACACTCTCATCCTGACAAGTGAGAAGGAGGTTGGCTCCCCTACTTTGTCTTTAGAAGCAACTACCCTTCCTTGCCAACGTAACCCACCTACAGCGCAAACCGCAGGAGTTCCTTCTTCCCTCACTCAAGGGATGCAGGACTATGATACATGCCATAGCCAGGACACTGTCATCATGTCCATGCCTCTGGGAAAAGGTTTGATGAGTGGCCTCAATCTCCATGCCTTAACCTACCCTGGCATCCTGTCCATATATGGTAATCATGGCCAATATACCTACACTTTTAACAAACATCACCGAAATGTACAATCAGCTTCAGAACAAGGTCTGTTGTCGGCTCACTAAGAACACAGACCTAAATATAGCTGTCTATGAGAACATTCTATCTGTGAGAAGGGTGGCCTGGGTGAGAGTTTCATGGAAAAATCAAGGGAGATCGTGTAGGTATAAAATTGAAATATCGTAAGATGGCCAGAGGTCCCCTTTCAGAAAAGGGTGCCCCATTTTGTACAAATGGCAGCATTCGTTTATTATCATTGGATTTGTTCATAGCCATTTGCTGCATGAAAATCTGCCCCGGCTTTTGGGCAACAGAATCCCGCTCATCCTGTCACCTTTGAACCCAGTCTTTATCCAAAATAGCTTCCAGCCATTCTCTAACCTGAACTACTTAGATTAACAGAACAGAAGAGAGGGAACAATGGAGATGTCAGTGTGTTGCTCCACAAATATGCATCTCTCCATTCAGTTCTGTCCTGATGAAATCACTCTCTCTTTAATTAGCCCATATATGACTGGTGGCAGGGCAATGGGGTAGATGTGTGCTATCTATACTAAGGAGGGGAGGAGCCCCCACCCCCCCTCCCCCGAATAGCTCTGCTGTGGATACTCGTTGCCAGTCAAGTGTCAATATTTTATGTTGGAAAACTTCAGGCATTGCCTCCAATATTTCAGATGAGGCCTGTATTGGTTTGCTCATACATTCAATATTATCATGCGGCAAGAAACCTGGGTCCCTGAGTATATGATATGGCGTGGCTAATTAACTGTCTGCATGCATCTCCTTTACGTGTGGGTAGAGCTTGGGGAGGTCTTGTGGCACACTTAAGGATTTCTTCTATTGTTAAGGGTATTCCAGTTCCTCTTTCTCATCATTGCACCCAGATTTTTTACTTTATTTGTACCAGACATTTTCATTTTTTCTCATTTATTTTTATAATGATATCTACACAAGAGATAAACAATGTAGTATTGATACTCTAGAGGTGGTAAAGTGCAGATCAATTTCTACCTTGCAAAGTTTCCACGATATTTTAGAGGGAGATTACAATGCCACACTACGAGGCAGATCTGCCGTTACAGTTTTTTCATCTTCGGACACTATTGAACGTTTATACCCCAAGACCAATGCCAGGGTATCCTCTTGATATCATTACCGGTCTGATATCCTTGGTGAAACAGCTAATCAATTAGCGACCTTCAGTGGGTGAGGTCACGGACAGTAATAGATTATATTTTTGTCTCATGGTCACTGCATTCCTGAGTTTTGTCAGGGGTGACTAAGGAAAACTGCTATGGTGACCACAACCCTATGTTTTGGTCTTGGGCCTACCATCACTCGCTCAGAGGCCACATTTAAAGGGCATTGTCAATCCTGTGACCAAAGGCAAATGTATGAGGCTCACCTGCAAAACTACAGACATCCCAACACTCTTTATCAATACGATCAAATACAAATTTGCCACACTTAATGCTTGTTTATTATCTGACAGTGGTAACAGCAGTCGTGTTACAGATGCATTTGTAACTGTGAGGCGCAAAATAAGGGAAGCTCTTTTGACATCTGTAAGAAGCTTTAAATGGAAGCAAGTAAGTTGATTTGACAAGGCATGTAGGGATCCAAATAGATGTCTGCGTGCAGCATTACATAGAAGTCAAGATGAGATCGTTAGAGGCCAATTTTATACACGCCCATGAAAAGAGGAAATCTGTAATCAAGGAAGACACTTGGGAGAATTGATAGCCTTCTGCACCACTAAAGATACGACAACCTTTTGGAAAATAGTCAATTCAATTCAGTCTGGAAGAGGGCAGCAAGGAGGTTTAGGAACAAACATCAAGGCAGAGCAATTGGTGGAATATTTTAAGTTAAGTTACCATCTGGAGTCTGTCGGTACCTACATTCAAATGTTCCGGCATATTTGGTGTTGGGGGGGATTCTTAAACTCTTTTGCATTAAAATGGGGGGCCAGACAGGCTGTGTGCTCGTCCCCATGTTACTACTTTATATAAACAACCTCATCTCAATGCCTTTCTGACACAGCAGGGACATGTCCAAAGTACACTGTAACCCTTACCTGCCCAACTGTATGCCAATTATACTGTCCTAATGTTTCAGACTCCTGATGGTCTTAAAGGTTTAATCACTTTGTCATATTTATGGACAAACTCAGACCTAGAGACCAATTTTTCCAAGACCCATTAAATGGCATGGAGCCTCAAGAACTGTAAGTCCAGATCCATCTTTATTAAAGGGAAGAACACTGGGAAGATTTTTACTTCTCCTATTTGGGAATTACTTTTGATTCCTTTAGTTCATGATCTCATTTCCTCTGTACTAGATCTTTAAGGTTTAATCACTCTCTTGGTGTCTCTTTTGATCTTGCCCATAGTATTGCAAACAAACTGGTCAAGCCACTACTTGAAATCTATAAGCGCAATTCTTACTATTTTAACATACCATAAGGGGCAGCCATCTGGGGCTACTGCAAAACACACAGCCTTCAGACTGGAGAAAAACGTTTATGCCAGAGTCTTTTAGGGCTATCACCATGCAGTTCTCATTGTTTTCTACATGAAGAACTAGGTCTAAGCTTTGTGGAAGCCCACATCAGACTAGTTCCTCTGCTATTTTGGCTATCTGTATGGTCAACACCCATGTCTCCCTAAACCAACACATCATTGAAGACTCCTTGCCTGTGCCCTAGGATATAAAATTCCCTGTCTTCGGTACATTAAACAGATGGCCGACATCCTCAACAGACCTGATCTACTTGAATGGGGTGAGAAAGCCTGGGTGAAAGATACATTTAGTGCACAGGTGGCATCTTTACTGGAGGTGGAGGAGTTAAGGAACCTGACAATGCGGTATTATGTTATACCACCCTAGATATAGAGCCTTATTTAATTTTGTTGATAAGTCCCTGGGACAGAGCATTAACCAGATGTTGTCTGGAAAACATAAGCAGCTATCTCAGCTTTTCCTTGAGCTAATACAGGAATGACACATCCTTATTTGTCCATGTGATAATCTTCCATGCCGACCGTGTTAGATTTCGTTTTTTTTTGTAAACAAGATAAACCTTTCCCACGTTGCTTTTTAATTCCTGTTCTTAAAACTCAAGGTTTTTATAAATGTAGATTTTACTTTCTAAGATTGTTGCGTATGCCTACTATGTTATTTTGTTGGTCATTTTTAAAATCTGCAGTTGGTCACAGCAAATCATTGCTTATTAACAACGTTAGGTCTTATTTATCGACCTGCAGTTTTTATAAAAATCTTCTTTATATATCTCGACTAACGTTCATGACACTATCAACCAAGGCATATTTGCTACCCCTCTGGTTTTTGACTTAGCAGAAGTACAGAGGGTCCTGGGTTAATGTAGTAATGGTAAAGCTCCCGGCCGGGTCGTGGTAGCATCCAATGTTTTCATCGACTGTCAGGCTTTATGGGCACCTCTGCTTGTGAATGTGTTCAACACCATTGCAAGGGTAGGTCCACTGGTGACGTGGGAAAACAATCCATCATCATTCTAATCCATACAAGGGGAGATAAGTCACACCCAAATAACTTCAGACCCATATCATGACTTGATTCCGCCGCTAAGGTAATGGGTCATGTTCTGTTGTATGAACTGGAGGACTGGGCTATGGCTAACAACATTATAGTAGACACCCAGTACGGCTTTAAGAAGGGGCAAGGCACTATCGATCAATGCCTAAATCTGAGTTTACTAATAGGCAAAAATGCTGTGGCCAAGAAAGGTTCTGTGTTCCTGGCGTTTATGGATCTAATGGCTATGTTTGATTGTGCTTCACACTCCAAGCTTTGGGCTCCCATGTCTGAGATGGGTAAAGAGGATGCTATTATGACTTTCATTAGATACCTGTACTCGGAGGTGAGCGCCTCTGTGCGCTGCGGCCAGGAGCGCAAATGCACAAAGCCATTCGAGTGAGGCAAGGATGCGTCCTTTCCCGCTTTCTCTTCTTCCTGTATACCAACAGATTAGAAGCAGCCCTCCTGGGGAAAACCAGAGATGTTCCTTACATCAGCATGCGTCCCCTCCCAGTACTCCTCTGTGCAGCTGATGTGCTCGTGGCAAGGACTGGACGAGCACTGCAAGGTCTAATAAAGGACTATACTCCTTATATGAAGGAGTCAGACCTACGGGTCAATGAGAGCAAAACTTTCAGACTGACCTGAGGGAGAAGACCAAAGGCCTGTCTTCTGCATCAACAATCGTTGGGTGGGCGACGCCACAAGCTTCTCATATTTGGGGATCCTCTAGCACTAAGCACTCTTGGAAGCAGATGGTGTCTAATAGAGTGGTCATGTTAGAGAAGACTTCTGGCTTTGCCAAGGTTCAATAACAAATTAGTGATGAAACCTGTGCACGAGTTGTTGACCATCTATGTGGTTAAATCTGTGGCTACAGCCGTATACAGGACAGTCCTCTGGGGCACGGTGGATGTTTCTGAAATAAAGTGTGTTGAGGATGCTTTTATAAAAAACACTTTTAGCACTCTCACACAGCTGCTCTAACACAGGGTGCCTTAATAAGACAGGAGTTTCTTATCTTATGGATAAAATTAAGCTGGCCCAGTTGTTGCTTTAGCATTTAGTCTGGTCAAGGGAAACTGCATTGTTGTACCAGTAAGTGCCGAAGGACTGTTTAAATTACATTAGGCCCTTGATATACCTTGGATTTCATATGTCAAACCAACTCTGGAGGAAATAGGTCTCCGATCTTTTCACCTCACCAATTTCATGCCTGTCATGCATCAAGATTAAACTGAGGCAGACATTTCTCGACAAGGCTGCGTCAAAAAGATTGAACTCCAATAAGAATAAAACTACAGTCATTTCTTCTAGATCAATCCCCTCATATGCAGGCTTGCAAGCCTATCTGCCTGCTATCCAGAATCAGCAGCATCACATTGTGAGCACAAGATTCTGTCTTAATTATCTACCATTACTGCTGGAGCTAGGTCCCTGCCTGCGTGATGTAACTTCCACTCAAACCAACCTGCACATCATGTTTTTCTGTTTTTTGTATGGGACCCCCAGGAAAAAAAATATTGTGCCCGTTCTCAAAAGATGTAACTTCAGACAGTGTAGACCTGCCTTGTCCTTTTCGCAACAAATTGACAGCCATTTGGTCTGTCTGACTGTTGCAACTTTCATCTGGCAATGCCTAAGGTTAAGAAGATGTGCCCTGTCATGATGTGGTATTAGAGGGGACGGCACTGTGATTGCACTTTGTATGTTTGGCACTTTAAGGATGCATGTGCACTTTATTTAACGCACCTATAGTAACTCTAAAACCTAGAAAGGCGCTATATTTTATTGTACTAGCACAGCATTCTTAAAGAATGTGTTGCCCAGTGCAGAATGTTTCTCTTAGCGAATGTAATTTTTTAAAATCCTATGTCAGACCGTGGCACCCTTCAACTGGCAATGTCTAAGGTTAAGAAGACGTGCTCAGTCATGGAGGGGCTGGTGTTGTGATTTCACTCTGTTTGTCTGGCATCTTTAGAGTACATATGCACTTTATACAACGCACCTACTGTATTTATGGATGTCAGAAAGGGGCCACGTCTTAGAGTAATAGCGCAGCAATTTTAAAGAATGTTATTGTTTATTGAAGAATGTTTCTTTTTTCGGATGAAACTTTTTAAAACTCAAGGTTTTAACTGTATTCCTCGTGAGTTTTTTTTTGTATGATTTGTTATCTCAGAGTTTGGTTTGGGCCTTCCAAGAAGCTTTTATCAGATAGGGGGTGTTTAGGTCATTTTCCGGAGTAAAATGAACTTCAACTGTATTTTAACACCTGTTTTAACAGAACATGTACTTTTATGCTACGGAATTGTAGCGAAATAAAGATTTTATTGACTGACTGTATTGGTTAATGTTGTACTTTTATGATTATGTATCAGTAGTCCAATAAAGAAAGAACTTATGAATGTACTCTGCCAATGATATGGTAAAACAGCATCACACAAGTAGTACAGCTAAAATCATAATGCTGGAATGAAAATATGAGTGCACATATGTAGGAAAAGGTAAAACATTGAACTTTTGCTAATAATGTTTTGGACTTGCCTTGTATGCCAGAAAATACAGTGAGTTGGGTGGTTTGGTGAACTTTTGTCAGTTATACATGGAAATAGGACCTATTTCAAACATAAGCATAGTAAATCAGAGCGGTTCGTTCAAGTTAATATTTCTCTTGCTGCTGATGTACTTTTGAAAAATATGTAATAGTTAATTTGTAAAAGAAGGAGATGTTGTTTTCACGTTTGACACGAATCGTTGTTGACTTACTGTGGCCGCCTGTTTTACATTTTGCACTCAAACAAAGGAAATGTCAACACAAATCTTCATGTTAAAAATGTCAAACTTTGCCAGAATCTGTAAAACATTTAACATTCTGTGTGTGGACACGGATCAAATGCCACAGGAAATAACAATAAAGGCCTCTTTTTTTTTGCTTATCTCGCATGTGAACAGCTTCTAAGTTATTTGGGGGTGCCGATGCGCCTCGTGGTACCCTCATTCTAGCACCACTTTGTGTGATAAAGTTACAATGGAAGTATCTGTCAATTTCAACCTAAAGAATAAAATAATCTATGTAATTTCAGGACATTTTAGATACGTGCTCTTTTACAGGCTTTATTTCCATCTAAAACTATTTCAGTGGAAAGTCATATTTTGTTATATCTTGAATTTTAAGGGGCATTTCAATAAAAATGACTGCGTATGAAAATTAGTTTTGAGAAACTGCATTTAACTTCCATGAAACATCGCCCTTATTATATAGTACATATTTTTCTGAAATGAGTTATTTTCGAATTACTTGTAAGTTTAACTCTAACTTCAGCCCTTACCTTTAATCCTAGCACCAATCACCAACTTCCCAGTGGTGCTGGAACAATTTTCAGAGTGGTGGTGCTGCTGTTATTGTTACATCACTAGTCTTAGCGATGGTGAAAAATCTAAATGTCACACTAAAAGAAGTGTAGCAAATGTACCACACCGATTCAGCAGGATAGTGGTGAGGGGGTTTTATGTAGCAAGTGTTACATTTTGGAGCACCATTGTGGTTGTGCATTTTCAACTGAAATGGCCACTTACTTTGCATGGACATGCAAACAAACGCTAATGTGTGAAAATCGTGTTAGAGCGTATATTTATCATTTGTGCATCACCAAGTAAAGTGTCTTGATTTGTTTTGATACTATTAAAATCTGTTTTCCTCACACTTCACAATTACCAAAAAAAAGTGCTCCTAATTTCTGGTATATTTTGAAATATGTGTATTGATCATTTACAAGTATTTAAAGATTGCTGTGTGTTAGAAAAAAAAAACTGGCATCCCATAGCTTTTCCTTTCACTTCCTATACCCCAGCAAGATTGGCACATGGGTCACTTTTACAAAAACATCTATGTCTTTTAATTTGCTTTAGAGTAGTTCAATAATGAATTGATCGATGTTTCAACTCCTAAGTGGACAAGAAATTTAAATGGGGTCTTCATTAAGACTGGAATTCCAATGGCATTCCTCCAAAAGTTCACAAATATGGGAAAAATTAGAACTGTACAATTGGATTCACAAGGTCTGTACACAAAGGGCGGAAGGAATTTCTATACTTTCATGTAAAATAAGAGTAGGAAAAATAATTTCGGAATAAAGCAATAAAGAATTATGGATATTTAACATAATTTATCCTGAAGGTGTGCCATGTTAGTGAAAACTGCCTATAAAGGCACACTGTGAAGAAAACCCAGTGTGCTTACCGCTCCAAAGGTGACGTATTGCTATTTGAGCAGCAAGCAAAAGGAAACGGAGGGCTCATGAAAAAACAGTGATCATATAAAAATGGTGATAGTGTAGAGGGAAAACACCTTACCTGACACAGCAATTAAGAAGACTGCAAAAAATAAATGAATTAGTATCCAAGGGCTTAGCCATAAACCGCAGTTATTAGTTAATGAGCGAGGGAGGGAAGAAAGTGGTCCCAAGTCTAAATAAGTTAGGGAAGTGCAGGCCCCTGTCCGGAAAGAACACGGAGTTGTCTATTGTTCATATTAACTCAATGCTAGTTTTCTAGACTATAGCCAATCTACTCATCTCTATTTTCTTATGATAAGTGGAAGAGCAAAATTGTCTTCCCTTGCTAGCCAAGTGATTCTGCAGTGTACACATATTTTTTGAAAATGATGACCCAAGGAAGCATTCGGAGTCTCACACGGTATCCTCCTCATGATTTAAAGGATAGGGTATCTATCATTCAGTGCATTGACGGAATCCAGTACAAGGTCCCAAATCCATAACTTCTGAAAAATAAATGCATACATTGGATGAATGTAGATAGATAAATAGCATACAATCTAGAAAACGGTGACTGAATGAATATGAAGAATTGACACCCGTGATGATCATGATTTGATATTTCTTCACAATGCTGTTTGATTTTGTTACAATTCACTCCTCTGTGTTACAGGTAACACACAGTTGCATGATCTATTTCCGTTATTTCCAACAAATTGTATTCTTATTTTCTGTAGGCTAACATTTCTTAACATCCCCGACATTTTCAATTGTTTGACTGTGTAAGAAACTCACAACATATAGTCTTTACACTAGCTCTATTGTAAGTTCCATTTCCTGTAGAATTATATCCTGCCAATTCTTGCATCCATAATTTATTGTCCCTTTTATTCCATACTATATATTTATTTTTAATGCAACTGCACATTAAATTAGGCTGGCACATTTTGTGCACACTGGATACCGATATGCTTGAGCGGGCCAATATTCTTTCCAGACAGGGCAGACTGCATCTTCGTAATGACAATGTTATTCACATTCCAGTCCTGATGAATACTTTATTTAAATTACTTGTCCATGAAGGGGTTGAAACAACAACGTACTCACTACTGGAGGCCTCTAACTTAAAGGTTTAGAAATATGTGTTTTGTAACATTAATTACGTATCCTAAACTATCAAATTAATATGTCTGTAATCATAGTTTTGTTCCGTCAAATTGACAGCCATTAGTTTCCTTTCTTTTTATTGCTGTTTTTATGTTTCACTATTCACATGTGTAACTATGAACAGCGTCCCAACACTTCACTTGATTATGTAGCATGTTAATATTTATGTTTTTGCCATACACTATTGTTTATTGTACCACACAAGATATTTGTTTATATTGCCCTTGTGTACTGTTTGCCCTGACTACAATGTTACATTGCTTTCATACTTTGGACATGTGTAGACTTCAGAAACATACCGCAGAATACTTCTGTAGGATATATACTTCAAGAATCATACAAAAATCCTAAATAATTGTTTTTTACCTGTTTGCTTCTTTGAGCACCCAATCAGGCTCCTTCTACAGCCACTGTAGCTAATATCCTGGTCCCTATGAATATTGGATTTGCCCCTTCTCTGTGTCATGCTATAAAATAAAAGCATTAAATGATAAGCAGTTTATCTACCTTAGAAGGACAGAGATTCCTTGCTGGGATTTGAACAAGTGAACAGCAGGTCACACGCATATAAGGAATGAGTACTTAACTTGTTGTAGCTATTTTATTGTTAGTTCCTATATCTTATACCTGAGGTTCTCATATTATCAAAGACTAGTTTCCTTTACTTTTTGACAGGGACCACCCGAACATGCCAGTCCCAGAGGCACTTTAAGAATGACCGTGGCTGGAAGGGTCAGCATCTTTGCCATGATGACTCCAAATGAGCATTCCCCCCTCCCCCCCAAAAAAACAGAAACCATCTTAGTGCTTTTACAGACATTTGAGCCAACAGTCCACCCTCCACAGCAAGCCTCAGTGCAGGGCAGTGAATGACTCCATCCTATGAAACCGGGAAAACAAGTGAATGCTAGTTGTCTAAAATTGAATAGTTTCTGTACTATGTTCCAGTTCATTACTAACTTCTGCAAGTTTGCCCAAAAATGGTAACCTGGCCACCAGCCAGCACATTTAAACACTTGCCTAATCTACAGTTATCATACCTTTTCCATGTTAACAGCTCCTTCGTGTTGTTACTGATGTTTGGCATGCCCTTGTCGTGTTGGATGTTGTTCTGTCTTGCTGCTAAGGATACGCTGTCCATTTTGCTGCAATTGAAGCCCGCTCTTGTAGCACGAAACATAGATCTCTTGTTTCTGT
The DNA here is from genome assembly GCF_964204655.1 of Triturus cristatus. Classification (NCBI taxonomy): domain Eukaryota; kingdom Metazoa; phylum Chordata; class Amphibia; order Caudata; family Salamandridae; genus Triturus; species Triturus cristatus. The sequence continues at coordinate 1,005,993,743 of NC_140583.1, read as the reverse complement.
AATTTTAGTTCTCCGGTTTTATTAAGGATGCCATTGCCTTTTTTGTTATGATACTTCTTCTGTGCTGCATTAGACAGTTCTGCTTTGTTACTAAGGTAATCATTCACACACGTGCTATGGGCACTTTGTTTCCTTTTTATTGATAATTTCTTGTTTATTGCTATTGACACCTCTTTCTCCCTCATTTTGCAATTAGACACAGTTGGTCCTTATTGTTAAAGACAATTATTCTTTGAAGTCATTGGCACAGCTCTGTGTAGAATCTAAAATCAGTGTGGCAGGGTCCAGCAACAGCACTCCGCCATCCTGTGTGTATTTCTATTGACTGACAATCTAAAATTATCAGTTGTTGCTGTGGATGCCAGCTGTTGTGTCCTGTGCTTCACTGAGTGTCACATCCCTGACTGACCTTTTGTGTTATGGCCCCCCTTCCTTGTTGCTTGTTCAGGGTAAGTGTCTCACTGCCCTCTTGTTTCTAACGCACAATACAATAAACCCAATTGTCCTATATTTACGGTCCTTACTTATTGCTTGTTCAGAGGATGCACACTTTTCTTGATATGAGTACAGCCGTCTCTCGTTGCAATGGGCATGCTGCATAGTTGTGACAAAGTGTGCATCTCCTGTTGCTGGTGCATCGAGCCCTCTTGATGGGGAGAACATAGCGCAGCCATGTTGCCATGGGTGAACCCTCTTTGCTCGCTGTGGCAGAGCTCAATGCCCTCTTGTTGCTATGGCCAGTTTTGTTGTCATGGGCATAGAATTCCCTTTTTAGGTCGAAGGCTACCAGACAGAACAGCTGTCTGGTTTGCTAACGACATCCTGGGGACATTTTGAAGCCTCCCTAGGAATGCATTTCGACCATTGCTTTCCATTGGTTTTGTGATAGATAGATAGATAGATAGATAGATAGATAGATAGATAGATAGATAGATAGACAGACAGACAGACAGACAGACAGACAGACAGACAGACTTCGAATTTTCAATAAAAACAATAAAAGTATACAAATCCAACCAAATTCAAATACAATAAAAATACAACTTCAATATAGTAAAACATGATAGAGTAGCAGTATCGAAAAAATTATTAAAAATAGTTCAGATCAAATAAAAACGTAGCTGAAACACAAGATGCATCCTACAATAGACATTTCCAAAAACATGTGCAAAAAACACTGCCTTAAGCTATCAAAGGTCTTACTGGCTTGAGCTCAAGACTTCCGCTAAAATTCGTGTCACATGAAAACACATATTAGTTGATAATAAAAGCTGCAAATATAAAAATGCAGTCTAACCTGTCTAAAATTCATGACCAACAAAAGAGGCCTTATAAATTTGTGACGGAGAGAATTAAATCTCGGACAGATGAGAACAATGTGCATGGTGTTACAAACTGAGAATCTGTCGCACACACATACTGGTAAGTCTGAGCTTTTATACCATACGCCATTAGCAAACATCAGGGGGTGAAAAATGCCTAACCTAAAGTAGGTCAGCAAACAACGATGGGAATTAGACAATCCCAATTGAAGATATGGTTCAAATCCAGATACTGACTTGTCCACAATATACTGCGGCACTCGACTGCTTGGTTAAGACTGAGACCTCATGCTAAGCGGCCTCTCTGAGAGAAAAAGCCTCCTTTAGCCACAAAAGATCCTTATTGATGATGCGGCCGGGGTCAGAAAAAAGCTCAAGTCTCCCAAGGTCCTTAAAATGAGACTTAACATAGCGCAACCATGGGATAGGCAATATTGTATCCATGCCCAAACAATTATGGATGATGATCTATTTAACTTTAGCTCTTCCTACAACCAGACTGCAAGCCAAAGTAAAAGTGGACCAAGACGTGTAAAACTAAATAGATAACCCATGCCCAGCTCTTCATGTATAATCTTAGAGGGGGTGCCCTGTGCCTCACATAAAAGGCCTTTCATAAAGGTGTTTTCTGCTACATAAAGTGGAGCAATTGCCGTGTATCTCCAGATTTTGCATTCAAAACTAGCTGTGGGGATGTACTTTTCCTTATATATATCTAGGAGGATCTGTATTGGCTTTTGTTTCAGATGACGCAAGAAATCCTGAAGGCTAAATATGACTCTCTTTAAACTGACCGTCCTCCTAATCAAAGAATGCCAATTAAGGCCTGAATTGAGTAGAATGCCCCAGTTAAGAAAAATGATCCACCTTATTTGACCACTCGCCGAAAATCCATATGATTTTATATTCTTAGGGCCCACCACCATAATATGGGACTTTTTGAAATTGGTCGCCAAAGCCATGCTATCCATAAAATCAGAAAAAAGATCTAAAGGGCGTTGGAGACTCTTTGCCGTACGTGCTGTTAAGACCGCATCGTCTGCTGTATCTCTGGCCTTGCGTCCCCTTGGAAGCTCAGGACGGATGGCTCCATGTGATTGCAGTCATATAAGGAAGAAAAATAATCCAACCGGGCCTGAGATGGAACTGTAAAGGCCTGACCTGAAACCTGCTCTGAACTAAATCAGGAGTGGGTCACCGCCCTCCAGAAGGTAGAACTATCCCGTTATCTCTGGCAGCCAGCGAATTCTCCCACATCTATTTCTTTAGATCACTCTTCCCATCCCTTAGGACCCTCTGGTATGATGTCTTGAATGTTTTTACCTAATTTCTAGCCCGGGGTTTCTTTTTAAGGGCATCTAGCAACTCTTTTCATGCCCTATAGCAATTCCTGTCCAACCACCTAAAGAGAGAAGATGGTGCAACCGACCCTGACCTGGTAAGGGCAGCTTTAATATACCCAATCGGTCACAGGCTGTCAAGATGCAATTATCCGAGGCATCCTCATCCAGACAGGTCTGGACATACAACTGACAGACAGCAGTTCAGAATTGAAAATATTATTGCCCCACTTTAGTCTATGCCCCTGATCTTTAAGGGTGACAGGCTCTGAGTAAAAGAGATACAATTCTGCTGGCTTCATATCCCACTGGAAGGTGGCCGAGATGGGGTTATGGTCACTAAAGATGTTCCAGTCTACACTAAAATTAAACAGAAAAGGAAATAAGCCAGCTGACACAAACATATTATCAGTTATAGACCGTGCCCTTGCTCCGTTAAAGGTAGGTAAGCCTTCTTCAGCATTACCATCTTTCTTGTTTATTAGGTTGACTAGGTTAAAGTCTAAGACTAAATTGTTTTGCCCTGCACATTATGCTTGAGATGTACTTGGTCGCGATAGGTACACTCATTATCAGGCGAGTCATACAAGTAACATTCCAGACAGGGATGCAAGTTAAAATATCCCATTACTATCAGTGCTGTGTGTGGAGAGGGGCAGGGCAAAAAAGAATTGTGTAAAAACGTACTAAGACCCCTAATCACTCTGCAAATGGTGTTATAGTTTTTAATAAACAAAATCCTAAGCTTATTTTCAAAGGACAACAGGACACCAAGGTGAATTTGCTGCCATCATCTCCATATTACACTTCTGGTTTTACTAAGATTGCTAGACCATCTCTTGCTCTCCACCGAGTAGAGGGGATAGCGTTAGAAATGTAGGTAGCAAACCCATCCAAATGCATAATCTCCTCAGTGTCCCACAACTCCTGAAGACTAATAACGTCAAAACAGTTAAGCATCATAACTAATCCATCATCACAGATTTTCCCATTAACCTCTACAATATTCCAATTTAGCACCTTCAGATTTCTAGCGGGGCAAATAACTCTCATCTGATCTGAGATAGATGCATTTTGTCCCAGTCAATCTTGATCATTAAGTTCACACAGATTTTCAAAACGATTACTCAGAGCTAAGTTGAATGACTGCCCCCGGATGTTCGACCATCTAGATCCACGCATCTGGCAGTATTCACCCCTGCCCCAGTTCATAGGTTTGAAATTTTCTTTTTTTTTTTTTTAAAGAATACACTGTGATTATGCTAGGGGTGGGAAATAAGGTCATTTAATATAAAGCCCAGCCTCCCGGCATTACAAAAATTCACCACAATACAGTCATCTTTTTGGGGAGTTCCAAATCCAACCCACTCGCCGCGCCAGTATGATCTCATCAAAATGGGTCTGTTTGATGTTGGGATTGACCCTCCCAGAACCTTGTTTTTTAGTTGCTGATGACTGTTCGCCACTATACTCTACACTGCGACACTCTACTCTACTGCACTCTGCGCCACTCTACACCACTGCACTCTTCAGCATTTTACTCTGCAACACTACACTCTCCCCCACTAAACTCTATGGCACTCTATTCCGCACCACTCTACTCCTATATAGGGCACTCTATGCCAATGCACTCCACGCCAATGCACAATACACCACTACAGTTTGCGTCACTCTACCCTACTGTGCACCACTGCACTATATGCCACTTCACTCTATGCCTTTCTACTCTGCACCACTCTGCTCTATGCAAGTACACTCTACCCCACTCTACTCTTTGCCACTCCACTCTGTACCACTCCATTCCAGAACACTCCAATTATGCCATTCTACTCTGCAACACTGCACTCTGCCACTGCACTCTATGCCAATACTCTATGACATTCTACTCTACCCTGCATCACCCAACTCTATGCCACTTCACTGTACTTTGAAACAGTCTACTCTATGCCATTGCAATCCACGCCACTCTACTCCAGTCTGCTCTATGCCATTGCAATCTACGCCACTCTACTCCAGTCTGCCACACTGCACTCTACACCACTCTTCACTGCACTTCTTTTTTCAACGTCAATGCGCTCTGTGCCACTACTCAATGCCACTGCACTCAACCCACTCTATTCCAACTTTTTGTGGAACGTGTACGAAGACCACTGATGGCTGATGCAGCATTTCTGCCTTTTAACCCCTTCTGTGCCCATGACGAGACCATCTCGTCATGGGACCCACCCTTGGGGGAAGCGCTGGCGCTCTCCCCGTGATTCGTCGATTTATTTTTATTTATTTTTTTTTACTGGGGAGGCAAGGGAAGACCTTCCCCTGCCTCCCCCCGCCCGAGTCATCAATGACGTCAGCGCGCGAGCCGCGCTGACGTCACCGGAGGCTTCCCCTTTGCTCTCCGAGGCGCAGGAAGCCATTTGCTTCCTGCGCGTCGGAGAGTAAAGGTCAGTTTTGGGGCTGGGGAGGGGGTATTATTGCATCGGTGGGTTAGGTAGGGTGGGGGCACAATGTTGGGGGGGTAGAAATGTTTTTCTGTAGGCTCCGCTTTGTTCCTGCGCATGGATCGTCCAAGTGCAGTTGCTTCTATGTGAAATGGATCAAAAAAATAAACGCACGTTTTCGAGAGATGCCCTTTTTCTCTCGTTTTCTGTATGAGGGGTGCTGCTAGCGTGGGATGGGGGTGGGGGGCGAAATAAAGTAAGCCATAGGGGTTGCAAAGTGGCCAGATTGATTTTATGTTCATCCAAATACACCAGCATCACTTAGTTTTCCAGTGAAGTGCTACTTTCGTTTTCTCGTCTTCCTTTGAACAGCATTTTTGTTCCCCGGGGGCAAAATAAAGTTAGACAGAGGGATTGCAAAGTGGCCAGATTGATTTCTTTTACATCTTGTGATCGGTGGGTGCTGGTAGGGGGGTGGGGGGTGAAACGAAATAAGTCAGAGGGGTTGCAAAGTGCCCTGTTTTTGTTTTAGTATACAAATACACCAGCATCACAGAGTTTGCCAGTGAAGTGCTACTTTCGTTTACTCGTGTAACGTTGAAGAGCATTGTTGTTCCCAGGGGGGGCGAAATAAAGTGAGACAGAGGGGTTGCAAAGTGGCCAGATTGATTTTATTTGCTTCCAAGTACACCAGCATCAGAGTTTGCCAGTGAAGTGCTACTTTCGTTTACTCGTCTAACTTTGAACAGCATTGTTGTTCCCAGGGGGGGGCGAAATAAAGTAAGACAGAGGGGTTGCAAAGTGGCCAGATTGATTTTATTTGCTTCCAAGTACACCAGCATCAGAGTTTGCCAGTGAAGTGCTACTTTCGTTTTCTCGTCTTCCTTTGAACAGTATTGTTGTTCCCAGGGGGGGCGAAATAAAGTAAGACAGAGGGGTTGCCAAGTGGCCAGATTGTTTTTATTTGCATCCAAGTACACCAGCATCAGAGTTTGCCAGTGAAGTGCTTCTTTCGTTTTCTCATCTAACTTTGAACAGCATTGTTGTTCCCAGGGGGGGCGAAATAAAGTAAGACAGAGGGGTTGCAAAGTGGCCAGATTGATTTCATTTGCATCCAAGTACACCAGCATCAGAGTTTGCCAGTGTATTGCTACTTTCGTTTTCTCGTCTTCCTTTGAACAGCATTGTTGTTTCCAGGGTGGGAGAGTGTACCATTTCTGGAGGTACTGCAATACCTGGTTGATGGGTGAATTGGAAAACACAATGTGCACCATGGTTCTGTGTTTATGGATGTGGTCTACCATACTGCTTATGTTTTGTAAGGATGTAAGCAATGGACAGTGAAACGGTTCCCTTCAGGGCCCTCTAGTCATGTCCATAACTTTTCCGGTGAAACCACTCGCTGATTTCTGAATAGTTAGTGAGAGATCGTTTAGGTAACCATGTTGTTTCTGCTTACATTTCACATGCTTTGCATTCCCTAGGAGTGTTTTTTTTTTTAGGCAGCCTATTACTCTTATCAAGTGCATAATTTGAATTGAGCCACATCCAAGTGTTTATAGCGGGCACAATTAGGTTATAGCTGAAGGCAGTGCGAGTTTCTCTCAGTGGGCAAGTATGGCGTTCAGTGGGGATGTGGCACTATGGCCGGAGCTGTTGAATTTGGAAATGGGGAGCCGGGTTCAGCATTCATGACCAGTTCACCACACCACTGTACTGAGGGAGCACATTCCCATGCTACACCGTAGAAGGCCCCACTAGACCTTAGAAGGCTTGATGTCTTAGCACAAGCAGGTGTACTGCAGTGGTGTCAACTTACAAAAGAGTACAAAGTACAAGTAGAGGTATAAAAGTGCAATAAATGGCAGACACGCAAAACACAGGAACACACTGGGTAGGCACTTCTACGGGCATGGAGAACAGAATTTCCTATAATGTAAAGACTTCCTTCACACAATAGAGAGGGTGTGAATTAAGTTTGGAAGTGTCTTTGCAGGAGGAGAACTTTGAGGTTAGTTTTGAATGACTGGGAAGAGGGAGGGGGTGGTCCGGAGCTGAGGCTCAGTTCCAGATTCTCGCCGCGTTGCTTGTAAAGGATTGGGCCATCGATCTTTCCTTTTTGAAAGTGGGAGGGTCAAGCAATACATTTTGCGCAGTACGTGATGGTCTAGAGCATTATATGCATATGTTACAATAAAGTTTTGTTTCTTCTTTTTATTCTAGTCTAAAGCTTTTCGACGGTGGCTGTTCTGCAGTTTTGTGTAGTTGCATTGTGTTGGTAAGAAATTTTTTGTTGTTGTATTTACACCAAATGAGTAATAATATAATGTCTGAATGAATTTTTTTGTAAGTGATGTCATAATGGCGGCATATTTAGTTAGAGGTTTGAGCATGAAATTCTTTGCGATGTGTTTTGCATAGTCCTATGTGTAATTGCTTTTCTCTTTCTTTTTTAGTGGGATATTGTTGATCCATACTGTGTCTGTACAGAGTTGGTGGTGGTGAGTAGTTTAGCTGCCTCTGGCAAGTGAGTGGTATTGTTTTGGAGTATATTTGAGTTTTTGATAAAGGTGCTTTTTGTTTATTACTTATTTTACAAAGAGTTTGTTGTTGTTGACTTGTTTGACAAGTTACCTTTATTAGTAAGCAATATGGCTAGCCGTAGAATGACTGCTCAACAGGTGGTCGGTATGCTTCTTGAATCTTCCTCTGAGCATGATTATGAGACTGACAGTGCGTCTGAGGGAGAGGAGGGAGGGGAAGATTCTGGCAGTGAGTTTTCACTCAACATGGAATCATCGGATGATGAAGGTACTCTCAGTGCAGATGAAGGTACTCTTGGTGTGGATGAAGCAACTCTCAGTGCGGATGAAGTGCCTGTCTTAGAGGAGGAAACTGCTGTGCCGATGGTGCAAGAGGCATCTGGATTGCAGTCTGAGGCTGCTAGGCTTCCTACTGGAAGTGCTGGACTTTGGGTTGATCCAAACATGGTGCAGCCGGTGTTGCCTGCCTTTAGCGGTGATGCAGGGTGTACAGTGAATTGTGAAAACTTTTTGCCTATACAGTTTTTTCAGTTGTTTATGGATGATGTATTTTTGGGTGAGATTGTTGAACAGACGAATTTGTATGCTGAACAGTTTTTGAGGAACAACAGCGACAAACTTAGGCCCCAGTCTAGAGCTACCCGGTGGACTCCCACATATCTGGAAGAGATTAAGAAGTTTTTGGGTTTGACTTTATTGATGGGTGTGGTAAGGAAGCCAACCTTGGCTTCATATTGGTCTACTAGCCCCTTGTTGGCAACTGCCATATTTCCTGCAGTTATGACTCGTAATCGGTATTTACTTTTGCTACGTATGCTGCATTTTGTTGATAATTCTATGGCGTTGCCACGAGATCACCCTGACTGTGACCGTCTTTTTAAGATTCGGCCCGTTCTTGATCACTTTGTGGATCGATTTTCTGAGATCTATACTCCAGGGAAAGAAATATCTATTGATGAGTCTTTGGTCTTGTTCAAGGGCCGTTTGGTTTTTAGGCAGTACATCCCTAGCAATAGGGCACGTTATGGAATTAAGCTGTATATGTTGTCTGAGAGTAGGACAGGATATGTTTTTAATTTTCGTGTGTACACTGGTAGAGATTCTGCTATTGACCCCCCCAGGTTGTCCGTCCACTTTTGGAGTTGCAGAGAAAATTGTGTGGGATCTTGCTAGGAGACTGTTTAACAGAGGCCACCATTTGTACCTTGATAACTTCTATACTGCTGTGCAATTATTTAAGGAATTGTATAAAGTGGACACTTTTGCATGTGGCACAATCCGCTCTAACCGTAAAGCTTATCCGAAAGAGCTTGTTTGCAAAAAACTTCAGAGGGGGCAGTGCAGTTCCTTGCGTAGTGATGAACTACTAGCTGTAAAATTTGTGGACAGGAGGGATGTGTACATGCTGACTACCATCCATGATGAGAGTACTTCACCTGTGGCTGTTTGGGGTCAGGTTGCTGAAGTGCGCAAACCTGTGTGCATTCTAGACTACAATAAGCACATGGGTGGTGTTGACAGAGTAGATCAGAGGTTGAAACCTTACTCTGCTATTCGGAAGGCTTATGTTTGGTATAAGAAGTTGGCCATCCATTTCTTCGAATTAGCAATGTTCAATGCTTTTATTGTGTTCAAGGAGTGTTCTCCTGCGTCAAAGTTGACATTTCTTCAGTTTCAGCACTCTGTGATAGCTAGCCTTGTTGTTGTGGAACAGGCAAGTGTTCCTAGATTTGGAGTGGTGGAGGATGTGGTTCGATTGAAAGATCGCCACTTTCCTGATTTCATCCCTCCCACACCGGCAAAAGATTTTCCCACTAGGAGATGCAGAGTCTGTTGGCGAAGAGGTACACGGAAGGAGATTCGTATGTATTGCCCCGACTGTCCATCTAAACCTGGGCTGTGTGTCCCTGCTTGTTTTAGAGCGTACCATATGCAAAAGAATTTTTGGGAGCATTCATGAGTGGTAAAGTTAACTGATTGGTTTGTATTCTTTGAAAAATTTGATTCTGTTTCAAGGTTGCCGTTAGTGCAATGTGTTTAGTTTCTGATTTTGTGTTTGTAGATTTGTATCTATTTGTGATTTGTTTGTGTTTTTATTTTTGTCTAAAAAAATCCTAAATGTGTTGGCAGTGTGTGTGGACTGGCACTTCTTTGGCGGTGTACGTGGAATGGTGCTTGGCTGGCGGTGTGCATGGACTGGTGCTTGGCTGGTGGTGTGCGTGGACTGGTGCTTGGCTGGCGGTGTGCGTGGACTGGTGCTTGGCTGGCGGTGTGCATGGACTGGTGCTTGGCTGGTGGTGTGCGTGGACTGGGGCTTGGCTGGCGGTGTGCGTGGACTGGTGCTTGGCTGGCGGTGTGCGTGGACTGGTGCTTGGCTGGCGGTGTGCGTGGACTGGCGATTGGCTGGTGGTGTGCCTGGACTGGCGCTTGGCTAGCGGTGTGCCTGGACTGGTGTTTAGCTAGCGGTGTGCGTGGACTGGTGCTCGGCTAGCGGTGTGCATGGACTGGCGCTCGGCTGGCTGTGTGTGAGTAGTGACTTGCTGCTGGTCACTACACACACTGCTAGCTGAGTGCCACTCCACGCAATCCATCTGCTTGTGTAGTTGCTGTGTCAGGAATGTGGGCGTGTGAAAGTGATGGGCCCTTGAATGGCGCTGTGTGCTGGTGTGAGTTTTGTTATGTGATGGGCCCGCGGCTGGCGGTGTGAATGGTTTTGTATGTCTCACGCGTATGAAAGGTGTATGAATGGCCTGTAAAGAGGTTGGTGCCTTGTCGTGGCTTTACAGCTCACGAGCTGTGAGTCAATGGTTCAGTTTCTCGCCCTTTCAATTATTAACAGTGCATTTCATTTTTGTGAAATCACTTGCTAATACAATTGTATATTCTGAACCATCACTCACCCTCGTGCCAAATCCAACCAGTATGTGTGTGTGCTTGAGGATTAGATGGCTGTGCAGTAATATTTGCCTTTCTGAAGCAGGGTGTACCTTGTCCCTTTTGTGAATTTTGTAATGTGTTGTTTTTGTGCCTGGTGGTGCGAATGGTCTTGTGTGTATCACGTATGAAAGGTGTGTGAATGGCCTGTAAAGCGGTTGGTGCCTTGCCGTGGCTTTACAGCTCACGAGCTGCGAGTCATTGGTTCAGTTTTTTCTCCGTTGAATTATTGACAGTGCATTTCATTTTTGTGAAATCTCTTGTTAATAAAATTTAATATACTGAACCATCACTCGCCCTCGTGCCAAATCCAACCAGTATGTGTGTGCGTTTGAGGAATAGGTGGCTGTACAGGATTCTTTGGGCCCGATTCACAGAACTAACTTAAGACAAAATCCTAAACTTACTACCATTTTGGTATTCACAGAAGGCACTTACTCATTTTGGTATTCACAGAAGGCACTTACTCATTTCGGTATTCACAGAAGTTAGGAGTCCTAACTTTAGGACTCCTAAATGCCTTCTGTGAATACCGAAAGTCTTAAAATTAGGATTTTTATCAGTTTAGTAGTAGTATAGTTAGGACTCCTAACTTTAGGACTCCTAAATGCCTTCTGTGAATACCGAAAGTCTTAAAATTAGGATTTTTCTCAATTTATGGCTTGCGTGGATCCCCCAACGTTTCCTTACCCAGAATCCCCTGCAAACCTCAATTTTAGCTGAAAAAATCACTTTTTTCACACTTTTTTGTGTGGGAAAGTTGTGGCATCACCGGGCTCACTCAAATTTCACACCTCCCAGCGTTCCCCTGGGTCTCCCGGTAAAAATGGTGCCTCACTTGTGTGGGAGGCCCAAGTACCCGCGACAGGCAAGGGCCCAAAACGTAGTGATGCGACATCAACATTGCCTATCCCAAATATCGCATCACTACGTTTTGGGCCCTTGCCTGTCGCGGGTACTTGGGCCTCCCACACAAGTGAGGCACCATTTTTACTGGGAGACCCAGGGGAACGCTGGGAGGTGTGAAATTTGAGTGAGCCCGGTGATGCCACAAAAAAGTGTGAAAAAAGTGATTTTTTTCAGCTAAAATTGAGGTTTGCAGGGGATTCTGGGTAAGGAAACGTTGGGGGATCCACGCAAGCCATATCTCCCTGGAAGCCCCCGGGTGTCTAGTTTTCATAAATGTATGGGTTTGGTAGGTTTCCCTAGGTGGCCGCCGTGCACCGGGCCAAAAGCCCAAGAGACCCCCCTTGCAAAACCAGGTGGTTTTGAGATAGGCAATGTTGATGTCGCATCACTACGTTTTGGGCCCTTGCCTGTCGTGGGTACTTGGGCCTCCCACACAAGTGAGGCACCATTTTTACCGGGAGACCCAGGGGAACGCTGGGAGGTGTGAAATTTGAGTGAGCCCGGTGATGCCACAAGTTTCCCACACAATAAAGTGTGAAAAAAGTGATTTTTTTCAGCTAAAATTGAGGTTTGCAGGGGATTCTAGGTAAGGAAACGTTGGGGGATCCACGCAAGCTATACCTCCCTGGAAGCCCCCGGGTGTCTAGTTTTCAGAAATGTATGGGTTTGGTAGGTTTCCCTAGATGGCCGCCGTGCACCGGGCCAAAAACCCAAGAGACCCCCCTTGCAAAACCAGGTGGTTTTGAGATAGGCAATGTTGATGTCGCATCACTACGTTTTGGGCCCTTGCCTGTCGCGGGTACTTGGGCCTCCCACACAAGTGAGGCACCATTTTTACCGGGAGACCCAGGGGAACGCTGGGAGGTGTGAAATTTGAGTGAGCCCGGTGATGCCACAAGTTTCCCACACAAAAAAGTGTGAAAAAAGTGATTTTTTCAGCTAAAATTGAGGTTTGCGGGGCTTCTGGGTAAGGAAACGTTGGGGGATCCACGCAAGCCATACCTCCCTGGAAGCCCCCGGGTGTCTAGTTTTCAGAAATGTATGGGTTTGGTAGGTTTCCCTAGATGGCCACCGTGCACCGGGCCAAAAACCCAAGAGACCCCCCCTTGCAAAACCAGGTGGTTTTGAGATGGGCAATGTTGATGTCGCATCACTACGTTTCGGGCCCTTGCCTGTCGCGGGTACTTGGGCCTCCCACACAAGTGAGGCACCATTTTTACCGGGAGACCCAGGGGAACGCTGGGAGGTGGGAAATTTGAGTGAGCCCGGTGATGCCACAACTTTCCCACACAAAAAAGTGTGAAAAAAGTGCTTTTTTCAGGTACAATTGAGGTTTGCGGGGGATTCTGGGTAAGGAAACATTGGGAGATCCACGCAAGCCATACCTCCCTGGAAGCCCCCGGGTGTCTAGTTTTCAGAAATGTATGGGTTTGGTAGGTTTCCCTAGATGGTCGCCGTGCACCGGGCCAAAAACCCAAGAGACCCCCCTTGCAAAACCAGGTGGTTTTGAGATGGGCAATGTTGATGTCGCATCACTACGTTTCGGGCCCTTGCCTGTCGCGGGTACTTGGGCCTCCCACACAAGTGAGGCACCATTTTTACCGGGAGACCCAGGGGAACGCTGGGAGGTGTGAAATTTGAGTGAGCCCGGTGATGCCACAAGTTTCCCACACAATAAAGTGTGAAAAAAGTGATTTTTTCAGCTAAAATTGAGGTTTGCGGGGGATTCTGGGTAAGGAAACGTTGGGGGATCCACGCAAGCCATACCTCCCTGGAAGCCCCCGGGTGTCTAGTTTTCAGAAATGTATGGGTTTGGTAGGTTTCCCTAGATGGCCGCCCTGGAAGCCCCCGGGTGTCTAGTTTTCAGAAATGTATGGGTTTGGTAGGTTTCCCTAGATGGTCGCCGTGCACCGGGCCAAAAACCCAAGAGACCCCCCTTGCAAAACCAGGTGGTTTTGAGATGGGCAATGTTGATGTCGCATCACTACGTTTTGGGCCCTTGCCTGTCGCGGGTACTTGGGCCTCCCACACAAGTGAGGCACCATTTTTACCGGGAGACCCAGGGGAACGCTGGGAGGTGGGAAATTTGAGTGAGCCCGGTGATGCCACAACTTTCCCACACAAAAAAGTGTGAAAAAAGTGCTTTTTTCAGGTAAAATTGAGGTTTGCGGGGGATTCTGGGTAAGGAAACATTGGGAGATCCACGCAAGCCATACCTCCCTGGAAGCCCCCGGGTGTCTAGTTTTCAGAAATGTATGGGTTTGGTAGGTTTCCCTAGATGGCCGCCGTGCACCGGGCCAAAAACCCAAGAGACCCCCCTCGCAAAACCAGGTGGTTTTGAGATAGGCAATTTTGATGTCACCTCACTATGTTTTGTGCCGTTTCCTGTCGCGGGCACTAGGCCAACACACACAAGTAAGGTACCGTTTTTCTCGTAAGACTTTGGGGAACGCAGGGTGGGTGGAAATTTGTGGATCCACGCAGATTCCGGAACTTTCCACGACAGAAATGTGGGGAAAATGTGTTTTTTTTGGACAATTTTTTAGGTTTGCAAGGGATTCTGGGTAACAGACCCTGGTGGGAGGCAGTCAAGTCACCCCATCCTGGATTCCCCTGGGTGTCTAGTTTTCAAAAATGTATAGGTTTGCTAGGTTTCCCAAGATGCCCGCAGAGCTAGGGTTCAAAAACTACAGCTAGTCATTTTTCCAAAAAAGGGTAATTTTTCACTGCGAAATTGAGGTGTGACCAGGTTGCGTTTTGCGCCGTTTCCTGTCGCGGGCACTAGGCCGACCCACACAAGTGAGGTACCGTTTTTCTCATAAGACTTTGGGGAACGCGGGGTGGGTAGAAATTTGTGGATCCACGCAGATTCCGGAACTTTCCACGACAGAAATGTGGGAAAAATTTGGTTTTTTTGACAATTTTTTAGGTTTGCAAAGGATTCTGGGTAACAGACCCTGGTGGGAGGCAGTCAAGTCACCCCATCCTGGATTCCCCTGGGTGTCTAGTTTTCAAAAATGTACAGGTTTGCTAGGTTTCCCAAGGTGCCCGCAGAGCTAGGGTTCAAAAACTACAGCTAGTCATTTTTCCAAAAAAGGGTCATTTTTCACTGCGAAATTGAGGTGTGACCAGGTTGCGTTTTGCGCCGTTTCCTGTCGCGGGCACTAGGCCGACCCACACAACTGAGGTACCGTTTTTCTCGTAAGACTTTGGGGAACGCGGGGTGGGTGGAAATTTGTGGATCCACGCAGATTCCGGAACTTTCCACGACAGAAATGTGTGGAAAATGTGGTTTTTTTGACAATTTTTTAGGTTTGCAAGGGATTCTGGGTAACAGACCCTGATGGGAGGCAGTCAAGTCCCCCCATCCTGGATTTCCCTGGGTGTCTAGTTTTCAAAAATGTATAGGTTTGCTAGGTTTCCCAAGGTGCCCGCAGAGCTAGGGTTCAAAAAGTACAGCTAGTCATTTTTCCAAAAAAGGGTCATTTTTCACTGCGAAATTGAGGTGTGACCAGGTTGCGTTTTGCGCCGTTTCCTGTCGCGGGCACTAGGCCGACCCACACAAGTGAGGTACCGTTTTTCTCGTAAGACTTTGGGGAACGCGGGGTGGGTGGAAATTTGTGGATCCACGCAGATTCCGGAACTTTCCACGACAGAAATGTGGGGAAAATGTGGTTTTTTTTACAATTCTTTAGGTTTGCAAGGGATTCTGGGTAACAGACCCTGGGTGGAGGCAGTCAAGTCACCCCATCCTGGATTCCCCTGGGTGTCTAGTTTTCAAAAATGTATAGGTTTGCTAGGTTTCCCACGGTGCCCGCAGAGCTAGGGTTCAAAAACTACAGCTAGTCATTTTTCCAAAAAAGGGTAATTTTTCACTGCGAAATTGAGGTGTGACCAGGTTGCGTTTTGCGCCGTTTCCTGTCGCGGGCACTAGGCCGACCCACACAAGTGAGGTACCGTTTTTCTCGTAAGACTTTGGGGAACGTGGGGTGGGTGGAAATTTGTGGATCCACGCAGATTCCGGAACTTTCCACGACAGAAATGTGGGGAAAATGTGTTTTTTTTGACAATTTTTTAGGTTTGCAAGGGATTCTGGGTAACAGACCCTGGTGGGAGGCAGTCAAGTCACCCCATCCTGGATTCCCCTGGGTGTCTACTTTTCACAAATGTATAGGTTTGCTAGGTTTCCCAAGGTGCCCGCAGAGGTAGGGTTCAAAAACTACAGCTAGTCATTTTTCCAAAAAAGGGTCATTTTTCACTGCGAAATTGAGGTGTGACCAGGTTGCATTTTGCGCCGTTTCCTGTCGCGGGCACTAGGCCGACCCACACAAGTGAGGTACCGTTTTTCTTGTAAGACTTTGGGGAACGCGGGGTGGGTGGAAATTTGTGGATCCACGCAGATTCCGGAACTTTCCACGACAGAAATGTGTGGAAAATGTGGTTTTTTGACAATTTTTTAGGTTTGCAAGGGATTCTGGGTAACAGACCCTGGTGGGAGGCAGTCAAGTCACCCCATCCTGGATTCCCCTGGGTGTCTAGTTTTCAAAAATGTATAGGTTTGCTAGGTTTCCCAAGGTGCCCGCAGAGCTAGGGTTCAAAAACTAGAGCTAGGCACTTTGCAAAAAAAGGGTAATTTTGCATTGTGAAAATGTGGTGTGACCACGTTGCGTTTTGCGCCGTTTCCTGTCGTGGGCACTATGCCTACCCACACAAGTGAGGTACCATTTTTATCGGGAGACTTAGGGTAATTTAGATTTGTAAAGGAACTGTTATTATCTATTGACTTTCGATGCATTTCTGCCTTCCAAATGAAAGATATTGTGTAAAAAAGAAGTCATTCTAAAAAATGACTGATAATTCTCATGCTAGTATGAGTATTCCCAATTTCAGAAATGTGCAAATATCTACTGTTTCTAAACTCTATATTTTGTTCCCATTTCAGAAATACATAGGTGTCTTTCATACCGATTTTTCCATGTACACTTTTTTACAGAATAATTACTATATACCCGGTACATAATAAAAAACCATTGCAAGTTACTACTCAGTTTTTGGCTCTGGGTTCGTCGGGTTCTTGGTGAACCTACAAGTCCTATATATCCCCACAACCAGTAATGTCCAGCGGATGCAACGGTATATTGCTTTCAAAGAGCTGTCACAATTAGAAGAAGTTACAGGTGAAAACGTTGACACAAAAGGCTGTTTTTTTCAACTAAATTTCAATTTATCCTACATTTAACTGTTTGTTTCTATAAAAAAACCTTGATGGATCTACACAAATGACCCCTTGCTGAATTCAGAATGTTGTCTTCTTTTAGAAAATGTATAGCTTTCCAGGATCCACTATTGCTTTTGTTCCCATTTCTGCCACTAACTGGAAGGAGGTCAAAAGCACAAAAAATAGCAAAAATAGGCTATGTCCCAGAAAAATGCCAAAACTGTGTAAAAAATGTTGGGTTTCTGACAAAAGTTAAGTATCCCCAAAAAGCTGGGAAAATGGTGATTTCAACCCCACAAACCCTTTTTTGATAACATTTGCAGGGAAAAACCCAGATGCTTTCATTTGCAGCCCGTTTTCCAATTTTTCCAAAAAAACCCAAAATGTTGCTGTATTTTGGCTCTTTTCTGTGACCCCTCCAGGGAAATCCACAAACCCTGAGTACCTTTAGAATCCCCATGATGTTGGAAGAAAAGGACGCAAATTTGGCGTGGCTACCTAATGCGGTCAAAAAGTTACAGGGGCCTAAGCGCGCACTACCCCAAATAGCCAAATAAAGGCCTGGCACAGGAGGGGGAAAAGGCCTGGCAGCGAAGGGGTTAAATAACACAATAATTTCAACCTGTTTGTTGCTTGACAACGCCACTACTATTCGGAGTACAAATTCAACTAAACTGCGAGAACTCACTCTTTTGAACTTTTGACTCATGGATCAAGGGGTCTTGGATCTTCACATGAAATATTCCGTCCGGAAGATGGTCTGATAGATTTATTTCAGTAGAGACCAAAACGTTGACGTTCTAACCCATTTTCTTTTTAGTTTTTGTTAAGATTTCATTTAGGAGATTTTACTCCTATGTTTAGGACAGTCTCCTTACTGTTTGCTATTTGAAATGGGCTATTGTGCATTGATAACAAGTGAAAACTAACTGTGAGGGATTTTTCAGTTCTGTTATCAATGTTTTTGAAGTACTGTTCGTTTTGAACCCCCAAATGAAACTATCATTCTTTGAGTGTATGATTCATTTGTTTAATCATACTCACAATTTTGCTCAAGAACTTGTCTCTTGATGTGATGATTGAACATCTTGCAAGTAATTAGAACATTCTATCTAAATATACTTCCCTAGTAGGCACCATTACCTGACAAAAAATGCACTCTAACCTGCACCACTCCACTCTAAGCCACTTTACCCTACTCTGAAACAATCTACTCTACACTACTGCCTTCCATGCCACTGCACTCTATGACACTTGTTTTCACTCTGTACCCCTCTACTCTATGCCACTGCACTCTATGCCACTGCAGTCTACTCTGCGCCACTCTACTTTAAGACACTGCGCTCTATGCCACTCTACTCTAAACGACTGCACTCTAAGCCAATGCACTCAACACCACTTTACTCAAAACCAATACACTCTACATCATTGCACTCTATGCCAACTACTCTGAAACACTGCACTCTTCTCCAAAACACTGTATTCCACAGCACTATATGCCACTGCATGCTACACCTCTCTACACCATTGGTTCTACGTCACTGCAGTCTACGTCACTCTATTCTACCCTGTGTCACTGCACACTATGACAGTGCTCTCTATGACACTCTACTCTCCGAGACTGCACTCTCCGCCACTGAACTCAATTCCACTCTACTCTGCACCACTGCACTCTGCGCCACTGCCGTCTATTCTACTCTACACTACGGTCCTCTACGCCACTTGTCTCTGCACCACTCTACTCCATGCCAGTACACTCTGCCACTGCACTCTACACCACTGCACCCTACCCTGCAACAATCAACTCTATACCACTTTACTGCACTCTATGCTAATGCACTCAATACAACTACACTCTGCATCTCTCCACACCACTCATCTACCCTGCACCACTCCACTCTACCCTGTACCACTACACTCTACTCTGAAACAATCATCTCAACGCCACTGCGCTTTAAGCCACTGCAATCTACTCAGCACCACTCTACATCACTGCACTCCACACCACTTTATGTCAATGCACTCTATGCCAGTGCACTCTACACCACTTTACTCAAAACCATTGCACACTACTCCACTGCACTTTACACCAATCTACTCTGCACCACTGTAATTTACGCCACTTTACTCTTGGCCACTTCACTCTACAATACTCCACACTATGATGCTCTACTCTATTAAACTCTACTCCACTTTATACCACTCCACTCTACAACACTCTACTCCAATCTATGCCACTCCACAACAGTACTCCGCTCTATGAAACTTCATCTATGCCACCCCATGCCACTTTACTCCACTCTATTCACTGACACTCTAAGCAACTCTTTCTATACTACTCCATGCAACTTTACTCCACTCTATTCTATGACACATTACTCAACTGTACTCCACTTCACTACTCCACTCAATGCCACTCCACTCTATACAACACCACTTTGTTCTGAGCCACTCAATCCTACAACCCTCCATGCAACTCTTTAACACTCCAACATCAACTTGCTTCGGAAGATGGGTCACACTACATTACCACTTTTGCACCTTTTTGCGTCCTCTTCAGTTACAAATGCTTCAGTTTGGGTATTTCCTCAACCCTCGAGGCCGTCCAAGAAGAAACCTGATGCCATTTCAAAAATAGTAAAATTTTCCCAATATAGCAATGAAATCCTGGCCTTTGAAAATCAAAAGAAAATCATACCTGGATACTGATCAACGTTTGCAGAAACCTCAAGTGATCGATTCTCATTCTAAACGAAACAAAGTGTTATTGTTGAAAGACTTCTTTAACGTTCTATGGTCATATCTTTCGGGAGCGGTCCCGTGCCACAAATAGCACCAGCAGTCCAAAGAACAACGCTACGCACTCGGGCTCTTTGAAGTTTCCAAGATTTATATTTCCATGCCACTCGAAAAAAAAAAAAAAAAAATATATATATTACCTACTGGCGGTCGCCAGTAGGTAGTTATAGTTAGGACCACGTTTCCATAGGAAAACCTCAACATTCTATTTTGAATAACTTTGGCGCCGGTCGACGAATCCTCGCGAATTTCTCAAAATAGGTGGGGCGCTACGCTCCACTCCTACCCTGAAAGTCTCGGGGGGATTCGTCAAGCGGGGGCTGAGATAAAAGGGGGGTCCCAAAACGCGTTTTTCCCATAGGACCTTTAGAACGAGCTACAGCCCGAACGGCTGAACAGAATTACTTGAAATTTGGCAGAGAGGTAGTCCTCAGGTCAAGGAAGTGCCTTTTGTAGGTTTGGTGTAAATCTGTTCAGTAGATTCTGAGAAAATAGCCTTTAAATCAATATATATATCTGAGCCCGCTTACGGTACGCTTACCGTACGCTTACGGTAAGCGTACGGCGGCGTGCGCGAGCGCGATTCTGATTGGCTCTTAGATCTTAGTAAACATTCGTATCGGTCGAAACCAGGAAGCGGCGGCCGCCATTTTGTGTATTTCACTCTGAAAAAAAAGAGTGAAAACAAGGAAAGGGGGCAATGAGGAGAGTTACAGACCCCCTAACATTTGTAAGGGGGTCAAAGAAGGACAGAAAAGTACAAAAAAAACATTTATTGATTTAAAAAAAAATCACGGGGTACGCGTACGGTAAGCTTACGGTAAGCGTACGGTAAAAAAAAAAAAAAAAGATAAATGAAAAGCAGATTTAAGAGTTTAGAAATTAGGGAGCTCTAAAAAGAGCTGTTGTGTTTATGAAGTCATTTTTTTAGTGGTACCTACAAGTAAGTACCGATGCAGAGTCTAAGGTTCAAGAGGAAGACTCTGTTCCCTTCATCATTGAAGTGCACACCATCTCCTCTATAAATGTCTTGCATGTCATAACGCAAGTTGTTGTGGTAAATGGCACCCATACCATAGTCACGGAGGAAAGCAGAAACAGATTTGTTGACGTGCTTTCTTGCTTTGTCAATCTGTGGACAGAAATGATTGGACCAGTTCCATTTTTGCCTTTGGCATATGTTGGAAAACACAAAGGCAGTTTTAGGGAAAAGTGTAAACAGTTGTGCAAAGGTGTCCTTCATAAGCATTTCCAGACCTACCCCAGTCAAAGTGCCTAGGTCATTGCCACCACAGTGCACTATTATGAGGTCAGGGTGTTGGATTTGAATGAAGGATTTCACCAATGGCATCAATTGGTGCCACTTTAACCCTCTCTGACCAATCCATTTAATGTCTACATTTGGCAAAGCAAGGTCTCTCACCATATCTGTTTTCTCTGCAAACTTTTCACTCCAGAAGACATAGCTGTGCCCTACAATCCACACTGTGAACATCTTCAAAGGAGAACTGGATGCACTCAGGAGGTGTCTTTCAGTAGAATGGCAATAAGAAAAGAAAGACAGTTTGGAAATGGAGGCATACATATTTTTTTAAAACAAAAAGAACTGATTGGCTGTTTCATACCATTCTAGAATAAAAACTAGGCTGTATGTGAAAATTAATAGAAGCATGTTTTGTATTGGTACAAAAAAATGTGTAACCAAAGAACAGTACTATGGATTTGCTGTAAGGTTTGAAAAGTCAAGCACTCTTGCTCTGTGGAATTGAAACATTGTGTGTCGAACTTCTGACCTAACTGCACACAGCAGTGTTCCATTAGCTGTTGCTATGGTAGCAGGCAGAAGTCAAGTTGGGGGAAGGGTACTAGGCAGAAGTCAAGTTGGGGGCAGGGTACTTTTGGAAAAGGGTTGGTTTTCAACCAATAGAAATGTGTGAATACATGTGAAAAAAAGGGGGAAGCACTGAGATTTGAAACTTACATGTATATGTGTGGAAAAATAGAGGGAAAGTTTGCCATTATCTGGTTCTGCTGAGAGGAGAGAGGTGAACAGAACAGAGATCCTGGCTCTGATAATCTGCTGTTTGAGTGTCACATTTCTTTCACAACTAACTAATTTTAAAGGTGAGTTTACAGTTTGAGAGGGGATGTATGTGGTAACTTAAGAAATGAATAATAGAAATGGGAATTGTTTTTGTTGTAGTTACACATGGTGGTTTCATAATGTGTCAGTGTGTAAAAGTGATTTACACTTGCCCCGAAAAAAAAAAAGAGCAGTAAGTGTGCTTTCAAATTGGCAAAGAAATTTCGTTTTGGCACTAAGGTGAAAACATGACTCTGTGTGCATAGAAGAATTATAGGCAGAGATTTATTGCGTCTTGCTCTGGTGATTTCACAGTTGCATTAGATGGAAAGGGGGAGCGAATTTTTGGGGGAAGAAGCAGAGGCTTAGCACACACCCATGTCCTTGCCGTGTATAGTCATGCACAGTATTTACAAGCGAGTGGGGTTTTCAGGTTTCAGTCTGTAATGCAAATACATTCAGCATCACTAAGGCTGGTTGCCCTTGGTGGAGTGTAGGCAGTCACAGAGAATGCACATGGTGGTGGTCTGAAAAAAAAACAGCATGGACACGTGCAATTAAATAAATCAAAAATAGTGGTTTCATAATGTGTCAGTCTGTAAAAGTGATTTCAAATTGTAAAAAGAGATTTTCACTTGGCCCGAAAAAAAAAGAGCAGTAAGTGTGCTTTCAAATTGGCAAAGAAATTTCGTTTTGGCACTAATGTGAAAACATGACTCTGTGTGCATAGAAGAATTATAGGCAGAGATTTATTGCGTCTTGCTCTGGTGATTTCACAGTTGCATTAGATGGAAAGGGGGAGCGAATTTTTGGGGGAAGAAGCAGAGTCTTAGCACACACCCATGTGCTTGCCGTGTATAGTCATGCACAGTATTTAGAAGCCAGTGGAGTTTTCAGGTTTAAGTCTGTAATGCAAATACATTCAGCATCACTAAGGCTGGTTGCCCTTGCTGGAGTGTAGGCAGTCACAGAGAATGCACATGGTGGTGGTCTGAAAAAAAAACAGCTTGGACACGTGCAATTAAATAAATCAAAAATAGTGGTTTCATAATGTGTCAGTCTGTAAAAGTGATTTCAAATTGTAAAAAGAGATTTTCACTTGGCCCGAAAAAAAAAGAGCAGTAAGTGTGCTTTGAAATTGGCAAAGAAATTTCGTTTTGGCACTAATGTGAAAACATGACTCTGTGTGCATAGAAGAATTATAGGCAGAGATTTATTGCGTCTTGCTCTGGTGATTTCACAGTTGCATTAGATGGAAAGGGGGAGCGAATTATTGGGGGAAGAAGCAGAGGCTTAGCACACACCCATGTCCTTGCCGTGTGTAGTCATGCACAGTATTTACAAGCCAGTGGGGTTTTCAGGTTTAAGTCTGTAATGCAAATACATTCAGCATCACTAAGGCTGGTTGCCCTTGGTGGAGTGTAGGCAGTCACAGAGAATGCACATGGTGGTGGTCTGAAAAAAAAACAGCTTGGACACGTGCAATTAAATAAATCAAAAATAGTGGTTTCATAATGTGTCAGTCTGTAAAAGTGATTTCAAATTGTAAAAAGATATTTTCACTTGGCCCGAAAAAAAAAGAGCAGTAAGTGTGCTTTCAAATTGGCAAAGAAATTTCGTTTTGGCACTAATGTGAAAACATGACTCTGTGTGCATAGAAGAATTATAGGCAGAGATTTATTGCGTCTTGCTCTGGTGATTTCACAGTTGCATTAGATGGAAAGGGGGAGCGAATTTTTGGGGGAAGAAGCAGAGGCTTAGCACACACCCATGTCCTTGCCGTGTATAGTCATGCACAGTATTTACAAGCCAGTGGGGTTTTCAGGTTTCAGTCTGTAATGCAAATACATTCAGCATCACTAAGGCTGGTTGTGCTTGGTGGAGTGTAGGCAGTCACAGAGAATGCACATGGTGGTGGTCTGAAAAAAAAAACAGCTTGGACACGTGCAATTAAATAAATCAAAAATAGTGGTTTCATAATGTGTCAGTCTGTAAAAGTGATTTCAAATTGTAAAAAGAGATTTTCACTTGGCCCGAAAAAAAAAGAGCAGTAAGTGTGCTTTCAAATTGGCAAAGAAATTTCGTTTTGGCACTAATGTGAAAACATGACTCTGTGTGCATAGAAGAATTATAGGCAGAGATTTATTGCGTCTTGCTCTGGTGATTTCACAGTTGCATTAGATGGAAAGGGGGAGCGAATTTTTGGGGGAAGAAGCAGAGTCTTAGCACACACCCATGTGCTTGCCGTGTATAGTCATGCACAGTATTTAGAAGCCAGTGGGGTTTTCAGGTTTAAGTCTGTAATGCAAATACATTCAGCATCACTAAGGCTGGTTGCCCTTGCTGGAGTGTAGGCAGTCACAGAGAATGCACATGGTGTTGGTCTGAAAAAAAAACAGCTTGGACACGTCCAATTAAATAAATCAAAAATAGTGGTTTCATAATGTGTCAGTCTGTAAAAGTGATTTCCAATTGTAAAAAGTGATTTTCACTTGCCCCGAAAAAAAAAAGAGCAGTAAGTGTGCTTTAAAAATGGCAAAGAAATTTCGTTTTGGCACTAATGTGAAAACATGACTCTGTGTGCATAGAAGAATTATAGGCAGAGATTTATTGCGTCTTGCTCTGGTGATTTCACAGTTGCATTAGATGGAAAGGGGGAGCGAATTTTTGGGGGAAGAAGCAGAGGCTTAGCACACACCCATGTCCTTGCCGTGTATAGTCATGCACAGTATTTACAAGCCAGTGGGGTTTTCAGGTTTAAGTCTGTAATGCAAATACATTCAGCATCACTAAGGCTGGTTGCCCTTGGTGGAGTGTAGGCAGTCACAGAGAATGCACATGGTGGTGGTCTGAAAAAAAAACAGCTTGGACACGTGCAATTAAATAAATCAAAAATAGTGGTTTCATAATGTGTCAGTCTGTAAAAGTGATTTCAAATTGTAAAAAGAGATTTTCACACACGGGTAATGTATATATATATATATATTCACTGAAAAAACCATAGGTTTCACACACGTTATAGTTAGGAATTAGCATTTAAAAAACCTTGCAAATTCACTGAAAAAACCATAGGTTTCACACACGTTATAGTTAGAAATTAGCATTTAAAAAACCTTGCAAATTCACTGAAAAAACCATAGGTTTCACACACGTTATAGTTAGGAATTAGCATTAAAAAAACCTTGCAAATTCACTGAAAAAACCATAGGCTTCACACATGTTATAGTTAGCTGTACATTTCACTCGTAAAAAACCAATGAAATTCCCGCGTTATAGTTAGTGCAGGCAACTATAACTCACGCGACCGCAATCTTCTGCTGATGACATATGTGTCTTTATGAAAAAAAAATATTTGTAATATATGTATAGCTAAAATTTAATGGAAGAAGACATGGGCAAATAAGTGTCGAAATACAGTATTAGCATCAGCAGAGGATTGCGGTCGCGTGAGTTATAGTTGCCTGCACTAACTATAACGCGGGAATTTCATTGGTTTTTTACGAGTGAAATGTACAGCTAACTATAACATGTGTGAAACCTATGGTTTTTTCAGTGAATTTGCATATATATATATATATGTATGTATAGATCTATATATTACCTACTGGCGGTGGCCAGTAGGTAGTTATAGTTAGGACCTATTTTCCATAGGAAATCCGCAACATTCTATTCCCAATAAGACTGGCGCCGGTTGACGAATCTTCGCAAAATTTTCCAAACTTTTGGCCAGCTCCGGTCCTCTCCTATCCTGAAAGTTTCGTGGTGATTCGTCAAGCGGGGGCTGAGAAAAAAGGGGGGTCCCAAAACGCGTTTTTCCCATGCAATTTCCCATAGGACCTGTTGACGCAGCTACAGCCCGAACTGCTGAACGGAATTACACCAAATTTGGCAGAAAGGTAGACCTTGGTTCAGAGTCGTGCCTTTTGCTTAAATGGTGTAAATCCGTTCAGTAGTCCCTGAGAAAATCAAAAGTAAAATCGCATATATATCTGGGCGGAGCCTAACCACACATCTCATCGTGAGATCTGATTGGCTGTCAGCACTTCATCCAAGAAGTGTTGGCAGCCATCTTGGGACCAATATACATGATAGCACCTCATTAAAAAGCATTGCAGTTAATAGAAGGTTTTAAGACTTTAGTTACATTATAAATCATTTGTTGATGGTACCATACTCATTTTAGGAATTTTGGTATGTTCTAAGGTGATTTTACCATGTGAAAAAGCCTTCTGCTGGGATATCATGAATCATGTTTGAGAGAAAACTATTTTCACATGCTTTTCCCACAGAGGTTTGGAAGGTGATCTATAAGCTAAACTGAGAGCATATTTTCTGTAAATTCACATTATCTTTCTTAGTCATGTGAGAATGAAGTCTGACATTCTCAGTAAAACATGTACATCCAACAAGGGCAGAGACTGTCAGTTGATTCCTTTGTGTTCTACTGCAGCTTCCCAGAGTGTTCCAAAGAACAACTAGAGCGCTAACACTCCTACTTATGATAAACGTATGGCACACCTGAAGCCATCTTGATTGGAATAAAGTGGTAACTCTTAAAACATTTAATTTAAAAAGGAACAAAATGAGGGGGTTCATTTTGCTATAGAATGTATGATTAGTGCTGCAGAAAGAAAAATTAGGGCACATTTTGAGTGACTTCTCATATCCTCTTCTATTTAATTAAAGAATTCTGACATGCAGACTGAAACATGCACTTTCAATACCAGCAGCAGACTTCCCTGGTGAGCAGTAGTTTTACTACAGTGATCTAATGAGCAACTAGAGTGCTAACATTCTGAATTTATGGCAAATGTGTGACACATCTGAAAGCCTTCTTCATTGAATCAAAGTAAAAAACTGACAGTATGGAGAGCGCTAGGTGGTGCCAACCAAGATGGCCGCACCGAGGTGAGGCTCTTGGAGGCCTGCCCCTCGCATCCGTCCTATATCCTGCGGAGCCGTCCTAGGGCTGACCTAATGCCCGCCGCATGCTGAAGACTTGCTGCCCCACCTCCGGTGAAGATTTCAGCCGCCTACGAGTTGCCGGAGCCGAGATAGGCGGCCCGGGAGACGCACCGGCGACTGGACCGCACTCGGCCGGTTCCTCGGCCGGCAGTGCACTTTAAGAAAGCCCGCGGCTTGCCAAGAGGGGTGTAGGCCGCGAACCGGCCTGAGGCTGACCGGGAGGTGGAGGAGCCGCCGGAGCGTGACTAGAGCGGGCGCGAGACCTCAAGTAAGCTGGGGGGGGGGACTGCGGATGGTGCGCACCCCCCGGAGCTGCCGCAGGGTGGAGGCCCACGAAGAGTGACGGCGTGGCCCTGTCCGGCGGGCGGATCGGCCCGAGTTGCGCTGTGCTGTCCTAGGTGGGCCCGCCGATAGGACTGAGTGTCTGATATTGCTGGAGCTGATGCCCGCTTTCCCCCCCTTGCTGCCAGAACTGGGCCGCTGCCGCCTGAGGAAGCTGGCTCCTCCCGGCCCCCCATTTACCTGCCTGGGCTGCCCGCGGGGAGGACTCGGACCCCTACCATAAGTCCCCGCGTGCAGATTTGTGGAGTTTCCCGGGCGCCTGCCGCGCCGGTGTGTGGGACAGCCGTGCCAGACCTTCTGCGTTGCACCACTGCCTGGGCGCCATCGCCGGCGGAGAGGCCTCCCCCCACCACGTCTCGCATCCCTTGCCTGGTGCCGCACCTGGACTGGCGGACGCGGAACTCCATGTTGAGTGGGCCGGACGCGTGGCCTGGGGCGGGGGACGGCGCTTCAGAGGCCCGTGGGCGGCGCGCTGCGGGATGATCTTCGCGGGCAAGGACGGCAAGGCGAGACCTGCGGTGTGAAAAGGGCGGCTCGGCCCTGACCTGGCTGGAGGGGGTGTGTGCCCACTGGACTTGGGGCGCTCCCTTGCTGGGGCCGGGGGGCTCCGTCCCCCTTTCCTTATCCGTGACGACTGTTCTTGGCCCGGAGTGAGGAGCTGTTTCGCGTGGCGGGTGTGAGCGGCCTGCTGGTCCACTACACAGGCCTGCGCGCCCGGCGTGCGCTCCTGGAGCCCACCATGGGCAAAGAAAGAGGCCCCAGGCCGCCGGCGGCGTCCCACCAGACGAAGATTGACCAGTTCGCGAGCTCGGAACCACCGGGTGCGGGCGGTGGGGAGGTGCCGGCCCCGAACAAGCACTTGGCCACCATCCTACAGGCCATTGACGCCTCTCGCACATCCTTGGAGGGGATGGTTGGGGAGGTGAAGGTGGACGTTGCGCTCTTGCGGCAGGACCTCCGCAACGCCACGGCCCGCATTACCGAAACGGAATCCCGGATCTCCACGGCGGAGGACGGCATTCGCCAGCTGCAGGACCAGGTCCGGGAGCTCACCACCCACTCCAAGGAGCTGCACCGACGGGCAGAGGATGCCGAAAATCGCGCCCGTCGCAACAACCTCCGACTGGTGGGCTTTCCGGAGGGGGTCGGGCCGTGCCGACGATTTCCTAGAAGCCTGGTTTCGGTCGTGGATGCCGGCGGTCAATCTGTCAACTTGGTTCGTGGTGGAAAGGGCGCGCCGGTCGTTCGCGGCCAAGCCTCCTGTGGGAGCCACTCTGCGCCCCTTTATTCTTAAAATCCTCAATTTCAGGGACAGAGACGCTATCCTGCGGGAGGCGCGGGTGAGCGGCCCTTTGACTTTCAACAACCACACTATCATGATCTTCCCGGACTACACCCGGGAGGTCCAGGAACAACGCCGCTCTTACACAGAGGTAAAGCAGAAACAGCGCTCCCTGGGCCTCCAGTACCAGCTTCAATTCCCGGCCCGCCTGCGCGTGGTTTTCCAGGGCAAGACTGTGTTCTTCGATACTCCCAGAGCGGCTTGGACTTGGCTCACCGAGGAGAGACCTCTGCGTCAGCCCGGAGGGGGGTCGCCCACCACTGTGCCCCGGGCCCACGGCGCAGCTGCGCCCCAACAACAGCGGCGTAGGAAGCGCACGCACTCCCGGCAGAGACGGGGCGCGGCGGTGGCCCGGACCCGGTCTGCGAGCCTCTCTGGCAGGACAGTGAGAGACTCCTCCGTCTCATCTGGAACATCATCTCAGGCGGCTGGGGGGTCCCGGCGCCGTCTGTCACCTCGGCCGAGCGAGCCTCTTACCCCCCACAACGTGCGGATTGATCTGTCGGATCTATCCCGCAGCCCTGCTATATGACTTCATATTTGTACCCCGTGTCTACCGGGGGAGGCGACGACTTTGCCCGATGGCGGGGGTGGGAGGGTTCAGCAGTCTTTCACTTCTTCCCGTAACAACCTAGGACGTTTCATTGGAATCCGTGCCTTAGGAGGGGCCACCACGCTCTCTAGACCCGGACGTCCATGTTTGGGGTTCTGTGACTATTGGTTTGGTTAGGGCGACAGATGCTTCCGTTCCTGAAGTGTAGGGTGGGGGGTGGGGGATGGGTGTTGGGGTTTTCTTGGTTGTTCCTCCTTGGGGGACTGTTTTGTTGGGTTTGGGTTTGCTTTCCACTGAGCCTTTTATGCAACGCCGCGCATCGCATGTCACCACATTGCCCCATGCAGCCGCCCATGCGCGCTCCACCGCCGCTCGCACCGAGCCTCTTGTACACTGCCGCGCTTCACATGCCACCGCACTGTCCCATGCAGCCGCCCCTGCGCGCTCCAACGCCGCTCGCTTCCTTGCGCTGCCCGCTGGCGTCCCATAGAGCGGGGGCCGTAACCCTGACGTCCCCTGGCCGCTTCCCTTCCGGCGCGCTCCCTTCCCGTCGTTACCATGGATGACATAGCTCCCAAGGCCCGGCTGCACATCTTGTCCTGGAACGTGAATGGCCTACTGGACCGGCTCAAGCGCACCGCAAATATGCCCAGCGCGCGGAGGCAGACGTGCTCCTGATTCAGGAAACCCACCTGCTCGGCGAGAACTGCCCCTTTCTGGCGCGCTATGGGTTCGATCTGGTGTGGCACTCCGGGTTCGCGCGCGGATCGCGGGGGGTCGCAGTCCTGCTGCGCCGCTCCCTCCCCTTTGTGTGTACTCGGGTCATCCACGACCCCCTTGGCATGGTGATTGCCGTATGCGGCACACTTGAGGGTCGGCCGCTCAGTCTCATCTCCCTCTATGCGCCGCCTTCCGGGCTGTCTCAGACCTTATCACAGGCCTCATCTCTTCTGGCGACTCTGCCGCCGGGCACTGTTGTTCTTGGGGGAGACTTCAATGCCGTCATGGCCCTGCAGCTTGACTCTTCGGGTCTGGTTTCGGCGCCCCGAGCCGCGCGGGTGCGGCAGCTGGCGGGCTGGGTGGAGGCTCAGAGTTTATGTGATGAATGGCGGACCTGGCACCCGCGCGCGTGGCAGTATACTCATACCTCGGCCGCCCACCACACCCATGCGCGCATTGATGCAAACTTTGTCCCCCCCCACCGATTGTGTGGGCATTCAGGACATCCGCATCCTCCCTAGGGGAATATCCGATCACTCTCCGGTCTTCCTCGGCCTAGGACCCCCGCCCCGGGTGGCTCGTCAGATGTGGCGCTTCAACGCTTGGTTCCTCCAGGACAAGACGCTCCGTAAGGAGGTGGGGTTCGCGTTGGCGCACTACTTCAGTGACAACGATGGTTCGGTCTCCTCTGCGGGCACCCTTTGGGAGGCCTGTAAAGCCACCATTAGGGGGGCAGCCAAAGCCCATGTGGTACGGCACCGTCAGAAGCAACTCCAGTGCCTCACCGCCTGTGAGGCCCGAGCGGTGCGACTGGAGCGTTCTCTCTCTGAGTCCGATGACCCGGCTGGGGCCCGGCAACTGCGACTTCTGCGTGCAGAGATTCGGCAGCGGTCGCTTGAGGCGGCTAAACTCCTCTGGCAATCCTCGGTGGCGAGGGTTTACGGGTGGGGCGATAAGAATGGGGCGTTGTTGCACCGGCTGGCTACTTACCCCAGGACATCGCGCATCATCCCGGCGGTGGCCGATTCGGCCGGAGTGCTTCAATCCTCCTCTGTGGCAATAGCGGAAGCTTTCGCGCAGTATTACTCGCAGCTCTATCGGGCTAGGGCGTCGGACCTTTCCCTGGCCTCCTTGCTTGCCACTAGTGACCTGCGGCTCCCCCAGCTTCGGTCGGACGACTGGGAGAGTCTGGAGGTGCCCATTTCTCCCGAGGAGATTGGGGAGGCGATAGGGCGTACGTCCGCCGGGAAGACCCCAGGACCGGACGGCTTCCCCCAGGAGTTTTATGCCACCTACAGAGAACACCTGGTCCCGCGGCTGGGTGCCCTCTACGCGGAGGTGGTCACCAGGGGTTCCTTCCCTTCGGAAGCCGACATAGCCACGATTGTGGTCCTGCCTAAGTCTACGCCGCCTCCTTGTGATCGGTCGGCCTATCGGCCGATCTCCCTTGTCAACACTGACATCAAGCTTTACGCAGCGGTCCTGGCCCAGAGGCTCCGGCCCCACTTGTCGTTCTTGTTCATCCGGACCAATGCGGCTTTATGCCAGACCGGGGCACTCGTCACTGTCTCCGCCGCCTCCACGTGGCCCTGGCCCATCGTCAGCGCATATCTCCCTATCTTACCCTTCTGCTCGCCGATTTTGAGCAAGCTTTCGATTCGGTTGGGTGGCCCTATCTGTTCGATGTCCTGGCTCACATGGGTTTCGGTCCCAAGTTTATTGGAATGATACGGGTCCTTTACGCGCACCCCCGCGCCAGAGTGCTGGTTAACGGGGCATTGTCGAGACCGTTTCGGATCGGCAGAGGAACACGGCAGGGGTGTCCACTTTCGCCCCTCCTCTTTGCACTTGCAATGGAGCCCCTTGCTGCCTTGATCCGAGCGGACCCTCTCCTCCGGGGCTGGGAATGGCCGGGTCTTTGCGCCGGACAGAATAGCCCTCTACGCGGATGATGTCCTGCTGTACCTCAGTGATCCGGCGTGCTCGGGGCCGCGCGCGCTCGTGTCTGGCCTCTACTTAAACCCGCGTAAATCGGTCCTTGTGCCTCTGCACCCTTCCCGGGAGTGTTTTGATTGGCAGGACTCTATCCCCCTCCACCGGTTGTCTTTCAAGTACCTGGGCATCTGGGTTTCTCTTCTCCCGGAATTGAGCTGGGCTCTCAATGTGAACCCCCTGGTCAAGAAAGCCAAGATAGATCTGGCGCGATGGCAAACGCTCCCGCTCAATCCGCTGGGGCGGGTGGCGTTATACAAAATGATGATTCTCCCCCGGTTCCTTTATATATTGCAGAATGTCCCCGTTTCCTTCCCGCGGCCTTGGTTTCGCGAGCTCGATGGGTTGGCGACCAGATTTCTTTGGGGTGGCGGGACACCGCGGCTGGCCCTGTCGGTCTGCCGCATGCCCACCTTTGATGGGGGGCCAGGCATGACCAATCTTTACCTCTACTACCTGGCCACCCGCCTCCTGGTCATCCATGACTGGTTCGGGGGGGGATGGTCTGACCCGGCCTACAGAGTGGAGTTGGATGCCCTGGGTTTCTCCCGTCTACAAGACCGCCTGTATGGTGCCCCTATCTCCACCTCCTGCCCCGACATCACTAAAGCGGTCTTCCTGGCTTGGCGAGCGGCGCTCCGCTATACCCGGTGGACCGGGAGGCTGACCCGCGCCACCCCGCTCTGGCATGGGATGTGGATGCGGGAGGTCGCGGAGCTGGAGGGTTTTAAACCTTGGGATTTACTCGGCATCTCCCAGCTGGGGGATGTCTGGCGGGGAGGTCGCATGTGTTCATTTTCGGAGCTGCAGGCACGCTTCTC
This sequence comes from Triturus cristatus, assembly GCF_964204655.1. Classification (NCBI taxonomy): domain Eukaryota; kingdom Metazoa; phylum Chordata; class Amphibia; order Caudata; family Salamandridae; genus Triturus; species Triturus cristatus. Next base: position 1,005,961,422 of record NC_140583.1, on the reverse strand, counting down.
CCTCCACTCGTCTCAATTTTACAGATACCTTCAGCTGCGACACGCCATACGCACCTACACCCCACTGGACATTAGATTGCCGGACCATAGCCCCCCGGAGGCTCAGGTCCTGCTGGGTAACCTGGGAAGGGGGGGTATCTCCAGGATACACCGTTCCCTTGTCAACAATACCCCCACGCCCCGGGAGGGCCTGAAGGAAACCTGGGAGGAGTGGGTGGGTCCCCTGGACGAGGTCGACTGGCGGGATGCCCTCATGGCCCCCAGGCTGGTGACGGCCTCTGCTAAATTGAGGCTTATTCAAATCTATTACCTCCACACGGCATATCTCACACCGGCTCGTCTGCACCGAGCGGGCCTCTCAGTTGACGCAGCTTGCCCCCGGTGCGGCTTTGCTCCGGCGGACTTTATCCACATGGTGTGGTCTTGCCCGGACTTGGGGGGCTACTGGAGTGGCATAGAGGCTGACCTCACGGACGTTTTGGGGTGGGCGGTGCCACATAACCCTCGCCACAGCCTACTGGGTATCACGGATGGCCTAGACGGCACGCGCGCAGAGAAACTATTTCTTATGACAGCGCTCATGGTGGCGAAGCGAGACATTGCAGCAGCCTGGAAGAGCCCACAGCCGCCTAGTTTGGCCAAATGGAGTGCTGGAGTGGACTGGTGCGCGGCACAGGAGCGGGCACTCTACCAGGCGCGGGGCTGTCTTAAGAAGTATCGTAGGGTCTGGGGGAAATGGTTGGGCAATGTACTATGATCATGCTGTTTGGGGGTGGGGGCGGAGGGAGTGCTCGGGGGGTGGGGGAGGAGAAGGGGTGGACCTGGGCTGTGTGGTTGTACGCTGGTGGTTCGACAGGCTCAATGGTTTTTTTCTTTCTGTTGTGTCAATTAAAACAATAAAACTTGTTTATCAAAAAAAAACCTGACAGTATGCCTACTGAGGAGACTGTAGTAAATGAGGGAATTAGGAAACTTCATAGCAAGTCTCCCAAGACGGCCACCAGAGACAAAAGAGCCCAAATGTAGCACAAATATCACAGAGATGTAGCCCAAGTATAGCCCAATGATAGAAACCCCAGAGTGTTTTAAAGAACAACTAGAGCGCTAACAGTCTTACTTATGACAAAAGTATGGCACACCTGAAGCCATCTTGATTGGAATAAAGTGGTAACACTTAAAACATTTAATTTGCAAAGTAACAAAATGAGGGGGTTCATTTTGCCATAGAAATTATGATTAGTGCTGCAGAAAGAAAAATTAGGGCACATTTTGACTTCTCAAATCCTCTTCTATTTCATTAAAAAGTTCTGACATGCAGACTTAAACATGCACTTTGAATACCAGCAGCAGACTTCCCTGGTGAGCAGTAGCTTTACTACAGTGATCTAATGAGGAACTACAGTGCTACCATTCAGAATTTATGGCAAATGTGTCACATCTGAATGCCTTCTTGATGGAACCAAAGTAAACAAGCATTGAAAATGCAATAGGTCTCGCCCTCGTTTAAGTTAAAGCAATTCTGTTTGTAATTAGGTGGCTTTTATTAGTGTTTTTCAAGATTTCATGTACATAACATGCATATATGTATATGTATGCATGCATTTATATTTGTATTTATATAGATATGCAGATTATATATATGTTTATACATATGTATGTATATATATATATACACATACATATATATAAATGCATATGTGTCTACTCTTCTGTCTTATAGGAAAGTATTCAAACCTTGTGTTTTCACTTAAGCTCATGCGCAGCATCGTTTTGCTGCATCTAGCAAGCACCAAGAAACTCTTCAGAGTATATGCTTGCGTTATAAAAAAACCCAAAATAAATAAATAAATAAATACATAAGGGGGCCCATACGCTAGCTGCTGTCTTACAAAACCTAAGAAGGCTTACTCACAAGCTGAAAAGAACCAATTTGGACTTAATATTTTCGTCTGTTTCTTGATGGCAAGCCTTATGACGTCATCAAGTTTTGCTCACTATCTTCAGAAATCCGAAAGCCAAGATGCCACCAAGTGAAAAGAGGTGGGGTGGGTTTAATTTCAAAACTACACGTGCAAGATACTTCATCGCCCAAGGAAAGATACCAACTGTGCTGATTTTGTTCTCAGGATTTCCCCTTTCCCACATTATGCTGTGTCTTTGTGGCAGAGTAATTCCTTTGCTTCAGTATCAGACGGTGGCACCAATGTGCCCTAAGCAAAAAAGGCATCAATCCGTCATTGCTTGATGACCATACTCCAAGACCAGTGGCTGATCGACATAACACCCAATGGTGGAATGATCTGGAAGTTACCCATTGACCTTAAGGTATTTCAACAGCAAGTTGACCAAACATCATAGTTGGCTACTACTAAGGGGAACTTACCTCGTTGTTCCTCACTCACTTCACAGTCAAGTTACTGATCTGGCCCATAAAGGCCATAGAAGCGTAGTCTCCATTACGAGGCTGTATTGTCAAAACATGTAATTCCATGATGAATTGGTATTAAAAAAAGTTACTGAGGATTCCATGTGTTTCACAATCTTGGGAAGGACAGTGCTCCTAAGCCTTTGCAAATGTCTTTATCGCGTGCCAGATTATGGCAGTATATCGCAATATCTTCCTTTGGATCATTCACTACAAACTAACACTTGCTGCTAGTAATTGTTCTCCTTTTCCTTAGGTCATTGCAGTTACAGCACGGTAACCGAGGTGGTAATACCAGCATCCAACAACATTTTCTCCACCTATGTTGTCCCTTCTGAGGTAAAATGAAACAATGACCCGTCTTACTGTGGAGGAGAGTTCCAGACCTGTGCTGCACGGTTAGTGTGAAAACGTAAATCGTGTTCACTCCTGCTACCATTGCCCTCAGACAGGGCCCGCCTCTAAAGTACGGCCACCTTTGCATCTTCAGAGACAAGAAAAACCAAGGGCTTGCTCAGCTGAAAATGTTTTCATTCAGTTATCAGCTGAAGGCTCCTTTCTTGTTCCCATGATAGGTTCATGCTTGAGCCCATGGCAAGAAATTAAAAGGTGATCCATACTTGAAACTTTGCACGCTAAAATATAAATTTGCGTTCTCTTAGTCCTTTTGAACTTGCTCCACTGATTTGTTGAATCCGTGACTCTCATGCTATTTATTTTATTTTTGTCAATAAACCCTCTCAGACTCTAGTTGGTGTGTGAGCAGATTTTCTTTGAAAGAACCTGATGCCAGTGGCGTCACTAGGGTTGGTGTCACCCGGTGCGGGTAACTCATGGTGTCATCCCCTTACGACTTACCGCATGGACCTCCTCCGCCCGAGTCCGCCAGTGGACACAGTTGGCAAATAACGGGACCATACAGAATCCTTAGTAACGTTTGTAAATGTAGGTCCTATATTTACAAAATGTGCCTGTTAACAGTGTGAAAATGATTCATTAATCAGGTTGTACAGTGGGCTACCTGCTAGTCAACAGTTTATTGGAATTTATAATATCATAGGTATGGTACTTTTTACTGGTGTGGTGTTCCCACTATCCAGCAACACGATATATCAGTGGTCGAAGTGCGGGAAAAAAAGTAGGAGAACTGTGGGCGGAGAATCAGAGGGCGGGAATAACCCAAGGATTGGATCAGTGGGCAGAGCCAGGGCGTGGCCAGAATGCGCAAACATCCCAATTTTTTGTATTTGTTTGGTTTCACTGCCCAGTTTTATCAACCAATGGATACACATGATTATTTAAGGTTATAATGAGTTATTGACAGTAAAATGTGTTCACAAAGTGGGATATGCTTCTAATTACACACTGTCCCCAAATACGATAAAATGTGGAAGCACAAGTCATTTGTCTCCGAGCCATGGAGTTTTTGTCATCAGCACTTCTCCCTTTTCCAAAACAGCAGTTCAAACATGAATGGCTAAAAATCCTAGTTTGCATATGTTTTCTAAATAATAATGGCTCTACCATATTTGCCTCATAATGCAAGATCTGCAGCATCATCTGACCATTTAAACTAATAAATTGTTTGTTGCTCAAACGTATCAAAAGTTAATAAAAAATGTGACTTGTGTTGCTGCGGAGTAGATGACAGTTAATAGCTCACTGTTCTATGTTAGGATTTTAACTTATAAACTGCAAGTAACAAAAGGCTCTCTCTGACAAAAGCAGTAGCCCACTGGCCTATTTACATTATGTGCACTTTGTGATCTGCATGGTACATGTTCTTTGCAGCAGGTACATTAACCCTCTGAGCTACCTTTCCATGAGTCAAATCTTACATTAGACAAAATTCCGATCTCTCGCTAGGAAGAACATTAATCACCAGAGTCATCATGACATTTTTATTGTTACTGAAAATTACTGGAGGCCAGGAAGGAGGCAGCAAGCGCTTTTAAAACCATAATATTCTTGCAAAAATGATGCCTCCACCTAAAGTGAGCACCTGGTGCGGTCACACCGGTTGCACCGGCCTAGAGCTGGCCCTTCTCAAGGGTCCTGTGATCTCAGTGACAGGGTCACTGTTCTTGGGTGTACTGCTCCATAGGCCTGCCCGTAAGACTGGAGGTGAACTTCAGTATGAATAGTGGTGGACAAGCCTTGAAGGTTAACCTACACTTGTCATGCTAGGGTCCACCTGCTGGTGCTACGACACCGGGGCTTCTAATGTCTTGCGAAGCCTTCTAAGGTCTGGCATGAGAGAGTGCTCTCTCAGGAGAGTGGTCTGGCGGACTGGTTATTAAGGCTGAACCCGGTTCCCCAGTTCCAAATTCATCAGCTCTGGCCATAGTGCCACATCCTCTCCCCCACTGAACACCATACTGCCCCACTGAGAAAAACTCAGACTGCCTTCAACTACAACCCAATTGTTGCCAGCTATAAACACCTGGATGTGGCTCAATTTAAATTACGCACTGGGCAAGAGCAATATGTGGCCTACAAAAAAAAGTGACAGCATCCTGGAAAAAGCAAACAATCATAGGGAATGCAAAATTTTGCAAACCATGTGAAATGTAAGCAGGAACAACATGGTTACCTTAACGCTTTTACACTCACTGTTCAGAAATCAGTGAGTGCTTTTGCCTGAAAAGTTAAGGACATGACAACAGGGCCCTGAATGGACCCATTTCAATGGCCATTACTTATATCCTTACAAAATGTAAGCAGTATGGTAAAAAAAAGACAACATCCCTAGATACAGAGCAGCAGTACAAATTTTGTTTTTCAATCCTCACATTGCAGTACCTCCAGGATTGGTGCACTAGTTCCAAGCCCAGGGAAAACAAAGCCAAGACAACAAAAATAGCGCTTCACTGGCAAACTCTGTAAAAGTGGCGCTAATGTGTTTGGGTGTGAATAAAATCAATTCAATCTGGACAGTTTGCTACCACTCTGTCTTACTTTATTTAGTTATTTATTTTTCATATTTTTAAACTTTTATTCCCGATGCTGCATTTTGGAATTAAATGTCAAAAAAATACGACATTGATTTCCAACAGAAGTGATTTTCTTTTTTGGATCCATTTCACAGGGAAGCAAATAAAAAAAAAGATAGGAGACAGTGTGCACTGCGCACAGGCACGTCCTCCTCCTAAAAGGTTAGGTTGTTCTGCGCACACCGGCCCTGTTAGTGTCACCCCATGTGAGGGTGTCACCCGGTGCGGTCCGCACCCCCCACACTCCCCGCACTCCCATAGTGACGCCGCTGCCTCATGCGTTTTTACTAAGAGGCACCTACATTTGACTGGATGCAATGACCGGAGTGGGACAGGGCCCCACACAATAGCTCCATGAACCAAAAGTAAAACTGAACATTCTCCAATGGGACACTTGAATGGAGGATGGCACGGATGCTGCCTCGCCAATTAGGTCAGACAAAGTTTAGTGCACTTTAAAATTATGCAAATATGACTGATTGTGTTTACTGTCTGTGCTAGGTACATTAAGTGAGGAATTGGGATTTGTCATCTGTCAGGTGACCAGGTATGTGGGAGTTCTGGCATGTAGGAGCTGGAAGTGTGAATTAAACTGACATCAGAGGGGCAGGAGAAGGGAGACATAATTTACAACAAATGTGATACAATGCATTCCAGTACAACGCGGCCGTTACAACAACCGCGTTGTTACATCGCAAACCATTACAACGCAAGTTGTTACAGCGGCTTGCTGTAGGGGTTGTAACAATGACTTGCTGTAGGGGGCAGAAGGTGTTGGATTTGAAATCCAACACCTTCCCTACTGTTGCACAGACTGGAGTTGGAACAGTAAATCATACTATTCCAACATCCAGCGCACCCTACAGCAAGTCGTTGTAACAACTTGCATTGTAATGGTATGCGATGTAACAACGCGGTCGTTGTAACGACCAAGTTGTAATGGAATGCCTTCTTTGGCTAGAATCCCAGGACAGACACTTGTGAATGAACGTTTTGAAAGAGATAGACTTGTTCAGCCACCCAGACATTCTGAGAGCCTCAACGGGTTATGACCAGATGTGTTTAGATTGCAAGGAGGCTAGTGGGCTAGCCTCCTAGGTAATGAGTGTTAAAAGAGCTGTCAGACCCTCTCTTTCTTTCTTACCAACCCCCTCCATGGATTAAGCTCTGGTAAAAGGTGGCAGCCTTAATTAGTGTTTTGCTGGTTTTTATTGAGAGGACAGTGAGGAAAATAAAGTTGCTAAACAATTGAAAATGAACCCCACCTACCGGGACTCGCAAAATGTATGTTAATAGCACATGCAGATACATATAGAGCTGGGTAAAGTGCATTAACAATGATGGTAAGAAGTTCTTTCCGGAAGAATGCACCTTTGTATATTGAGAGCTTGGCGACTCTTAAAAAGAGAGTGAAGGGGTCTAAGAAAAAAACATACTCTGGAGCAATGGTTGGCTTACCTAAACTGATATAAGCAAGCAATGAAACAGGCAGGAATCTTGGGTGTGGGGAAACTGAGACACCAAATCAGTCATCTGAGGGACAGAATTAGGGTTTTTACCCCTACTGCATTGCCTCTTCATTTATTTACCCAGACGACAATCAATATTACAGAAGCAATATAAAAGGAGAATGTCTTAGATTGTTTTAGCTTCCTTATACCAGCAGACAAAGCGAGGTTGCACCACAGGTGGCACCTGGAGATGGTGTAGCACTTGTCGAAGGGCTAGTGGGAGGTGTTCAAGCTGGGACTTCACAAGTGATTGCGAGCGACAACAACATTAATAGCAGTACAATAAGCGTGAGAGCAAAATAGGAAGCTGACCCAACACATTTACCACCTTTGGTTTGAGCTTACTGTCAATTCCCACCATTCTTACACATTGGTTCAGTGTGGTCCAGAAATCAGTGCTGTTATTATCCGGGATAGTTTGGGGCCGACTGCAGGATGAAGAGTGAGAGATCCTGAACATTTACACTAACCTGAAAGACAAGTCCTTCAGCTTGTGATTACAACACTGACAATTTGCTTGGCTTCTCGCAGGTTCAACCTAAAGCTCTTTACTCCTTGTAACAGTACACGGCCCTGGACGAGGTAGTAGCATGCATTGTCCCCATCTGACCAAATCCCACTTCTCAGAAATTACCTAAAGTCCAGAATAATCCTCAGACATTTCAAGAGGAATTGAAAACAATTTTTGAAAGTTTTAATCCTAACTTGGCTGATGTTAAACAATTATTAAGTGTCGCCTTGTCAGAAGAGGTTAAAGACTGACTGCTAACCAAATCAAATTGACCATGACGACCACCTACAGAGAAAACTATGTTGCTATCTGCTACAGATGCTTTATTGAATACAGTTGTTGAAGCGCATCCCATGAACACAGATTGGACAAAGAATAAAGGATGTAAACAAAAGAAAAGCCTTGCTGATGTCCTTGATCGTATGATGTTGTTATTCTGATATTGTAAATGCTGCTGAAACAGCTCAATAAGCTATGGGAGCTTCCTTTTTTCAAGGGCTGTGCTCCACGGTGCAGGAATAAGTAAGAACAATATGTATTGGTTGGCAAAACAAAAATATTTCAGAATTGGTTTCTGCTGCAAATCAGTGTGCACTGGTTCGAGAAAGGAATAATCCATTGAATCTAAATGGATGTCTTTACAAATTGTAAACTTTCCAACGAACAGCCTGAGCGAGGGACTTTGGAGGAATGGGGAGACAGGGTGACCAGGTAGGAAGGGGAATGATGCCGGGGCAATGTTGGACCTGGCCCTCTCTGCAGGGTCACTCCAGACGTTTTTGCCTTTACCCTCCACTTTTTACTGAATTCTTTTTTGTTTGCCTTACGACTCTGAGCACTTTACCACTGCTAACCAGTGCTAAAGTGCTTGTGCTCTCTCCCCTAAAACATAATGTAATTGTCCTCTACCCAATTGGCATAATTTTTTTCTCATAAGTCCCTTGTGAAGTGGTACTACATGTACCCAGGGCCTGTGAATTAAATGCTACTAGTGGGCAAGCAGCACCAATTGTGCCACCCACTTAAGTAGCCCTTTAAATATGTCCCCGGCCTGCCACTGCAACCAGAATGCAGTTTTAAACTGCCATGTCCGACTTTGCATTAAAACCTTCCTGGCAAGCCATAAACTCCCCTTTTATGTCACCCCTAAGGAAGGGCAGGATACTGTGTAATTAAAAGGCTGTACATATACTTTTAAGTTTTACATCCCTGGTATTGAAAACACCCAAATTCGATCTTTGTTACGGGCGGGGCGCGTCAGCCAACGGACGTGCGCAGCACTAGCCAGGTAGTGCTCGCGACGGCCGTTGGCAGACGGGAGCACGGAAGGGGTTAACAGAAAACAACAATTGATATTTCAATAAATGTAAATTATCAGGTGAAAAAAGGAGATAGCAGCTAAGCAAATGAGAACACACCAGAAAAGTAAATCTTTCAAAAATAGAGTCTTTTTTTACTTTTTGTTTTTTTCAAAGAAGGGCTGTCATAAATACAATTCAATTGTGGAAAAGTTCGTGACAATGGTGAAAAGTGAAGCGTGGTGATCAGTGAAATGGTGGTGCACTATATACAAAACGTACATAAGTGACATAATAAATCAGATTCAAAGCAATTTCTTCTATACATATACTGTCTCCAGGTTTCTACATGAATACTGTACATAATGGCGATTCTGTGGTGGGGTCAGGGAGGCCGTATGGACAGGTATGATGTTAACGCCGACGTTACGACCCAAATGACAGTGCCACTGTGGTGCATCAAGGGTGGGTCTTCCTCAGGACTGTAAAGTGTGAGATGGACAGCCTCAGGAATCAGGGTGTGTTCTCATAGTCTTGTTTAATCAAGCTAAAGGATTGAACATAAAGGTAATTTAAACAAACAAGGGGGGTGCTAATCACACTCTGAATATGTTAATTTAAATTAAATAGGGCTGAATCCACTCATTAGAATGAAAGTTATAATGGAGGGGACCAATTCCACTCAGAGTTAGTTAAAATTAATTGGACCGGACAAAAGTGCATTCATGGACATCAAAGGTGATATGAGCCTTAACAAGTATACAGTGAATGAAGGAACTAATAGTATAGTGTGGGACATCCACCATCCGGTTTGAGTCTGGCAAAAAAGGGAAGGAAGGCGTGTTGGTAAAGCGAGTCATATCTATTTTGTGTGAAATTAATAAAACACTTCGGGATGCAAACATACTTCATATTATAATTAGGCAGATATTCTGTCGACCACCACCAGCAGGTTGGGGTCTGGATAAAATAAAATGAATGGCTTTTAGAGGCGCTGCGCAAATAATTGAATCTCCACTTTTGAATTAAATGAGTGAAACTCGGCGGTGCATACCTTGGAAACGAGCCGTAGCTCACACCATTAATTCTCTACCCGCCAAAGTCCGGAATGCAAAAGATGGTTACTAAAGAGTTAGAAAAGAAAGAAAGTGAATAGGCTTGATCAAAACCCAGCAATTCAAAGACAGTAAAGTGTAACGCGATAAGAACGTGTCAGGCAGCAGCACGTCTTACCTTTGGAATGAATCTCCTATCCAGCGTTTGTCAAGCGATGTCAGGCAGGCACGGTGGAACGTACTGCCTAATGACAGTTCGCTTACGTGGAAAACAGCTGATTGGGCTAACGTGCACGCGGCGGTGTAACAGCTCAGTGGGGCTGTGCAGTCATCCTTAAGCATCACGGAATGCACAAACGCTCACACCAACATTAGTGTGTACGAGTGAGGCATAGTCAAGTTTAATGAGGCACCTAAATAGTTAGCTTGAGATACCAAATGATGCGAGACACGTTGTCGAGGGGATATCTGTATTGATCATGACAAATCGGCGTATATAAATGGAATGTGACGCGTGACTGTTACGTTTCTAAGTGACCTAAACACACAATATCTGTCGCAAAATACATTTTAGCACATAACATTTGGAATGTGTTCATAATCTACATGATTTAAGCTACACAGAACTCCACCTTTTGTATTTTGTCAAACATATACATTGTTGGAATTGAGGCCGCGTGTATGTCATATTTAAATAGTGTAATTCCTGATGGCCAATAAAACATTGTTTTAAAACAGAATATATAAATGATGTTGCATGAAACCTATTATACATTTAAATCGCTTATATATCAGATTATTATCCACCATTGACTCAAGGAGTTATGTAAATTGTATAAAACATCAGAGAATGTTTTGGTTACATATTAATGCACATTGTTGTACTGGGCATAATATATCAAATATACCTGTTGACAAAAGTATATGTACAAAGTTGAGGATGTATTGTCATCTGCAAGCACAGAGCAGTGAACATTTCCCAATGAAATACATGGCAAAGTCAAAAAGCTAAAGAGCAAGGGTGCTAACGTTCAGAAAGGAGGTTTATGACCGAGCCATTTGTCGGTATGTCTCTTCCTGTTTGTTGAGTCCCTGATTTACAGAATCCGAAGCATGGATCCACTTACACTCCTTAAAGATAAGGGCCGAGAGTATGTCACCGCCCCAGGCTATTTCCTGACCCCCAAGTGGTGCCCGTCAGGCCCTGGGCCTTTGGTGAGGCTCACAGGAGCTGAATTCAAGCTTTTGGGCTCTTCGCAACTGCAAATGGGCTCATTTGCACCAAGACCTTGCTGCTTGCACCGTGATTCAGCATGACACTCTGTCAGCCTGTCTATTTGCACTGCAGCATCAACCACTCAGGGGCACCTCCAACGTGAAGCTCCAGCAATGCCCACCCGCGACACCTGGCCTACTCTTTGCGCTGCGCCAACATGTCCCGCAATGCTCTCCCTGCTCCTCGCGGCTCCCCACGAAACTCTTGGTGTGGAATTTGAGAAGGTAAACCTCAGCAGCCCTATCCTGGTGCCTGTATTTGACCTGCGCTCCATTGTGGTCAGCCTGAAAGTATGACTTTGGCACGGTCCAGCTCGACCAGATATCCCCAGTTTGCGTTTTCTGCTTTTCAGCGCTAATTTACACTTTAATCGTTAAAAATGTGTAACTGCGGTTCCGCTAATTTGGATTTTAAGTTGTTTTGGTCTTGTTGTATTTATTAAATTTTACTCTATTTTTCTAACATGGTGTGGGATCCTTTTTGTGTGGTGTTTTTCACATTATTACTGTTTGAAGTATAGTACAAATACTTTACACATTGCCTCTAAGTTAAGCCTGACTGCTCTGTGCCAAGCTAACAGAGGGTTGAGCACAGGCTAATTTGGGGATTGCTTGTGTCTTACCCTAATAAGGATTGTGGTTGCTGCTTGGCCAGGGCTCACACCCCAGTCAACCAACAACCCAATTTAACACAGGCAGGGTACAGTAGAGCCTGTTACACATGATAATTCCTTGTGTTTCATTTGTGGTCAGTGGAAAAAAGATTGTCTGAGACTGCTCCAGGGTTCACATAAACAACCAGAACATTCTAATTTCTCTCCTCCTTGTCATGCGAATTGATATCCAAAATTTTAGGACAGCCAGATGGTAGTTGACTGCTCTGTATATGCTCTAATTTTTATTGATCAGAAATAGCCCTATATAAAATGTCTCATAATCAGAAAGCCCGCCTTATGTCAGAATGACACTGGTACTACCCAAATAGACATTAAAATCTCCACTTCTTAAGCTTCCTCTCTTCTTCAAACAATGTATGCATTTGGCATTTCTAATATGTGTTCCTCATGATTCTGTGTCTATCTCACTGGGTCCGATTACTGATGAAGGTGCTTTCCTTTTGCTGTGCCAAAATAATTCTGTAAATGCCCCATCAAATTTCCATCGTCTTTTAGGTCTCAACATGTAGTGATGTGGGTTATATTTTGTCTGCTGAACTGGTTACGTTTAGGATGAATGCAAAGAAAAACCTTCCCAACATACCCCAATTACCATTATGTCCTGAAGCGGAAGCATGAATCTACCCAGCTATTGATGTTCTCATAAAAAACTAAAGGTACTGGTACCCTGTCTAAGCATCTACAACTCTTCAATTTAAAAATGCCCAATAAGGACACTTAAACATTTTCAAAACATCTATATACCATTAATGATGTTGTAGTTCCAATCTTGCGCGTTGTGCCACACCTAGCCACCATTTTGTCATGCATACTAATGAAAGCCACGTGGTTTACAGCTGATTTGTGGTCTGCCTTTTTCTCTCCCAACAGTCAGATCTTTTTCTCCTTCACATTTTCCAGGTCCAAACTAATGTGGACAAGGTTCCCTAAATGGTATATGTTCTATATTCTCACAACAACATCAAAAAGAGTTAGACTCCCTGGGCTTTATGGGAAGATATATTCTAGTTTATTATGTTGGCAATTTGTTGATTGCTTCTGACTGCTAGAAGCAATGCGTGGGGGATCCTCTGTATTTGCTCCCTGAATTAGCAGACTGAGGACATAATGCTTCTGGAGTTATTTGAAATGTGGGTCACCCTTTGTTTGATATTTAGGTCATAGAATCTCAGCTGATGAAAGATATCCATTTGCTGACCACATCAAAGCTGACCCTAAACTACCCCGAACTATCATAATTTCTCAGGTATGTACTCTTTTGAAGATGGCTACACACTCGCTTATGGTTCCTGCCTATCTTGTTAAAGTATCTAAATAAATTGTAGTTTGGTCACCCCTCATTCTTGGGGTACACCAAGCCGTGGTTTTATTCCTCCTTAACACTAAAACTCAGTGCATTTCTATGTACAGTCTGTCAAAGTATGAAATATTGTTAATTTCTACTTCTACTGTTACATTAGTTTCAAGTCTGTTGCATTTGGCTTCATGGTTCCCTACTTCCCTTGATGGGGAACTCCGCCATTGTGCACTCATCAAACCAAACTCTGTGTTGATCTCATTGCTACACCCAGTAGCAGCCGGCAACATTAAAATAGGGTAGGGCACGATTACCAAAAAACTCACCATATTTGTTGCGCTGGCACGCAGGGTCTCGATGCAATCTGACCTGTGCACAGGTAGGGGGCTGTATTAATAGTGAAGTTGCACTAATCAGCCCATCCCATTTTAAAAATGTGTGTGCCTATTGCACTCGCAGCAGGTGCGACAACGCTCCTCCGTCATAACGGAGAAGCCGCCACTGAATACACCTCTACTAAATTATGATCTTGTATATTACGTTGTCATCAAAGAATCAGAATCACAGCTTGTCAGACACCCACACAATCACCCATAATTCATCATTCTTGCACATATTACAGGGTGATTTTGTGAGTTGGCATCCACAGAGGAGCCATCTGATCTGGATGAAGGCTCAGAAGAAGACTGTGCAGCAGTCACTGATATATTCAGTGATGCAGAAATTAACTCAGACAACAGGAGACCAAACAGTGTAACATCATCTTCTGTTTCTTCTGAACCCGAGTCTCTTACTGTTCCCTAATCTGATTCTCTCTCTAATCTCTGTTCTTGTTTTCCATCTGCTTCCTCTCTACCACCTGCTTTTTTTGACTGGCCTGCAATGCCCTTATAGATTCATAAGGCCTTCTGAGCAACTCATCACTTCTGTAGTGTCAGTGAGGTTTGTATATAACTTGTGAGGGAGTGTAATGTTCTTGCTTCCTCCTGCCTGCCAATTCTTTTCCTACGTGCAGTGATGTAATTTCCCGGTGCATGGGAGAGGCTGTGCGGGCATGAGAAGGCAGGCACAGACACGTGAGAAGCATAGAGGCGGGTAAGGCACTGAACGATCAAGCCAGACTCAGCTCAAGACCATATTGGAACCTTCAACCAAAAACGAGCTGAACCTCCATGTGACTTTGGTGGACCGCCCTTGTACCTAAACCACTAAACTAATCTAACCTCCTTGCAGGAGAGGAGGCGCTGCCCCATATTGCTTTAGCAGATGGGCTTAAAATGAACGTTCCTGTAGAGTGCTGTGGAAGTGCTTGGAGAGGGATGTTATGCTAATTCTTTTTACCTGAGCCCTTTTTCAACATCGTTCAGGATCTATATGGCCAGCACATCTGAAATGCCACCAACTACTCAGAAGGTAATGCAAAAAAATCAAAAGTATGTAGGCTCCGTGTTAAAGTATGTTGGCAGCTGAGCTCGCCACTTCAATTTGTCATTCGAATTCTATGGACTTTTCCACACTTTTGCTTTGTTAATGTGTGTAATTGCCTTCACTGAAGGCCTTGAGTCACTTGCTCAATCTCCACTATCCTGCTTGACCTAACCACATAATCCTAGGCAATTGCCTTACTTCGTTACGCCTCCTTTTCCTTTGTTATCACATTTGGGAGCACAGGAAATGTTTGGGTTCATAATATGTGCTATGCAAAAATTTGTCATGTAGCTATTTTAATAGACACAATATAGCCCCATTCCATTTATAAGTAGGTCATGTAAAGGGCCTGCACGACATCTGACTTGCTTTGCGCAGCATCCCATAACATGATAACCGCACCTCAGTGGTCATCACGCACAACATAGAAATACAGAACCAAAACAAAGACATCCTTCCAACCACACACCCTATATGTTGTAGTGTGCTACTCATTTAGGCTAGCACTTCAGAGCCTCAGGTAGAGGTAGTAAGCACTATATAAAGGCTGCAATACAACACTAGTTGATAACTGGCATAATCGTCATGGCAGTGGGGAGCGGGGGCAAGAATGTTTCAATGTTCATGTTTAGACACTGTCTCTTCTAATAAAGGCCACCCAATGCAGAGATACAATCTAATGTACTAAAGTGTAACACTACTGTATATTAAAAAAATGAACACTTTGCTGAATTAAAAATTTGCGAACATTCGTGACAAGAATTTTCAATTCTATTAAGGACAAGGGAGGCGAGGATTATGCTTCTCATTTTCTTTGCGTTATTACAGCAGCCAATAAAAAACTATCTTTTTTATTCAACATATCATAGTAAACCACAAATCCCATGAGCACCTTGTACTCCATAAACATAGAGACTGTGCCCATATAATGTCCAACCGAGGCACACACATCCTCTTTCTTTGCGAAACTGCAACAGGTAAGTTCAACATTGTCAACTTAGCACTTTCTTGCACGCAGACCGTGGTGAAAAGTTTTAGAAGAACCAAAGATCCCGAAGACAAACAGGGAAACTTGGGATGCGACGGACCAGCTTCTGCTTCATAACCCTGGTGAAGAAACACCACCTTCATAGAAGAAGAATACTCTCCGCGGTAGTCTGAAGCCAACATGTGCGAGCCTCACTTGCCATTTGAATCTGAAACAAAAAAGAAGAAATCTCGTAATAACGGTCATCCCCGAACTATGTGCCAACAGCAAATCATGCAATAGGGGGGGAAAAAATATCCAACATAATGTAATTAGAGTGTAATACATACAGTAAGCGTACTTTCCCATTTTTTGAATCACATAGGTAAAACCATAACTGCTGGGTGGGATAATTCTCGCCTCCGTTGTCCTTAATAGAATTGAAAATTCTTGTCACGAATGTTCGCAAATTTTTAATTCTATGTCAGGACCGGAGGATCCGATTATACTTGTTTAAAGCTGAAGCATCACCACTGATGCAACATCCACAATCGGTTTGTAATAGAAAGATTTAAATGTAGATTCCGTTGACCAGTCGGCCGTATTCATGATGTCAGAGAGGCTTACTCCCAATGAAAAGAATATAGAGGCCATTGCGCCTCAAACTGAATGGGCACCAAATTTAAATATATCAATGCCTGCTTCATTCATGAGCCAACGTACCCATCTTGCTAAGGTAGCTGGAGTCACTGGCCTGAAAGGCTTTTGCAATGCAATAAACAGTTGACCTTGCATATCAGAATGAAATTCAGAGGTACTTACCTCGTACGCTTTTAGGCATTGCACCACACATAGTTTGGGGTGCTCTGGAAACATTGGGTAAGACACTGAGGAAGAATTACATTTGGTGCGTCTAGAATAGTAAAAGTGACACCTTCCGGGGAGAATCGACGACCAGCCAGGACTAAAGCTCTGATGTCGAAAACTCTTTTGCAAGAGACTAGACATAAAAGCATAGCCAACTTGGCTGAAAGCTGTTTACGTGATAGATACTTGTTCGCCGGCCAAGCTTCTAAGAACCGGAGAACTACTGACACGTCCAACAGGAATTAATATTTTGGACATGGTGGTTTTACCATTCTAATACCTCTAAGTAATTTACAAACCAAGGGATGCTCCCCCACAGGTTTGCCCTCAAGCTGAGTATGCCCTGCCAAAATCGCTGACCGAAAGTTATTGACTGTCCTATACGCAGAGCCCGGGGAAGCCAAAGAGGCTAGGAAATTCATGACCATGGAGACATCAGCTGTAGTGGGATCGATGTCCCGTCGAACACACCAGCTACACCACTTGTTCCATGCTGATGAATTCCGCTTGTGGGTATTAGCTGACCATGCTTTTTTGATAAATCCAGAAGCGTCCGCCGAAAGACCAGGGACGCGCCATCTGTCCCAAAACTCACCACGCCAATAGTGGCAGTTGACCCGCGTCTATTAGAGGATGAGGGATCTTGTGAGGATCCAGCAACAGATTCCATCTCTGAGGGAGGAGGACAGGTACAGTAAAAGACATTCCCAACACCATCGGGAACCATGCTTGTGCTCTCCACAAAGGTGTTACTAACACCAGTTCAGCCCGTTGTCGCCTGGCTTGGGCCAGGACTCTGGTGATCATGACAAAGGGCAGGAAGGCATAACAAATGACTTGAGGCCACGTCTGAAGAAACGCCTCCGAGGCCAGAGCCTCCGGATCTGGACGCCAGCTGTAGAACTCCGGGAGTTGTTTGTTCCGACGTGACGCAAATAGGTCCAACTGACAAGGACCCCATAAGAGGTTCAGCATCCGGAAAACTCGAGGGTGTAACTGCCAGTTGCTGTAATCCCGTAGGTAACGAGAGTGCCAATCGGCCACTTCGTTCTTGCGCCCCGGGAGATATTCCGCCACCACTGACAGTCTGTGTTGCAGACAGTAATGACAAAAATCCTTGGCAATTTCCGCAAGAATACGAGACCTCGTACCTCCCAGCTTGTTCACGTATCGAACCGCCGATACGTTGTCCATCCGCAACAGGATGCAACAGTCCGTCTTCTGTGGCGAAAGACTGCGGATGGCGAATGAACCTGCCAGCAACTCCAGGCAATTGATATGGAGAGAGAGCTCCTCCGGAGACCAGCGGCCCCCCGTTGAGATCGGACCGCAGCGGGAACCCCAGCTCCAGCGGCTGGCGTCCGATTTGATCACCACCTCGGGTTTCGAGCCGAAGATGGCTCTCCTATTCAACAACTCCATGTGATCTAACCACCATAACACCTCCAACCTCGCGTCCTCTGAAACAGGAATCTGTTCGGCATAACCGGGGCCTTTGCGGAGAGGCTGGATCTTCAAGCGTTGGAGTGCGCAGTAGTGAAGGGGCCTGGGAAGATTGCCTGGATCGACGAGGCCTCTCTTGATCGCTCTGATCTTGTATGATGGCAAGAGAAGCTGGCAGCTGTGGGAATCCACTTGAAACCCCAGAAACTCTATGGATTGCGTAGGGGTCAGGACTGATTTCTGGGAATTCACCACGAATCCCAGGCTCTGAAGAAGATGGATGGACCATTCCAGATGAGTAATCGCCAGTTGAGGGGATTGCGCCATGAGAATGATGTCGTCTAGATAGACGATCAGTCACGCGCGCAAGATTCTACTACTGGACGAAGGCGTTTCGTGAAGCACCAAGGTGCTGACGAAAGTCCGAAGGGAAGGACCGTATATTCGTAATAAACGCCTTGCCAGAGAAACTGAAGGAAACGCTGATGCAGGGCGTAGATGGGGACGGATAAGTACGCGTCTTTCAGGTCCAACCGGACCATCCAATCCCCTTTTTGTAGAAGATCGCGTAGCAGATGGACGCCTTCCATTTTGAAATGGCGATAGACGATCCACCCATTGAGCTCCTTGAGATTCAAGACCAACCTGGACCCACCCCCTTTCTTCCCAACCAGGAATACATTGCTGAGGAAACCCTGAGGATGACATTGAGTGACCGCAATCGCCCCTTTCGTCAGGAGGGAATTTATCTCTTCTGAGATAAATGTCTGATCTAGTTTGCTAAAAAATTAGGGGGAGGGGGCGGAGAGTTTGGGAGGGTGTCTCGTACATCTCCAGCTTGTAACCTTGCACCGTCTCCAAGATCCACGGATCTTGCGAGACGGCGCGCCATTGTTGTTGAAATAACCGAACACGTCCCCCCAAGACCACCTTAGAATAAGAGATTATTCTCACCTGTAGATCCGGCGTCTTGGTGACCTCCGTGGTTGCCACCGAACCGTCCTCTGCGGAACCGGTTCCTCGCCCTTCGTGAAGGGTAGAAGTTTGGATTGCCGGCAGAGTTATCCTGGTAACTGCCTCTGTGATGTTGCTGGCCACGTGGGGCGCCTTGGTTGTTTCCTCGGCTGCACGACCACCCTCGACTTCGTCCGGCCCTGGTGAAAACCGGTTTGAAGGTGCGGTGAAGGGATTCTTGAGCCTTGTCCAGGCCACTAAAAGTGGCCACGAATTTGGTCAACTCTTTTAGGAAGGGTTGGCCGAAGAGGAGACCTTGGGCCACATGACCTGCCTCTGATGAGGATAGCTCAGCCAATTTAGGGTCCAGCTTGAGGAGTATAGACCTCCTCCGCTCGCTGGACATGGCGCAATTGGCGTTGCCTAACAGGCGCACTGCCCTTTGCGCCCATCCAATGAGGGCGTCCGGATTTACCAGTGAACCAGATTCCTTAGCCTGGAATCCCATTTCCAGGATTTTTGTTAGGGGGCCCGAAAGATCCAGCAGTTTATCCTGGCATGACCGCCAGGCGCGGTCTATGCCTTTTTTGGGATCCTTGGTGTACTTTTTTAAGTAAGTGAGCATTGTCGGATCCGCCTCCAGTGTTTCCGCAACCCGAGCCGCCAGATCAGGTCTGGGACATTCCGACCGCAGCCGGGCTCTGACGTCCTCATCAAAAGGTTGGCGGAGTTGGGACTGAACGTAGTCCGCCACCTCTTGTGGCGGGAGCCATGCCGTAGTGTTGGGGTGGACAATGTCCGTTGGTTCAAAGGTTAACACTTTTGGTTGCGGAGGCTCGGTATGATGTTCCTTCCTGAGCTTTTTCGCCGGTTTAGTACTCACTTCCTCACCCGAGTCCGTATCGGTGTTGGGTGAGGTATCTCCCAGATCGCCTTGGGTAGACTCCGTCGGATCTGCTCTCGTGACATACGCATGGTCATTGGCCAAGGCTTTAGAGAGTCGTGCAAAATCCTCAGCATGGGGGTTGGAAACTCGGGTGTCTCTAGCCTTTTTACGCCCGGTCGCAGCCAGGATCCATCCCTGCTGTATGGCATATTTATTCAGGTGGCGCTTAAGGGGAGCAATAGCCCGCACCAGGGCAGAGTTCACAGAATGCTGCACACCAGCATCCAGGGCCTCCACGAGGTCCTGCTCCAGGGAGCCCGACGGCTCATCATAATAGTAATCATCCTCATCACAGTAATCTGCCATGGTAGGGTGGACAATACCAAAATATATTATTGTGATAGCAGAGGAGTAAGGGGGGGAGAGGCACAACCCCAGGCAAGCCTGGCTATACAGCCAAACAAAGTTCAGGAGTGGAGGGAGGGCCTGTCTACACCTAATACCTCTCTAGGCAGTGCCTATGCAGAGTTATACAGCCCGCAGCACAATTAAGCTTTGGGCGTCAGCAGGTTTTGTTTTTAAAAACTTCAAGTTTCCCGCTCTAATCAGCCTCGTAGCAGTCGCGGTGAAACTGATCAAAGGAAATGGCCGCCGCGCATGCGCGGTATCGACCGCCCGGTAACACAGAAAGAGGACCAAGCGCGATCGTGACGCGCGGTCCTAAAGCCCCCAGAACTCCTGCTCCACTGGTAAATGGCATCGGGTGACTCGCGCCCGGCCGGGGAGGCTGACACGCTCCCTGTCTGTCGCCCACACGAAAGAAGGCGAGATAAGGGGAAGAAGCGCGCAAGCGGGCTCGGCATTGCAAGTACCACCGATGCAGGTACGCGTCAGCAGCGAGTCCGCCAGAGCGCGAGCTGGCGACTACCAAATTAACAGCGATGCCACGCTACAAGAAAGCCATCAGAAAAATTATACACATGATCATAAATGCGCAAACATACAGTGCAGTGCCCCCAACCCATACACCACTCGTGCTAGAAAAGTAGTAAGGGAGAGGCACTTAACTGGCTGCGGAGCAACAAAGAAAGAGGACGTGTGTGCCTCGGTTGGACATTATATGGGCACAGTCTCTATGGTTATGGAGTACAAGATGCTCATGGGATTTGTGGTTTACTATGATATGTTGAATAAAAAAGATCGTTTTTTATTGGCTGCTGTAATAAAGCAAAGAAAATGAGAAGCATAATCGGAGCCTCCGGTTCTGACATAGAATTCTGACGAATCGTTATCATATTTGGCTTGTGTCAGGCTCGGTTTATAGAGCCGATTTACACCCTTGGCTTGGGACTACTTTCGCTCTTAATTTGCTGGTTTGCCAACCTCTTGACAAGCAGTGAGCACCAGGCGCGCAACACCCATTGGACTCAAAGGGCTTCAGCCCCCCCCTGTCGTGTGTGGCAGCCCGGGATGAGACACCTTCCCGGGCAAAAAAGCAGCCGCACCCGAGCACTTTACAGGTCTTTAAAAGACCATTTGCATGTTAATGAGTCCTTGCTGTTGTTTCACCCCTTCTAAGAGCCCCTGCAGCTCCACTCTGCCTAGTGCGTAAAGTTCAGCCCCCCCCGAAATTTTTGCTCAGCCCCCCCCGAAATTTGGCTCTAGTTGCGCCTCTGGTGAGCACACTGAAGTGAAGACACGCCACGTGAAAGCTACTACCTTTGACTATTGTATTATCGTGTCGCGCCACACAGTTTTCTGTAAAAGAACAAAATATGCAAAGTTTATATCTGCCACGTGACAGGGAGTAATTAAATACCATCAACAAACCCATGTGGCATTATTCATGATGTCGAATAAGTGTAATCCACACTCAATAACATAGCTCACCCTTCTTGCTACGGAAGCAACGTGCCAACACAGACTATTTAGGAAATATAATTGAAAGGCGGGAAAAGCCCTGTTTTAGAATTCCTCAGTCTCAAAAATGCCCCACTTCAACGCAAATTAATCTGAAAATGAAATTCCGGGCTTTAAATCTCCCTCAGTAATTGCCAAATGTTTTCCCTTGCTGTTTCGGCGCAGCTGCTATTCGTAGCCATGGGTACAGCGCTTCGTTGTTGCTATGGGATACACCCCACCATGCCTAAAGCGTTTGCTGTTGTGATTAATGTCAACTCTATCTCTTCCTGGTTCAGATGCTTTTGCATGACGTATTTTCCTCCGTGGTCAGTGACACTAGCGGCGCGCGCATTCCGTAACATCCGGATCTCTGCAACATGGCGGGTGCAGTTGGGAAAGCTGCAGCCGCCGCTCTGTCTAAGGCAGAGTACCTGAAGCGGTATCTTGAAGGTGGCGCTGAAGGGGCAGAGGACGGGAAGAAGCGGCGAAAGAAACCAAGACGTGTACCTGGGCTTAGCAAACCTGGCGGCGGGCGAGGGTGAGTGCACATGCGCCGGGGTTACTGAGCATGCTCTGAACAGCACCGGGCGGTTTGCGCATGCCTCGATGCCATTACTATGTAATAGTAGTAATCGGATGTTTACTATTACTTCGCTTTGCAAAAAAGCAGCGTCACAAACCTGTACAGTGTGATTCACGCTTCTCTCCAGATCTCTGACGTTTCCCAGTCCCATAAGTCTGAGAACAGTATAGTTCACTTTTTCTCTTTGCGTTTTATATTCGTAGTGCTGATATTTTGGCATTGTAAACAACATTACAATTGCCAGAATACAAACAAAAGCAAGATTTTGCAATGGAATAGATCTCGCTTTTGCGAGAGTTAGCGCTGTTGGCGTTTTTAAATGGTAATGTTTTTGTTTGGAGTGTTGTGGTTGTATTTGGCGTGGATTGGAGTGGCATTGTGTGGGTTGGATTGGAATTGTTAATTTGTGGAATTGTGTGGGGTGGTATTGTGTGGTGTGTTGTGTATTTGTGTAGTGGAATTATGGGTCATGGTGAATAGATAGGGGTAAGAGCTGCAGAGAATAGGTAGAAAGGAAGCTGGATAGGTAGTTTGTGCACGAAGTGGTGAATGATCTCCAGACAGAGTAGCAGAAAGAGTGTGTGAGAAAGAGGGAAAGAAGTGGACAGCAGGCCACCGACATAAGGAGGGAGTGTTTGTGCATGCCGAAGACGCCTGAAGAAGAGGAGTGGAGCATGGGTTTGAGGGACTGAAACCTCGAAAAGGCTCTGAAAAGATATTGTGCTGAAAGACCTCAATTAAACCACACGAGACAGCCGGAAGAGTGCAAGAGAGAGAGGGGTAAGAGATGGTACAAGAGAAAGAGAGGGAGGCAGGGATGATTGGGAGGCGAGAGGTGGACTAGTGCACAGCGCAATGAGGTACCGGAAGGTAGCACTAGGGAGGGGGGGGGGGTGAGAGGTGGACTAGTGCACAGCGCAAGAAGGTACCAGAAGGTAGCTTGTGGGAGCAGGTATTTTAGAGAGGTGATAGGGAGTGTGAGGGGGCAGAGGGATTGCAAGATGACAGAGTTGGTGGAAGTGCCAGGGAGAAATGGGTTGTATTGGAATTGTTTGTTGTGTAATTGTGTGGCGTGGAGCTGTGTAGTCAAAATATGTGTCATGGTGTGCTGTAGAATTATGTAGATGGAAATTAAGTGGTATTAAGTGTAATGGAATTTTGTTGTGCCCAGGGTGCTGAGGTGGTGCTGCACTGGTGCTGAGTGTTGCTGAGGTGGTAGTGTGTTTGCAAATTTGGTGCTGAGTGATACTGAGGTGGTGCTGAGTGATACTTTGGTAGTGCTTAGGTGGTTCTGTGCTCAGATAGTGCTGCACTGGTGATGAGGTGATGCTGCACTAATGCTGAAGTGGTGTGGAGTTGCTGCTGAGGTGGTGCTGCGCTAATGCTGAAGTGGTGATTAGTTGATGCTGAGGTTGTGCTGCACTGGGGCTGTTCTGATGCTATGTTGGTGCTGCGCTTGTGGTGCACTGATGTAGAAGTTGTGCTGTGGTGGTGTGCAGTGATGCTGAGGAGATGTTTCACTGGTGCTGAGGCGGTGCTGAGTGATGCTGTGGTGATGCGGTGGTGCTGAGTAAAGGTGAGGTGATTTTAGTGTGAGGAGTTGGAAGGTCCGGCTGGATTTATTCTTGCCTTATAGTTTGCATAGAAAACACGAATAACTAGGCATAGTCCATTTGCTTAGGTTATGCATTTCAGGGCGGTGGTGTTTTAGTGAATTACTCTTTCAGTTAAAACGAGGTTGACTCCTGCCTGGTTGGTTCACCTTATGTGCTATGAGTGAGGCCTCTTTTACTTCAATACCCTTGCTGAAAGTGATACATTCCTACCCAGGGGATGATTTGAGTTCTGGTCTCTTTTCTTCTTTGGGCTCCAACTTAATTATAGAGAAGGGGAATGCTTCCTTGGAATTGGAGTAACGATAAATTGTAGCCCTTCTATCGTCACCCTGAATGCTACCTGTTGCCGCAGCAAATTGTACATTGTTATGGGGGAAATAAAACCTTTTCCAAACACCGAATTCCAATTTTCCTCACAAAAACATATTTGTTGCGATTTTGTTTGCCATTTTTAAAGTGTGTACTTTTTTGACATGTTTGACAAAACATGTACATTATTGATGTTTAGAAAATAAATTAGTTGTTTGCTCGCTTATGCACCTTAGTCAAAGACTGCATTTTTATTATAATGGATAGTTGTCTTAAAGGAATTTTTCATGAGACTTGTGCATGTTGGCAAAACTGTGCGTGGTGTGTGTCCACATTAGGGTTATACATTTGGAGCAGGAATCCTCGAATCCAAGAAATAAAACGTGCTTGAAATCAAAATGTCACCCTCTCTTGAGCTGTACAGGCCCAGCCCTAGGGATTATGTGCCTTGTAACAAAAAGCTGATTATATCAAATCAAATTAGTCTTTATTTCGATAATTTTCAATCATAAAGACACATACAATATAGTCAAATGACATAAAATGTTTTAAAAGAACAGTGTCATAGAGGTTAGGGGTGGATAAAAATTCAATTAAAAGGATCCGTACTGTAACAATTCTTAGTAATGAAAATTGATTATATAAAAGAATCATAATATTTATATCCATAGCGCAGCGAGGTTAGATTTTTTTAAGGAAACCACTTATAAATATATAAATACAATTCACCCATGGTTGGCAATAGGAAAAGGGCATCACAACGTAATATAGACAGGTTACTTAATGCAATGCAGAACCTACATTTGCATCCAAACTATTCCTTCTGAGGGCCCATGTTCAGCTCAAGAATTTTGCCATAGCTATAACTACGACTTCCCTTGTGTCTGTCTTTAGAATACGCAATGCTGATTGGCATGATCTTGTGCCAATTTTTAAACAGATCGGCTTGAGCCATTTATAACGTGGGCCCTTGTATGCTGGGCACACAAACAGTACATGTGTTAAAGACTCTTCCTGAGATAGGCACATATGGCATTTTGTGTCTTGGTCATCATCCCACTTTGCCGTAAAAGATTTTAAGGGGAGGGTACCCACTCTAAATTGGTGATAGAGTTTCCTGTCACCAGGTCTCGCAATAAAATCCCAGTAGGCCTCCAGCTTATATTCGTACTTATGTTCTAAAAAGGGGCCTGTTAGGGAGGCACTATTCACCAATGACAAGGACTTTTGACAGACCATGTCCCTATATAGAGCTTTAAAATCATTTTTAGTTGGGAACAAGTTCCCTTCTGGGTCCTCCCACAAATGGCTGAGCCCCATATCAAATAGTGTGCCCTTAATCTTTTGTAACCAAGTAATTTTTGAGGACTTATCGGCTTCTCTAATATGCTTAACTGCTTTAGCATAGGGTGCTAACTCCGTGGTTGCCCATAGCCGTCTCCAATATGCCAGGGGGTCTGAAATCCGCTGCCTCCTCAAAATAAGTGCATCCCAGATCTAAAAGTAGGCGTTTAAGGGAGGACGATTGAGGGAGACCAGTCAATGATCACAGAAACTTGTTCTGGGCTAGAACTAAAGGACCTACATTTTCAAAGCCCCCGAGTTCTGCACCATAAATTATTGAAGCCCTAATTTTCCCTTGATATATAGTTAGTGCCGGTCCAACTGGTTTAGTGTGAGATAGCCGGAGTTCTTTTATAAGGGCCCCTGCTAATTGGTTGTGCCTAAGAACTAATAAATCTATCTGTGGCTTCCAATTCATCCTTTTGCCCAACGTTACGCCCAGGTACGTAAAATAATCCGTTTGCTCCAGCGACGCATTGTTCATTACTACTCTGCCTTTCACTATTTTATGATTGTGCAACACCATGAACTTGGTCTTGTCAACGTTAACTACTAGATCGTGGTCGTTGCAAAATAAAGTGAATCTGTCAAGGGCTCGTTGCAGACCAGATTGTGTTTTGGACAAAATTAAGGTATGTTATGTTATGTTAATTTATTTCTTCTATAGCGCACGGCTACTCCAAGGAGCATCCCGGCGCTTTGCTGAAGAACAATAACAGGTAGAAACAACACATAGCGACTGCAAAGAAAAATAGAGAGAAAGACACAGGTTATCCAAAAGTACTTAATTAGCAAAGAGCCACGTTTTAAGCTCCTTCCTAAAGGCAAGGAGACTCGGGGCCTGCTTGAGAGAGAGTGGTAGTTCATTCCACTCCTTCGGGACTAGGTAGCGGAAGGATCTGCCACCCATCCTAGCACGCTTAATAGCCGGACCTATCATTTTGAATAACAGAGATGATCTCAGGGCCCTGCCCGGTACATATCGGGACAAACGTTTCCTTATGTACTTGGGGCAAGGGCCGTGTAGAGCCTTAAAGGCAAAAGTCAGGCACTTAAAAAGAATTCTTTTAGTGATCAGCAGCCAGTGTAAGTCTCTCAGAAGAGCCGTAGCGCCGGCTCTTCTAGGGAGCCCGTAAATAGCACGGGCTGCCGAATTCTGGACCACTTGCAAACGGGTCAACAGATATTTTGGAAGGCCCAGAAAAAGGGCGTTTGCGTAGTCCAGACGCGATCCAATCAGGGCCTGAACAATAGTCTTCCTATGTTGAACAGACAGAAGAGGAAGGAACTTTCTCAGCATACGTAAAATGCCGAAGCATTTACCTGAGAGACACGAGATGTGTGGCCCAAAAGACAGCTCATTGTCCACAATTACTCCTAGGTTTTTTGCTTTAAGTGACACACTGTTAGGAGGAAATAAATCTTGAGGCCACCAGGCTTTCCAGTCTGGTTCACAGGTGCAACCAAAAAAGAGCAGCTCCGACTTGTCGGGATTGCACTTAAGCCCATTACACCTGAACCACTCGAAGACCGCCCCCAAGCAGTCCTTGATCTGTACGCCATTGAAAGTACCGCCCCTGTCACAAGTGAACAGGAGCTGGGTATCATCGGCGTAAGATATGACCTGGGCGCCAAAGGATTCCGCGACTGCCGCCAGAGGAGCCATAAAGATATTAAATAGCGTGGGGCTAAGAATGGAACCCTGCGGTACCCCTACCTCTAGCGGAGACATTTCCGCGGAAAAAGGAGGCGCCCAGATCGTTTGTCGGCGGCCGGCTAGAAAGGATTTAAGCCAACTCCACACCGTTCCCTGAATGCCGCACTCCCAGAGTCTTTTAAGGAGGCGATCATGGGGGACGGTGTCGAATGCCGCCGATAGATCTAACATTATCAGCATAGCCCTTCCTCCCGAATCGAGAACTTCCCTGATGTCATCCGTGACCTCTAAGAGGGCCGACTCTGTGCTGAAATTTGCACGAAATCCAGATTGCGTATCGTGCAACAGGTCGTGTTCCTCAATGAAATTAGAAATCGTCCGATGGACAAATTTCTCGGCCACCTTTGCCAAAGCAGGGAGAAGGGAGATAGGTCTATAGTTGGCATGAATGAGGGGGTCCAGGGCAGGCTTCTTGATCAATGGCAGGATCAAGGCGTGTTTCCATGCTTGTGGGACCACTCCTGTGCTCAATGAATAATTCAGGAGAGGATTCAGTAGAGCATTTAAAACAGGTGCTACCCTCCCCAGATGTTTAGCTGGGCACGGGTCAAGTGGAGAACCGGACTTCAAACCAGACAGAAGCTCCAGGGAGGTGTCAAGACAAAGACGAGGAAAAAATGTGAGAGAAGGGCCTAGACTCTCCCTAAAAACGGGGAGACGAGAGACTTGCGGCCACATGTGAGCTAGGGTCGAGAAGAGAGGCTTGAATAGTAGTAATTTTAGTCGTAAAAAAAGTTGCAAGCTGTTTTAACCATTCTTCAGAATGGATATGAGATGGAGTGCAAACAGCAGGGGACATAAAATCCAAAACAACTTTAAAGATTTCCTTACAACCATTTTCAGCCTCATCAATTCGACGCTCAAAGTATGATTTTTTTTCCTTCCAAATTGACTGATGATAGGCTTTAGTCAATCCTCGAAATGTTGCTTTCTCAGTCAGGTCATAGGCCCGTCGCCAGACTCTCTCTGCCTTTTTACAGCCTTGGCGCTGCTCCCTTAACTGGGGGGTGAACCACGGGGCAGACATTCTGCGTTCGCCACTATTCTGCTTCTTTTCGGGAACTAGGGTCTGAAGTCTTGCTGTCAACCAACTCTGAAAGAGATAAAGATTCTCTTCCAACGTACCCAAAAGAGGACAAGGAAAGATATTAAGAGCCTCAGATAGCATCTCGGCCGAAAGAAGATGGAAAGGGCGCGAGGAGCGCGAAGTCTGTATAGATTCTCTCACCCGGATGGGAGCTGCGACGGGAACCGAAAAAGAAACCAGAAAATGGTCTGACCAGAGTACCGGTTGTGAGGCCTCTATCACAATAGTTTTAGTAGAAAAGATCTGGTCCAGAGTATGGCCTTTATTATGCGTTGGCGTAAGAAGAAACGGGGACAGACCTAAGGTATTAGTAATATCACTCAATTTCATTGCATCAGGGTCCACTACAATATCCATATGGATATTGAGGTCCCCAAGAAGCATGCAGTGCTCAGATCTGAGACAGGGGACAGAGAGAGCAACTTGTAGTGCATCAAAATCGGTATCGTCCGCAAACATTAAAAGCGGAACCCTCGAACCGGCAAGAGTAGGGGCGTCAGTTGGATACTCAGTATAATATGAGATAACATTATTTATGAACAATGAGAAAAGGGTGGGGGCCAAAACACACCCCTGCCGTACTCCCTTGTTCACAGGGAAGCGATCTGTTAACTCACCCTGTTGTCCCCACCAAACCTGGGCATAATTAGACTCATGAAGCTTAATAATAAAAGTTAGAATCTCAGGGGGCATCCCTGCTTCCTTAAGTGTGTCCCACAACTTGTAACGGGGTACTAAGTCGAATGCAGATTTAAGGTCTATAATGCAGCATAGAGAGTCCCCCCTGCTAAAACCACAGTGTTCCAATATATCATCATGAATCTAAAAACTTGATCGATAGTGCTAATGTGAGGACGGAAACCCGCTTGAAAGGTGGATAGGATTTCTTGTCATCTATCCACATATTTACCCTACTTAGCACTAGTCTGGCCACAATCTTTTGTAAAGTGTCTATAAGGCTTATAGGCCTATAGTTACTTGGACTGGCACGGTCCCCTTTTTTAGGTCTCGCCTGACCCAGCGCATGCGCTGGTCTGGCGAGACTTATTGAGAGCGTCCAAAAAGAGCTACCAGGCCAGCCTAGAGCTGCAGTGCATGTGCGCGGGCGCGTGTGCGCCGGGCTTTACCGCGATTACTTTCACTTTCGCGGCCACACGGCCCCTTTGATATTTGATCGTGATCCCGATGGCAATCACTTTCACGGCCGCTTGGCATAGCCAATAGGTCTCGCTTTTGGGACCTTATAAGTATTTAGTTATGCAACTGTTGCATGGCTAAACACTTATAAGGTCCTAAAGGCGAGACCTATTGGCTATGCCAATGCTTGTTATAAATAGGAATGATTTCTGCCCTGCGCCAGGATTCTGGTAAGGGGGCACCTCTTGCCAGGCCATTGACTATAATGAGAATGTATTTGAGCCAATTCTGCCTATCAGATTTAAATATACAATCCGGACCCGGGGCCCTGCCTGCTGCGACACCATCCAAAACTCTCTCAATTTCCCCTATATCAAAGGTTAGGACTGTATCAGAAATTACTCGAGGGTAATGTCTTGGGCTACCTGTGGTAGATGCAAACTGGGTCTGGTAGTGCGCGACCCATACTTCTGGTGGAACGTTATTAACTGGTACCGGCCCTATGTCACCACTACCCCATTTAACTGTTTGCCAGAACCGACACCAGTTTTTCCCGTTGCTTGCATGTAGCAAATCCTTCCATCTATTTTCATTGAAGGTCTTCTTTGCCCTTTGTTGGGTTTCCATATATTCAGACCTTGCTTTCCTAACCTTCCTGCGGGACTCCCAACCTGATAGCTTGAGAGAGGTGCCTAAATGCTATCCTACATGCCCCATCGTACCATTTTGCTGATTTTTGGATAGCCTGCTTAAAGGGTCTTTTATTTTTTGTAAAAAAAGCTTTCAACTTTGCAAATAGGTCCTCATGAGCCTTTGTAAGGGCAGGAAGAGAGGCCTCGTGCATATCAAGATGTGAGAGAGCTAATAGAGTGTCTTCAAGAGTTGACTTTATCAAGTCCATAGTGCCCTCGTCTTCTGAGACCAGTGCCCATTTTAGTCTGCGACAGTCTTGGGACAAAATTACATCTGTCGTCGCGATTTCGGTTCGTACCCTCACCATGGGTTGGCCCTTTACCTCTAGTGTCAAGATTAATGGATCGTGGTCACTCTCCATTCTATGTTGAACCTCCATGTCCCCTAACCTTGACCATAGTTCTAAATTAATAAAGAAGTAGTCAATTCTTCTACTTCTTAACCCGTTGTTAAAAGTATGGGTGCCTTCACTGTCTGATTTCGATCTCCCATTGATGGCTCTGAGGCCCCTCTCCAAAGATAAGCTTTTTAATTGGAGAACTGCCTCTGACCATTTGTTAATTGCGGGGAGCGTTAGAAGTGGTATACCCCAGGTCGCATCCTCGTCACTGGTAAGACTTCCATCTTCTAAGCCAAGTGGCTCAAATGTACAGTTGAAATCACCAGCAATTACCCGGTGATTTACCCCTTTTAATGATTTAATGAAGGAGTCCAGTCTAGAAATGGTTGGTGAGGCTTTCCCTCCCACCATCCCTCTTGCATAAACATTAATCAATATTTGCTCTGGCTCATATTCAGAACAAATTTTAATAGCCAAGATATCAGGGTTGTCAATCGTTTGCTCTTCTACCTGATAACCTGCCTGCTGTCTAGCCCAAATAATCAATCCCTCAGAGGGTCTCCCTTTAAGTCGTGCGATTGCCGGTTTACCAAAGGCCAAATAGCCAGGACGAAAGATCGTACTCAGTGACCAAATCTCCTGAAAGGCGATGATGTCATAGTTCTCTATGAAGGATGACCAATCAGAAGAAGTAGTCCTCGATGCAAGACCAGCAATATTCCAAGATATTATACTTAGTGTGGTAGAAACTGTACTGCTTCACCTATCTATCGATAACAGGTTCTCAGTGCTCTCTGGGGAGTTTGGGGTTACTAGCTGAGATCTCAAATCGGTCACAGGGGAAAGAGCAAGCTGAATAACGGTATTCTCTATCCTGGGTAAATATACAGAGTGTAGTCAGTCGCAAGCATCTAGACCGGACAAGGGGGCAAATCTATTAGCTAAGTTTAAATCAGAGGATCTGTGTGTAGTTCTATGGGGTCCCCACGGGTATTTCGCTACACATGGAGTGCCCCACCCTATCAGAGCGGAGTGGCGGGGTCATAAAAAACCCTAAGGGCAGGACAGAGATTTTCCCAGAATGGTACCCTTGGTTTCCACTACCTAGATGGTCCAGGAGAAGTCTAACAACATGCTCATTGTTGAAGTTGGCAACTACGCAATCACCCCTCCCATCCTTCGTAGAATGTCCTATCCATGCTAAGCGTCTGGCCATAATCATCTGATTACAAATATCCCAATCCCAGACCCCGACTTCCTTCAATTGTGTAGTAAGCCAATGCATGGTTTTAGCCATTAGCTGTTCGGTGGATTCAATCTGCCCAACCTGTAGAGCCGGAACATTCCTCAGGACCACCACCAAAGGGGCGGCAGCCAGAGGAAGGTGTAGGGCTCGGGGGGCCTTCTGAGGCTGAGCTATAGTCCAATCTCTCATGCATCAGGGGGGGTTCTCGGCCATATGTCCCTGGTGCAGAGCTGGCCTGATTTTCTAAAGCACGAGAGGTGGACAATTGTGCAATGTCACTTACTGGCCTTGCACAGGGTCTGCTTTCCTCCCTCCTCCCCACCCCCCCCCCCCCCGGAGTGCTCGGGATAGACTGAGCAAATTCGCTAGACATATTCCCTAATTCAACCACTTTGCCTCCCGATGCAACTATACCAACATCAGAATTGGTAGCTGCCGCGCCATTTCTCCTAGACGGTAGTAGCAGTGGCCTAGTTGTTGGAGGTTTGGGGGGTATAGGTTTTGCTACTACAGTGTTATTCAACTCATTGGATGTAATTACAGGAGACAAGTTAGTTTGGGCCAATAAACCCTAAATAGTACAGAAATTAGACATAACCTTCAGTTCAAAATTAGTTAGTCTTTCCTCAATCTTTGTCAGTCTGTGGATGATAGGAATTAAAGATGTTGAAATTAGATTTCCCAGTTTGTTCCACATGGCCTCATTAGCTTCGGGGAGGGATCGCCTTCCGAGACTAAATTCGAACCCCCAGAGGTGGTAGCAGGAGGATCTACTATCGTTAGTGGTATTAAAGATGCAGTTCCTCCATTTTTATTTGTCCTTTGCAATTTTGCAGTTTTCTGCCTTTGAGGGCCCCCTCCCCGCTTCCTCTTCGATGAAGGCTCTGGGATTGGATCAAGAGTTTGATTTTTGGATTGAGGTACAGACCTCGTAGTAATGCGTGGAAGTGAACTACTTGCTGTGTCCTCAACGGATGAGGGGATGATATGAGCTTCCGGTGTGATGGATGTTTCCAATGGCACATTCGGGGACTGTCTGACATTGCCTGCCATAACATAGAAATCAGTATCTGTGATCAGGCAGCGGCCAGGAATACGAGCAGACATCAGACTGCCCAATGATGATCGTTTAGACTGGAGGGGATCGAGAGATAGGCGGCGCTCGGTCAGTGCAATCTCGTGGGGGAGGAATAACTGGCTCTAATTAAAAAATGGTCCAATGTCCTCGCCACACTTCCGCTGGGTAGCGCGTTTCTCCCCTTTCCCTCTTGCATATTCATCTTTGGGCGGAGTGTAGTAACAAAACAGGATTCCTAATTTATAACGCCTTCAGGGAGGACAGACAATGAATTGAAGTTGACTAACCTTGGGATTTTGACGGGTTTAAAGGGGGGTCCCGGCCCGGCCTCGTGCGGTCTCCAAAGGGCTCAAAAGGGCCCACCCTTGGCACGGGCTTCGCCCGACGCGCGCCCACGCGCGTCCCGCGAAGCAGGTGCCGCGAGCAGTCAAGTAGGCTCCCACAGGCAGTCACGAGTGCGGGCAATTAGCAGCAGAGCTCCCTGGGACTTGCAGTCCCCGTGCAGGTACACACTGTCCTCCTCCGCTTACGAAGCGGCTCCCGCGAAGCGGGTGCCGCAAGCAGTCAAGTAGGCCCCCACAGGCAGTCACAAGTGTGGGCATTTAGCAGCAGAGCTCCCTGGGACTTGCAGTCTCCGTGCAGTTACACGCTGTCCTCAGCTTACAAAGCGGCTCCCGCGAAGCGGGTGCCGCGAGCAGTCAAGTAGGCTCCCACAGGCAGTCCCAAGTGCGGGAAATTAGCAGCAGAGCTCCCTGGGACTTGCAGTCATTATATCAGAGAGGTGAGCTTGTGACTAATAGAGCTTGAGTTATAGTGACAGATGTGTTTTGCCTGAAGCTATGAAGAAACATTGCACTGTCTGCTACCTTTCCTAGGTGTTTTGGTCCCTTTTCGTTGGTTGGAACTCAGGTTTTCTTAGTGTTTGGGAAACTAATTTAGCTACATCTTGACCTTATGAAATGTCACACTTAATTTGGTTACCTGTTTGGTATCGTTCTACATATATTAAATAAATGAGCACTCAGCTTCATTATATAAAATTTGCACTGAAACCTGAAACTCCCAAAAGGTGAAAACGTGTTCCTGTGTTTTCTTTCTTTTTTTTTTTTTATAGACGCCGGTACTTTCCATCATACAAATGATGGACGACAAGACAGGTGTTTGATTGTAAACAGTCCGAATTTATTAACCCAGAAGATTTTCAGGAAATTATTGACCGCTTATCTTGAGCACTGAAAACATGGGTTGAACAGTGGCACTTGTTAAAATGATAAACCTTTTATAAACTTTGGCAATTGCACTTTATCATAATGACGCTTCTTACAGGCTGCACTATAGCTACTGACTGCTCCTTAGTATAAGCTTGCTTAAAGCATTAAGTCAAATGGCATTGCACCATGCACCTTGTCTAATCCAGAGTGCTGTCTCCACTGCACTCCCTCGTCTCCTCTGTATAAAAGAACCTAGGAATCAGCTGGGCTTGCACAGCTAAATAAAATTGCCTTGCAGTTGGCACCAACTGGCCTTTCACGATTTCTTGACCCAGGGCAGCTGGGATAAAAGCAACCCAAAATTAACAGGTCATACATGATGTTAAGAAGCACACTAGTGTAATCAGATTTTACTCTGCACTTTATTAACTGGTCAGTGTGTTGGGAGGTGAAGCCACAGGAAATGCCCCATGCATGGTAGCAATCGGCTCAAGAAGACTCCAGTACAGCAAGGAACTAAGTCCAATCCACGGGACACAAGACACTGCAACATGCACCTTATTAAACACATTTAGATTTTAGCGTCTGTCATATATCATGGCCTACTTCTTCATGTGTTTGGATGGGTTTACCGTCTGTGCCTGTCCTTGAATGATTCTCATATTACTGGCAGCCTTCTTTAAGAGGTAGACTTTTTTCTTCCTTTTTGTTTTAGAATTAGATTTTAAGACTCAAAGAACAGGTGACTTTATGATGTACTAAATGGATAGAAGTAAGCATGGTAGGGCTAAAGAGTACAACTTCTGTCCTCATGCAGTTTGAACTGTTTTACCCTTGGCGTCTTTTATATGTGACGGTTTTAAATAACTTGAAACAATAAAATGTATCTATCGCATGGTTGCAGGTTATAGGATGTGGGAGTGGCTGAGGACCTAAACATGTCTTTACTGTTGTAACAAAGCCTTTGTTTGTTGAAAGTATTGAGTCATTGATCTGCTCTGTGACAAGCCAAGCTCAATAAAGTGTCCCCAAATTGCAGAAACGAGCAAGTTGCTCTGTTGCGTTCAGCTCATCCATGCTTGTTGCTTCACTTCAGGTTCGTACAATCACTTCACTGTACGTGATAGACCTCCCCAATAATATTTATCTGTTGTAGTGTTTTCAACAGAATGCTGAGCAACACGTTTCTGGGAGTCCAAACATTGAACAATTTTTTAGGAACACAAAAGGCTTAGGCTTTGTTCATCCGGAATACTGATACAGATGCCCAGTGAATAATTAGTTATAGTTATTATAACAGTTTGTTCGTTTTTTCAACGTAGTAGGGCTGTCTTTTTGGGCACATGCTGGTTTGAACGTGTTTTGATACAGGGTGTTAATGAGCATGAGAAAGCCATTGAATAGTAGCCTGGTTCTGCTAATGAATTGTAGCATGATCCTCAAGCTCTCCTTTGCCATAGGAATGTATTTGCGATTATTGTTGCACAAATGTGCCCATCTATGCCCAAGTGATGGCCAGATTTGGATTTTCCTCACGGCACACAAATAAAAAGAAGCACAGCAAGGTGTGTGCATGTGCTCTGAACTCCAATGGGTTAAGTAGCAGATACCTCCATGTTGAGCTGGATTTAAAATGTTCGTTTTTAGGTCTCGCTAGCGTAAGGCTGCGCGCATGCGCAGTCTCGCTGGCGAGATTTAATGAGATGTGGGTATTTTCTGTAAGGGGCATTAAGCCCCGCCCCTCTTTTCCATTGGCTGGCGTCACCGTTTATGCTAAACGGTGGCCAGCCATTTGAAAAGAGGTGTTGGTGACGTATTTGCTTGCCTTTCTGAGCCGTCCCATTTGGACGGCCTGGCCTGCTTTGCGTTCATCGCAAAAGGTTTCTTATCTTTATGGGGCCAAATACATGGCCCCATAAAGACAAGAAACCTTTTGGCAGGCGAGAAAGTCGAGCAAATACGACAACCCCTCTCTTTTCAGGTTGAGTAAGGAGGATGGTGAGTGTGTGACGTGTGCAGCGTTCACTGGAAATGTACTTCCTCTTCTCCGTAACAATGCCGGTGGAATGCTCTCGACGCGCAGGCATGATGTGGTAAATTCTCCTCCAAAAATCTGCTACTTGTGGCTTGTATTTTCGGAAGATGGCTGTGTGGCATGTTATGTACGCAGCAAAACATCGAAAAAGTATATTGTTACCCGCCAGGCTGTTTGAAACCAGCCCCCTGCTTACAAATAGGCTGGCGTCTCGTAGGTACAGATTTAGGTGCCATTCTTCGGAGCGGCTTGCATAAACTCGCATTCATTTGGGGTTGAATGTATTCGATGGAATCCTCAAAGTACGCGTGTACTTTCACCGCAACAGAAAGGACGTGTCTCGAGAGTAGATCTCAAATTATTTTCCGAGGAGACCATGGTGACATATGGTAAACACACTGTGACGTGCAAAGGAAGGTTTTGCACAGTTTGTGGCTAGGGATGTGGCAGCCGAGTTGCCATATTTTGGTGCTTGGAGACTTGTTGATTCGGGCAATGACGCCAGCTTGTTTACGTGCTTGTTGTTTGTGCCGCCTCCTCGCCAAGGAGAGGCGAGGTTTGCAAACAACATTTTAAAAATACTTTATGTTTAAAATGCATAAAATATTGAAAAAAACGCGTTTGCTGAGCCGTGCCTTTATATTGTAATGTGCCGCTCGACAAACTCTGTTGGGCATTCTGCAAGCCCCGCCTCACAACTGCAACCTGAAGGGTTCTGCCAATCTCAGCGCCGCACAGGAAACGGCACTCACAAAAACGGTCGAGATAAGGTATTTATTCATTTTTCATGCATATTTTCTCTCCACCCGACTTCCGCTGCCTGCTCCTAATATGTTTCCCTCTCGCACCCTTTTCCCTCCCATAGCTACTCTTCTCCCACTCAGCGCACAGCCTCATTGTAATAAATGTTAGAATGCCTCAGGCTTTAAGCGCACTGTCACACACTCTGGAGTTATTGAGTCACTGTGCCAGTAAGTTCCCACATTGCACCCCTATCTACTCTTCGGTTCATCCACAGACACC
Source organism: Triturus cristatus (assembly GCF_964204655.1). Lineage (NCBI taxonomy): Eukaryota > Metazoa > Chordata > Amphibia > Caudata > Salamandridae > Triturus > Triturus cristatus. The sequence goes on along the minus strand of NC_140583.1, from coordinate 1,005,924,514 downwards.
CCTAAACACCGCCCACAGGGTTTGTTGCTCCTAAAGCCACTTGCTTTCTCTGACCACTCTTTCTAAGTCAGACCTGAGCAATCAATCCATCCTACGCTGTGTTCTCAGAACCAAACGCACTGAGGACATAGCCAGCCAGGCTCTTCTTAGAGCCCTAATCAACAAGCATTTGCATTGCAATAGGGCTCGCTTTCGCAAGAATTTAAGCTATTAGCATTGTAAATGACTATGCCTTTTATTTGTGTTTTAAAAACCAAAACATAAATAAAAGGCATTGTCATTTACAATGCCAATAACTAAAACTCACGTAAATGCGAGACCTATTGCATTGCAAATGCTTGTTTAAATTGAATAGGAGCTTATGTTTTTACCTTTTGCGCCGATATTAATAACTTTCTATTTTTCTGTAAATTTGTGGCTTTCAGCATCACTCTACTTGAAACTTTAAAGTTTGTTTTCTAAAAATATCAAACTCTATGGGTCTGATCCACAAACTGAACTTCTGTAGTAACTTGCATTTTAAGGTCTCGTCTAGACAGCGCATGCGCTGTCTCTTCGAGAGTATTGTTAGCTTATGGTGGGTATAGCGCCCACCGTTACTTACCATTGGTTGGCGCCATTCTCACTCTTATTTCTTTACTTCTTAGTGGTTACCTGTTGCAGGTTTCCTTCCTGTTCGTGTGCTCAACCATGCCCCCAGAGCATGGATGCATTACCTGTGTTCCACCACGGCAAAATGTTTTTAGGCACTACTTTTTTCTCGGCGTGGAAGCAATCTACCAGAGTGCGTCTTATTAAGCAGACTCCCTTGTGTAGTTCACCACCTACCACCTGCCTCAATTCCGTTTTCTGGTGTTTTCATCTCCCACTCGCCATCCCTCCTTTCCCTTCGGTCATCTGTGGTGTTGTCCTCGATCACCCATCTGCTTCCTCCCTTCCGTAGTGTTACCCGTTCTTCATATTCACCTTCCTTTCCTTCAGGGAGATAGCCACGGGGGCGATCGTGCCCAGCCATTCTATATTTTGGACTCCCCATCACATACTGAACTTTACCTTCTTTTTTGCAGATTTATATAGCGCAAACTCAACCCAAAGGTATTGGAGTGCTTTACATTACACAAGGACACCTTTATTTTTGGTAGCCACAGGGAGATTAAATGATTTGCCCAGAATCATAGGATGATGAGCAGACGCCGATATTCAAACCTCGTTCAGAGTTGGCAGCTGTGGCCGTTATGCTACATCCTCTCCCCTTACACAGAAAATTATACCTGGGCAGCCTTGCAAAGTGCCACTCATCAGGGTTTGGTGTAATGCATGGATAACGCTCACGCAAACTAAATGCTGTTTTAAAATATTTCCTTATTAGGTCTCGCCTGAGACTGTGCATGCGGTGCTCGGACAGACATTTAGTATACGGGTTTCCAAAGTGCTGCCACAGCCAGCCTAGTGCTTGCGTTCTCGCGAGCGTGCACATGCGCAGCCGCCATATGCCTCCCTTCCAGCGCAATCACTGCTGCGCGCGCACCACTCGCGTGATTACCACAGAGCGCGTCCGATCACTTTCACGCCCCTCCCCCGCCGCGCTGCTTACACTTTCGCGCGCGGCCAAACATGCCGTAATTATGGGAGCCCTTTCAGCACTGTTCGCGACCAATGCTTGTTTTTACATTTCCTAAGCCAACGCTTTCGCCATAGCAGGGTGCCGTAATTATGGGAGTCCTTTCAGCACTGTTTTGCTAGATTAATAATAAACCCTGTCTTCACTGTAAAATATAACCGCACGCTTTTCGTTGGAATTCTGCTGCTGAGCGATGTTCCTCGATTTTATGCACTGCATGCGTTTCTTCCCTCATTGCCTTTCGATGCTGATCACTGCAAATGTTAGTTTGCTCACAGGGTGCTGGTACTAGTGATGTTTTGTCTGGATCAGTGGGTGACTTATTTCGTGGGTTGCTTTGTGATATGGTATGTCATGTGTATGGCAGGGGAGAAGTTGCAGTGTTAAGTGTGTTGTGGGTAAGATCAGTGTGCTTGTTATGGGCAGTGGGTTTGTAGTGAAATTTCATTTACATATAGGAACAGAATACAAGTTTAGTCAGACAAGTCACATCTTTATATAGACTCCCAGTCCCTGTCACCAGGATACAGTGTTTCTATTTCCAGTTTGCAAGTCATTGTTTTACACCACTAGTCTTTGCATAAGTACGGCTTCAGCGTTGTTTCACTGTAGCGCTTTATGATATGTTTTCATGCAGCGCTTTAAATCACGGTGCGGGGTCCTAAGCGCTTTGGGCTGTAGCGGCAATTACTTGTGCGCCTGGTGAAGGGCCAAGAGCTGTGCTTCCAACATTCAGATGGCAGGGGTGGGGGGGTGGCGCTATCCTGTGGAGTCAACAGACAACTGTACCCCTACATGGTTCCCTTTGACGCATGTGTGTCCCCCAGCGGGGGCTCACGGGGCGGAACATCTGTTTTCAATTGTCGTGCCCATACACGGGCGCGATAATTGAAAACAGATCTCTAGCTGTGGCCCGCAATTTGTTTTTTTTTATCTCTTGATTTTTCAATACTTTCATTTTGTGGTGTGCCTGCACGAAGTGCTGCAGTAGGTACTTTGCATTTCAGTGCAACTAGGAAAATATTCGTACAGTATAACTCTCGGGCCATACTTTATGTTCTGTACCACCTAAATAAACATATGGCTCCTGCGCTGCCCTCTGAATTTAGATAATCTTTTTTCAGCCCTTCTTCTAAAGGTAAAATTAGTTTTCTTTGGTGCTCACAGCTCTCTGGGGGAACTTCCAAAGATTGTGTGCAACATAGCAGGAGGCTCAGGTGAGTTGTTTAAGTTTTTTAATTTTTTTTAACGCCTATGCTATTTTTGCGTTTGGACTACACTGGGAGTCTTAATAGTTGGGAAAGAGTAGACACCTTCCGTGCGGTTCAGATCAGTTTTGTAGGACTTGTGTGCTAAATACCCAAGCTGCCTACTCATGACTAGCCGAAAGTCACCCCCTCAACATGGGGTACCTGGAAGCCATGTGTTATTGTGTGTGCAGAATTATAAACTTAACTGCTTGCGTGTGAACACTTTAGAACGTACGTTCCTGTGCATGTCACTTGTGCGTGTGTGTGCCAGCAGCACCGCTAGAACAGCCAACGCTTTCGCAATAGCAGGGTGGGGGCTCTGCTTCTGTGATAGCATGCTACATTCAGCGAATCCCTTTTGACAGAAAGATGGACGTTTGACTAACTGGCTTACAGCTGCTGCAAATGTATCATTGTTTTGATGCCAGGACTGCTTGAGCAATGAACAACTGTATGCATACATACAGGTACACTGTGATATTAAAGACAATGACTTACCATTTGATGGATTTTCACGAATGAAGTCTTGGGAAATGCAAGATGGGTCGTTACATTGATGCCTTGCAGCTCTGTTAAATTTGGCTTCTCCAAAGTAGCATATTTATCACCCTTCGCAGGCCTTCAGTTTTCTACAGCCAAACAGCTGTCCATAGGAATGCTACAAGCTTCACACAAAAAGCAGAAACTTCGCCAAATCAAGTTTGGCTCAGATACTACACACCACCAAGAAATCAGTATTTCTATATATGTCTTTATTGAGCATAGCCAATAGGTCTCGCCTTTGGGACCTTATAAGTGTTTAGCCATGCAACAGTTGTTGTTGCACCAAGGATATTGTGCTGCATAACTAAATTCTTATAAGGTCCCAAAAGCGGGACCTATTGGCTATGCCAATGCTTGTTGTTTTGTGCTTTAAAGTCTGTTGCCAGTCAGGCTAAAGCTCATAGTCATTGTGTGTGATGGCCAGACCCCTGTGTGTGCCTGATATCCGTATTGGTTGTACCCTTACTACGTCCTTCCCGGCTTCCCTTATCACTCTAGTTCTGTTTGCTTGGCGAGGTCTCATATGGGACTGTCTCACATGCACCCTGCAGCTCCCACAAATCTGGTGAAGTTAAATTGCAACTGTTGGACATTTGGGGCAATCATGCTGGGTGCATTTTCAGGAGAGTGCTGAAGTCTAGTCCTGTGTGCAGTCTAGTGTTGAGAAAGCAGCAGATTGACAGGAGAGTAGAAAGGAAGGCAAACTTAGTGAAAAGTCATGTCGCAGACGAGGGCAATGAAATAAACCAGCATTGGCATAGCCAATAGGTCTCTCCATTGGGACCTTATAAATGTTTAGCCATGCAACAGTTGATGTTGCAACAAGGATATTGTGCTGCATAACTAAATACTTATAAGGTCCCAAAAGCGAGACCTATTAGCTATGCCAATGCTTGTTAGTAGGTTGTCTCTGGGCTTGGTACAGGTACGGCATTTCACATCCCATCTACAGATGGGGCAGTGGATTAGAGTTACAATGAGGCAGTTAATCTGTGCGGAGAGATGAAGTTGTGTTTGTGTCGTTTTTTTTTTTTACTTTTGGTTGTTTGCATCCGTATTAACGTTTATACATGTCCGGTCTGAATGTTATGTTAAGCAAAGTGATGGAGTTTGTAAAATGAGGTCCATATGAGAAAAATAAAATAAGCCTGTACAACTTTAATATTGACTTTCTAATTGTCAATTTCTTTTGGAGCAGTTTATAATAATTCATATGTACTCGCAGACATTAGGTTGCCTACCTTCAGACTCTGTCATGCCTGACTCCACACCCTATAACACCCCTCCTCCTCTCCTGCCCCCACCCCCCACTGGTTCCACAGGGAAGTAGCTCTAGATCCCCCATCTTGCAGCATGTTGGACCTGTAGGAGGCCGAGTGTCCCATTTATTACAAAATTGGAAATCTGTTACATCAGATCTTTGAATTTTGAATCTTGTAGAAAATGGGTACGCCCTTCTTTTCCAGGAGTTTCCCCCTCCTTCCCTTCTCACCAGGGCTGGTTTTCGGAGGACCGTCAGCTGCTTGTCCTTGTTAAAGAAAGGTGCGATAGAGGTGGTTCCGGAGCAGGAAAGGGGTCAGGGATGCTACTCCCGGTATTTCCTGATCCCCAAAAAGGATGGGCGATTGAGGTCGATCCTGGACCTCAAGATCTTGAATTTTTACCTCAAACAGGAGAAGTTCAAGATCTTGACCCTTGCTCAGGTTCTTCTGGAGCTGCAGCAGTAAGACTGGATGTTGTAGATAGATTTACAGGATGCGTATTTTCACATTCCCATACTGAAGTCGATTCGGAAGTATCTCTGTTTTACAGTTGGGTCTCCAGTTTGCGGTCCTCCCGTTCGGCCTTACTTCCGCACATCTCGGGTCGCCACAAAGGTGATGGCGGTTGTGGATGTTCATCACAGAAAGTCGGGGATTCTTGTATTCCCTATCTGCATGACTGGCTGCTCAAAGCAAAGTCGCTAGAGATGGTGCTGCATCATCGGCAGAGAACGACTCGGCTGTTGTTTGACTTGGGTTTTTCGATAACTGTACCCAAATCTCACCTGGTACCCTCTAAGCACAACCTGTTCATAGGGGCTGTACTGGATACTGCTGTGAGTTGTGCTTTCCTGCCTCCTCAGAGGATTTTAGACATCCAGAATATGATCCCATGTTTCAAGATGGAGTGGCTGTTCCAGTCCTGAAGGTCTTACGCCTGCTCAGTCTGTTCGCTTCCTGCATACTGTTGGTCAACCATGCACACTGGCACATGAGGACACTCCAGTGGTGCCTCCGCAGGCAGTGGTTTCAACACAACGGAGATCTCCGGGAGGTGGTCAGAATCTCCAGAGAGACTGCAGTGGACCTGTTATGGTGGAGTGTTTCAGGCAACCTGTCTCAAGGGAAGCCCATTCAACCTCCTTCTCCAGTGGCCACAGTGATAATGGATTCCTCCACTCTAGGGTGGGGTGCTCTTCTGGGGGATCTGGAGATCAAGGGTGTTTGGTCTCCGGAGGAGAAATTGCTTCACATCAATCTTCTGGAATTGCGGACCATGCGTTTGGCTCTCAAGACCTTTCTTACGTTCCATCACAGTCAGTTGGTTCTGGTCCTGACAGGCAATACCGCGATGTGGTACATAAACAAACAGGGAGGAGTAAGGTCGTATCGTCTCTGCAGAGAGGTGCTGCGACCCTGGTCCTGGGCTCAGGACCATCAGATTGGTGTGATTGCAAATCATCTGGCCCGAGTGCTGAATGTACGTTTCAACAGTCTCAGTTGGCAATTCTCGTCTGATCACATGTGGCGGCTTCATCTGGAGGTGGTCCATCACGTCTTCAGGATGTGGGGGTTTGCTCGGTTGGACCTTTTTGCCACTCACAAGATATTGCACTGCCCGTCGTTCTGTAGTCTTCCGTATCCAATGCGAGGATTGTAGGGGGACGCGTTTCAGTTGGATTGGGTCTTGCAGCTTCTTTACGCATTTCCCCCATACCCTTGATTCCTCGAGTTCTGAGGGAGATTCACCAAGACCGGGCCCAAGTCATATTGATTGCTCCGGATTGGCCAAGAAGGGTGTGGTATACAGACCTTCTTCACCTCTCATCGCACCGTCCGCTCCGTCTCCCTCTCAGGGCAGACCTCCCCTCGCAGTCGCAAGGGCAGGTTCTACAACCCCCTCTCCAGAGCCTGCACCTTCATACCTGGAGATTAAACTGGGCAACCTGAGGTCTTTCTCTCTCCCACCAGATGTGGTGGATGTTATCTTATTGGCCAGATGACACTCTACGAAATCTGTCTATTCCTGTAGATGGGCCAAGTTTGTTAAGTGGTGTGGAGAGAGTTCTATTGATCATTAGAAGACTCATTTGTCTGATGTTCTTAGTTTTTCCCTTTCCTTGGCCCAGCTGGGTTGTGCTGTGGCGACTGTTAAGGGCTACTTCTCAGCTTTATCATCCTTCCTTTGTTTGCCAGACCAACCAGCGTTGTTTTAAGTCTCCCATAGTCATGATGTTCACTAAGGGCCCCACTAATAGCTTCCCCCCCACTCCATTTATTATGCCTCAGTGGGATTTAAATTTGGTTCTTACTTTCCTGATGGGGTCTCCTTTCGAGCCTCATCATAGTTGTTTGTTGAGGCTTCTTACTTTCAAAAAATGTTTCTGATTGCTAATACCTCTGCCAGAACAGTAAGTGAGCTTCAGGCTCTTAGTTCTAAACCTCCTTTTACCACCACTTATGTAGATCAGATGGTTCTCAGGACCAGAGCTGCTTTCCTGCCTAAGGTGGTTTCTTCTTTCCATCTAAGGCAGTCAATTACCTTACCTACTTTCTATCCTTTCCCCTCACCCTTCCAAGGAGGAGAGACTTCACTGCATGGACCCTAAGAGGGCGGTCAGCTTCTACCTGGAGAGAACCAAGGACTTAAGGCCAGACGACCAGCTCTTCATTGGGTATGTGGGAAGAATGAAGTGCAAAGCTGTCCACAAGCGAACGCTTTCCAGGTGGATCATCTTGTGCCTCAAGATCTGCTATGCCTTGGCCAAGAAGAAGCCTCCTGAAGGTATTCGAGCTCATTGCACTAGAGCTAAGTCATCTTCTTCGTCTTTGGCTAGAGGTGTCCCTGTTGCAGACATCTGCAAGGTGGCAACTGGGGCCTCCCTCCACACCTTTGCGAAGCATTACTGCTTGGATTCGGAGGTGATGAGGGATGGCCATTTTGCACGTTCTGTGCTGCAGGATCTTTTGGTATAGGTAGACGGGCACCCTCCACCGGGAGTGGGACTGCTTTGGGATTCAGTATGAAAGGTGTGGAATCCACAGGCAGATGTATCAGTATACAGTATCTGACTGTGGATTCCTCACTGACACACCCGCCTCCCCGTTGTCTGCCTTCCTATACCGAAAATAATTTTGAGATAACATTACTGGTATTTCATTGTCATTTGAAATGATATGTAGCTTGTTGCTAGGAAATGTTTAGTATTTCCAGTTTCCTTTCTGCTTTGAATAATATACAATGTATATTTGTGCATATATTGTATACTCGCGAAATGTTGTTGGTTCACCCGTTCACCTCGAAGGCACAGAAAAAAATGGGTGGAACTGACGTCAGCACGCCGACGAGGTCTTCTTATGGCTCCTATGACGTCATACCGAGTCGCGAGCGGAGCCGTGCTATTGTGACGTCCTCGTTGGCGTGGGAGAGCTATGAAAAAAGCTTCTGTGGAATGCTGGTGCAAGGGTAATTCAAAAGTGATGAATCCACAGGCAGATACTGTATCCAGCGGAAAAAGCGGTACTGAAGGTAAGTAACTTGTTCGTCTGGGGCAGAATCTGTCAGATGTCAGGTGAAACCCCATGAACCGTCTTACTAAGAATAGAATCTTTGACCTACACTTTGTGTACATTGGCTGTATGTGGGTTACACCCATAAGCTATCAGGGAGTCTGTAACCTGATATCAGGGCCGTTCCTAAACAGGATTGACCGGGACATCACCATGGGCAGAAAGAAGATCTGAAGTTTATTGAGGTAGCAGGAGTCATTCGGTGTGATGGTACAAGGTGTGAGGAAGATGGGAGGAGGGCAGCGGGGTTGATGGGGTGCTAACAATTATGCTGAGGTACATTAAGGGATGAATCCAAATTGACACCTAATGGGATGTATGAACTGCTGTCTGCGTGACATTCTCAGGCAGCTCCTTGCTGCGCCAATCTGAATATTGGCGACCGGCCCAGCTTGCCCATTGCCAAGGCCGGCAAGTTCAGGGGCGTGAAAAACATGCTGTAGAACTTGCTGCTGTTGGAGAGCGTGACTTCTGGATGTTACTATCTGACAGGTCCTTGCATTAGGCACCCCAAGTTGTTTGTGCTTACCAATGGGCAGCTGGGTGAGGCGTGTTACAACAGCACTGTTGCGTATCCCATCGTTATATAAACAGAACTATTTTATCCAGATGTATACTGCAAAATCTGAAGATGGCTGAAGAGGGTGGGGGCATTCCAGGAATAGTGGGACACAGATTTAACGCATGAATAAACAAATGCATTGAAGAATGATTGAATTCATGAATGAATAAGTGAATTATTAAATGTATAAATAAAAGCATGCATCGATATTTAAATGAATGATTAAACACCCGAATAAACGGAAGCTTAGAAAAATGACTGAATGCATGAATGAGTGGTTGAATTCATGACTTAACAAGGGAATTATTGAATGCATGGATAAACAAATGCATGGGTGATTCAATGATTAATAGAGAACATAAACAAAGTCATGCTTGAATGAATGCATGCTATATAGGACCAATGAATTATTGCCTCTGGTGTGGAATTTAATAAAATATCTACTTGTCCTTGGGGCAGGTTGCTTCATAAATCTACTTGCCCTGTAACAAAATCCACTTGTCCCATTCGTGCCATGTAGTGCAGCGACAAATTATGGCAGCAATCTCATTATGTAAGAGCTTTGATATAGCCTCTCTGATTTTGCCTGGGCTCATACCATAGTAGTGTTTGAATAAGTGCAATCCCCTTCTCCTGCCAAGTTTCCGCAGATCTACATACTGGGACTGAAGGTAGTGGCAAGCAATCGTTCCAGGGTTAGAATGCCCTTTTGAGTCTGTGCAAACCTACTAACTTGCATGTTTTAAGGGTTTTCAACAACTCTTCTATAATCTTTTCCCATACTGAGAAATGTTGGAAATTTACTCCTGACAGTGGCAGGCGTAAACCTTCCAGAGTTGGGGAAAAAAGTGGTTGGAGGTAAACTGAACTTGCAAACACTCACATTTTCGCATGAGCACATCTACACATGCCTATTTGCTCATGCAGTTCACAAATATTTTCTAGGAGTACTATTTCTTGTCCTACTTCTGTAATTTGCTGGGAATTCACGAAAAGTCATATAGCCGCAATTATTGCAAGGACAAATATCATGGGTGCACTTTTGAGACTTTCTTTAATAATTGGGTCCCTAATTTAGTCGACCATGACCTTTTGCGTTTATTAAAATCTGTCTCTCTCCCTCTCGGTATCATCTGACTTCACTGTGCGTGACAGCATTCTGCTCTTTCACAAGGAGCATATTGGCACACAAAGTAGTTTTGTTCAGTGCCAGTAACTACTTTGGTAGTGTGTGCTTTTTGAGACCAAAAACAATTTTTACTTTTGCCAATGTTTGTTATAATCGTGAGGGCCTGGCATCTACCGCACCAATAATGTTTTACAAAAACCATGCCAAAACAAGTCACACACTGACGAACCTAAAAGCTGACCACCAATTTCAGATCCACTGGCTTTCCCAATGCTTGTTTATTTTTGTTTCCCATAATCTTATTGAAACTGGTTACACAAATTTTGCATTATGAATATTTTTGAGAAATACTAGCATGCATTAACCCATTTTACTATATGATGCTGCAAAGAACTGGTACCTGAAATGTACAGTAGTTTAGCGAAATGTTTTTTTTTTTTTCCCCGCTTTCATTTTTTTATGAACATTTTATTTTGAAAGCAAAGAATCATCAATCTTGCTTTCAAGTTTCTGCAGATTTTTTCATAAAATCAGAGAGCATTCTGGGAGCATTATACATAGCCTCATATTGCTAAACTTTGAAAACGTGTGTACACATTTTTAGGTCTCGGCTGGCGTAGGCTGCGCAGACATTTTTAGGTCTCGCTGGCGAGATTTAGTGTTAGCAGGGTATTTTCAGTAAGGGGCTTTAAGCCACGCCCCTCTGTTCCATTGGCTGTCGTCACCGTTTATGCTAAACGGTGGACAGCCATTGGAACAGAGGTGTCTATGACGTTTTTGCTTTGCTTTTCGAGCCGTCCCATTTGGACAGACTCGTTTGCTTTACTTTTGCCGTAAAAGCTTGTTCCGATGTTGATGGCCACCATTTCGCGCCCTGCCTCCAGCACACACAGAAGGCGGCGGAGGGAAGGAGCAGACATGGTGCTTCCTCGCTGGGCACCAAGGAGTGGCCCGTTCAGCTGCGGTAGCGCCAGTGTGAGCCTGTGTTCTAGGGCACAGAATGAGAAGGTCCGATCGGAACTTATTTCCGGAGCTGGCCTTTAATGCTTTACTTTTCCAATTTATATGTATTTATAAAGCGCCCTGCCTCCAGCACACACGGAAGGTGGCGGAGGGGAGGAGCAGACATGGTGCTTCCTCGCTGGACACCGAGGAGCGACCCGTTCAGCTGCAGCGGCGCCAGTGTGAGCCCGTGTTCTAGGGCACGGAATGAGAAGCTCCGATCGGTTCTCATTCCAAGAGCTGGCCTTTAACGCTTTACTTTTCAAATATATATTTATAAAGTGCGGCACGCTAAGCTTTGTATTCGTGGCGGCCGCACACTTATCTCCCTATTTGGCGTTATTACAAGGATTTTTCCTGGCTCAGCGCGGCCCCCGCCGTTTCACAGAAGCTCGGTCTCCTCCCGCTGCTCTTGCGGGTGTGAGAGCTCACCTGGTATTGCCTTTCACACCCTCTCCTCAGTCTCCACCTAAATGCTGCTTCCCCCTGCTTGCTTAGTTTGTAACCACAAAAATGCTAACTATTACAAACGTGTAACTCCATGGGGGGTCCTTACACCGAGCCCGCACGTCAGCCATCGGTTCGTGTTTCACCAATTCACCTCAAGGTGGGTCCCTTTTGCAGTGTGGGGGCTAACGCACTCAATTTACTTATTTATTGAAGGACGTTTGTAAAGCGCTTACATGCCACCAAGCGGTGACTTCTGAGCGCTGTGAGGATTGGAAGCAAAGAGAAGAAAGGACAGAAAAGGCGGGGGGTTTAGATGATATTAGTAGATGGAAGGGAAGTTTAAACTGTTCGTTATGCTGAGTGGAAACAAGGAAAGAGTGAAACCCTTTGCACAGATCGCCTTGCAGATGGTGGGTACAATACCCAGCAAGTGGGACCATTTACATGTCTCTCCTGAACTGGCGGCGGTTTGTAGACTTCCTACGTCCCTCGATACAAGTTGCCGTGTTTCACTCGCTCTGGTAGCTCTGGGTGAAGTAACGCACTCCGCACTTACAAGTGTTTTAGTGCCTGGAACTTTCGGGTGTGAAATCTTCAGGCCCGATAATCCATTCAAGAGACACGGCGACCACTCAGAGAGGCGCCGGGGCTGAAGCTTTAAACTCTGCTACCCACTATGTGCTACAGTCGGGCGTGCGACCATTGAATGCCCCCACCACAGGCACAAGAGGGACCATCATCCCTGCACCCCACTGGACACCCCCCACACCATCACCAGCAGACCGTAGACAATGTCAGCCTTTTGATTTCCACCAACATGGTGAAAATCTACTCAGACAATCAGACAGTAATTCTAGGTACAAGCAGTTATTTCTCATTTCAGGAATGCCCCCACCCCCGTACTCCCATGCCCCCGTCCTGTATCGCCTCTGCACATTGAGCCCAGGTACCTCAGTGAAGGTGGAGGATGCTCCGGGCCCACAGCCTGGGTTGGGATTGTGCAGTGCTTGTTGGTTTCCCAAAAACCTTGCAGCTGACCTTTGGGGCTTTGCTAATGAGTGGTGGTTAGAGATTGCCGTGACACTGGAGACCATGGTACGGCCAGCTGATGGATGAAAGGAAGCCGCAGAGCATATCCGAGGCCGGCCCTGGGGAGCAACGCTCGTTAATTAAAGACTCAGCAGGCGAGAGGGGGTGGCGACCAACGTGCCATTCCAGGTGTGTGTGTGTGTGTGTGTAGGAGGGGGGTCATGCGAGTGCGTGTACGTGTCTGCCTGTGTTTTTATGAACTGTGAATGTGTGCGCGTCCATATGTGTTCGTCTGCATGCTTGCGTGTGCCAATGTGTATATAAAGCTGTGTGGATGCGCACGTTCAGATATATATGCATGTTTCTGTGTGTGTGTATAAGCACATGCTTGTGTTTATATGTTTCTGTGTGCCTCCACGTGTGTAAGCGTTTGTCTGTTTCCTGGTGTTTCTCTGCATTTGATCCCACCCACTACCCCCCCCGAGCTGTTATCTTTCAGAGTTGTTAGCTGATCAGCAGTGCTGGCTACCGTTTCCGACAATCATGAGTAAAAATCACCGAGAAATGCACATTCACACAATCGGAGAAAAAAAATCACATGACGTCAAATAAATTATCAAGAAACATCCATATAAAAATCTCACGGGCCAGAGATACACACAATCAGAAAAAATATCTTATGAACAGAGAAACAAAGGCAAAACAATGAAATAATAAGAGAGATGGTCAAGAGAAACAGGCACAAACAGAAAGAATCCAATGTAAAATCAGAGAAACAGTCACAAAGGAATCCAATAGAAAATCACCGCAAGAGTCACATAAAAGCACGCAGACCAGCTTACAAACACTTTCTAAATCAGGCACAATTCGGATACATCATATTTAACCCAGTCACTTCCGCCAACATGTCCCCGAAAGCGGGTCATCCAAGGCCTACATTTACAACTGCGGACAGCTAGGCTGCTGCAGCAGGCGCAGTAACCCACTGAGCTATTTCACCTCCCATGGAGTTATGGCAGACAAAGCACTGAGTGTACACTAGTGTAAATGCAATAGGTTTCACATTGAAACTTTTTTGTAGCAATTGCCGTATTAAATTACAATGCGTTTGATTTGTTTTACAAAAGAAAAAAAAAGAAAAAACAATGTCATTTACAATGTCAATAGCTCGAAATAATGTCAGTGCAAGACCTATTGCATTGTAAATGCTTGGCATTAGTAAATATTCAAGCCGAACGAATCCATCCTAGACAGAACGAGTTTGACTACAATTTGATCCAAACACCCCGCCTGCCAAATCCCTTCCGCCAATAATATATGTCGGCTGTGCAAATCCTCCTCTTCACACAAGCTGGAAAGCCACTCTCTGTAGGGTTAAGCTCCAGTTGACTTGTGCCATATCAGCTCCTCACTGGGGGCCATAAGGGAGTTGACATTTTTAATTAAGTTAAAGCCATTTGCTTTGCTAATGGTATTGTATAGCAAAGCAAATGGCTTTAACTTAATAAAAGGCGAGACCTATTGCATTTTTAATGCTTGTTTTATAGTGGAACCACTGTCAGTGAGGCAGTCAGAGCTTACAACATTTACTTAGAGCGCTTACACTACTACAAAAGGCTTTCAATTAATGACCCATAAATACAAGTTTGGACAGCATTAACATATGGACCAAAATATTACCTTAACTGCAGACAGTTCCCTTCCCTGATCCATAATGTGATACTGCAAACTGGCAGCCAAGGGGTTTGTTCTGCAGGGGGATGGGCCTACTTGTCGCAAGGACAGAATACAGATGAAAACATGTTGCCCTTGACCCCAAACAATATGTCCTGGGCGTCAGGCTATAGGAATTCCACATCCCTGTGACTTCATAAATGAATGGATGAATTGATGTACATGCGACTAAGTGATTGAATGCTTGAATGGATGAAGGAAATGTTGACAGCATGTTTGAAATAATTGCTTGGTGCATTAAAAAAATAAATGTTTAAGTATATCTCTAAAGTAAATGATGGCATTTATTTGTGTAGTACACCTCTGTAAAGTCAACCTCCTTGTGGCAAGGCTGGCTTGAATTGTACAATAGAAACAACACTGCTACACAGGTCATTGCCACCTTCCATTTTTCATCTTGCCCCACTCATACACCTTCACTCCGTGTTGCCTCCCACCCTCCCGCCAGCAGTAAGCAAACAAGCATTTGCAATGCAATAGGTCTCACATTTACGTGAGTGTGATCTATTGGCATTGTAAATTACAATGCCTTTTGTTTATGTTTTTAAAACATAAATAAAAGGCTTTGCCATTTACAATGCCAATAACGTAAACTTTCACAAATGTGAGACCTATTGCATTCCAAATGCTTGTTTGTAAAAGCGCTCCATACCACGCTTTAACTTTAATGGCAGACACGCCCCTTCCTTCAGATGACCTGCGTCTAAAGAAAGGTGCGTGGCCACCATTAAAGTGAAAGCGCGGTATGGGGCGCTTCTACAAAAAAAAGCATTTGTTTGTCAAGTTGCCAAACAATATTTTTGTTTGTTTGTAAAAGCGCCCCATGCCGCTTTTAATGTCAGCCACGCCCCTTTCTTTAAGACACCGCTCGTCTAACGAAAGGGGTGGCCACCATTAAAGTAAAGCGGTACAAAAGGGGGTGGTGATGGACGGAGCATCAGAACCAATCAAACACTCACACCCAGTCAACAGATCTGGGTTTGATCCATCACCGTTCTTTAGCCCACTCTGCCACCCCAGTTCGGACATGGCCATATGCAAATCAGTCTGACCCTGTGCCTCATGGGAACAGTCCAGCCCGAACTGCCAAGCCATGTCTTCCCTGGCCTGAAAACAAGCTTCCTAGGACCGGTTTCTGGCATTTCAGCCGTCTTCAGCCAGGCTTGCTTGAATCCAGTGGCAAAGTGAGCAAGGGACTTTTGTACCACCATTAAAGTAAAAGCACGGTATGGGGCGCTTTTAAAAAAAAAAAAAGAAAAGTAGCTAGCCCCGCAAGGTGACGAGTGGTTCCTCATTGGAGGGGACTTCAATTTGGTATGGGACCCGGAGATTGATCGCAGTGCGACTTCCTTTCAGGAAGTGGGGGCAATATCAGCGGCCCTGAAGAAGGATATCACGGTTTTGGACTTGGTATACGCGTGGCGGTATAAATTTCCGGACACACAAGACCATTCTTTCTTTTCCCACGTTCACCGCTCACACTCATGCATAGATTAATTCTTTCTGTCACACTCCCTCCTCTGGACACTTGAATTGGCAAGTATCTCTAACATATTTATCTTGGACCATGCACACCCCAAGACTCTAACGGGGATTGGGAGGGCACTCCGCTCTGCACCGCTTTGGAGGCTTCCCCTCCCCATATCCTACACGACCCAGTCAAAGTTGTGGAGCTCCGGCAGGAGATACAACCCTATTTCGAGACTAACGCTCGCCCCAACACTAAGAAGCACACCTTGTGAGATGCCTTCAAGGTGACTATCCGGGGCACTATCACATCATCACAATTGCTCGCGCTCGGGAAGCCCAGCTGGTGGAAACTGGGCTAGCCAAAGACATTAAGACCCTGGAGTGTTTAGACCATGCTGTTCCCTCAAGACAACATAAAAAGCAGTTAGCTTTACTAAGGGGCCAACTACAGGCGATGACGGTAAACAAAGCGGGGCGCTCACTCCTCACACTAAAACAAAAATAGTACGAAGGAGGGGACAAGGTTGGCTGTCTTCTGGCCTATTGTATCCGATCCCAAATCTCCCGAACTCATATCTCTTAAGATTAAAAATGAGGATGGTATGTGGACCACCTCTGAAACCGACAAACATCGGGCATTTCATAGATTTTACTCCACCCTCTTATGACTGAGGGGATACGTCCCCAGCTGCGATGGGGCCCTTCCTTGTTTCTTGTCCATGGCCCCCCTATACTTGACTCACGCCCATAGCTTGGAAACCCAGTTTACACTAGATGAGGTGCACCGGGCGCTGAAAGACCTGCCGATGGGCAACACCCTGGGTCCAGATGGGTTTACGGTGTCCTTCTATCGCTTATTCTTGCCCCAAATATAGGATCGCCTTCTAAATCTTTGTAATTTTTTTTTCTTCTAGCACTAGGCTGACACCTACGATGACCATTGCTGAGATAGTTTTAATACCCGGACCAGGGAAGGACCGACTGCTCTGTGCATCATATTGGCCCATCTCCCTCCTCAACACAGATGCCAAGATCTACACCAAGATCCTGGCAAACCGATTGGAGCCCTACCTTCGAGGCCTGGCTGATCCCAACCAGGTTGGGTTCATTCGCCAGCGACAGGGAGTGGACAATATCCGGTGCCTTGCCTACTTGATGGAAAAGGTCCAGTGACTGGATATCACGGCGTGCCTCCTCTCCCTGGACACCGAGAAAGCCTTTGACAGGGTGGATTGGTCCTTTCTTGAAGCGGTGCTGCGAAAGATTGGGCTTGGGCCGAATAGGATATCCTGGATAGTGGCATCATATGTCGCTCCCACCATGCACATCCGGGTCAATGGTCTTCTTTCTGCTCCAGTGAAAATCCGCAGGGGTACTTGACAGGGATGCCCACTGTCCCCTCTACTGT
Organism: Triturus cristatus; assembly: GCF_964204655.1. Lineage (NCBI taxonomy): Eukaryota > Metazoa > Chordata > Amphibia > Caudata > Salamandridae > Triturus > Triturus cristatus. The sequence goes on along the minus strand of NC_140583.1, from coordinate 1,005,907,484 downwards.
TCGCTTTAGCAGTGAAACCCCTGGCGATAGTGATTTGCCAAGCGTCCGATATTAAGGATATTCCCTTTGGCGGCGACAAGCACAAAGTCGCGCTATTTTCGGATGACCTCTTGCTGACCTTGGACAATCCCAACGACTCATTCCCTGCCTTAATCTCGCTTCTTCGTACATTTGTGCAAATCTCTGGTCTCAAGATCAACACTGCCAAATCGCAGGCATTGAACTTAACACTTTCGCCACAGGAGATATTGGAACTGCAGTCACTTGCTCCTTTTCAATGGGCGACCTGCTCGATCCGGTATCTGGGTCACAAAGTGACACCCACGCTGGCTTCTTGGTCCCAACCTAACTGGCCTGAATGTCGACGCACTGTCTTGGAGGATCTGAGGTGCTGGAGGCCACTTCCTATGGCGTGGCTCGGGCGCCTTAACGGGTTGAAGATGTCGATACTTCCAAAAGTGCTCTATCTTTTCCAGACCCTTCCCACGCCCATTACCCAAATAGCTATCAAGGGCCTTCAGAGGAATATAAACTCCTTTATTTGAGGGACAGGACCGTCCACTATTCTCCAACAAAATACTTATTCTACCCCAGGATGGGGGGGAGACTTGCCTATCCCAGTCTGCTGGTTTATTACTGGGCTGCCCATCTCTGCTACGTTTCATAATTGGTAGTCCGCAAGAGCGAAAAACAATGGTTCCATATGGACAGAGCGGTAGCATGTAGACCTCGCTGGGACTTGGCCTGCGTACCAAAAAGGCTAAAACCTCTTAGTGCTTACATTGCCACTCCCACAAAAACTGGATATATGGGACAAGCTTGCTGTCACTAGGGGCCTCACTTCCTTCCCCATCCATTCGACCTGACCCCACTGCCACCCCCCAGTGACACGATCATAACCTCTCAGCGCCCATTCTCATACATCCATGCTTCCCTCCAACTATGGTTAGATGCTGGGTGACGACCTTTAAGGGCCCCAGCCCTCCTCACATCTTCCTTACTCCCCTTTTTCCCCCCCTGTTATCTCTTTGTTCTTATTTTTCTTCTTGGTCTGGCTGTACAATGTGACCGCAACGGTATCCTACCTCTGGATTGCAACCCACTTCTTAACTCTGGTGGTGTAGCCCCTCTACCTAGCATGCGGTGATCAGTGGCTTCCATTCCTTGCACTATCAGCCCAGAAGCAATAGATCTTTCATAGCGATATCACTGGGTGGGTCTGTTGAAATTGCTACATAGCTTCATGGTGACATAGAGTATGCCACAACCGCATGATCAAGAATAAAATGTTACCTTACGGGATTGCATGATGGGCCTTTTCTCTCTCCTGCCTACTTATTATTGATGGCTTGCTCTATGTGCGGTGTCGTTTGAAATTGGGGCATCTGCCTGGACTCAATAGACATTTCCACATACCTGCATCCACTGTACCGCGATAAGATCACTTAGGACGCTGTGGGTTATTGGAGGTGTATTAGCAGGATTCGTTAAGATACTGTACAACTGATGAAAATGCTATATGTGTGATAACTGTTCTTACAGTCATTTGAAAACTGTAGAACAGATTTGAAGGGGAAAAAAGCATTTGTTAATCAGCATAGCACGAGCAGAAGTGCTGCGCTGTGCAGGGAGCATTTTTGAAAGCTAAAGCGCAGGGTCCATGATCGGGCGCCACACGGTCATGAAAACAGGGTGGGTTAGGGAGAGCCTGTCGTGCCTGCAAAAGCAAGTAGATTAAACACCTTAAAGAAAATTATGCTCAAAGACTAGATAAAACAGACCGTGTAACAACACAAGTAAAAAGTCCAGTCCTCATGGGAGGTTACAAAAATAAACAAGGCGTTACTAAGGAGGGATTAACAAAACTATTAATGAATCAGAAGCAATCATTTAGAAAGGACAGTAGCAGGAGCCAATTGAAAAGATAGGCAGAGAGTGGGCGGAGCTTCAAGTCCATACCTGAATACAGCATGCCTCGCAGAGCAGCGCATGCGTTGCCCAGGCTCGACCATAGGTCTCTGCAATACAAGAGCTATTGGCTTTGGTAATGTCTTTTAGCCAAGTTGTGTAGCAGTGTCATAGCTCTGTTTTCCCTGACTTTCAGCCGTGTTGAACAACAGACATGATGCTACACAACATGGCTAAAAGACATTGACACTGATAAAGCCAATAGCTCTAGCATTGCAGAGCCATGTTGACTTTGTCAATGCTTGTTTTATGGTAAGTCCCTACCTCCATTATCTTTTATGGGAGGATGTTGCATTACCAAGATTGGCCATGTGTAGTGCATGATTTACTGCAGAAGTGTAAGTTACTATAAAATTGCGGTTTATGACTACCGAAAAGTTTACGTTACCTTTGTGAGTCAGCCCCTGTTTACCTTCAGCTCTGTCATTGACAACTTTGCAATTGTTACATTTAACATTTTGTTGATTTCAGTTTCATTTCAAAAAAGGTTTGAGGTAATGCTGGAAAGATTAAGAGTGCAAGTAACGTTTAGGATTTAGGCGAATAATTGTTTTTTAATAGTTTCTTGAGTTTTCAATAACGAATCACTCGGTGATAATTTACAGCCATGTGTGTAAAAAAAAGTATTTTATTAAGGTTTTGCCATTCATATTTGAAATATATATAAAATGATATGACCGCCCTCATCGCCGCCACAGACGACATCAGGCGCCAACTCGACAATGGCGAAACATCAGCCCTCATCCTCCTGGACCTGTCAGCCGCCTTCGACACGGTCTACCACCACACTCTAAAAACCGCCTTCAAGAAGCCGGAATCCAAGAGAAGGCTTTCGACTGGACCACGTCCTTCCTCTCCGGCAGAACCCAGAGAGTCCGCCTCCCACCCTTCCGTTCCGAAGCCACCGACATCATCTGCGGCGTCCCCCAGGGTTCATCCCTCAGCCTGACGCTGTTCAACGTCTACATGGCCCGCCTCGCACAAGTGGCCCGCCAGCACGACCTTAACATCATCTCCTATGCCGACGACACCCAGCTCATCTTCTCCCTCACCAAGGACCCGTACACCGCCAAAACCAACCTCCACGAAGGCATGAAGGCCGTCGCCGACTGGATGAGGAGCAGCCGTCTGAAACTGAACTTGGACAAAACGGAGGTCCTCATCCTCGGACCCACCCCCTCAGCCTGGGACGACTCGTGGTGGCCGACCACGCTGGGGAGGGCGCCGACACCCACCGACCATGCGTGTAACCTAGGATTTGTCCTCGACTCCTCCCTCTCCATGGCGAAGCAGGTCAACGCCGTTTCCTCCTCCTTCTACAACACCCTCCGCATGCTCCTCTGGATCTACAAGTGGATCCCGACCGAAACAAGAAGAACGGTGACGCAGGCCCTCGTCAGCAGCAGGCTAGACTATGGCAACGCACTCTACGCAGGAATCCAAGCCAAACACATGCGTCAACTACAACGCATCCAAAACGCCTCCGCCCGACTGATCCTCAACGTGCCCCGCCGCAGCCATATCACCCCCCACCTGAGAGACCTGCACTGGCTCCCCGTTGACAAGAGGATCCCCTTCAACCTCCTCACCCACGCACACAAAGCACTCCACAATGCCGGACCAGCCTACCTGAACAGCAGACTCAACTTCTACACCCCCCACCCACCAGCTCCGCTCTGCGAACCTTGCCCTCACCACGGTCCCCCGCATCCAACGAAAGACCTCCGGCGGCAGATCCTTCTCTTACCTCGCCGCCAAGACCTGGAACACCATGCCGACCCACCTACGGCAGACTCAAGACCTACTCACCTTCAGAAGGCTCCTCAAGACCTGGCTCTTCGAGCAGTGGTGGCAGCCCCCTCCCCTCCATAGCGCCTTGAGACCCTCACGGGTGTGTAGCGCGCTTTACAAGTACCTTGATTGATTGATATGATAGAGCTTTTAACATATTTGCGGCTGGGGTACATTAATCTCTTCTAAGGTTTTTTCTTTTTTTTGCTCTTCTTCCGACAGCATGCGCATTGTGGATGATGATGAAGAGAGTTGGAAAGAGCCTGAAATCAAAAAGGATAACGCTTTAGATGAAGAGGAGGATTTACCAGTGGTAAGGACATGTCAATCACACAATCAATTCTTCCTTTTCTTAATTGTGTCTAAGCCCAGACTGCACAGGTGTGCGAGTGGCTAAACTTCTAAGTTCCTCAGATCTGTGATTACATCCCTTCTGCGGTACACCTGGGCAACATTTCAATTATGCTAGAGTAATCTGGGCAGTCCTGGTAATTTCACACTACTCTTTTCAAACGAAATTACAGAAAATAAAGAGATTGCGCCCGCTCATGCAATTATGAGTAATTTGGCTCAAAATTCCTACCACAGGAGAATAGAAACAATAAACTCAGCGAGTGTGAACGGTTGCCGGTTGGCTGCTGATGTTCTGTTGTATTAAGTTAGTGCAATTTCTTAAAGCAAAGTACATCCTCTGATTAATTTTGGGTGCAAAGATGCATTTTGCACTTAGAAAATAGATCTAAAGGCTGGGTTCCACTCCTTGTATGATCTTACTTAATTCTGCTGTAATTACATTGCATAAAACTGCACAAGTTGCGCTCCCCCATATTCTGCAGTCAATTAAACATGGCATCAGTGGAAAAGATAGGATAAAGTTACAAAAAGTTACCCAATTTGTCGAAGGTTTACAGACGCTCCAAGCATTCCATAAATACTGGTATTACAGTGAATTGGAGGGGTAGTAATTACATCCTGTAAAGGATCCCAAGCAGCATATCCATTTGAGATACGCTAGTTTTTTTTCTTCTAATAAGCACATTTTTTGTTGTTGTCTTTTTCGTTGTTAAATTAATTTTTACCTTAAATAGTCAAAGTGAATCAGTAATAAATTTCAATTTATTGTATGTAAATTCTCTATACATATAACTACCACAAATAAAACATATTTGTTAAATCAACGAATAGGTCAGCGATAGCACAATGAGACAAAACCGCAGCCAGCATAAAAGAAGAGGGACTCTGCTCAGACTTTGTCTTATTACCATGTCCAGCCTCAAAGTGATGACGTCATGTTTTCCCCCCATCATCAACAAATACAACCTGGAATATATTTGCCCATATTTGTTATCTATGGGCAAGAAGGCAAACCGTAGTGCTAGAAAGGATGTGTATTGGTAATTCTTATTGTACTGATGTGTTAAGACCCAAGAACGGATTCTCGTGGTCTTGTGGTAGGGACAGAACATATTCTCGTGACTTTACAACTGTAATAATAGAGAACTATGACATAGGAGCAGAGACCTGGTTCTCGTGAATTCAATGTGCACCAGCAAAGTAGAACGCATTTTGATACCTCATGCCTTTTAACTAACACCACCCTACCTACTCCTTTGTAGCATCTTTAAACCCATTAATTAGATTTTTCACTAATCTCAAAATGAGAACATTTTAATTAATGTTGTTTTTGTAGCGCCCTAACGTTTTATTTCTTCCTAACATCTGTTCTCTGTACTGGTTTCTCTGCACTGGTATTTATCTGATCACCTTTTGTTTTTAATGACTTAACCATATAGCAAAGAACTGTTGATTTCTGTTCCAAAGTGTCAAACAAGCAAATAACTGAATTTTGCAGCATCCACCCAGTACAAGGTGTACTAATTCTTATGCACCTCACATTGCAGGACAACTGATCTATTATGTAATGCCGTTGTGATAGGAGAATAGAGCTATAGTAGCACCATGGAAGGGGAAAGGTACTGATTAATGTAGCACTGGCATGACGAGAATCCAGAATGGTTTATCATGATAAGAGAGTAGAAATTGATGTTATGGTATTGGTCTTGTAGCGACAGTGTTGTTCTTATGATAGCTGCAACTTGAAATGCCCGACCCCAAAACTGTCTGACCCTTTGCAACACCTTTCCAATCGTAGGACCATTGAAGTTGAATTCGGGATAACTCTGAAGCTTCAAATTCTAATGCTTCAGTGTACCGGCCTGGCGCCTTCACCGTAAAATCACCGGCTAATAATGACAAGCCGTGTGGTATTCACTACACAATCTAAAACAATACTTGACAATAGAATATATTGCAGAAGTAACCAAATGCAGGCACACTTTACCTGAATTCAATTACCAGCTTAAAAACATCCTAGCCTAACATCTGTGGGCCTTCATAGCAGGGCACATACGTCACACTAACAAGTTCCCAACAGTGCAAACAACATTTTTGATTGATCAGTGTTTTTGAGAAAGGTCTGCTATGGCTGATAAAAGCTTATTTGAATTTTTTGATTATTGTGCATCTACTGCGAACTAAATGGTGTGTAGGCACGTACAATGCAGACTCCTACAGCTGCAGAAGGAACCATTAGTGTTATACAAGAAAATCAAAACATGCTTTTTCTATGTGTCATATATTATTAACAACAGAGTCATTATCGTCAGCTCTGTAATATATTTGTAGAAGGAGATGGCCGACCCACTAAATCAAAGCATCAAAGAAGAAGCATAGAACAGTTTGGTGCCCTGCCAGAGAAGCAGTGCAGACTGCCGTGATTTGCATGTCCAAGATGGAGACTGCACCTCACTTATTAAATCTTTTCGGGGAGTCCGCTACGGATGTATTTTGGCCCCTTTCCTTTTTTACTCTATATAAATGGCATTGATGACAACCTAACAAATTGTGGCAAGTATGTGCGGCAAATTAGGAAGCGACCTATCCCAGTTCTCTTATATGCGGATGATGCCATTCTTATTGCAAGCACAGCAAACCGGCTACAGTTTTTGTTGGATGGGGTTGCCTCCTTTATAAATCTGCTTGACTTAAGAGCAAATATGTCCAAGTATTACACCATGGCCTCAGGTCCTAGGCAAACTAGGGTCAAAACACACGAAATTACGACCTTATTGATATATAGTGTTAAAATGTTAACTATTTGGGCATCCCCTTTGATGAGCTACTACTCGCCTACTCAATATTAGGTCTTTGCAATTTTAGAGAGCTGTTGATGCAGTTTTTAGATTTGCATCAAGGTTCCGCCATAGACCTGTGAAGGAACTTACTTTAAATTTATATGTAAAAATGTTCTGCAGTGGCCTTCTATGGAGCTGGTGTATGGGGACATACTAACTCTTCTTTACTTCAGAAAACTGGAGACGCATTTCTATGGAAACTGCTAGCAATACCAAGGACTCCTTCAAACGTAATTTGTCACCCCGAAGTAGAGGTAGATTAGCTGGGGGATCTCATTGGATTGGCACCAACCAGATTCAGGACTATCAAAATCGCTTTTGATTGACTGCTTGGCCCATGATAATGTACTTCGAATTCCTTGGTTTTTATATCTCAAACTTACTTTTTCTGATATGGGAGTCCCCTATTATTCTGATAACCCTGGAGTCTTAGATACTGTTTCTAAAGATATTATGAAAAAAACATTTCTAATATATATGGATAGGATGTGCTATTTAAAGGCAGAATCGTTGAGGACAGTGACTGCGTGCTCATTCCTATGTATCCTCATAGGGCCTGAACTGTATCTGACTCTTATACAAAATTTTCAATATAGATTTTTATCTTACCCGTTTTAGACTCCGCACTTTGCTCTTTTTAATTGCTTTCCCGATATAAGGCAAATGGTTTGATTCACTCCTCATATGTTATTGTACCAACCCCCAAGCACGAGGAACTTTGCTATTTTTCACAATTTATAGTGTTCCGCGCAGATGTTTTTTGGTACCCCCATTTCCGTGCGGCTAACATTCAACAACCTCACGCTGCTTTATTATATTTACAGAAACTAACCTCTCCCGACATATGCTATGTTGTTAAAAATTGATCAAAGATGCACTTATCATAAGGAAGCGCTATGGGACTTCTGTATTCTTGTAATTTTATGTGCTGTTTTATTTTACTGTATTGATTGTGTGTATTGTGCTTTTATGGCCTCCATCTGAATGAAGAATTTTGATGATGATTTGCATAGCTGACTGAAGAGAGTGCCAAAAGCTAACAGGAAATGCCAGTATACGTTAGTAGGGTTGTCAGATTGCTTAATGTCATGGGACATGCTGTTTTCATCTATGCATTTTGTTGAGCAAAATGGTGCATTCTGGGAGTTGTAGTCCTTTGTTTAACCTGAACGATTTGGACGAAAATAATCTGATAATCATTTACTGAAAGGAAAGTTGGCGTTCTGTTGACTTAGTGCAGGCCGGCAACCCTAACTTTGAGAGGTGCAGGGAGACATTTTGGCCTGAAAATGGAGGGGGATTTGCAAACTAAGCATTTGCAAGAAATGGAAAACCAGACCTCTGAGACTGGAAGCTAGTGAAGACTGTGGCGAAGAAGACCTATTCTTTGCAGTCGTACAGCTAGGTGACAAGCAGCATTTGATCCCTCCCTAAATAATATGGCTTCCATGATGCCAAACCGGCCAGAGAATGAATGTGATGGAGATAAAAGACAAGACACGTCTGAATTAATGGAGCTTTAAGAACCTATATAGCCTTGCAGCTTGGTAAGGGGCACTACTTATCAATAGCGTGGTTTGCCATGTTTACGAAGCAATCATTTTCACTGAGTAGGCAACTCTTATATTGCATGTGTTCCCACTAGCATAAACATATTTTTAACAAGAAATAAGATTGACTGAGATGACGTGTGTCCTTTAATGAACAATTGTCTGCTTCCAGGTCCAGAAGAAATTACTGCAAGTAATAAAAACGTATTAAAGGCTTGTCCAGTATCTCATTCTGCCTTGGGAAAACGTCCATTTTGGTTTAACTGACATCAGCTAATCTGCTTTGAAAATGTGCTTCTTGTCAGTGGGCCGTGGTGTTTGAGATGTATTTACTCAACTCTATCTTCGGATTCTGATTTAACTGTGGGTTTTAGCGCTGTGGTTCTGTGTAAGTATACTCTTCTTTCGGTTGGATGATAAACTGTGGACTGGTGTCTCACTTAGGTGGCAGAGTTTGTGGATGAGCGTCCAAAGGAAATCAAGCTCATGGAGGAATTCCGGAGTGGAAATAAGTGGAAGGTCTTGGGAGGTGGGTATGCACATTAAGTGTACAAGTTTTATTATTACAACACCGCTGTGAAAATCCACCCAAGTGAAGCCTGGCTGCCTGCTGATCTGGAGAGGTTGTCGGTGAATGCAAGTGAGTAGCTGAGTTTTGGCTCCGGTGATCTAAGAAGACACATATGGTCTGACTCGATGGAAAGATACTGAGCGTGGCGATTGTGCTCATATGTAGATGTGTATTATGTGGAATCCTGAAATGTGGAACATAGCACATGCAGGCACTATTTAGAGTCAGGTAGTATTCAAAACTGTACTACATAGAAAGACATCGAACATGGTACCTCCTTATAATGTGTAGATAAGCAAGACATCTCATTTGAGATGTCATCAGTGATGTCACTGATCATGTCATGAGTGCAATATATGAGGTCATAAGCAGTACATTGTGGAGGCGCGAGTTAGCTGAATTGCTCTGGTCCTGTACGAGTGAAACCTGAGCCTAACTGTAACGTTTGTGTATATATATATATATATATATATATATATATATATATATAATCCCAGAGCAGGTTGGCTTTTCCCGAGCCTCTTGTACGGCGGGCACACGGCAGGGGTAGCCACCCCCCAAATACGCCAAATAATCCACTGCGTCTTACTTTCCAAATGACAGGACGAAAGAAAGCACTGGAGCCGCGGCCACAAATCAAAGTGTGTTTATTTAAACACTAGGTCCGACGCGTTTCGGAGTTTACTTGCACTCCTTTTCACACTTTGATTTGTGGCCGCAGCTCCAGTGCTTTCTTTCGTCCTGTCATTTGGAAAGTAAGACGCAGTGGATTATTTGGATATATATATATATATATATATATATATATATATATATATATATATTTTCTTCCCAAACTGCAACTGTGGCAAACTGCTTGGCAGCACCTAACCGGAGTTGGTGCCAGTCCACTCTGAGGCCCGCCTTCCTCGATAACAAACTTCCTCCAAACGAGGCTCCGGCACACTAAAGCAGTGAAGGAAAGTGTTTATTCCATCATAAATCAGCTCAATCCATTTCAGCTGTTATACAGCCTTGGTTACGATAATGAGCACCATTTTGGGAGTGCCATTATCCCAAACATGCATGGACAAAATACTTAAGAGGCAATAACCTTTGTTCTAGTTGCTAACATTGACCATTAATTGCGCACAATTCCTAAACTTCCATAAGGAAGCAACAATTCATAATTACAAATGAAATCCATAAGTAAGATATATATTAAGGCAGAATTTTAGAATGCAATTAATTTTCAAATGTATACTGTCCATTCAATTAAAAATTATAACAATGTCTCTATGTGCAGACCAATATGACAAAATTAAATTAATGCCTAAGTGGCCAAATCCATAGCTCAAAGGTCCATATGCTGTGTTCACGTTAGTCCATACAGTGCATTCCATAAAACACGGGAACCTGAATAAAACAAACACCATTAAAAAACATTGCCTCCTACATAACTGCACTGGTTGAGATAAGTTGTTTTTACAGATAGACATACATTTCCTCATCCGTATTTAAACCTTTCGGTTCTTTGTTATCTCATTGCAATATATATCTTCTCTCAAGTCACCGCAAGGTTTTTTTTTATGTCTCCACCTCTGCTACTACATCTAATCCCGTCTATTACTATATTTCAACAGAGAAGTTTTACCCTCATGTTGATGCCAGAAATGTCTAGCTACTGGATATGTGTCCTGATTCTCAGTGGCTCTCAAATGTTGAAGGATTCTCTTGTCTACCTGTAGTTTAGCACTGCTGATTTATCTCTTGGGACATGGACAAGTGACCATATAAATCATGTGATCCGACCTCAGGCAAAGTGATCCCTGAGATATGTCATGCTCAACTTGTTTCTTACTATATTGTTGAATAGATTAGATGTAGAAGCAGAGGCGGGGACAGAGAAAAAAAGAGTAGATATATATTGAATATTGGAGTTAGATACCAAGGAATTAACAGGTTTAAATTCGGATGAGCACATGTTTGTCCATTTTGATTATTTGGAGGATGTTGTGTGTGTATATATATATATATATATATATATATATATATATATATCCGGCTCACTTTCCGTCACGCCCCTTCACTCGCGGTCGGGTGCTCTCAGCGCGGTGACGGATACCGCGCACAGTCAAGGCTCCGGGTACAAAGGCACCAGCACTCACGGGAACAGTGTCCAAGTTTATTCACAGGACTAGCTTACAGCAAAACGCGTTTCGGCTATCGCCTTCGTCAATTGCCAGAGGCGTCGGCTTTCAATGGACATAAATACTTCATTTGAAACATAAACATCAACATAGGACTTACTTCAGTCCGAATTGGCGGCCATTATTAAACGTGCAAACATTATGCTTATTTGCAATGCAATTCTTGCCCTGAATGGGCCTTCAAACTAGTTAACATCACACCCTGAATGGGTTTTAACCTGCCATATGTTAAAAAACAATTTAAATAATACTTTATAACAGAGAGCAGATACCAGTGCATATACATTTCAACTATAGGTGGACAGCCAACTCCTCCCCACTGTTCAAACCTAGTGGCATTTTGGTCTGAATGTCAATGATGTATCTGGATTCAAGTCTTCTTAGTTGTAACTGTCTGTCACCCCCTCTAACGTTTAATGGTACGTGGTCCAAACAAAAGAAGCTCAACAGATCCCTGTTGCTCTGATGAAAAGATTCAAAGTGTCTTGCCACTGGATATGACACATCTTTATTGTTGATGGCCCTCATGTGTTCTAAAATGCGTACCTTAGTTGGGTGAATAGTGCTCCCTATGTAGCGTAAGCCACAGGGGCAAACCAGACAGTAAACTGTGAAACTAGTGTTGCAATTAATTAGCTTATTGATCTTTTTGGGATGTTGTAGACCTGGAACTTTGTAATGAGTAGTCTTCCTACTGTTTCTACAAGCCCTGCATTTTAAGCACGGATAAAATCCTGTTATTTTCCCAAAAGGTGATGTTATCCTCTCTTTACTGCAATGGCTCTGTACTAGGTCATCACGTAACGTTCTCGCTCTCCTGAATGTCAACAATGGTGCTTTAGGCATATCTCTGCCTATAACTGGATCAGTTTTCAGGATGTGCCAATTCCTTCTAAATATATTCCTGATGACCTGGGCATCTTCAGAATAATCAATAATTATCCTGAATTTGTTGTCAATCTCTTTCGCTGGTCTAGTGATGTGATCCTCGTCTTTGATCAAGTCAAATCTAGACTTGACTTCTGCTTTTTTGATTGCTTCATTAAGGATGTCTTGATGGTAACCTCTCAACCTGAACCTATTCATGCTTTCTCTTGCTGCCACTTGATAATCGTTATCTAGAGAGCAATTTCGCTTAATCCTAAGGAGTTCACCATAAGGAATGCTACTTATAGTCTTTTCAAAATGGCAACTTCGGGCATGTAATATGGAATTCCCCGCGGTCGGTTTTCTATGCAAACGAGTGCACAGTCTACCTTCCATGGGGAACACCACTAGATCCAAGTAGTTCACACACTTTTTGCTGATATCTCCTGTGAATCTGAGGTTTAAGTCATTGTTGTTAAGTATTCCGACAAAATCATTTGCCATTTGTTCGGTACCCTTAAAAACAATGAACAAGTCATCAATGTATCTTGTCCAACTAATGACTTTCTGAGTCCAATATACGTTGGTCTCCGCCCAGGCCACCTGCTCCTCCCACCAGCCCACGAACAAGTTTGCGTAGCTGGGGGCGAAGCAGGTCCCCATCGCGGTACCGCGTATCTGTTTAAACAAGACCTCCTGAAACAGAAAAATATTGTTACACAAGCAAAATCTCACGAACTCAATCATCATCATATTGTGTTCTACCAGATTGATTGGTCGGTTGTTCAAAAAATACTGGACCGCCTGAATTCCTTGATCATGGTTAATGCTAGTGTACAGACTAGATATGTCGAGGGTCATCATCACATAGTCATTTTCCCAATGTATATTTTGCACTCGTTTAAAAAAATCCTTAGTGTCCTTGATGTAGGAAGTGAGTTTGGTGACAGGTTCAGACAAAAAGAAATCTATAAACTTAGACATATGTTCAGTTAAACTTCCTAATGAGGAAACAATTGGGCGGCCAGGGGGGTTAACGGGGTCTTTATGCAGTTTAGGAAGGTGGTAAAATGTAGGTATTTTCGGATGCTTGCATTCCAAAAAAAATAAAAAAAATAAACATATTCTTCTTTGGATAGCATCCCTTTATGATACCACTTATTCAAAAGGTTCCTATAAGATGTTATACTGCTCTCAAAATCTTTGCGTGTTATCTTCATGTAACTAGATGCATCATTGAGTTGATTCAATGCTTCCCTTTGGTAATAATCAAATGTCATCAGAACGACGTTACCTCCCTTATCAGATGGTTTACAGATAATGGATTTATCATTCTGTAGATCCTTGATCGCCTGTTTTTGTTTCTCGGTAATATTACCCATCCTTCTGTTATTGGTATTTCTTCCTCTCAGTTTAACCAAATCCTTCGTCACTGCTTCTGTGAACACATCAATGGAATCAGCCGGCATCATCGGCACAAATTTGGACGTTGGTTTGAATGGGCTGCCAGGATTAATTTGTATTATCTCTGATTGATCCATCCCTTTCTTTGGGATCAATTGTCTGGGGTCACCCTCATGTTGTAGATCTTCCATAACGGCCAATATTTCTAAATCGCCAGCTGTGAGGTTTTCCATTTCACTGACAGTTGATGTTCCTTTCTCTTTTGTAGATTTTTTGCCTTGAAAATATTTTGCGAGTTTCATTTTTCTCGCAAATCGGAACAAGTCAATTTTAGTTTGCGTGTATTCTGATCTTCTCGAGGGGCAGAAACCTAATCCATATTGTAAAAGTTTAAGTTCAGCCTCAGTTAGTACTCTAGGTGTTAGGTTTACCACGGTAAGTGCTTCCGATGTTACCGTCTCGCCCCTCTCCTGCTCCGGGTAATCCGAGGAGATGCGGTACTGCTGCTTGCTCCAGCCGCCTCTCCTTGTTCTACGACTGCTTTTTTCCTTTGTGGCAGTGGTTTGCCTCTTCCACCTCTGCCCCATGTTTCCCGGATAATACGGAACTCCTCGTGAAAAGGGGTCGCCACTACGTTTTCAGCACGTCTTGATTCCCTTTCATCACTGCTCAGCTCTGCATCAGTGACTTCCGATTCAGATGTGTCGCGTTGCTCAGTTGCTACTTTACTTCTGCCACTGAGTAATTGTCTCCTAGGTAAATCATACCTCTTGGCAAAGGTCAGAACGCGCCCCTGCTCGTAATCCCTCTCATCGCGCTCAAACTTGTTTTGTTTCCTTTGTCTTATTTTGAGTTCATACATTGCAATACGTTTTTTCATGCCCTCTTTGAACTCGTCCAATTTACTCTTGTCGCACTCTTTTTCGATCTCCTCTTCCAATGTATTGATCTCCTGTAGCGTAGTATCCCTATCGCTCCAGGCGAACTTGATCAATATCAGTAGCATTCCCTTAGATGAGGCCGCTGTATGCTCCGCCCATTCCTCCAACAATTTGGGATTAGGATTTTCGTAGGCGGGAATAGTGTAAATTCTAAGACCTCGAGGGACTCTATCCACATCAATGTAATGCTGTAACGAGGTGGCCTCCCACCACTTCCGTATTTCTCGTTCATAGAGTCTTTCTAAACGAGCAAACTGTTCCTTCAATAAATTGGCCCCACGGGTCGCATTCTGTCCGCCATCACTGCCGCTGCCCCCTGAACGGGTATCTGTTCTCTTTCTAAATATTTCATTGGCCACTTCTCGTCGCGCCTCTACATTAAACATAACTCTTATGATGATGATCAAAATTAAATGCTGTATGTTCCCTCGATCTGCCGCAATTCAATACACAACTTTTAAAGACTGAATGTCAGTTTCCTACCCGCTGGCGAGAATCTTTGTTTTTCTTCACCAAGTGCGAGTCCGTTACGTGAAGGAGTTCACGTCTTCCTCTGCTCGGCTACAGTAACAGGCTCTCAGCGCGGTGAGACAGTGTTGCAAAATCCATTGCGGCGGTGAAGGGAAATTCAATCCGGCTCACTTTCCGTCACGCCCCTTCACTCGCGGTCGGGTGCTCTCAGCGCGGTGACGGATACCGCGCACAGTCCAAAGGCACCAGCACTCACGGGAACAGTGTCCAAGTTTATTCACAGGACTAGCTTACAGCAAAACGCGTTTCGGCTATCGCCTTCGTCAATTGCCAGAGGCGTCGGCTTTCAATGGACATAAATACTTCATTTGGAACATAAACATCAACATAGGACTTACTTCAGTCCGAATTGGCGGCCATTATTAAACGTGCAAACATTATGCATATATATATATATATATATATATATATATATATATATATATATATATATATATATATATATATCTCCTAGTGCCAGTCGCCACTAGGTAGTTATAGTTATGTCTGCTTTTCCATAGAAGGAGCATCTTTTGTTTTATTTGTGTTTGCTAATAAATTTGGCCCCATTTGACGAATCTTCACAAAACTTCCCAAAAACTTTCATCCACCTCGGCCTCTTCTTGGAAAGTTTCGGGGTGATCCATCAAGCGGGGGTTGAGAAAAGTGGGGATGGGGGGGGGGGGGGGGGTACTAAAATGCAAAATCCCCATGTGTTTTCATTAGACTCCAGCAAAAACTGCAGAATTACACCATATTTGGCAGGAAGCTAGATCTTGGTCTGCAGATTGTTTTTTGATGTAATTCCGTTCAGTAGTTTTTGAGAAATTGAGGTTAAAAATTCATTGTATATCTGGAAAGTTGGTTTCCAGATATGCTTTGACTGGCCAAATCAAAGGAGACTAGTCAGTCCTTATTGGCTGGTTTCAACCTGAACAATATGTTTTGGCAGCCAAATCTGAAAGAAACACGTTAGTTAGATTCCTCACCTTAGAATATCCCCAGGCGTCAGACTGGATCCGGAAGATTTTTCGTCAGCAATACCCCTTGCGCGTCGCTAGGCGTCGTCTGCGGCTCCGCGTCCGTCGTCGGCGTCGTGCGCCGGGATGACGTCGTCGGAGTACTTAGACGCCGCCCTCGCGCGCTGACGCCAGTTCTTCTTTTTTCCGCGCCAGTAAGCGCAGATCCGGGAGAGCTACCCCTTTAGTCAATTTTTGACTAACTTTTTTTTTTTTTTTTTGAAAAACCTTTATTGACGTTTCAATCATTTACACGTATGGGCCTACAACCCCCCGGGGCCGGCCGCTAAGTAATCAGAACAATAAAAGCAAATGTAAACACAGGCGGCACCTCGGAGAGCAAAATCTTCAATCCAATATAGTCCGGCCAATGAGCCGCGCAGGTAGGACACCAGGAGAAAAAGGGTTTTTCATTTTATGATAAGACAAAACAGTAGGATCAGGTGCCAAACAATTTCCCAACAGCGATAAGGGGCAAGGATAAGAGACGTAAGCAATAAGCAGCAATATATTGAATCAATGGCGCAGACACGGGAAAGTCCGGATGGGGAAGAATATCAAAAACAGTTGCGCCTGCAGACCCCAATATCTAACGCCCAGCGAACACCCCGGAAACTGTGGCACACATGAAGAGGCAACGATTCACAATAAGGGAACTGTACCGCGCTGATCCCAGAAAAAGGAAAACAAGAAGAAACAGAGAAGAAAAAGGAGGCCATGGAAAAAGAGATAAAGACTAAAGAGTCCCCTCCCCCAACCCCCCACCCTGCACCTCTGCGAATGAGTATGGCCCCACCCCCCAGCAGTGTGCCTGTCGCCCTGGAACTAGACCCGAAATATAGAAGAAACAGGGAAAAAGGAGTAAGAAAGAACCCCACCAGACGGGGGGCGGAGAGAGTATAATAAACTGGAGGAGGGCCTTCAAAACATACCCCCGGCTTCTCCCTCCCGCACGGTGAAGTCTCCCCACTGCAAACAATAAGCAGCACCAAGTCGATCATATCAAAAAAAGGGGGGGGGGGAATGGGGAACATTATGCACCAACTATGCGAATAACCATGAGAGCACGCAACCATGAGTCCGCCCGTCTACTAGGTGACCACCCCCGAAGGATCAGCCTCAGCCTTGACCACTCTTTACGATTCTGCCCATGCCTGCCCCTCGACCCAGCACCATGTCCGATGTTCCAAGGTACAGGAGTGTCCAAAAGCAACCGGGAAGCGACGCACACAGGTGGGGTGGAAGTCTCTGAGTACCAGCACAGACCGCATCATGGAGGGGCGTCTTTTCCAGTGCCGCCCCAGGATCTGCACTGCACACAAGGTCCAGACAGGCTGAATCGGCCAAAGGAGACACACGTTGCTGGAATTGTCCCTGGGTCGCCGGAGATCGTGCACGGGACAAGACCACCATCTTCCACTCAGGTCCAATACCTCCGGAACAGATCAAGCCCACAGTTAGCCGACCACACGGTAGCATACTGTCCGGAGTGTCCTGCTGTGCACTAATCGCAGGGGGGGCCGCAACATCTTCCTCCTGTGTGCAGTGTGGGAAGCCACTGTGTACCTGTGGGCCAGCATGCCGCCACTGTCCCAACGCCGATGCCACCCCATCTAGCTTCCTCCCCAGGACCCCGGCGCCATGAGCCAAGGAGAAATGAAGGGCACCAAGGGCCTCCAGGAGGTCACCGTACCCCAGAGCAGCTCTCTCCGATCGCTCTGCCACACTCCCAAAAGTCACACACCCCCAATCCTGCTGCGACCCAGTGGACAGGATGGTAGGCTGCATAGCAACAAAATGGCCGCTGGGAAGGCCCGACTCGTATTGGGGTCAGGACCCCGGGACAAGCGCCTCGAGGTCCACGTCGCTGAAGACAGGGATCCTGGGGCAGGCACAAATTCAGCCGTTGCGCGGTCACGGGCAACAGTCGTCTCCGCCACGGACCAGCTCCCGCGAAAAGCCGGGAGCAGCCCGCAAGGATCAGGGCGAGCTAGGGACGGCGTCCGGGCAGCTCACCGTCAAAGGCAGGGGCAAACACCACAGGATCCGAGAATTGCACCCCCGGGCGTGTCCTCGGTCCGCAACGCTCAGCAGGGGGAGCGACTACAGCAAAATGCCGGCCGAGGGCAGCACCACTCCGGCGGACCGACTCCACCCAATCACCACAGGCCGCTGTTGTTAAACTGCCACCCGGCCAAGGCGTCCACTCGAGGTCCCGGCTCCGGGGCCGCACGGGCCGCAAAGTTCAACCGCTGATTTCTCCGGCGGTACGGCGGCCAGAAACCTCGGCGTCACACGATCGGTTGCCACTTTCGTTTACAAACACGATCACATAGCGCAGAATAAGGATCTCATGCAGGATATCCGTGCGGGATGCGGAGGTTCACGGAGCCGGGAATCTACGCTGCCGTCCCGGTCGCCATCTTGGCTCCTCCCCTTGACTAACTTTTTTGATCCTTTTTGATCGTGTCTCGACACCGGTGCCGGTAGGATGCCTGGGTTTAAAGCCTGTACGGACTGTACCCGATTGATGTCGGTTACGGACCATCACCGCCGCTGTCTTTACTGCTTGGGCCTCGATCACGACGCGGAGTCGTGTTCGGACTGCAAGGCCCTGACCTCGAAGGCTAGACGGGAGCGGTCCCGTAAGCTTCTCGAGATTCGCCACTCGGCTCCGCGCGCCTCTCGATCCCGGTCCAGGAGGAGGTCCAAGGATCGGTCGCGGAGCCGCAGCCGACGTCACCATCGGTCGTCGGGATCCAAGTCTTCGGGTAAGTCGAAGCATTCCAAGAAGTCCAAGAGGCGACATCGCTCTTCGGACTCCCCTCGCCGGTCGCGCGACTCGGTCGAGGGTCAGGGTGGTTCCACCCCCGCGGCTCCGGCGGAGCCGCAGGCGCCGCGCCCGTCCCAATACCCTCCGGTCCCTGGGACTGACGCGACGCCGGCGGAAGTCAGTGCCTTCCTCTCGGCCATGAGGAACCTGGCTCCGCCGTCGGCGCCCGCTGGCGCGCCTTCGGGCCCCGCGGACCCGACTGGGCTGCCTTGCCTGCCGGTGGCTCCGGCGCCGTTGACGGCTCCGGCCTCGACGCCGCAAGCGCCCGAGGGACCCGTTCTCGAGTCTCCGTCGACGCCGGTCAACCTTGTCACGCCTCCTCCGCCGGCGTCGACACCGGTTCCACCGCCGACGTCGACTCCGCTCGACGTCGTGCCCCAGTTCAGTCCCGCTCCGGGCCCGGCGCCGGTCCGGCGTCGATGGACGCCGAGATCGACGCCGCTAGAGACACATTTTGTCTACCGCCCGGCTCCGTTACTTTCTCCTCTACACCAGGAGTCGGATGATGGGGACTACTGAGAGGAATCCGAGGATCCTATGGCCGCTCAGGCCCAACTGTCCCAGGACTGGGCAGATGAACTGGGGGAGGCCAGTGGTCTGGATACCTCGCCAGACACTGGATTCATCTCTCCTCCGACTGTGGCTTCGGAGGAGGGTGCTGCTTTCTCCGTGGTGCTGCGCAAGGAAGCCGCAGCCCTTGGGCTCGAGCTACCTGCCGTGGCTGTGAGGACGAACGTCCTCACTGAGGTGCTTCAGTCTGCAGCAAGCTCCACTGAGCCTCTGCTGCCGTTCAATGAGGCCCTCACTGACGTTCTACAGGGCACCTGGTCCAAGCCCTCCACAGTTCCTCCTGTGGACAGGAACGTCGCCAGGCGCCACCGCCCTGCTCCGGGCGACCCCAGTTTTCTGTCCCAACACCCTACCCCTGAGAGCCTGGTTATCCAGGCCTCCACCTCCCAATCCTCTTTCCCGACCGCCCCGCCGGACCAGGATTCCAAGAGACTAGAGCAGTTTGGCAAGAAGCTGTTCTCTTCCCTTAGTTTGGGCCTGCGGTCTTTGAACACCGCTTGTCTCTTGGACCGTTATTCCCACTCTCTGTGGGATGCGGTGGAGGACACGCTGCCCCTGTGTCCGGAGGAGGTCCGGACACGACTTACCCAGGCTCTGGCCGATGGGAGGGATGCCGCGCGACATGCTATAAGATGTGGGCTTGACACCACGGACTCGCTGGGTAGGGCGATTTCTACCTCAGTGGCGCTTAGACGTCACGCCTGGCTGCGGTCCACGTCATTTTCGGGTGATGTCCAGAGCTCTCTCATGGACATGCCCTTTGATGGCACTCGCCTTTTTGGCGAGAAAGCGGACAGTGCGCTGAATCGCTTTAAGGACTCCCGGGCTACGGCCAAGTCCTTGGGCCTCTCGGCCCCGCGGTCGCAAACTTCCGCCTTTCGCCCCTTTCGTGGCCAAGGAAGGGGTGCCTCCTCACGTACGCCTAGCCACCAACCGCAGAATCAACCTGCGCGCGGTCGCGGACGTGGTTTCCGCCGAGGCGGTTCTGGAGGACGACGAGGTCAGTCCACATCCACCCCGGCAGCATCCGCCTCAAAACCTTCCTAGTCCGAGTTTTCAGGCCCATTCCACGCCAGTGGGCGGCAGAGTTCGCCATCACCTGCTCCACTGGCGGTCCATCACATCGGACAGGTGGGTGCTGCAAATCGTCCGAAGGGGCTACTCCCTCCCCTTCGAGACGACCCCTCCAGCCATGCCACCGCAGCACCACCGTATCTCGGGGGATCATTTGAATCTTCTCCACGAGGAAGTTTCCGCCCTCTTGGCCAAGGGGGCCGTCGAGCGCGTTCCGAGTCCAGAAGTGGGTCGTGGTTGTTATTCCCACTACTTTCTGGTTCCCAAGAAGGGCAAAGGGGGCCTACGCCCTGTCTTGGACCTCCGGAACGTCAATGCCTTCCTCCGGAAGGAAAGGTTCAAGATGTTGACCTTGGCTCAGGTTCTAGCTGCCCTAGACCCCGGAGACTGGATGGTAGCGTTGGACTTGCAGGACGCATATTTCCACATCCCCGTCCTGCCGGCCCACCGGCGTTACCTGCGGTTCACGGTGGGCCCAGAGCACTTTCAGTTTACCGTGCTCCCCTTCGGTCTCACCAGTGCCCCTCGGGTGTTCACGAAAGTGATGGCGGTGGTCGCAGCTCATCTGCGCAGATCAGGGGTTCCAGTCTTCCCCTATCTCGATGACTGGTTGTTTAAGGCGGGCTCGCCCCGGGCAGTCGTCTCCCACCTCCAGACTACGGCGGATCTCCTGCATTTGCTGGGGTTTTCCATCAACGTGCCGAAGTCACACCTGAGTCCCTCTCAGAAGCTCCTTTTCATCGGAGCGGTTCTCGATTGGGCGCAGTTCCGGGTCTATCCACCGGAACAGCGGGTCCGGGATATTCAGGCCCTGATTCCCATCTTTCGGCCTCTATCCTGGGTTTCGGTCAGGCTAGTGTTGCAGCTTCTGGGGCTGATGGCCTCCTGCATCCTACTAGTGCATCACGCCAGGCGGCGCATGCGGGCTCTGCAGTGGGACCTGAAGTTTCAGTGGGCCCAGCATCACGGCAACCTGTCCGACCATGTCTTGATCTTGGAGGGCACTGCACAGCAGTTGCAGTGGTGGCTCACGGACCGCGATTGGGTCATGGGCAGAAGCCTCTCCCTTCCCCAACCGGAGCATGTCGTAGTGACGGATGCGTCCCTCCTGGGATGGGGTGGCCATATGGGAGAGGCGGAGATCAGAGGCCTCTGGTCTCCGGCGGAGTCTCGTCTCCACATCAACCTGTTGGAGTTGAGAGCGATCCGGCTTGCACTGACAGCCTTCCTTCCCTCTGTCAGGGGCAGTGTCGTGCAGGTGTTCACGGACAACACCACCGCCATGTCGTATTGCAACAAACAGGGCGGGGTGGGGTCGTGGACCCTTTGTCAGGAGGCTCTGCGCCTCTGGACGTGGCTGGAACACCAGGGCGTCACCCTAGTGGTTCAACATCTGGCGTGCTCTCTGAACGCCAGAGCAGACGAACTCAGCCGCCGGTGCATGATGGATCACGAATGGCATCTGAACTCCGAAGTGGCGCAAGGTCTCTTTCTGCAGTGGGGAGAGCCTTGGTTAGATCTATTCGCCACCGAAGAGAACGCGCAATGTCAGCAGTTCTGCGCGTTGGAATTTCCAAGGCGGCACTCGCTCGGCGACGCTTTTCGTCACGAGTGGAGTTGCGGTCTGTTGTACGCCTTTCCGCCTATACCACTTCTGCCCAGAGTGCTGAAGAAGATCAGGCGCGACCGGGCCCAAGTCATCTTGGTGGCTCCGGACTGGGCACGAAGGTACTGGTATCCCGAGCTACTCAGTATGTTGACCGATCCTCCGATACGTCTGCCCCTTCGGGAGGATCTTCTGTCGCAGCAGCAGGGGACGGTCCTCCACCCGAACCTGTCCAGCCTCCACCTCCATGCGTGGAGATTGAGCGGCGGCAGTTGATGCCATTTGACTTGCCTCCTGAAGTCTGTGATATCATTCTGGCAGCCAGGCGTCCCTCCACAAAGACGGTATACGCCTTCCGGTGGAACAAATTTGTGGCATGGTGCACAGCAAAGGCTGTGGATCCCCTTTCCGCCCCTCTTTCTGAGGTTCTCCTCTTTCTTCTTTCTTTGGCCCGGCAGGGCTCTGCCCTGGGCACCCTGAAAGGTTATCTTGCTGCCATCTCTGCCTTCTTGCGGCTTCCTGATCAGCCTTCTCTTTTCAAGTCCCCTGTAGTTACACGCTTTCTAAAGGGCATTACTCACACGTTCCCTCCTGTTCCGTTTGTAATGCCTCAGTGGGACTTGAATCTTGTCTTGACATTCCTGATGTGCGCTCCCTTCGAGCCTCTTCATAATTGTCCCCTTCGTCTTCTGACTCTTAAGACTGCTTTTCTGGTAGCCATCACCTCGGCTAGACGGGTGAGTGAGCTCCAGGCTTTATCTTCGAAGCCTCCTTTTCTGTCTGTTCATCCGGACAAGGTTGTCCTACGGCCTCGTCCCTCCTTTCTTCCGAAAGTGGTGACTCCATTTCATCTTGGGCAGTCTGTCACCTTGCTCACCTTCTTTCCGCCTCCGCATCCTTCCAAAGAGGAAGAGAGGCTCCACCGTCTGGACCCCAAACGTGCGCGCTCCTTTTATTTGGACCGCACGAAACAGTTCCGGGTGGACGACCAACTTTTCGTTGGATACGTGGGTGCTAAGAAGGGGAAAGCTGTGCACAAGCGGACCATCTCTCGGTGGGTCGTTTTGTGCATCAAAATTTGTTACTCTTTGGCAAAAAAGGACCCTCCTGTTGGGCTGCGCGCCCATTCTACTCGGGCCACGGCGGCTACTACTGCTTTGGGACGAGGTGTCCCTTTGCAGGACATCTGTCAGGCGGCAACGTGGGCTTCGCTACACACGTTTGCCAGGCATTATTGCCTTGACAGCCAAGTCCAGAGGGATGGCTTCTTTGGCCGTTCTGTCCTCCAGGACTTTCTGGTGTGATCTTGGTTCGCAGACCCACCACCGGGGATGGTATTGCTTGGGTATCTATTCTAAGGTGAGGAATCTAACTAACGTGTTTCTTTCAGATGAACAAGTTACTTACCTTCGGTAACGATGTATCTGTAAGAAACATTAGTTAGATTCCTCACCGACCCACCCATCCTCCCCGTTCTGCGAACTGACATCTAGGGTTAAGGTTATCCTTTTCAGGCCCCTAGATTTTATTTTTGGCACCAGTGTCGGTCTTTGCATGGCTCTGCGTTCCTGGCGCGGAAGGCTATGTACAAGAACTGACGTCAGCGCGCGAGGGCGGCGTCTAAGTACTCTGACGACGTCATCCCGGCGCACGACGCCGACGACGGACGCGGAGCCGCAGACGACGCCTAGCGACGCGCAAGGGGTATTGCTGACGAAAAATCTTCCGGATCCAGTCTGACGCCTGGGGATATTCTAAGGTGAGGAATCTAACTAACTAATGTTTCTTACAGATACATCGTTACCGAAGGTAAGTAACTTGTTCTACAAGACTAAAACTCGGGCCCTCTGTCCTGTAAATGAATTAACGAAAAAATGTAAGGGGGCCGAGTGAGCACACCCAATTCCCATAGGACATGTCCCAATGGGACCCCCCTTTATTGGTTGGCCACAACATGGACAACATGCAAATATGCATGAATGTTTTGGGACCAAAATTCGGTTGCAAAACATTCGCATTTTACCACCTACTTCAAGTAGGTGTTAACTCATTCGCAAATGGAAAGCGGTCCTCAAGGGACCCCTTGCCCTTTGGAAATGGTAGAGAAATGTTTTTTCAGAGCAGGCAGCGGTCCCACGGACCACTGCCTACTCTTAAATAATGAAAAGAAAACTTTACATTTTTCTTTTTTAAACGCAACCCGCTGCATGTAAAAAAAAAGAATATTGCTTTATTTAAAAGCAATCGTGGACATGCTGGTCTGCTGTCCCCAGCAGGCCACCATCCCCATGATTTCAGCATTTCCTAATGGGTCGCAAATAGCGACCTACCTCATAATATATTTATGAGGTAAATATATTTGCTACCCACTGGGAATCACAAATGAAACTCAAGAGTTTCATACATTTGAAATAGCAATTTCCTAATTGCGATTGGCAGGAAATCGCAATTAGGAACTCGCTATTTCAAACGTTCATACATGTGGCCCCAAGTGATTTGCCCATAATCACAGAATGTTTAGCCGATGCTAAAACTCATTTGAGATGTTACAAGATGTCATAAATGATGTCATAGAACGTGTCATGAATGATGTCATTTGTGAAGTCATAAGTAGTGCATGGCGGTAGCGCAAGTTATAGTTAGCTCTACTAACTATAACTGGTGAATATGTGTTTTTTTTGTTCCAAACATTAATGTTGTCACTGACCTATTTACCTAACTATAATGTTATTTTAACCTTTGTTTTTTTTCAGTGAATATGTGTATATGTATCTTCAAACCTCTTAAAAACCCTGTATCCCTACCCAACCCTGAACCCTAAACTCCCCTTACTAGCCTTTACCACTACCCATTGCAGAACCGCAAAACACCTTTACTATCCCTCATCTTTACCCCTTGCAGAGCCCTAAAACCCCTTACTTCCCCATAACCCTACTGATCTCTGAAACCTACAAAAATCCTTACTCCCCCTTCCTATCCCTCAATCTTAAAAACCCTCTTTTTTCACTGACGTCATCATTCTTTAGTATATAATTATATAGAGAATTATGTGTATTGTGTGCATGTATGCATGTGTATATACATATGTGTGTGTGTGTGTATATATATATATATAATGCTGATGGCATTTAAAAATTAAATACATCACTTACCTATGTTTTAGGGTCCATAAAAAGGGTCTACGTGGTAAATTATGCATGGTCTAGTGACCTACCTTTGGGGAGACATGCTAGCATAACCTTCATTGTTACTCTATGAACAGATAAATTGGTATACCAGCTACTGCCATTGCATGTGGAGAAACCCGAGTATGGCACTGTGTATGGAAGGGTGTGAGTGTTCCACCTGCTGGCAGCATGTGGGCAAACATTGTTATGGATCATGCTTGTGTGACTTGTTGAGAGGTGCATGGGACACTTGGTGGCACTGTATGTAAAGATGCGTGAGCATTGCACCTGCTGCCACTGTATATGTAGACTTCAGACCATGACAAATTCTGGCATTGTATGGGCAGACAGGTTGGTGTGGCACCTGCAGATCTCTTGAATTCTATTGATTGGTTCATATTCTTTCACACCACAATCCAGAACGAGCGCCATTGCTTGTAAAGGGATCTCAAGGAGAGGCATTGATAGACTAGAGGCCAAGCTGCACAGAACAACAGCGTCTGCACTGGGTCCATTCAGTCGAGCATGACAGGGGAGAGTACGCATGTATTCAATAAGAAGATGTTTTTGATTGGAAGTTGTCCCAAGTGGTAGACTGAGCTAAATGTTATTGTTTCTGTTTTAGATGACCATGAAGACTCGCAAGGCTCAGACCTGTCCTTGGCAGCCAAGTCTTCAGCAAGGTAAAATCCTTGGGGATTAGAGGAGTCTGCATTGCTTAATCAAGATGCAGGCATCACTATTATTATTTGTATGTCCTGTGGTATTTGTTATCGGAATCAATGTTTGGCATGTGTTTGTGTGTAGCTATCACTGTTCTTTTTGCAATATTTATGGAAATCTCTCATTACTGGCTCTGAATTGAGGGTATGAATTGATCACGCAGATACGTTGGAGAGAACAATGCTGCACTGTTAGGTGTGTAGATGATTTACAAACTTTGCGGGACATTCCACAAAGTGAAGGGATTCATGTATCTGAAGAGTAGGTTTTAAGAAATGGCTTATTTAGAAGAAGTGGCAGATCAATGTGTGAGTAGTAAGATGGGTGCGAGTATGACTGTTGTGGTGAGAGAGGCAGCACAAGACTCTTCTTCTCCCACCCTGTACTTGTCCTATGATTTCTCTTGATTAGTGCCCTAGAACCTGCGTTTCTATGAATGTCGTCGGTCCTTGTTTGTGAGTGCCATGGTAACTTCTTGGTCCGATTTCCTTGGGAAAGGGGTGTCATAAGAAACGTAGGTGCATTGCATTTCTCAAATAGAAGTAACAGCAACCATGATCATGCTGTTGTCCTTCCCACAGAGAAATATGCAGGACATTGGAGAAAAGAGCAACATCACTTTCTGCCGTTTAAGTCTTGCAAGCAATAAAACACGTGGTCTGCTTCTAGTCATGAAAAACAAATGTCCTGCCAGGGAAACATTCCAGATGAAAACCGTATCAAAGCTAATCCTTTTATAGAGTAACTTAGTTGTTGCCTTGCATAGGTTGACAGATTTGTTATTGGAAAACTTTCTTGGCTCCTCACCCCTTCATCAGAAAATAATGAAGCACCGGAAGTTTGTATTGCCCTTGATGGTGATTTGTATATGCCTCTCTGGACAGCAAGTAGTGATGACTATTAATTCCTGTTTTTGGAAGTGATGGTCAGTGTTGCCTCTGTTTGCGTGGTTCCTGTGGAATAAATTGGAAGTCTTGCCTGGAAGAGCTTTGTCTTGCAAGTGTGATTCAACCAAACGTTTGAATTGATGTCAACAACAAGACACTACATCAAAATGTTTTGAAGGCAGGCCCCCCCCATCCAAAACCTTATGGCTAGGACTGGGGGAACTGGAGTGGCAGGACTGAGTGCAGGGAGCGGGGCTTATGAGATCCTTTCAGGGGTACTTTTTCTTTTGCTCATAATCCAAACTAAAGGTGATACTTATAAAAAAGGAAGTGCATCAAACAAAAGTTTAAATTGACCCAAAATATGGAAAACTGAAATTCTGCTGTTTGGATCTTTATTAATTAACTGGGGGCCGGACTGCTGGCCAAAGCCACTACTTTGCCATTGAACCTTGGGAGCCAAGATCGATTCAAACTTATCTATGCGCTCTCTGATATCTGCAGTAGTGGGCTTATGATTTCGTCTATTAGGAACATTAAAACAATTCTTACAACTACTCCCTTTGCAGGCACAGAGGACAGCGATTCATGTGATAATCATGCCACACATTGGTTATGCTAACATTCTGTATCTTGGTGTGCCTGAATATCTGCTTCAGAGACTGCAGGTGGCTTAAAACGCAGCAGCAAGCTTACTTCTGAAGGTTCCTCGACCTGTGTCAATTACTCCCCATCTGAAGGCTCTTCATTGACTACCCATAAATAAGAGGATCCACTGTAAATTCTTGACTTTAGCACATCAAGCTTTTTATTTCACTGGTCCCCAATATCTTTCTGCAATACTACCACATTACCTTCTGACTAGATTTCTACGCTTGTTGGGTGTATGTTTACTGAGGGTCCCCAGGATCAGCTGCAAGAAGTGAGTGGCGCATCATGTACCTGCCTAGCGACTTATGCTTTGAATCAGCTCCCCATGCTTGGACTCAGCTCTCACTTCATCTTCAGAAGGTTAAATCTGAGAACCTTTTCAGAAAAAACATCAAAACTTTGTTATTTGAACTGGTATTTTGAGATGGTCGTCTTGTGGTTGAGTTAGTCTGCTGTCTTCTCAGCACCGAGGCCCTCTTTTTGAGTAGCGGTAGTGCTTTATATATGGCTTGATTGGTAGATTGAACACTGTTCCCCATAATAGGGTTGTTGCAAGCCCCTCAGAATCCTGGGCCCCGTTGCAACTCCTGAACCAATGATAGGTTTGGGCCTTAGAAACAGGCTGTCTCCTCTGTCCCATCAACCCCTTCCTCGCCATGCCTGGTCATCATTCCAGTCTTGTAACAGGCTCTCCATTTGCTTCATGAAAGAAATTAGCTCCCATATGTTGCCCCCCTCACCACCCCCCTCCCCTTAGCAGCAAGGGTGCTCTCAGCCTTAATGCTAGTAAGGAAAATAATAATACTCTGATTTGTAGAGTACGGCTAATCACCTGCAAGGGTCTCTAGACGCTGTTCCTAGGCACAGGGAGATAAAGTGATTTTCCCAGAATCACCGGATGTTGAGCCGAGACTCGAACCTGTCCCCAGCTCCAAAGTCAGGCAGCTGTAACTGTTATGCCATACCTTCTCCCTTGAGGCGCAATGCCATGCTCCTTTTGTGAAGTAAGACTGTCATAATTGTGATGGAGTGGGCCCTTCACACCCTAGGGCAATACAAACTTCCGGTGATAGTTTCTGTCTTGTGAAGCCGGCTGTCTCCTTTGTTAAACATTTGGGCCACCATTTTGCCCCAAACTCCACCTCAACATCTCTTCAAATCCCAAAGTAAGATGTCTCCTCTGTTCCAATTTTTACCCTACCTTGGACCATTACTCCAAGGCCCAACGCAATACTGGCACAGCAAGAATGCACAAGGCCCTAATACAATCAATGAAAAATAGTAAAACAGCCATAATTGGGGTTAGTTGTCTCCTCACACCCCTGGGCCTGGATGCCACAGCACCTGCAGCATCCATGATACCTACAGCCCTGCGCTGTGAAGCCAAGGGAGGGACATAGAGCTAAAGAAACAAGCCTTCACACCAGGATCACACCAAACACCGGAGAGCACTGGGGAATGTACTCATTGGTAACCCTCCACCAACAACTTTTTAGCAAAAAGAGACCCAATCAGGAAGCCAACAAAGTTATATAGAACAATGGTCTGTAGTAAACATCAGTTTCTCTTGTCTCAGTTGTTGCTCAGCACTGTATGAGACCAAAACATGTCACAGGCTGCTACAAATCATCATTACAAAGCACACACAGATTGGGGAGAAGACAGCTTATGGAATAGGGGTACAATGGAATAGCCATTCATCATGACCAGGGCTTCTCCTGGTCGGCACCTTGCTTTCGTGTAGATAGGCAGGAACTCGGGAGGAAGGGATGTGAGAGTGGGTTTGCGGGGACCAAAAAACGTACTGGCCACCCACGTATCATGACATAAGTAAGCTCCTGTACGTAACTCATTCTGACCTGTAATCTGAGTAGAGTTAGGTTAAAAACAGCAGGCCAAA
The DNA here is from genome assembly GCF_964204655.1 of Triturus cristatus. Classification (NCBI taxonomy): domain Eukaryota; kingdom Metazoa; phylum Chordata; class Amphibia; order Caudata; family Salamandridae; genus Triturus; species Triturus cristatus. The sequence continues at coordinate 1,005,878,069 of NC_140583.1, read as the reverse complement.
AACAACAGGCGTCATAGTTCCTCTTGATATAGCACAGTGTGAGTAGAAACAAATTAAAACTGTACCAATAGAGTATTAATAAATTATGAATATGAACATAATAAAAAGCCACCAACACACAAAAGACCTATTATGTAAAGAATAGGTCAGCATGTTTCATTGCCAGTAGTTCAAGGACACAAGAAAATGCAGTACAAAAGTGTCTCCCCAAAGCAGATGTGCCTTGACCCAAGATAGATTATACATATCAGATCACCAAGAGAGAGCTCTCATAATGACTACCTTTAACATCCTCAGTCACAGTGTCCTGTAGTAGGATGGTATGGCAGGAGCGTGCTTCACAAGCCACCAACAATCCTAGTAGAAAAAGATAGTAATGGGCTCACCAAACCAGGAAAGTGAAACCTTCATATCTTAGGTTGGGCCAGTCTGTGAGCTTTGTGTGGTACTCCTAGTCAGCAACAGCTCCAGAGTGGAACATCAAGGGTGCACTGGGCCCTATTGCAATCAATGAGGCCAGTGAAACAGCCATAATTGGGGTTCAGTTGACAGCTCACACCCCTGGGACTCGATGCCACTGCACCTGCAGTACCAATGATGCCCACAGGTCTAAGCTGTGAAGCCAAAGGAGGGACAGAGAGCTAAAGAGGGGAAAGGCCTTCACACCAGAGTGCCTACTACCTGAGAGAATTGTTATTGTGTGCAATTGGTTATTCACCAAATGTAAAGCATGCTCTGGAGCAAATATGTGCTTTAATTGAAGGACCCACATAAATCTTCATGGTAACAAAGAATAGATGTTTTGTAAGATAATGTAAGGGCGTTATTGAGTTTTGAACTGCGTTCTTTAAATAGACATAAAAATGTTGCACTCACTGACCCCGTTTCAGTAGGACTCGAGCACTCAAAATCAAAGTTTCCATGGTGCTTTTTTATGCAATTTATGCACTACGACAAATAAACTAGATCATGCTTCCAAGCCATCTTTATTTAAAAGTACTCGCTGAAACATTTGCACTGCCTTGGGAATACAGTAACGTATCCCAGGGTGGCGTGTCCCTCAGTTTGAAAACCTCTGCACTGTATGGATTTGGCAAACATTACATGAGAGAGAGCATTGTTGCATTTTAACTCCTTGCCAAGAGGATGGTTCATTAAGCTTGAACGTTCATGGCTGTCGAAATGCATCTTTCTGAAGATTAATGAGTTCAAATCCCAGCAATACATACTCTGCCTTCTATCCTACGAAGTGGGTACATCGACTGCCATATACTGGGTTATGGTAATATATGGAATATGCAGCTCTTGAGAACAGTGTGTGCTACTTGGTGCTGTATAAAAACAAGTTATTCTGAATGATAAGTCTTTTTACAGATTCTTTACCTCTTGAATACTCCTCCAGGTTCCAGACTATTCCTGAAAGCTTTTCTCCATAGCGCAACCCTGGTGGTAGGGGGGAGGGAGGGGCAGTTCTGTTCTGTGCTGCATGGGACATCCCAGTGATGTCACCAACCCCATAATTCACCACCACTGTTGAACTGACGTCCGTTCCCTTTTTTTCAAGCATTTGTGCTGGAACTCCATTCTCCGCAAAATCTCTCACAGTGCAGCAACCTATCCCTCCTCAAGAGCTCCTGTTTTAAGCACTGTGGTGATTGCGAGGGGCATTTGATTACCAACCTCCATGACATCTGTCTATAGATCCGGGTCTCTGTTGACGACTCTAAACCCAGCAAGTCATGCCACAGCATACACCCAAAGGCCATTGAAGAGAGGGAAGCCAAGCTATTTATGGATATGGCCAAGGACACCAGAGGCAGACGTACACCTATGGCATTGTCGAGATTCTCCCGCAAAAACTCAAGAAAAAGAGAAAGCATGGAAGCAAACATAAGCGAGGTGCGCCACCTAGGCTTATTGTGGACTCCTCTTTGGAGTCAGAGCTGGGTGAGATTCTCACACCTCAGGAGATAGTGCTGCCAGAGGCTCCTACTCCGGCTCCCTCCATCTCAGGCAGCTTCTCAACCTCAATGCCATGTTGAGGTTATCAGGCGTGCTATGGTCCACTCTGGAGCACTTCCAGCCCCATGGGACAAGTAGGGATACCATTTTGGTTCACACCACTGATTCTTCTGTTGCTGCCATTTGCTTCCTTTTTGCTGCTCCAAACTGTGATGGCAGTATCACCCTTGATGCAAGCACTGATGTAATCCAAGCCTTCACTACCTGTGGCACTACTTGTGTCGGCTTCAGGGCCAGCGACTTAAGGCGCTCAAACTCTGGCCCAATACATTGGTCCGGATAGGAGGCACAACATCAGTATGACCTCTTTGGATTGGATCTGAGCAAAAGTGTCTTCTGGAGCCCATACAGGACTTTCAGGGGCTGGCTACTTCCCCGGAGTTGAAGTTTCTGGACCCATCTGGGTCCTCTCCCCCCCTAGTACGAACTCTTATTACTACATCAGGAAGGTACCAGAGGTTTATTGAGTGGTCTCTGCCCATATCGAAACTAAGGCAATTATCTTAACTGAAGGTCTTAAATCTTCTGCCACCACTTTGGATCCACTGCTCCCATTTAATGAGACTCTTTTAGGCTCTGTACTGGCTAAGTGGACCAAGCCATCTTCGGCTTCTGCAGTCAACAAAGCAATTTCCAGGAGTTATAGACCTGCTCTGGGTGACCCATCTTTTTTAGCAGAGCCTAAAAAGATTGAAGCTTGGGCCAAGAAAGTCTTTGCAGCCAGGAACCTAGCCTTGAAATCACTGAATGCTGCATGTTTGTTAGGGCGCTATGTACACACTCTTCAGGACATGTCCTGTGCACTAATCAGGCCCACTTTCAAAACCTTATTAAATGCAGCCTATCAATGTCAGGTCAAGTCATTCAGTCTGGCCTGGAAACAGCAGATTTAGTCTTCAGGACAATTGGAGTGCCAGTCACTGTCATTAGACCAAGCTGAGAACCTTCTGTTCGCCTCTGATGTTCATCCTACTCTGATAGACATTTTTTTAAAGATTACAATCTATTCAGGTAAAAGGCCGGCTCAGCCAACGAAAACTTCAAATTCAGTTTTGCCACGGCCTGCTCCTTTGGTCTACAGCCCCAAAGGAAAGAATCTACAGGGGTTTCAGGAATTTTCTGGCTTTGGAAGAGGCCTCAATGTCCCTCAATGCCAAGCAGCCCTTCCTCATCAGTAATAACACAACCCTATCCTGCAACAATGAAGGGGCTATGGAATTGTTGGAGGCTGTACAACACCTTATGCAGTCACTCTTTCCTAACCAAATCGGAAGCAGCTTTAGTTCTTCCTTGTCGGTCCATTTGAGACTGGTGGGGGGCCAGGTGTCCTTTTTCCACCGGCCTGAAAATCCATAACTTCAGACCAGTGGGTCATACAAATTGTGGAAAAGGGGTATTCCATACCTTTCTAATGGTCTCCTTCCCGTACCCCCCTCCTCTTTCGGGCCTTTCACAGGAACACCTTCTGCTACTGCAGCAAGGGATGGCAGCCTTGGTCCCGAAAGGAGCTGTGGAGTTGGTGCCAGAGCAGGAGATTGTTCAAGGTTGGGTCTCTATTTGACAGTAGTTTGCACACTGTCCTAGCAGTCCCCTTCACTCTAGTCAGGATAAGTAAGTTACACCCTCAGAATAACCTGTGCACCCCCCCTGGCCAGGGCAGTTGGGTTTATCCCCAGAGACAATGTGTAAAGTATTTGTACACACGGTAACACAGTAAAAACACCACAAAAGTACTCCACACAATGTTGAGAAAAATATACAGTATTTATCTGAGTAAAACGAGACCAAAACAAGAAGAATTCAACATACAAAAGTAGAAGTACAAATTCTTCAATGTTAAATGCAGTTCTAGTGCTTAGAAACACAATAGCTCCAACTGAGGCTAAAAGTACGTGGGTGACGAAGTAGAATCTCCAAGTTCGGAGCCGACCGTGATGGAGGGTGGGCCGGCTATGGAGTCGTCAGGCCCCGGTTACATTAGCTTTGAAACGATAACAAAAAAAGATATTGCGAGGCACCTTGGAGGTGAGATGCCGCTGAAGTCAGTGTGGTGCCGGTTCCTTATGTCAGTGCATGTAGGTAGCACATCGGTGCTCGGGACGGCGGGTTGCACAAAGAAGATGAGGAGTCACTGAAGGAAATGAGGTATTGGTTTCTAGAGGCGGTGCGAAATTGTTGAGCCGGTAGTGCCCGGGACGTAGCAAGACACAGGGAAGGTGATGCGCCATCGGCGGCGAAGCGTTGGTTCCTTACGACAGTGTGGGGTCGATGAGGCATCCAGAGTCAAGCCACGCAGCATCGACTTCACTATGTGGATCTCACACCATGCAACCACAGTTGTGGCGTCAGAGCTAGAGCCAGGTTTCAACAAAAGTCGGTGACACAGCACTTGGGACTCATGCTCTTGTGGTTCTGCAGAGGGGGGTTCTGCAGAGGGGCTGCGACAGCTTTGTTGCGTCAGCGGGGACCATGACTCCGGTGCAGGCAGTGGCACTGTGTCGAAGAGCAGCACCAGCTCCGAAGTCACACTCAAAGTCGATGTGCTGTTTAATTCTTGATAAACAACGTAAATTCACTTCCAAGGGCCCAGAAACTGGATTTGGCACAACTTGGCAGAGTAGGGCTCTCAGCAGGAAAGCTCAGGTGCTGCAGGTGAAGTCTTTGATGGTCCTGAGATTTCTTAACAGGAGGCAAGCTCAGAACAAGCCCTTGGAGAAACTCAGAAAGCAGGATGTAGAAAGCAAAGTGCGGTCCCTTCACTCCCAGGACAGAAGCAGCAAGCAACAAGCCAGCACAGCAAAGTGGCAGTCTCCCCTGAAGCAACACAGCTCTTCTTCTTGGCAGAATGCCTTCAGTCCAGAAGTGTCTGAGTATATGGTGCCAAAGGTTCAGTACTTGTACCCATTTCAGCCTTTGAATTAGGCAAACTATAAAGGAAAGTCTTTGTAGGGCCTTTCCCTGCCCTGGCACCAGAAATACTACAGGGGGGTGGAGATTACTTTGTAAACCCTATTCAGGTGCAACTGTCAACTCCTCCCTCCTATCTAGCTCAGAAAGACCCATCAGCCTGGTGATGGGCCATCAGGATATACAGGGCACACTGTGTGTGTGAGACTGTCTAGAGTGAATTCACAAAGCCCAACTGTCATCCAACCACGACGTGTATTCTAGGGACAGGCAGAGGCACACAATGGCTAAAGTAAGAAAATGCCAACTTTATAAAAGTGGCTTTTTCAAACCTGCAGTTTAAAAAACAACTTCTCTAAAAGATGTATTTTTAAATTGAGTCCAGAGACACCAAACTCCAATTTTCTATCAGCTCCCAATCGGCAGATACACGTGTAAGGTGTTAAAAGGTAGCTCAAATGCTAATCTATGGGCGAGATAGGCCTTGCTATATTGAAAAACGAATTTAGCAGTTTTTCACAACCAGGACATGAAAAACTTAAAAGTATATGTCATACTTTTTAAAATACACTGCACTCTGCCCGGGGGCTACGTAGGGCCTACCTTAGGGGTGCCTTACATGTGATAAAAGGGAAGGTTTGGGTCTGGCAAGTGGGCGTACTTGCTAGGTTGAAATGGCAGTTTATAACTGCACACACAGACGCTACAGTGGCAGTTCTGAGACATGTTTGCAGGGCTACTCGTGTGGGTGGCACAATTAGTGCTGCAGGCCCACTAGTAGCATTTGATTTACAGGCCCTGGACACACACAGTGCACTGCACTAAGGACTTATTAGTAAATCAAATATGCCAATCAAGGAGAAATCAATCATACCATGATTTAGAGGAGAGAGCATGTGCACTTTAGCACTGATTAGCAGTGGTAAAGTGCCCAGAGTCCTAAAGCGAACAAAAAAAGTCAGAAAGATAGGAGGAAGAAGACAAAAGGTTTGGGGCTAACCCTGCAAAAGGGCCAGGTCCAACAGTGCCATAGCAGGAGATTGCTCAAGGTTGTTCCTCTTGTGACTTACTTGTTCCAAAAAAGGAAGGCAGGTTCTGCCCGATCTTGGATAGGAGGAAGAAGACAAAAGGTTTGGGGCTAACCCTGCAAAAGGGCCAGGTCCAACAGTGCCAAAGCAGGAGATTCCTCAAGGTTGTTCCTCTTGTGACTTACTTGTTCCAAAAAAAGGAGGGCAGGTTCTGTCCGATCTTGGATCTCAGGGTCTTGCACTTTTAAAGAGAAGTTCAAGATGCTGCACCATGCCCAGACTTTTTTTGCACTTGAGATTTGGAGACCAGATGGTGTATTTCGATTTTCCATTTACCGAAGTCCCACAGGAAGTGCTTGCGTTTTGGTGGTAGTGTAATTCACTTTGAGTTTCTTCCTTCGATTCCACGAGTCTTCACAAAGGTGATGGCAGTGGTGGCCGCCTATCTCAAGAGGTTAGAGATTTCGTTTTTTTCCTACCCGGACGGCAGGCTTTTGAAGGCCAGGACTCAGCAGATTGTGTGGTAGCACCCACTGTTAATGGCTTCTTTACTGCAAGACCTGGGCTTTTCCACTAGTGTGCCTAAATCAAACATAAAGCCCTCTCTGCACCTGCTGTTTATAAGGGCAGTACTGAATACCACCTTTAGTGAAGTCTTTCTACCTACTTAGAGGACACATTACATCCATGTGTCACTCCCACGCTTGTAGGAAGATGCTCAGATTCCAGTCCTGTGTGTCCTTTGCCTGCTCGGTCTGCTTCCTCCTTGCATCCTTCTACTCCTGTATGCCTTCTGGCATATAAGGGCTGTCTTGTGGTTCCAGCACGAGGGGCCTTGCAGACTCCATTGTAGTCACTGATGATACTGCAGCAGAGTATGCCTGATGGATGTGGAGGAGAACCTTTCCAGAGGGATGTCTTTCCAGTCTCCTTCAGCCTTGGCCCCAGTAGTGATGGATGTCACCAGTCGAGGGTGGGGTGCTTATATGGAGTAGCGCGAAATCAGAGCGATTTGCCTTGCGCTCGATGCATTCCTCCCTCCCCTTCGCAGTCAGTCAGTCCAGATGTTGACAGACAATAGGACTGCAATGTGGTCCATCAACAAGCTTGGGGAGTAGGATACCAGTATCTCTATTGAGAAAGTCTAAGGCTCTGTTTCCGAGAACAAAACCACAGAATGTGGGTTATGTGAATTGTCTAGCTGGCTTGCTAAACACCAGAACCAACGACCTGAGTCTACGTCATCTTACCCACGAGTGGCATCTAGACCCATAGGTTGTAAAGAGAATCTTCAATCAACGGAAGATGCCCCACGTGGAGTTAGAATTGCCCCACATTCTGTGCCCTTCAACATCTAGTGCAAGGAGCTTTGGGGGATTAGTTTTGGGTTGACGTGTAATTTTCTTCTTTATTACGTGTTTCCTCCCATACACTTGATTCAATGGGTTTTGAGGAAAATCCACAGGACTCAACTTATCTTTGTGGCTGTGAATTGACCAAGAAGTGTGATACATAGGCATTTTTGCATCTCTCTTGGTGTGCCCTGTTCATTCTTCCTTTTGATGTGGATCTTCTCTCTAAATTGAAGGGGCCGGTTCTCCACCAGAATCTTCAAAGTCCTCTCTTTCATGTGTGCAGATTGAATGGGGACTCTTGATTGCTTTCCAGCTGTCCGATGATATGGTGGACTTGATCTTTTCTGCATGTCTTTCTCACCAAGTCTGTTTACTTGGGAAATGGCACAGGCTTGTTGCATAACGCACAGATCACCAGATTGACTCCTGGAAAGGTCAGCTTCCGAACATTCTCAAGTTCACTTTTTTTATCCCAGGAAGGCTGTGCTGTGGATACAGTAAATAAGTATATAGCTGCCTGGTCAGCTTTTCTTTCCCTCCCAGATCAACCGTCCCTTTTCGAGTCTCTCATTGTTTAACTTTTCTTGAAATGTTTGACTAATATGTTTCCTCCCACTGAGCGAATTATGCTTGGTTCTTACTTTTTTTTTTTTTTTACATGAGCTCCCGTAGGACCACTTCATAGTTGTTCCTTTACATTTTTATCCCCTAAGACTGTTTCTCTAGTTTCCATTACTACGGCCAGGCGTGGCACTGCGTTGCACTGGGCATCCGGCTTCCTTTTAATACTTTTTATCCTGACAAGTTGGTCATCATAACAAGAGCTGCTTTCTTCTCGAAGGTGGTGACACCTTTCTATCTTGGTCAGTCAATCACTCTTACTTCCTTCTTTCCCCCACAGCATTCTACAAAGAAGGAGGAGAGACTGTATAGGCGGAATCCGAAAAAAAACGTGAGCTTTTATATCGACTGTGTAAAGGACTTGCATGATGAGAACTAGCTCTTCATAGAATATGTAAGCAGCAGAAAATGAACAGCAGTGTATAAAAGGACATCATCTAGGTGGATTATTTTGTGCATTAAAGTCTGCTGTGCTATGGCCAAAAAAGAGCCACCAGAAGGCATTGGGGCACACTCAATGAGGGCTAAGTCTTCAACATCTGCCTCGGGTAGGGGAGGTCCTTTAAGTGACACCTGCAGAGTAGCTACTTCTGTCCACACATTCGGGAAGCATAATTGTCTGGAATCTGAGGTGAGGAGGTTTGGGCAGTTCGCCCAGTCTGTGCTATCAAGACCCTCCTTACTGTAGGTGGCTATTACTTGCAAATCTATTCAAGATGTGAGGAATCTGCAGGTAGAAGTATCCAATCCATCAGTAGAAAAAGTTTTTTGCCTTTTGGTAATAATATTTCTGGATTATTTTCTATATGCCGGCAGATTCCTTACCAATTACTCCCAACTCGTTGTTTGATGGAGGGTCATGGGCCAACATAATAGGGTTCTAAGTTTCTGTTATTGCACTACATATCTTATCTTATGTCAACCTCTTCTAATTTCTTTCTCATCCTACTGCTTCAGAGTCCTGGAAAAAGGGTTTATGAAACCAACATAAGTAGAGCACTTTATAGGGCTGGCACTACCAGCATCGAATGGAGCCGATGCCCCCTACCGTTAAGGTTGAGCCATGGGGAAGATTTTTCTAGGCCAGTTAGGCACCTGCAGGAGTATTCAGGAGCTGAAGTCTCTGCAGTAAGATAAAGTATGCACCAAAAATATAAGTCTGATGGCATGTGTGACTGTAGCTACGCACGCTTAGCAGAAGTCCGCCATCTAGTGTTGGGTTCGGAGGCTTGCAAGTTGTTTTTCTTGAAAGAAGTCTTTCGAATCACGAGGTGTAGTGACTCATCCTCTTGCTTGCAATGCCATTGTCCGTGAGTCCATTGTTAGATTACTTTTTCCGCCGTCGGGTTCTGACGTGCGCTCCTCTGCTCTGGTTCGATACTATATACTCGCTCTATCTGATACCGTCGGTATTGTGTTTGATCGCGGTTTGATCACTACTTCCCTCCTTATGCCATCAATGTCCAATTCGTCCGGGGGATACAACTTGACCACGGCCCACTTGGGCCTTTGCCCTTCAGGGCACAACTTCTCTTCGATATTCACTCCAGCGGACGTCCAATTGATGATGGAACGGACACCCTTTCGATTCTGCCCTTCTATCACGCCAAGCTTCCAAGCACCGACCTACACTAGATGTGCAACTTGTGCTTATCTCCCAAACACCAGAAGGGAGCCTGTGAGGCCTGTAGGTGTTATCAATCAAAAAAGACACAGAGATCGGAGGGCTCGAAGAATGCAAATGTCTTGAAGAGATGTCAGACCTCTTCAGTTTTGAGGATCTGGAATTCGACAAAGCGGCGCACCCATCGGCTTCAGATGACACCAACATCTCTCCAGATGACATCTCTGGGTCTGGTATGAAGTCAAATGACATCACTCCAAGACAGCAACCTGTGAGTGCGGTGCACCCTACACAACCACCCCAACTACAGCCGGCACTGGCAAAGCCTCACCGTACTCACAGGACAATGACTGTTGTTCGGACAACACTGTCTTCGGGCCATGGGCGGCACCGACTGGCTACTTCCGAAACGTCCAGCCACGGCTTGGCGTCGTAAAAACAGCCTCAACAGTAGGTCATCGATCGGAGGCCCTCCACATTGGAGTCGACCCGACCTTCGGCGCCGGATCGCCCCACATCAGACGCAAGGTGACCTTTGGCGTCGAAACCTTTTAGAGCTGAAACAACACTCCACTATGACACCGGAAAAATCAGCCTCTGAGCCAAAGCTGTCTGCACCAAAAATGCCTGTGCATAAACCGGCATCAGGGCAAAAAAAGATACATCTTCGAGGCATTCTCCAGACACTGTGCAGCCAGTACTAGAGAGACTTCATCAAGAACTGGACTCTCAGCAAAAACATTTACAGGATACCATAATCCTGACCAGGCCTTTGTATTCAACAGCACAGCCTACTAAAAGACAACTACCTTTTGTGGAGCAATTAATATTCCAGTTCCTCCAATGAACCAGAAGAGGGAGGCTAAAGCCTCCAGTCCAATGCACATCAGTCCACCACCACTGCCTGCTGTGCACACTCCCTCATCACAGCTTTCACCGGTTTACAACACTTCTGAATCACCTGAGGGTTGACTTCACTCTTTCATAAGGGACACATGGGATGGTGAGCCATTTCCAATACCACCTTAAGATGATTAGGACTCATATAAAGCAGATCCACACAAAAAAACGATCTGGATCTATCCAAACCTTTCCCTCCTGATGACCCCACTACCTATCATGACCTTATAAGTAGGGTTTCTACTGTCCACAAAGTGCCACTTCACACTGAGTCACTAGAAGGACCTCTCTTCTACTCACCAATCAACGCAATACCTTCCAATGCTCAAGGGCATGCCCAGACACACTCATGACATTTTCAATTGCCTAGTTAGAGCCAGGGTTGTTATTTCTGGGCCCCCCACCAAATAAAGTGATCAAAAGGATAGACGCTGTGGGTAAAAGAGTCAAATAATAAGGGGTTACGCACAATTGATGGCCAGATAGGGCGTGATAAATGTTTTTGAAAAAAGAAAATCTGACCACCTTTTTTAGTTCTCGGCTAGCGAAGGCTGCGCTTGCGCAGTCTCGCTCGCGAGATTTATTGACTTTGAGTAGTGGGGCTTAAACCCGCCCCTCTTCTCTCCTCTTCTCCATTGGCTGTCCTCTTAAATGCTGGGCAGCCATTGGAGAAGAGCTTTGTCTCTCCAAACAAGCCCCGTCACTTTCGGATTCGGGGGCATGTTTTTTCGATTCTTTCTCTCCTCTGGAATGTAAACATTCCAGCCAATGGCAAGAGGAGAGAAAGAAAAACACGCCCCCGAATCCGAAAATGCCGCTGCGTCATTTGTTTTTTTCTCGTCTTCGCGTCTAGAGTCCCGAGAGTCCGTGCCTCCATGGCCGGTGCTCATCTCTCGCCCTCTGATTCCCCAGAGTGTCCCCCCATGCTCCATCCCACCCCCCGGACCCTGCGAGCCCGCCCTGCCCCTACACTCTTTTGGCCTGGCCACCGCCGGCTTTCGCACTGCTAAGTAACTTCCGAGCGAGTGGGCGGTGCAGTGCCAAGCCGGCTTTGCCCAGGCCCTCTCTGACCGGCTAGTATACAGTTTACTTTTTAATTGCACTTCATCTCATGAGATGTCTGCTGTTAATTTAAAGCGTTCTTTTCAAGAGTCACCGTAACAGCGACAGAAATAGACATTATCACGGGTAGGCAGCAGAATATTTCTATTTCCAACACAGAAAAAAAAGCGTCCCCAAATTGTGCTGATTCTGTTGCCGGCGGCCTCGCACGCTGTTATGAATATCCTCAGAAGCAGCAACGAGAAACAGCGAAGGCGAACTGACGAATCAGCTGACGGTGACCCTGTGGCGTGAAACAAGAGCCGCGAGCGTCCACGCATCACGAGTTGCGCGCGGGAATCAAAGGAGCTGGTGTCATGTTAGTTACACAGATGATTGCCCAGACATGTGAGGTTTTTAAAACGAGGCTCCTCGCATGTGCGGCAGCTGTATTGTCTCTGAACGTGTGGGATACTGTGAGACTCCGCACGAGTTGCAGGCCTCACAATTGCCGCTGCCGCACGCTGGCTGGTGTTAAAGGCGGTTTATTGTCTTGTAAGGAAGGGGCGAGGGGAGGGTTTGGTGGTTGGGCGGTGCTAATAATTCAGTTGTGATTTTTGCAAGGAGGGAAAGGCCGTCATGTTTTAACAAGCAGTACGAAAGGCGACGCGAGTGCCGCCTTCCGTGGTATTGAATGTAGTAATTTACCATATTTTGAGTTGTGGTCCACGACAAATATGAGGCAAACAACATTAACAAAACAACACCTCCAAATCCGAAAATGCTGCTGCGTCATTTTATTTTTTTTTTTCTCGTCGCCGCGTCTAGGAGTCCCGAGAGTCTGTCTTCTCCCGTAGCCATGTCGGTGTGCTCTGTGCCGCCCCTAGCAGTCCGTGCCTCCATGGCCGGTGCTCATCTCTCGCCCTCTGATCCCCCAGAGTGTTCCCCCATGCTCCATCCCACCCCCTGTACCCTGCCCTGCCCCTACACTCTTTTGGCCTGGCCACCGCCGGCTTTCGCACTGCTAAGTAACTTCCGAGCGAGTGGGCGGTGCGGTGCCAAGCCGGCTTTGCCCAGGCCCTCTCTGACCGGCAAGTATACAGTTGACTACTTCAACAGCTTGGCAGCAGCACAGCGAGTGAAGACAGGGGGACTCACGAGCACGGGGGGTTGCGGATATTATGACAGGGCACTGGGGGCGCGGGTATAGTTTTCATAGGGGCAAGAGATCGCAGCGCCTGTCAAGCAAATCATTTGATTTCCTTTGTGTCTTGGGCAAACAACATGTGACTAGGCTTGGTCCATTGTAACCCCCTAAAGCAAGGTTTGTGCAATTAAAAATACTTTTACCAACAGTTCATTCCGGGTGACGTAGCATTTTTCGCCAGTGAACTCTTACAAAGAGGTTATGGTGGAACAAAATCCAGTCCGTTACCTCATCCCCAAGTCACAACCGGCACAGAATCCAGTCCAGGTTTTCCTTCGCCCACGGTTGCTTTTAGAGAGTTTTCTAGGAAGTACCCACCTCCCTGCTTGTAGGCAGAGGCAGCAGTCAGGGGCCTCTGCTTCTCTGACAGATGACTTATTTCCTCAGCTCAGTCCGAGAGGGCAGATACCAGATTGCCTCCCCCCCCCCCCCCCCACCCCCCCCAAGAGCCCACTGGGAGTCCCATGCATCAGCACCCGCCCCTTCCACAACCAACACAACACCTGAAGGCGATCGAGCAAGACTGGCAGCTTGAGTGGCAGCCGCAGGGAGGGGATGGTGGCCACCGCCTCACTAGTTAACAACTGGAGGCAGAAGAGAGAAGGGCGTCCAGAGAGAAGGGACAGAAAAAAGCAGTAGGGAGAGAGATGGGACGGAAGACAGAAGGAGAGAGAGCTGGAAAGGGAAGAAGCAAGGATGGAGGCAACTGAAGAAGGGCAAAAAAAAGAGAGAAACCATGCAGGAAAGGAGTAAGGAAGTTGATTGAATATGCCCATTGCTGTCAAGTGTCCCTTGTAACATGTGATGCTGTTCGATGGCAGTTAGAAGTAGGGAGCATTGTATATTTTTTTTCCTCGTGAAATAAATGTCATTTTCTTAGTTGAATTATGCTGGACGGACTTCTATGTGAAAATTGTATGTGGGCTATGTACTTACACACAAAAGTAAAGTGAGACACCTGTTCAGTCTATTTTCCTGAGGATATCCAGTGTCACCAGTTGCTACTACAAACAAGCATTTACACAAGTTTAAGCTATTGGCATTGTAAATGACAAAGCCTTTTATTTATGTTTTAAAAACAAAAATTAAAAAGGCATTGTCATTTGCAATGTCAATAGCTCAAACTCGCATAAATGCAAGACCTATTGCATTGCAAATGCTTGTGTATAATTCTCTCTCTCTTCTTTGGATAAAGGTATGCTGAGGAAAAATAAGGTTTTCTCCTAAAAAATGAGTGCCGGTGAGTGCCACCTGCAACCACCGGTTCACATTTACCGGTGTGTGTGTGGTGTCAGTGTTATGCCGTTAATGTGTGCTGCGAAATGCACGCATGCGTTGTGGTTGTGTTAACTATTGTGTTAGGATTATTTTGGATATAGAAATGCGTTTAAGCGTTGAGCGCGGTTCCTTATGCCAACTAAGGTGCACTCATATGCAGAAATGTGTGTTTGTTGAAGTTTGTGTTCGTTTCTTGTGCGTGCTTGTGAGGCTGTAAGAAAATAAAACTTTATGAAAGATAATAAAAAGCCTAATGTGTATCCGTGTTTTGTGGCGAATGGCTATACCGGTTGTGTTTGTGTATTTAGAGCAGACAATTGTCACGCCATCATAAACACCTTTTAATAATTGTGTGTGTGTGTGTGTAGGTGGCTCTGTGGGTGGCTCTATTTGTGTGTGGGTTGCTCTATGTGAGTGGCTCTGTGTGGGTGGCTCTGAGTGTGTGGGTGCAAATGCAATAGGTCTCGCATTTGAGAGTGATTAAGCTATTGACATTATAAATAACAATGCCGTTTCTTTATATGTTTTAAAAACAAAAACATAAACAAAAATAATGTCATGAGCAATGCCAATAGCTCGAACTTTAACAATGCCGAGACCATTGCATTGTAAATGCTTGTTATATATTCCTGCTATTTATTTAGCAGATTATGGACTAATAGAAATGCTTTGTCTTGGTCCTGGCTATCTCATTACCAACTATTAAAGATTTTTTTTTAAACAAAATTATTTTGAACATTTCAATACATGCACAACCATTAAACGATACACTTACTACTCATAATCATTTAATTGAATAATATGAGAACAAATCTTACAAAAAATACATAAATCACATGAATTTAAACAGTGCAATAATCACATTACACCACAATTGGTCAACATATCTCATAGGAACTCTGTACAAAAGGTACTATTTTCAGTGGCTTAGTTAGAGGTCCTGGATCATGTGGCTACGCTCAAGGACTATGGGGGGATATATTTTCCTGTAATGATCCCTATCTTTCCTTTCGAGCTACATTACTTGAACTACCCTCATGATTAGGTTGCGACGCGTTTCCAATCCCTGTTTTATCAAGGGATTTTCTTCAGGGCAAATTGACTCGGTATAATGCACTTTTCATACATATGTATGTCCTTGTAACACTGCATTCCAAGGTAAGTAGACAGTGGTAGATAGTGAAAATGTATAAAATCCTTGCCCACCATCGGCCGTGTCGGAACATTTTGCCAATCTGCACTCTTGTTTTGTGTGATTAACTTTGATCCCACTTTAGCCAACCTGTATTATGCTTTTATCAATGAAGAAAAGGGGCTTGCGGTTCCTGATTATTTAGCTGTCACCACAAAATGTGCTTCCTCCAGATCTGTTTTCCTCATGGAATGCAACTTCCTCAAAGTCGAAGGTTCTGCCATATTTCTGAGAAGCTTGGTAATTCTCTTTATAGGTTGCTGCCATCTAGAAGTTGATGCTTGTTTAGGGATTTAAAGTGCCACCGTGGGGAACAGTCCACTTGGTAGAAATAGTGCAGAAGTGGCACATCGTAAGTCTGCTTGTTCTGGGTGCAGTGAAAATCCAGTGACTTATTTGACTTGGTATGGTAGCACAACTAGGACCACCTTTGTTTTTGAATAATGTTCTGAATATGGTCCTTGCCCATCCAATTTCAATATTTCCACTTACCAGCTCTGCTGGTCAGGGTAACGTGTGTAGAACAGGATTCCCACTTCCTTAATCCAGCTTTTCAACCAAGTTTAGGGTATGGCATCAGTGCAAAAAGGCTGCAACAGTAACCAAACTAAAGCAGTTGTAAGTTATTTAGTCAGAAATTTAGCAGCAGTTAACAAATAGTTGATGTTTTTGATAAAAAGAAATTAAATATAGCAGAAAAGTAATGTAAACAGGTGTACACAGAAGGAAGAGTTAATGAAAATATAATGCAAATTTGTTTAAAAATTATTGACCACAGATTGTAGCACCTCTATTCATGTAGTTCTAGATTGTGAAACTGTTTATCTTGTCTGTCTTTCAGCTCAGAACCCATATCAAAGTCAAAGGAAACTGAGGGAGCTGATCATTCAGCCAAACTCTCACCACCGCGAAGAATCCGCCATGATTCCCCAGATTCCTCTCCTTCCCGCACAGCAGAAGAGCACTGTCTCGATTCTCCGGAATCATCTTCTCCCATTAGGGAACGCCATGATTCAGCAGAACTTTCACCACCCAGGAAAAGGCGCCATGACTCTCCAGACGAATCACCACCCAGAAAAGGGCACCTTGATTCTCCAGACCAGTCACCACCCAGAAAAGGGCGCCACTACTCTCCCGATCAATCACCACCAAGAAAAGGTTTCCATGACTCTGTAGACCAATCGCCACCCAGAAAAAAGCGCCATGACTCTTCAGACCAATCACCCCCCAGAAAAGGGTTCCATGACTCTTCCGACCAATCGCCAACTAGAAGCAGGTACCATAACCATGCCAACCAATCAACAACAAGGAAAGGGCGCCATGACTCACCAGATCCCTCTCCACCTAGGAGAGGGCGGGAGACTTCTCAAAACCTACCAAAACACAAAAAAGGCCGTCATGACTCTCCTGATCAAGCACCATCCAAGAAAGGGCGACCTTCTTCTCCAGACCTATCACCACCGAGAAAAGATCGTCATGACTCTTCAGACTCGTCACCTCCAAGGAGGGGGCGGCAGGCTTCTCCTGACCTCTTCTTATCGAGGAAAGGCCGCCATGACTCTCCTGACCTGTCGCCACCCAGGAAAGGGCAACATTCTTCAGCAAACCTGTCGCCACAGAGGAAAGGTAAGCAGGCCTCTGCTGATAGTTCTAAGTTTGTTAACAAAAACAAAAAAAACACAGACTTTTGAAGAGCCACGACCCCCTGTCTCATCGCAGCTCTCCAGATCTTTCTCTTCCCAGAAACAAATGACATGGCTCGAGCTCCGACATGTCTTCTGCATGCAAGAAACAAATAAACATGCCACCCACTTGAGGTGTGTCCTGAGAGGCAAGCTTGCTTTCTCCTTTCTAATACTTTTTAGGCATCGGAACACCCTCGGGAGCAGTGGAATATTGTTTGTTTACTCAATGTCCATTAGAGAACTTCTAAAACACCAAGGTCCCGAATTAGATCTCGGCGGACAGGTTACTCTGTCACAATGGTGACAGATATCCCGTCCACCAAAATATAAATCCCCTCCGATATAATAGGATTTATATTTTGTCAGACGGAACATCTGTCACCGTTGTGATGGAGTAACCCATAAACCAAGATTTATATCGGGCCCTAACTTTACACATTTGAATTCATTGACACTCATGTCCAGTTTAGTTTATTCACTCCATACTTTATCACGTAAATAATTAAATATTTATGTATAATAGATGTTACATTTCAATTTATTTTTTGTATCTTACATAGATTATATTTCTCTATCTATATTTTTACATTTTTTTTGGATTTACTTTTTTTATTTGACTCGTGATGTGTTCTTGGTTAAAAAAGAAAACAGACATGCCTTACAGTCTAGTCTTCAACGTTCACCTCTACACTTACTGGTAGGTGCCTTGCCACTTGCCATCTTGCTTGTATTTATTCGAATACTAAGGATACAAATAAAACGCTTAGTTTATCTTCACACTGCTTCAGCTATCTGGACACCCAAGTGCTAAGTCTTAGATACACTGCATGCATTTCTCTGAAACTTTAATTGCACCACTGATTCATCATTTTTTTTGTAGTTTGTTTCTTTTTATGTTTGTAAATGATCTCACTTTGTATTTGGATCCATCATCTGATACCGTTACTCCTGAGGCGGAAGCCGGGATTGCTGTCATTTTTCTTGTACTTACTGTTCTGTTTTTAAAAATCACTTGAGTGTCACGTTATCTGTATTTTTAAAACTAAAGCCTTTCGACGACCTCAGCTACGGAGGCCACGCCCCCTTGAGGCCACGCCCCCTCCCACGGTATAAAGAGGCGCTGAATACTAGCGTCCTCCCCATACCGTTACTCCTGAGGCGGAAGCCGGGATTGCTGTCACTTTTCTTGTACTTACTGTTCTGTTTTTAAAAGTCACTTGTGTCACGTTATCTGTATTTTTAAAACTAAAGCCTTTCGCGCTGCGGAGCATAGCGCAGACGCGAGACACTTGCCTGAAAACAGCTGACGACATCAGCTACGGAGACCACGCCCCCTCGAGGCCACGCCCCCCTCCCACCCCTTCCCTCCTATAAAGTATGTGCATTTGGAGGAAGCGCAGCGGACGAGCGCAGCGGGAGCGCTGTTTGCGCGCCGAAGGCGCGCCTAAGGCAAGCCCGTCTGCGCCCGTCATCGCCAGACCATCGCCTCTCGCCAGTCCCCCTGCACAAATCATTCATCATAGAACACAGTACGATAGGGAGCCTCTTATCGCACTCAACCCTGCCGCAAGATGCGACAAGCTTGGAGGCTGTCTCGGCCAATCAGGTCTGTATTGCAAGTCCTGTAGATTCTCGACACCTACACCTGGTCTAGCTAGGCATAGAACTACTGCGCCTAAGTACTCTTCCCTCACAGTTCTCGAACTTTATGTCAGATCCCTTGTGAAACACCACGCTGAAGTGTTCACCCTTATAACAGACGAAAGCCCAGATATTATGTTTCTATGCGAAACTTGGCTCCATGATGAACAAAGCAGCATCCAGAACCTCTCGCTGCCCGAGGGCTTCTCTATGAAAACCATAAATAGAGACTCTAGGGGTGGTGGGATAGCTGTCATCTACCGAACTACATATAACTGCTCCTTCACAAAGGAAGTTATCTGGGGTTGCGAAAGCGCACGGTTTAAGATCTCCACCAGTCCGCAGTTTACCCTCTCTGGACTCTATATCTACCGTCCCCCCGGCTCTACCCCTAGGTTCATTGAAGAACTTCTAGACGTAGCTCACACTCTAGTGGTGTCTTCCCCCAACTTCACCATTCTGGGAGACCTCAATCTCCACTTCGACTCCATGTCTGATCCAACCATCAAGAACCTACGGGCGGACCTTACTGCCCTTCAGCTAAACCCACTTATCCACACCCCCACTCATTCTGCTGGGCACTTATTAGACCCTGTCTTCTCCAACCTCTTAGAGGCCACGGCTGACCGCCCCAAACCCATGGGCTGGACCGACCATTTCCTTATTAGATTCTCCTTGATGGTCAGAGACCCGCTCACGAAAAACACTTCCAGTTCTTGCTATAAGAGGCCTTGGCACAAACTTTCATCTATTGATCTCACTAATAATCTAGGCGACTTCCACTTTAACTCTGAGAACAGAGATATAAATACAGCCTATGCTGCTTTCCATGAGTGGATCACCTCAGGACTTGTCACCCTAATCCCAGCAAAATGGACCAAAACCCGTAGCACCCCTTCTAACCCATGGTACAATGAGAATCTAAAAACCATACGGAAAGACTGCAAAAGAGCTGAACGCTGTTGGAGGAAAGAGTATAAGGATACGGATAAAGCCCTCTACATGTCAAAGTTAAGGTCGTACCACAAGGCGGTACGTACCACCCGTGCATCCTTTTATGCTAAGGAAATCAGCTTAAGTGCAAACCCCTCCAAAACCATCTTTAAGCTAGTACAAAAACTCCAAAACAACTCTAACCCAGCTCCATGCATTACCTCCTCACAACAATGTGACGACCTCGCTACTTTCTTTATAGAAAAAGTGAGGAAAATCTACAACGCCTTTCCACAGGATCTTTTGGAACTCCCCAACCCTCGTAAATTCTCGCCCAACAACCCCAGTTTGCCACTTATACCTAATATAACCCATGACGATCTAGCCAAGCTATGCACACAGGTTAAGTCTGGCTCTCCTACAGATCCTATGAGACCAGCCAAATTCCTAGAATCCCTGGATTTCTTCCTCCCCCCCCCTGGCCACCCTACTCAACCTCTCCTTCTCCTCGGCGGTGGTTCCTACATGCTGGAAGCAGGCATGGGTCTCCCCGATTATCAAAAAGCCCACGCTAGACCCCTCAAAGCCAGAAAATTTTAGACCAATTTCGCTGCTTCCATGGGCTTCGAAATTGGCAGAAGCCCATGCGAACAAAGTACTGTCCAACTATATGGCTCAAAATCTAATCCTGGACCCCTCACAGAATGGCTTCAGGCCAGGATTCAGTACTGAGTCCGCCCTGCTGACTACCATTGAACACCTCCGGAACATTCTGGACGCCGGTCAAAGTGCTGCGCTGATTTTACTTTACCTCAGCGCGGCCTTTGATACGGTCTCCCACACTCTTTTACTAAAACGTCTCGAGGCTATAGGGATCAGTGATCTGGCCCTTGAGTGGTTTCGGTCTTTCCTGAAGGATAGATCCTTCCGGGTCTCAGCCCCCCCATTTGTCTCTCAGCCTCACTCCATAGAGCAAGGAGTCCCTCTCGCTGAAGTGGCAAAAGAGTGGGACCTCACGCTAGTGTCGTACGCTGACGACACGCAGCTGGTCATCTCTCTAACTGAAGGCCCCTCAATCTCAGCTGCGAAATTTAAGAATGGCTTAGCGGCAGTCGCGCAGTGGATGACACACAACTACCTACAGCTGAACACTGGAAAACAGAGGTGCTGCTCCTGGGAAAAAATCCCTGTTACTGGAGTGAACACTGGTGGCCGTCCCTACTTGGCCCCATTCCTTCCCCCAAAAATGTGGTGAAAAATCTTGGTGTCTGGATGGACTCCTCCCTCAATTTCCAGTCCCACACCAAGAAAGTGGCTGCTACCTGTGTGGGCCTGCTGCGGAGCCTTCATCCGATACTTGTTTTTTTTGACCCCAGTACGCGCCAACTGATAGTACAATCTATCATCTTGGCTCGACTGGATTATGTCAATGTCCTATTCTTAGGCATCAACAAAGCAGAGATGGCTCGGCTACAACGGGTACAAAATTCAGCAGCCAGGGCTGTGGTAGGCCTCCCTCGCAGATGCTCTGCCAGAAACACCATCAAGAAGCTACACTGGCTGCGTGTTGAAGCCCGAGTTCAATTCAAGGCTCTCACCACTGCCTTTAAAATTCTTAGATCTGACTGTCCGGGACTCCTACGCCCTCTCCTGGTACCTTACACCCCCCAGCGCGCCTTACGCTCCCTAGGACAACACCTGGTGGTTGTCCCTCGCACAAGGCTCAGCAGAATGGGTGGCCGCTCTTTCAAAGTTTTGGGGGCGAAGCTTTGGAATTCCTTACCACCCCACATTCGCTCTATGACCAACTTGTTGGCCTTTCGTAAGGCAATTAAAACTCTTCTGTTTTCCCTGACTTAATTTTTCTGCAGTCCCTTTCCCTCCCTCCCCTCCCCTCAGGTATCTGTTATGGTTTAGCGCCGGGACGCCTCGTTGCTGGGGCAGCTGTTTTGCGCTTAATAAAATATTAACATAACATATAAACATATGTGTAGAAGTCAGTTATCCCTTTATAAAAGCCTGTCTCTGATTTCCTTATTACAGTCATCTTATGATGTTTATATTCACCTGTAGTAAAAACAAATGATATAGCTGTTCAACTGGAATAAGTTATTGCAGTTGAGTTCTGATGTTACAGTACCAGCTCCCAGCAGCCTCGGCGAACAGCAGGTCACAGAGCTTAATAATGACGGCTGCAGTTTAAACAAGGAAAACAAGAAATTATTTTTCTAAAAAGAAAAAGAGACCGTCAGACAACGAGATATTTATGGCAACGTATTTTTCCATGCTAAAATCATTGTAGGAAATTTAGGATCTCTGCATGTTTGACCACAATCTGATCCACAGCACTGTTTAACCTGACTTACATTACTTACATTATGTTCCACACAAATAGGCCGCTCCCAGTATAGTGACCGAAGGTGCTTTAAGACTAAGTTGCGAGTGCGGACATCTCACGAAAAGTGAAGGACTGGCCTCACACTCCACCAGGTGTCATGTTTCCTCTTCGGCAGTCCTCGCCCTCTAGAAACTCGCTTTGGTGGACGGGCATTAACCTGACAACAGGGATGCACTTCTAAACTAAGTGGGGGCCCATGAAAAGTGAGTAAAGTTTAAAAACCATTATAGTTACCCAATTAATTTTTAATGTGGCAGGTAGCTATATGGTATTAAAAAGGGGGTGGACGGTGAATGGGGGAATTTATTGTCCCCTCACCGTAGTGAGTGCGGTCAACATGTTTCTGCCATTTGGCCCAGATGGGTCCGTGGCATTCATCAGGACCTAAAACAAGGGGGCTCCGTTCTTACCAACCTTGTGGTGAGAAGGTGCCACTTGTTGGGACGACCAAGGTCTAGTTGGCGAGCGTGAGAAAATTAATCTCATTGAGAAACCTGTTTTCGATTGAGAAAGCTGCCACTAGAGTAGAAAATCTACTCGAGCAGCAGAAAGGGATCTGTGCCCTTCTTGCGCTGCACATGGTTCTGTTCGCGATGATTTTACAGCGCAGGACAAACACCGGAGCTCAAAATCCCCGTGAACGGCATGACCCTAATGCACTCCTCCCCTCGCGGAACTCCGCATAGCGCAGCAGAGGTTTTTTTTGTCACCTCGAGGAGTTCCGCCCAGGCTTAGTTATTCCTCTAGAAGGTCACGGAACCCTTCGGTGACTTGCAAAAACCTTATAATGTTTTACATGGTGTACTTTATCCCCTATATATTTACTTATTTGTTATTCGTTGACCTTCATTATTTCACTGAGGTTATCCATGCTTGCGAGAACCACCTTTGCTGTTTGCAAGTTCTTTTTTTGAAGTAAAAAGGTTTACTGTTCAAAGACCTAACACGAATAGTACAAAGTAATATGAAGAAATTATAAAACATGTTGATGCTATCCTCAAGCTTTCTTTCAGGTTTTTTGAGTGAGGAATGTGTCTTAAACGACCGACTTCTTTTGCACAGGTAGTTGGAAATGAACATCTTTAAATAAAGTGTGCATTTCTTATTTTTCTTTTGAAGAATTTGTTAATGAATAATTAGTTTGGCTGTTTAGGCTATTTGTGGTATGTTTGTTGTAACTGAGGGAGAAGTAGTTTTTTTCTTATTATGTAAGCTGGAGCATTTAAAATGGTATAGGAGATTTTAAACACAAACTTCAGTGAAACTGATTACTTTGTTCTCTAAGTGTTTTTTATAACACATCTAGCAAACTATGGGTCTCATTCACTATTTAGCAGACAGATTGTACTCTGTCAGGATGACAGAGTAAATTACTCTATTGCCCTGAATGAGTAAAGGCCTGCCAAATTTAGAAACCGACATACCTTTCTACTTTTCACAGAAGCCGCCATTAAGGTGGCTTCTGTGAATGTATTGGAACTTTGCTGTACGGCTCCGTCAAGCATGACGGAGCCATATGGTAAAGTTTAAAAACCTTTTTATTTTCAAAAACAAAACCTCAAGTGGGTTATTTAAAAAAAAAAAAAAAACATGCCCCCCTAACCATGTGAGCCATCTCCCATAGTGAAAGGGACATGTTTAGGTTTTTTACTGCCCCTTACAGCCAGCGTGTTTGATGGGACAGGCAGTAAACAATACATCTATCTTAAGTGGGTGGGCGGACATATAGTCATTCCTCTAACGGCTCTTACTCCTTCAGGCCATCAGAGAAGGTTGGCCAATGTGGAGACGTAGTAGTCCTTCCATTGCCAAACTATGGTCTGCCTGCATATAAATTTGGTAGGCAAACCATTATGTCGGCGATGAGGCTACTCCGCCGCATTTGCAAAGGATTGTGCTTACTGCCAATATATAAATTAGGCTGAAAATTGGATAATAGTCACTGATACAGCACCAATACAGCTTGTTATTAGCTGTGCTTTAGTAAAAATAAACAAAATAGTTTTGTATAGGTATATTCTAGTGAGAGGTGTAGTTGTTTTGTTGATATGGATCTCAATTCAGAAATGCACGGACTTATTACAGTATATCAATAGAGGAAGGGCATTTTTATTTCTTTACAAAGTTAGCAGTCCGAAATCAAAATAGACTGATGTTAAACAAGAGCATAGTTTTCTGTCTGAATCATTGGAGCCTTTGACAAGCTGAAGGTGCTGTTCTAAAATATGGTATAAGTGTTCAGAGGCACACTGTGAGGAATGTATGACGTTATTCCGCAGCCTTTTATCCCGCAGGGAATCACAACGCGGTTGTTGCAACGACCGCGTTGTGATTCCGCATACCATTACTCCGCAAGTCGGAACAACGACTTGCGGAGGGGGGGCGCTGGATGCTGGAATAGTATAATTTACTATTCCAACTCCAGTCTGTGCGGATACTAGGGAAGGTGTTGGATTTTAAATCCAACACCTCCCCCCTCCCTTCCGCAAGTCGTTGTTCCGACTTGCGGAGTAATGGTATGCGGAATCACAACACGGTCGTTGTAACGACTGTGTTGTGATTCCCTGCGTTTAAAAAGTTTCAGGGTAAACGTTGTGTTCGAGGCATATGAGTTGCAGATCACACACTAGCATAGTAGATCGCCATCTGGTGTTGGGCTCGGATGCTTGCACCTTGTTGTTGTCTTGGAAGAAGTCTTTGTAGTCACGAGATAGGGGACTCCTCCCTTGGACGATAGTGCGCATGGGCATCAACTCCATCGTTAGATTGTTTTTTTCTGCCATTGGGTTCGGATGCAACTTTTCCGCTCCAGTTTAAAATCTCAATTTCAAACTTTTTCGAAGCGCAAAACTTCCAGAAAACCATCGAATCACTTTCATCTTTGACCCAACTTCATCGACTCGATTCCGGACGTCGACGAGGGCCGCTGGGCCTATCCACGCCGTAAGGCCCACGGCTCATGGAAAGGACGCCATTTAAAAAATACCCCCAGTGTGGAGCAAAATTTCCGCACAGTGACCATCACAAGGTCTGCAACCTGTGCCTATCACCTGAACACGACGAGTCCAGCTGTCCAGCCTGCGCATCCTTTCGATCGAAGAAGACTATTTGAGATCGAAGGGTTCGACGACACATCATGGCAAAGAGACCAGCTCCGGAACCAGAGGACATCTTTGATGAAGGCCTGATGTCCCGGAGGAAGATGCTGAGGACCTCGAAATCATCTCAGAGGCAGAAGACTCAGACGACCTCATCACTCCTGGGCAACGTGTGACTACTACTGCCCCTGCCCCAACCCCTCCAAAACCAAAGGCAGTGGTCAAGACTTCGCCTGTTGGCCCCAGTTGAGACCGAAAATATCCTTCAGAAGCCCCGCCTCCGGGCTCGGCTCCGAAGAAAAAAGACAAGCCTTCCGGTAGCTCGGGACCGAGCAAACCGCATGTAATTGTCCCGCCGGCACCTTCGGCACCAAAGCCAAAAGAACACTTGGCTCCGATATCGGCTCCGACGCCTTCCACCTCCAAATCGGCCCCGAAAACGAAGCCGGCTTCGAAAGTTCCCAAGCCTAAAGATCCAGCTTCAGCTCCGAAACCAACATCCTCGGCACCGAAACAAACGCCTAAGGACTCTGATACGCCTCCTAAGGCCAAAACCCAAAAGGATCAACCACAGCCTCGCTCGGAACCGAGAAAATCGGGACCGAAAGCCGTTACCGAGGAACAGGAACTTTTTCACCCAGGTCCTATCGATCCAAGGCAGAAAAAGATTTATATAAACCCCAAAACAGGACCGGTCACGGCTGTGCCATGTAAAAAATGAAAACTGGACACACCATCTGCTCCAGTTCCTGTACACAAGAAGGACTCTGCAACATCGCCTATGCCCCCTTCTACTACACTGCCTTCTAACCCACCTCCTCTGCCTACACCACCCTTACCTGTAACTTCTCCACCACATACACCACCTCCAGATGATGATGACCTGGGGTGGGGGTGTGATCCTAATGACCCGTTCACAGATCCAGATGCCTCACCACTAAATGATTGGGCATTCCCTATCCTAACAGACCTCCCAGACCCACAGCCATATCCCTCAAAACCATCTCCCCCAGATGATCACCTTGGGTTTGGCCAATTATTAAATAGAGCTCCACTTTATCATGGTGTTACAATGCACTCCGATGCACCAGAGGAAGACTTCCTCTTAGATACATCTGAACAATCACAAAAATCAGTGCAAATATTACTAATGATCAAAGGAGTCATTAAGCATGCCCCTGAAGTATTTAAAGATCCCGTCTGTGCCAGGGTTCTTAACCCTAGAATAGAAAAGAAATATAGGCCTGCCCCTGAAGATCCTACTTGCATCAAAGGACAGTTGCCTTTGGATTCTCTAGTCGTTTCCAATACTAGAAAACGTGCCAACTCCCAAAGCTCCGGGGATGCGCCACCCCAGGATAAAGAATCCAAACTACTAGAAGCTTCTGGCAAAAGGGTAGCAGCACAAGCAGCTAATCACTGGCGTATTGCCAACACCCAAGCACTGCTGGCACGATATTACAGGACACATCATGACCAGCTAGAAAATCTATTACAGCATCTGCCTGACCAGTATAAAACCCAGGCAAATTACCTTATCCAAGAGGGCAAGCTAATCTCAAATGCGTCAATTAAATGTGCACTTGACGCAGCAGACACTGCCTCTAGATCAATCAACACCAGTGTACTCCTTGGACGACATGCCTGGCTACGCATTTCAGGCTTTAAGCAGGAGGACCAGACTACCATACTCAGATTCAACCAAGATCAGCTATTTGGCCCGGCTGTAGACACTGCCCTTGAAAAAGTGAAAAAGGACACCATGGGAGCGTTACAGTCTCCACAAACACATGGCTCCTTTTGGCGCTCCTTCTACAGAGGAGCCTCCAAAAACATGGGCGCAGACACCTCATCTACATTCAAAGCCACTACACAAACATCCCCCAGTAGAGGATATTTTAGAGGCGGATACAGAGGGAACAACAAAAAAGAAGAGGTCGAGGTAATGACAACACTCGCACCTCCCCTGCCACAAAACAGTGACTTTCCTCCACTCCCCCCAGACCATTCCACTCCAGTCAGGGGCAGACAAACACAGTTCCTACCTGTCTGGAATTCCATCACCACAGACAGGTGGGTAATACAAATTATCAAGTATGGTTACTGCCTGGAACTTACAGCTACCCCCCACACATACCACCCAAACAGCACCAAATATCCGCAGACCATCTTACTCTACTCGAACAAGAGGTTCTCTCACTGCTTCAAAAGCACGCAATAGAGCCCGTTCCCTTAGAACATCAAGGAACAGGGGTCTACTCACTGTACTTCTTAATCCCCAAAAAGGACGGGACTCTGAGACCAATACTCGACCTCAGACCCCTAAATCTGTATATACACTCAGATCATTTCCATATGATCACTCTTCAACAAGTGCTCCCACTACTGCAACAAGGCGATTTCCTTGCCACACTAGGGGCCATATGTAGGTAATTTCTATTTACCGATTCCTAAATACCGAATTTTACCGATTCGGTATTTAAGAATCGGTAAATAGAATGTAGGTAAAAAAATCGGTAAATTTTACCGATTCGGTAATATTTGTTAATTCGGTAATAAGGCATACCTTCCCATTCATTCCTATGGGCCTGAATGGGAAGCCATTCACTATTACCGATTCGGTAAATACCGAATCGGTAATAGGGGGAGCATATTCAAGGGTGGCAGGGTGTCACATTGACACCCTGTTGCACCCCTGAATCGTGCATGTATGCACATGTGGCGCACATACATGCCCTAAGGGCATGTATGTCTGCCACATGGCACTTTTAAAAAAGCACAAAATTGCTTTTGAAAAGGTATTCGGTATTTACCATCAACTTGTAGTTGGTAGTAAATAACGAATCCTTAAACCAAAATTGCACTCACTTGAGTGCTCCCTACATAGGATTTAAGGATTCGGTATTTTACCGATTTCTTAAAATACCGATTCGGTAAGATACCGCATCCTTAAAACCTGCCTCTTACATTAGAAAGAGCTAAATACCGGTCGGTAACGGGAAAATTACCGATTTTCGGCCGTTACCGACCGGTATTTAGCTATCTACATATGGCCCTTGATCTCAAAGACGCCTACTTCCACATTCCCATACATCCTGCTCACAGGAAGTACCTAAGGTTTGTGGTGGACGGACAACACTACCAATTCACAGTCCTTCCATTTGGTGTGACCACCGCAACCAGAGTATTCACAAAATGTCTTGCGGTAGTAGCAGCACATCTCAGAAGACAACAAATTCATGTCTTCCCATATCTAGACGACTGGCTAATAAAAGCAAAATCATTCGACCAATGTGTTCTACACACTCACCAAACCATCCAAATGTTACACAACTTGGGGTTCACCATCAACTACCCCAAGTCGCATCTCCAGCCCTCGCATATACACCAATATCTAGGAGCGACAATTAACACCTCCACAGCGCCAGCATATCCCAGGCCAGCCAGGATAGCCAGTATACAAAATCTTATCACAAAATTTCAAAACCAACACTCTCTTCCAGCCAGAGTGTTCATGCAATTCATAGGCATGATGGCATCTTGCATCTTCATTGTGCCTTATGCAAGACTTCAAATGCGTCCCTTACAGGAATGTCTAGCGCGTCAGTGGAACCAGGCTCAGGGACAACTTACAGATCTGGTGTTGGTGGACAGCCACACACATCGCTCTCTACAGTGGTGGAACATAACAAACTTGTCCAAAGGGCGGCCGTTCCTCGAGCCTCTTCCACAGATAGTGCTGACAACAGACGCATCACTCACAGGATGGGGAGCCCATCTCCTCAAACACACAACTCAGGTAAAATGGACCACTCAACAAAAAGTGCTCCATATTAATCACCTAGAACTACTAGCAATATTCCTAGCACTAAAATCCTTCCAACTGCATGTGCAGAACAAGGCTGTCCTCATCCGGACAGACAACATGACAGCCATGTATTACATACAAAAACAAGGAGGCACACGTTCTCTGCAGCTGTCCCAGCTCGCACAGAACATTTGGAGATGGGCCATTCCTCAGAACATATACCTACTTGCAGAACACCTTCCAGGAGTTCACAATCAGATTGGCGATCTGTTAAGTCGACAGACACAACAGATTCACAAATGGAAACTACATCCCCAAGTTCTACTACCCTTTTTCCAAAAATGGGGCCAACCATACATAGATCTGTTTGCCACACACGAAAACGCAAAATGCCCAACCTTCGCCGCCAGGTTTCCGCACCCGCAGTCAAAAGGCAATGCGATATGGATGAACTGGTCAGGCAGATTTGCGTACACTTTTCCGCCTCTCCCACTCATTCCACTAGTGGTACGCAAGCTCAGGCAGCAATCTCTCAAACTAATCTTAGTAACTCCCACCTAGGCACTCCAACCTTGGTTCCCGACACAACTGGTACTCTCACTAGTTCCACACAAAAACTACGTCCCTCCCCGTCCTTAATAACCCAGAACCATTGAGAGATCAGACATCCAGATCCAGGTCAACTGAATCTGGCGATCTGGCTCCTGAAATCCTAGAGTTCGGTTACCTTAACCTTCCACCAGACTGCATGAACATTATCAAAGAGGCCAGAAGACCTACAACTCGAGCTTGCTATGCTGCTAAATGGAAAAGATTTGCCATTTACTGCACTAACAATGATAAACACCCTCTGGATGCCTCCATCCAGAACATTATTTGCTACTTAATACATTTACAAAGATGTAATTTACCATACTCGTACATACGTCTGCATCTAGCAGCACTTGCAGCTTACTTACAAAATCGACAACACTTGTCACTTTTTAGAGTCCCTGCGATCAAAGCCTTCATGGAAGGACTTAAAAGAATTATTCCTCCCAGATTACCACCCTCTCCGGTGTGGAATCTAAACATTGTTCTTACTAGGTATGGGACCCCCATTTGAATCTCTACATAAATGCCAACTACAGTTCCTCACATGGAAAGTAGCTTTCCTTATTGCAATCACATCTCTTAAAAGAGTAAGTGAAATCCAGGCTTTAACCATACAAGAACCATTCTTACAACTACATCGTAACCAAGTGGTTCTTAGAACAAATCCAAAATTCCTTACAAAAGTAAGAACTCCTTTTCATCTTAACCAGTCTGTGGAGTTACCAGTGTTCTTTCCAAACCCAGACTCTTTGGCCTAGAGAGCTCTTCACACCTTAGGTGTTAAAAGAGCCCTTCTTTACTACACTGACAGAACTAAATCTTTCCGCAGAACAAACCAATTGTTTGTAGCTTTCTCTCCACCACATAAGGGTAACCCCATCTCCAAATCTGGGATTGCTAGATGGATAGTTAAATGAATTCAAATATGCTACCAAAAAGCTAAGCGCACATTAACAGTTCCCCCTAGATCGCATTCCACATGCAAACTAAGGGCTTCCATGGCATTCTTAGGGAACATTCCCTCAGAGGACATTTGTAAGGCAGCCACATGGTCTACAACACACACCTTCACTAAACACTATTGTGTTGATGTAAAAGCAAAGCAACAAGCTTCTGTGGGTCAGGCTGTCCTTAAAACTTTATTTCAAACCACTGCAACCGATACAGGTGACCACCGCTAGGGGAGATACTGCTGTATAGTCTATGCTAGTGTGTGATCTGCAGCTCATATGCCTGGAACGGAATATGCTACTTATCAGTAGGCATCTGTTCTTGGCATGTAGAGCTGCAGAACCACACACGCCCACCCACCTCCCCGGGACCTGTATCTGTTCTAGCGCTATCTTACTTAGATATACACACATGGACATCTTTTTCTTCTACTAACTCCATCATTTCCCAACATGGCGAAAAACAATCCAACGATGGAGTTGATGCCCATGCACACTATCGTCCAAGGGAGGAGTCACCTATCTCGTGCCTACAAAGACTTCTTCCAAGACAACACAAGGTGCAAGCATCCGAGCCCAACACCAGATGGCAATCTACTATGCTAGTGTGTGGATATGCAGCTCTACAGGCCAAGAACAGATGCCTACTGGTAAGTAGCATATTCCTTACCCACTGTGAGCAGTGTGAAAATGGATCAAATGGGGTACTTCGAAGCACTTATTTGGTGAGATAATTAGTACAAGAGGCTTAAGTGTTTGAAGACTGTGTGCCTCCTTACACTACCACTAATTTCCTAGCAGTCTCCATACTCGTTTGAGTTCGATTGCCAAGCATAAAACTCATGACTGTTCTTTACTTTGCAGTACTGTCTGCATCTCCCAAAAGACACAAGAAGCGTAATGACTCACCACGGCTCAAGAGACGTACTGGCCGTCCAGGCTCTGATTCTGACCTCTCACCTCCAAGAAACCGCGGCCGATCCAATGCAACTCATCATGGATCCGATTCAGACCTTTCTCCGCCAAGAAGGACGTTGAAAAATTCTTCTGACTCTGATCTCTCTCCACCCCGCAGAGCTCCGACTGCAAAGGGCTCACCTTCGAGGCAGCGAGGGGATACTGCTCAGGTAGGTGTCTGGCACGAGTTACGTGACTTTCATTTATACATGGTAGATTAAATGGGGATTGACAAAAGTGTGTGTTATTCTCAACTGTAAAGCCATCATTCCAGATTACCTAGCAATAGTGTTGTGATATTCTTATACCTGGAATTACCAACACCATGGGTACTTCTGCATGAATATTGTGGTATTCCAGGGCACACCCTGAATGTCCCCTGAGAAGTGGAGAATTACTGTTGCAATTGGTGTTACCACATCCGAATCCCATGGTAATTTCTCATTTTCAAATGGGTTGTCACCTGGATAGTTCATAAGATATTAACTGGTAAAACGTTTGAGAGCTGGGAGATCACCAGGAGTGCGGTTTTCATGCATTTGTTGTAATTCATGATTCAGCTGGTACCTCCTATTCCATTCAGAATAAGGACCTAAGAGGTTTCTCAAACCTGTAGTTTCAGACATCTCGTCTGATCAGAAGGTGCCCTTGAAAAGGTCACATGGTGGGGAGGGGTTATTTCAACTTGCAATCTGGTCTGACTGGCAGCTGAAGGGAAGGGAGTGCGAGTTCTTTTGGTGGTAAGAAGACCCTCCAGTAAAATACTAAGGCCCAAAATAAAATTTTGGCGGGCGGGTTACTCCACCACATCGGTGCCGGATATCTTGTCCACCGAAATATCAATTCCATTATATCCTATGGGATTTATATTGTAGTCGACAGGATATCCGTCACCGTTGCGACGGAGTAACCCATCCGCCAATTTCTAAGACAAGCCCTAAGCTATTTCTGTTTTATCTCCTGGACAAAAACTCTACCTATTAATCAGTTAAGGGATCAGTCACTGGATGTTCATGAAGTTTGTTTCTTTGGTTTTTTCATTAAGTTTTTCATTTTTTATGACCAGGCAAATCACATGCTATCAGGGGGAAAATCGGGTCTGGTGTCGGCGGACGTTCTTAAGAAAGAAAAGCTGGACTCTAAAAGAAAGGAACGAGAAAATAAGCCATTGGAAGGTAACACTTGGAGTACAGATTTAAAATGTTGTGGGTCTCTTGAGATTTTTGGTCCGGAAGTAATACGGATCAATACGAATATCTTGTGCCATATTACAATTTATGCCACACAGGTTTCATTGAATGTCGCATAATACAAAGCATCAGTATTGGCCTGTTTGATGAAGTCTGCTCTTTAGACATTTTTCACTCTGGGATAAAGGGGTTTGTATTGAATGATGTTCTGATAGCTAATGCAGATATGAGCTGTTTTCTCTTTCACTCTGTATGAGCATTTGTAGCATACATTAAATATACAAAAATAACAATTGATGGACAGAATGCAGCACAATGTCAAACATTCACCCCAGTACAGAGATCTGGGCCTAAATCCATCGTTTTTTGCTCCCCATGCCCTTCCAGTTCAGACCCAGCCATATGCATATCAGTTTTGACCCTGTTCCCCATGGAAACAATCCAGCCCGAACTGCCAGGCCAGGTCCTCCCTGGACTGGAAACAAGCATCCTGGGACTGGTTTCGGGGCATCATCCCTCATCATCCAAGCTAGCTTGACTCCAGGGGCATGGAGAGCATGGGGACCCACATCTGGGCATACCTGTCCTACTCGGGTGACAAATGCATAAAAGAACAATTGATGGACAGAATGCAGCTCAAGGTCAAACATTCACCCCAGTACAGAGATCTGGGCTTAAATCCATTATTTATTCCAGGCAGGATGCTTGTTTCCGGTCGAGGGAAGACCTGGCTTGGCAATTTGGGCTGGGCTGTTTCTATGAAGCACAGGGTCATTTGCATATTGCTGGGTCTGAACTGGGATGGCAAAATGAGCTAAAGAACGATGATGGATTCAACCCAGGTCTGTGACTGGGGGGTGAGTGTCTGAAAAGTTTCATCGCTCCACCCATTATCTCCTTGTGTTGCTTTTTTCGCCCTAAGTTGGCAGGGTATGCCCAGACATGGGTGCCTTGCTCATTTTGCCACTGGATTCAAGTTAGCCTGGCTGATGAGGGGTGTTACCCCGAAACCAGTTCCAGGATGCATGTTTCCAGTTCAAGGAAGACCTGGCTTGGCAATTCGGGCAGGACTGTTCCCATGGGGCACAGGGTTAAGAATGATTTACATGTGGCTGGGTCTGAACTGGGGTGGCGAGGTGAGCTAAAGAACGATGATGAATTCAACCCAGATCTGTGACTGGGGGTGAGTGTCTGAAAAGTTTCAACGCTCCGTCCATCATCTCCTTGCATTTTCTTACATTATATATACACTCCTCTCTTGCAATTCCCTCTGCTGTAATTGGATTCTTTTTGAGGGGAGGGTTTTACACTTGGATATACTTGTTATTGGAGTGCAAAACAGGCAACCATATATTTTGCTACTTTAACGGCCTTGGAGGATGGAGGGAGGATTGCAGAATAACCATCTTGCATAATTGGCCTATTTTAAATTGTTGTTTGGGCATTTGTTTACATCTCATCCCAAGTCAAGACTTTTTGCGTCAGATGTGAGCAATTTTGAAATGTACCTTGAAGTAGCCTGGGACCGTAGATGTGCTTAAAAAAATGGCAAAATGTAAGACCATTGTTTTTGATAAAAAGTTAAGTATGGTCAGGGTTTATCTGAAATATGTACTTGTAGAGAGAATTGCAGGCAATAGAATCCTTAGCCAATGACCCTAATATCATAATTAAACAAGCAGACAAGGGTGGAGCTACAGTGATAATGGCCACAAATGACTATGACACTGAGTGCTTTAGACAATTAAGCAACAGGAATTACTATACCCCTATTGCCAATAACCCTACCAAACGCCTTACTAGTTTCATCACAGGCATGGTAGACTCAGCTGAAAATCAAGGATGGTTGAGCAAAAAGGAGGCTGTGTTCCTGATTAAAAAGGACCCTAAGACCCCTTACTTTTACATCCTTCCAAAGATTCATAAGGGGACAACCCCAGTGCCAGGGAGACCAATTGTCTCTGGAATTTACTCGGTTTTAGAACCACTATCACAGTTTTGTGACCACTTCTTACAACCTCTGGTCAAACTGATACCCTCTTACTTACAGGACACCACAGATGTTCTACGTTTACTTGAACAGTTCCCCAGAGCACAGGAGATTGACTTCCTCGTGACCCTCGATGTGGAGGCCCTCTACACTAACATCCCACAATGGGCTACCCTTGAGGTCATTGAGGAGGTCTTACATGCTGCCTCCTGGGAATCTTTGACACCTCCCTCCTTCATCATGGAGTGTGCCACATTGGCGCTAACTGAAAATTTCTTTGAATTTAAGGGCCAAATCTACCACCAGACGCAAGGTACTTCCATGGGGAGTACCTTTGCTCCTAGTCTGGCCTGCCTTTACATGGCAGCCTTTGAGAAACAACACATTCATCATGATTCTAATCCATACAATGAGAATATTTTGATATGGAAACGTTTCATTGATGATATCTTGATTTTTTGGAAAGGTAGTTCAGAGACCTACAGAGATTTTTTTTTTGGGATTAATAGTCTCAATCCCTTTCTGAAGTTCACTATTACTTCTTCACCTACAGAAATAGCTTTCTTAGACCTCACAATTAAAATTGAGGGAGGACATTTAGCCACCACCATGTACAGAAAAAGTACTGATCGGAGCAGTTTACTTCATTACAACAGCTACCACCCAAAAGCTCTTAAAGAAAATCTGCCCTTTGGCCAATTTTTAAGAATAAGAAGGAACTGTAGCACAGTTAATGAATATAAGACTGAATCCGAAACACTGACTAGGAACTTAATATTAAGAGACTATCCACCAAGGAGTATTTCACTTGCCCGCAAACGAGCACGCAACAACAACAGAGAGGCTCTTTTAGAACCTAGGGACAAAGGGGTGATTGAACAAGAAACACTCACTTGCGTCACAACCTTCACACCCATTTCGAACAAGCTCACCAAGGTGTTAAGGAAACACTGGAGCATACTGAACACGGGGACTCTACAACTAGAACCACCACGGTTTGCGTTTTAAACGCTCGAGGAACCTCAAAGACATACTGATCAACACCAGACCTAAACAAAAAGTCATCAACAGACAGGGGACACTTTGGCAATTACCAACTGTTGTTGGCCACTATCCCTGTGGTACTTGCACGGCCTGTGCCTTCACCTCTATACACAAAACGATCACCTTGAACGAGACGTTCACTTGGGAAATGAGAACACACACAAACTGTAATACCTCGAATTGTATTTACTTACTGACTTGTCCCTGTGGTCTTCACTATGTGGGCATGACCACTCGCCCAATTAAAGTCCGCATTTCAGAACACCGCAGCAATTTCCGCTGCCGCAAAAGTAACACTAAAATGTGCCTCCACTTTTTGGAAAAAGCTCACTCTCCTGACTCCCTTAAATGGGTAGTTTTGGAAGCATCACAGAACTCATCTAAATCGCAGTTATTTACTAAGGAACAAAGATGGATACACCGTCTATCCTCAGATGTTAGAGGGTTGAATGTTGATATCCCTTGGAGCTCCATCAAAATCTAAAAGTTTGCATTTGCTCTAATCTTCCCCTCCGCCTTGGTTTAAATTACTCCATTGAACCTCAGGGCTTGGTCTCTGCTGCTAATCCACCACTACGCTACTTTTGCGAATTTGAATAGAGCTATGTACTCCAATTTTGATTTTTTTACATACCCTTATCAACTAACTTAGTTGATTAAATCAACAAGCACGATGAACATTTTCGTAGAATAACTCTTGTTTTTATCCCTGTTATCTAATATCCTCTTTGGGATTACCGGCGCGATTTCTTTGGCAAAATAAACCACTTTGTATTGACGTACGACATCACCAATACCATTAAAATAGTAGTGCCAACCTTAACAATCAATGCCATCCCTTGTTTTCCACGTAATTTTTCGCCATTACAAGATGGCCGCTGCAATTACTTTACTTGAGCCTTATAACAACTCATGCATGTTAAACCACACCCAGCGACACGTGGCACTGTGAGCATTGAAAAACTAAGGAGGGACTGACTCATACACCTCCCGGACCCGGTGGACAGGGAAGGTCGTCAAGCCAGCGTAACGAGAAACCTCTGTGAGTAACCCACGGCGATTTATGAATCTCTGTTTCCCGAATTACCGACTATTAGTTTTGTTTGCCGAAGTCGGCGTTCCTTTGAATTCATTTATTCGATGCTTCCTTACCTAGTCAGAGTGTACTTTTACAGTCCTAGGACACCCCCGATTTCCAGATTGAGCACCCAAACGTAAACAACACGCAAGGAAACCTAACCCCTCTCCCCTCGCTATTCCTCGACAATGCTATACTTCCATTAGATAGCTATAACATTACACATCTTCTCCTTGAGTTTACGAATCAGACCACTGGAATTTCGAGTGAGACAATTGTTCTCTTCCAAGTCTCTTTATATCTCCAATAACATTTTGGGTTGTTTACATCAGCGTGAATGGCGTTTTTTAATGTGTTTTTTCCTCTACCACTTTGAGTAAATAAGGTACCATCAACCATTGCTGCTCCTCCACGCTATACTTCCTTCAGATAGCCTATACATTATACCTTTTCTGCTGGTATTCACGAGTGAGACAACTGACATGACAAGTGAGAAGATTATCACTTTAAATTTCCTTCACATCTCCATAGACTAATTGTGTTGATAACATCGGGTTAAAACGTTAGTCAGTGGTTCTATCTGTTTTTTTAGCCTCATTGCTTTAGGAGCAGTACGTTATGCATAAACCACCGGGTACTGATGATGCCTGGGGATCTTACTGATTAGGGTGAGTACCCTTTATTATTCCTGCTGCCACACAGGGGCTTAGAGTCACTTTAGCTCACTGTGGAGTTTTACAACCTGTTCACTTTTAATGTCGATTCTAGCACCATAATTATCACGACACGTGTGCTATTAATGAGGAATTAGAGTCACTCTGAGATCGTATCTAGGTTGATCATGTACTGTTGTCTTAATGAAAAGAAATTTCATCAAAAAAAAATGTTCTCCCTATATAGGTAGATCCAGACACATTAGCCTAGAAGCATTTTAACAGTGAGTAAATAACATTACCACGTAAATCATGTGTAGACAATCATCTATTATCTGGTCCTGAAGAATCGCTCGGATACTTTCCCACCAGCGAGAAACATGTCGACCCACACTTGTTAGAACAAGGGTATACACTATATGAGACATCACACTCAGACTAGTGCCTTGCTCTTATATTTTTAATTAGGGTAGGAGACCCCCAGAATAAAACTCTTACCTGGGCACTCTCAACCCTATTTTATCTCACTTCATCTACACAATATTGGCTCCATACCCGCACATCATCATACGGCTATTGGATAAAAAGATCTCCGCCAAAGAGCCCCTAATTTTAGGGAGCCCGTCGGGTATTGCACTGCCGACTCGACGAGGAGCAGCCCAGATGATGAAGCATGACACCTGCAAGGGTGTGTGAGGGCATTATTATCCAAAATCTTGGATTCCCAGTATATTTCCACATCATTGGAGTTATGGGATCCGTGTCTCCTGTGACTGTTTAAATTCCGACCCATAAGGAACAGCATAATTTCCTTTTGATCTAACAATTTTGAAATGTACCTTGAAGTAGCCTGGGACCGTAGATGTGCTTAAAAAAATGGCAAAATGTAAGACCATTGTTTTTGATAAAAAGTTAAGTATGGTCAGGGTTTATCTGAAATATGTACTTGTAGAGAGAAAAGTCCTATTTGGTACGAATCCAGAAACATGCAAAATGTGCTTTACAAATCCATGATTACAGATTGTGTGGTCCTAATGGTCAGTAATAAACCTGGTAAAATTCAAAGTTTATAAAAATGTAAGATTACAATAACTACACCTTTTACAAAATTTTAGTTCAGAAAATTATTCTAATCATCCTTTAAGTCCATTTTTGTAAACCAAAATCACATCATAATGCTATTGACCTGAATAATATCCAACACTCTGTAGCACAGTTGGCATGAGCGTATACATTATTGATGGTGAGTTTCATTTTAGGTCAAGCCTACCAGACAGCTCAAGCTGCCCAGTTGTGAAAGAGGTATTTTGAACTTACAATGGACTTAGAGCCCACCCATTGCTTACAGTTGGTTGTCTTTATTGTCACACGCATTTGCTCGCTTCTTGTTGAATTATTCGATGGCTCGTCTTACTTTTCTTCTCTCTGTCCATTCCCTTGAGCATAACCTCTTTACCATCCTTATGATTTATCCGTCCACTGCTTACTTTTAGGGAACTTCTTTTTTGTTTTTAGTTAAGCGCTCTGAGAGTGCTTGTGTCTTTCACTGCTCTCCTCATATGCTTCTGCCCCCCACACTCTGTGTTTCCGTCTCCCTGGTACCCCGTGTCTGCTTCTCCCTTAGCCCTATGTATTGCTCCTGCTCTTTAACCTCCTGTGTTGTTCTCTTCCTCCCGTGCTTGTCCCCATTTCATTTCTGCAGCTTCTACTCCATATAATGTTCCTGAGGGCCTCCGGGGACTCCATCTTCCCGGGCCAGGTATGTTTAGGGAAGGGGGCACCTCCCTCCGAGCTGTTTTCGGCCCCGAAGACCCAAACCCTGACACAATGCTTTTATTAATGGGAGGGGGGCATGTGACCCCCCTCACGGACCTTTTTCAGCTCCAGGGACTCCACCCCACAGGGTCCAATGAATTTATTGAGGGGGGGGGTGCACAGCCACTCTCCCCCTGCATTTAAAAGGCCCTGAGGACCCCCATCCCCCTGGGCCATCAGTTTAATTGAAAGAGAGGTGATGCTTTGTGGCCTGACCCGTTAATAGCTCCGGGTCCCCCATCACCAGGGCCAGCTCAATTACTGTGTCATAGGGAGCCTACCCCTCTTAGGGGACAGTCTTTTCCCCACTCGCACTACCACAGGAAGATATACATGTTTTTGCTCCCCTCTGGTTGGAGCATTCTCAAATCTCCCAACAAACGGGAGCCAACATCAAGTCTGCTCACAGCTGGTGGGCGCTTCCACCATGCTAACCATCGATTTATTATGCAGGCCCCAGAGAATGGGGTCCCCGGGACCAAAATAGGCTCTGGGAGGGGGCAACCCCCCTCCCTTTATTAATTACCCCGCCCTGGGGAATGGGTTCCCCAGGGCCAAATATGGATCTGGGAGGGGGGCAGCATGCCCCCTTCCAATTTTTTATTGTGTTTGGCCCTGGGAGATGGGGTTCCTGAGGCCTATTAAGGCTCGAGAGGGGTGGCTGCAC
This sequence comes from Triturus cristatus, assembly GCF_964204655.1. Classification (NCBI taxonomy): domain Eukaryota; kingdom Metazoa; phylum Chordata; class Amphibia; order Caudata; family Salamandridae; genus Triturus; species Triturus cristatus. The sequence goes on along the minus strand of NC_140583.1, from coordinate 1,005,838,393 downwards.
GCCCAACTCCCCTTAGATTTTAGCCCTGATGGTGGGGTCCCGTGGGCCTAAGAAGGCTTATGGAGGGGGGTATATGCCCCCTCCATTGTTTCATTGTATTTGGCCCCTGGGGATTGGTTCCCAAGGGCCTTTTAGAGTTGGGGGTGGGGGGGGCATGCTGCCCCATCCCTGTTTTATTGGAATTTGCCCTGGAGGATGAGGTTCCTTGGGCCAATTAAGGCTCAGAGAGGGGTCTTTTGGCCTCTGGATGGGATCCCTCAGGGCTCAAAGGCCAATCCTACACTGCGCACGCCAAAGTCTGTTCATGGGGTGGGTATTCTGCTGGGGATTTGAACACAAGGCCTGGTGCTAGGCCCTGTGTCCAACCCCCCCCTCTGTGCATGGCCAAAGGCTGTGCCCAGTGTGGGGTTGGCACCTGCTGCCAGTTTGGCCATTGGGACTGGCGACAGGCCAACCCTGTGCCCAGCCCTGCGCTCTGGACTGGCGAAAGCTGCGCGCAGCTTGTGGTTGACTGCCTGTGGGAGATTTGCCGCATGGCCTTCGGACGTGACTGGCGGGGGATTGACTTTACGTATTGTAATAAAGTATTACTTTACATTAAAAAAACAAAAACATAAAAATCCACTGGAAAAAACAAAGGTTAAAGTGATGTTATAGTTAGCTGAATATATCAGTCACAACATTAACGTTAAAATAACAACACAAATTCACCTGTTGGAGTTAGCAGAGCTAACTATAACTTGTGCCCTGCCATACACCTCTTATGACCTGACATCATGCATGACATGTTCTGTGACATCATTTATGACCTCACATATGACATAATCCAAGGAGTGTGTTTGTTTTATAATATACTTAGTGGCGGGTGACTATCGTAATACTTCTCTTCCTAATTTTGTGCAGCTTGTGTCCAGCTAATAGGTGTGTTTACAAAACGCATGTACTGCTAATGCATCATAGGTGTGTAGAGGTATTGTATATGTTTTAACCTTTGTATTGAAGAGTAAGTCTGTGTGCAGGTGACAGTTGACGACTTGTGTTCAGTATATTCCACACAAGTGTTTTGGCTTTGCAGAAAAAGTTTCCGGCAGGGCAAAGATTCTACATTCTAAATACTAAGTATTGTAAGCAGCCTTGAGTTATTAGAATCATCTCAGCATTACAAATTCTACATAACATGGAAAACTGTGTGCACTAGGTACTAACCTATGTATATATGCTTGTTTAGCTTCAGAAAATGGGTTATCCAAAGTTTTCACCACCGTATGAAGGCTGCAGGTAGTATGAGCTTTACCACCTTCAGAACTTGGTTATTTTAAGTGATTAGTCTCTCTTCAGACAAGTTTTGCATAGAGTGTACACTATTCTTAGTAGTACTCTTTAATACTCTGTGGTATATTACAGTGTGTTTTACATCAGATGAGCGTTTCACTGTCTACAAACAGTGCGGTACAGAGTAAACCCTCTATAGAGTAAAACCGGTTTATAGTACTCACCTTTCTACTCCTACCCACTTCATTTCCTTAATGTAGGTTTAGTGACTGTGAGGAGTTTGCTACAGGTAACAACTGTCCGTAGTAAGGCATTAGTTATGTAACAGGGCGTGCGTATCTGGAGGAACTTGGTTTTCCCTGAACAGTTCTATACAGAATGAACACCATGTGCTGTACAGGTTACCCTTTTATCTGTGGTTGATAGTCAACATGAACTCTGCTACCCCTGAAGTGTATGGTATAGGGTCAGTGTTGCACATAACACAAGCTTGCTTCACCTTTGAAGGTTGTATGTATGATAGCAGTAATGATACCTCATATTGTTATCAGCTATTTTGCACTTACTTTGGCGGCTCTAATGGCACAGTCGTTTATATAGCAGCGTGTACAAAAGAAGCCTAGATGATATCATCAGTGACGTCATAAATGATGTCATAGGACATGTTGTGAGTGATGTAATATGTGAGGTCATAAGCAGTGCATGGCGGGGTGCATGTTATAGTTGGCTCTGCCTACTATAAGTGGTGAATTTCTGTGGCTTTTTAAGTTCAAAATGTAAATGTTGTGACTGACATATTCACCTAAAGTCACTTTAACCTTTGCTCTTTTCAGTGAATTTCTAAGTTTAAAAAAAAAAGATCTTTTTATCGCTTACTACCTCTGGTGACACTTGCAAGTGCTTGGTATGATTCACTCCAGATTAATCGGATGGTATCTGAAAGTAAAATTCTGCAAATCATGTTATCACACTTGTGTACAAAGTATTTTATTGCTTTTAGTGCAGCTGAAAATTATTTGTTGAAACCGAAATATGCTCAAATAGTCTTTTCATTCTCTGCCTTTGATAGTGTAATTTTTTTTTATTTTATGGACCCACGTCTTCGTCATGAAGAACCACATTGATACTTATAATGTTTGTGCTTATTTTTGCCTCAAAGAATAGCTTAGACTGGCGCAAATTGGGATTTTGCAGTCCTTGTTAGAAATCTCCCATTATTTGAAGCATATTTTTTGTAGAGAGCTTTTCTGTGCTGCCCACACCAAATACCTGTCCCACTGCTCCATTTTGCTCTCTCTACCTTGTGTCTTTCTCCCCTCACCTGTGTTCCTCTTGCCCTTGTGTGATGTTTGCTCTCTCTAATGTGTGTTTCTCCCCCCTAAACCCTCGCGCTCTGTGTTCTTTCAGTCATATGCTGCTACCCAGCCCCCTGTTGCGGTCCCAATTATGTAATGCCTTTACCCCCCTCCCACCACCTGCTCCCCCCACTGCTCTGGTAGCCCACGTTTTCCTTTTTTATATTTACTATCGCTTCCGCCCTAAAAAAGTACTTTTTTTTTTTACCATTGTTTGGCTCCCATGTCACTCTTATTTCCTTACTTCCTATTAGTTAGCGCTCCTCCTGGGCTTGGAGTCTTCGTCCATGCCATGGAGCTTGGACTAAGTGCTGCTTCCTGTGGCCTGTGTCCTTCCACCGGCCACATGTTTTCCAAGGTACTCTAAGAGTGCATCTGTCTGCAGTCTGTCTGCTCAACCCTGGTCCATCCATGGTCTTGCCTAAACCTCCCTCCCCACAGACCTTCCTTCCCCCTCCCGATGTACATCACTACTCATGCCCCTCTAGCCCTTCCGTCTGCCAAAAATAAGAGAATGGGGACTTGCCCTGTGGAGGAGAACGTCGGATGCATGCATACCACTTTTTATGTTTTGTTTTTTAGACTCGTGGATATTAAGTAATTTGCCCACGATAACAGGATCTCAAACCTGGCTCCCCAGCTCCAAAGTCAGCAGCGGCCGTTACACCACATCCTCTTCCCCTCTATGAACCTTGCTTCCTTCAGCTTAAGAATAAAGACATGTAAACATTCCCTATTTGCACTTAATATGAAAGCTCACTCTAATAGCCAAAGACCCATGAACACCCATCCTCCCCTGATTGATCACGTTAAGTGTAAACAATGCACGTTTTAATGTTTTTATTAGGCTAACAAAAACGTGTCCATAACAAGCATATGCTGCTGAGCAACATGGCTTAAAGGTTAAAAAAAACAGCACTATGACTAAGTCAACACCAGCTGTGTTAAAGCGCTTTTAAAATGTTTTTACTTTAAGCCATGTTGTACAGCAGCTCAACTGCTTAAGCCATGTTGCACAGACATGTAAAAAAAGCACTGACAAAGGAAATAGATTTCACTTAGGCAAAACCTACTGGCTTTGCTAATGCTTGTTTTGCCAATGCTTTGCAGGACTGCTAAAGCATTTTACTCTGCAAACTTTATTGGCAAAGCCAATAAGTGCAGAAAGCAAGATCTGTTGACTTGGGCAGAGCTTGTTTGTATAGAAGTAAGATACGATTGCATCTTACCCTCTGCATATCAATAATTTTTGTTATAAAAATTGGTACTGTTCATTTATTGTAACCTTAACTCCCCCAAAAAAGTTGCATTTGTAATTTTAAAAAAACACACACATATGTACCTTCACTAAAAGACTTAATTCGCTGTTATGATTCTTTGCTCGCAAAATAAATGAATGTCTGTTTAAAAAAAATAGAAATACTTGTAAAAACAGGATTTGACTGAGTGTTATGGTTATGATGTAAAAAACCTAAAAAACACTGAAATTCAGTACTTGTAGTGAGTACAACAATAGCTTTCCCAAGCACTGCTCAGCACAGGCGACGTCACTGGCGCAATTGCGTAGCACATCACGTTGCACACATCCTTTTGTTATTTGTATACCATAAATTGCATTTCCTACTGACTCTCAACGCACCAATACTTACAGAGTACCTTGAACCGAGTCTGTAATATGTGTCTGTGTGCGTGTATTTTGTGATACGTTTATTTCTGCTAACGTGCTGTAATTGCGTTTATGAATGATGGAACAGGTAATACTCCGTTTTCAATAAAACAATTGGTAGCTACTCACTTTAGGCATATAAACATCCGTAACAATTTATATCGCACACTTTCCTCATAATACCCGTAGTGCGTTTTGTAACATCCGTTTGCGTCAGTTTTTATTTCGTTGATTCACATGCTTTGGGTTCTGCCGCCATCTCGTGTTGACCCTGGAATATTGCAACTTTGTGTTGGGAAGCTTTTGGCTTCGACCAATGACAGCACTGACTTGTCATCACGTTTCTATAAGCACCAGAGAAGCCATTTGTAAACTCTATCAATCCTACATCTCCCTTTGTGACTGCAGCACTGCCTCATTGCAGTGTCTATGTAGCCCCAGAAATAAACAATTATAATTATTTGACCACCTTTTGGCCTCATTTAATCGATTTATGACTTATTTGTGCATGGCCCCACGACTTCTTCACATTATTTTTAAAATACTGTTGATTAAAACTTAAAATTCAATAGAAAAACTGTCCCCTCTTTGTCCAGCTTCAATAGTGCATACAGTTCTCCGCCAAAGATTAGGGAGTGCCCCTCTGAGTTGAACTCTCCACCCATAGGCCTATGGGTGCTGCCTTTTCGGTGAGTCAGGTGTTATAAATATGCACAACAACAATAAATACCCCGGTCCACAGCTCTATTGTACAGGAGCCTGGGTTGTTTTAGAAGTAGGACACCTCCTCCGATTTAGTGTGAATGCAGAGCTTGTAACCTAGGTTGGCACGTTACTTTCTGCATCTCTTGTCTATGCAGTCTGTTACAGGCTGAGAAATAGTTCCATATTTAAGTAGATACCTAGAATGGTGCTCCACAACCATTGCTTCCATCTTTTGTTGTACTACGGGTTCCACAACGGTAAAGTCCTCTGTTTCACAAGTGTACTAACACTATTTTGGCCATTACTAAGTTGAAAAACCAGGGACTAGTCCCCTTTCCCTTTGTCCTCAACCAACCATCCAGCTCGAGTCCCAGAATCATTAGCTTTTGTTTATTTCTGCCAACAACTGTGTCCAAAATGTCTCCACTGATGATAGTCCCCCAAATGTTAGTAGGCTCATCCATCTCCAAATCCAGCTTTTTCAAACTAAGATAACTGTCTAGTAGCTGCCACTCTTTAGCAGTATAAGTGGTGCTGTGTTGTAACTGTGGGTTTCTGAAATGTTCTGCCATTTTTACTTCAAATGTGTTTTTCCAATCCTTAAAGGATGTTATCTAACCTTGTAATAAAGGTCTGCTAACGTCCTGTAGTCGCTATGACACCCACCTTTCTACGCAGTTCACCATGTCTGCAGTGGTGAAATCGGCATGGTTAGTCATGGGTGCGAATTGGAACGGGTAAGCTGTCAGTATTTTGTTGGCACTATGAAGTTCCAAATTTCTAGCAGGTACCTTTGATTTGTGGGTAGTATAATCTTTGTGGTTGCGATAATGTCAACAAATACAGAACGTCCCAGGGGGTTGTCCCCGTCACTGCTGTAACCATGTTCACCCAGTGCCTGCTGAAATACCTCTCTGACCATTGTCCCACTTGCTGGAGTTGTGATACTTGGTAGTAAACATCGATGTCTGGCAGTAGCACCCCATTTGTGTTTTGGCATTCACACAATATTTTTGGTTAGCCTTTTCTTAACATGACTTAGTCAGTTTTGATAAGGAGTGCTTGAAAGACATAAAGGAGTTTGGTTATCACTGTCATTATTTATTTCCCATCAAGACAAAATTGGCTTTAAATAACCCCAAGATATTTATGGTGAGCTGTATCCCAAAGTGCTTCAGGGAGCGAGTGGCTATCTTAAAACGTGTTGTTTGATTCATAACAGCTTCCTCTAGTTTATATGTCTGAATGAGTAGGATCTGAGATTTGTCAGCATTTAATTTACCCAGGTAATGCTCTACAGTCCTCCAATAAGTCCAGCAGAGGTGTAAGGTGGGGGGGGGGGTAAGGTTTTTTTGGGGGGAGGGTCAGATTTGGTTGTTAAGTTTGTCAATAATAGTAGAACATTGTCTGTAATCAATAATATTTTGCATACCGCAGCCCTTAGTCTTTAACTTGTATTGCTGCTTATATATGTATTGCTACTGCAGAGGGCTCAGTAACCATTGTAAAAAGTATGGTTGCCTTCTGTAGCCCTGCCTGGTTCCTCAAGATACCAGAGATTTCTCTGAGAATATGCTATTGACCAGAATCTTAGCCATCGAGGCAACATAAAATGCCCTTTTAATACAGACTCAGTCGTCTCTTAGTCCAAATTCTAACATCACTTTCCTCAGAAACTCAGTTAAAACCTTTCTCAGCATCCACACGCTGGAAGGCGAGCAGGAGTGTGTTTTGATTCATATGGTGAACCTCCCCTTATGTTGTCAAACATTTGCCTGTTGGGAATGAACCCGAAATGAACTTCATGTATAATCTTTGGCAATATCCAGATACATTTGAGGGAGGAAAAAGCAGAGATTAATTTATCTTCCAATGTTAGTTGACCGACAGCCGTAGAGGAATGAATCACCAGTGTCAATGAACCAGAGTTTCGGGTATGTTGTATCGTACACCCTCAGCCACACTTTCACAGTGCACTGTATATGTTTTCTGCTCGTGTGGTAGGGTGGATAGTGTCATCATCGGGTCGTTAACACTTGAGGGTTCAGTTCTCAACCAGGAGGGAGACCGTCTATGTGATTCGGTCGTGGAAAGTGGCAAAAAATATCTCCTAATCCTGCTTAAAGAAATGTTATTCAGTCAGGATAGGGATATGGTTAAAAGAAATGGTGATGCTTGAGTGGACTAGTGACTCGTCCACAGCACCTAGTGAAGGGTCAACATGTTTCGGTCTAAGGGTTGCTCTTACGAGTCGGGTGGACTTCTTCAGGATCGTGGTGTGAGAGGTATTCTTGTTATTTTCAGAGCACCTTTGGAATGGAGAGGGTGAGTGCATTCACTGCAGTGGCTGTCTCCTAAATTATAGATACCTTAGAAACTGTATTGGAACACTTGCCTGTAGCCTTTGTTGAGTCAGATGTCTCTGTATATACATGTAGCTTTAATATCACTCAGTCAGTTACCTGCACTTAGTTCCGGGTCTTTCTTCTGTTTTCTACCAGCCTTCAACTGGGATGCGCACCATCACCTTCCTCATTCCTTTGCCTTGTAGTTTGCCCCACTCTCAAAACCCCAGCACTCAAATTCTAGTTTCGTATGTGCAACACCAGGATAATTCATTTTAAATGGCTTTGCCTTTCTTCCCCAACCGTTCTTAACTTGTGTAACATGTTTCAGTTGCACAAAACTGTATAATGATAAATATATGAAATGTAATAACTTCAATGTTGATCTATATAATTTTGAATAATACTTAATTAAAAGGCACCAAACTGTAACTAAAAGAGCTTTTCATTGAATAGTAAGATTTCCATGATCCAACCTGTCCCAGGTACTGGTACTTCTTTGGTAGAGATTTGAACCTTCCGGTACTTAAGTGTTTGACATAGGAAAGGGTTACACTTGAGCTGTTCTTATCCACTAAAGGTATCATTAGTAAAAGAAACCAATAAAAGGATGCACCCCACGGGAGACATTTTGTGAGACTGCGGTGAGACCACTAGACCCATACTATTTATGCTGAGTGTGGTCATAATCTCAAATGAAGTTATCACAGTAGGCTTAATTTCAATCCTTCCGTCGAGACTTATTGAGTTTTTGAAACTTTCACTATGTTAGAATTTGGCTATGAAGGATCCATATCCACCCCTAGGACCTGTATCCATGTGAGGAGCTGCGGTCTAGACGCCACCTTTAAAACTAGGACTCCTAATTAGGGTATAGCTTTTTTTTATGGGACTCGTAGCTCTCGTGTCTGGGATCTGTTTCCACTGCTGTGTGCCATCTCCAAGGATAGGAGTTTTCTCCGGTGTTGTGTTTATGATTCTGGTTTGTCTTTTTTTCCCCAATAGATGAATCCAGAACGGCAACAACAGTTTTCCGTGATAAGTCTGGGCGCAAGCGGGACCTGCAGGCAGAGCGGGAGGAGCAACAACGCACAGCCGGTGTGAAGTCCCAGAGGGAAGAGCAGTATGCCCGGTGGGGTCAGGGGTAAGAGACTGTCATGGTGCTGTGTTAAGGCTACTTGAGGGGCATATTCAGTAGATGCATATAGAGACACAGATTCGAGACGCCCAGTCAGGTAGGAGTTAGAGGTGTCAAGTGAAGGGAGTGGTAAAAGCTAGTCCATAGAAACACTCTTAAGAGCTTTCAGTGGGAGTTAGTAGTCAGATATGCTGCAGAGGAGCAGGACAGGCTCCGCTGGCACATGGGTAATACAGGACCAATAGGGGCATGTGTAAGAAACCCCCAATGGAGAAGGGTAAGCGACAGCCAGTGAGGCAGGAATGACAGGCCTCGAGTGTGCACACATAAAAGAGTATTACATAATAATAATGCATTTTATTGTGATGAATTAAAATCATCATAAAGTGATACATTATAGTACATTTCCCATAATTTAACATATAATCTTATATAGACAATACAACATTGTGGGATCAATTGACAATTTGATGTAGTACTAAAACACATAAAACTCATCACGGTTCAAAATAAAGCTGCATTTGTTATAGCCCGCAAAAGACCATGCAGGTTGCGTCAAAGAGCCAAGTGCTTGTAGACATTATATGCGTGATATGCGTGCCATATAAAATTGTTCGACAGTCCACTTAAAACCAATACATATAGACTTAATCAGTGTAAAAACAAAGCTGCATTAAGTGCCAAGTGCTTGTAAACATTATATACAGAAAAATCCATAAGTCAAAGTGCCATACGTAAAAATTCATCAGAGTTAACCAATGCAGTTAAAGTACCATATGAAATCATTCGACAGGTCGATTAAAGCCAATACAAATCGAATTAATCAGGATAAAAGTAAAGCTGCATTTATCCTAGCCCAAAAAACTGCACAGTTGCTTCAAAGTGCCAAGTGCTTTTAAACATTATATACATTATATACGTAAACATTTGTATGTAAAGGTGCCAATGTTATTCAATACAATTTATGTCCTTAATTGTCAAACCTATGACCTATGAACTTTTCTTTAGGTTACAGCTCCTATTATCCTAACATGAAGGCCTACCCACATTGAGGAAGAGCAAGTGTCTAGTGCTTATGGTGAAGATACTAACATTCTTTCTGCCATGGTCAAAAACCTAATCAGCTGACAAGTCAATGTAATTGAGGCACCTGATAAGCATAATATGATGGCCTGGCAGACAGATCTCACCCCAGCATTAAGAAATGATGACTTTAACAGTATGCGACCTGCAGTAAGCAAGTTTGGGCAGACAAATACACATGAGGCAGGGATGACCGGCCTCAAGTGGGTACACATAAAAGAGGCTTCATACTATTACGCAGGTTATCTTTAATGTGCGTTTCATAAGTGAACCTGGCAATTTTTAAATGTGTGTGTCTGCCCATCTCGTATACAGCCCTCCATCAAGAAATGGTCACTTTTTGATAGGAAACTTGAGGAGCCTGACATATGCCTAAGTATGGCGTACCTGGATTGGATGCACCCTTCAGTCCCTCCATAATGGGATGGTACTCTGTCTGCCGTGGCAGTTTCACCACACTTTCTCTACAAAGCAAGCAAAACAATGCTTGTCTGAACTCAATTACTTATCCATGCCCTGCCCTCTGTCAATTCATGGTGTGTTCACAGTGCACGCTAATCTTTTTTTCAAAGTACCATGATGTTCCATAGTTTGTAACTCTGGGTGAGTGTAATACACAGTGCATTTATTTCACTGTGCTTGAGGGCACACAAATATTAAAATGACTAGGGCAAAGAAAAGCTACTGCTGAGGACTTTCATTTCAACAATAGAAAAGATTTGTTCTGTAGTGAAAGTTTTAACCTCGGCCAAACTTGCATTAAAAACACCCAAGCTGCAGAAGCTATAAAACACCCCAGGAAAGCCGTAGATTGTGACCTGGTCCCTCAAATCGTCTCAGACTCAAAATGCTACAATGAAAGGTGTCCAGAAGTGTTAATCTCCGCCAGAAGTGGTGAGGGAAAGGCGCTGTCCAACATGATGTGTCCCTGTGTGGAATAAAGAGAACTAGAAAGAGTAGCCATAAGACTGTCCCCATCAGATGGTGAGCTAAAAGGGAGAGAATCAACATTGGCTTTGTCAGAAGGAAAAAAAAAAGGACCATATATTCAAACCATCACAAAAGCCTCCTGAAGCTCATGGAAGCACTTGCAGACCAGACAACCAATGCTGGGACCACGAAAGAAGCACAGAGCTAGAGTTCAGACAAAAGTAATGAAAACTGGAAATTAGTCTATTGTAAGAGTCTTTGAGTCCAAAAGTAAAGGGGTCTTCAGAGGACTAACAGGAACTTTACTTCAGATGTAGTCTAAATTCCAAGCAGATCTGAATGGGTAAAAAAAACAACCAGAGGGGGGAAATCACAAAACAGTATGTGGAACTGCAGGGTGGGGGACCTCTGTCTTTAACAGATATGTTATCACTTCTGGAAGAGGAAATTAACTTTCCAGAAGACCTAGCCCTGCTCAGGGTGGGGGTGCTTGTTGGATCCAGAGGTTGGTACGCAATGTTTTGTAGAGGAAGAGAGCATGCATCATGTTTCTTTGGAACAGCATAACCAACACCTCACTCTGTAGAGTACAGGAACTGGGAAACTGCATGGACAAGCAGAAGAATCTCTCAGCTGGTCAGCGGAATTTGTGCATCTAAGAAGAAGCTAGAAACTGGGCCTGACCATTGTTTCTCGGAAAATAGGCTGTTGAAATTTTTCAGAAACAAGATCAGGGCACATTTACGTTGACATCCGAGAAATGAATGTTGTCCTTGTGAACTTACAATAATTGCATCAAACTGATGACGGTTTCATTATGTACTTTGATCTGCATTAAACCAAAATTCTGCCCTGCAGCCGGGCCATTCTGGTGCTGGGACAGGCATTCTGTTCGGACAGCTCACCTCAATCTTGATCTGCAGTTCATCATTGTATTTTAGCATTGGCCAGTTACATAGTATAGGTAATCCACCTCTCGACATAGTGCACTACAATGAGGTACACTGTACAGAGAGGTCGAAGAAGCCCTTATTGGTTTACAGAGGAAAAGTAGATAATATTAATGCTCTATTTTTGTGGTAGTGTGGGTGAGCAGTTAGGCTTATCAGAGGGTAGTGCTAAGCATTTGTTGCACCTAGAGTGGCAATAAAAGATATACACATTCAAAGAATGAAGTCAAGACCAAACTAGAAGAATAGCACTTCTTTTGATATAAATATTTAGACCAAGAACTTCGGCTACACAGTAAATACTTTCTGCAATGTGGAAAAGTCACAGTAAATGCAATATTCACAGTTGTGAGCAATTGCGCACAATACATTTCCTATGGAAGGAAAAAGCATGCTGAAATTCAATGCAGTGCAATCACTGAGATGGTTCACCTTTAGGATCCGGAAGGTTCGGAGGCCAAGGTCCAAAGTTCCAAGGCCAAGTTTTCGGGGGCTTCCCGAATTTCACCGGGAGCAAGGAGCAAAGTAACTTAGCAACTGGCACGCTACGAAAGAAGGGGGCATCTGTAAAAGCAATGGGGGACTTGTAGGCAAGCTAGAAGGCTCTCAAGGCAGAGTGCAGGTCACAAGTGCTCTGGGGCCACGGGAGCACAGCTATTTTGAAGATTCCACAGCAGGGTGGGCTGGTTGCAGCCAAGATAGGCAGCTGGGCAATGTTTTGCAAAGATGCACCTTGCGGTCAGAGGCTGGCACCTTGAAGCGACGACAGGAGATACAGTGCTCCCTGACTTGGGACTATAAGACCTGTTCTCAGGGTGTCTTACCTATATCTCATGCAGTGTCTGGGCGTGGCGCACAGGGATGTGTGCCATGTTGACTCTTCGATTTTTGTCTGCACCAAGGCACGAAGTTTGCAATGGCAGTGTACATGGCCTTGGTGGGGCACCCTAGGGTGGCACAATTTGTGCTGCTGCCCTTGGGGTCCTTCTTCAGTGCCAATGACTTTGGTACCAGTGGTACCATTTGCTAGGGATGTACAATGGCCACTTAAGTTGTGCAAATTGTGGTAGTTTTAGGGAACGAAAACTGGTCCTGGGAACATAGTTAGAAGGGACCCAGTACACCTCAGTCTATGTTGCTTCACAAAACCAGGCAAAAAGTGTGCGTGTGGGGGGGGGTACAGCAACAAGCACACAGCTCCCTACACATAGCTTTACCAGGCACCTATATCCTCACCTGCACAACCCGCAACACCAGTACTAGTGAGGAACTTCAATTTTCGATCACGATCTAATCGACCCGCCATTTTGTGGCCCGCCGCCATTTTGTGTTGCCATCACTCAGGCAGCACGGCGAACAAAGTCTATTCTGCTTTTTCTGTAGCCTGGTGTCGAAATACGCCCTCGGCCTCTATTTGCAAAGCTGGTGTTAGAACTAGCCGAGTACACTAATCCCTGTCTGGCTTTTCTAATCCCTGTTTCAACTATCTGTTGGCTCACACTATTCTTCCCTGACTTTATCTTATCGACTGGCCTTCACTGTCTCCTGCTAGCATTCTCTCGTTTCACGACTGTCCTCCAACACACACAAACATATCTCGCCACCTGCAAGTTAGTTATAATTCTGTTAATGTATTAGCTTGAGGGTGGGATGACAAACACAGTTGGAGGAGAGGTCTCTTCGAGTTATCTGACACTTCTGTTTTCAAACCTTTCTTATTGGTTCCACCTTGTTTTCCAACTTTCCTTATTGGCTCTTTCTTGTATGCTCTGGGAGGGCATTTTATTAATAATTGTGTCATTGTATGGTATTTAACTTGATGCGCCACAGAGTGAAGTGGCAGTCTCCTGAGAACCTACCTTGTGTACTTCTAGGATAACTGTACTAGCTGCAGCTAAATAAATCTGATCTTCTAACGCCGACAGAGTGTCCTGTGTCTCTGTGTAGCGAAGCAGGTGAACTCCGGAGACATTGGGCGTACCCTGCGCCACCAGGCCCAAAAGGTTCTGGTTCTTCAACTGGCGCCCAAAGTGGGGCGGCTTCAGTGGTACCGGTTCTGCTCGAAGGTCGTGAGGAACCCCGCAAGAAAATTCCGGAGGGTTCGCGAGCCACACTAAGCGACCCCTGTATGTCGAAAGTGGTCCGAAGGTCTTTTGCAGCGCGGTTAGTCCTTCCTGACAGCTACTGACGACCGCTGCCCTGACTGCCGCCCTGCTTTGGCCCTTCCTTTGATGATGTATGGTAAGGCGAGACGATAGACGGGCCTCTGTTGGTGGAAGAAGACGTCCTTAGTTAAGTATCTTCGTGGGTCGCACCCACAAGTTTGTTCTTTGTGATTAATTTCTTTGGTTTCTTAGATTTATCTCTTGCAAAAGATAAAGCCGAGGGTAAGTGCATTTGTGCTGCGTAAACTGAGTTTTACTCCCTTGAAGTTTGTGAACAGTCCGGAGACATCTGGAGATGCCTGGTCTGACTAAGTTTTGAAGAATTTGTTGTCTTGGTTGTAATAGGGAATCCCGACTTGAGGACTCTTGTCCGATTCCTTCGGTTGGAACTCCCACATATGAGCTCTATTCGAAACATGGTATCAGCCCCATTGCCTTTAACGAGACATGGACCCGATACACGAAGAAAGATGGTGTTTTAAAATGGCCAGAAAATGGTAGTTTTGATCCCGATGTGCTAGATAATTTGGAAGCAGTTTTATTTAAAAGAAAAGCCCGGCCGGCAATGTTTGACTCTTTCCGCCTTTGGCGTAAGGAAGCCAAACAGAAAGAAATTAAACAAGCAAAACGAGATAGGAAAGCACAGGGTATGACGATTATACAGGCTGCCCAACAGTTCAAAGACGATGAAATTGATAATGCGACTGAAATTTCAGAAAGACAACATCGTATGGCGATAGATAAATGCTATCCGGTGTTGCCTGTTTCTCCTTCTAATAATAAGAAACATATAGAAGAAGATCCCCTAATGTCCCACTTATTAAGGTTGCCTCCGCCCTATGCGCAAAATGCCAATGTACCTCAGCCGTTACAGCCTGTTCAGCCGCCAGTGGTACCTCCGCCGGTTCCGGCTCTTCCGCATTTGCCACCTCCAGTATTACCGCCCTTGCCGGTTTTACCGTTAGTCTCAACTTCTTTGCCTTCATCTCCTGATCTTAGCTCTCCTTTGCCTTCTGCTCCTCCTGCAGATATCCATTCTTCTCCTGTCAGTTCTCCTAATACTCTGTCCCCAATTCTTATGTCTAATCCTCCGTCTGTGCGTAAGCGTCTCACAGACACTGTCACTGGTATGCTATCTCCTTTCTTTGAAGCTTTAAATATATCTCCGGCTTTTGTTCGAAGACAATCTCGTAGTCAGTTCCCAGATTTTGAGGAACGAGAGAAGTTAGACTCTCTTGCACGAAGATGGATCAAGAAGGGTCCACAATATAGTGTGCTTGATATTATGCCTACCTTTTTGCAATGGAATGCGCCTACGCAAAGATATGTTTTCAATGTAATGTGCGACATTCTCATTAAAGAATGGGAAGATGTGAGTTCGAGTCCGATCTCACAAGATCTGTTAAATGTTCAGATTGATTTTGAAAAAGGACTTATTGTGGGTTCTAAAGTTGAGGAAGCTCTAAGGACGCTTATCTCTTATAGATCCTTATTGTTTTCTCAGACTTTCCTTGATTCCGATCCGTCAGTTAAACTGACATCGAAAAATTATCCTATGAGAGAGGTTCCTCCAGTATGGAAGGAGGCAGTTGCAGCAGTAGGTGCTAATGCGCCTATTCTTGCTCATTTTCAACGTATATGGGTACATGTCCCTTGGAAGAGATCTGAAGTTTTGGCCCTTAAGCAGACTCCACCAGATCCTCGTAAGAACCCTGCAGGTTATTACAAAGAATTATCGCAGACAATTGATTCTTGCATTATGAACCTAGCAGATATTGACATGCTAATGGGGAATGTAGTCCCACAGACAATATGGGCTAAAATTCGTAGAGAGGATCACGCACAGGAACTAGGTGCTACTTGGGATGTTATAACTAATACGGATAGAGACCAAGTGGGTGGCGCAAAGCCTGACGCTCTGATCGCGGAACTCCCTGGTAGGATCATTACGTTAATGAAAACTATGATGCCTGCATTGAGAGTTAATTGGGATAAATTAGCAGCATGCAAACAAAAGAAAGATGAAAGTGTCTCTGACTTCTTTACTCGTTTCGAGGAGACATTTATCGACCATAGTGGTCAAGACATGGCTACAGAGGGTGGACAGCGATTATTCGTGGACAAATTTGTATTCAATTTGCTTCCCGAGCTGTCACACAAATTAAAAGATTCAGAAAGTTCATGGGCTGTTTCTTCTTCTGCCCAGATATTGGCTACTGCGCAATATTATGAGAATAGAGATAAGGAAGAAAAGGAAAAGCAAGAGAAAAAGACGAAAGATTTAAAGACGAAGGTTCTCTTGCAACAAGCCTATCCACCACGTTATGCTCAGCCCCAAATTCAGCAGCCCCCGCAGTTTCAGAGGTTGTATAAAAAACCTGAGCCATACAATCCGCGACCTTTGTTAGGTCCTAATCAATGTGCCTATTGTAGAGAGGAAGGTCATTTTAAGAATAGTTGTCCGGTTTTATTGCAGCGCAATGGAGCATTACCTGCTCCACGAGGTCGTGCTGGCCTCCAGTCAGCAAACAGAGTAGAGGTCGGGGTATGTTGACTCAAGAACAGCGTGCCCTACCTTCTCCCAATTCCGTGAACTATTTTGATCAGCAAACTGTGAGGTCTGCACAGTATTACAATGAAGACCATTATGTTGAAGGCGAGAATGAGAGTCTTCATGCCAACTAGGACAGCCATGGAGAAAGTAAGGGAGTTGTGCCAATCCCAATAGATCAAAATGGACCTTATGTTAACGTCACTACAATGGGTGTTTCAGAGCCATTTCTTCTAGATACTGGAGCAATGAGAAGTTCAATCATTCATTCTAAACTCCCTGGGGCACCTTTGTCTGGCTTAACGAATGTTTCCGTAGGATTTTCTGGCGCCCCTGTTCGCAATCCAGTTTCTTGCCCTTTGCCTATTTCAGTTGGTCCGTATGATTTGGAAGCTCCACTTCTGTTGACGAATGGTTGCGGTGAAAATCTGTTGGGTCTAGACCTATTGAAAAGAATGCATGCTACTATATATTGTTCTCCTTCTGGCGTACATCTTACTTTAGGACAGAAATTGGTCTCCCCAATGTATTTATCCAGAGATCAGTTTCCACCTGAATTACTTTCTCTTCCAGCAACGCTTTGGGCCACGGGTCCGAACGATGTGGGTTGTCTTGAGATACCACCTTATGTTGTCACTCTCAAGTCTAATGTTGAATTACCGCGCATCCCACAGTATAGAATTTCTGCTGAAGGTGAGAAAGCGCTTTTGGGAATCATTCATGACTTGATTCAGAAGGGTGTGGTTGAAGAAACAAGAGGTAACACATGCAATAGTCCTATTCTTCCTGTTCTTAAACGCACTGATCCTTCTCAGCCTCCTGTGTATCGTTTCGTAATTGATCTGCGGGAAGTAAACAAAATCGTTGTCCCACAATTTCCTGTTGTTCCAGATATCACTGCTTTGTTGACAATGATACCTTCCACAGCGACTTAGTTTTCTGTTATCGATCTAAAGAATGCCTTCTTTAGTATTCCCATTGCAGAAGAGAGTAGGGACATTTTTGGTTTCTCTCTTGGAGGCCGAAGCTTCCGGTTTAAGCGCGCACCCCAAGGCTATTGTGAAAGCCCTTCATTTATAGTCAAGCTTTAAAATGTCATCTTGATACTTTTCATTTGCCATCTGGTGCTGCTGTTATTCAATATATGGACGACTTGTTAGTCGCCGCTGATTCAGAAGATATCTGCAAAGATGTCACTGTTGCATTGTTACGCCATTTGTTCAAACTAAATCACAAGGTCTCACCCTCCAAACTACAATATGTTTGTCGAGAGGTTACCTACTTGGGTCATCTCCTATCAAAGGAGGGACGACGATTGACACCAGAACGAATACAGGCGATTGCACGAATGTCTATACCATCCACACAAAGGGAAGTGCGTGCCTTTCTGGGTATTACTTCCTATTGCAGACAGTGGATCCCTAACTTCTCTCTAATAGCCAAACCTTTGTTGGCACTCACTTTAAAAGATACGCCTCAGCCCCTTCCTTGGACTGATGAGTGCCAAAAGAGTTTCACTGATTTACGTACCGCTCTCTGTTCTGTTCCTGTACTAGGCACTCCAGATTACACTAAGCCTTTTACGCTCTATGTTCATGAGAGAGAAGGTTGTGCATTGTCAGTCTTGACACAGCAATTTGGAGACAAACAGCGGCCATGTGCCTATTTTTCGGCTACGTTGGATCCTGTAGCTAAAGCATTGCCCAGTTGTCTCAAAGCGACAGCAGCAGCAGCAATTTCTATCCAACAGTCTGCTGGAGTGGTGTTGGATAACACTCTCATTGTCATGGTGCCACATGCAGTGGATACTTTGTTAAACAGAACGAAAACACAGCATCTTACGAGTGCTCGTCTAACTGGTTACGAGCTGACGCTGTTGGCTAGTCATGTACACATCAAACGATGTAATACCCTGAATCCAGCTACTCTGTTGCCCCTTCCAAATGAGGAAAATGTTGAGGAACAGCATGATTGTTTCTTCCGTACTGAGGAAGAGACAAAAGGAAGAATTGACCTAAGAGACACACCGCTAGAGAATCCGGATGGAACTCTATGGGTAGACGGTTCTTGTTTTAAAATGCCTAATGAAGATACAGTTTCAGCCTATGCTGTAACTACCTTACACACGATTGTGGAAACTGCACGCATTAGACCCAATTCAGCGCAAGCAGCAGAATTGATAGCTTTAACGAGAGCTTGTGTATTGTCGAAAGGGAAAAGATTGAACGTATACACTGACAGCCAATACGCTTTTGGTGTAGCGTTCAATTTTGGGCGTCTCTGGAGGGAAAGGGGTTTCCTCACTTCACATGGCACCAAAATACAACCTGGTCAGTTAGTGACTGATCTCCTCGAATCACTTGCCTTACCCACCCAAATAGCGATTGTGAAATGTAGCACACACAAAAAGATTACGGATGATGTTGGTCGAGGAAATGCGTTTGCAGACGAAATAGCAAAGAAAACAGCAAAAGATTCAACGAGTCGAATGTATGTGGCAGGACCTGCGAATTGGGTCAGAGAGAGAGGAATGTATGAGAATACAGTGGAAAGTGTAAAAGCGATTCAGAAAGAGGCTTCAGAGAGCGAGATGAGCAAGTGGAAAGAAAGTACGGCAATGTTAGATGAGATGGGTTGTTGGGTTGAATTATCTGAACACCAACGTTGGCTGTTACCGGATGCCTATGTTCTCCCAGTGGTCACTATGGCACATGGTCCAGCCCACTTAAGTGCAAAACGCATTTGTAAACTTCTGGCTCCAGTGTGGCAAAATGAGAATATTCCAAAATGCGCAGACAATGTAGTAAAGCACTGTATTGTTTGTTTAATGTACAATCCGGGAAAGGGAACCCCAACTCCAGCAGGTCACTTTGCTCCTCCGACATATCCATTTGAGGTGTTGCAAATCGATTACATTCATATGGAGCGATGCAACAACCTCAAATATGTTCTGGTGGTAGTATGCGCCTTTTCAAGGTGGATAGAAGCATATCCTCTAAAAGATAACACAGCTTTATCCACAGCTAAAATTCTACTAAAAGAATTCTTCCCCAGGTTTGGTTTGCCGCGCATTGTCTGGAGTGACAATGGGAGCGAATTTGTTGGCCAAGTGATGCAGAAAGTTTGTGCAGGTCTTGGTATCAAACAAAAGTTCCACGCGGCAAATTACCCACAGTCAGCGGGTTTAGTAGAATGTTACAACGGAACCTTGAAATTAAAATTAGCAAAGGTTCAAGCAAGTACAGGACTCAATTGGTCCGATGCTTTGCCGTTAGCTCTGCTATCCACCAGAACTGCAGTACACTCTCGTTTGGGACTTAGCCCATACAAAGTGGTGTTTGGCCGTCCGGCCAACGTATGGGGAATCCCTTGCCCTAAGAAATACTCAGACTTGCCATATCCAATGTTAATTGATTATCTGCATGACCTTACGACTAAATTGCGTGTTCTCCATCAAAAGGTTCAGAGTGCTCTGCCGGAGGCTTCCACAGACCCAGGTCACTCCATCCGACCAGGTGACTGGGTATGCGTGAAGAACTTTCAGAGGTCCAGCAATTTGGAGCCCAGATGGCGGGAGCCCCGGATGGTCTTGCTGACCACGAGAACAGCAGTTAAAGTCGAAGGAAAGAAAAATTGGATTCACGGTGTGCATTGCAAGAAAGTGCCTTTGCCTTTTGATCAGTGGGTTCGCAGAGGTGTTGGTGACTGTGAAAGTGAAAAGACTCCACGATTCGTGCCTTTTAGTGATGCACACCTGAATGGGACACTGTCTGAGAAAGAGGACGACAACATTTTACAGGAGGCAATTCCATCACATCGTCGCTTGGATACGACTGAACCACGAACATTGTTCCAAAATCAGAATGTTCCGGGGAAAGAACACTATAATTTGAGACCCAGGCTAAAGAACATTTAAGACTCTTCTCCCTTGTGTAGTATTCTGTCCCGGTTGCAGGGTCACGGTAGGAGTCTAAGTCACGACCTGAGTAGTGGCAATAGATCTGCAGGATCTTCAGTGTCATAGGACAGTAGAGCATCGTGACTTCAGTGATTGAGGAAGATTGCCGTGAGCATCCATTAGTAAGATGGAAACTATACTAGGTAATAAAGAAAGAAAAGAAGAAATGAAGAAAGCATCCTGTAAAATAATGTACAGTCGTTTCAGTATAACTTTATGTGTTATTATATCATTGTGTATTGTTTTGGCGTATATTAGTTGGATAATTTATGTTTTGCAGCCAAAAGATGCCTCCCCTTCTACTTCTTTGTCTTCTTCTACTATCTCTCCACACCTCTTTCATACTCTTCCTTCACATGAACTCGTCAGAAGAACCGAATACTATAACAATTCCTTTATCCAACTATTACATCAGCATCAATTAGTGGTTAATACAACTAATTGTTGGGTGTGTGGTCTTATGCCACATACCACAGAGAAAGGAATGCCATATCTAGTTCTTCCTTTTTCTTATGAGGGTTCTGCTTGGGCTTACTTCATCATTTTCTCCAATGCTTATCAAAGCAAATTCAGACGATCTGTTAGTTCACAAATTAATTATCCGGATTTTAGTCATAGTTCTTTGATTAAGGGTATGGTAGTTATGGCTAAAATCATGGAAAACAGTAAAATCTCCATTGACGAAAGAAAAGCATACACTAATTGGAACGTCACCCAATACATGTCCAGTCTTAGTAGTAAGGTTGGAAAAGGAAAGTCCTCGCCGATTTGGACTATACCACATCAGGGTAACTTCTGCTTACAGATAAACGATCGCTCTTCTGACACTATACAAAGGAATAACTGCTCCTACACGTACGTTTATTCCTCTCAGAACTCGCCTCCTCTAGTGCCGTCTCAAGGCACCTATTTCATCTGCTATAATAGAGCTTATACTTGGTTACCAACGGGTTTCTCTGGTACTTGTTATATAGCCTTTCTTCTTCCCCCTACTTACACTGCTTCTGCAAATCATCACCGAACCCAATACCGCAGAGGGATTATTGATTCAAAGGACACAGCAGGACAAGAGGGAGGAGATTTCCTTAAAGGTTTTCTTCCCTTCTGGGGTCCAATGGCTAACAGCAGAAATATGAGGCAATTGGTCCGTGTCGTAGAAATTACACTAGACATCACTGTAGGAGCCTTAAGTAACATCACGGCAGAACTACAGGCGGATCGTCTTATGACCCTACAAAATCGAGTTGCCTTAGACTTTGTTCTTGCCGATCGTGGTGGAGTATGTAAATTAATCGGGTCAAGTTGCTGTATTTTCATACCTAATGACGCTCCGACAGTATACCAAGCTATCTCCAAGTTGCACATAATCTCCGAGTCTATTCATCAGGACGAAGGAGATTGGTCTTTAACGGAATGGTTTTGGGGACTACTGTCTAAATGGGGTTGGAAAGCATTGACATTCCTTGGTATAATCTTGACCATTATTTTCTCCTGTTGCCTTTGTATGCACTGTGGTCCCGCTATCTGTGATCTTTGTGCTACTATGTGCATCCCAAAACCCAAGCCACAAGTAACAGAAAACATAAGAATGATGTTACAGCAACAACTCGATGACCTCATGGCCATTGACGTGGACTCAGATTAACATGAGTCTATCTTGCCTGAGTTCTGGCAAAAGGAGGGTCTGAGGAACTTCAATTTTCGATCACGATCGAATTTACCCGCCATTTTGTGGCCCGCCGCCATTTTGTGTTGCCATCACTCAGGCAGCACGGCGAACAAAGTCTATTCTGCTTTTTCTGTAGCCTGGTGTCGAAATACGCCCTCGGACTCTATTTGCAAAGCTGGTGTTAGAACTAGCCGAGTACACTAATACCTGTCTGGCTTTTCTAATCCCTGTTTCAACTATCTGTTGGCTCACACTATTCTTCCCTGACTTTATCTTATCGACTGGCCTTCACTGTCTCCTGCTAGCATTCTCTCGTTTCACGACTGTCCTCCAACACACACAAACATATCTCGCCACCTGCAAGTTAGTTATAATTCTGTTAATGTATTAGCTTGAGGGTGGGATGACAAACACAGTTGGAGGAGAGGTCTCTTCGAGTTATCTGACACTTCTGTTTTCAAACCTTTCTTATTGGTTCCACCTTGTTTTCCAACTTTCCTTATTGGCTCTTTCTTGTATGCTCTGGGAGGGCATTTTATTAATAATTGTGTCATTGTATGGTATTTAACTTGATGCGCCACAGAGTGAAGTGGCAGTCTCCTGAGAACCTACCTTGTGTACTTCTAGGATAACTGTACTAGCTGCAGCTAAATAAATCTGATCTTCTAACGCCGACAGAGTGTCCCGTGTCTCTGTGTAGCGAAGCAGGTGAACTCCGGAGACATTGGGCGTACCCTGTGCCGCCAGGCCCAAAAGGTTCTGGTTCTTCACTAGTACCCACACATATTTCTATAGTTCAACATATTTCATTGCTTATAGCCTTTGTAGGTCCAAGGCCATATGTACTACTTTTTCTGTGCCTGCTTCTAATAACTGGCTCTGTTAGTTGATTTGTTTTTTAGAAACCGATTGGCTCATCCACAAAATCTTGTTTTCTTGAGGTTTTCTCCTAACATTGGTTCACACTGAAAGTGGTCTAGTGTAGAACGTGAATTGTACTGGTTAACGTCACAGGAAATGACGCCTACCTTTCCCTAATGTCAGTTATTCTTTTCCCTCTTGTAGTCTCGCCCAGCGGCAGATGCAACAGCAAAATGTGCTGGATGCAGCAAAAGAGATTGAGAAACCCTTGGCCCGCTACATCGACGACCAGGACTTGGACCAAATGCTGCGGGAGCAGGAACGAGATGGGGACCCCATGGCCAATTTCATCAAAAAGAAGAAAGTGAAGGAGGAAAAGAACAAGAAAGGTGAGCTTTGTGGGATCACACTTGGCATCTTTGAGTTGCTGGAGAGTTTCTCATGGATGCAAACAAAAAAGCACTGTGTCATTATGCAATATCCCGAAGGGTTCAGTGCTAAAGTCAGCTAGGCCTTGTCCTAGGAAAGTCAGCTGTAGCCCCCATCAATGATGGTAATCACAACAGCTAGAGAAATGTTTTCTTTGTTCTCCACAGCGCGCCCAAGGTACAGTGGACCAAACCCTCCCCCGAATCGCTTTGACATATGGCCTGGTTACCGCTGGGATGGAGTGGACAGGTATTCTGTTGTATATTTGTTTCCTAATGTCATTGTAACCACGGTTTGACGACTGTTTCACTGCAGAAGCTATATCTGGGGAACCCTGGAGTTAAAGTAGGTTGGCATGAGCTTCTCAAATTACAGGGTCGCTTTTGGGATACTGATTGCACTCTTCAGGGTGACCATCCTTCTTCAGGGTGACCATCCTTCAAGAAGTTATCATTGCTTGCATTTTTGCCTCAAAATCTCATGCACCCCATGTCCACAATATGGGTTCCGTATGTTACGTTCAACAAGGTGACTTTTTATGTGTGTTTTTAATGCAGCAGTTTGCTACCACTGATTTTTGGCATCTGTGGGCACTGTAAATACCCACCTCAATGGGACATCTTTATTTCACCTCTAAGAGACAAAAAGGTGAGCTTGCCTTTGTCATTGAGCCAGGTTTTCTTAGGATTTAAGCTCACAGTGGGGCTTCAGGTGAGAGGCCTAACCCGTGCAAAACAGGACATATCATCCATACAGACTGTACATATTGTACCTTCCAGGCCAGTAGGTCCTCCCTGGCCAGTATCTATTTTGTGTGATGGAGCACAATAGGTGTGATCTGAGCTTGGGAGCATGGTGTTAGTCCTGCCGAGTAGACAAAGGTTGCCGTCTTTTGAGCCTCAACTATGTACCTCCCGTTTGGCTACATTTGTTTCTTGTCAATCACGGAAATTAATTTCAAGAGCTGTTCATTGGACGAACGGACGCCATTTCTGTGGGTCAAGGCAGTTAAATTCATGCCCGGCTGTTTAACTTGTTTACTTGTAATGTGTGCACTAGACACTGATTTTTTCAATGCCTGATCTTCAGGAGGGTACTTTAAAAGCAGGTGTTAAGTTGCCAAAAGAAAACCTGGACTTGGAATTGGAGCTGATGGAAAGTTGAAAATAAGGGAGAGTGGCAGCGAATGAGGGTACCAGGGCCAGATGTACAGAGCACAGCTAAGCAGCTGGCCCTTGCAGCAATGTTTGTACTATAGAACGACCTTCCCACGTTCTGTAACAAGAGGATCCTGTTTTGCTTTTTCTGTTTTTTGTTCATTCATAGTGAAGAGAGTGTAGGAGAGTAGGATCTGCTTCACATGGGTACCCCCACTTTTTGCTGGTGTTTCACTGTTTTTCGACCTTAGTCTGGCTGTGGCCCTGCTAATCAGGACCACAGCCTAGCTGCTTCCTCTCTAAAATGGTTTCCATGTTCATTAGGTACATATCTAATTGGATTCTGGAGTGCTTTATAAGCCCCTAGTATATGGTATACTATGTACCTAGGGCATAGGTATCTCAGAGGCCTACCAGGGGCTGCAGCATGTATTATGCCACCCCTGGGAAGCACTCCAAAATAACACCACAGGCCTGCTACTGCAATCTGGGTAAGGGTGTGCTTGCACCCCTTACTGTGGTATAGGCTACCTATATCTCTACCTTATACAGACACATATAAACCTATAAGCCACTCCTATGGCAGGCCTTGAAAATCCTGAAGGCAGAGTGCTTGGTTTTATGTGAGAGGGTGCCCAAGCATGAGCTGAGCCCCTCTGCAGCATTCGGAAATACTTCCTTATGGCTGTTCTGTGATACAGCCATACCATATACTCTTAAGTGAATTATAACCTCGCGGTGAATGATAACTTTGGGATGGCTGCATCAAAACATGTCGTGTTTGGTGTCAAACGCTTTGGCGGCGGGGTAGCATTTCACCGTTCTAGAGGGAGAGACATGTTCACACTGGCTTAACCCGGTTAAAACTTTCCAAAGCCCTGGCATCACAAAATGGATGCCACTGCCACAGACACGGGTCTGGCCTCCTGCTGCTGGGGGAAACTCCGGCAGGGGAGGCCTGGACAATAGGTTTCATGTCACAGGGAGGTGTAACCACCTCCCCAGACAGGCAGATGTGTATTCAGAGAATGCTTTTGAGACACTGCCTGGGACACACAAGGTGTGTTCTTATACCACTTTTTTAGTTTATGCTTTGGTACGCCCCTAGGGCTCAAACGTGTATTTGTGCTTTTACTGATGCTTAATCACTTGTAACTTTAGTACTTTGAACTCCAGTCTCATAAAGAGACTAGAGGGGTGAGTTTAGCCTTAAATACATAGATTTTGAATATATACCTGGTGTGGTTGTCTTTTCATTTGATCATTCAAGAGATTATAGGCTGGTAAAACAAGCTGCTTTACATTCCTTCAAGACTTAGCCTGAAGGCTACTCTCCATAGCTACCACTAGGATAGCTTTCACATAAGGTTGTCTTTAACCATTCACCATAAGGGTTGTTTGGACTGATACAAGGTGCCCACTAGAGCTAGTGGACAGCATATATCAGGCCACCTTCTCACAGAGAGTAAAGGCCGAGTCCATTGTTTTCAAAATTTAAAATGGGTGGTTAGCAAATAATGGGGATGTCCCTTTTTTAGGTCTCGCCTGAGCCAGCGCATGCGCTGACCTGTGAGACATTTAGTATTGGGGTTTTCAAAGTGCTGCCAGACCTCGCTGGCCTAAAGCTTGCGTTCACGCGAGCGTGCTCGCGCGCAGCCGCCATCTGCCTCCCTTCCAGCGCGATCACTGCTGCGCGATCACTGCTGCGCACGCACCGCTCACGTGCTTACCACAGAGTGCGTCATCGCGATCACTTTCACGGCTGCGCGGCCAATGCTTGTTAAATGTGCATCATAAGTAACACTCGCTCTCAAAAAAGAAACTATTTAAAAAAGGTCTGTACAGACACTGACCCCGTCTGTTTATTACTACGGTATGTTTATTTTTGTGAGTGATGGCTGTCCTCATGTCTCCTGAGATCCCAAGAGAAATGCCATGGGTGGAAAAGGAGAAAAAACTAGGGATAGAAACTGCTAGCCCCAAGTGACGTCTGACATGCCACTTTGCTAGCGTGACGCTTTAAAACCAAAACATGTGCGTTATTGTTACAGAGCTCCTTTGCTTTTATAGAAGCGTAGGGAAAGGCTTCCGCTGTGATGTTCGCATTAAAAGTTCTGCTTATCTCTGCCGGCACCAAGGTTGAACCTAAAAGCTGTTTGTGCGAACCTATAATTTTCTCAAAGCATTATGAACACTCAGCCACAAATCAAGTCTTGGCTGCAGAGCCCCGCACACTCCTCTGCCCCGGCCCCTCCTCTCTTTCCATGGGAAAGAATTCACGGTTTGCAGTCAGAAGCCCTTCTTTGCCTCCTTCACTGCCTCCCCCAATAGCCAGAAAAGGACAAACCTCTGGTGCATTCAGAACTTTCAGTAAAAGAAAACGTGAAAAAGAAAACACGTATTTAAAGATTAATAACGTATACTATGTTGCATCTCCCAAATGCATTGAGCCTACACATCAAACCCACTAGGTAAAATAAGTTTAAATCTAAATGTATTTACTACTTGAAGCAACAAAAAGTACTAAAAACGTTTCTCTTAAATAACTGTGAGGAAGCGCTCTGAGTGGCCTCGCGGAGGATTGTTTAGAACTATGCAAAAGACATTAGATTAAGAGGAAAATCAATATTACTTTGTTATTATTTAATAGCTCAGCATCTGCCAAAGAGATGGCCTCTTGGCGCTATGAGTGTTGTTTACACTTATCATTGTGTAGAGTGGGCTCCTTGGAAGTTTTTCCTCCGGGCACTTGTGCGTGTGTTGCTGTGTTTGATATAAAGTGCATCATCTCCCCTTCCCTTCACACCTCCACACTCCATGCTCACTGGTGGCAGCCCTTCACTCAAAGCGCTTCAAAGCTGACAGGAATTTGACAACAAGCGCTTTCTAGAAATCCAGCTATCTGCAGTAAACTCCTCCCAGTCCATGTCGGGCACCTCTGTTAGAGCCATGTGCTTACTGGGAAACACGCGTACAACATGTATGTCCACATTTGGCATTATTCAAGAGAAATATGTGTTACTGTTGTTAATTGCATGTACAGCGCACAAGTGCGGCGTCGTAGCAGGAGTTTGCACTGGCACTTTCAGTATTCTGTCGAGGGGTGTTGTAAGTGGGAGAAAGTAAAGCGGTAGTGAGAAATGTCAGAATGAAATCGCTGGCTGAAAAGTTGACTCCGTCACAGATGTCTGCAGTTGTCGGCATGTGTGATGTAGCGCCCACAATGGGCTTTTCAGCGCTCCCACGTCGGCCCTCTTGACACGTGCATGCTCCCCGCATTCCTCGGTGCCAGCTCGAGAGCCCCCCCACCCCTCCGTGCTCACGCAATCGATACCGGACGCTTCTGAGGGTGAGAGTGGAGAATAAACCATCTCCGCCATTCGTCCATTTGGGATAGATTCAGAGTGTAAAGTAAAGTGGGCAATAATTGTCTCCCAGAGAGCTGCCGGTTTGTGGCGTGCGATTCATTGCATTATTTGCAGGGATGTGTTCGGGTAACTGGTCTCACTAAGGGGGCTGCAAGGCACCCCGGGCAGCTTTGAATGCGAGTGCCCTCTCAGCTGGTGCCTTTGGTTTGCACATTCTCCTCGTGTTCCCAAAGCGCACTGAAGAGTGTGAAATGTGCGACGATGACGCGGAATATAGGGGGAGAGAGTGATGTCACGCGTGTAGAGCCGCTCGGTGAATTGAGCAGCTTCTCGGCGCTTCTTAGCAGAGTGATGCATTTTCTCAGTGTAACAATAATGGTCTTTAGGTTGGCTCGGAAGTCTCCTTATTTTAGTAGATTATCTAATGGAGGCCCATGGTGATTAAGTGATTACTAACTCAATTACTTACCTGTGATTATATCGGTCTGAGTCCTTTGCTCCTCGTTACAGTCATGACTGGATGAATGGAACGAGGGAGTGAGGTTTGCATTTCACAATTTTTACCAAGACAGAAGCTCATATTAGAGCTGGGATTGCCGGTCCCAAGCACCAGCTGGAGACAAAGTAAAGTTTATTAATCATGATTTAGTTAATGAAAACCATTACAAGATATAAAAGCACAGTATTAGCCAATACACAGTCTGTTTAAATAATAGGCACTTGCTAAATCTAAGGTCACTTCAGGACATGTTTTAAATTATATACACACAGTAAGTTGCAAGTGCGTAAGATCTTCAAACAGCTGGGAACACAGCTATTGAGCTGGGGGACACATCTGTTTATCCCCTGGGTCACAGCTGTTCATCCCCTGGGTCACAGCTGTTCAACCCCTGGGTCGCAGCTGTTCAACCCCTGGGTCGCAGCTGTTCAACCCCTTGGTCGCAGCTGTTCATCCCCCGGGTCGCAGCTGTTCATCCCCTGGGTCCCAGCTGTTCATCCCCTGAGTCCCAGCTGTTCATCCCCTGAGTCCCAGCTGTTCATCCCCTGAGTCCCAGCTGTTCATCCCCTGAGTCCCAGCTGTTCATCCCCTGAGTCCCAGCTGTTCATCCCCGGAGTCCCAGCTGTTCATCCCCTGAGTCCCAGCTGTTCATCCCCTGAGTCCCAGCTGTTCATCCCCTGAGTCCCGAGCTGTTCATTCCCTGGGTCACAGCTGTTCATTCCCTTGGTCACAGCTGTTCATTCCCTGGGTCACAGATGTTTATCCCCTGAGTCAAGCTGACCCCTGAGGTAGGTGGCTTCTTCAGGAAGGCCCAGCCAGGCTTTGAGTTTTTTATCCAACCAGTGAAGTCCAAGATTGTACATGCTGGACCTCCCATCTGGCCCATGACATCAAGAACAGTAATTATTGAAAGCAGGCACCTTTCATATGTAAGTTTCAACACTTTTAGCGTAATTTCACATTACCTCTGTCTATTCGCCTGCATCACCAGCATGAGTTAGTTGAGGGAAGCAACAGAACCAGGATAACATGCTGCATGTCTAAACGCGTATAAGGTCCTAAAGGTGAGGCCTATTGGCTATGCCAATGCTTGTTTCGGGTCCTTACCGAGAACGTTGCTTTTTTTTCTACTATTGGATTTCTAACTCGACATGACATGATACATAGGGTGATACGACCTACTGCAGACATCGATGTAAACAGCTAAGAGGTTAATAACATGCCACCTGTATATTATTATTATTTTTTTTTTCCTACAAACTTTGCCCTCAAAGAAATTGGCATCATAAAAAGAGCATGTGCAATGGGAAGTTAACCCACATCAAGATGAAAGAAGCTGTGGAGACTTGGTTGATCAATGAGAACGAAGAAGGGAAGGAATGCTTAAATTAACTTCAGCCACTGGCGATCACTCAAGGCTAACATTGGCTTTTTGTGCTTTTTGGCACAAAACGCCAAAACTTAAAACTTTGAAAATTCATATTTCTGGTTAGCCTTTTTGTATATTTGTAATCGTTTTGTCATCTTGTTGAATTTTATCCGATTTTTTCCAGTTTGGTTTGGGATTTTTATTGTTTTGCATTTTCACTTTATTACTTTTTTAGTACTGCATAAATACTTTACTCATTGCCATATATTAAGTCCGTCGGCTCTGTGCCGTAGCTACTAGCGAGTTGAGTTCAGGTTAATTTAGTAACAATGAAAGTTCATCATTTCAAGGGTTATAATTGTTCCTTGAGGTGTTTACCCTAAATATTAATTCAGTTTCTTACACTGAGGGCTTAATTGGGAAGCTTAAGTTGATGGGTTACCTCGTTAGGCAGAATTGGTGTTGCTTGTTGGAGCTAGAAATGGTTCAATCAATCAATCAGGGAATTGTAAGCGCGCTACTCACCCGTGAGGGTCTCAAGGCCCTGGGGGGGGGGGGGGGTCTGCAGATCTATTTAGCCGAAGAGCCAGGTCTTGAGGGTCTTCCTGAAGGTGTTCAGGGAGGGGCCGCGTCTGATGTCTGCCGGTAGCTCGTTCCAGGTGTTGGCTGCAATGTGAGAGAAGGATCTTCCACCTGCTCTGGCTCTGTGGATGCACAGGTTTTCGGCCAGTGCGAGGTTGGAAGATTGAAGGTTTCTTTTGGGTACGTGGAAGTTGATTCTGTCGTTGAGGTATTTGGGTCCGTTGTTGTGTAGGCATTTGTAGGCGTGAGTGAGGATTTTGAAAGTGACTCTTTTCTCCACGGGGAGCCAGTGGAGACTTCGTAGATGTTGACTGATGTGTTCGTGTCGGGGGATGTCGTGGACGAGTCTGGCGGCGGTGTTCTGTAGTGTCTGAAGTTTGCAGAGTAGGGACTTGTTAATGCCGCCGTGGAGTGCGTTTCCATAGTCCAGTCTGCTGGTAATGAGTGTGTGGGTGACTGTCTTCCTTGACTCAGGGGGGATCCACTTGAAGGTCTTGCGGAGGGTGTTGAAGCAGCTGGAGGTGATGGCGTTGACCTGTCGGTTCATGGTGAGTGATCAGTCGAGTACGATGCCGAGTTTCTTGGCGTGATCTGAGGGGGGTAGGTGGACTTCTGAGGGCGGTTGGCCACTAGGTGCTGTCCCATGCAGAAGGGGTGGTACCGAGGACAAGGACTTCTGTCTTCTCAGCGTTGAGCTTCAGGCAGCTGTTGGTCATCCGGACTGCGACGTCTCGCATTCCTTTCTGGAAGTTTAGTTTGGCAGTGGTGGGGTCTTTGGTGAGGGAGAGGATGAGCTGGGTGTCGTCGGCGTAGGATACGATGGTAAGGCTGTGCTGTCGGACGATGGCTGCGAGGGGGGCCATGTAGATGTTGAAGAGGGTGGGGCTAAGGGATGAACCCTGTGGGACTCCGCAGTTGATTTTCGTGGGGTCGGAGAGGAAGGGTGGGAGTCTGATCCTTTGGCTTCTTCCGATGAGGAATGATCGGATCCAGTGTAGTCTGGTGAATAATGTGCGGTGCCGAAGGCCGCTGATAGGTCGAGTAGGATTAGGGATGTGGAGTGGCCTTGGTCAAGGAGGGTGCGGATGTCATCTGTGGCGGCGAGTAGGGCGGTCTCTGTGCTGTGGTTGCTTTGGAATCCGGATTGGGACGGGTCGAGGATGGCGTTCTCTTCAATAAATCGTGTCCGTTTCATGTTGACTGTTTTCTCTGCAACTTTGGCTGCGAAGGAGGAGCGAGATGGGCCGATAGTTCTTGAGGTCGGTGGGATCAGCTGTGGGCTTCTTGAGCAGAGGTCTGACTTCTGCGCGCTTCCAGTCATCTGGGAATGTGCCTGTTTTGAAGGGGTGCTGATGGTGCATTGTAGTTCGGGTGCGATGGCAGCCGCGGCTCTGTGATAGATGTGAGGGGGCAGGGGTTGGTGGGGGCCCCCGAGTGGATGCTTTTCATGTTCGAGGCGGTGTCTTCGGCCATGCTCGGTGTCCAGTTGGAGATGGTGGGCTGGCTGGTGTTTCTGGGGGCGGGGGGGGGGGGCCGTCTGTGGCACCTGGTGGATGGTCGATGAAGTTGTCGTAGAGGTTTTTAGGTCTCGCCTAAGCCAGCGCATGCGCTGCTCGGAGAGACATTTAGTAGGGGCTTTAAAAAGTGCTACCACAAGCTACTTTGGCTGGCCTATTGCTTGCGTTCACGCGCGCGTGCACGCACGCAACCGCCAGCTTTATCTGTCTTTCCTCTCACTTGATTGCTTCCTCACCGCTCCTCTGCCCCTCCCCCGCCACGTCGCGCTGCTTTCACTTTCGCGCGCGGCCAATGCTTGGTATGCTTGAATACTCCGCCATTGTTGATTTCAGTGATTCGCTTCTCACCTCTGCTCCTGCAAACAGTTAGCTTTGTGTTAAAGCAATTCAGTGTCAGAAGGGCATCGCTGTTACCCGACCCTTTCATCCTTTAGTCGCATCAGACACTACACCGACATGGCTGACTTCACGGGGTGAGAGCACACGTTAAAAGTTCCTATAAGAGGTCTAGTGCGAAGGCAGCTGCCGCTACTGAACAGCAGGGTTGGACAGGGACAAAAACTAAGCCCAGGCTCACAATACATGCTTGTAGAGACGCATGCCTGACACATTTGTACTTTTTTTTTGTTACTATAGTCGTGCCATTAAGTAATACTGCCAATGACAAATATGACTATAAACCACCTTGTAGGCACTCATTTATCAACATTAGAAGGATGAAACGGCCCCGCCCAATGTTCAAGTGTTTAGAATACACAGTAGATCTAAGTTGCATATTCTATGCCATTACAGGGAGTGACACCGTGTGTTCTGATAGTAATTGAGCCACCAAAGTGATCACATTTTAAGCAACATTACAGGGAGTAACTTCACGGCAATGTATCATGCTGAAATGTAATATTTAAGAAATGTTTGCCCAAAAGACCATACATTTAATAAAATAGCAAGCCTATGTCTGTATAAAGAAAAGTCCAGTTATCAGAGATTAAACGTTCAAAATAGACCACCTCTTGGATCTAGTCAGTAATTAGAAGTGTTGTCAGCGTAGATGTGAGCAAATTTTACCAGAAATTTGATTAAACAGTACATACTTCAGCTAGCAATTACCATTAATGCACTAAACAGTAATGAACGCTAGTGATCCCAGCAAGTCTAGGAAATATTGGCTACAGAATGTACTGGGGAGTAATGACTTCAGTGAGCATCAATAACTGATAGATAAGATACGCAAACAATCACTTCGAAGCTACATGACACACTAGTAAAATGCTGCGCACAAGAAGATGCACTTTCTTACTCCCTCCCTTTCACATCTGAAACTTATAAACAATCTCAGAAATGTGGCAGTTCATGTGCAAATGTTAAGAAAACATGGAAATTACTGCAATCTTGCTTTAGTGTCTGGAAATAAAGTGAGATGGTGCATTAGAACAAACAACACAGCTTGATAATATTTACAGTTTGATATTTAAGATTATAATATTTTGAGTTTTTTTCAGTGAGTAAGACAAAAATAGGTATGGTTTATACATTAATGTGAAAGGAATAAAATACTCATTCAGGAGTTATAAAAGAAAGGACCAGCTGGTGTCCAGAAAATACTCATCGACCGCCCACAGCTGTTAAACAGACGTGTCACCACAATTCACGTTTGCAGTCATTGCACAGATTCTTTAATTGCAAATACAGTTCTATTATTTTAATATACCATGTTCTTGCAAAAACTGTGTTAAATGCACCAAAGAAGGAGCAAACATTAGAAAAGCCCTCAGGGCTGGCCTTTGCAGGACTGCAATGTTTGCAAAATGCATTAGAAGGTAAAAGCAAATAAATCTTTGTTACGTTTTCATGCTTGAAAAAAGAGGGGTGTAATATGCCTCACTGCAAAAGTTTTTAAAAAAACATTAAACTAAAACAAATGAAATACTAGCTACCAGCCTTGGCATTTAATTCAGCTACTTTTTAGGCAGGTATAAGGAAGCAAAATGTGGTCACTCACAGTAAAGAGAGCCAATAGCTGATGGGGGCGGACCCATTGCCCCAGGCTGTGATTGGCCGAAACAAAAGGAGAAGGACTCCTGAACGGATGGATGATGAGGGGTCACTTAAAATCCTGTATGTATGCATTTTTTTATATATTTTTTTAAACTGGACGCTGGCAAGACAGATCAAGCTATCTCCAAGCTAGATAAAAATGTCACAGTAAAATTTAAATGTAGGTCTTTCACAGAAGAAACGGTGTTAACAGCTCAGTATCAGTATCCTCAATGCAAGTTTTCATATGCTTAGCTATCTGTGAGGTGCAAGCACAATATTGGTGATATAGGCGGTCTTAATATCAACTGATGTGCAGGACATGCTGTGGCAGGGGAAGGTAGAGGGTCCCAATGGCACAGTGAACAAGCATTAGCCTATAGGTCTCGCCTTTGGGACCTTATAAATGTTTAGCCATGCAACACTTGATGTTGTTGCACCAAGGATATTGTGCTGTATAACCAAACACTTATAAGGTCCCAAAGGCGAGACCTATTGGCTATGCCAATGCTTGTTGATCTTGAGGTGGAAATAGGTTCCAAGCTTGTCACAGAGGTCTTTGGATGGGGTGATGTCTGTGGCTTCGCTGCGTGAGTTGGTGAATTCTTGAATGACACTGAAAAGTTCCTTGGAGTTGGCCAGGATTTTGTTGTGGATGAAGTTCCTCTTGGTGGCTCTGATCTGGTTGTGGTAGTCCATCATGGCGTCCTTGTAGGTGGTGTGGTTTTTGGTTGTTGTGGTGTTTCTCCAGTTCTTCTCCAGGCGTCTGCAGGTGCGTCTGGCTTCTTGGGGAGTGGTGGTGAACCAGATGGCTTTCCTGGGGCATTGTCTGTCGGGGTTGCGTAGCGGGGCGAGCTTGTCTGCACAGTCTGAGATCCAGGTGTGGAGGTCTCTGGCTGCGTCATTTGCGTCGTGTGCCCAGGTGTGGTTGTCTCGGGTGAGGGTGGAGTTAAGTTGCTCGTCGGTAATCTTGCTCCAGTTCCTTCGTGGTGGGTGTGGGGCTGGTTTGGGTGCCTTGGGTATGTTGATGGCCAAGTGTATGCAGTGGTGGTCGGTCCATGGCTGCTGCATTGTGTGGATCAATTGGATGCTGTTTCCTGCCTCTGATGGTTGGCTACATTGCATCATTGACCGGGTTAACCCAAGACCAGAGGGGCTTTGCAGGCTACTCCTATGGGCCATTTCTGAAGCTGACCTTTGCCTTAGAGTCTCTATTGAAAGTTTGAAGTGAAAGTGCTGTAAAAGAAAGTGCTACAAAAAATTATGCTACCATACGCTCATTAACTCTTAAGCCTTGAAAGTCTTTGCCCGTACAGGGAAGCTTTTAATTATACATTGTTTCTTTTCCGTCTGACAGGTCCAGTGGATTTGAACAGAAACGATATGCCAGGCAAGCCGACAAGAAGGCAGTCCAAGAAATTGCATACAAGTGGAGCGTGGAGGACATGTAACTTGGAGCTGGCTGGGTAGTTTCTAAGGATCGACGTGCTGCTGTTGCTCATAGTGAAGCAGACTACTTCAAAACATGATTGGTGGCAGAAGAAGAAATGATGCCAGTACATAGCTGGGAGAGACTCTTGTAGACCCCATTCAAGGGCAGTCCTTTTCTGAGTAGGGACATTTTCAGAGGGGCTTGCTGCTCAATGTGAAGTGCGTTTGAAAAAGCTACATGAGCCTATGGACATCAAGCAGTTTTAATAAACAGTGAACTGCTGCAATGCCTTCCTCTGAAGGTTGGCACTTACAGTCTGCTAGAGCTCTGAGAAAGGGGTTGATGGACCTTTGCCTCAATCTCAGGGTAGGTTCTCAAGGAGTCTTCACTGTTATCCTGGCTCCTTAGATCTTTTTTTAAAAGTGTATTTTCTTACTCCAAGAGCCTACATAATTCGTTTTTCATTGCAGATGTATTTTTCAGTTTGGTATTTATTTGACAACTTACCTTAATAAACAAGTTGTGACAGTCTTGCTGTGTGGTGGGTCATGCCTTGTGCTGCCAGTGTAGTGCCTCGCTTCATTCTTGTCATGGTTAGTGTGCTTGAGGGCATCCTGATTTGGAGCTGCGCATGAGTTGTCTTTTACTTTTCACCTGTATCATCAAAATCTGGAATACCAGACCTTGATAAAAGACATCTGCTGGGGCAGAGCTTTGGTGCCCTACCCTCCCAGGCAGCCCCACGATTAAGGCTGCGTTGTGTGTGTGTCAAGGCACTAGCAGTGACACAGTTCCTTTAAGGATGAGGCAGATTGTGAGTGTTAGCATTCAGTTTGACCATGTGATGGGGATGGCAGCACCTTTTTCTTGGTTGGTTCTTGGCCATGCTGGTGACTGAGAGGGTGTTTGAGCAGAAAGCGGTAGTAGCTGCCTCATGAGTAAGTTCATGGCCCAGTTCATGAACCAGTCATTGTATTTTTATAACTAGTGGCTTGATCGGACTAATACTCCATGTAGGACACCTGAATATTTTCCATTGGCAAATGATTCCCGAAAACAACCGGTTTTCTCTGCAGCATGGTTGTGGTGTAGATGATGTAGTTTTTTTTCAAAGGACAGTTTTGCTCTGTCTGTAGCATGGATCTCTGTAAGATGTCCCCTGCTTCTGTAACAGGCTAGTTTAGTTTGCAGCATGGGTCTGTTGTTTCTGCAAAGAGACAGTTTGCAACTCCAGCAGGATGACCCATGCTTTGCTTAATCTTACCATCAAATGATTGGATCCGAATTAGGTACTCAAAGTTTGAAAAGGCAATGGTGGAGAGCCACTCTAGTATTACTTGCCAGTAACCTTTCTTCCCCTGCCTTGAAATCACTGTATTATTGATACATTCAGACTCAA
This sequence comes from Triturus cristatus, assembly GCF_964204655.1. Classification (NCBI taxonomy): domain Eukaryota; kingdom Metazoa; phylum Chordata; class Amphibia; order Caudata; family Salamandridae; genus Triturus; species Triturus cristatus. Next base: position 1,005,801,959 of record NC_140583.1, on the reverse strand, counting down.
TTCAGTGGCTCAGTGTTACTGGATTTCTTAAAAGCATATTAATTTAAAATGCTGCTCAAAAAAGTCACTGGTTCTCTGGTATATTCATTGTTTCTCCTAATTAAGTACAACAGAACAGGTTTAGGATTTTGAAATGGGTCCTTCTTGAAAAATCATTGTCTCCAACTCCATGAGGCTCTGCATGAGCAAGTATTCCTGCATCAATATTTACAGTTACAATTTTTTTATAGAATGATGTCAAGCTACAAACAGATCCAGCTGTCTTTTGCAGAGAGCATTGTATACAGTACTCCACAGAGCCAATCCTTGCTCGAGATTGGATGGCTTTCTTGCTAATTTCAGCTGCCTTGCTTCATGTTTGTGGCTTTCTTGCTCCCTGTGTTTGACCCACCTACAGGAGCTTTTTGGTTTCACCGTCATCAGATACGTCATACGTGCTGCTCTGAATACAGCATTGAACCTAAAAAAGCAAGGTCACTTACCATTGCCACATAGTGGTCACTAGAAAAACGGCAGCAGAAATGTTAAAGAGACAACTTTGATCTTGACTTGCATTGAAAGAGGTTATAAAGAAATCTTGTCAATGCCAGTTGGTCTCGCTTGTAGGTAAGGGTAAGTGAAACTGGGTGGCAGTGCCACTGCTTGTTAATACAGCTGTAAGTCTGTTCCTAAGAGCACCACAATTTTGCAGAGAAGATATTGGAGGGTCTTAAGGGATGGGTGGTTAAAAAAGGACCAGAAAGTTTGCTTGTGACTTTCTGTTCAGCAACTGTGGGTACTGCAGGCAGCCTGGGAGAGCTGGAATGTATGTGGAAAGCTGATTTGGTTACTTTTGTAATGTTTTAAATGCATATCCAAATGTAAGTTATTTTGCAGGTCTTTGCATCGGAAGTCATTAGATTGCAGTCATTACATGGGGAGTACCTCTACATTGCAGATTATTACATTGAGAGTATGTTACTTAACAGGTAAGGTGTTAAGTATTACTTTTCGACACACATATATATATATATTGATATAAATATATATAGATTTGTATATTCCAATTTAATTTTACAAAAATAAATTATTTAAAATTAATTTAATAGTCCACTTTAATATTTTAAAACGAAACCACTACTATTTAGTATTAATATTTTAAACTACCTATCCCTTAACTCTCAAACACATTACTAACCACCAAGGACCCCTAAAACAAAACAACTCCTTTCTAACTCTTTGTATTACTCCCACTGCCCAACCAGGAGGCCTACAAGCTTGTGGCTTCCCATATAAAGTACTCAACCCTGAGCCCTAAAAAGTCCTTACTTAATCCCTATGCACTACGCATCCCTGAGTCCCAAAAACTCTTTACTATCTTTATGAAGAGAAACATCAGAAATCTGCTGTAATAAGGAGGTTCGAGGCATGTGGGCTGCTGAATTCATATCTGTGCATAGATCGCCGCCTAGTGTTGGGTCCGGATGTTTGCACGTTGTTGTCCTGGAAGAGTCTTCGAAGTATCACGAGATAGGTGACTCCTCCCCTGGACTACATTGCGCATGGGCATCCTCTCCATCCTTAGATTGTTTTTTTCCGCCATTGGGTTCGGATGTGCTTATCTTAGCTCAAGTTAGGAAAATTCAGATTAAGGCCAAAAGGCCTTTAGTTATCGTCGGTACTGTTCCCGTTCGGTGTCGACTAATTTCTTTAGTGCTTTAGCACCTTTTTCCAGCTTTTCGGATCCGTTGGTCCGAACTTCGAACTTCCATCGACGATGGAATCGAGGACTCCATTCAAACGGTGTCCTTTATGCCACGCAAAATACCCACACATCGACGTCCATCCGGTATGCAACAAATGTCTCTCACCGGATCACGATGAGTCAAAATGTATGGCCTGTGCTCGATTCCGATCCAAGAAGACTCTCCGGAATCGACGGGCGGCGAGATTAGAAGCGCAGCAATCAGCGCCTGCCCCGGCCAACATCTTCAGCACCGAAGACGAGGACGCCGAGAGCGTGGAAGAAGTAGACTCCAGCCCCGCTTCCGAACACGACTCCCGATCGGAAGACGACGATTAGGTGCTTTTTCAAAGGGAAGAAGTCATCGACGAGGTAGGAGACTACGATGAGGCCTTTGGGGCCGAAGAGGATAGCTCTAGAGAGGAGCTGGGCCCACCCGTCGATACGGAGGCCGACAAAATGCGTCGTCATAAGGCTCAGGTCGAGGGATCGCCTCCGGGCCTTACCCAAGATCAATCTCAGAGTTCTTCGGCCCCGCCTTCAGGCCCGGCCTCGAACATTCAGCACAAAACATTATTACCGAAAACGATTGGATTCCCTTCGACGAAACCGAAACCAATCGTCGCTCCAGTTCCACCGAAACCAAAAGTGAAACTGGCTGTAATCGGATCGAAGGCCTCGAAGCCCCCCACTCCTTCGACGCCAGCAAAGGCCATCGGCCCCGAACGCAGTATAAGGGATTTCGGCGCCGAGCTCACTGCAGCGGATATCGGTGCCGACCCGAAGAAAAAGGCCCTCGGTCCCCACAAAGCGCCTCGGCCTCTGGCACCGAAGACATCGGCCACGACCACCAACGTCAAAATGGCCGCTCCATCTGCGTCAACGTCCAAGACAGCGACGCCCGCCAAGTCGTCGACTCCCACGACCGTCGATACCTCTCTTCGGATCGATGACCCCATGACTCCAAAGCAGTCGACGCCTCCCTCCAAGGTGCCGACCGGTTCCAAAGAGCCTTCGGCGTTCTCCGTGCAACAGGTCGCGGCATCGTTGCAACGCACCAGGGAACGGGCAGCCCTCCGATCCACGTCGGGCACCGACACGCACAAGGCTCCGAAAGCACCCTCAGCGCCCACCAACATCACGTTTGGCTTGCCGCCATCCACGGCGCCGAAGATGTTCGAGATCCGGACACGTGTCCGACAGACACAGTCCCCGTCTCCTGGAGGCACAGATTTTGAGCCTTCACAGCCACAATTCATCGACGCCAACACTGGTAGACTGATGCTCCGCAAGCGGAAAATCACTCCGGAGAGGGGATTGGACTCCTACAGAATCCCTCTCAAGCACAAATTGCCAGCAGGGTCGGAGCCAGTGCTTCATGAACGCTTCCAACCCTCCCATCAGGATCCCCAGTCCTTTTCTCCTACGCCTTCAGAGACAGACGCAGTAGAGGACTATATGGGGGGATGATACCACCTACCCTGGGGATGTCGATCCTGATGAGCATCTGCAATACCCGGATCAGGCATGGGATGACCCTACAGACCAGGGTACCGCACCAGATACCCATGACACGCAGCTTTACAGCACAAAGACATCTCCTACAGAGGACACTGCTGCCTTCAATGCCCTCATAGAACGGGCTGCTGCCAATCATGGAGTACAACTCCATTCTGACACAGTCGAAGAAGACTTCTTGGTGGACACTTTCGCCTCTTCTGAAAGAACTGTAAAAACTCTGCCCATGTTGAAAGGAGTTCTCAAACCTGCAAAAGACATTTTTAAGGAAACAACCAGGGCACGGGTGCTAAACCCCAGGATTGAAAAAAAATACAAGCCTGCACCCGGAGACCCTATGTACATTAGGGGTCAGTTACCTTGGGACTCCATGGTAGTTGCTAACGCTCGCAAACGAGCCCATTCGCAGACAACAGGTGATGCTCCTCCCCCAGACAAGGAGTCCAAAGTGCTGGAGACATCAGGCAAAAGGATTGCAGCGCAAGCAGCAAACATCTGGCGCATTGCCAACACACAGGCACTCCTGGCCCGTTATAATCGTTCCCACTATGACACACTTGAATCACTACTCCAACATCTGCCAGATGAATATAAAGAGGCAGCGGAGCTCCTCATCAGAGAGGGACAACTCCTTACCAATGCATCCATCAAGTGCGCCCTGGATGCTGCCGACACAGTGGCGAGGGCAATCAACACAAGTGTCATGTTGAGACGACACGCATGGTTGAGAATCTCAGGCTTCAAGCCGGAGATTCAGAACAACATCTTAAATCAACCAGTCAATCCCGACTACTTATTCGGCCCTGAAGTTGACACTACCCTCGAGAAAATTAAGACAGACATTGACACTGCCAAATCAATGGGGGCACTGCAGACGCAGCAGTTTCGCAGTGGCTCCTTTCGTCGCCCCGGGAATAGAGGAGCAGCTAGAGGTCAGGGGTCACAGCAGCAATACACTAAAGGGAACACACAGAGTACCTACGATAAAACCAACAAAGGTGGATATCGTGGCTCCAGCACCAAGGGCAGAGGACGTGGTTACGGTAACACCAGGTCCTCACCCAAAAACAAACAGTGACGCCCTCTCCTTTCCCCCCGACCACAGAACACCTGTCGGGGGGAGACTCCAGCGGTTCCTATCCACGTGGAAAACCATCACCACAGACAGGTGGGTCAGGGACATTATCCAGCACGGTTACTGTCTCGAATTAACATCCACTCCACCCAACATACCGCCAAAGCACCGTCCTATGTCCGTAGAGCACTTGGCATTATTGCAGCAGGAAGTGCTAAGTATGCAGCAAAAAGGTGCAATAGAGGTCGTGCCCATAGACCAGCAGGGGACAGGGGTGTACTCTCTGTACTTCTTAATCCCAAAAAAGGACGGGTCGCTCAGACCTATACTAGACCTGAGACCCCTCAACCACTACATTCTCTCAGAGCATTTCCATATGCTCACACTACAGCAGGTTCTCCCGCTGCTCAGTCAGGGAGTCTTCCTAGCCACACTAGACCTCAAAGATGCGTATTTCCACATACCCATACACCCATCACACAGGAAATATCTCAGGTTCAGTATTCAGGACCATCACTATCAATTCAAAGTTCTCCCCTTCGGAGTGACAACAGCACCAAGGGTTTTCACCAAGTGCCTGGCTACGGTGGCTGCACATCTACGGAGACAACACGTTCACGTCTACCCTTACGACTGGCTTGTTCAGGCAAAGTCAGCCCAGCAATGTGCCAGCCACATGTCCCTCACCATTCACCTTCTTCACAGTCTGGGATTCTCACTAAATTACCCAAAATCACATCTCCAACCCACACACGTACTACAGTACCTGGGCGCAACCATAAACACTCTGGCAGCCACAGCTCAGCCAAATTTAGTGAGGATCAACAGCATGCAATTGCTGATCTCAAAGTTCAAACCTCAACACTCCCTTCCTGCGCGAGTGTTCATGCAGTTGATAGGCATGATGGCCTCCTGCATTTTCATAGTCCCGCACGCAAGACTACACATGCGCCCGCTTCAGGAGTGCTTGGCACGTCAATGGAATCAGGCTCACGGGCAATTAAAAGACCTAGTGTTGGTGAGCGGTCGGGCATACAACTCTCTGCATTGGTGGAATCCACAAAACCTTTGCAAGGGCCGACCGTTCCACAAGCCTGTTCCACAAATAATACTGACAGCGGACGCCTCTCTCCAGGGTTGGGGAGCTCATGTACTCATTTACACAGTGCAGGGCCTATGGACGACACAACAAAGGAAGATGCACATCAACGTTCTAGAACTGATGGCAATCTTCCTAGCCATGAAGGTATTCAAAGTACACTTGTGCAACAAAGTCGTGTTGATCCGGACGGACAACATGACTGCCATGTACTACATACAGAAGCAGGGAGGAACACACTCTCCGCAGTTGTCTCATCTGGCTCAGAGCATGTGGAAGTGGGCCATTCAAAGGAACATATTCCTCATGGCGGAACACCTCCCCGGCAAGGACAACCAGATAGCGGATCTGCTCAGCAGACACAGCCACCAGATGCACGAGTGGGAGCTACATCTGTCAGTACTCCAACCGTACTTCCAACAGTGGGGTCATCCAGAGATAGACCTATTCGCCACAAACGAAAACGCAAAATGCCAAAGCTTTGCCGCCAGGTTCCCACATCCGCAGTCACAGGGCAATGCGATATGGATGAACTGGTCCGGCAGATTTGTGTACGTTTTCCCCCAGCGCCATTGATACCGCTAGTGGCACGCAAACTGCGACAACACTCACTAACACTCATCCTAGTTGCTCCCACATGGGCGCGCCAACCATGGTACACCACCTTTCTAGAACTTTCCGTGGTGCCGCACCAAAGGCTGCGGCTCAAACCCGCACTTTTAACGCAGAACCATGGCGAAATTCAGCACCCAGATCCGCAACAGCTGAACCTGGCAATCTGGCTCCTGAAGTCTTAGAGTTTGGCTACCTAAACCTGCCACCTGACTGTATGGATATCATCAAGGAGGCCAGAAGACCCACTACCAGAGCTTGCTATGCGGCTAAATGGAAGAGGTTTGTCATTTACTGCAACAAAAATGACATTAACCCGCTAGACGCATCCATTCAAAACATCATCTGTTACCTCTTACACTTATACCGATGCAATCTGGCATACAATTCAATACGTATCCATTTAACCGCGATAGCAGCCTATCTTCAAAACAGGCAGCACCTCTCTTTATTCAGAGTGCCTGCCATCAAAGCCTTCCTGGAGGGACTCAAACGAGTAATTCCCCCAAGACACCCACCGGCACCGGTGTGGAACCTTAATGTGGTCCTCACCAGATTAATGGGTCCACCCTTTGAACCTCTACATTCATGTGAGATTCAATTCCTCACCTGGAAAGTAGCTTTCTTAGTGGCAATCACTTCGTTAAGAAGAGTTAGTGAACTCCAGGCACTAACCATTCAAGAGCCATTCATACAGGTTCACGCAAACAGAGTTGTCCTACGTACCAACCCCAAATTCATGCCCAAAGTAATATCGCAGTTCCACATAAATCAAACAATTGAACTGCCTGTTTTCTTTCCAAGTCCACAAAATGTCGCAGAAAGAATGCTCCATACACTAGATGTAAAGAGGGCCCTCATGTACTATATAGACAGAACTAAGGACTTTAGGAAAACAAAACAACTTTTCGTTGCCTTTTCTCCACAACACAAGGGCAACGCCATTTCCAAAGCAGGGATAGCCAGATGGATCGTTAAATGTATTCAAATTTGCTATCAAAAAGCTAAACGCACATTAACGATTCCCCCTCGAGCCCACTCAACGCGAAAGTTAGGGGCGTCCATGGCTTTCCTAGGAAACATTCCTTTACAGGAAATCTGTAGAGCAGCCACATGGTCCACTATACATACATTTACCAAACACTACTGCGTAGATGTACACTCAAAACAGCAGGCAGCTGTAGGACAGGCTGTTCTCAAAACTCTTTTTCAGACTGCTGCAGCTGGCACGGGTAGCCGCCGCTAATAGGAGGTACTGCTATGTATTCTATGCACAGATATGAATTCAGCAGCCCACATGCCTCGAACTGAATATGCTACTTACCAGTATGCATCTGTTCTTGGCATGTAAGGCTGCTGACATTCATATCGCCCACCCTCCTCCCCGGCGCCTGTAGCGGCTGCAGCACTCAGAATTACTGTATAGCATGGTCATCACTTACTGTATCTACTCCATCACTGCCACAATGGCGAAAAACAATCTAAGGATGGAGAGGATGCCCATGCGCACTGTGGTCCAGGGGAGGAGTCACCTATCTCGTGATACTTCGAAGACTCTTCCAGGACAACAACGTGCAAACATCCGGACCCAACACTAGGCGGCGATCTATGCACAGATATGAATGTCAGCAGCCCTACATGCCAAGAACAGATGCATACTGGTAAGTAGCATATTCAGTTTGAGGCAGGCGGTTATACAGGGACTGCAGGCTTCCGTGTATTACATATAGAATTATAAATTGTATAATGGCGAATAATTAGATGTTTTTTACTCTAAGTGACATTAAATAGGCAAAGAGAGAGAAACTCAAGCTTTCTGACACGTAACTCCCAAGATGAAAAAATCCCCTGTATTCACCTTTTACCCATCTAGATTCTTATGTTTTGTGTGGCCCCTAAAATCATCTGCCGCTTCTTTTAACTGCTAATCCGAGACAGAGGGCTAAGAGAGAGCTATACATAACATGGCCTCTCCCCCTGCCCCAAATGTAAAAATGTAAAAATATAAAAGGAATACTTGGCTTGCTGAAACTCGCCACCCTCTTCCCTCCTCCTACCCAACCAAAGCTGTGCTCTCTCCTCTCCATCAGAGTAGAGAGACAGTGGTGGGCTGACGGGCTCTCAGAGAGCTGTGAGAGCAGCCAGGAATTCCTTTTTGAGGTAGCAACAGTGGGAAACAACTTTTAATTCCCACTTTTGCTATGTCAGTGCAGTGAGTAAAAAGCAGAACAGCAGATTCAAATTAACGTTTGAGGGTGAGGGTGTGACAATGTAGTAAGGAATAAAATATCCCCTACCATATGTACCAAGAAGGATGTTACAAGTTACCATGGAGTACGGTGACATTACAAAGGAGTTTTATTTTCATCTTCTTTCCTCTATAAACTTACTTGCTGAATTGCAGTATCCTTTTACAGCATGAAGCATGATAGGGAATTATTTATCCCATACATCTGGCAGTACATCAAGAGCTCCCCACCCCCCCGGTGATTGCTTCTGAATGTTCCGCTTTCTGTCAGAAGACCTCTCCCTTTCGTTTCCAAAAGCAGATTTCTAGGTTCTAAAAATGGGTCTCCTGCTGCGAACAGCAAACCCCAGAGTCCATACCCAGAATTTGTATGCCTTAAAGATTACGAAAGGGCCTATGAAATTCCACAAAACGTTTTACACTTTTTCACTTTCCTCCAATAAGCACAATAAGAGGATGATGGAGAAAGGGTGTATCACAAATAGGTTGAAGGGTGTGAGGGAGATTTACAGACCAGTGCGGACAAGTCCCCCTACCATATCTACAAAATCCAAGTGTCCGCGGGTCTCCTTATATTTTTTTTCTCCTGGTAGTCAATTTTAATACACACCTCATTGACACTGCACCATTTATTTTTCACCACACTGTGTGTAGCTTCATCGATCTTTAGGAGATCTAGTCCTCTGTTTACATCTAAAAACATCCGTGAGCTCCCCCTTTGACACTAGCAAGGAGTTGCAGCTCCTTAACTGCACTAGGTTGCAGTTAAGAGGAGATCCCAAATGATGAAGCATGCCACCTCGGTGGGTGATGGGATCCTGTCCTCTTTAAGAAGACTCCCTTTATAGTTCCACGTCCTGTTGAGTTGTACCAGTTAGTTTACACTAATCTCTGTAAGAGACCCGCGGACTCTTGGATGTTGTAGAAAGGGTGTATCTCCTGAGCCTCTTGCAGCACTCAATCAAATTTATTCATTGTTCAAGCTCGCTGCTAGATACACATACCTTCTGTTGTACCACCATCCATTAAACCAGCATGATTGCTTACCGGTGTGTGATCACGGCCTGCTCGCCTGCTTATATGCTCTGCACTTAACAGGTCTCATCATCGCCTTCTTTCATACGAGCACAATGCTAAACAGTCATGTCAAGGCCCTTAAACAGCCAACATGACTTTCCAGGTTTCAGTTATTCTGTGCTCGATTATCCTAACTGCATTCCAGCAGTTTTTTAAATGTTCTTCTAATGAAAGCTGCCCTTGTTTAAAGACACGCTACTGCATCAAGTGTTGAATACGTTTCGATAGAACAAACGTGATACATTTATGAAGGATAGAGTATCCTAACTCTACTCCTCATCAGAGAGATTTAATCTCCAGCATTATACTTTTCATACATTAATTTACTTTATATCTTTTATTGTTGTTGGCCTGGGAAACCGCAGTGAATTTTCAAAAACACTAAAGAAGGAATACAATGCTAAACGTCTATATATGAGGCCAAAATTGGTCTTGGGTTGCTTGTGTTCTGGTTCAGAGAGGACTTTGCTTGGCACTTCAGGCTGCACTGTTCCTATTGGAGCGGGGCCACGGCTGATTTGTACATGGTTGGGTGTAATCTGAGGTGGCATGGTGGGTAAATAAACAGTGGTGTTGGGAGCAATTGCATTTCTCCCATCATCTTGTGTGTATTTAACTTTATGCCCAGATGTGGATCCCCTGCACACTGCCTCTAGAACCATGCTGCACCTGACTGATGAGCCCAAATTAGGCCCCAACCGGTCTTGGATTGCTTGTGTTCAGGTTCAGAGATGGCTTGACTTAGATGTGCAGTCTGAACTGTTCCTATTGGTGCAGGTCCAAGGCCATTTTGCGTTTTGTTGGCTTTAATCTGGGGTGGCATGAAGGGCAAAACAAACGCATGGTTTAGAAGGCCACCTTAAGTGATTGCCAGTTGTTGGAGTATTTCAAGCATTTCTCCCATCACCTTTTGAGTGTTTGACTACACTCTTCAAGCCTTTTAGACCATGGGACACGTTTCTTAGAATTGTGTTTCCTGCATCTAGCACAGTGATGCGTTGCTTCGTTTGAACAGAATCGCTCCTGGTGTGTGACAATCTGCAAGTCTGTATCTCTTTCTGGCAACATGGATGATTCATAGCTTATGTATCGAGGAAGGGTACCCATGACAAAACGATAGTTACCAGATAAACACCTTGCCCTGTCACTAGATAGGCCATCAGGCAGAAGGGAATGGTAGAGTCTCCATATACTCAGTTTTCTCTTTCCAAAGTCTGTGGAGACACTGCAGCTGCTCAAGGAGGTTTTAAAGTCTAGGATCAATAAGATTGTCTTTCATGACTTTTCTTGCCGACATTGAGACCAGTCCACGTTTTGGAAACAAATGGAAATCCTGGCTGCTTATACCTGCCACGGGGTGAGAAATAAATAATGGAAATTTAGGCGCTTACAGAATTCTGAGCCTTGGCACCAGGAAAACTCCCGGACACAGGGTTCGCTTAGCATGTATTTATGAACCAGGGAAGAAAAAGGAGTGTCGGAAACAACAGCCCTGCTCCTAGCCTTGTTGAGGTCAAGTTTCTCGGAAATTATTTTTAGGTGATTTAAGTGGCCATTCACTAAAATCTGCAAAAAATGTCAGAGAAATGTGATTATTGCTAAATAATTTTACGATACTAGGACAAAGAGGGAGTGCCTAGCAGGCAGCAGTAGTCTGGGTCTTTTCTATTTGGCATGTTCCGGCTCTTCTCTGGGTCTCATCAGATATGGATGATGTCTCGTTTGTACACAGAGGGGTTGAACTGAATACAGATCAACAAACACTGCAACTTCACATCGATAAGAAATCTCAGACTGTTAGTGGCAGAAATCTTCAGACCGCTATAGACACCATTAGAAAAAGGAAGCCACAAAGAGGAAAAAGAAAAAACCTAAACAACACTGATTTTCCAGAACTCAAAATCAAAAGACAGTATTCTGCAGTTTTTTTTCTCCATAATCTTGTTTCTCAAGTTATGGTGATCCTGACCAAGGTTAGTCATTCAGTTCATCTCCCCTTCGCTATGGTGCTGCGGTTTACGGACTAACAGTGACGTGTTAATGCCTTTACTTCTAGATAGTCTGGTAGACACTAAGAGGTGGGCTGTATCTGCCCAAATCACTGTTAGATTCCAAATCTTCTTGACTCCTGAACCTCATTCATGCTATTTATGACAGAAACATGGTTATCTGAGATATCCAACCCCGCAATTACCACAGCCATTCCAAAGGGCTATAAAATGCAAAAAAAGGACCGACTAAGTGGAAGGGGAGGAGCAGTTGCCGTGGTGTACACCGAAGATTATGACTGCCAAACAATCCCTATTGATGGTTTGGAAGGAGCTGAGGCTCTTGGCTTCTGCCTCACCCTGTCTCCCCAACAATCGATGACCGGGGTACTAATATACAGACCTCCGTGCCCTACTGGACCCTTCCTCAAATTCCTGGGTAATGCTTTGGTACATCTGGCACTAAGATATGCTCATTTTCTAATATTGGGGGAATCTTAATCTACACATGGACAAAATAGAAGATAGTGAGGTGGCTACACTATGTCATGTCTTCTCTTGAACTTACTAAACACGTGTTCAGCCCTACACATCAAGCAGGTCATGTGCTGGACCACATTTTCTCCAACGTCACTCTGGAAATGGTGAACATATTCCAAAAGTCTGGACAGAGTACCACTTGATTAAGTTTGACTGGCAGGTCTCAGTAAAAGTGCAACCCCTGACAATTATAACCCCATGCGCTTCCAAAGAGTTTCGTAGAGTTCAGCCTTTGGAGTTCACTAGGTCCCTGGAAGAGAGTGCATTCCCTCTCTCTCGCTCGCATAGTGGAGTATGACTCCTGTGTCCTGGACAGCTGGATCCGCGACATTACCCATAAGCTTGCGCCAGTGGCCCAACATATACCATGCAGAATTAAGCCATCCAGCTCCTGGTACACAGATAGTCTCAGGGAAGGAAAGAAACGATGCAAAACCTTAGAGAGACAATGATGGAAATGTTATAAGCCTAATGCCAAGGCTATATACAAGGTAGCTCTAAAACAAATACTATACTGAAGTCAGAATAGCCAAGTAGGCTCACCAGGAAGACAGGATAGAGAGATCAGGAAATATATCTAGGAAAATCTTTAAAGTTGTTAAAAATTTTATGTCCCTCGATACTTGTGCCAGACTTCTATTATTACTTTCTATTTTCATAATAAGATCTTGATCATTCAAGCTAGCCTCTCCTCTGCACTCAGTCTGAGGTGGTTTTGATGTATGTAAAGCAATAAAGTATAGCTACCACAAATATAGCGACACTCGCTAGATTCAACCACATCTTCTTGGAGGGGTCATTAGCAACTATACGCAGCCTCAAATCAAACTATTAGCATTAGGGGCAAGCATCATTAACCCACTGGCTAATAAGTTGCTTAATGCATTGCTGTCTGCAGCACAATACCCCGCTCCTGGAAGCAGGCTAAAATCTTGACTCTGCTTAAGAAACTCTCTTCTGACCCAGGAGAGCAATTCAAATATAGACCAATATTGTTACTACCGGTCCAGTCTAAAGTGCTGGAAAAACATGTAAATCAGTAGCTCTCCCAGTACCTGGAAACTAATAACTTGCTCCACCGAGCCAGTCTGGCTTATGACCCAACTTCAGTAAGGAGACGGCGCTGATGGAGGTTGTTGAATACATCAGAAGGCACCCTAGATGCTGGTGGGAAGGCAGTACTGATCATGTGAGATCTGTCAGGGGCCTTTGACCCGGTTCCCACACCAATCTCCTAGCGTGTCTCCAATCCATCAGAATAGTTGGTCAACTTTGGACTGTCTGGCTTCCTTTTCGGAGGGTAGAGCACAAGGGGTATGAATCCCTCCCTTCTCTTCAGAGTCCTGGGAAATGGCAGTGGGTGTTCCCCAGGGTTTGACTTTGAGCGCTACATTATTCTATTTATAGTTTACCCCATTAACTCAACTGGTCAAAGCCTTGGGAGCAAATGTTATCTCATACGCTGATGATCCTTAGCCGCTGTTCTCCTGGGGCAGGGAAGCAGAGATCCCGGGCAAATCCATCAGTTCCTGCCTAACATCCATCTTCCACTAAAATGCAATGCAGACAAGACCGAAAGGCTTTTCTTTGGTCTTAACCCCGCGGAGAATTGACAGACCTTCTGACCGGAGGACACCCTCCCCACCCTGTCGGGCCCTCAGGAAGGAACAGTGAAGAATTTGGTTGCCAAATTCGATGACTGTCTCTCCTTCCAATCACAGATTAAAACTATAGTAGGTGCATGTTTTGGGCTACTGCGTATTTTTAGGACGTTTTCACATTTGCTTTCATTCTCAGCAAGGAAGCTGATCCTCCAGGCACTTATAACCTCGAGGCCAGCTACGGAAATGCCCTATATTTAGGACTTCCCGACTACCTGATCAACAGACTACAGGCGGTCCAGAATACAGCAGCCTTCATTCTCCTTGGCCTTCCTCTAGAATGCTCGTGTTCTGGCACCTGCTGGCTCTCCACTGGCTCCCAGTAAAGAAGAGAGTCTTATTTAAAACACTTACTCTGTTCCACATGGCACTTCACCACACAGGTGCAGGCTACCTCGGGACAAGAATTTGTTTCTACGTACCCCTGAGAAACCTGCGATCAGTCAACAGTCTCTTCGATTCTCAGTACCAGAGCTGGGGGACGGGCCGTCTCCTTTTTAGGGCCTTCTGCATGGAACATCTCCCCCTTGAGATACGGTCAATTGAAACAAAATTGAAAACCTGGCTCTTTAAGTAGAAATAAATGGCTCAACCGCACTCTGTAATTGTGACCTGTAAACAGAGCGCCGGAACACTCTTTGAAGTAAAAGTGCGCTATACAAGTTTTTCATTCATTCCTATGTATCTTCCACATCTGAATAAATAGGCTTAAAGGATGTTGTAATCTGTTAGATTCATATGCTTTTTAATTGTTATTTAACATGTGTGCAGGAACTCCTAGTTGCCATGGTTTTTATTAGGGAGCCTCCAGGCAGTGCAGGTGTCTGGTTGCATAAGACATATTGTGGGCTTACCGAGAACATACGGGGGCTTGTAGCCTCCCCATTGCTTATCTGCTTACCATTGGTTGACTTTCCTGTCACTCCCAGTTGCCTGCTTCTTGCACATCTCTCTGCTTGTCAGTCTTGGGTTTCTCCACCTCCACCACCCACCCACGGCTTCCTTGTTTTTTAAAATATTTTTTGTTTAATTTTTTGCTCTTTAATATAGTGTAAACTTGAGCCAGTTACATTGGAGTGCTTTGCATGAGCGCCAGATTACATTACACAAAGTCCAATTTTTTTGTCTGTATGGGGAGATTAAGTGATTTGCCTAGAATCTGTTACCTGTTGCTTCTCCTCCCCCACATCGTGTGGCTTCCGCCCTACCTGTGCCC